>NC_090932.1:368664398-369922635 GCF_040938575.1 Ambystoma mexicanum | reverse complement strand
GCACTGGCAACATTAGTGGGATGATTCGCTCACATCCGGACCTGGAATACAATTCCAAGCACCATCTTGTGGCTGCTTGATATCCGCCTAATACACCTCAATGTGTAAAAGCTTATTTTTGGTTGAAAACTGACCAATTTCCTTTCCTAGGGAGGGAAATGGCTTAAGAGATGTGTGCTGAAAAAGCCAGTGTCCCTTCCATCTCACTTTATTGCACTCTATTTCCTACATATTTATGTTTCCAAAATTCCTTCATGGTAATAGGGTGGAAAAGGTGATGGTGGGACTCACTTCACCCCTCCTGCTTCCAAAAGGAGGCCTTGGTTGTCCACTTGTTTCTAGTTCAGTCCATCTTTGTGTCTGGCAGCAATGTTCCCCATTCCCTGGTTGCACTGCTTTTCCCTCTTTCAGGTAATAGTTGTGATGTCGGGACTCTAACCTCAGGGCCAGCTGAAGATGAGGACCAATTTTAAAATCTTTATATAGTAAGTGTTTAGAGGGCATCCTAACAGTCAAAAGGTAATTGGCAAATATTTAAAAATAAAATGACAATTTGCAGAATGAGATTGTTGAATAGATTACCCAAAGCAAAGTGAAAAGTAAATGAAAGGATGGAAAGCAGGCATAAAGCAATTTATAGAAGTATTATTGACAAATGATTGAGAAAAGGAAAACCCATTAGAACCAAACTAATGAACTCAGTTCTCAAATTAATGTAAAGCAACACAGAAAAACTATGTTTTAAGACAAACTCCTTTGGAGAGAAGAATGCTATGTGACAGAGATTCACAGCCAGGGAGCAGTGGCTAAAGCCTAATTGTGGTATTTGGCATGCTTAAAACAATGGATACAGAGTCTAAATATGGATATTCTATGGTTTTTCTCCATCTCCAGGGTTAATGAGCCTGATACATTTTCTCTGTATGTGCAAGAGCTTTGAAAGTATTGCAGGTAAGCTTAAACTGAAAAGCAGAAGGAAGGTTTAGCAAGTAGATTAAAATGGAGGTGATTTGGAATTCTTCATATCTCCCAGCAGCAGGGATCGGGTTTAGAGTGTGAATGGACACAGAACCTTTAATAGTGCATCAACCTGCTATGAAACTCAGCATCTAATGAACATATTGATGACAAATATGCTATTTTGGAAACAATATTTATTCCTAATGTCTCCCGGACCACCATCCAGCACTGTCCCCCAATATTCCAGGACCGGAGTTAGATGAGTAATTTAACCCAGTCTTAGAATATGTTGCATGTGGTTTTCGGCAATACATTAACAGTAACACTCGCTAGGATGTGAAGGCATCATGAAGGAAGACACAAACAGATTCAAAGTTCAAACAAAAATAGTTTATTACCTTAAATGCCAGGGGGGGTAGAACGCCTATCTTTCCCTATTCTAAGGTGGAGTTTCCCTACCTAAAGAAACTAAGGATAGCCTGAGTCAGTAAGTTCAACTTAAAAGTCTGTCTGTCTCCAAAACCTATGCTTTCCCTCACAATTAAAGCTACATAATGTGTAGAGATATCAACAACAAATCAAGTAGTGTTTCAAAGTAATGTTCTGAGCTTCTTCCAGCTCCCGGCTTGCTTTCCAGCTCTCCTTCCCCAAGTTCAAGACAGTTGCACAAAGTCTTGGGGTTCCCTTCCCCAAGACGAAAATACAGTTCAAACAGGGCCTTGTGGTTCCCTTCCCCAAGGCCACAACACAGTTCCCAAGGTCTTATGTTTCCCTTCCCCAAAACGTCAGCTTGTCCAGCTTGTCAACTCACACTTAGTCTCAGTCTCTTAATATTCAAAACCAGTTCCAGGTCAACTTCTGATTCCGTCTGATTCCTTTCCAGTTTACACAGATTGCTTTCTTCTGCTTCACTTCAACAATATCTTCCATACATGCAGATTAACGGTGTGTATGTTTCCTAACCATTCACAGATAGGGTCTACTCGGTCTAGGTGCAGTGGTCAGACCATATGCTCCACCCATTACAGGTCAGGCAACGGATAACCCTAGGCTTTCTTGCCCATACATGTTTTTTTGTTACTGCACCTGTGTTCTGGTTCACATTAACTTACTTTCTCTGTGCCGGTCTTTTGGCTTTTCCACAATGTGTTCAGTCATGCAGTTCACTCCGTGGTGCTCTCTTTCCTTCACCACATTACTCTCACACTCTTCATTAATGGTCATTACTGGCTTGGATTAGTTATTTTGCCTTTTAATGCATGTAATGTAAGCTTGCCTTCCATTCAAAGGCTTATCAAAACTTTCATTTAGTTTGGTATTCAATAGTTCTCAATTCACGATCTTTAAGTCTTATTCGTATTGTTCACTACAGCCCCTCACTTTGGGTTCACTTTAACTTTCATATTTAATTTAATTCATTCTGCAATTACATTTGCCCTGTAGGAGCCCCCAGGAGCGCCCCAGTACGAGTGTTCCCTTTTGTTCACTCACAGGTCCCTGGAAGCTCTTACGGGTGGCTTCTTTCCTCTTCTTCTGCTCTGCATACATGTCTTTGTAGTATTGCGAGCCGCGCTCGCACAATGGAATTCTCTCTGTGGTTGACTGGCAACTCTGCTCGCCTCTCGCGGACACTGTCGGTAGCTTGCAGCAATAGGATCTCTTCCATGCCCCACAGGTCCTGCAGTGGGCACCCCACCAGGGAGTCTCTAACCGCTGTTACCTTCCCCATGGCCCGCTCGGGACTCAGCATCGCAGTCCCTCCTGGATCTTTGCCATCGTCCTGACTTCAAGTCAGGAACCTCCTCGGCAACCTCCTCCTCGACAGGATTTCTCTCCTTGCAGGCCTGACATGCTTGGCCTGGCTTCTCTCCTGCTGGTCTCACCTACCTGATAGTCGGCACGACCTTTCATACACTGGCAATCATTTAACAGGTTGCAGGTGTGAGTCCTCAAGTCCAGTTGCCTGACCATAGTTAGTGGTGTTCTTTGGACATGCCTGACCTCACAAGAGTCTTCAGCTCTCTTTCTTTGTTTCAGTACCAGAGTGGTGAAATGACATGTTAGTGTGTACCACTCCTAGTCGCCTCTTCCTCGTCCCAGTACTATAGTGGTATGAATGATGTGAAATGAAGGGAAGTGATTGGCAATAGCCTATAAAGGCAGGTGGAAGGTAAGGTTGGTTATCACAAGGAAAATGGGGATACCATGTCTCACCTGTGGACATCCTCTCCCCAAACCCCAAGGACCCTCCACTCAGGTGTTTCTCCCTTGCATCTCCACCCCCAGAGTCAGGATCCAAAAGGGACGGCCTTTCCCTGGTCACCTGAGAAGAGGATCCAAGGGGAGTAAGTGTGAGGATACCCTCAGGTGGTTTCTCAAAGGGGTTAATGATTAAACACATTTCTGTAATCCCTATGTTCAACCTTTTTCTTGCCACCATATGAAGATAAAAATGGACACAAAACATTGGACACTCAATTTATACCATTTTTTAAAAAGGTTAAAATTATAGAGATACATTTTCACATAAAACTTCATATCTAAAATACATTACTCTTCAGTTTTTCAGATTTTTGTATAAGATAATCAAAATACATGATGTGGCTGCCATACAACTCCTAGTCATACATACTCCAGTCACGTCTATATTCATACCTAAATCCATATTTAAAAAGTTTATTTTCAAACAGAACATAAAGTCAAGGTCTCATTTCCTATTTCAATAATGTGTAAATACTTAATTTCTATTGCGGCTATATATAAACACACATATATATATTGTCAGATGCCTAAATAAAGCTGGATATTTTAATCATATTTTGGCTGTTTGATTGACTGTGAGGAACCACAGGATGGCGTTCTGACCATTTTTCGAGTGCCGTCCCCATTTTGGAGAAATGCATTGACTTTTTCATTTTCTTGAAATATATATATATATATATATATATATATATATATATATATATATATATATATATATATATATATATATATATATATATATATATATATTACTTAGCCACAGTAGTGGCAGTGTAGTTATGGTTAAATTGTTGGACGGCTTATAACTTCGCTCCCCCTGGACGAATCCTCACCAAACTTTGCAAAAAAAAGTATATGGCCCACTCAGAATTTTAGTGAGGTTTGGTCCGGGGGGGCAAAGTTATAGAGGGGGGTCACAAAATTTCTTTTTTCCAATAGACATAATGGGAAAAAAAATGTGTGCACGCCTACAGCTCAAACCGCTGGACGGATTTCAACCAAATTGGCGGCAGGAGCAGCAGCTTAGTCCCGAAAGTGTGCTTTTGTTAATTTGGTGTAAATCCGTCCAGTAGGTTTTTTTTTAAGTGGCCAAAACATAAGGCAAAAAAATTAGTGATATCTATGTCTGCTCTGCGGACACACTCCCCTGTTCGCTCCGCGGACAGGACATTGATTGGCTAATCAGCTTGCGTCATGTCCGCTGACGCACAACGTGTTCTCTGATTGGCTGGGATGAGGCATGAGGTGCGTCACATTGTTTCGATGCGCCCGCCATCTTGAATCCGCCGACAGCGCGGCGGCGAACAGAGGCAAAATGCAATTTTGGGGAGTGTGTTGGTGTGTAGAAGTGCTTGGGGAGTAAGAGATGGGTCAAATACAGTATTTGTTTAGGTGGCAGGTGCCCCTGATGTGTTCGCTATGTCCGCAGTCATCATGGTTGTCCGCGGACATAATAAATGCACTACTGGCTATTTTACTTTAGTATGATGTTGGTTTTGGGTTGTTAGTAGAGGATTGATTGTAATTAATATACCCTATAAGCAGCTACATACCACAGTCAAGATGTTTGGTATTATAGGTGTGTTATGCTGCAGTGGTTGTGGCCAGGGCCTAGAGTCTTGGGGGCATGGCCGAAGGCCTACTGCCTTCGGCCATGCCCCCAAGACTCTAGGCCCTGGCCCCAAACAACGCAGCCTAACATACCCATAGAATCAAAAACCCATCAAATATCCACAACCCAAAAGTTTGTGTACTTTTCATTTGTAGAGTTTGTATGTGAAGTTTTGGCTAGGTTATGCAGTTAAGATTGTGGAGTTTGTAACAAGGAGTGCATTGTTTCAGAGTTTATTTATTCTATACTTACTGGTTGAGTTTTTTGTGGTTGTATGCAGTTTTTTCATGACATGGGTAACTGGACCAGATATACATTTTCGATCTCTGTGATAAAAGAAAAGATCATATGTTAGAGCAGGTAGTTCATAATGAGTTATTGTATAGCATAATAGACATTTCTGTATTTTTTGACCCTCATATTTAGTACTTTACAAGTACTATAGTTCAAACCAGTGTACTGTGCAATTTGCTCAGTTTCTGTGTTTGTTTTCTAAATCATTGGGTCTGTGGGAAAACAAATCCATGCTGGATTTTACTGTTTATTTCTTGTTTCTTGCTAATCTTCTATCTTTGGCTTGTTTTAGATTTTTTGGGCAATTAGATACCTGTTAGCGTATTCTAATTGTTTATTTCTACTTTTATGCTATTTATCTATCTGTCTGTTTCTTGTTGATTTTTTGGGGCAGTTAGTTACCTGTTGGTGTATTCTAACTGTATATTACTTGTTTGATTTTAGTTGTGTTTATGTGTTTGCTTGTTGCAGAATGATGGGGCAGTTAGATACCTTTTGGCATATTCTAACTGTGTATTTGTTACATTTTGGTAGTATTTATTTATTTGTTTGCTTGTTGCAGAATCTTGGGGCAGTTAGATACTTGTTGGCATACTCTGTGCACAGTTTTGAAGTAGAAGTTTTGCTTATGTTCATACACAGATTACGTATTAAATGTTGGTTTTAAGAATATTAAGTAAGCGTTTACAAGATTTGCTGGCAATCTCTGCTTTAGGGTAATGGTACTATCATTATATTCGAACCATCCACAATTCTTTTTTATATATGCAGTGTAGTGGCCTGCATTGTTTGTGGCTCCTGCGTGGTAGATCATACCTATTGTTTTGAAGGTTTTGTTACCAAGTGATACTTGGCCATGTGTGAATCCAGTCAGCTTACAGTTGTTTTTGGTACCATCTGCATTGTAACGTAAAGCATTACTATTATGTATTTACTATGTGTCTGTATTTGTAAGGTGGAGCGATTATCTGAATTGGAGGTAGTACATAATCTGCCATGGTTTGCATTTTGTACAAGTTGCTGAAATGGAATGGATTCACGGTTAGGTATGGCTACATACACAAAACGTTTATAAGGGACTTCTTCCTGTGACACATGGTTGCTGAGAGTGCATATATGTTTCCACATGTATGAAATCTGAAAGATTTCATTTATAGGTATGTTTTTGTTTTCCAGTACTTCTAGTAAGTACATTAGAAATTCTTGTGGATCTTCTTGTGAGTTTATAGTGAATTTGACAATTCCAGCACAGTAGTACAATTCTTGTCTTATTCCATGAACACTCTAAGTGTTGTCAGGATTGTTGGTTAGAGCTGTATGAAGGACTAACATTTGCAAATACAATTGGTCTGTACTGTGTAAGTAAATGTTCTCAATAATTGGTAGCAATTGGAATACAATATTTATTGCTACATTTGCATAGCAATTTACAGCGGTTATATTTGGAAATTTGAATGGACCTGACAGTTCTGTGTCGAAGTCATTTCTTCACAGTGTGTGTTGCTTCTTTGAAGAAGTAGTTGAGTTACTTTGACCAGTAGATTCTTCTTTCGTTGTGGTACTTGAGGAAGTATTAGTTTCTTTTTTTTTCTTTGGAGGAATTGTAGTTTTCTTTTACAACGTTTTGTTTTTTGTGGAACAGGATACGTTTTTAGGTGGGGGGTGTGGAGTGAACGCAGCCTATTGTATTCTAGAATGCAAGGAATATCTGCATTTACTTTACTTGCATCAAAGTTGATTAGAAATAGCCTGTCAAGTCTACATAAGTGTGATAGTGCTACATAGCTATATAGACTGTCCTACCAATATCTATTAATGCTTTATCTAGGGTAAGACCTTGTGATTTGTGAATGGTAAATGCGTATGCTAGAGTTAGTGAAAATTGTTCTCTGTGTACATACATGTCTTTGAAAAGAAGGAAGCGGGCTGTTGAGCGTCCTATCCTTCTAACTTCTGATAGTTTGTCGAAGAGAATATTGACAAATTGAATGTTGTTGTCACGTTGGTATGTTTGAAAGCCAACAACTGTACCAAGTGCTGCATTAACTAGTCCTTGCTCCACGTCAAGGTTACGTTTAAGCATTACTCCACAGTTTAAAGATAATTTTAATATTTTCTCCAAAACAGCTGTGTTGGAGATAGAGTTTTCTAGGGTATTTAGTCTTGTTGTGGCTTGTTGACACATGGGTAGTGTCATACCAGTTTATCTGTGGAGCAAATTTCAATTCTTGGTTGCATTTCTTTTTTCAACATTGTTTCATTGAATTTTGAACAGCTTGCAAGAGTTGGCATCAAGGACATACAAATTACATTTTTGTGTGCTAATTGTTCCATGACATCAGTAGCACATGGGTTATGGCCATAAAGTGCCTGGATGTGCTCTGTTTTTAATATTGCTTTTGCTTCTTGAGATAGTACACCAACTCTAATACTTTTTAAAATGTTGGCAAATCGCGGCACCAATGTTGACAAAACTCTGAATTTTTACAAATATAATTCGAATTGTGAAACTGTTCGCTCAAAACAACGTACCATAGATCAATAGAGCCAAATTATCCCAATCTATGGCCGACGGCAGGGGAAGCTGAAACTAAAGTAGGACTAACGGGCTGCCATGGTAACTGTATACATACTCTAAACAACAAACGTAGTGAACACCTAGTAGGATGCGACGCGTGACGCTGGAACCGTGATTTTGCAGGTAAGCCCTAACGTTGTGGAAGACCACCCATTCCTATTCCCAATCGTATTAAGATCCGCATTTAAGACTAGGCGGTCGTAGCGAGCCGCAGTTATCTTGGTACACAAAACTACACGCGCACAGAACTGCTGCTAGAGAGTCGAATGCAACATATGTATAGTGAAGAGGCGGTCTGAACCGGCCACTGAATCTTCGATGTGACAAACTTCGATAGGAACCAAACTGTTTTAAAACAATGCAGCGCGCAGGATAAAATTAAATACAAATGAAATTAACGACCAGGGAAATATTTTAAGTTTGGATTAAATTTGGAATTTTTATATTAAGCAAATGCACGTGTCGCATAGTTTTAACTCCTGAAACGACTTAATGACATTTCGGGAGTGTAAAAAGGAGAAACTAACCCATTACCCAAATTACATCTTCTTACCTTTACAAGTACGAACATCGTCTAAGAGTCTGATGGGACTCCGGCTTTCATATGCTGAAAATATGTTATTAGAGAGTTGTTGAACACCAAGAGATAGGTAAGCTTTATTTTGAGAATATTTACGTTTAATCACATTAGCAGACAAATTGAACTTTTGAAGGAAAATGGGGCTAACCCCCTTTTTTGTGTTGTTTTTTTCTCTTCTTATTTCTTTGTTTTTTTCATACCCTTTTCTCTCTCTCTGAAAATACTTACCATTACGTATGTTTCAACCGTACAACTGGTCGTCATAATGGTATGTGATCATTTTAATTTATATGATGGAAATTTGTGATGCTAGACATGTTTTACTTTGCATTATGATAATTGTTGGGAACCATCCTTTTGAAAAATATGTTTTCTTTTTGCACTCTTTTATAATAATTATGAAAATTGTGTTCATAAAGGCGTCCCGGTTTAAGAAGGAAAATCCTTTTCCAAGATGGCCACCATGGAAAGGGAAGATGGGGGTTCCATACAGGGCCGCTCTTCGCTTTCCATGGCAGCCTGCAAAAGGCAAAAACAAAACCCTGTGACCATATTACCACGAGCACAATTTTCTTCCCTTTCAAATCTATCCTAATTTTGAATAACTTTACCACAAAGCCAGTCCCAGGTGGACATGGCCACTTTAATCCTATGTTTTGTCCCTTCTGGTCATGGCCAGTAGCCACATTGTCCGGACCATTACCTTATACCATGACCCCGACAATCTGGCCACTGCCCATGGCTACAGCCTACTCCTCAGTCATTAAAGCTATACCGCTATTTTTCTAACTACATTATGACACTTGCCAAATAAGAAAACACTGCCACATTTGCAAAACCATGCTTTTCGATTGTTGCCAATGAGCCTTACGCAAATTTGCTGGAAATCCACCCATGTTTCATTTTTTCAAAACTGTCAAAAGAATACACAAATGAGTCGTCATATAAGATGTGCACAAAATCTCAACAAACTTTGTAAACTCATTCGAAATCACGTCAGAAATATTCCACCCATCAGCATTACCCCTCACCTCCCCAAACATTATTTCATAAGTTTCACAAGTGCAACGCTCAGAAAATATTATTGTCCCGAGGGTTAGATCATGTATTTTTGTACATATGTTGATCTATCGCAAACATTTCCAATGCATCTTACCTAATTTTTCCTCTTTTAGAAATCTGACAGCAGGGCGCGTCCATCTTGTGCTATTCTTATCCATTGCTGCATCTGCCTAAGGTAAACTACCCTGATGTCACGAAATCATATGCTCCGCCCCTGACCCTCACATAACCAACCCTAGTGATATTCAACACCTTTCTCGGTGACGTTCCTCTTCATCCTAGCCAAATGCACCCATAATCACCTACGTGCCGTAACGCAGAACCCGAAAATCAACACACATCGACTAACAACATAGCACATCACAATTCAAAATATTAAACCAGTCTTTAAAAGAAAACAATAACACTGTATAATTTGTAAAGTACTTTTATTTCAAAATAAACTCTCCGAGAACATCCGACTATTCCCATATTCAATCAAATTGCAAATTTGTTTCTTCGCTCGTGATCGAAAATGTTAATCGTGAGCCACACGTTGTTCTTTTCCCATACACAAATTGTTAGTTTTCAATAAAGGAACCGCTTGGGTCGCACAGTGAATTCCAGGGCGTTGGCATGAACTTGGACCTAGACCACCATAAAAGATGTTATGTTACTCCTAATCGCTAGTGCAGCGTATGGGCACATAGGCCATGGGCGATCGTCCCACAAAACAGTCACAGTGATCCAGCCGTTGACGACTACGTCCACCTTGCGAATAAAAAGCCATCAGTTGGCATCTGGAATCCATGGCAATCGCAGTAAGGCAGCATGTCGCTATTTGGAAAACATAGAAAATATGTATCAATACCCAACCTTTATTACAATACATCTATTGATTTCTTAATTCGGCATACAGTTTAAACTAACGATTAGCACACACAGCAAACAATCTCAAAAAAGTCAAAAAGAAATATGAGCGTTGAACCTGGGTGAATCAAGTGATAGTCTACATAGATTGTGCACTCCCATAACCACACAAAAATGACAACCACACAGAAAGATAGTACTTCAGTTACATTGCCAAAATTAATGTTCAGATAATAATAAATTAAAGCTTGTTCTAGTGTACAGTCGTCAAAAGCAAACTTACATGATATTCACCATCTCTATTCTCTTTGTGTAACTCAGACTGGAATGCTCAATGCGCTCGCACCAAAGAATATTCATGAACTGATTTTACATGTTCCTTACAAACTTTTCGAATGCATAACCTTATCAAATGTTCCTTATTACAAACCTCCTCTCCCTGCATTCTTACGGACTATTCCCTTTCCCTCAAGGTCAAAAAACAATTGACCCTTATAGTTTGAGTCCCATGTGTGGGCTTCCTTAGCTCGCAAACAAAAAATCAAAGCTAGTGACCTTCACTCAGAATCCAAATATATTCTCACTTTGCAACAACATGGCTCAGCGCATTCATGAGAACTGGTACTCGCATACACGTGCAGAGCCGCTGTTTCCATCAAACACTGCAGGTGGCTGCCTCAGATGACAAACTCTAGGGGGCGCCAGTCTGACTCCAACATTATTTTGACTCCAACATTATTTTAAATACATTGTAACATAGACACATTAGTCCTTCGCCTGTATTTTACGCACATTATATAGAGGAACACCTCCAAATGTACGGTATAACTTTCGTGACAAAAAAAACACCACTTTTTTACTTCTTGCTGCCACATCCCATCCCAGCCTCATCAACCCTCACCTTCTAAGACAGTATTTGATAAGTTTAACAAGTCCAATGTTGTGTTTTTTTATATGTTTTTGCGGTGATGTCCCCGGACATCAAAACACGGATGAAAGATGGCGGATGCATCGGAACAATCTGACGCACTTCACGCTCTTCACCATCCAATGAGCGAATGCGTCACATATCCACGGACATGACGCGCCCAATTAGCCAATCGTGATCTTGTCCGAGGAGCGAACAGGGAAGTGTGACCGCGGAGCGGACATAGATATCACTAATTTTTTGAGACCTACTTTTTGATCATTTTAAAAAAAATTAATTGCTGGGTTTTCACCAAATTTGCAAAAGCACGCTTTTGGGACCAAACCGCTGCTCCTGCCGCAAATTTGGGGAAAATTCATCCAGCGGTTTGATCTGTAGCCATGCGCAAAGTTTTTCCCCCATTCAGTCTATGGGAAAAAAAAATATTTTGGGACCTCCTCTATAACTTTGCCCACCCTGGACCAAAGCTCACCAAACCGTGCAAGAGAATTCAGAGTGGGCCATATACTTTTTTTGCAATTTTTGCAAAGCTTAGTGAGGATTCATCCAGGGGAGCGAAGTTATAAGCCGCCCAAAAAGTGCTCTTCCTATGGGATTAGCAACTTAACCATAACTACACGGCCACTACTGTGGCCGTGTAATACATATATATATATATATGAATGAATATGAATGGGGGAAAAACTTTGCGCACGGCTACAGATCAAACCGCTGGATGAATTTTCCCCAAATTTGCGGCAGGAGCAGTTGTTTGGTCCCAAAAGCGTGCTTTTGCAAATTTGGTGAAAACCCAGCCATTAATTTTTTTTAAAATGATCAAAAAGTAGGTCTCAAAAAATTAGTGATATCTATGTCCGCTCCGCGGTCACACTTCCCTGTTCGCTCCTCGGACAAGATCACGATTGGCTAATTGGGCGCGTCATGTCCGTGGACATGTGACGCATTCGCTCATTGGATGGTGAAGAGCGTGAAGTGCGTCAGATTGTTCCGATGCATCCGCCATCGTTCATCCGTGTTTTGATGTCCGGGGACATCACCGCAAAAACATATATACACATATATATTCAGTGTAAGAACTTTGTTAAAGGGACGCTATGGTTAAGCTGCACTAACAGAAACCTAAGAAATTCAGTGAAAACAACATTGTTAAAGGGACTTTTAGGGAGAATTGTCATTTCTTTGGAAATTCCCTTAAACCTTAGAGACCCCCAGCTCTTTTGCTGGATTTAGGACTTTTTAATTTTAACCCTGGAGTGAGTAAAACCTTTTTTGCACTCTCGCATGCGTTTTACCTGATTTAAATGTTTGTGTTTACACTGTTTTTGGAGTCTGACAAACTTCATAGGCATCTGCCTTTTGTATGGCGACACACAACACCTTCAGTGCAGTATCACTGAGAAATCCTCTAGATTTCTCATAAGGTTTAAATACATTTTCTTGTGTGAAATACAGTTCCCAAGAATAGTAAAGTGAAATTGTTTACTTTTCTCTTTGTAGGTCAAGCACACACCATTTTATGTGGAGTGCTGGGGGTTACTTAGTAGCCCCTTATCCTACTTTCTCATTTAACATTTTTTATTACCCTCCCTACTCTAAATGGCTGGTGGCAGTGGTTTAACTTTTCCTACCATTGTGCTTTTCTACCGCAGGCTGAATCCTCAGCTGCAGTACAGCACCCTTAGGGGACCCTTTTGTCAAAATGGTCCCTTTGTTCTTTTTTCACCATTTTCAGTTTGTGAGGTCGTTCTTGGCTTTTAGCCTGTGCATTGAGGCAGGTTTAAGCCATTTGTTTGTTTTGCCTTTGGCAGGCTTCAAACCTGAATCCTGCCCTAGCTCCAGTGTGTCTGGAAGGACAGCATATGAGGGAGGGTCCTGAAACTCCCCTTCCCGTTGTCTCTAGGAATGCCTGAATGCAACTAGTCCTGATTAGCTGGCTGGCCTTCCTGGACAGCCACCCTGCTGTGTCATTGACAGCCTAGGTTGTGCATGAATGGAAGAAAAGGTGAGGGTTTTGGTACTAACGGCAGAGTCGACCACTGGAAGAACATCCAAAGAAGAAACTGAACAAAGCTTGCTGCAACCTCCTGGACTTTTGAATTGCCCGATGAAGCCCTGCTGCTGTGCTGACCTCCTTTTTCACCTCAACACAGAAGCTCCTCCTGAACGACTTCTCCTCTTGGGTTTGTGAGACACACTAACCCCGAGACGAACTCCACTGGTACACCCTCCCCGACATGCTATGCTTCTCCGTTGCTGTGAGAGACAAATGCCAGGGGTTGAGTGTCCGTAGCCGAGTGCAACATCTGTCGCAGAAACTAATCTGGATAGAAGCTCCAGGAGACTCGTAAGGACCATCCAGATCCAGAGTCCCCTCAGCAGAGTGCAGGAATGAGGAAGTAAAGAGAGTGCAACCGGCATCCAAGATCCACCGTGGTGCTGTTTGTAAAGCACTGAAACTGCGTAGTGCTGCTGAATCGAAAAGAGCCGTAGCTGCAAACGACCGTGCAAGTAACGCCACAGGAGCCCTCCAGACGTCCTCCTTCTTGTCCCACAACTGAGGCTCAAGAACCAGGGTCGGCACTGATGAAGCAAGCTAAACTCCAGCTGGACCACTCTTCTTCAAACCAGAGGTACTGTTTAGGCTTGGGGTACTTACCTTATTGCCTTTAGCCGTGCTTTTCCCACTTGAGACTTGCATTGGCTTACTTTTTTCGAGTTTATTACAACTCCCTTCTCACAGGCTTAACAGCTTGTAACCCTACAAGTGATTTTCTGAAACTCTTTGTGCAAGACTTTGATCCAAGAAGTACATCAGTTCCTTAGACTGTGTCCCAAATGACTTTGGTTGTCCTGGCTCGCTGAAGACACCTTTCTAGTCCATTGACTTTGATGCTGTTTGTCGCTCATAGGTGGTAGCTTGTTGTAACCTGGTTCTGCTTGGAAAGGTTTATCTAGACTTCATTGGAGGATTTTAGTTGTCCTCACATTTGCTGAAAAACTC
This sequence comes from Ambystoma mexicanum, assembly GCF_040938575.1. Lineage (NCBI taxonomy): Eukaryota > Metazoa > Chordata > Amphibia > Caudata > Ambystomatidae > Ambystoma > Ambystoma mexicanum. The sequence goes on along the minus strand of NC_090932.1, from coordinate 369,908,509 downwards.
GTCTAACCTTTTATTTTCCTAACGTTTCCTTTCTGCAACCTCGGAATCTGCACCGTATAACTGGTGTGATATATAAATGCCATTACTGTCCTTGTGATTGAAGTCACCCTAGGGTGTATGAATTGTGTATGATGCATATCCAAAGATTATCCACTAACTTGTTTTGATTCTGATAAGTCATTTTAAAGTGTATTTGAATTGTTAAAACAAATTGCCTTTTTAAAGAATGCTTGTTTTAAACTGATGTTAAATAAATAAATATTTATAACTGAAACCTTGAGTGAAAGTGTTACTTGGTTACTGGTTACTTGTATTTAGGAATTTCATTTGTACAGCTCAGCTCCCATTTACCCTTCTTGAGATAGGTCTGGATGCTCAGTCACACTACCAACTTGTGTAGTACAGACCTATAGCAAAAGGGGGTTATCTAATGCCAAGCAGATAAGTCTTGTATAGTCTCACACAGTATCACTGCACCAATTCTTACCGAACAGGGCGGTTATGGTTACAAGTAAAATAAAAAAAAACAAAAGATTTGCAAGTTATGGTAACTTATGCAATCATTACTCACACCATTGCCATGCACTGCTAAGTCTAACACCTAGGACATCGAAGATGATATCACAAATGGCATCATTCATGACATCAGAAATCGTGATGAAAAGTCCCTACAAGGGTTTCTGTTTAGAATGTTGCTAGCAACATATCAAGGGTGATCGTGAGATCTCTCATGAACTACTCTGTGTATCAAACAATGTACCTATTTAAACTGACACGTTATACTAAAGTGTTCTTGTTAATACAGCAATGCAATAATAAAATACTCATAAGCATTGGCTACAGCAGGGACCATTGAAGTACAGTATTTTTAATCAAGAATCATAAATCCAAGCTTATCAGAATCTTGAGTAATGTTATACATGGAGTTAACAGCTAACAATACAAGAATTATTAGACACCTGTTAGGAAAAAATACATATGAAGAGCATCAAAGCATACAAATCTGAGGCATACAGGGAAACTCTAGTAAGAAGGAAACACCATGACCAGAAAATGACTATAAGACTAGAGTCCATCATCATGAATAAAAATGGATTGTGTAATCAAACTGTAAGGAAAGTACCTGAGAACATATGACAAGGTTAACGCCTAGATATACAGAACTTTCACAATTTAAAAATTCTCACGGTCAATGTACAAAAATAACCGGCCCGGTTATGTGATGTCATCAATGATGCCATTTGTAATGTCATCAATTATGCCATTTGTGATGTCATCATTGATGTCCTGGGTGTTAGTCTTAACAGTGCATGGCAGTGGTGTGAGTTACGGTTGAATCACTGTGTATAATTTATTAAAGGGGATGTTCGATCAGAACTGTTATTGTCCCAATCGATCAGGTATGTATTTTTGAGCATACATCGATCGATCGTAAATTCATATTCCAATATTCCAATGCATCTTACCTTACTTTTTCTCACATTTACACATGTGAAAATGACAGGTCCGGCACCACCATCTTCTGCTAATTTTATCCGTTGATCCATCCACCTAATTTCAAGTGCCCCCGCCGCAGTTATTCATATCACCTGAACCTAAAGCCGACATCAGTTGCCAATCCAATATGCTCCACTTATTTTCATGATGTTCGTGGGCAGCGTAGCCAAACGTACCTTGTCATCAGCCACATCATAACATTACCTAACGCAGAACCAAGAACATAAACGCACACATACACAACACTAGTACTTTTATTTTTCACATAACACTCAAAAGAGAAGATTATCTCCACGAAAACATTGATAACTTTTCCCAATAGAGCTTATTGCTATCAAACATTACATGCTTCGCATTTTTTCAATAACTGTAAACTTTGGTGATATAATGCAGAATGCATTCATCGATCGAGTAATCCCAGTATTTTCATTCTTTACTGAAAGTTCTGTGTAGTTAAATTTAATGCACTTATGTTCCATCACTGATGTTTGACCGACACACATGGTGTTCCGTTAGTGAGAAGAAAGGAGTTGTTTCACTTTCAAATGCAATTCTTTCACCTCTGCATGATTTCAGACCCTAAAGGCTAACATGTTTCTTATCACTGCTACCGCAAAGGACACATTGGTGACTGGTGATCATCCCAGATAATGGTTATCACAGATGCGTTGTTGACGATTATTGTCCAATTTCGGTTGAAGAAGCCGTCAACTGGAAGATTTAACCCATGGCAAGCACACATTGGTAGAAAGTAGCTATATACATTTCAGAATGCAAACATATATTTCAGTACCCAGTGTATAATAGAATATACTATACACAGTACATAAATATGTTAACTATTAATTAACGTTAAATTAACACGTCCAATGTCTATTCTTTGCATCAAATTAAACATTCATCCGTCACATCGTTAATCATCAACCATACAGCACACATCCTATCCTCACTCGCCTAAATATTATTTGAAAGTAAGCTTACATGATGGGTTGAGTTTTCATTCTCTCTATGTGACACTGACCAACCGCTTCGAGCAACAGATCTCAGTAATAGAAACTTAATTTTGTTACGTCCGCTTTCAATATAGTACATCTTATCAATTCTTTGTGGGTATTCCACACATTGGCCCTCATTACAACTTTGCCGGTATGGAAACAACGGTGCTGGTAAGTACAAGTCTGCAGGGTGGGTGCCCTCCAGCCTGGCAGGTGTGACTTGCCAGGCAGAACGGCACCCGCCCGCAGACTTTCACGGAAGCACCGGCACTGTTATTAACCGTGCCAGTGCTTCCGTGGTCCCCACTCCCATAGAGTCTGATGGGGATCAACATTTTACCGGTGCCAGTGTTTCCGGCAAGTCAGGTGCTGGTAAATAATTACGTATCTGGCGGCTACCTGCCGGTTTTACTGGCACGGTTACTGCCGGACCCGTAATGAGGGCCATTGTGTCCTTCAAATTGTTAGTACAGTGAATTCAAGGACAAATAACAATAAGACCTTTTATTGTGTGCTCTGAGGCAGCCAGACATTGGTTTTGTTTTATGGAAAACATGCCACAAAAATAAACAATATTTTTTTGCTTTCATTGGCACACTTTGCAGTGAAACACAATGAAATATTTCAACTATTCTACATAGCAAAATATTTACTTTCATTTTAACGGTATCAAGGTGCCTTTACGGATTCTTTCACAAATGCGCCTAGGCGAGGTGCACACAGGCTCGGATTAGCCTGTAGGGCAATAGGGCAATGCTCGAAACAAAAATGAAAAATGCTTGTGTGTTCCAGTTTTTTGGGTCAAAGTGGCCCACTTACATGAGTTCCTTCAAGATGCGGCTAGTAGTTTTGAGTATTGTTGCTGAATAAATGTTTGTTAAATTTCACAATTTGTATTTCATTTTATCAAAACATCCCCTTTGGGTACTATTCAAACAGTTTGTTACAACAGCAATGAATTTCCATTTGCAAATGTGGGCCACATTTTAATTTTGCTGAACACAATTCTATGCCCCAGTCCGACCCTAGGTGCAGAACACGCACACGACACATTGCTGTTTGCTAGAGTTCACAAACAAGCATTTTTGCCCTGGGCACAGTGAATTAAGTGGGATGCTAAATCGAGGGGCTGCTCTCATAAGAGGTGTGGCCGAAGTATGTGTCTACTTAGGCCACGCCCTCTAACAAGAGTCCCCAACCCCCATCACCAATGGTGGGCAGGGATGCTGGTGAAAGTAGGCGAGATGGGGCTGGCATTATTACCTTTGGTGCGCCCAGCCCCTTGGGGGAACCAACGGTGTGACACCAGTTTACAAGCAGCAGTCAGCCCTTTCATTAAAGGCGCTGCATGGTAAAAACCATGGGGTCCATGAATGAAAATGCTGCCTGCTGCGTAATAACTCTGTAATCTGAAACAAGAGGGGGGCTGGAGAGCCCAGACTCTCCTTTTGTTTCAGAGTAAAGCATCATCACTCATCATAAAGCCTTGTTTAAAAGGCTTCATGCTGCATGATGACTCTTTACTCAGAAACAAAAGGAAAGACTGGGCCCTCCAGCCCTGCTCCTGTTTCATAGTGCAGAGTCATCTGGCAGCCGAGTAGCCGAAGCCATGGTTACACTGGCTTTCTGCAGATATCAGTACTTCCCAAGTGCTCGCACCTGTAGGCGCTCTGTGTAACTGTGCAGCGCTTCGGCTACACTGCTGCCCGATGTATCGGCATGGCCAGGGCTAGTCGGGGTGGGCTGGCAGGATCCCCCTTGGGAGCCCTTTCTGGAGCCAGACAGGGCTTGGCCCGGGCTGGCTCTGGCCCACTTAAAGCCCTGCCAGGGCATAAATGCAATGTTTCATATGGATGCACAGAAAGGGGGCCATCCTGCACTAGTGTGGTTGGGATGCAGATGCAGATCCGCCTGCCCCTAGTGTTCAGATTGGGCTAGATGGTGATTGCATTACTGTCAAAAGAGTTTTTACAAAAAAGTGGCAGTCTTTGTTCAATGTAAAGTCAAGCAACAAAATCACAAAGAAACCTAATCATATCGTGCCTGTAAACGTTCAAGCCATCTCCTCACTTCTCAAAAAACTGAATTCAAATACACACCATGAAAACAGGGGTTTCCACTTTAACCCCAACAACCACTTCATAAATTGTGTCCATTGGTTAAATAATTTCACTGTTGGGACTCTGCAACCTATTGGATCATTCAATGCACTGACTTTCCAACACGTTAAAAGTATGTAATGCTGTTAGCTAACCAGCTATTCACTACCCATCTCCATGTGCGGATTAAAAATGCACAAACTCATTCCAGAAATCAAATTGCACATATAGAGATGATTAAAGCACGAAATACTGATGCATGGATATAGATGGATGAAAACGGTGTGTTAATATATAGAGACAGCATGGAGGGACCAGAAAAGGGGGCAAAAGGGCGATTGCCCACCAGTCTGTGTGAATTCTTGCCTCCAGAGCATACGTGCGAAGTGCAAAAAAAAGTACATAAAATCAATAAAATTCCATAATGCCTAGAATGACCTGAGTTTTCAAAGGCTTACTGTCTTCTGTGTAGATCTTGTCCATCAATCATCTTGATGTATGCAATGATGCAGGCACGCGTGGGTGTCCTCCACATGTATGCCTCCATATTAAGATGAAAATGAGCAGAGGCCACAGGAGTATTTTCATAGTGAACATCAGCAAAGTATGCATTTAAATGACATTCTCTATCACCCGTTGTTTGAATGTCGGCTAACACTGTGTCCCATAAACCTTCTTTAACAAACCTATTTTTTGCAACACATACTGATGTGTATAATTATCAGCAGCACATACTGGAGATGCAAGTCATGGTAAAATTGCCTACGACATAAGGCTCCACCATAACCCCATCCCTACCAAACCACCCCCATTATCCACTGCACCGTCCCTGCATCCTAGTTCAGTGTCCACTATACCCTCATAATGTTACCAATAGCCAGTGCTCATGGCTTACAGCCATGGCCAGTGTTCAAATAGTGCCATTTCTCAAGTACACTCCAATGTAAACTCACCATTGTGCAGGAAACAGAAATATTTATTTTATCTCCAGTTCGGCTGGGGAGAGTAATTCAGAAACAGCCCTCTGTCCAGAGATGACTGAAAAAGTCTCTGCCCCCCCCCACACTTTTTGGACAAGACATTAATTACATTTTGGGCTGGGCAAAAGAATTGATGGTGCAAACATCCATAGTGTCTGTACATTATTGTAAGTTCATTGGAAACATACTCTCTGGCACAAATACACTTACTACCCATTTCTGGCATCATCCTCCAGTGACCTCATCATATGCTGACCATCAGAAAGCTTTCTGTTTCTATTTTATATTTCAGTTAACATGAAAAGTATCTTCGCAACTCAAAACTGGATAGAAGTGGTTGGCAAGTTAACACAAGTTCCAGACAGACTGTCAAGGACACTTAGCTGTTTCTCCCTTTCTTCTTGGCCCCTGTCCGTTTTTATCTATTGCCTTACTTAGTGCCAACTTTTATTCATTAAAAAACTCTTATGAACACTGCTGAAACTATATTTCTTACCATTTAGCTGACTTCTGCCTTCATCCTAGACAACATGGCCGCTCATCACAGTTGCTTCTCTATGTTAGTGAGCTGTACCCTCATGCCATTATTGTTGCATTCAGCTCATCCATTGCTTATCTTAGTATTTCTCATGTTTCTATGGATGCCATGTTAATATTCTTCATGTCTAAGTGCACATTTGACCTTATGTCCGTGTTTCCTCATGGTGAATGCATATTTGCTTCATGTGTCAGGTGATGAGGAGCTTATTTTTATTCTGGCCATCTTTGGCTCATGTCATGTTCATCATTTTGAACATTTCTATTGGACCCGTGGATGGGCAAGAGCTATGAGTGATATGTTCATCTGTCTATCAACAGGGGGAGGGGCAATATATTCATCTGCCCCTTTACTTTCCCCCCTCTGGTCGAAATCATCAACCACTGCCTCCTTTCTTGCGCTCCCCTGTACCGTTGTCACCCGCCCCAATGCAGTATTCTTCTCAATATGGGAGGTGACATGGAGAGCACTCCTAGGCGACCAATAGCATCTCCACCCATGCTGTTTCCTGTTTTCTATTTATTTATTTTGTATTATATATATTTTACCAGAGAGTGTAATCAGTTCCTTCTTTTTTCTGACCCTTTAACACAACATTAGTTAACATGCACAATGAGTGACCATGCCACCACAAGAAAAGGGATTGTCATTAGCTGACACTTGAACACTTTTTTGATGACCCAACGGCACATTATTACTTGCACTCCTTGCAACTATTTTTCTCCTTCTCCTTCCATTCGAGTAGAGTGGTTAATCAAAAATACACTTAGTTTCTTCTCAACCCCAACACATTTTCGCTTGTCCCTGTCCCATTCGCCAATCAACTGCATAGATGCTAGGTGTGAACACCCCTGGCAGTCAACTTGCTGAACTCCATTGGACATCTTCAGTCTACTTCTTTCTTCTTCTCCACGTCAAGTTCTGGGACCTTTCATTAGTCCAATGTTCCTCCTGTTGCTTTGTGACAAGTTCAGGAGCCCCTTCTTTCGTATAAGGTCTTAATTTGGAATGCTGGATCTTCTGGAGCAGGATAGTCAGTCAAGGGACAGTATTGCAATGAGCGACGCAAGGGTGGGGGAGTACATAAGAGGGGCATTTTTCTTTGCCCTAGTTTGGTGATATCTGGGCTTTAGGCCGGGTTCCACAGGCCATGTTGTCGAGGTGGGCCTTAAGACTCTGCTCGTGGGTGTGAGTGCAGGGTCACTCTATGTGCATGTCTCCCTCATGTATTTGTTGAAAAGTGCCCTTGTGTCTGAAATACACAAAACATTGTGTGAGTTTCTCGAAGTGTATATACACTTTATTATTATCAATCCCTGCTATGGCCTAAATACTCTTCAACTCTACTATTACCTCCTAACAACTACTACTAATATATATCATTTTCATTCAATGACGCCTACCAGCTGATTTGTATTCTAAACACTAACTTCTCCACTCAACCTCTGCTGCCTCTTTATTCATTGCAGCAACACATGTTCTTCCTACTTAACACATAACATGATGTGCCCTATGAATGAATGAATCTTTATTTAGAAGCACATAGACTTCATAAAAGGCAACATACAAAAACTATGCAAGTCATAAGAAATACTTCACATTGCAAAACATAGTAAAATATAAAAAATACGATAAAAAGAAATACAATTTGAAACATTACAGCTCCAATCATTCGAGCAAATTATCCACCATCAGCTGTAATGTAGCCTCTAAAAACATATATACAGCCACTGCAGCCTGTCTTGATGGCAATGGTAATGTATACCTAATTGCATATTATTGAGCTACAGTTTGACTTCCTTAGAATTGGTATTAAAAATCTTAGCATAGGTTTGTAGAAAAATGGGCAAAAAAGCATCAGATGAACCAACTCTTGGGATAGTCTAAGATTGCATCGAATATTAGATTCTGAGCCCTTACAATTCTTGTCGTCATAGCCCCTAACAACATGAAATGGCTTGTCTTCAGATGGAGCAGAACACTCCTCTTTCGTTTTGCAATGGCACCAGCAAATATACTCAGCATTTTGCCTACTGCAACCAAAATCTTGGTACCTTAAGGCGGACTGAATTTTGATCTGCCGACAGCCATGCAAATCTATTCTATTCTCCATATATTTTTGCTGCACCAATGTGGCAATGGCTCTGCAAACACCAATACTCGCAAATGCCTTTTCCCATTGGTTCAGGCAAGTAATATTCCTGCAGATATCTGAAGATTTCAGATCCTGTAGGATCTTGTGTGTTAAATGTAGCTCAGTTTGTGACCATAATCTAATCCAGGGTAGCAGGGGTTTTGAATTTATAGGATCATTTGTATAATCCATTCTTAATTTTTGATGAAGCAGCTAGGTTGAGGTACTCTTTGGGCCCCCAAAACATTCCAAAAGATCTATTTGCTTAATCCCTGCATGAGGCAATCATCATCCCACTCCCCAAAAGCAATAAACCGAGCAAGGACTGTGGATCGTTTAGACCACTATCGATGCTCAATCAGGATAGCAAAATGCTCACCGCGGTACTCGCAAATAGAATGAAGCAGATCATCACCAGGCTAATACACCGGGACCAAACTGGATATGTCCCGGGTAGGAACATATCAGACAACCTCAGGAGACTTCACAGAGTCATACAACATACGAGAGGAGGAGGGGACGAAATGGCAATTGTATCACTGAATGCAATAAAAGCTTTTGACTCTGTCAAGTGGCCCTGGCTGATCGCAGCTCTGACCAAATATGGGATAGGGCCAGGGTATGTCAGATGGGTGAAATTATTGTATAACGCGCCGTTAGCTAGAGTTAAAACAGGGGCAGTTATCTCAGAAAGGTGGCAGCTAAGTAGGGGTACTAGACAAGGATGCCCGTGGTCTTAGCATTAGAACCCCTGGCAATATATCTGAGGCAGCAATATTAGATAATAGGGATCAGCATCCAGGGGGTGCAGCATCTGGTCTAGCTATATGCAGACGACATGCTGCTGTACTTACGATATCCTGAAGAAAACCTCCAATATATTCTGGAAGTGATGGAGCGATTTGCGTCGCTATCTGGCAGAGCAGTGAACCCCAGAAAATCATGCATATTCCCGCTAGGGAGGTACATAGGAATCCAAAGAGATAAATTACCAGTGCTGCAGATACCATGGGAGATAAACACGTTCAGATATCTGGGGATAGGCATTTACCACACGTAGGCGTGGCAGAATATCAACATAACACGGAGGAAGTGATAAAGAACATAGAAAGCAGTATGATGTTCTAGACCAAACTCTCCCTGGCAATGATGGGTAGAGGGGCGCTACTGAAGATGGTTGTACTGCCGAGAGTACTACACTTTTTTGGGAATATACCATACCTGATACAGAGGAGGTTCTTTATTAAACTGCACAGCAGGTGCAGGGACTTTCTGTGGCAGGGAACGAGAAACAGAATTGCACTCTGGAAGCTGCAGAACACGCATGATAAAGGGGGTATTAAACTACCAAACTATGAGATCTACTATTTAGCCAGTCAATTACAGTATGTGGCTGAGTGGTTATCAGAGGACCTGACCTCAGAATCAGGACTGTTGAGTACGGAGTGTGACCCATAATTCCTGAAAGAAATAATATGGCTGCCCAAAGCAGAGGTGGAAGAGAGCTCAGAGATGTTGGTACTAGGTTGGAAGGTATGGCACAGAGCCTGTCAGGTCATGGAGAATCCGGCCCCGGGTTCCTCACAGGTGCCATTGGCAGCATTGATGGGAGGAGATGGACAACTACTGAAAGCAATCAGTAGACACTGGGAACCAGTGGGAATTGTAACATTGGGATATATATGGCAAGAAGGAGAGATCAAGGCATTTGGGACGCTGGTGGAGGAAACAGGGTTGTATGCTGGGCAATATATTACATATAATAGAATGGCACAGCGGATTAGAGAGAAATGGTCAGAAATCATACTGGCAGAGCCATCTGACGCCTCTGTAGACTCCATACACGATATAGCAGTGGGAGGGCATGAGATATCCAGACTATATGAGCTATTGATTGCTAAAGTTGGTAAAGAGGTGACACTATTGAGAAGTGACTGGAAGGAAAAGGTCGGGGTACGTGTGAGTGATAGGATGTGGGAGAGGGCCCAGGGATATCATAAGAAAGTGTCTAGGAACGCGAGACCCCAGCAAATACAGTTATATATAACCCACAGAGCATATATGACACCCCAGAGGATAGCCAAATTTAAAACGCAGAGCGACAATTGTGCCCAAAATTTCAAGAGGAAAATGTGGGGATGACGCATATGTTCTGGGCATGCCCTGAGGTTGGGGCATTCTGGGAAGAAGTAGCCCACCGGCTAAAGGAGAAGAGAATCAAGTTAAATATAGAATCGGTATTGGCATGCTTGATAGGAGGATTCCCGAGGCCACGCCAACTGAAACATGTAAGAAAACTAAAGGACCTGGCATATATACTGGACAAGCGCAGAATCGCCATGGGATGAAAGGCATGTAATAGACCCAGGATAGAAGTTTGGTGGACAGATCTGCAGAAATGGACTGAGGCTGAAACTGCAGTGTGGCAGGAAGTGCGATACAGGGGAGGGGAGGAAGAGGCAGAAACCTGTCAGCCTGGAAACATTTAGTGGCCACATTCTACGCGCCTGCCCAAAACTGGTTGAGCGACCAGGACCCTGAGGTGAACACTGGAAACGAAACCCCTCCGGAGTAAGAAGAGGCGGACAGCGAAATGGAGTAGGCTTGACCGTGGGGGAGGGAAAGGGGTAAGCAGTAGACATTGTAGGAAACATGCAAATCTTGAAAATTGGAAACATGTACTATAAGGTTTGTTGTATGTTGTTTGTTTGTGTTGAAACCAATAAAAATTATTTAAATTAAAGATATATTTGCTTTGATCTGAATCACAGACCCCACATTTCTGCTCCATAAACACATGCCGCAACAGGCTTGGCCCAGAAAATTTTAAGTGTAGGATGAACCGTTAGCCCACGCATCTCTATTCCAAATCTATATAAGGGACTACATGCCTGGCTACATTTCTGCGTTGTCTCAGAGATATTATCGGACCAGTTGGCCCTGTTGTTAAAAATCACTCCTAGGTAGGTGAATGTATCCACCGAGTCGAGTTTATGTCCAGATGCAAAAATGTAGGGTAGATTTTTAATCTGTCCCCCTGCCAACACACATGAGTTGTGATTTCTTAGAGCTTACTGACAGGTCTATGCAACCCATATATTTGACATAAATGTTCCCAAGTTTCTATAGTGCTAACCAAGTGCGTTCCAACAGAACTGCGTCGTCAGCATATGACAGCACAGTCATGTTTCTCACTGTTAGGGAGATTTCTCACACAAGTGCTTAATTTCCTCTACCTTAGAGCCCTCCAGCTCTTTTGCTATATTTTGGGACTTTGAACTTTTCATTTTCAATGTGATTTACTTTTGTGTTCTTTGGTTATGGAGTTTTAAAACAACTCCAGTGGCATCATCTTTTTCTGTGTATCACACAACACCTTCAGTGCAGTGGCACAGGGGTGTCTTTTCAGACTCCCCAAAGGTTTAAGTACCTTCCCTGAGAATGACTACTGTCTCTCAGGACATGTAAAGTTAAATTGACTTTACTAGTCTCTTTAAATTTACTGACCTGGCACACCCTATCTTACTATAGAGTGCTCAAGGGGTTGCTTAGCTTCCCCTGAGTCTAGACACTCATGTAACAGTAAAATGTTACCTTTTCCTATTTTAAATGGCTGGTGGCAGTGGTTTATATCAACTACCGTGATTTTTTTCGCTACCGCTGACATCGGTAGCTCAAAATCAGAAGTAGCCATGTTTTTCAAAATGGCGCCAAAGACCTATTTGTAAAAACAGATTCTGGTCATCTTTTTTCGCCATTTCTTTTAAGAAAAGTCCTTCTTGTGTGGAACTCTGCGCGCCAAACCAGGTTTGGTCCCTTTGTGCATGCCCTTTGGCGGGCTTCTGTGCTGAAGCCCTCCTCTGGTGCCAGAGTGTCTGGGGTGGACAGGATGTGAGGGAGGTGCCCGAAACTCCCTGTGCTTAGTCTCCTAGGGGACCTGAATGCACTCTGGTGTGATTGGCTGGCTGACTGTCCGGCACGAACAGCCACCCTGTTGGGTGATTCACAGCCAGGATGAATGAATGGGGGAAAACTATTTAAAAGCGGGTCTCTGGGACTTGCAAAGGAGAGTCGACCACTGGTACGAAAGAACCGAAGAAGAGCTAAAGGAAGAGGACTGCTGCAACTCCTGGACGACCGGTGAAGCCCTGCTGCAGGTTCAAATTGCCTGGAACTCCAATCGACAGAGAAGCCCTTCAAGGTTAACTTCTTCCCTTGAGTTTGGTGGGAACAACCAACTCGTAAGCCACCTGGACACCGTCCTATTCTGGTCGAATTTTCAGTAGAGTGCTGCTTAAAACCAGATAGCCAGAGGAAAGGAAACAAGGGGGACTTTAAGGCACTTAAACCTTAAACCGATGTCTTGCTGCAGCTTTTCGCTTCTTCCATGGGCAGTCCAGGAACCTACCGACGTCCTCCTTCTTGTCCCCATGACTGAAGCACAGGAACAGCGAGATCTGCTCGAACTGCCAGGAACAACTGCCTCAGCTAAAGCTTTGTTCATTAAAAAAGGTAATGGGCAACCGCGGTCCGGTAATTTTTGCTGCCATCGAGAAAGTGCATGAAACTTTCTTCAACTATGAAGGCGTGTCCTTCCCTAGACATTCGTCAAACCTTTTGCCTAGCCAAATTCTTTAAAAATCTGTGGCAAAGACTTAACCGTTACTTACCAGAATTGTGCCATTCTATACAAAAGACTCTGAACCATTGACTTTGGCCCATGCCTGTTGAGAAGAATTGCTGGTTGTATTTAATGTGAACCCTTTGCCCTGCCTATGATTGTATTTGGGCTGTCTATTCTTATAACCTTGTCTTTTCCCTCCTTTTCTAAGTATCTAAAGTGCTATTTTGCTCACACTTCATTTTTGAGCTAAACTTGTTTAGTTACTTACCAGTGGAATTTTTGTAGTGTATCATTATGTGATATTGAGCTGCTTATGCTAGTGTAATGTTTTAGAACTGATTGAGTAAATAAATGTATATCTTTTACCAAGAAACCTTGAGTAAGTGTTTACTTGAATCACTGTATTGGTTGGTCCTTTGTGTAACTTGTTCTACTGCTCAATTAAACTCTTGAGATAAGTCTGGCTGCTCGGCCATTGCTACCACTTTACTGTACCAAAGGTGAAATTATGCTTACACTTGTAGTCCTAATTGCCTGTAGTGTTCCCAAAGGTTACTGCAGGTGATTCTGGCTAACACTGGTGTACAGCGGTGAGGATAAAGTATACTTGTTACATTTAGAGTGCTACTTTTACGTTTGTTCAAATAATCCTCCCAAGGCAAAGCAACACTAGTAAAGCAATTGTTTTATCGTGACTGATATGGAAAGCTACAGACAGGAGACCCTAGTGACTTTAACTGTTGATCAATTCAGAGATATGTGTAAAGCTAGGAATCTCACTGTAAAAGGCAAAAAGGTTGAATTGATAGAAAAGTTGTTAGAATACCAAAGTCTGAGGAGTGGGTCTGAATCCCCCACACCTGCAGCAGATGTGGAAAATGTTGATGAGGATAATGTTTCTGAGAGTAACTCAAATGTTATGGATGAGTTAGATGAGGAAGAATAGTCTTCAGATGTAGGCCCTATTTTGCCTCTACCTGCTCATAGGCCTCAGCCTCAGTTAGAGTTTAAAAGAATCCAAGCTCAAATTGAATGCAAACATCAAGGACTTAAACCCAGAGAGATGGAATTGAACCATACACTAGAGATGAAAAATGTGTCTATTGAAACTGGTTCTCTCCAAGAGTCTTCTAGGTCTTCCAGTCCTAAGAGGCCTTGCATGCCCAAAGATGCAGTAAGTATGTATGAGGTAAACCTTGATATTTTGGATTGGTTGGCTGCTTTTGAATATAACCATGGGATTCAAGACATTACAGGGAATCAGTTGATTCCCTGGCTTTTTTCTTGGCTACCCCCTGTTGCAACTGATGTGGTAATGGAGTTGGGGGATATAGACAGAAAGGATTATGAAACTGTGAAGCTAGCTTTGATAGCTAGATTTGGGAAGACCCCTTCTCAGTATCTTAAGAGGTTTAGAACCCTCAAAAAGCATGATGATACCACTTGGGCTCCCTGGGTGTGTAAATGTTTGAACAACTTAGATGGTTGGGTTAAGGGTTACAGAGTTAACACTTATGAAGGTATGAGGAATCTGTTTATGTTGGAAACTATTTTTGATGCCTGCTCTCCTGATCTGAGACAGCACTTAACTGACTCTATGGAATTAGATCCCAAAAAGTTAGCTAGAGCAGCTGACTCATGGGTAGCCAACTTGGCCACTCATAAGGATTTTGAGGCAACTCCCAAAACGGATGGAGGGAAGCAGCACAAAGGTGGGAACACACATACATCTAAATCCATCCAACCAGAAGAGGCCCCCAAACATAACCAGGGTAGTCCCTATGGGAAACCAAATAGGGCTAGTGAATCATCTGGTGCCCAACAAGAGAGAGGTCAGCAGAAACCCCCATTCCAGAGAGCATTTGGTAAATGCTATGTCTGTGGGTCAACTGACCATGTGAAAGGAGATCCCAGATGGAAGGGTAAACCTGCAGGGATAAGCACTGCCTCCTTAGACTTCTCTCCAGAGGAAGAAGTACAAATGGCTAGTGGCAACTTTCAACTATTTGCTGAAGCACCCTTGGGTCTTCAGGCAACTGTATGCGTAGAGTCCATGGGTCTGGGTAAGAAACAGAATATGGATGTGTATGACTCCATTCCAGAAAACTCTAGAAGGTATTATATGGACAGTGTTCTTGTCAATGTCCAGGATACTCCTGCCAGGAGAGACACTGGGGCCAGCAGAACAGCAGTGGATGAAACCTTTTTCAAGCCTGAGGATGTTGCTAAGGCACCCAAAGGTCCCACTAAATTCTCTGGAGGCCCTGTCCAGTTGGTTCCAATTCTACCAGCTCCCATTCAGTGTAATAACATGACAGTGAGGATTCCTGTCAGCGTCCAGAATGAGGTGCCTGGGAGATTCTTGTTGGGGAATGATTTCAAAACTCTAGGAGTAGTATCCAGTACCCCCAGGCCTCCCATTGAGAGAAAACAGAACCAAACCAAATTGGCTAGAGAGGCAACCTTAAGAGACCACTCTGAGGCCCTGGTGCTAGTAAGTTGACCTCTAGCCCAGGCAAATCTGAGGCTAGTATAGTAGGGAAATGGGAGCCACAACCAAACTCCATCATTACCCATCCAATTGTAAAGTCTTTGACCCCCCCCTGCTTCTGAGGAAGAGGTGGATAGACACATTGGACCCCTCTGTAGGCCTGTGAGAACTGGTAATTCTCAAAGCTGGTGAAAAACCAGGAAAAATAGGTCTAAGGCTAAACACCTTAAGACTGTTGGGGCTTCTACTGAAGACTCCAATGTAAATCCTAGTATTAGGAGGGAAACTTCTAAAATAGGTACGGTCAGATCTCAGAGGAAGTGGCTGCATGTACCTTGCTTGACCACAGCCCCTCCAACCAAGATACCTGAGACCAAACCTGCTCTTGTGAGAGAGGTGGTGAGGAACCATAGAGGCTCCTCTAGATCGAAGGGATCCCTTCCCAAGGACCTCTTGAAAAAGCCTATTGTAGGTTCAGAGGTTGTTACAACTTCTGAGGGACTGTTAGATCAGATCCCCTATACCTTAAAAAAGAAAGATGTACCACAACAGGTTTGTAGGTCATATAGTTTACAAATGAAAACCACTGATAGAAAGTTTCATAGCAAGGGTTACAAAAGGTTGCTGGTGTACTCAGTTGCCCATTTAACTGACTTTCAACAGGAGATCCATCCTGGTGGGGATTAGATCCTCCTGTCCCTTAGTCTGGAGGGAACGAGTGTTAGGGAGATTTCTCACACAAGTGCTTCATTGCCTCAACCTTAGAGCCCTCCAGCTCTTTTGCTATATTTTGGGGCTTTGAACTTTTCATTTTCAATGTGTTTTACCTTTGTGTTCTTTGGTTATGGAGTTAAAACAACAGCAGTGGCATCATCTTTTTCTGTGTGTCACACAGAACCTTCAGTGCAGTGGCAAATGGGTTTCTTTTCAGACTCCCCAAAGGTTTAAATACCTTCCCTGAGAATGACTACTGTCTCTCAGGACATGTAAAGTTAAATTGACTTTACTAGTCTCTTTAAATTTACTGACCTAGCACACCCTATCTTACTATAGAGTGCTGGAGGGGTTGCTTAGCTTCCCCTGAGACTAAACACCCATGTAAAAGTAACATTTTAACATTTTACCTTTTCCTATTTTTAATGGCTGGTGGCAGTGGTTTAGATGAACTACCGTGATTTTTCGTGACCGCTAACAACGGTAGCTCAAAATCAGGGGTAGCCATGTTTTTCAATATGGCGCCCCAGATCTATCTGTAAAAACAGACTCTGGTCATCATTTTTCGCCATTTCTTTTAGGAAAAGTCCTTCTTGTGTGTAACTCTGCGTGCCAATCCAGGTTTGGTCCTTTTGTTCGTGCCCTTTGGCGGGCAACTGTGCTGAAGCCCTCCTCTGGTACCACAGTGGCTGTGGTGGACAAGATGTGAGGGAGGTGCCTGAAACTCCCTGTGCTGAGTCTCCTAGGAGACTTGAATATACTCTTGTGTGATTGGCTGGCTGACTGTCCGGCAAGGACAGCTACCCTGCTGGGTGATTGACAGCCAGGCTGAATGAATGCATGAAAACTGTTTAAATGCAGGCCTCTGGGACTTGGAAAGGAGAGTCGACCACTAGAACGAAAGAACCGAAGACGAGCTGAAGGAAGAGGACTGCTGCAACTCCTGGACGACTGGTGAAGCCCTGCTGCAGGTCCAAATTGCCTGAAACTCCAATCGACAGAGAAGCCCTTCAAGGTTAACTTCGTCCCTTGAGTTTGGTGGGAACAACCAACTCGTAAGCCACCTGGACATCGTCCTATTCTGGTCGAATTTTCAGTAGAGTGCTGCTGAAAACTGGGTAGCCAAAGGGAAGGAAACCAGGGGGACTTTAAGGCACTCAAACCTTAAACCGATGTCTTGCTACAGCTTTTGGCTTCTTCCCTGGGCAGTGTAGGAACCTCCCGACGTCCTCCTTCTTGTCCCCAAGGCTGAAGCACAGGAACAGCACGATCTGCTCTAACTGCCAGGAACAACTGCCTCAGCTACAGCTTTCTTCATTAAAAAGTTACTATGCAACCGCGGTCCGGAAATCTTTTCGGCCATCAAGAAAGTGCATGAAACTTTCCTCAACTACGAAGGCTTGTCCTTCCCTAGACATTCGTCAAACTTTTCGCCTAGCCAAATCCTTTACAAATCTGTG
This sequence comes from Ambystoma mexicanum, assembly GCF_040938575.1. NCBI lineage: Eukaryota > Metazoa > Chordata > Amphibia > Caudata > Ambystomatidae > Ambystoma > Ambystoma mexicanum. Next base: position 369,890,977 of record NC_090932.1, on the reverse strand, counting down.
GCAAAGACTTAACCTTTAGCTACCAGATCTGTGCTATCATATACAAAAAACTCTGAACCATTGACTTTGGCCCAGGCCTGTTGAGAAGAATTGCTGGTTGTATTTAACCTGAACCCTTTGCCCTGCCTATGATTGTATTTTGGCTGTCTATTCTTATAACCTTGTATATACCCTCCTTTTCAGTGCCATTTTGCTCACACTTCATTTTTGAGCTAAACTTGTTTAGTTACTTTCTGTGGTGTATCTTTGTCTGATATTGAGCTGCCTATGCTAGTGTAATGTTTTAGAACTGATTTAGTAAATAAATGTATATTCTTTTACCAAGAAACCTTGAGTAAGTGTTTACTTGAATCACCGTATTGGTTGGTCCTTTGTGTAACTTGTTCTACTGCTCACTTAAACTCTTGAGATAAGTCTGGCTGCTCAGCCATCGCTACCACTTTACTGTGTAGTACAGGCTTGTACCAAAGGTGGAATTGTGCTTACACTTGTAGTCCTAATTGCCTGTAGTGTTCCCAAAGGGTACTGCAGGTGATTCTGCCTAACACTCACCGCAACTCTGGGTGTGTCCTTTGTGACTTTATGAAATTCCTTCACCAGGCTGCAAACAAAAGTTGAACAATAGTGGGACCAGCAAACACCCTCAACTGACCCCATGTAAGATGTCAACAGATGGAGATAGTTTGCTTTCGTTGTTCAACCTCACTGAAGCTTTCAGACTTGTATGTAGGGAAATTAATATGTTGAAAATGGGTGCCGGTAAGCCCAAAGTTTAGCGCAGATTCCATAGCTTTGGATGGTTTACCCTGTCAAATGCTTGACTAAGATCCATAAACCCCAATTTCACTGGCCAGTCATATCCTTTGACATACTTGTCCAGAATCAAGCTGAGATTCAGGACCGGCTCCACCATGCCAACTCCTTCCCTTAACCCTTGTTGTTCCTCAGACAGAATGCTGTTTTCTTTTGACCATTTAACTATAAAGGTATGAATGATGCTGCCAATCTATTTTGTGGTGTCATTAATCGAGGATATTGGGCGGTAAGAGCTAGGGTCCATCATGTCTCCTTTCTTAAAGATAGGAAATATTATGGATTCCTTCCAGCTATCTGGAAATGTGCTTCTAGCCACAGACACATTGGGCATTTTAGTAAACACAGGGACCCACACTTGGTGTTCCTGTCTAAATATATCGGTCACCACCTGATCGAGGCACGGGGCCTTGACAGAGGGGATGGAAAACAGGGCTTCATTTACTTAATCTACCTGAAACTCGAAGGGACATTGGTATTTATAATAAGATCTTGCTTTAAATCGCTAGACGTATTTGCGTCAATACCATCTCGCCTAGAGCTGAACAGCCTTGAAAAATGATCAGCCCAGGTTGAGGAAGCAGGGGTCCCTCCCTGGGTTACTGCTTCTTATCTTCCTGTAGAAACCAATGGGGAACTAAGAGTCATAATATAATAGCCCAATGACCTATATTCCCCATACAGTAGGCTTTTTTTCTTCTTCTGATCGGAGGGCACCGGCTTTGTCGCAGTGTATTTCTTTGAAGTGACAGGACTGGTGTCACTTGTACTCACAGCAATAAATGGTAAGTTCCCAATGTATGGGAACTCCCGTCCCCTGCACACTATGTCTGGGCGAAATACATATACAATGTTCCCATAATTGGGAGACTTATGCAGATACATTTCGGTACAGCACACATTAGTAATAGTAACGATTAGAACTATCATTCAATTTTTAGCATACCTCGCCTTAAAATAACATAACATCATGACGTAGTCATGCTTGAAGTGACTTAGAATCCCATGTTGCTGAGGACACTGACTTTACTCGCACGCGGCTTTCTGAAACGGGTTATCGAAGGGACGCCGAAAATATCCACGTGACTGACAATCCCAGATGGCCAAGAACACCGCCCTCACCATCCACACATGCCATATTGGTTCGGAAGTAATGCCGAACGAAGTGTGACTTTCCTGACTTACTGTAATGACGCGTGCATCTCTGTTTACAAAGGGACAGATTGTAATTTATACCATATCCTGTAGATCGCCCATAAGTGACTCCTCGCACACGAGAAAGCACATCACGGCACGCAGAAATTTTCCTTCAGAAATCAGACAGCTTCCCGTGGTGAGTGAGACTTAGCACTGTCCTCTATTTTGCATTCATGACCTGAGGCAACAACAGATTATAACTGAGCTTCTTTACACATGATAGATTGTACATTTGGTGTACATTAGGAGGATGTAATGGACATCATTAATACTCTGGATTAGGTTAGGGATATTACACCTTTCTGTACATGGGTTGATAAGGCATTACCACATTACAGTACCTGTATGGACTAATTTGAGACTAGCCTCATTTGTAGAGCCACAAAGGCCCTCAGTAGAGCACACACTTGATGATAACATTTCAGTATTGTGCATTACGGCTATTAGCTGGATAACTTCTAAAACTTTAAGGTGATTTAGCATGCTTTTGGTGATTAACTATTAACATGCATGACATTATTCATATTTTTTCTTTTTTAATAGCTAGTTACATATTATTACTGGTCTTAGATATGGAACAATATCTTGCATCAGAGGATATCCCAGCATGAATAAACAAGGGCAAATAGAAACAGGTAACTGCATATGAACAAACATGCAGTAGGCATGCAGAAAAACAGACAGGTGTCCAGCTGTTATTTAGAACATTTTATAAACAAGTGTCTACAGAAAGAAAATAATGACGGTAATGCCACTGAAAGAGGAAACCCATGATGTTTTATTCAAAACGTTGCCAGCATTTGTCCTCTTAGCACACACCTTTGATGACTTATTTTTTTGAACTTACATGTTTATTAATTTTATAAACCATGCAACATAAACACATAAACTTTACATGAACCGAACTAAAATATATAGCTAAGAACATCACAATTAGGGTACCCACAACCCTATAAAGAGGAGACATTACAGTATCAGTCCCACATCTAATGGTCAGCACTATTACAAATCCAAAAATCTGCGCCAGATGTGATCAAATAAAATCATTTTCTTATCCCTGTACAGGATTATCTTCTCAAATCTTGACACTTGTCTTAAATCATCCATCCATTCTGAAATCGTCGGTCTTTCCTCACTTTTCCATTTTCTCAATATGATTTTTTTGGCAGAATTCAATGCTGTGAAACACCAACTCCTCTGTGGAAAAGGGAGATCTTCCACCATGTCATCTTCTCCCAAAATTACAGTCGTATGATCATAATCTTCATGCATCAGTAGAACTTCATTCATCTTCGGAGTGACCCCTCTCCAGAAAGATCTTAGCTCGTAGCATTCCCAAACGTTATGTTCAAAAGTCCCAATAGCATGGTTGCACCTCCAACAGGCATCTGAACCAGCTAAGCCTCTTGCATGTATCTTTGTGTTGTCCAAAAAGCTCTGTTTAAAATGTTGATTTGCCGACTTCTTTCCCCTAGATTCAAAGATGTTAGAGCCACATTCTTGCACAGTTTCCACAGTTACCTCCGATATCTCTGAGCCAATTATGTCTGACCATTTTGACAGTAAGTCATTATTTGGTTCTTTGTACCAATCTAGATTTTTTTTACACCTTTCAAGCCATACCACCTTTCAGATTTATATTCACTCAGCCATACATGCCAACTCTTGTATTGAACCATAATTTTTTTCACCAGAACTTTCTTCAGCTTCCTATACTCCCCCATTGTGCAATCTTTGAGTACATTAATCAGAGTCAATCATTTAAAACTGATCAATTTTCCCCCTTCAACAAGATCCTAAAGCCACTGTACACCTCCCAGTAGCCAGTTCGACCAGAAAAGAGGCTTCCCATCCAGCGTAATGTCTGGGTTTAACCAGAGTGAAGTTAATCCATAGCCTGAAAATCCTTTTTGCTCTTTCTCCAGAGATCTTTCCTACAGGACCTTACAAATGCAGTTGGTGGAGACGATTTATATCCTGTTCCATCCACCATTGACAGAATTGCCCTGGGGGAAAGTGGAGAGGATCTACTTGCTTACGCCATTGTCCAGACATCAGTTGAATTTTCTACGAAAGGAGCTAAATGATGAGCCCCAAAAGCCAAATGATAATTTTCAAAGTCTGGAACCCCCAGGCCACCACATTCTTGTGAAAGGTGTAATTTGCATAGTTTTAGATGCAGCTGTTTACCCTCCCATAGGAAGGACTGGATCAAGTTCTCCATTTTCTTCAGATAGCACTTTTTGATCTGCAAGGGAATCATGATTAATACATAGTTATATCTTGGAATTGTCGCCATTTTAATTGCATGCACTCTCCCCCATAGACTTAAACGTAACTTATTCCATCTTTTAAAGTCTGACTCCATGTTTTGGACAACATGTGATAAATTGACCTCCAACATTTTAGACACATCTTTAGGCAGCTAGATCCCAAGGTAACGCATCTTGTCAGGACACCAATTGAAAGCAAAATACTTCATTGTCAAGGTCGAGCATGTTTTTGAATACCTCAGATTTCAACCAACTGATCTTGTATCCAGAAACCAGCAGCATATCACTGGTGTAAAGCCAAACTTTTTGACAGGCTTCCCCATAATGAATGCCTTTGATTGCACTGTCTTATCTTATGCTCACAGCAAGGAGCTCCATTGCGATGACAAACAAAATGGACGACAGGGGGCAGCCTGGTCTTGTCCCCCTTTTGAGTTCAAATTTCTCCAATATCAGACCATTAGAGTTCATCCATGACATTATTGAACACTTATATAAGTTGAATAGGACAATTAATTGATGTTTCCTTTCTTTTCTTTTGCGAAACAGTTTGAATTTTCTACACAAAAGAACCCCTAGTGAAGAGCTGATATGCTCGAAACACATTGGGTACCACAATAAAAAGAAAGATTATTTTTACATGAAAATAATTTGACTGTCAGATTTTTCAATTAATGATCTGTAATAACTGAATTGCCTATTTCTTAAAATTACGTTTTCCTAAGTAAAAGGTGTACATTATTCTTTGTGAAAAAGCATACATAACAATTTGGCTGTATTTCGGCCATAGATAGTGTGAAGGGGGCGCGAGTTCCCGTACTTTGGGAATTTACCTTTTATTTGTTTCGCATATTGTTACGTCCCATGTGCCAGAGCTGTCATTTCTCCTCTGCACCTTGAATACACATTAAACTATCAATACATATTCTTATATCAAAAATCTTGTCCAAGGGAGTGTAGGGTTTACTAGGGTTTGGGTATGTTTGACCGAATGCAATTTGCTTGTGCAAACTGACTGTAAACCAATTTGGTCAGTGCCCAATTTAACATGCATATGCAGGTTTTTTTCTGTCCCCCGTCTCCAATTATGAGGAACGGGGGAAACACCTGCACTCCCAATATAGCTAAATACCAACCCTGGATAGCGGGGGACACCCCCGCAACCCTTGCTCTCCAGTATTGGTATTTAGCAATATATGCAAACAAAGTGGGCCAAAGGCAAAATAACCCATATTAAATTCGATCAAGTTAGTCATTTGGTCAGTTTGCCACGGTCAAATAGGCTAATACAGTTACCTAGACTATCATATGGCATCCATACTCGTGTCTATGTCCGGGTAGAGCGTGAACTCAACTTCTTAAAGTGGTGGTTATGATGCAATGTCCTTTGTCTTTTCTGTAGATGTGATGGCAGGCCTGCTTTGATGGCTTCTTTAATGTTGGGGCAAATCTTCTCTGTGTCTTTATTTGTAGTCTTTCTTCTTACGGCATTGGATGCTAGTCTTTTCTTTTCCTGCTGTGTTTGCCCTAGCGAGATACAACTAGCAATTTCTGTGACCTCCCTAACCTTTCTACTCTAATGCACCTACACCTGATTCTGAAACAAGCGCATGCGATGTATGCATGCAGGCAAGTGGGACTTATGTACTATTTTTGCCTATCACTTACAATTATGATACAATATTTCTCTGTTCCTTTACTTGACCACACCCATCACACACTGTGCACTTTTCCATGCCATTAAACATAATCACAGACAATATTTATATACCTTTTCTTTTCCAGAGGCCTCCTTTATTACTTAAACAACATAAAAAATAATAACTCTATTTTACTTTTACTCACCTCTGTCTCTTTTCCTTCAATAAAAATCAATAAAGAAACTCACACTTCCTGTGCTTCTATGAATACCTACCTTTTATCCTTATTCACTTCCCCTTCATCTCTACAAGTACATATCTTTTCTTATGTTTTTCTTTCTACCTATATCAATAAGATGTACTCTTAGTAAGGCCATGTGTGCAAAAGTACCTTTTAATTTATAACACAAAACAATATACCTGTTAATATACAAAACATCTGGTTACTTACTCTTATACATTGCTTCCTTGTGTTGGTATATGTGTCTCCATCCTGCATACTGTGATTTTGCTCACAGCCCCTCCTCTGAAATTTCAAAATATTCCCAATATACTGCATGTGTGACATGCACTCTATGTGATCTTATGCTGTGCTAGCAGGACAGTGGATAACTTTTGCGCTTAAGTTGGTACTATGATTATATTGCAGGAGTATTGTCTGATTTTGTGAGGCGGATCCTTATGTACAGTGGGTGTTGCCCCCCCCCCATGGCCATAAGGTGACAAAACCACAATGTGGTATCCCTCGGTTTCTATGTATCTTGTGCACCGATGGCCTCTCTTTTCACTTTTCCAACATTAACTCCACTTACTCTGTGTTTCCTCCTCTTCACTCTTTCCCTATACATATACCTAAATCCATCTCCCCTACCTCTTTGATTGCTCCCTCTCCGTTTGGGACAATACATCACACCTCTGATTGTATTATTTCCCCTTAGTCTTGGTTATTGGTGTTGCCTGTCCATCCTGTTCACAACTGCCCCTCCTCCTTCTAATAAACCAACATCACAGGTACTCCTGATCCACAATGTGCTTGTGCCACTTCTGCCTCTATTTTCAAGTTTGATAAATAAAACGTATCTTAAATACTCATTCATCTTTTATAAACACGCCTCCATCTTTCCAAAGAGTCAGCCTGTGCCCCTCATCAAAAACTACCACTGCCCTGTCCGTTATTCCCTCATCTTTATCCCCATGTAAAATCAATTCACGATTGCAGCTTCTAGTTCACTTGTCCTTATTCCTCAGATATGGTACTTCAAATCTGAATAACAACTCTATGGGCAATCTTAATAGTCTGCCCTTTATTCTTGAAAGCCATGCTAACAGTTTGTGTGCCCAATAAAGCAATACTTCCCAATCTAATGGCATGTGCTTTCATTTTTCTAGCTATAGAATGCCGATATGAATGGTGTAGAAGTGGCATGATCTCCTACAAGGGCTCCCCCTCATTACTGTCACCCCCTATCCTGTGTTTGTGCGTCTGTGGCTGTATGGTTGTGTTCCATGGTGCCATTGCATCCTGTTGTGTAGGTGCCTGCTGTGGTTGCACTTGTATATACACCTATGTCTGTCATTGTGTGTGATCTTGGGTATAATATTCAGGTGGCTCTGCACTGTATTGTGGGGGGTGCCATCCCTCCTCTTGGATGCTGTCAATTTTTGTTACATTCCCTCCCCTGCTCCTGCATTCTCGTGAGGTCTGTCCTAATGTTACACTCTCTCTTTCTCCTACATGCTTCAGCAAGGCCCTTGCTTGCTATATAATAATGTGCTTGCACGCCTAAGAGCTCTTCCAGTTGTTGCGGTCATTGTATCTGTGTTAACACAAGAGTATGAGGCACCCCCCTGTGCTCAACTATTGTCCCTTGGTGTACCTGAACTTCAGGGAATTGTTTCTTCTTCTTCACAAATGTTCATCTCCATTTGTCTACGTTCTATGCACACTGCAGTATGTTTTTCAAAGTATCCCACCTATTGCTGATGAAGGTACCTGCACTGCTTTTAGTGGAATGAATAAATGGAGGGAAGTGGACTCTAATACATCATGTTGCCATACTTGTGAGTGAGACTAAACAATAAAAAGAAAACATATTTTGGCGCAACCTCAAATCCCAAACACCTAATAAAGTTTTTTTTTAATATTAAATCAAAAGGGGTCAATGCCCTATGTCCCATGCACTCCCATATTTCTTCTAAATAAACACCCATTGTTCCTTCATGCCAATTGAAGGCGCCTCAATGATACTACTTCAATAAAACGTTGTGGCAAAAATCAAACAATATATTCTCGTTTAATTTCCTTTTTCTGTTTGGAAAAATACCTAATTTCAAATTTCCTCAACTAATGTTGTGAATCCGAACATCACTGCACGTGACATACGCTGACAAAAAGCAACATTAACACTCATATACTTTAGAAAAACTTTAATAAGGGAGGTCAGTTCTGGGAGCCCTGGCTCAAGGGCATTATTTATGTTTTTATTTTTAAATGTTTTATTGTATGTGGTTAATTCAAACTTTTACAAAAATGTCAAGTCATCAAGATACATTTAAAATTTCAGAAAAATAAAAAATAAAATAGAACACAAAATATACAGCAAGGAAAGAGATATCAGCTCAAATCAATGAATAAACTAAGATACACATTAGAAAAAAAACAATTAGATTAATTCAACATACTCTCAACAATTGGAAAAATCCCAAACAATAAATTACATAAATGAAATCAGAAAATATGTTCACTTCAGATAGTACATACTCTCAAATAAAATACACTAGATCCCCAAATATTTCAGATAAAATAGACTAAAAATGCATTTGTATATTTCAAGAGATTTCAGATTAAATAGGTTGCTTCCCCCGCTAGCTATTAGCTATTGACCAAATCTACAGATTCAGTGATTTAATAAAACCCGACAGGGACAACCCCTCACAGATATTATACTTTTCAAGACAATGCTTCCATACCATGTCTTCATCAAACACAAATGGATTCATTGCTAAAAGCCACAGGAACTGTACTCTTAAGCCCTGTAATGGCAAACATTCAATCACCAGATGTCTTAAGGTTTCCAATTTCTCCTTACAGAACCTACAGGCAGTTAAATCTGCCGTAATTAGAGATCTCCTTAATTAAATTTCCCTAGACGGTAATACATTCCACTGCATCCTAAGTAGAATACCTCTATAGAAGTGATTTGGAAATTGTTACAGTATCCTAGTCAGGGTACCTCTTCGTCTATGTTCATGAGTCAAATGGCTCATGAATGGATAAGAGTGGAATGTATCAATGTTCTGGATCCAACCATAATCAAATAAGGCTTGCTTAGCCTTAGTGTGGTTCGAGATCAGTGTCTCCAGAGTCACTTCAATCTCATTTAGGATATATTCTGATTGCACTCGGAAGGCCATTAATACACGAGAGCGATCCACACCAAGAGAAGCCCATTGTACCAGTGCCCAAAGCGACACAATCCCCAACTCAAAGCAGATAGCTGATATCGGTACCGCATTTGGTACCCCAAGGATTCTCCTCCATATTTTTCCCTCAATTCTACTCAGAATTTTACACATACTATTAGATCTTAGTTCTAGGCCGTAAGTCAATTTAGGCACAATTTTGCCTTCATTGAACATCACTGCGGGTTTGAGGGAGAATCTACTATACTTTCGGTCAATGTTAATAATTGGGCTTCTACAAGTAAGTTTTGCCTTGTGCAGCAAGGCCTCATTGGCTATTTTAGAGCCTTTATAGGCAGAGAAATTGAAGCCTAGATACCGAAAGGTAGCCGCAAGGTTCAGGGGCATACCTCCAACAGTGCACACAGGTCCTTTGGTTATTACTTTTGCTTTTCTAAAGGCAAGAATCTTAGTTTTGGTTGGATTAATAATCAACCCGTTATCCTCCGATGTATACACAATAGGTCTCAAATGTATTCAATGATCTTTGCAGCCCAACTTTAATGCAGTCAAAGATCAGTATGTCATCTGCATAAATAAGACATGCCATTTTTTCTTTTCCAATCTTTGGAGCAACCAGCCCTTTTTTAGCAAGCAGTAGCATTACATCAGAGAAATACTGATTAAATAGCCAGGGGGCAGGACACAGCATTGCCTGACCCCCTGATAAGATGGCATTCCCCTCGAGATGTCACCTTTTTGACTTAATCGGACCTGTATGCCACAGTTTTCATAGACCGCACTGACTAATCTCAACAGCCCATCAGGCAGCCCCCATTTAGTGGGTTTACACAATAATCTGCCACAGTCAACAAAGTCAAATTCAGCAGTTAGTTCGATCGAGGCCATTTAGGTGAACCCCATAGTTTGTAACCAAGCCTTTTCCAGCACACATTTGAGAGCCAGGACATTAATGTTGGTAGAATGGCCCTTCCCAAAGCCTGTCTGAAATTGCACCAAAGGATGGTAAATAGTAGCCCAATCCTCCAAGTGTGAGAGCAGGAACGCCAAAAAGATTTTACAATCGGCATCAATGAGCAAGATAGGTCGATAGTTACTAGGGTCAGTCCTGCCCCCACACTTAAAGATGGGGACCACATGTGCCGTGTTCCAGGAGCTTGGTGTAATCCGAGTGATGGTCATATCCCTGACTTCCAGATACAGTAGATTCGTCCACATATTTCGATCTTCTTTAAAGGTGTTATTTGTGAGGCCATTAGGGCCTAGAGCATGAGATCTCTTGCACCTGGAATGGCCAAATCTAACTGAGGGTCCCAAGTAGCAGTTCCCATCAGTTCCGGTACAGTCAGGCTAATAATCGAAGGAGGACCACATCTGTCCTCATAGAACTGCACCCATTCTTGTTCCGAGATTGAATTAAGTTGGGTTATTACATAGTTAGGATCTTGCCGGTTCACCAAATGCCAAAAGGAACTAACTTTGGATTTAATCAGTATCCCCAGCATAATTTCTGTATCTCGCTGTAGAAGTGAATGTTTTAAGAGCTTACAGTAATTATTGTAAGACTGTCTAACCTTTATAGTCAACTCATTACGGATAGCCTGCGGGGAGTTGGTACGTTTTATAATTCTAATTTCCCTCCTCATGATTCTTTTTGCTTCAACCAATTCAATGCTATAGCCATGAGTGTACTTAGGAGGTTGTTTAATCTTACTACTTGTTCCTGCCACAAGTCCAGAGACTAGATCACCAACAAGCATCTGAAACTCATTAATATTAAAGCAATTCATTTTTCACTGATAGGTGGATAAGTCAAGTATGTTTCTTACCTTCAAGATGCAGATGAATGTTACAGTCTGTCCATTTGACTGCGTTACCAGCCACATTAGCAGTGACTCGTGGCTGTAGCTGAAATTATCTAATGCATACTGGCAGATCAAAAAAGGCTGTCAAAATATAATTATCACTCCAGTCAGTTTTTATCACCTCAAAGGACTGGCAGTGATTCATAAGATAGGGGTCAACAAAGATGTAATCAATCAGGGAGGATTTATTCCCTCTATGCCACGTATGCCAATCCGAGGAAGAATGATAATCAGTCATCCTTCCAACTAGGGGCTGCAGTCCACGACCCTCAAGCCCAACCTTCCAAATTTGACCCAAAGATCTCTACTCTAGATGGCCACTAGTTAAATCCTCAAAGTTCCAGAGAGGAAGCTGAGGATCACAGTCAGCATTAAAATCGCCTAGCACAATAGTTCTCCCATTAACATTTCTCTCAGTCCAAACATCGATTATGTTACCTACATTTTCCACAAAAGCATCCAAAGGTGCAATGCCCTTGTGCCAGTAAATGTTAATAATCAAAATGTTAACCTTATCATCACTAGAGCAGAACTCGAAGCCCAAGGCCCCAAATGGCAGATTCACAATTTTTTCCCCATTAAGGCCTAGTGAATTTTCGATTGCAATTATCAACTCCCCCCCGAAAGTTTACCATCAGCACTTTATTTAGCTGACTGCACAAATACACTAAAGCCATCCAAAATTGGGAGAGAAGTCAACCACTACTCTTGGAGACAGATACAGTTAGCAAGTCTTAGATTATTCATTGATAACCAGTTCGAGAAAAGATGAGTATTGCCTCAATTGTTCCAAGATTTCACAAATAGCGAAATCTCCTCCCGAGCAGTAGCAGAGCCAGTCTGCCTATTACAGGACCAATTTTTGACACTGCTAGGGTTGGCCCCTGTCTCACTTAAAGACCAATTGGTATAATACATTTGTCAAAGCATCTCATCATAACCATTCTGTTACTCTTTCCACTGACAATGGAAGTCTGAAACCACTCTGCTATAATATGTAATATTTTACATTTACCTGCCATATGTAAAAAATATAAATAATCTAAAATGTACTTTTCAACAAATCTATACTAATCAAATATATACCAAACATCATCTAAATCCTTTAGTCATTTCCTTCTTCAAAATACCATGTTTTCCCAATCTATTTTCCACATGCACACAATTTCGTCCCAGGGTCACCGCCCTACTAAAAAGAGATCTGTCCTTATTAATTCACCTTCTCCAGAGTCCTTTTCTCTTCTGCATCCACAAAGGACACTTTATAAACAAAAACACCTATGCCAGCTTCTCGCTATTGTGTTACAAACCCATTATAAAATGAAACAGTTTCCCCACCTTGCCTCTGCATCACTGCCTTGTCCACACTTTCCTCCAAGCCTGCCACCTCACCTTTCACATCCTACAGGCAATCCATGACATACCTTAACCTTCTCTTGTGTACTTCCCAGATCACTACCTTCTTATGGACACCCTTTGTGCCCAAGATCACACAAAAAGGAAAAATCCATCAACCTTGATCCATTTTCTCTATCCATCTCCTGTCTTTACATATAAATTAACAACAAATACCTGCCAAATACCTGCCAACCGAAACAAAATGCATTGCTTTCACATTATATTCCAACATCACTCAGTATATGGTTAATACAAAATAAAAAAAAACGATGTCTATAAACAAGCCAGCTTTTTCTCATGCATCATTTCAAAATATGTACCAAAAACTTAAATGTAAACAAACATTGCGGTTCCATAACTTACTATCCTTTACTATCAACTTTTCCTTTCCTCACATGTGAAAATTTGTCATTATTTTTCCCATCGCAAAACCAAAGAGGTGATGTCCTCGCATCACTCTTTTGATAATATTCTTCTCATTTCCATCCACAAACATTCAACTGACTCTTTCCCAGCCCTACCAGCCTTCTCAAACAATTTTTCCAACCCAGGCTTTTCTGCCCTCCGAATATCCAAACTGAAACCTTTCCAAAACCCGTCAAAGTCCCTGGCTTTAGTTGAACTCCCATTTCTTCCTTTTAATTGTCATTTCCACACAATACCCCTATTTCATTTTAATCCAAAGTTACCATGTAATGCTTCCCAAATCGCAAATCTGAACTCCTCTTCATCTACACTATGCACCCACTTACTGACCCATCATGTTTCTTAAAAGCCCTTTTAAAAGGGTAATTGTTTCTTTGCCCCTGCCATCCATTTTAACATCCCATTCATTCTTCTCTAAACAAAGTTGCAGACATAGATGCCAATGTCAGAATACATTCCATATAATTTATAATGCTATATTATGTTTAAAAAATCTTAATTTCACTTTTTCCTGAAGAAGAAAGAACCCATTCACAAAACTCACACATGTACAATCTAAATCACTTTAATAGCCTATTTAGAGATCCTACCAGGCTCCTATAGGCCCCCAACCCTTGCATTAAGACCCAATCTATCCGTGGGTGTTTATTTACGCCCCACTGGAGAGCTGAGGGGAGGTCACCAAACAAATACCAGAACCTCTTAATTGCCCTCTGACTAGATGGAATCACATGCTCACAACACAACAGTTTAAAAACACACATTCTCTCTAACTATATACAACAATCCCTTCTAAAAACCAAACATTATAAAATACTCTCCACTCAAACACCCATCGAAAACACAGATAAATATGAAGTCTCTAGTTTAAACTTCCACCAACCTTAACGTCAAGCCAATATGATGAATTGTGTTATAAACCGTCTGCAGCAACAGGGCCCTTGCTCAAATTCGAGCCACTGCCACAGCTGAAAACACAGGATTCAAAGCCTCTTTGGAAGCCTCAAAAATATAATTCAAACATTCAACCCTAACCCCCATTCCATACAGGCTCTATACTGAAAACACACTGAAATGATGGTTGCATTTATAACTGAACTAAAGCTAACTTTATATAATACTTTATACACTGTACCTTCAGCTTTTAAACACTGTCATCATTGTTACCTCAGTCACAATTCACAAGTCTTCCTGTCTAAGCAATATTGAACCATGACACCCATTGCATGCAAGGGAAGGTCAGTGTTAATAGTTATCTTTTCCACTGGTGAAAAAATACCCGGGCTTCATGTGTTTTCGTATGAACAAACCCTGCTGTTTTGTCACATTATGGACCGCTATTGCCTGAAAATGACATCCTGAAATACATGTTGCTCCAAAAAATGCAGAGAACTCAGTCACATATGCTTTTACCCACCGAGTTACCTTGAGCATTACCCACCATGCTCGACCTCCGGGGTTAAGTCCGCCCCAAGTTACATGCAGGAGGCCTACGCGGCTGCCCTAGTCGCATCGGCGCAGGAAGGGATCTTGTTTGCAGCACCAAGGTCAATATCCGGGGTCAAGCAACGCTGATGTCCCCCAGTGAGGTAGCGCACTAATTGCTGTGCTATGTTGCTGCCGTGGCTGGCTGCTGTGGTCGTTGGCTGCAGGTGAGCAGCAGGTTCCGTGTGCTAGGCGTGTGTGGCCGTAAAAGCACGTTTTTGTTGGGCAATACTTTTGCTGGTGCGGCATGGTGTGTGGAGGTGTGCAGCATTTATTTGCTATTCCTTTGAGGACCGCATTGCAAGCCACTGACTTATTGACTTGTTTCAGTCTCGAGGAAAGGGAGACTTGTTTCTGCGCAGTCTCGAGGAAAGGGAGACTTGTTTCTGCTGCCCTTCTGCAACTGCGTTTGCTTTCTTTTTTTCATCATGCAGCACTCAAGTGCTACCTCCCCCCCCTGCCTTCTTACCATCTCCTGGCGAACCAGCATCCCCTTGGAAGCAATGGGTGGATGCTTTCAGGGTATAACTGAGGGCTGCAGATGGGGCAACGTTCAGCGATGATGAGAAGGAGGCTGCACTTTTAAATTGCCTTGACACAGAGGGCCTACGGATCTTTAGGCATCTTCCAGGTGAAGACATCTATGTTCCAGGGGCAGGCGAAGGGGAGAGAGTGGTCAGTGTGTACAAGACTGCCTTAAAGAAGTTGCAGGATCGTTTTGGAAAGAGGATCAATGTAGATTTGGAATGCTACAATTTTTTCTCAAGGGCACAAGGAGTGGGGGGAGCCCATTGATTCCCATGTTACCTCTTTGCGTACATTGTCAGCAAACTGTAAGTTCACTGGAACTGTGGATGAATATATACGAGACCAGATTAAAATGAAAACTAGCAACCCGAAAGTAAGGGAGAGGCTTTGGATTGAAAGTGACCCTCTATTGGATAAAGTCATGGAGATTGCCAGGGCGATAGAGGCATCACAGCCAGTGTGCAGATTGTCACGGAGAGGAATTGTCAAGGGGATGCAATACAGGCAGTGTTTCCTCAGTATATGCGGAGTGGTGCTGACGGAAAGAAAAAGTGTGAGCAATTAAACAGTCAAGGTCTCAAACTGTCTAAGAGCAGGGATGCCTGCAAGAAGTGTGGCTGGTCGAGCCATTTAACTGGTGCAAAGGAATGTCCTGCTTTAAATGTTGAGTGCACGTGATATAAATGCAAGGGGCATTATTCTCAGATGTGCAAGGCCAATGCGGATATGCAAAACAAGGGTGAAGTGAGCATGGTGCTGTCTGAAGGTGGCATGGTATGTCAGGATACGGGGGTGTACGACAAAATTGATCAGGGCGTGATTCTGCATGTGGAGGGTGCTGTAAAGAAAGGACCTTGGGAAAAGGTATCAGTGAATGGACAGCTTTTGGACATGTTGGTGGACTCTGGTTCACCATTTACTATGATCTCACCGATTTGTATACTGAGAAATATGGCAAGAATGTGGTGAATTTATGTCCTTCCGACATTAAACCTACTGCATACGGACAAGTTCCCATTGAGGTGTTGGGATATGAGTGGGCCTGCATTGAGTTCAAAGGGAGTTGCACTCAAGGTAAACTATATGTGGCACACAAAGGGGCTAGTGTTTTGGGTTGGGACGAGCAGGCTGCTCTCAATATCGAAATACATCCAGGGAAGGAGGTTCCTGTGTTGAGCGTTGTAGAGGGATCCAAGGGAGATAATACAGGGTTGTCAGCTCAGTATTTGCGTGAATTGTATTCTGAAGTTTTTGCAGAAAAATTGCGGAAATTACAGGGTTTTGGACATCGCATTGGACTCAAGAAGGGAATGGTGCCCAGGGTTCACAAGGTGAGGGGAGTTCCGGTGTTGGCTAGGAAAGCATTGAAGTGTGAATTGGAAAGAATGAAAACAGACAGGGTTATTGAAGAAATAGAGAGCTCTGAGTCATTATTTCCTGTGGTTTTGGTGAGAAAAAGTGATGGGGTTTGAGAATGTGTGTCGACCTTAGGGAGTTAAATTCTCGTATGTGGGTGGATCGACATCCTTTACCGAATAACAACAAATTGTTGTTGACTCTAGGGCAGGCAAGGTGGTTTTTGACGTTTGATCTATCGTCAGCCTATCATCATATTGATTGCACGTGGAGTCGCGTCCATTAACATCCTTTGTAACTCCTTTTGGTTTTGCTGCATGCCCTTTGGTTTGGCGTCTACGGTCTTCCAACGACTGATGCAGGAATTGTTTGGATGTGTTGCCGGTGTTAGTTATTTTCAGGATGATATTCTGGTTTGGGGCACAAGTTGCCTGGAACATGCCGAGAGGGTGCAAAATGTTATGAAAGTGTTGCGACAGAAGGGGCTGACAGTGAAATTTTTGAAATACTGGGTGGGAGTGCCCAGCGTTTCTTATCTGGGTCATACCCTCAGTTCCAAAGGTCTTAGCCCCAAGCTGGAGTGGGTTAAAGTAATGAAGGAGGCGCCTGCTCCCATAAACAAGGAGCAGTTGAGGTCATTCTTAGGTTTAATGGAGTACTATGTCAAGTTCATTCCCAATTATGCAGAAAAAACTGCATCCATGAGGGGGTTTGCTCAGGAAGAGTTTTAGGTTTGAATGGTCTGGCCAATGCCAAAAGGAATTCGAGTTGGTGAAGGAAGATGTGGATCATGCTCCATGTTTAAGGTCTTTTGATGCCAAAGGTAAGACTGTTCTCACTGTTGACGCCAGTGAAGTAGATCTTGGGGCGGTTTTGGAGGAATGGCAGGAAGGTGGGTACAGACCTATTGCTTTTGCCTCTAGGGCACTGTGCGACGCTGAGGGATGATATTCAGTTATTGAAAGGGAGGCTTTGGCAGCCACATTGGCCTCCAAGCATTTCAGAACATTCTTGTGGGGCATCCCTTATGTAATTAGGACAGATCATAAACCGTTAGTTCATGTTCTCACTACCTGGGCTACTGTTTCGGTGTCTCATAGAATAACCAGATGGGTTGTGGATTTGCAGGAGTACAATTCTACTGTGGTGTATCTTCCTGGAAAAAAGAATTTGGTGGTTGATTGTTTGCCGCGTCTGCCGGTGGAGGTGCCAAATGAACAACAGGACTCAGATGAGAAGGCTATGCAAGTGGCAAGTGTACTTCTCGCCGTGGACAAATAAAAATGGGAGGCAGAAGTGAGAGGGATTTGGAACTGTGTTGGATCAAGGTGGGTCTTCTCAAAGGATGGGATGTAGTGAAAGACAAGGTGGAAGGAAGGGGTTACGCTCAAGTTCTTGATGAGCTGGCCAACGGTCCTTGGGGTGTGTCTCAGGGTGAGAGGTTGATACCTCCTGTGAGTGTAAGGAACAGGCTGGTCGCATTGTCGCATGAGGGTCATTTGTGAAGGTCATCAACTAAGAAAAGATTGCGGAAAGTGTACTGGTGGCTGGCTACGGACCGGGATTTGGAAGCTGTGGTAAAGGATTGTGGTGCACGTGCTCTCAGAGACAAGAGCGAAGTTGTGCTGCCGAAGCCGGTTCACCCGGTGGAGGTTCCTAAGGAGGTATGGTCGAAGCTAGCGTTGGACATTATGGGTCCTGTGGATTGTTTGCAAGAGGAGTCAAGGTTTTTGCTGGTTTTGGTGGACTATACTTCCCATTGGGTGGAGGTGGCTGCTTTTAATAGAATGACATCAGAGGCTGTGATTGGTTTCCATAAGAATGTTTTTGATAGGGAGGGCACCCCTGCTAGCATAGTTATGGACAATGGAGTACAATTTGTGTCTAAGCAGATCAAGGAGTTTTTTTAGCGTTCTGATATCAATCATCACCAAACCGCTTTATATAACCCCTGTGCAAATGGTTTGGTAGAAAGGGTCAACGGTGTAATTAAGGGCACAATTCAACTTGCTTTGGCCAATGGATTCGATTGGCAGGATGTTGCGTCTAAGTATCTTTCAGCTTACAAGAGGACTCCTTCTGTCATTACAGGAAGGACACCTTTTGAGTTAATGAGGGGCAGGAAAGCAGGTTCAAGGTTGAGGAGAGTGGCATTAAGGGGTGGGGGTCCATGTGATATGGATATTGCTGGGGTGCAGCAGATGGGGCAATTGCGGGAGTAAGTGGTAAGGTTGGGTCAACATGGAAAAGTTGGATTGAAAGTAAAAGTGGGGGATGTAGTGTGTGTGAAAATCCCCAGGTTTGTACCGAAGGGAAGGAGTGTTTTCATGTCTCCTCAGCTAAGTGTGGGGTAGGGCATGTGCAGCTGGAGGATGGCTCAAGGTGGAGTAAGAGTCGGGTTGTTGTTCTGGACAAGGAAAAGGGGACAGTATCCTGTGATGAGCATCCTCAATGTAGCCCTGGCGGTGGGGTGTGTGAGTTTGAGTTTCCTCTGCAGAGGGGACAGGAGCTTGTGAGAAATTTGAGTGATGTCAATGTGAGTGATGCCAATGTGAAAGATGCTGTCACGGTGAGTGATCTCGAAGTTAGGGCAGCGCAAATGGCTGGGTTGGGTTCTGCAAGTGGTCCAGAAGCCGATGGTCCTTGTGGTGAGGAGTACGATAGTGTGGAGAATGCTACCATGTGTGCTGACATGGGACGTCCTGTTAGGTGATGTGGACCCCCGATCAAGTTTAGCGATTATGTGTGTTAAAGTTTTCATATTCTGTTTCCGTTCCTACTTTCCATTGTTTTAGTTAATGTTTATTTTATTATATTCATTAGTTGTATTCTGTAAGGGGGAAGATGTGTCGGATCTAGTGCGTGCGTGGAATGGTGTTCTGGTTTGTAGAGCAACATTCCAGGTGGGCAGAGTTGAGGTTGGTCTGCTGGGCTCGGCCGCGGCTGCTGCGGGGTCTGGAATAAAGACTGTTACATAACTTACCATGGTCTTGGTTTTTATCATAATACTAAGAAAGAGACCCCTTTAGTTTTTGTCAGTACCTTTAGCAACCTGTCTTATAAAATGAAAGGCATTATCAACAGAAATTGGAAAAAAGTCATCATAAAGATATGCATATTCCGTTGGTGGCTTTCAAGAAAAGCACCAATATTCTGAATATTAGTATGAGAAATGACATTGGGACAGGAAGGAATGAACCCCAACAAGGGATCTTGTGGGGGCTCCCTCAGATTGTAGGACACCGTCCATGTGGGAATTGTGTTATGTGTCCCCAAACCAAAAGAAATCTATCTGTAGACTTGGGTTTGACAAATGAGTGGGTACTAAGAGAACACACACATTGTAATACAGAGAATGTTGTGTACCTGATTAGCTGTCCATGTCGATTAATCAACATTGGGAAAAATAATTGGAAGTGCAAAACTGGAATGGTGGAAAATAGGAGCTGTATAAAGAATAAAATTGAATTGGCTCCATTAGTGAAACACTTCATAGAAAAGGGACACACATTTAGAGATTTTGAATGGACCATTCTCAACACAGTTAAGAGAAACTCTTGAGAGGCCATTAACAAGAAATAGTTGAATTTGGAACTCATATTTATGACAAGAAGTCACATTAGGGGCCTAAATGACAATATCGAATGGCACAATGTGACTTGAATGTACATCTACTATGAGTAATCTTGTAGTTTTGCAATTTTTGAAATAAATATTGTACCAATCTAGCAGTTTAATACTGATACATTGTAAGATAATGACTGTAAAAAGGAATGCAGGTTGTGGAGCATATCAGTCCATGACATAGTTTGTACATAGTTGTTGCTGGATATATAAAGATGTCTGTATGATGTAGAAAATAATCTGGATGTTATGATGGAATAATGGATGTAATTCAATGTCATGACTGAGAAAGTATTGGGAAATGCATTAATTGTACCTTACAAAAGGTTCTCTATTTGTTCCCTCTGATTTGAAAACATTGATGTACTTAGAGAGGAAAAGGTTGACATATGTAGTAATCAACATTAGATCTTGAAAATGAGACCATCAACAGGTTTTGCAGAATACAGGCTGCGGGGCCTGAGAGCAGTGTGATCCTCATTACGCATTGTTTACAAACAAGTGTATGCACAGCGCCTATAATTACATCATGGTATGTGATGACGCAGCACGCAGTACCCATGAAATGGCGTCCAGCTTGTATCTGAGGCAGTGACCTGGCGATTTCCCGCGATAGGTAATAGTAGTTAAGAGATTATATGGGGTGCTGTATGAACCCCAGGCCCTTACTTTGGAATAGTGGAACTAAAATTGACACTGGCCCTCGTGTTTCGGTTGGAGCTGTAGTTGAAGCCAAGAAATCCAGCAAATTATTGGGATCTCTGGTGATTTCAGGACCAGTGCAGTGGGTTTTAATCACTAGAGTTTTTTGCAAGTAAGTAGACTCAGGGTGTCCCTTATGTTTGATGTTTCAGGGCAGCAGGAGGAAGAAGGACTGGTACTTCTGAAGTTGGGAGGAAAGGTTTTAGGCAACATTGAGGGTTGCAGGTGTACATCACACGTGTATTGTAGAACACCACCCAGGTACATCATGTTTATGTGGGGGAAAGGGTGTGATGTCAAGTCTATTAATATGATTAGTAGATTAAAATCATGTGTCTTTTATTCCAGCAGGGATTCCCATCTAGACAAGAATCATAGAGAGTTGCATAACTGTGGCCAGCCACGTTGTTAACACGCAAGAGGAGAATGCCCCTGATGAATGTCCGGCAATTATAGGCTACACAGGACAGGATTAGTACAAGTTGGCCAAAAAATACTGCCTGTATATGTGGTGTAGTAAACTCACACAGTGTTAACCACATTATGACAATGCTGGACTACAAATGATGCTTGGCATTGTTGTTTTATATTATGATGTAATTAGACCCATTTTGTGAGTATTGATGATTAAGATTGTAGGCGTACATTTTATTGTTTTACGTTATTTTATGATGTGTGAATATAATTAATTTGTTTATAATAAAAATTGAGTAAGAATTATGAACAATTGTTTGGCTATTAGGGAGATGATCAAAGATCTACCTTGATTTATTCATGAGGGAATTTGAATTGACACTTCTATATATACCTTTTATTTTATTTTATTGTAAACCAAGAGAAGTCAAGAGGCTGATTGGCTTAAATTGTTCAAGTGATGGAAAGAAAAGGCAAACTAAACAAGATAATGAGACTGTGAATGTGAAGTCGAAAGAACTATAAGTTGTTCAAGTGATGGAAAGAAAAGGCAAACTAAAAAGGTTAATGAGACTGTATATTTGAAGTAAAAACAACTCTGTTGAACTTGGGAAAGGAAATCCCAAGACCCTTTTGTGTAGTACTGTGTTGAACTTAGGGAAGGAAACGCCGAGACAATGTATGGAACTGTGTTGAACTTGGGGAGGGGAACCCTGAGACCCTTTTGTTGACACTGTCGTGAACTTGGGGAAGGGAGCCTAGAGCTAGAAGAAGCTCAGAACTTTAGTTGGAACAGTGTTGCTTTGGTTGTTGATATCCTTACACATTGTTCAGCTTTAGTGGTGAGGGCAAGTATAGGTTTGGAAACAGACTGACTTTTAAGTTGAATTTACTGACTCAGACTATCCTTGGTTTATTTAAGTAGGAAATCCCACCTTAGTATAGGGCAAGCTAGGCCTTACACCATCCTGACATTTAAGTTAATGAAGACCTTTTATTTGAACTTTGAATCTGTTGTCTGGGTCTTGCATCATTGTGCCTTCACAGCGTCCTTTGATAAATGCAAGCTGATAAATGTTCTCACTGCAATTTCAGTGATGTGCCTCTTATTCTCGTGGCTGTACCTGCTGCTGATCGGCTCGGATTATCGCTCGTGTATGGGGTCGCCAAACCTCTTCTTCACCTCTGGCTTCAGTATCTACAGGCATGGGGGTCTCACCTCTATATAGTTTGATGCTGTGGAGATGGATCCATTCTTTCCTTCCCTCAACCCCGACAGCCTATAAAGTGACAGCTTCCATGATATAGAGTTCTTTAAAACATGGTTTGAGCCACTTTGGAACACAATTATGGCACAAGACCTTTTTGCTAGTGAAAAATGCCAAGTGTCTAACATAAATTGTCCACATGAGTTTGTTCATGGATTTCATCTGGGTTCTTTGAACCCGACTGCCATATCTGCACCTGTCGAGACATATATTTAAGAGATGCCATCATAGCTGTCAAATAATCATGCATTTCCCTCCCTAGCACAGTAGCAGCATTTTCAGCATAAGTGTGAGCCTGTGCGGGAGGAGCAATAATAGTATGCATTCTGTGACCCGTCATGAGCTCATGTAGAGTCAGGTGATGGCCAGAGCCTGGCTAGTTACGAAAGGCAGATAGGGCTAGAGGTAGGCAATGTAACCAACTTTTCATCAAGTCTCTTTTAGTTTGGCAATTCTTCCTTTAAGGAGGCCATTGAGATGCTTAAACATGCTGTTTGTGTGTGGGGGATAAGCAGATGAGAATGTGTGCCTTATCCACAAGAGGATAGTGATGTGCTCAAATATGTCATTTACAAACTGCGGTCCATTGTGGAAATGTAGCACATTGGAAATTCACAGCCTTGGAAATACCTCACATACAGGAACTTCACTGCACACATGTTAAGATGGATTTCTGAACTCTGACCTGGCGTACAAAGGTTTAGGAGGCCAGCCTCGGTTTAGTCAAACTGAGCAAGCCAGATCAATCTAGGTAGCTTGGCAGGTGGTCAAGACTAAGTCTTAGGTGGATCAAAGTGGCCTGCCACACAATGATTGCGCCACACATGTTTCCAAAACCAACTTCCTTTATATTTCGCAAATTTGGTCATATACAGCAAATCTTTTTGCAGTTTTTAGAGTTTTCCATTTGAAATCACAAAGCCCTCTATTCCTAGTTAACACGTGTTTCGGCTGCTCAAGAGCCTTTTTCAAAACAAATAGGGCAATAACATAAAGCAATCATATTATGCGTGCATAATTGATAAACAGATTCACATATTTCACCACAAAAGGAAAAAGAAAATGGATGGAGGGTTGGGTTTCCAAATTGTTGCACACATTTAAAAAATAAACAAAAAATATATAAATTCAAATCAGAGAAATCGTACCCAAACAGAAAAGGAAAAATAATGTCATTCAGTAAAAGTAAATATACATAGAACATGGACACATGAAAAAATAAAAAAACAGAGAAAACAAAAAAAATAGTTTTAGCACAATTTGTCATATGTTAATGTGTAAGTCAATTCCATATACTGATAAATTACATTTAAAGGCCATTATATTATTAATAAAGGTTTAAATCATCTCACATTTGGCACTCCCTCCAACAATACAATACTGAAAAATAATGAATTCCTCTTACCCATCTTTTTTCACAACAATCCCGGGTTAATCCCTATAAACAATGAAATATGGGATAATTTTTAGTCTAATCGCACTTTCATCACAGTAACATTTTAGTGTTTTGAATATATGTCCACCTTGTTCGTGCACTAATAGTGTATTTCTCCTTTTAATATTAGCCAACATGGCACGGATAATTATGGGTCCTGTTTTATGTGAAAACATGCTTGGTTGTAGATAAAAGATAAGTAATGTGACAATAACATTTTAGTGTGTTAAATATATATCCACCTTGTTCGTGCACTATTAATGTACCTCTCCTTTTAATTTTAGCCAACATAGCGTGGATAACAGCGGGTCCCGTTTTGTGTGAAAACATGCTCAGTTGTAAATAAAAGTTAAGTAACGTGCCCGTGCCTCATATATAATTCTTCACTCAATCATTCAAATATGTGTCCGCGATGCGTACTATGATGCGTGCCCCACATTATCTATCGGACTGAAGACAATCCGTACATCCCTCCGTGTTATCATTCGTACCGAGATGTGGGCATGGAAAAATGTCTCCTTATCCCTGCTTCACAGCCCACAGTGTCCGCTTACCTTGAGCACTTCTAATCCTGATTCCTCTCGTTGGCCTTGCTGTGAAATGAGCCGCCGCGCGGGTCTTCTTTGTAATCTATAGTGTTGTCATAGTTACTTGCACAGTCCCTTCTTGGTTTCTACTCGCTTTTACAAGGTGGCCATATGTGAGATTTTTGAGATCTTACATTATAACAACATTGGTAATGCCTGAATTTGGCAATGTGTAGATATTCCAGTCTCTTATATATAGCAGTATATTACAATTTAATATTTTTAATAGCTCTTCAAATGTACATTGCTTTTCGTATTAATTTCTGGTGCAACCGTATTATTTTGATACTTTCAAAGAATTATTTACATTCTTTCATACTTACATCCTCAACGATTACATTTATAGTGTGTGTTGGTGCCAGATGTACTAAGCTCAAACCTACATTAAATTAAAGTTGGAACCACTTCATGGGCACGTTTCCCCAAAATTACAGTGTCACTTATAAAGATTTGGCTATCAGATAACCATACACACTTTTTTTCCCTTTTTCTCTCTCTCTCTCTCTCTCTTCTACACATGTTAATTCGACCACCTGGTCATTTCTTGGTAGGAGTTCATCACTATGTAGTTGGCCCTTCCCATTTTCCACCAGAATAACATAAATACAGTGTTAACAATTGGTCTTTCATTCATAGGTTCATAAAAAATTACCCATTTCATTGTCCTGATTCAAACCAAATTCTATTGTCCTAAATTTACAAATCAGTCTTGCTTCCATCTGCCTGAGGTTTTCCTCCAGGTTTCCCCCTCTTCTTCCTAGTTGTACCTTCTGAAGTCCAATACATTTCAGAGCCTTTTTGTCGTCCATCTGATGTTTATGCTGCCAATGTTGGGCCAATGGCAGCAATGCATCCTGACTTCCAATTGTTGAAAAATTCTCCCTTATACGTATCCTTGTTTCCCTGATCGTGCTTCCAATATAGATCATTTTACAGGGACATATTATTGCATATATTTCGAGCGACAGTTAATGTTCTCTCTGATTTTCATGCTTGTTCCTCTTGAGTCTACAAATTCATTGGTCGCCTCATGTGCAAATTGGCACATGGTGCATGTACCACATTTACGAAAACCTGACACCCTTGTGTCCAACCATGTTCTAGTCGGTTCAGGATTCACATCTGGGAGAAATTAAGGGCTCAGAGTCATTTTCAATGTTTTTGCTTTACGATATGTCATTTTCGGTTTATCTCCGATGTATCCCATTAGGTGAGGATCTAGTTGTAAAAGATGCCAATTTTTATTTAAAGTGTTCCTCAGTGCTGAAGTATTGTGGGGTGAGAGTGATCAGAAGCTCACGATGAGCACACCCAGGAATGAACCACAAATTAATGTTAGACAAGTGCATATGAAAAATATCTATACATTTATTGTTGGCCAGACCATTAGACACAAGTAACTTTTGCAATGCGAAAACAGTTATCACACAAGAACCTTTTGCTATTCAATATATATACATTAAGTTTCCTAATGCAATACAGTGGTAAAATGTAGCCACAATCTGTAAAGAGGGGGTTGAGTTAACATAGTTTTAACATTAGGCAATTATTCGGAGTTCGTTACCTAACTTTCACGTTCAACCCTAAGAAGAGTGAAGCCTTGTGCTCAACAGTACAGTTGTGCATAAAAATACATGATCGCAAAGGTGAAGCAAAAAGCATGGCTTCTTGGGAGGGCTATAGCAAGTCAAGAAGGAGCTTGAGGCAATGAAGAATTGGTTCCCACTATTCGAGTAGGCCCTGCCCTTGGTGGCAAAGCAGTGTTCAAATGGTGAGTATAACTAGGGAGCACAGGCTAACTCAGCCAAGTTTGAATGACTTTTAAGGGATACTTGTGCGTAAAAGGGATTGGTTGTGCCAGGGGTCCACCGGTAAGTGATGCAAGTACTCACCGACCCGCAGCACAGTCTGGACCAAACTTTTCCAGTTTAGTCGAGGTCACTAGTACATTCTAGTCCTGCAGTTTCACAGCGCTTCGGCTCTCAGCAGCTGCAGGGGAGAATGACATCTGTGATGGGACAGTTGCCTTTTCTCAGCTTCTGAGGAGATATGAAGAAAATTCTGGTGCAGCAGGCTTCAGGGCACAGGAGTGCAGAACAGCAGGGGAGCTGCAGTGACCGTCACTACCAGGTAGTGATGCGGTAATCACAGATTTGGACAGTGTTACGCACTCTCCTAATTCGGGATCCAGAGGAGCTAGGCCTGTGGAATTTGGTGGGAGAGTGCATGGGACAACAAGCAAGCGATGTCCCAAGTCTTGGGTTTGCACTCAAGAAGGCAGCGTTCCCTGCAGGATACCCTGTGGTAGAGCTGAACAGTTAACTGAATGGCCCAGGAACACTTCCAGAGGTGCTCGTTCAGTGGGTAAGCAGGGGGCACCGAGAGTAGTTGTTCCCACTACTCCAAAGGGGCGAAGTGGCTTGAAAGGCCTTCTTGATCAAAGAAGAAAGCAGGGGTCCAACGGGACAGCAGATGGCAAAGGGTGGCAGAACCTTCCAATGCATCTCTGGTGGTTTATGCGTCCATTTCTTTGTGCAAGTGGCTTGGCTCCTTCTGTAGTTTGGTGAACACTAAAATGATCAACC
This sequence comes from Ambystoma mexicanum, assembly GCF_040938575.1. Lineage (NCBI taxonomy): Eukaryota > Metazoa > Chordata > Amphibia > Caudata > Ambystomatidae > Ambystoma > Ambystoma mexicanum. The sequence continues at coordinate 369,863,958 of NC_090932.1, read as the reverse complement.
TGAAATGGATGCAGAGCCCCTTCTCTCATCCAAGATTAGCTTTGCTCCAAAATCGAGGACTTCCAATCGAATATCTGCTCTCTTGCAGGCATTCCAGTCGTAGACCAATCATGGCCCATGATGGTCTCAGTCATTCAGGCACTCCAGACATCCTGGGACTAGCAGTGTGGATTGGGAACAGACCCACCCGCTTCCTGAGAACACACACGTGACAGGCAGAAGCCTGCGAAAGAGATCAGTTTTCACGGGAGGCTGCATGCCCAAATAAGGAAAAACCCAGCTTACTCGACCTGGCTGAAGGCAAGGGACAAAATGGCCATGGGACAGAACAAAAGACTGTCTGGCTCGGCCATTTTCCAACCTGTCCACAGTCATGAACCAAACGCAGCAAACGCGATATGATTCAGTAAAAAGAAGTAAAACATTATAAAAAGAAACTGCTGCCACCTGTTTGTCCCAGACACACTTGTACAATCACCAAAAGACCCTTTGACGGTGTCTACGGCCATAAAACAAAAATGGACCCCAGCGCACAGTACTGGAAGGTACATTGTGCATTGTTAAAAAGTTAACAAGAAATGGCAACATAGTCAAAGACTAAGGGAAATGCTTTGCTCTTTTTCTGGGTGCTCAACTGTACTTACTACCTTTTTACAAACAGCGGTAGCTGTTGAGTACATCCTGCATTAAGTTCTGCACATCCTACCTTGTCCTCAGTGCCCACCCATTGTACCCTCTTGACCCCCACCCCTGTGTTATTTACCCCGCACCCCACCCATGTGTCTCAGTACATCAGCCTGGTAAGTGTCCTCATCATTGCAGCTAGCTATGTTACTATCTATCTCTCTTCTCTTCTCCAACTGCTTCTCTATTTCATATCCCTCTCCTGTCACTAAATTTGGCCGGAAGAAACTTAAGAAGGACATACTGAGCTCCAACCCAGGCCTTCCTATTGCATACACCTATGTCACGGCTTCCACCAGAGAGACTGGTACAGACATCCTCTTTGTCATTTCCTCACCTGACCTATGAACCCGGCACATGGTCACCTTTCTCTCTCCTATCACCTCTTCTCCCATTAATTGTGGCACACGCTGGGAGGTCCTCCTTGACCTCTTCGCCATTTCCAGTGTCATCATCAATGTCTATCTGAATGGAACCATCATAGTTCAGGGTCCTCAACCCACCTTCTTCTCCTTGACAGGCTCCTACCTCGCTTCTCAAACCTCACCTCTCCCCCTGGACAGGTTCCCTCTCCCACTGTGCCTTCCTCCTCCTCTGCACAGGCCCCCTTGCCTACTGTGCCTTCCTCCTCCTCTACACAGGCTCCCTTGCCTGCAGTGCCTTCCTCCTACTCTGCACAGGCGCCCTTGTCTTGCCTCACTGTCCAGCTCCCTTGTCGGCCTTGGCTTCTGCGAAATCCTCCACTATCCCTCTGGCTCTCTTTCCACCCTTGGGAGGGACCACCATCCCCAGCGCCCTCCCACGGAAGATATTCAAAGATGGCAAGCTTCTCCATATTCCCACGCTTAACTCTCGTTCTGCTGTCAAACACTCGTCTGACATCTACAACCTACTTGAACGCATGGATCTAGATGTGCTCGCTATCACAGAGACATGGTTCCAGGACAGCTCTGTCACAGGCTTTGACACACTCCTCCCTGAAGGATACAAGATCCGCTCTATGCCCAGGCCCAAGGGGTCAGGAGGGGGAGTGGCACTGATCTTCCCAGAATGGATATCCATCATGCCCACTCAGACCTGCTCCTCCTTCGAGTGCCTAGTTTGCAGGCTCTCACTCTCTCCTAAATCTTCTCTATTTATGGCCACCTTCTATTGGCCACCAGGACAGTCCACTCTCTTCCTCTCAAAATGGGCTGACTTGGCCTCCTCTCTACTCTCTTCCTCCTCTCAACTCCTCCTACTTGCTGACCTCAACATCCATCTGGACTCTCCTGACTCCTCAGGACCTTTCTGCAACCTATGCAATTCTCTCTCCCTCTCCATCTTACCTTCTGGCTCCACGCACACTGCGGGCCACACTGTGGATGTTCTCATCCCCACCGACATCCATCTCTCTATCCCTCTCACAAACTTGCCTGCCACCTCCTTCAAAGGCAATATCTACTCTGCATCCACACCTAGAAAAGAGTTTTTATTCAAGCCTGCATCTCCGCTGCATCAACCAACACTGCCAAACTTTTCAAAGTCTGAAAAGAACTGGCCAATCCTGCAGCAGCCTCCTCTTCTGTCACTCCCTCGGTCCTCATTCCTCTTGACCTCTCCTCTGCCTTTGACACAGTAAACCACAACATCCTGATCGCATGTCTCCGTGACACCCTGGGAATCACAGGTCATGCTCTGGCGTGGTAAACCGCCTTCCTTTCCAACCGCCCATCCCAGTTGGAACTTGGGTCCTTTCTCTCTACTATCACTCTTTCAACCTGCAGCGTTCTCCAGGGTTCTAACCAAACCCCCTGGTTCTTCAATGTCTACATGTCTGCAAGGCTCCCCTGGCACGTGTGATTGCCACATTCATCTCTAACTTCCAGTGTTATGCAGACGACCCAAAACTCTCTTTCAGGCTACCCTCAGCCACCTCCTCTACCTCTCTCATATCTGACTGTCCACAATGCAGTCATGGTGTGCTGCAAATGACCTCTGCCTCAACACCGGTAAGAATGAGATTGTTTGCATTGGGACTCCTGCTTTCTCACTCTCACTCTGGCCAGACTCCCTTGGCCCTGCGCCCGCACCCACCTGCAAGGCAAAAAACCTGGGGGTATTCTTCGACTCCACGCTTTCCTTCTCCACTCACATTTCGGACAATTCCAAAAAGTACAACTACCAACTGCAACTCCTCAGTGGTACTCTCACTGTCTCCAGAGCTCTAGTTTTCTCAAGGCTGGACTAACAGTCTCTTTCTCAACCTCCCTGTCTCTGCTTTGCACCCTCTGCAACTTATCCAGAACAGAACCACACGACTTATCCTTGGCTTCAAGCCCAGACACTGCACCTCTCTTGTGCTAAAATCCCTCCACTGGCTCCCCATGGCTGCAACAATCAAGTTCAAGACCCTCTGCATTGCCCACACGGCTTTCTGTAGCCTGGGACCTACCTATCTGCAACAATGCCTACCTAAATACTGTCCCTCCCGAACCCTCCGCTCATCTACCTCCAACCTTCTGCAAGTGAGCCGGTTCTCCAAGCAGAGATTTAGGGGAGGATCTTTATCCTCAGCAGGGGCCTCCCTCTGGAATAGCCTACCTGCCGGCCTCCATCTTGAGCTTGATCTCCTTAAGTTCCAGAAACTCGTTAAGACATTCCTTTTCTCCTCTTCTTTGTCTCTCTCTCTACCCTGCTAACCTCTGTCTCCACTCTATCCCTCTAACCCTCCTTTTCCACACAGCTTACTGACTGGCCGCCGGGTGTACCTCTGAATTTCACAGGTCCCTGGCCCCCTCGCCAGTCCTCTCGCACTTGCCTCCGCACCTGCACTTGCCTCATTGCTACTGAGCTTGGTTAATAACCCATGAGAGTGGCATCTCTCAGCACTTACCCCAGATTTTCTGACTGATGGGCGCACTTGGATTCCTCCCTGCACTTGTCCTCCCCTCCTCTCTCCTGTACCATCTGTGCACTTGCATGATCTCATCGTACCATGCCTTGAAGATCGTCTTGAAAGAACAAGGAAATATCGAGGCTAAGTACCACAAAAGAAATACACCAATCACAGGCAAAAAAATTTGCAGATCTTGTATTACTGTACAGTTTACAAAGTAACACAGATAGCTATCTGGCTCCCAACACCCCGCAATGTGTACCAGCCTGACAGAGAGAGGTAAGAGAGTGCTGGACGTCTAAACGTTCGTGCTTTTATACAATTCTAAGTAATATTGTCCAGCCTCTCTTCACGTTAATAATTTGTGGTCTAGAGTTCGTGCCTAGTTCACATACGGATCATACAATATTATACAAAGGATTACATAAGTTTGCATTTCCAGGGAGGCACAATGGCGATGTTTGTTCTCAAATCCTGCAGTAAGCATCATCTATTATCCCTTTACAATTGCGTTCGGCCTGTGTCCACGCTCGAGGTTTGTTTTACATTGTCCCCAATGTGTATTCAAGGATGAGTCTTGTGAGCGCAGACAATACTTAAACAACAGTTCATATGTAGTGCAAGGCCTTCTTGCTTAGTCTAAACAGTCGACTCTTGAACAGTCTAAACATTAACAGAACTCAAAGGTAGGGAAGCCCAGTTGCAAGTTCAAAATGTAGTCCACCATTTTAGAATGAAGAACACATGAGTGGAACTCAAAATGGCGGATTAATCTTAAAATGGTGGCAAAGTCAACCCAACATCAGAACTTTGCAACACGGTTTTCCTCGTAGAGCAACTAGGCTTAGGCCAATATAAATATAAAGGATGCACTATACAATTACCGTTTAACAGTCTATCGTCCCTGTTGCCCCTCCTTGCATGGCGTCACCTCAAAGCACTTGGAAAACTGCAGAATCTTCGTCAGACCTATTTGCTGTTATCTACACTGTCAATTGCATTATATGCAATTACTGTACCTGTGCAGACTTGTATCATTCAGAAATTCTAGGGCTCTGAATGATTGTTGTTTTTCCCCATTGTTCCCTCCCTCCTTGAGCGCTTTGAAACCCTTGCCTGTGTATAGGCGCTTTACAAATAAACATTACCATACCATACCATACCAAACATAGTTTCCCAGTACTGACAGTATGAAGGACTTGTCAGTTTCCCCATAACTAGTGAGCAAAATCCCAGGGTAGATCAGCTGAAGGCTGGGCTCCACTGGTAAAAGTCAGGATAGGAAAGCCAAACAAAAGCAGAAAGGTGGAGGGGTCCATAAATGGAGGGAAAATTACACTTAAATTAAATCTTTCCTAATACTCGCCCCTCCCAGACTAAGGACAGGGGGAACTAATCCATCCCTGCATAGGTCTCATGTTCAGGTCAGTTAAACATTCTGTATAACCCATCAGCATTGCTATGTTGGACACCTTGCCTGTGCGCAATGGTGCTATGGACCTTCTGAGCAACTTTGGATTCTCTCCCTTCATGTTCATCAGCCACTTTAAGGGCTTATGGTCAGTTTGCACAGTGAAGTGGTTCCCATAGAGGTAGGGCTTCATCTTCCTTAGGGCTCGCACGACAGAGAAACACTCTTTCTCCACTGTAGACCACCTGAGCGCTCTGTCCTTAAACTGGCAACTAATGAATCTAATCAGGTGTTCCTTGCCTTTTTTATCTATCTGTGATAGTACAGCACCTATCCCAGTGTCAGAGGCATGTGTATGCACAATAAAAGCATGTTTGTAGTCAGGGGTTTTGATGACAGGGGCCTGGCACAGGGAGTTGTTTAAGCCATTGATAGCCTTCTCACACTCCTCAGTTCAAGAGACCTTCTTAGACTTCTTTGGAGTAGTGAGAGCAGTCTCCCATAAAATGTCGATAGTACCCAGTGAGACCTAAGAAGGCTCTCACTTGGGTTTGGGTAGTGGGGGTAGGCCAGTCTTGTACTGCTTGTACATTACTGAGCAGAGGCTGAATCCTCCCTCCACCTACTTCATGTCCAAGGTAGACCACAGATCCTTGACCAATCTGGTACTTGCTGGCCTTTATGGTCAAGTGGGCCTTCTAAAGAGCCTGTAACACAATTCTAAGGTTCTCCACATGTTCCTCCCAGGTGGTACTGAAGACTGCTATATCATGCAGATATGCTAAGCAGAATTCATCAATCCCATTTAAAACATGTGAACTGATGGCCCTGATCCCCATCCCCAAACAAGCGCCAGGCATCCATGAACACCTCATTGATCCAGACAGAAGCAGACAGAAAAGCAGACGCCTGGAATTTCTCAACAGTCTTTATTGGCTGTAATAACAAGACACACACTCTCTTAAAGAAATGTTTTCCTCTAACCTGCTTTATAGTGTATTTGGATGCTGCAACATCTTTATGGTCAAAGTATGCTTCCGATAGGCCCCCTTAGTTAGAGAAAAAACATTCCTTCACTATCATTGGATGGCTTGACGGGTGTACACCAAGCCCACGTTAGCATATCTAGCATCCACAATTTTCTCTGATGCATGAAACTGATAAGCTTATTTTAGACTTTGCTGGACACAACTATGACAGTGCTCAACTCCTGCCAAGAACAACTTCATGGCATCAATGGCTACTCCTTATCTGATTGTTGAGGTCCTGCCAAGTTAGTTAGTGCCTTATACTGCTGGGGAAATAGATATACGCTATTATATGGTGCCAAATAATACAGTGGTCTCTCAGAATGGTCCGCATGACACACGTTGTGCCCTTTTCAATAAGAACATAGATAAATGTATCTAAAACTTCCCTTACTTATCCGGCTTCATCAAAATCTTGTCTGCTTTTCCTGCCAAATTCCATTTTTATCCTGACAGACCTAATTACCTCACTGCGAGGTGCTGCCAAAGACTATCTCCAATGTATCAGCCTCTGTTGCTTGTCTGAAAACTTTTGGCATGATTCATAGTCTTTCACACCTGGTTTAGGCCTGTGAACAATTTTGCACTTCAGTATCCATTTTGAAATATAGTTTTGTCGGACACTGTATTTTGTTTCAGGGAGCTATAATTTATTTAATTAAGCATCTCTCACTTTGTATCCTTTTTCCTAATATATATTTATACACTCATGGTATGTATGTGATATTTAAAGCACCCTTCATTTCCTGGGTCATCCTAACCCAAATATGCACAGTTCCATGTGCTTTTTTACCTTAAATAAAGGCAACCAATCCTGATTTCTTCAATGATGGAACCATTTGATCTGCCTATCATGTTATCTATATTCAGTTGAAGGGAGAGGGGTTGGCACCCCGTATACATTTCCCCCCTCTGGTCTATATTCGAACAGTGTTCAATATTCGACCACCACGCCCGGTGTCCATCCTCCCCATATGCAGTGTTCATATGCATCCCTATCTCAGTCTCAATGCAATGCTCAATCATGGGAGGTATCATCAAAAAAGACACTTCTAAAGAATCAATAGTGTCTTTAACCATATTGTATCTCATAATCTAAGATATATATGTATCTCTTTTTGGTCAAAAGATTATGGCATATGTTTTGCCTTCCTTTAATCCGTGTATGTACGCATCCCCAAACAGTAACTTTGTTTGCTCCCATCTGGTTCCCACACCTGTAACCCAAATAAAAGTTAAAATAACAACACAGCAAGTGATTTTGGCCACCACGAGAATCAGGAGAGATCATTAGAACATTTGCGCATTCCTTGAGGGATCCCACCAGCCCATTTTCTACTGTTCCTTCCACGGGCAAAATGTTATTCAGGTATATACATTTTCTTATTCCTCCCACCCCACAACACTTCCTTGGTCCCTGCCCTCTCCCCATGTGCCTTCAGTTTTGTCTTCATCTTATTCATCTTACCTCTGCACATCTTCCACCCAATTATTTATTTTCCTTATTCCAAGTCCAAGGATTTTCTCCATTTAGTCTATACTTTATTTTATTTTTCCTTTGGGCTGCTTTGCAGCACCTTCAAGGGCCCCTTAATTTATAGGCCATTCTTTTAGGATCCAGTGTTTTGTGAGCACAGAAGACTTGAACCCCCAATCTTCTGATTTAAAAAAATAGGCAGTTGGGGGTGAGTATCTTGAAGAATAAGTACATTTGTATCATCAGTACTTCCTCCTCAAACCTAAACCTTATGGGACCATATACCTTTCTTTAAAGCACTCCTACCTCCTAAAAACAATTACTACTGAATTTCCTCTTTTCTTAATAGAATTGAATGGCTGCTTCTTTCTCCCTTTCTTGCATACCTTAGTGTCATCTATGCTTATTTATACTGGCCGATACCTGGGTTGTGTCTATGACATGAGACCATAAAGCACAGACATAATTGTTTCTCTTTTACTTGCCCCATCTTTTCATGGGCTTACACTCTGTTTTTCTTTGTAGTGTGTTTATTTTCTAAGTGAAAAGGGAAACATCTTCTCTGTGGTTGTGTCTGTGGTTGTGTCATTCTTCACACCACCAGAGTTAGTTACACTGTCTCCATTATGATAAAAATAGGAAAAGACACAACAGGCAACATAACAAATTCAAAACGTTAAAAAAAAAGTATGTCTTCCTCTTCAACTGACCCCCTTCTTTTTTCTTGGCATATCCATATATATCCATATCCATATCCATAGCTAATATGGTTTCTTGCTGCCTGTAGAAACCAAAATAGAGACAAAGGGCCTCATTACACGCTATTAGCACTATGGCTGCCACTGGTACCATACCGGTACCACCATGGAGAAAAGGGGAATTACCACCCTATTCCAAGGTTGGCAGGGCGGTAATTCCCCCTTTCTCCATGGCCCTTCCCCATTCCCATTTTTGCCCCATAGGGCTCAGTGGGAATGGGGAAGGGGCTCATTACGGTACCGCAAATTGCGGTACCGTAATTAGCACCAAGGTCCCTTTGCAGGTGCCAACTTTAACGGCCGGTCTACACCCGCAAAGGGACCTCGTAGTAAGGTGGTAAGGGTTTACCGGTACCGGTGCCCTTACCGGTACCGGTAAACCCTTACCACCTACCGTGTAATGAGGCCCAAAGTCATGATAAGCTAGCAATGTGATCAGTTATTTCCTAAAAATAGGCCTTGGTTATACATTTTTTCCCTTCAATATGATGTTGCTGGGGTCATTCCTTTGTATCGTCAGCCCAATAAAATGCAGGGTTGTTTTCCTGAAAAATAGAAACAATGGTGCACTTTTAGTCTCTTCTTTTGAATCAGAGGCGTAGACAGGGTAGGGCCTGAGTGGGCAAGGACCACCTAAAATCTGTAAATGCCCACTCAGCAGGGCTATGTGGGAATTTACAGATGTTAATGTGTCTGTGGTGGGCCCAACTACATTAGCCTCAGGCCCCACCTGTTAGATAGTCCTAGCTACGTCTCAGTTTTGAATCAACACAAGTGTAGTGACAGGACTGTTTTTTATCATTTCTGCTATGCTGAAAATGTTCTCTGTACTTTGGAAGTCCTCCTTCTGATGGTGTGGGACTGCGGTCTCTTCTTTCTTTGCTGTATTTATTTTGTCGAGACATAATTAACATTTTTTGTTGCCCTTCGTACACTAATCTTACCTACCCTTGGTGTTTGGAAATAAGCACTGATCCTATTAAGTGCATTCAAATATGGCATGTAGGCATACAATGTTTTGCCTATCCCTAAAGTTTCATGCATTTGCCAAATGTTCATATTTTGGCATTCCTTATCGTCAGGATTGCAAAAAGGTTACTTCATCTTTTATCCAAAGTCTTCTTCACTCTCTTCATTAGATATGGCCATACTCGCATATATATACTATTCTGTGCTCACAGCTGTTTACACCTTTCTTGAGAAAAATGCTATCTAAACAGACTGTATCCCTCACTACCTTTTTCTGTACTCACCCGGGTCCTCCTTCTCCTAATAATGATCAATTAAGTTATTCACACACTTACTGTGTCCACTGGAACTTAACTTTTATTTCTCTACTTGTCCACTGGTACTTACCTTTGGCATAATGTTTCTTCCCATTATATCGCTATACTCGGCTTAGGCCATATAGACATTCCTCCCGTGCTCCAAAAATGACAATTTTTTCATCTGTAATACATAAATCAACATTTTCATACAAACACAAACAATGTTCTTGTTCATTACTCTCGTATGTTCTTTTGTGCAATTCTGCTAAAAGTTCTCTTATACTGCTAGATGAAACTTAGCCGTCCATACCTTCTTGGCCTTTCATTAATCACATTAATTTGTATTAAATATACTATACTGATCAATTTAAACAGGCACCATTCATTGCTGCTCATTGTTTGAAAATCAAAATATTTTATCCACACCTTCCTCCATCAACATTGTGTCACAGTGTTATTTTTGTTTCTTTATTTACACCTTCTATCAATTTGTATTATATTGTTGCTTTTGATATTTATTCATGCATTTTTTAAAATTTATTTCGCACCCTGGATTGCTGTCAATCCTTTGATTAGGAACTTCTTACTTCAGTGTTTTAGTATTAACTGTTTATTATTATCTTATATTAATTAGTCTAAACACAACACAAACTCTTATACTTGACATATTATAATCCCTTACATGTGTGTTTTTTTATTTTGTTCCCTATGTACATTTTTTCTCCACTGTCTTAGTGGATGTATTGTCTCCTCTTTATGTTACCCATTCTGGGAACTTGATGTGCACGCTTCTACCTAGCCCTGCCAGTAGGAATCCTTACCACTGTTATATGAATTTTTATAGTGCACCCCCTTCCTGTCTCTTCTTGAGCCTGTTAGGTCAAGATATCCCCATCGCTCTTCCATTTATAGTCTTCACATATCCAGCTACTCTTATATCATATTTCAGCAAGACAATGGGCCTCATTACGACCCAGGCAGTAAGTTACCGCCTGGGTCGTACCTTTACCACCATGGCGTAAACTATGTTTACGCCATGGTGGTTGGCGGACTTACCGCCCCATTCCGAGGTTGGCGGGGCGGTAAGTCCCCAATCCCCATTTACCCTTCCCCATTCCCATTTTTGCCCCATAGGGCATAATGGGAGTGGGGAAGGCGTTAATTACGCCACCGTAAATTACGGTGGCGTAATTAACAACAATGTCCCTTAGCGCCATGGATTTTAACACCTGCTAAAAGCAGGTGTTAAATCCTCCATGGCGCTAAGGGACCTCGGAATCAGGCGGTAAGGGTCGGCGCTGTTTACGCTGCCGTAAACCCCTTACCGCCTGGGTCGTAATGAGGCCCAATGTGTCTAAATGGTGTTCCTAATATAAAGTAAAAGCAGCCTGTGTGTGTGTGTTCTCGTTGTAGTATTGAATTCCTTCTCTGACTACCTAAATGTCATTTCATGTGAATTGAGCCTGTGATCCATTAATTGCCTGGAGAGAGAGAGAGAGAGAGAGAGAGAGAGAGAGAGAGAGAGAGAGAGAGAGTGTGTGTGTGTGTGTGTGTGTGTGTATGGACTCAGTTTGTGAGTGGAATGCAGCATGCTCTGCAGAATGTCTGCTAGTAAGTGGAGCTGATATGAATTGATATACTTGCAGCAGAATGTGAGCGAGAAATTGGTATGCAGTATTATGTTAGTTGGCTTCCATGGATTGTTCTTAATTGGTGCTATCCATATTTTGTTACCTCTACATGGAATTTTTCAAATCTCACTAATTTCTGCTTGGTACCATGGCAAAGTCCACTGCCATGATCGGAGGGTTGAAGCTGCTGGGCTGTGGGGGGCAGGGGCAATGCAAGATACACAATGTTAGACCCAGGGTGGTGTGGGACGTATCCCCTGTCCCACCCCAGCATGCTCAAGCTGTTTCGTAGATTCTTGTCATATTGGTACACCTATTGACTCAAACCCTTTAAACCAGCCCCTCATATAACTAGGCTCAGGCAACCACCTGGAAGGCTATACCCAATTGTCCTCAAACTCTGCTCTTAAGAGATGTCAAGGGACCTTGAACTCCTATGAAATATGAGAGCAGTGAAGTGTCTCGCACTGAGAGTACACTATTAAAAGTGCCAAGCGGCTAAGGATTAACCATTCCAAGTTGTATAGGAAATGTGCACATGAGAACACTAGAATGAGAGAAAGACCTATTGAGCATTTCCCAACCTTCCCACAGCACTGCTGCCACAGTTCTGAGGCATCGCACACTGAGAAGCGTGTATTTAATTTCACTGCAGAGAACTGCCACGTGCGGCGTAAATCACACAACTTCATGGAAATAATCCAGTTGATCGCAGCACACAATTAAGGATTCAGGATGGTGTCTGACCTTAATAAAGGTATGGGTCTCTTACCTACGCGGCTGAGGCAGGGCAATATCAGTAGAAGAAAGCCTGTTTACCTGAACACAACAACCAAAATTAGTTTTACTTCACCTATTGCACACCCCTCCGAATACTTCTAGGAATTGGCAGATCCTGGGACCAGACCAAATATATGTGATGTCAATGATCCCTGATGAGGAGCCAGTGCTCTAAACACTTGTTAGCTTCAGTTTAATTGAATATACACATTAAATGAATACCAAGACCATAATGTGATGTTCGTAGTTACATCCAAGTGAGTGGGGGTTCTGTTCCACTCGCAGTTCTTTGTGATGTAAATGCATTCTTTAATACGTGTGCTGTATGTGTTCCATTTAGAACATTATCTTTTGAATCAGGCAGTTGAGCGTTGCATCTACACCCCACAGGTGCGTCTGCTGCCTGCTGTTATATACTTAATAAATACTTATTAAATCTTATTCCTGGTGTCCATTCTCACTCAACACTGGCGACGAGGATGACACAGATACCTTGAACCTGCTACGGCCATATGCCTGCATCCTAACTTGCCCGATACTGAGCCTGCTGGGCCCGGAGCGCTGGCGCCGTGCTGTTGTGCCCTTGGAGCGCCGCTCCTCCCTACCTGCAGGGAGTGCTGTGCAGTGCGCCAGCGGCTGAGTCTACGGAGCGGCCGCCACCCCAGCAACTCAGGCAGCAGACGATGCGGCCCCTACACTTACAGGTCAGAATAGGGGTGCCGCGCTGGAGAGGTGGAGCATCTCTGGGCTACAAGGAGCCCCTGCGCAACAAGTGCTGATTGCTTATAGGCTCGTGCATGCATTTTGGGAAGCCCAGCCCCTCCTCCTACATCACAGCGCAACGCGCAAGCGGGTTCAGCCATTGCTTCTAAGCCATTTCTTATTATTGATTGCACCGCGCAATCGAAGCCTGGCAACCCACGTGGTCAACATAGTCACAGCAGCTGGAGGGCTTATGACAGTCTCATTATGACGGCACAAAGACTTTTGTTCGGAACGTTTTGCTACACTTCTCCCCATAGACATTCTGAAAACGTTCTAAGCGCTTCCCAATCATCCACAGATTTTTTATTTCTGGGCACTGTACACACAAATTCACTCCCTGTACAATCAGTAACATGGCTGCAGCAATTCCTCCCCCTGCGCCTTGCCTTGCTGAACCAGGCCGCCCTCCAGTGAGATGGGACAGATGGGTCCGAATGTTTGAGAACTGTATTGTGGCCATTGGAGGAGACAGATACAGTTCTCTGAGGAAAAAAACTCTACTTCTTCACAATTTCGGGTCCGAAGGGTGTATTGTATTCGATGGTCTCACACCTGGTGTTGAAGAAGGTGCCGGCGATGCTGATGAGTACCTCATAGCTATAAAGAAAATTGAGGAACATTTTGAACCAAAAAAAATGTACTGTTTGAGAGACACAAGTTCTTTCAGCGCGCCCAAGATAGTGCTGAATCTGTGGAATCCTATGTGGCATCATTGAGGACCTTAAGTCACACTTGCGACTTTGGCGATCTCACTGACTCTCTCATTAGAGATCAACTGGTACGATGCACAAACAGTCTCAGAGTGCAGGAAAAACTACTCGCTAAAGATGTGTCTTTGGAGCAAGCCATAGAATTGACCCGCAGCATTGAGCAGACCTCCCATACATGAGAGTCATGAAAATAGATAAGCAAGCCACACAAAGCCTTGCACAAGGTGTGTGTGCTATGATGCCTAAAAGGAGAACAACCACTAGAAAAGAGTGGTGGAATCAAAAGTGTTCCAGGCGCGGCAACCCTAAACACTCAGCGAATTTTCCCACATGCCCAGCAAGGTTTGCGGACTGTTATAGATGCAAGCGAAAAAGTCATTTTGCAAATATGCGCAGAGAATCCTCTATCAATACTATAGAACAAAGGGACCCAGAAAACCAAGTGGCTAACCAACCTTCAAGCAGGATACCAGAAGGACCGCCTATTCAAGAAAAGAACGCAAGGCATATATTCCACATTTATGCCATGTCTGGTGATTTCAAGGGACCGATTGACCACTTTTTGATCGATGGGTGTCATCTCAAAATGAAAGTGGATTCAGCTTCCCCTTGGACTATAATTTCCAAAGATACAGTCAGAAATGAACTTGGTAAAGACCTCGATATCCTGGTCCCTGCCAGAGTTCAGCCTTGCGGCTATGGAGAATCCGCTATTACTTTAATTGGCGAATTTCATGGAAGCGTATCATACAAGGGACGAAAATGTTCTGCAGAATTATTAGTTGCAAAGAAGGGAGTGTCGCCCTTGGGTTGGGACGAACAAAGAAAATTGGGTGTCCCCATTCAAGCCAGTGCTGCAGAACCGGTGACATTTGCAGAGATTGAGGACAGATGGTCGAAGGAGTCTCTTGAAGTTTTTACTTCAAAACTGGGAAGACTGAACAACTTTGAACACAATATAAGGCTGAAAGTGAATTCACAACCAGTTGTGCCCTTTAAATTGTGGCAACAACTTCATCAAGAACTTGATGACTTGACCCAGAAAGGCGCTGTTGAGCATATTGAAGGCACTGAATGGCTCTCTCCTGTAGTACTTGTCACCAAAAGCAATGGGAGTTTGAGGCTCTGTGTTGATCTCAGAGATCTCAACAAGAACATCTTCATTGAAAGACACCCGCTACCCATGATTTCAGAGACTCTCGCTACTCTAGGAGAACCCAGTTGGTTCTCTGTAATTGACCTATCCTCAGCTTATCATCAAGTGTCTTTGTCTGACAGTTGTCAACATGTCACTGCCTTTGTTACACCCGAAGGCACATTCAAGTACTTGCGAATGCCTTTTGGATTGGCGTTGGCTGCTTCGGTGTTCCAAATGGTCATGGAGGAAATACTTAAGGGTCTCAATAACGTTACTGTATTTCAAAATGATATAATAATTTATGCTGGTTCTGAAAGTGAACATGATTGTGTGCTGAGGAGTGTGTTGCAAAGATTGAAAGAGTCTGGTCGTACAGTTCAGAGGAAGAAATGTCGTATTGCTCTCAGGGAGGTGGAGTATTTAGGACACAGAGTGTCTGGTCAAGGTGTGTCACCAAAAACCAACCTGGTGGAGAATATTTGCAGAGTCCCTGCTCCCACTGACAAAGATCAGCTTAGATCTTTCATGGGGATGGCAGAGTTCTACCACAAATTCGTAGACAAGTTTGCCACCATTTCTTCACCGTTAAGGAATCTATTGAAAAAAGGGGTAAGTTTTAGATGGTCTGATGACTGTCAAGCGGCATTTACTGCCATAAAAGAAGGCATATCGAAAGCCCCCTCATTGGGTGGTTTTGTGAGTGGTAGGAAGACAGTTCTTATGGTGGATGCCAGTCTGTCAGGATTGGGGGCTTCACTTTGCCAAGTAGAACCAGGGAAGGAAACACATATTATTGCTTCCAGGCCCCTGAGAGAAGCTGAGAGTAACTACTCAGTAATAGAGAGGGAAGCTTTAGCTGTCTACTGGGCCATCATGCATTTCAATTTTTTTCTGTGGGGTCAAGAATTCCTAATAAAATCTGATCACAAACCATTAGTACAACTATTGAGTAGCAGTGATTGTGCTAAGGGTTCCCTAAAGATCGCAAGATGGATGGTAGGACTACAAGGTTATAATTTTAAGATGAGCTACATACCTGGCAAAGATAATGTAGTGGCCGATTGCTTATCAAGACTTCCTACGGAGCATGCTGAAAACATCTCAGGAATGGTCAATGAGGAAGACATGACTATTTCGTATATGGCAGCGTGTGCCATGGGAAAGGAGGAATGGCTTGAGGCGGATACAGGAGACACCATATTGTCTAGAGTGAAAGAATGGACAAGGAGTGGATGTCCCAGCACAGATGCATTAGATGGAAACGTTGATCGTTTCTATGAAGTCAAGTTGGAGCTAAGTCTGTCAGAAGATGGAGTAAAATTGAGGAGGGGTACCAAAATAGTTCCCCCTTCGAGCATTAGATCTTGTTTAGTTCACCTGGCTCATCAGGGTCATTTAGGGATAAATGGGACAAAAAGGCTTTTGAGACAATCATATTTGTGGCCACGTATGGATAGTGTGGTAGAGAAGAAAGTTTGGGGATGCAACAAATGTGAAAATGCAGACAAAGGAAAGATTGTCAGGGAAGTTCCCCTTAGTCCTGTTCAAGTCCCTAGTGAGCTGTGGAAGAAACTTGCAGTTGACATGATTGGCCCCATCCAAGGATTGGGTGACGGGTTCAAATTCATGGTGGTGGTAATTGATTATCACACCAAATTGTTAGAATGGAAAGCCCAAAAGCCCTAAGGGAGGCCACTACCAATGAATTAGTTGCATTTTTCGAGGAAGTCTTTTATAGAGAAGGTTTTGACACAGAAATCATCACCAATAACGGGGTGCAATTCTGTTCACAAAAGATGAAGGAATTCTGAGTGCGATTTGGGATCAAACACTTGAGAACTGCATTGCACCATCCAAGGGCAAATGGGTTAGTGGAAAGAGATAATAGGTTTATTAAAGGTGGCATTCAATTGCCGCTTGGTTCTGGTTTAGAGTGGTCAGAGTTGTTAAAGGAAATGGTCTGGAGCTATCGCACTACACCACATTACATTACCAAAGTCTCGCCGTTTGTGTCTTTGAAAGGACGACAATCAGACACTAGATTATGCCCAGGATGGTTAGAGTTGGCAGGATGTGTAGAAGTAGACAGACAGAAAATAATGAACTTAATTTGCTGACGCCCAGAATGAATGCAGACAAAGATTTAATACCACTTTCAGGGTTAAAGATGTGAAGTATGCCGAGGGGGATTTAGTGTTGATAAAAAATCCACACTTTGGAGTGAAATGCATGGAAAGTAAGTTTCTAGGTCCAAAAAAGGTCATAGCCATATGTGGAAGTGTTGTTGTACTTGAGGGTGGTGAATGCTGGTCAAAATCCAGATTGGTCAAAAGCACAATCAATCCTGACGGTGAAATCTTGGTTGAAGACAGTATATATTGTGAGATCAATGATGAACAGGGTGAGGAAGAATCACAATCAGACAAGGAAAGCTCAGAAAACACGTACTCCAGTACTGAAGCACAAAACAAAAGAGTAAAGAATATACCCAATTGCTTCAAAGACGTTTATCTTGAGTAGTTATATAAAATGTTTATCCCTTCGCATGTAATGAGGGAGGTGTGTTATGTTCGTAGTTAAATCCAAATGAGTTGGGGTTCTGTTCCACTCGCACTTCTTTGTGATGTAAATGCATTCTTTAATACGTGTGCTGTATGTGTTCCATTTAGAACATTATCTTTTCAATCAGGCAGTTGAGCGTTGCATCTACACCCCACAGGTGCGTCTGCTGCCTGCTGTTATATACTTAATAAATACTTATTAAATCTTATTCCTGGGGTCCATCCTCACTCAACACATAACCTTGTTAAAATAATGTATGTCAGGTTGGCAATCACGAATGGCCCAAGCACCTGTACCAATGATTAGTTATTGAGATAATCAGAGAAGTGTCTCAAATCTTGGGTGAGTCACGACATCTCATAATTACATTTAGCTCAGCACCGGAAGCCCAGGTGTATCTTCTCTGTTTACGCACACAACAGAAGAAGAGCCACACAACAATTGTGGAGACATTTTAAACTCGGGGACTGTGAGTGCTTGAGGGACTTACCAATGAGGGCTCCCTAGCCATGGATTTGGATTAACAACTGGAAACCCAGATACGTGTTGAAGTCGGAGACTGAATTGAAACTAGAGTCTATTGTAGATTTCCCAGAGACAAATTCTTTTGGATTTCAGGCAATGAAGCCATTGTTTAGTTGTGATAGGTTAGCCTGCCGATGCTAAAGCAAAGGAGAGAAAAGAGGGTTACCGAAACTGGGATGTGGATGATTAGCCTAACCACTCAGTTAAAATGTCTTAATAAAAGGCTGCTTGAATCACTCACTTCTGAGTTAGTCTGCTTTTGATTCTACTCGGGCGCTTTGAATTTCAATTTTCTTGATGTATAAGCGACTTACAAAGGCCTAATAAAATAAATAAATAAATACTCAGCTCCATGACAGTAACTTTACTGCCATGAAGTCGAGAGGAATCAAAAGCAGACCCGAAGCAGTTAACTTCTCCTAGAGGTGTATGCAGAGGGGGAATGCAAATGCATCCATGTCCACCTGAAAAATATACCTGCCACAAAGCAAGGTACGAATGCACCAGAGTGCGGCTCATTTCAGTCAGTATCATTTATCAAGTTCAATGCTAAATTGAATTCTTGAGGAATAAAAAAGAGGTTGTCAGGTTCTACATGCCTTTATTCATCCAGTTCAAAGCGGTGTCGATGCCTGGCGGTGCCTGTCAGACTTGATAAGTTTACTTTAAACAATGTGCTCATTACCAATGAGAATCAATGTGGTAAATGGCCTTCAACATGTTCTCTGTACACTATGGGAAAGCCAGGACTGAGCTGCATTGACACTTAAGGGTTGTTTGCCATGCATCAAAGGTTTTAAACAAAGGCGGTATTCTAGCAACATATAGGCAAAATGATCACCTGAGGCCTGTGGGAGGGTACAATTCCTTTCTCTAAACTTCCTTTGAAACCCTTTCCACTGAACACTTCCGCCCCAACAAAACAAATTAGTTAATACAAACCGCTCCTACCACTCCCACCATCCCCACTCAGTATGTTCAGTGGTGATGGGCGATGGTGGTTGCTAACACATCTGGAGAGCCATCATTTGAGTAGAACCCCTGCTCACAGTGGCCTAATAAATTCACATGGAAAGATTCCCAGCAGTGCAGTCAGAACCTCTCCCTCTACGTACCTCTCTATTTTCGCTGGTGCCTTTAAACACATTAATGCTATTTTAAATGTGCCTTGGACAGAAGGGTGGATGTGTTTGACAAGTCCTTGGTGTGGGGCAATATCATGAGACATGTTCTTTGTCCCCTTTATGATTTAAAACGTTTTTAAATCCCTTGTCACTTATCTTGCAAATTCACCCTGGTATAATACCATATAGTACGAAGGCGGGACAACATATAAAGGCATGTATGCAGATGGCCTAATAATATTTAAGCTGGACCGTGATAACAAAAGATACCAGCCATGGACTGGTGTTAATATTCGTAAAGAATGTGCTGGAACCTGTTTCTTAAATACTGAGTAAATGTAATGTTAGAGTCATGCCTTATATTGACTTTTGTGCTTCGAATTAAATCTCGCTTTTGCATTCTACAAAGCCCAGGAAATGATTTTGTTTTCTGTAGAATTCGCAGTTATGAGCCTTGAGCTGTGCTCACTCACTATGCCAATTCTTACGTCGATCTACCCTCGAATTGTCTGCGATATACTTGGACAATTGGATTTTTCTGCGATATTCTTGGCCAATCTGTTACGCTCTCTTCTACTTTTACCATGCAAATACAATTGCAGTACCAGCTTCTTCATTGAAGAAAAGGAAAACGCGCATTGTGCAGTTTGCGCTGCCAAGGGCGCCCATTGTTATTATAGAAGGAACCGAGTAGTGTGCTCTGTAATCATGAATGTGAACCCTGCCCTGTTGTTGGCGGACATTTTGAATGGAGCATTTTAATGTTTGCAAGAGGCCTTCTATTGCCGGTGCAAATGCTTGGTATCATAAAAGAATGAGAATGGGCAAGCAGTTATTGTGGACGCGTCACACTCAAGAGGGAGGCGCACACCGCCTCCGCATACTGACAGACCAAATCAGAGGACAAGGGAGAGCGTTCCAAGGACTCTAGATGGTGACCATAGGGTGTGGTTATAGTTATAGACTACTGAACATCTCCCATGAGGTTGCCTTGCCCACATCCATGCATTAAGGCCGTACTTGCACTAATGGACAGGTATATAATCCTGAGCCAAGTTCACCTGCCAGAGACCTGGTTGTGCACTACCAGACAATATCAAGTAAGCATCAACTCACCTGTCTTTACGAAACTATAACAACTGGTGATATTTGATGCACAGAGCTGAAACTCTGGGACTTATTACAAGCATGGCGGTAAGTGGTAACACTGGCGGTAAATCCATTATCGCCAAATTTACCACTATGGCAAATTCTGACCTCCAGCGGAATTACCTCCAGCAGTAATTCCACCAACAATTGGCATAATTAGCACGGGGGCTAACTCCACCGACGGAATTACCTCCATTAAAATAAAACCTATCTCCGCCTAATTACAAGACCAAAATCAGCAGAATTACCTCAAAACATTTGAGGAAATTCTGCTCAAAACACAGAGCAGTTAACTCCAACACAACGGTGGAGGTAAATGCAGACAGGTACTGAAGTCAAGGCACAGGTGCACCAGATCCACTCAGGAGGAGCAGAACATGTCAACATTTCCCCAAACACGCATCCAAGCAAAATGCAGCAACAAGCAGACATTGATTATGGGATCCACAACCTTCTACTATATATCCAGCTACAGCAGAATGCAAGACCACAGCATGGAAGGAGACAGGCACCACAAAGGCGCGGGAGACTTGTGCTGCGGAGGGCACCCATACCATGTGTCCGCCCATCCCTGTGGACACTGACAATTAGTGACCCTCTGTCATCTGAACTGTCCTACCGTAATAGACCTGCTCACCCTGGTATAGGGCAATCTCCAGAGTGCCATCGCAATCAGAATTGCCACCGCCCCAACCCCACCTGCTGAAACTTGTGTCCGTCCTACAATTCTGTGCCATGGGCAGATTCCAGCACACTGTTGGTGCACTGCATGGGATGTCCCAGCCCACTTTTTCAAAGGTGCTGCACCAAGTTCTGGATGTGCTCATGAGCAAATCTCCATGCCCATTACCCAGGCGCAGGTGCATGCAGCAAAGGCACATTTCTACACCATTGCCCATTTCCTCAACAACACAGTGGCATTGGATTGCACACGTGTGGCATTGGTTCCCCTCAGGCAATGGAACAGGCATACCAGAACAGGAAACAGTACCATTCCATGAATGTACAAATGACATATGATGCAGACCTCACAGTCAGCCACTGCTGCGCCCGACACCCTGGTGCCACACATGATGCCATGCTACTGAGGAATAGCACCCTACCAGCGTTCATGGACACACACAGAGGACAGTTTACCTGGTTTGTGGGTAAGCAGTAGTTAATCCTAATTACAAAAATGACTGTCAACCACATGGGTAACGTAAGTAGCAATGTGACACAACTACAAATTCTATGACGCCACAACAGAAATGCACAAAACAGGCAAAGAACCATGACTGACCCACCCAGTAGACAAACTGAACTCATGTGACGACACAGGACATCCTGGCATGCAAGGCGGCAGAATGCAATCAGGGCACCCATCAAACCCATGAAAGTATGGCCATGGTCTGTACATGGCCTACTGCCTCATCATTGGTGATAGGTGCATTAGAGATGACATTGCATTGACAAATACATGATGTCTGACGACTCCCACAATGTGAATGATTGCAAGTGCACCATGTTGGCCAATTCCCATCCACCGCAATGCATACAAGATGCACCCTACACATTTTAGAGTTTTTGCAGTTTGGGGAAAATCACACCAACCCACACATCGCCATGTCTCACAAAGTCCATTCATGGTTGTCAGGTGATGCTGCTTATCCGCAGTTAGCATGTCTGATGAAACCTGTCAGGATTCCTGGAAGACCACAGGAGATAGCCTATAATGAGTCCCAGAGGAGGACCTGGTCATGCATGTAGCACACATTTGGATTGCTGAAAGCCAGATTCAGGTACCTTCACCTCATGTACAGCCCTGAGAAAGTTGGCAAAATAGTAATTATATGTGCAATGTTGCTCAACTTACCCCAGCTATAGTGGTGTTTGGCCCTGTTGCTGGTGCCGCTGCTTCCAAAATTGGGTCCTGTGTTGGCCTTGTCGCTGTGTCCTTCTCAACAGGGGGGAATGCTCTAGACGGCACACTACCATGGGGCCTTTTCTTTGGCTGCATGCTCCCGTTCCCCGGACTGTCTTGGCCTGTCGACTTTGTGACACCGGTTGATGCTGGTGTCGTGGAGGGTCCGGACACCTCAGATGTTTCCTGGGTGTCTTGCGTGCCTGTTGAGAGACACTGAAATGTGCTTTAGTACATTGGTGCTGAAGTGCATGGCAAGTCAACATTCACTGCCTCTGGTGGGGGTAGGGGGGTGGAAGCATCTTGTTTCTGGCAGTGTGGTATTGTCAGTAATTCGGTCATAACCTGTTTTTCAGCAGTAATTCTGCAGAGAGGATTTAAGATTACCACTTTTGTTGTGTGTGCACACTCACCATGTTGGAATACAGCGGAAATTCCACAGTTCAACATGGCGGTAACGCTAATTCCGCTTCAGCGGAATCACCACCAATTATGGCCAGGACTCGTAATGAGGGCTTTTATTTTTAAACTCACCCTTTATCGTGCATCATGCATATTCCCCCAGGCTCTCCTCATCTTACCCAGGTTGCACCTGGATCTGTCCCTCTTGTCTTCAGCTCTGCTCAACAGTTTAGTAATCTTCATATTTTTCGACAGTTTGTTGATTGTGATGTACATGTTACTGTTTTTCCTCCTCTCTTTTCGTTGGACTAGATTTTTCCTTCCTTTGCTATTTCTTGCATTTAATAATTTCTGTTATCCTAAAAAAACATAGAGGGAAAGAGATTATACGTGAGTCAAACACCGCACAAAGAAAAATCAACAAGCTTATTTGAATATTGAAAAAATCGTTAAAGTTCAACAAATTACTAAAAAAAAGAAAATAATAATACGGGGGAGTTTAGGGAAAAGGCAAGTACACTAGCAAAGCGGAGAATGCCTTATACATAACAATGGGTTGGTAACAAACAGATTTAATTAACTGATCTTATAAGCACTGACACATCCACCGTGTTAGTCATTGCTAGCTTCTGCCGATTCAAAGCTACAGTTTAATATCAACATATTACATCACGCATTCAATTAAAACTGCTTTGGCGCATTAGGGCCCTTACTGAACTTGTGTGAGTCCTTTTTATGGTGTACTAGACAGTCAAACTGAATGGTCTTTGGGTTCATTGGGGGTAATGAACTATCTGGTGTAGATGGATTTAGGGCCTTGGCCCGTTGCATTTTGCCCGTGTAGCTAGGCCTAAAAATATTAGTAGCTCATCTCCAATCCTGATTTCATCCTTTGTGTTCCAGTACTAGTCTCTTTCCATTTTCCTTTAGGGATCTGCAACCTTTGGCTCGCCAGATGTTTTGGACTATGATTTCCATGATCCTTGATCAGTGGCAATGCTGGCTAATGCTGTTGGGAGTTGTAGTCCAAAACATCTGGACAGCTGTAGTCCAAAACATCTGGAGAGCCAAAGGTTGCCGACCCCTGCTAGTGGAACAATGCATAGAATGCAAAGCAAAACGAATAAGGCTAAAAAAGTACTCACACCAGACTTGGGGAACTTCAGAGCTCTCTACTTCCCCTTGTATTATTTTTTTTATTGGTTTCTCCATGTCCTGGTCGAAGTTGTGTGCCCTGGCACACTTTTGTCTTGAAAGGTTAGACTTTAAATATCCTTTAAAAAAATCTTTCCGCTAATAACTTAATTACAGCTCTTGACAATCGCTCTTTGGATGTGTCAGATGCTTTGATGTGATGAACCTCTTTATTGATAAATGTAAGGCCTTTGCTGTACTAGCTATTTTAAGTGTTTATCCCTTGGTATTCCTGCAAGGTAAATCTACAGCGTTAGTTGATATGGCTATTCAAGCAGGCTTGGCAAAATCATCCATGCTTGGAGTCTTTATGCCTGATTTACAAAGCGTTTTTCAACGGGATTGCACCATTGTAAAACACTTTTGTAAACCAGGCCCCTTTATCTCTCCTCAAACATGCGTGATTTACACACAACAAGGGCCTATTCAATGTTGACTGCTTTTTACTCACCAAGTCAGGTTGCAAAGGCCAAACTCATCTTCTCTGTTTTGAAGAGTATTAAAGATCAAGTGGGATTGCCCCTTCCTTGATGATCACAAAAATGTGTGACAAGTTCTCTGCTTTCTTTTTTAAAAAGAGATCTCATTGGTTGAATGTTCTGCCCACAAACTCACCCTCCTCCTGACACTTCAATCATCTGAGTTGTGATTCAATACTATCTCTGCAACCAAACATTCAAAGAATGAAGCCCAAATCAAGCCAATATTTCAATGAATCTTTATTATAGGGATTCATTCCCTAAGTGTAAAAGCCTGGACACCTTAGTTTCCCTACAAATTCTTGAACCAGAATGTCTAGTCGACTATCGTCCTTTTACCACTTCAC
The DNA here is from genome assembly GCF_040938575.1 of Ambystoma mexicanum. Taxonomy (NCBI): domain Eukaryota; kingdom Metazoa; phylum Chordata; class Amphibia; order Caudata; family Ambystomatidae; genus Ambystoma; species Ambystoma mexicanum. The sequence goes on along the minus strand of NC_090932.1, from coordinate 369,839,745 downwards.
TATTTCTATGCAAAATAAGGTAGAGTGTCCAATTTTCTTTTTTTTGTGTTTATCAAATGTTTTGGTTTTACAAAATGGTTGCTTTTCATTGTTTACTTTTCCTTTGTTTCTTTATTTCTTGTTTGGAATTCTTCTTAAGGTTGTGTGTTTCAGGTGACAGTGTGCGATTTTCCTCTTTGAGGCATTCTGCTAAGGCAGCTTCCAGGATCTTCGCCATTGTGATTGTCCAGTTGCTTTTCTTGCCGCTCATTAGCCGGTCCACCAGGATTCTTCTTCTTTCAGTGAGAAGGGTTCTAGAAGAGGTTTTAAGTATGATTTTCTTAGCGTTAAAGTTTCAGGGCACATCATCAGATGGTGTCGAACCGATTATGTTTCGGAAGGGTTCTTGCAGAGTCGACAGCTTCCCGAAGTGGATAATCCTCTGAGTGTTCTAATTTCATTGGATTGGAGGAGATTTAGCTTGGCCCTTAGAAAGGTTTGCCTCAGGCGTTTGTCAGGGAAGCTTCTGAGCACTTGTTCGATTTCGTTAAGTTTTTTACATTGTCTTGGAAAATGGGCCAGTTATTTGTTTGAGACAGCCTTGTCTTGGGTTTCTATCAAGTCCAGTTTGTTTAGCTTTTTCTTAACTCGCATTGGATTTTGGTGTAAATCCTCCCCGTTACAGCCCGTTTGCTTCAATTGGAGTTTTTTCTTAACTGCCCAAGTTGATAGCATCTTGCATCCTCCTGCATGGATTTCTTGATTTATCAGCTTGTATTAAAGAGCTGCATCTGGAATGGTCACTTTTCTGTATAGGGACATTTCACTCCAGCCGACTGCTGCTTTTAGCGATAACAACCCGAGTTCTCTCCTTATTTCTGGCATCAATATAGACTTTGGAAAGCAGAGCACTTCTCGCCAGAAGTGTCCTTCAAGTTTGTCCCAGAGACTTGATGGGATTGTCGGGGTAGCTTCGCCTCCGTATGTCAAGGACGGAAACACTTTTGCTTTGTAGTATTTTATCACTGGCGGCAGCGAGAACCGTCTGAATCTTCTGTCCATCGCTTTGGCCTGGGAGGTGAGTTTCCGAGTTTTTTCCCAAAAGTTAGTCTGCATACTTGACTCGTTGTCTGAGTTGTCATTCATAACCCCAAGGTACTTGAATTCTTTAACAAGTTCGATATTGATGTTGTCAATAGTCCAGTGGTGGGATTTGCTTTTATTTGTTGTCGTTTTTTTCGATGATCAAGATTTTGTTTTTTTCTTTGTTGATCTCAAGGTTGTTTTTTGATATGTAGTTGGCCAAGTTGTTAAGCTGGCGTTGGAGTCCGATCGGCGTCTGGTCAATCAAGATGATGTCGTCAGCATAAAGTAGCCTTGGGACCAGGCACTCCCCTATTTTGGGTGGAAAGGCTTCTCAGATCTTCGCCAATCTCTTTGTAGTCTCTGAGAAAGGCTGTGAATAGCGTGGGTGCCAGAGGGCAGCCTTGCTTCACTCCTCGGCTGGTCGGAATCTCTTTGGTGAGGGTGCCTTTTTGGTTAAGCTTCACTCTTATTGTGGTTTTTGTGTGAAGAGCGATGATCGGTTCTATAATCTGTTTAGGGCAATTCCATGCGTCTAGTTTGGCCCATAGTAGATCACGGTCAATCTTGTCAATTGCTTGGGTTAGATCGACGAAGGCCATAAAGACCTTTTTTGTTGTACTCGTGATTTACTGTTTATTATGCTCAATAGAATAATATTTACTGTTGCCCCTATGTTCTTTGTGAAGCCGGCTTGGAAGGGGTCATCACACGGGGACCGTTTGGCCCATCGTTGGAAGCTTTCTAGCAGGAACGAACCATAGATTTTTCCTATCGTGTCCAGCAGAGCTATTGGGCGATAGTTGGCGGGATCAGACCTGTCTCCCTTTTTGTAGATGGGGACGACTGTCGCCGAAGTCCAGGATCTGGGTATTGTCTTTGTTAGGCTTATTTCTTTGAAGACGGTGCTGATGAAGGAAGCCCAGACATCTTGGTGGTTTTTCAGGTCGATGTTCATTATCCCGTCAGGGCCTGGGGCTCTGGATGAATTTAGTTTTTTAATCGCTCTTGCTATATCGACTTTGTTGGAGAAGTCGTCCCATGGAATAGGGCCCATAGGGTTACGTGGCTTGGGTTTTTCAGATGACTTCTGGAAAAGGCTGTTGAAATGGATGTTCCATCTGTCCTCACTCACCGTGTTGGTTGTTGATGGGCCTGTGTTTTTGTCGACCGCTTTTACAATGTCCCAGAATTCTCTTGAGTTTTTGCCGTTAACCTTCCTTAACATCACCTCAGAGTCATGTTGGTATAAAGTTGCTCTGTAGAATTTGATCCAACCTGCATATTTCTTTGCTTCCACTTGGTACATTTTTTTGATTGTTGGAGATTTTGACATGGTCGCCTGTCGTTTGAGTTTGCAGAGGTCCCGACGTTTCTCCACCAGAAGTTTGTCGTAGCGGTGAGGACCTTGTTGTGATGCTCCTCGATGTTTTGAGCGGCCTGCTTGATATGCGATCAGTAATAGTTGGTAGTCTATTTCAGTGCTTTTAGCAGTCTCAATGTTTCTGAGGTTTTTTTTGTATGTTGAAGATAGTTCCTGGATTCTTTCTTTTGTTGAGCGAAGACGTCTTCCTTGATTTGTAACTTTGACTTCTTCAGTCATTGTCGGATTTGGAGATCTTTGGGAGATCCACGTGATTTGCAGAATGTTATGGTCACTGACTTTGGTTCTTGTTATGTCAAAAGATGTTAGTAGGCTGAGCATTGCCTCCGAGGCGAATATATAGCCGTTTGTGGCTTTTTGGCTATTTCTCTCCCACGTTGGAATTTGGGCTGCTTTTGGGAAGGTTTGATCTGTGTTATAGATGTGCCTTGAGTCCATCAATTTCACTCATTTTTGGCCCCTGGAGTCCCCCCGCCGCTTCGCGATGTTTGGTGAAGAGGTTTCTTTTGCGGTTGGGCAGTTTGCATTTAGATCTCTGCATATGACGATCAACGTTATTTCCGAGTTGGCTTGGATTTCGTCTATTTCAGATTCAAGTATCTGTTCAGATTTCTTGTCTGTGATGGCTTTAGGGTTCCAGTACATTGTTATTATGACCATGGAGGATAAGTGGATATTCTCGCTAGTTGGGTCCGTTCTAGTCTACTTCACCTGCACTGAGTGGTGGCTTTGCGAGAAAGACTGCTTTTTTTCAATTGACAGGCCGCATCCATAGCGGACTCCGATTAGAAGGCCGGCTGAGGGGCAACCTATCAGACCTTTTTTGGCTGGGGCGACTTCGATTGCGTAGCCGCCCATTGCTGGTGCAGTCGTTAGCCAGGTCTCCTGGAGTGCAAGGATATCAAAGTCTCCCAGGTTGGTTTCTCCTTTTTTCGTCAGATGTTTAAAGCCCCTAGTGTTCCACGATCCCATTTTTAGTGTCGCCGGTGTAGATTTCTTTCCTTCTCTGTTTCTTGGCATATCATTTTTTTTTTGTCTAATTGCTGGTTGATATTTGTTGGTCATGGAGTTTGCTGGTTTTGGTTGCCAAGCCCATAGTTGTTTTATTGGTCCGAAGGATAGAGTGTTTTGTTTTGGTTTTGTGTTAAGGTCTTGTTGGCTATTCGTAGCGGATTCCTTTGTGAGCTTGTTGACCTTTCCCAGGAGATGCTCTTCGCTAGGTGATTGTTTGGGTTTTTCCGTTTGTTCTTTTATCTGCTTTTCAAAGGTCTTAGTTTGGAGCCGTTGGTGTTGTGAGCTGCCATAATTAATTTCTGATCAATGGTATAATTCCGTTTTCGTCCAATAATGCGCCCTTTGGGAGCTTGCCATTTTATCTCCGTACCCTGGCCAGAAGAGGGGTTTTTATCTTGGTAATGTGTTAAGAGGAATCCTTTTTTGAGGAGGGCTTCACAATCTTCCTTGATCAGACTTGCTCTTGGGGATTCTGTTATGTGTATGTAGGCCTTTGCCTTCCTACCTTTGTGGTAGGGTTCGACGAGTGTAATGTCTTCTGGGCGTAGACGTTTAAGGTTGTTCGTATATCTTAGAATTTTCATAATTGTTCCTCGGTTTAGTGTTAGGGGTTCTGTGTTTTTTTCTGTTTGTTCAAGTTTAAGGCCTGTGATTCTGGGTGGGTTCTTGAGTTGGCCTCGAGCAGGTCGCGTTTTGTTTGGGTCACTCTGAGAGACTTTGCGGGTTGCTCTGAGGCGATGAGGGGTCCTGCCGTCTGTGATTATATGTTCGTTGCGGCTTTTTTGTACGGGGCTGCGTTGCAATTGCGTTCTTCCGTTTTCCTTTCGGTGTATATGGTTATCTAGTTCTGGCTGTTTAGGCTGGAGTGGTCCTTTTGGAGCTCTCGAGTTAGCCCATGGTTTCGGTGTTGAGGTTGTTGAGCTGTTCCGTCTGCGGTTTTTTGGTGGTGTTTTTTTTCCGGTGTTCTCATAGAGGCCGGTACTCTTTCTCTCACTTTCTTGATTGCCCCTAGATCGGGGAGAGGTGTACAGTTATGTTCATGGAGCTTTTGTCTGCCATGGAGCAATCGACTGTTCTCAGAGATTTTTGGATTGGATCATGTGGTTGTGGTTGGAGTTGCGAGATTGTTCTTTTCTGTGGATTGAATAAAATGTGATTTGGCTTTTGATGGTTTTCTGACTCACGGGGAATGTTTTCTGTGCTCCCTGGCTTTGTTGAAGTCTGATTTGCAGGGTAAGACTTTTCCAGGCTGTCCTTGGAAGGGCAGCTTGGTTTCCGAGAAGCCGTAGGTTTGCGTGGGGAGTCAATGATGATGCAGGCCTTGTTTCTTAGTTTTGAATTGCCTTGGGAGATTGGAATAACAAAGCTTTCCTTTGGGCTGATTTCCTTTGCGTTAATGAAACCTTGTAGGTAAATCAATTTTGTGTGCATTAATGCAATAAGTGTTGTGTGGTCCTTTAGAGTCTCGTTGAGGGACATCATGTTTTTTTTTTTTGTTGGGGTTTCTTTTGGGAGTGAGTAGGCATGGCCCGTGCTTCTGTTCGGTGTGCAGCTAGTTTTGTGAGGGTCGAGTGTCTCTTGGCAAGTAGGTTAATGAAGACTTTCTTGCTGGTCTTGGAGTTGCTGGAATCTGCCAGTCTGCGTTGACCTCATCTCTAGGTTGTAAGGCCTCTGAGTCTGGTGCAATATGGGGTTCATCGCTATGAGGTGGCGAGGTTATGTTGAGGTCCCTGGGGATTAACTTTCTCCATTCTTCATCCTCCTTTTGTGGCCCCACTGGCGGAAGGAGGACTTCTTGTGGAGATTGCAGTCGCGTACCCGGGTATGCAGGGGGTGTTACATGTATAGTTGGAAATTGTGTGTTTTTATCCTGCACAGCGTCGGCGTTAAGGTGTTTGTTATCATTCTGAGGGAACCCTTGGGAGGGATTCTTAGTCAGCTCCTGGGGTCGTGCTAGACCTGGCACCGCGTTGTTGTTTGTCAGTGTTGTGGTGTCGCTGGGTTTGTAGACTGTTTTGCGGGTTTTCGGGACTGGAGGCAAGTCCGTTAGTGCTTCTACAATTTCGTCATCTGTGATTTCAGTTAGGACTTTGTGTTGTCTTTTTCCTTGTCTCGCGAAGAAGTCTTTTAGCGAGTTGCAGAAAGTTGTTTTTAAACATGCTTCTTTTGTAGGGACTTTAGTCCCCTTTTTAGTTGTCTCTTGTTTGCGACTTTTGATGGTGTTCTTTTTTGGTTTTATTTTTTTATTATTGTTTTCTGCAATGGGGGCCAGTTGTGCAGTTCTAGGATGTTTTGATGTTAGGTTTCCCCCTTTGTTCTTTTACTGGCCTGGTAGCTGTTTATCATAGATGTTTTCCCAGCCATTCACTGGTGCCTCTTGGCTAACATCTTCTCCCCCGTCCACTCCATTCATGGGGGGTGTCTGCTGTGGTGCAGATTGAGCCGCTAGTGGAGCTTGAGAGCCAGCTGAGAGCTCCGAGTCCCCAGCGGAGTCGGGTCTGCTCTGCTCCAAATCTAGTGGGCGGGGCTCCCAGGGCTCCGCGCTGTCCTCCTCTCACACGGCGTGGACCTGCGCCATGATCTCGAGCGGGGCTGGGGCCCCCGCTAGCTCCTGCAAGCTTCCCAGGCTCAGAGAGGCCTCAGACGAGGGCGTCGGTTCCACAGTCCCGCACACGCCCAAGGAGCCCCCCGGCCCGCGCGGTTCCTGCAGTGCTGAGTCCGTGTCCAAGGCAGGTAAGGTTGCCAATGGTTCTTGTGATTTCTTTTGGCGGTTAGTTTTTGATGGCAATGCTGCAGTAGCCGCTCGTTTGTGGGCTCCCTCTGGCAGGGGCGAGTCCCTCACAGTCCGTCCTCCGACCGACTGCACTGGGCTGCCGTCAGCAGAGGGCTCGCACCGAACGTTCAGGGCATCCGTGGTTTCACTTTCTTCGCCGGTAGTGGTATTTTCCTTTGGAGGGTCTTGGGTAGTCATGGCAGGGTCCATAGCAGATTGGCCCCTCACTTTTACAAGGTCACTTTGGATTGATTGGAGATCTGCAGACAGATGCGCTCCCTTCTTTGCTGATTTTAGGGGGTTTAGTGCTAATTTTTCAGCGCGAAATTGTACTCCTGTTATGATAATGGTGCTGATAGCTGGCGGCATGCAATTTGTAGCTGAGGGTCCTTGCGGCCGTGGTCTGGCAGTTTGCTTGCACTTGTGGAGGGGCATGATTGCTGTTGTATTGGGCGTGAACTTCTCAGACGCCTTTTCTCGTCTTCTTCGCCCTCATTAGTGAGTCTCACCGACGTTTGTTGAAGCAGATTTTGTTCAGAGCCCATGTCCTTTGCAGTCCTAAAAAGGACTGCAAAGACTGCTCTACCTCTGCTCTAGCTCCGCGACCGCTCCGCGGTATCAGGTAGGCTTTTATGGGTCCTCCCACAAAAGAAAAAGCAATGGTAGAGATACTGGAGACTGAAGCACAGAGGCAGTGTTGACTGCAAAGACTGCTCTATCTCTGCTCAAGCTCCACCTTATTCATAGAGTGTCCTATTTATTTAGCTAAACAGCTGCCGAAATGTGCTATGGATGAAGCTGTGTCACCAGTGTACTCCTCTGCATAGAACTTTGGCTTTATGAGGGATTCCAGACTTTCCATGAATCTACACGTCCAGCAGATCATTACATTCTGTAATTTCTTCCATCATTGTGTGTACTACCAAGCACTGTAGTCCCCTGCCTGTTAAAAAATTCAGGAGGGGAACCTGCTCCTGAAAAACACTGCATACCAAAATCCCAGAACAATTGACATATACCACAAACGTGCCACGATACAAGAAAGACAAAGAAATAAGAAAAGAAAACAGAAATAGGAAGGAAACCACACCCACACACAACGGAAATCACTTATCAGAATTTGCATCACCCCAGAACCCCCTGTGGACAGCACTAAACACACTAAGGATACAGACCGAAGGGGCGTGGCTTGGAGGCAATGTGTCGAGGCGGTGAAACCTCAGAGCTCCCGTAAGATCCTGAGAGAACATCCAGAAATTGGCCTGATTCTAGCTGAAACTTTGAGGCAAGGCGTCGGAACATTGCAGAATCAGCTGTGCTGAAAACCACGGTGTGAGAGACCAAAGGGATAGTGCATAGCGTCTCGCACCATGGAGGAGGAGCATCTGACCCAAGATGGCGGATGGAGGGTGTCCAGCCTGATGAGGACGAGAAGTGAGGAGGGTAGGTGAAGGAAGTCAGAAGGGCAGAATCTGTTGTTGGTGAGGAGGAGCAGCGGCAGTGCAAGCCCCCCACACAGGCTGTAACCTGTGAGAAAGTGGACCAGCATACAATGGGGCAGACCAGCAAAGGGGGTCAGTGCCTCCGCAGAGCGGATCCACAGCAGGAGAAAGCTGAGCGAAATTCCAGGAAGCAAAACCCTGCACCACGCAAAAGGTGTAGGTGAACATCCCCATACATAGCCTGAGACCCGCCAAGAACACATCCGGAAGAGGAAGACGAGTGCTAGGGACACCAGGGAGGTGGCCTTCCCACCCCCGAATAGCACTTCCAATAAAGGCTAACGCACCCAGTGAAGGGAGAGAGAGCAAGAAAAGGGGTGGACGCGAAAGCCAGCGAATATGCCATCATTGCACCTAGCCCAAGCCCATGGCGATTACCATGGATGTGCCCCAAAGAAGATATTTTGATAACAGAGTGATTGGGAGCTGTACCCTCCCCACCCCTGCAAAACAAAAGGTGGGACCACTGCTGCATGACACGCACAAGAAGGGAAGGTAGCCAGCAACACATGCATAAAGGTTTGAAGGCGTAATGAGAAATGCCCCCCCCGTGCTCCTCCGTAAAGACGCAGAGAGAGCGACAGATCATGGTGTAGGGCCTGGAGCCTGGGAGAACATGCACAAGGGGCAAATATTGGTGACACAACCCCAGGCATACTCAAGACAACAGCAGCAGGAGACACTGGGCGGTGCCTGCATAGCATGAGAAAGCAGAACAACACCTTATACAAAATTGAGCACCGGCACAGTAAAAGAGCAGCGGCCACTGTGCACCAACCCCTTACTACCTAGCCACCCTGAAACAGATAAGAAGAATCCCAAGGAAGAGTGGGGTCTAGGGCACTGCGACTCAATCAAGCACCTGAGGCCAGTAGCTACAAACCTAGGCTGCCAACCCACAGTGCTGGGCTGTGAGACTTGAGGTCTGGGACCTGGGAAGATACAGTACCCGTGCTGCTCTCAGAACAATTTGATCTAATAAGACCAGACTGCAGCAGAACAAAAGCAGAGACAATTATTGGGACAGAGGCAAAAAGGGGAGAGCCAGCGCGTGCCAGATAAGCAGCGAGGAAGTAAAATCAAGCAGACCAGCATGGGGATACATGCTTGCAAGAATGGAAACAGCCCGCACACCTCAGCAGAGACCGGCGCAATGAGATCCGACCAACCAGGGGGGGGGGGGCGCCAAGAAGATAGTCCTATCCTAAAGGCGATAGCAGCATTGAAAACAGCTCTGGAGTATAAGATGGATGCAGTAATAGTGGGCAAGAGCCTGCTATGCCAGGATGTTAGGGCCATGTAGGACAGGATGGGCATGACGGAACAGCAGGTGTGACAAACAATATCACAACTGTCCAATCCCAAATCACTGACATGCTGGGAAGAATACAAACCTTGGAGCACAGAGTCAAGGATGCGTAAGGGAGAGCCAGAAGAAATAACATCCACTTGATCGGCCTACTGCAGGGAGAGGAGGGCAGAGACCCCACAAACTATATTGAAAGCCTGCTGTTGCAAGAGGTGGGCGTGGGCACACTGTCGCAGGGCTTTGCAGTGGAGAGAGCCCCAATCCGAGCACACCGCCGAGGCCTATGATAGCCAATATCATGAACTTCAAAGATAGGAAAAGATCCTTACCTTTTCAAGAGAAGGCAGAGCAATCATCAGGAACTCCTCGATATTAGCAATCTACCCAGATTACACTGCACTAGTACAGTGGCGAAGAGCACAGTTTGGACCAATGAAAGAGCGCCTCAGGAGAGCAAACTTATGATACATGTTGCTATACCCTGCACAACTAAAAAGTGTTACACAACGGCCAATCTCACTTCTTCGAGAGCACTGCAGAGGCCCACGTCTGTATGGATCAGGAAGGCATACCACAACCAGACGTGAGGAACAACAATAATGACCGAAATGCACCTCCCTAATTACAGGCGTGAACATGAGCAAGGAAGCTCCTGAAGACATACAGACCGATGCTGAAAATGTGAAACCAAGGCCAAACAAGATCAAGAAATAAACGGGAGACAGGAGGGGGAAAACCAAAACTGCCTCAATAGTTGCCACAGCGCGCAACCCCCAGAACATTGAGAAAATGTACAATGCCAGTTCTAAAGCGCTCTGGCGAGCCATTCTCAGGGAACTGAGACAGAGCAAGAGAAGCAGAGGAGCCTGAACAGGGGGAGGGTGACTGGTCGTTTGTTCAAAGTTCAAGTTTATTGGATAAAAGTTGGAATGAAGGTGGGAGCAAACACTACTAGCGCAGCACTATTTAAGGGCACACTGAACAAACCAGTAAACACATTACAGAGAGTGGCAGCCTATGAGAAGACTGAAAAACCACAGAAATCCTACTTGTCTCCTCTACTGAACAGCCGAAAAAGAGCTAGAAACGAAACTTGGAGCAATGAATACAAAAACAAAGACCCAGACAGAGACAGGAATGCCAGGAAACCACATTGAACAAGCAGGCCTATGGGAAAAGACAGGTCACGCAAAAAAGCTGCTGTGGTAAGTCATGAAAAGATTTGTATAGTTACATGGAACGTACGAGGACTGAATAACTATGTTAAAAGGCTAAGAGTGTATCCATGGCTAAATAGATTAAAAGTCAAAGCGGAAATGCTACAAAAAACACACCTCACAAAATAAAAACAGACCAAGATAGCTAGAAAGTGGGGGGGGGAGTATACGGATCAACTTACTCCACTTATGCCAGAGGGGTACAGACGTGGATAGCACCCAATGTCCTCGTCCAGCTTATAACAGTGGAGCAAGATAAAGAAGGAAGGCTAGTATTGGTGCATGGTTAGAAAATAGGGAAGTGTGCCTGGTGAACATGTACGCACCAAACCATGATGCCTCTGGGTTCTTTAAAATTCTCTCCCCCCAACTGTCTCCATGCTGAGGAGCGGCATACATCTGGGGTGGGGACATGTCTCGACAGCATGGGGAATGCACAGGGGTACGAAACAGGGCTGCCCGCTGTCGCCAATGCTGCACATACTGGCCCTAGAGGTTCCATGTGTTAAAATGGCGGCAAAAATGGCAGTTGACCAAAATATTGCGGCAAAAAGTCAGTGGTTTTGCCGCTGCAATCCGTTTAAAGGATGCAGGGGACCACCCCCCAAACCCCGAACCCATTATACCATTTAAGGGGAGCGTGGGACAACAAAACCCCGCTCCCCTTAAATGGTGTAATGGGGTACACCTTTAACAGGTCAAACCATGCCATTTTTGCCACAATTTTTTGTGCAGGTGACATTTTTGCCACGATTTTATCACTGCATACCGCCCTAGAACCATTAGCAGCCTTCATCAGGAAGTAATATGGCAGCGTGGGCATAAGCATAGACAATGGGATTCACCTACTCTCGTTGTATGCTGTCAACATGCTTTTGTATGTCAATAAACCAGAAAACAACCTACCACACTTGCTAGAAGTGGTGACAGCATATGGCAAGTTATCCGGCATATGTATTAATAAGGAAAAGTCCTCCTTGTACCCCCTGGGAGCACTTAGGCGCAGGAAAATAGACCACCTGCCTAGTTGAGGCTGAAATGGGCGCCATCCTCCTTCCGATACCTAGGTATAGACATACACCATGATCCAGCAGCGTCATACCAAGCAAACACGTTAGTAGCGCTCGAGAACACCCAGAAGTCCATGGTGTTTTGGAAAACACTACTGTTTGGGATGCCGGGCAGGGCAGCACTGTTGAAGATGATAGTACTTCCCCGCCTCCTGTACCACTTTAGTAACATACCCTGCAATATTCCGGGGAACTCCTTTACAAAACTGAACACTGTGTTAAGGGAATTCCTGTGAGGAGGGGAAAGGAATAGATTAGCGCTTAACACATTGCAGAGGGACTACGACTCAGGAGGGATAAAAGTACCAAACTTCGGGCTATACTATTTGGCAGGTAAGCTGCAGTTCATAGCACACTGGCTGGGAGATGAGACGTCCATAGACACACTACTCCTGCAGCCTGCACTACAATACTGTTATTTGAAAGAGATCACATGGATGAAGGAGCCCCTACACCAGCCGCTCCCCTCACTCATCACGTTGGACCTCACCCTATGGAAAAGAGCTTGGAAAATCCTGAAAAGACCAGACCCCTTTTCGGCAGATATCCTGCTAGCGGGAATGGTGAACACCCAACCGGAGGTGCTCGAAACATATCGAAGACCCTGGGAGGCAAAAGGAATTGGGCAGGTGGGAGACCTATGGAGGGCGGGCCAGTGGGAGGAGTTTCCAAACCTAATGGAAGAGAATAATATACACAATGGCCAATTCGTGTTACACAAAAGCATGATGCAGGCAATGAACAAAAGGTGGCCAGGCCTACGCACCGGCGAAGGGATGGATGAGGTGTAAGACACATGGTATTATGTGTCAGAAGGACACAATGTCCAGACTATACGAACAGCTCCTGTGTAACCAAAATACTGCAGAACTCCCAGCATGCAAAAAATGGGAACTGGAACTTCAGAGAACTCTCACAGATGACGATTGGGCAAGAGCCTTGTGGTACACAAAAAAGTTTTTCCAGAAATGCAAGATTCAAACAGACACAACTATACGTCACGCAAAGAGCCTACCTCACCCCGAGCAGAATATCCAGGATGGGATGCAAGATAAGACGGACCTGCCCCAGTTGCGCAACGGAAAATGCAGACATGCTGCACATGTTCTGGACCTGCCCAGTAATAGCACAATCCTGGGACAAATTCAGGAGGAAGGCTGCTGCAGGGGGCATCCAAATGCACGCTTGGACGCCTGAATCCTACCTGCTAGGACTATTCCTGAGGGGTAATAAGCAAAGAGAGCACCTGGCTAAAATGAAAGATTTTATGTGTATCTTGGCGAAACGCTGAATAGCGGTAGCCTGGAAATCTAGAACAGGCCCGGCAATAGGAGCATGGTGGGCAGTCTTGAAGCTATGGTCACTGGCTGAGTCGACAGTATGGACTGCAGCCCTACAGAGAGGCGCACATGAAAGCAGCAAAAAGATAATGGCATGGAATACAATGGTGCAAGAGTTGTTTGCACCCAATGTAGGGAGCAACCCGGAGAGCCCCAACGAATGAGAGTAATGTAAACTAGGGCTCGAATAAAGGTGAGAACACTGTACTAGCAGCGATCTGTATAAAGCACGAGCTGGGCAGACCAGAGCCCATACCCCCTATGAAAATATGCCTGAACACCTGCAAGGAGAAACGGAACATAGTGCGACTGGAATGAGCGCCGAAGCGCACAGACAGCACGATGATCCCACCGCTGAGTGCTGCATTGTATGTATAGTTTGTTGCCTGTTGTTGAAGTGTTATAAACAAAACCAATAAAAAAGTATTTTTTTTTTAAAAAGGATACAGACCAAGACAAGAAAAAAAGAGAACACATCTCGCCAGGGCCGGTCTTTGAATAAAGTAATGCAGGCGGCTGCCTGATGTGCCAGCCTCTAGGGGTTTCCAAGAAGGTCAACACACAGACCGTGTCATGATGCTTTTGCATCATTTAATTTCATAAAGTATTATGTACACCGTATACAGCAGTAACGTTATCTATGTAAAAAAATAAGTGATTCTCGAATTTGAAATCAGACTCAGTCTGAGAGCGAGAGCAATGTCTTACTCAATGCATAATGTCTGGGCCCGGTCTGTTGGGGGTCGCCTGCCATGGTCATCCGGCAGGCGCCCCTGGGTGCTATCTCTGCTAGCGCCGTGCAGGCCCACCATGTGTGGGGTGGGGGCCTGCCATGGACATCCGGCATGGCCCCGGGTGCCATGGGCCTCGGCACCCTGGCGTGGGGTCACAGCCTGCCAGGCCTCCGACTGAGGGGACCTCGGCTGCCATCCTGGCACGCGGGTCCCTCAGTATCTGGGCGTGCAGGCCTGTGCCTCCACGTGTAGGCCTGGGGCCTACATTGATAATGAGACACGGACTCAGTCGTTCCTCTTTGGGAGTCTGCAGCCGCTCTATCTCACGTGCCTGCAGGGGCTCCTTTTATTAGCTTGGGCCATGACGCAGTCATGGCCCATCTTAAAGGGGCCATACACATCAAGAAAACACATCCCCTTAAAGGGGCAATGCACACAGGAGGGTCCCACCTAACACTCCTCCTTTTTCATAATGAACAAACAAGACAGTGCTGAAACACACAGGCATTCCACCTGATAAAAACAATGACGTACCTTTTGGTCTAAAACATGTGGGGCAGGCAAATAACGAGACAGGCCACCGCCACATACTCAGCCTGCTCAAACCATTAAAGACCTACCACATACTATCTACAACCCTAACATCTATTAGCACATTTCTAACACACTGAAACAGGTGACAGTCGTGGCAAGTGAGCTGCCAGATGAATGGGGGCAGTTCCACCACAGTTCGCAAAAACCCTTTATTAACCTGGGGCTCGGAACGGGAAATACACAAACAGATGCCATGGTTGGCGGCTGGTGTTACATGCACACACGCCACTGCGGGATCACAGCCTCACCCTATTATTCTTTGCTGAAACTACTTAAAACATCTAGCTACTATGCAGGTTCACAGCATCAAAGCACAATACTACTGAGCCCTCTTTAAACAATCGCAGGGCAGCATTAGACCAGTCCATCTCCCATCCGCATCCATTCAGGAGTCACTTCCCGAGTTCCGGTCCATGGATGGTATAGTTCACGGCCGGCAAAGCCGCACCTGGCGGGCACCAGGGGCCACATCGGCCTAGTCCCTTGATGTTCCGAGCAGAGCAGCGAGACGCCGGTTACAGGGCATCCAGGCTGCTCCATGTGCTGTTGATCAAGTACGGGGTGATATGGCATCACTCACCCCTTTTTGTTGGCAATGCTCCCCCGCTCTGGCACATCTCTTTCCTCCAGGGGCACAGAAGGGCGCACAAGCACTCATGATGAGCTGCAACCCATTTCTCGACTGATGCACTGATCCTTGGTTTTAGGGCCCACAGCTGCCTGGTTAATTGGTCAGACACAAGTTGTCGATTGAACTCAGGGGTTCCAGCAGGTATCTTCCCCAAACCCCGTTGAGCTTGTCCCTTCGACGGCATCGCGCGCAAGGTGTCATCAGCAACAGGCCGCCAGGGTGTCTTCAGTGGCGGGCAGTCAGGGCCACCAATATGGTGGGCAGGGTGGTTTATGCTTGATGGTGCTGTTCCGGGAGACGATAACCCCTGCGCTGGTTGGCCTTCCCCTCAGACTACTGTAACGGTGTGCCAGGTCTTACCCGGCTGCCACCGCTGGGCTGGATTGGCGTCACAGGTTTGTGGTGGGAGCCACCCTCTCGAGCCACCTGATAGCACCTTGCGCCACTTCCCCGGTGCTGGAGGGCCTTTTTCTCCTCCTGCCCCGTGAGCACAACATCTCTTGATGGACAGCACCGGCACCGCAGGCGCGCAATGACGCCTGATTTTCTCTGAGTGTCCGGCAGCACAGCTAGTTCCAACGTCCTGGTTTGAGAGCCTCGATGAGCATGAGGGTGGAGATCCCACTGTCGATGTGTGGAATTCTGATGAGCCGGAGGGTGGCAGAACCATCCTGGCGCTGCTGGAGATGCTCCGCTTTAGTGACATATTGCTGCCATTGGGCCTCGGGGTCTTACAGTATTGCTCCAATGTTCGGGGCCAAATTTCTGCCTCAGTCGACATGGGGTGTTTTCCCCCGCTTGTGGTGGCCGCGTTCTTTGTTGTGCTCTCCTCGAGCTGACAACAGGACACAGCTCCAGGCAGCCAATCCCCAAAAGCATTTGGTGGTCCATCTTTGCCCACCTCACTCAGGTCTGGGTGTGGGTTGTATCGCTGTGGGGGCTGCTGCTCATCTAATTCCCGACGACCTCCCCGACCTACCCCGTAGTAGGAAAGGATGACTGCACCAGCACCCGAGGAAGGATAGCCTCAAATTCAGATCTTGCCGTCCTGCCCTTCCCCTTTGGCATGCCTGAGGTTAGCCTTTCTTGTCCTCTCCAGATTGTATGGATATCTGAACAGTTCTTAGGGGAAAACAGCTATCTTTCTTGACTGATAGGCTGTGGTGTTGCTGTTTCCCGTCATATGGGAGTTATGGTCTTCGGCAGGGACTTGGACTCTGCACCCAACTTCACCCCGCCTGTCAGCCCAGAATCATCCTTGGGCTCCAACAGCACTGCAACGCGCAAAACCATGCTGTTGCTGCATGGGAAACCCACCTCCAGGCGTCCGCTCCCACTGGAGCTCTTCTTCTATTTCCCCACCGGGCCCATGCTTGTCATAGGGCCATCAGCTGTACTTGAATACGCTCCAGCAGGGAGCATGTATGTGTATTTTATTTCCATTCTGCTCCCGCTGGAGCACAGTAGCATTCACCCGCAGCGGCCTGGGATCTTCCACGGGTATTTTCTTATCCACCTGCTCCCGACTGGAGCATCCGACAGCTCTGCCGGGCCTGTGATCACTGTGGGGACTCTGGCGGTAGCACAACACCAGTCAGCACTGCCACCTGCAGGGGAAATCCACCTCCCGTTGTTCGTGCTAGACTGGAGCGCGACATTCTCCGCTGCCTGGCATCCCCGCACCCCGAGGAGGGGTGCCGGAACAGCACACACACGCGCCAGCGTCCTTTTTTTTTTATTTTTATTTATTTATTTATTTATTTTAATTCAGGCTGGCATCCCCACCTCACCCCCACAGCACAGCGAACGCCGCAGGGAGCAGCAGACTGGATTCTCCCCCGGCCGCACGAGCACCCTCCACGCAGAGGGACGCGGCTGGGGAGGACCCACCGTACAGGGGCGGGCCAGCACGGCCTCTCGCTTCGCGGCAGACGCCGCTCCTTCTCCTCTTCGCGGGGCGGGCCAGCGCGTCCTCCACCTTCTCGCGGCTGGGGAAGACAGTCCGACTCCCATGGGGAGCGCACCACTGCCGCTGCGACCGTACCTCTTCTTGCTTGCTCCGGACTGGAGCAGCATCCGCAGTCTCTGGGGCGGGATGACCACTGGGCCTCTGCAACGGCAGGCGCACCAGGGCCACAGGCACGACACGACGGCTCCGCACAGCGGATGCCACAGGGGTCTGCCATTAGCCCCTCCTTTCGCGGCGTACACCGCTCATTGCAATTCCGGGGGCACACCCCTTCATCCTCCGTATGGCAGGATGCCGGGGAATGATTCGCAACATGTCCCACCGCACCGGGTGGTGTTCGTCCCCCCCCCCTGCACAAAATGAACGTCGCAGGAGTCAGGGTGCCACCATGCCTCGATCCCGGCCGCACGAGCACCCCCAGCACTGAGGGCCGCGGCCGGGGCGAAACATGCCATGGCTCACCTCACCTTCATCTTATTTGCGGCGGAACGTTGCCGGGTGTATGCCTCACTGCGGGGCAGCCCGGGCCTACACCGCCCAGTGCCACGGCGGTAAGGCGCAGGCCACGCGAAACCGCGGTGGGGCTGGAAACTCTTCTCCCCCCCACCACTTCCTAGCAGCAGGGGGGCAACGCGGGCTCATGGTCCTCGTCGCCATTGTTGGGGGTCGCCTGCCATGGTCATCCGGCAGGCGCCCCTGGGCGCTATCTCTGCTAGCGCCGTGCAGGCCCACCATGTGTGGGGTGGGGGCCTGCCATGGACATCCGGCATGGCCCTGGGTGCCATGGGCCTCGGCACCCTGGCGTGGGGTCACAGCCTGCCAGGCCTCCGACTGAGGGGACCTCGGCTGCCATCCTGGCACGCGGGTCCCTCAGTATCTGGGCGTGCAGGCCTGTGCCTCCACGTGTAGGCCTGGGGCCTACATTGATAATGAGACACGGACTCAGTCGTTCCTCTTTGGGAGTCTGCAGCCGCTCTATCTCACGTGCCTGCAGGGGCTCCTTTTATTAGCTTGGGCCATGACACAGTCATGGCCCATCTTAAAGGGGCCATACACATCAAGAAAACACATCCCCTTAAAGGGGCAACGCACACAGGAGGGTCCCACCTAACACGGTCTACTGCTGCTGTCCAGCAAAGCAGCCAGGCTAGCACTGCACGCATGATTTTACGTTGGTAGTATAAAGCAACATTTGTTGCTTATCAGTTCGAGCACGACCATGCCTGGTGCCTCCTCGTCTGCGCATGCGCTGCAGCAGGGGGGTGAATTGATGCCTGGGCTGTGTTCATAGCTCATCAGCAGGGATTGGATGAGGTAGGACACTCTAAAGAAACTTTAGATTAAACACCCCCACGCCAATACGCCATCATTGGGCTCGGAGGATCAAGGACCTGCACAGCAGCCGCCGGCCCAGGCATAATACTTTAGGAGCAGACAGGGCCAGTAGCCGTCTCTAGGGGTAGGGGGGCAGAGCCAGCAGGAGGCGGCCAAGCATCTCTGCTCCAGGAGAAGCTGCCCTGTGTCCCAAGATCCACACAGTGTTCCGTGTTTATTTGACAAAGTAAAATCATTTGGTTGTGTAGTGACAGACAGTGCCAAAATCAGGGATAAAAACCATAGAGAAATGATCAATTTCAAATACGTGTGCATTATGGTAGTGGAGTGGCCTCTAGCCCAAATCAACCAGTCGGTCGATAAATAAGATGGCACCAACATGGGTGGGGACAGGCTGCAACACCTGCATAGACAATGTTTGAGCAGATCTGCCATAGATGGAAAATAGAAAAACGAATTTCATAGTCGTAGTGTTCTTTTTTCGATTTCTACTGTGGGGAAGCATGGAAACCTATTTTTGCAATTTCTGCCACAGATATCACCTGTGGAAAACAAATGTGCAAAGTTGATATGTGTCTCCCCGGCGAATTCATCAATGCGCAAAAAGTACCACCAGCAGGGATTTGAGTAAAAACCTATTTTTTTATCTCTTTAAATTACTCCACACTTTACTCTTTAGTACTCTGATCTTTGTGTCATTTGTCCTTGAAATCTCAATTCATGAAGCTCAAAGGTTACCCCCGAAAGTTGAGCAGACTGAAAGGGGTGCGTTGAGTGATTCCAGAATACTTGGCAAACTGCAGGGTGCCTTGTTTGGCTCATCCACTATCCATTTTGGAGGTCCCTTCCCCTTGCAGGAGAATACAAAAGGCACCAGTAACTGATATCTATGTTCCATGTGGTGGGGCCAAAAGGAAAAACCAGCCCCAGGTCCTTGAGCTAAAACCAGCCTTTAAGCAGGCAGTGTGTGTCCTCCCCTTGGCACGGGTTCCCAAATGTGCAAAGTACAGGGTCGGATTGGCCCCTCTGCCTTTCGGCCTGGCCAATCATCTCTGGGGAGTGGGGACCGGTTTCTGGCCATGCCTGGGCCGGTTTGTAAAAAAAAAAAATTGAAGATTTGTTTTTTTTTTCAAAAAGCCTTTCATCCTTCTTAGGTCAATAAATGAGTACCAACACAGGTTGGGTGATATTGTATGCATATTTGTTCTATAAAAAAGAGCTTAAGCGTAAGTGCTGTACAATAATATATTATCATTTGGCCTTGGACGTCTGCTTGGATTCGCAGTAATTTAGTGTACTTAGGTACAAAGCTATTTGATGCCACTTCCTGTTTCGTCAAGGGGTGAAAGGTCATGTTTTATCGCTTTCCGGGTTGTCACTTTGGGGTGGGGCCAAATAACATTACTTCCTGTGATGTCATCAGAGGTCAAGGGTCATAAGGCGAGGGGTGGGCCACTTTTTTTGGGTGACCGGGCCTGTTTCTTGTCCCAGTCCGACCCTGTCAAAGTTGTCCCACCGGCGGTGGATGCCCGCTGAGCTGAGGGGCATCTGCTGAGAACCTGCATGTTGCTGCCTGCTGCAGCAGAGAAAAGGCAGAAGGATTTGAAAACCCTTGAGGAACTTTCCTCCCGCTTTTCCAGTGTGTGTGGTGTTATCTTCGAACAATCGGACTGCACGTATTTTCATGCTTGAAATAAGCACAATCATGTGAATGCACAAATCACATACGTCTTAGCTAGACGCAAGAATGGGAAATGAGGAAAATTGTCCTGCAAGGAGAACTACAATGTTCCTGATTTGTTTTAGACTGCTTACTCAGCAATAACGTGGGCTGCAAATGAAGCCATCACACGAGCATGAAGGGTACAATACTTCAGAAGCCTTTTTGACAAGCCAAGATGTGATTTTTTGGAACCAATACAAACTGCTTTTTCTTTTCTCTAATATAGATTTTTAGGCATACGAAATATGCAAGCACTGTTGAGACGTGCCTATGTAATAAAGAGAGGGGTCGCCCTTGAATAATATTTATATATATGTATACAATTCTGGGCCTCAAACACTGTTCTTACTAATCATGTATTCATTTTTTGCACACTAGTGATGGAAATTAACATGGTACGTTGTGGAAAGGGGTTGCATAAAGCACCAGTACACCAAAGGCCATTGTGGAGTTAAGACTAAAGCAGAGAGGGACAGCATCACATCTAGCAGATAATCCAGGTTCTGCAGTCTCTACAGTATTGAAGGTGGTCTGGAATAGCACATACTGTAGAAAAATGAGTATTCTAGGAAACAAGAACAAAAATCAACCACCACCGAAGGGAGGGACTGACATTGCTCAACACCATAACATTCCTTATGAGCCATAGACAGTGACTTGTGTGTGTGTGTCTCTTTAGATTCACAACAAGTGAAACACAAAAAGTGAATAGAAGTTTTTTTCCTCCTCACACAAATGGATGACGGAAATCTGACAGAGAAACGGCCACTTCAAATGCCCTTCAGACAAAGATAGCGTGCAGCCAGGCATGCGTGTGTGCAGCTGATGAAGGTTTAATGTTCATTGCTGAGGTGGTTATATTCTGAAGCAACAGAAGTGGCAGAGTCAGTACATCAAACCCAACCTTGATGCAGTCTCCTTGGGGACACCGCACACTGCGTGTGCTTGGGGCGATGACAGGTCACCTTAAACGAGCTGTGTCACTGAACCTCCCCAGAGAGTGGGAAAGTTGCACACTACCGAGTGTCTTCCGTTGAGCGCCTGCCACAATGGTGCAAGGAGAAGACACACTACAAACCTTACATTGTTACATCAATGTGCTGTTAAAAGTGGCTCATACCAGTAAACACATGTCGTTGTCAACATTGCAGCCCAAACACCACATTCAAACCCCACCTTCAGGTCTGTGGTTCAGTTGTAAGGCCTCCTGTTGGAACTAAGCAATCTGCTCAGCTAAAGTTGCTAGTTTCTGCTCCTTAACAATGCAGTCAGTACTTTTTTGATTTCTCAACATGCAGTGGTGGTGATGATTTAGAGGAGTAGGTGAACACATCATTCCTAGCTCCCGCCCCCTCACCTCCATCATATTGGAACAGCAGGAGAAGAGACCTGTGTGGGACACCGGGTATTGTCCCAATACCACATTGAGTGTATCAGAGACAAAATGCACTCAGACAACCATATCGAATGTGCCCTCGCATTGAGAGGTTGGAAGGATGTCTGCACACACCATCGGACATCGAAGAGCTATAAGTGAAATTGGACAAAGGCAGAGTGACATTATGAGGAAAAGACACAGAGAAGCACTTACAGAATGAAGATGTAGCTGAAATAATAAGAGCAACATGCAACCGAAGACTAAGGAATCATATGCACTAAATAAATAAGTGAGGAGAGAGGAAGTGAATGTATATACACGTAAACGCAAGGTAGTTGAGACATATTAAAGCTTGCTGCAAAAGAAAGCATAACGTGGCTAAGGCGGCAATTAGAAAAAGATGGATGCCGGACTTGTGTTGAAACCAATCAAGCTACCTCAGAGACAGACCAGGGCTGAAGAGTCAGAAGGCGCTGGAAAAACAGTTTTGTGCGAGGAACACAGATGAGTAAATTGGCCTGGGATCAAGGATGCCACATCAAGGAATAATTGGAGAGTCAAGAGGATAAGCCATGGATGTAAGACATATTTCTCTTAGATTAAACAAAGAAGAAAACATCTGCAACCACCAGGTATTAGACAATCAAAGATGTGAAAAGCCTATGCAAGTTGGGGTGAGCAAGTCTCTAGAGGCCAAGTGGAGTAATGACACCAAACTTAATTAAATCAAATTGCAGTAAATAAAAGGACGAAATTGACAAAATCGGAAACAAGGGCTATTCATCAAGCTCTTGACAAAGCTAATGGTGTACCTAAACTCCCTTGAACATCCCAGAACAGAGAACGGGCTGCAAGGTCAACCATAATGAAGAAGCCTTGCCTTAGGGCCTGACCAATGAGAAAGGATGAGCTAATTGGGCGAGTGGGTAGTAGTCTGATGTTGCTCTCTGCACCTAAGTTCGATTTTGCTTACGTGGGGCTAACGAGCCGACAGTCCAAGGTTGGGAAAGAATGCCAACCAATCAAAGTATATGTAGCAACATGTTATACAATGTTGCAAAGGCCAACACTCTGCTGTTATTCTGCTATAAACTGTATTATACATATTTAGAGGTGGTCCAAGGTGTACCCACTAGATAATGGGCATCCAGTGATAGTAATAATACTTATTACAGGGCCTGTAGTTATGGTTACGTTGCTCAACCCATAGGAAGAGCACTTTTTGGGCGGCTCATAACATTGCCCCCCCTGGAGAAATCCTGACAGAATTTAGCAAAAAAAGATTATGGCCCGTCATATTGATCCTGATGAGGTTTCGTGCAGAGGGGGCAAAGTTATAGGGGGGTCCCAAAAGTGGAGGGTTTTCCCATAGGTGCAATGCAAAAAAACTGTTGCTCACGCCTACAGCCCAAACCGCTGGACGGATCGTCACCAAATTTGCAGCAGAAGCAGTGGCTTGTCCCCAAAAGCGTGCTTTTGTAAATTTGGTGTAAATCCATCCAGTAGTTTTTTTTTTAATGGCCAAAAATTAGGTTACATAATATTAGTGATATCTGGGTTCATTCTGCAGACTGACTTCCCTGTTTGCTCCACAGACGGGCCTCTGATTGGCCCAGGAGCTGACATGAGGTCTGCGGACATCCTACGCACCCACTGATTGGATGACAAACAGCATGAGGTGCATCAGATTTTGGAAAAGATGCATGAACAGATGTCTGCAGACAGCGTGCTGTGGAAAAAGTCGGGAAAATACATTTTGGGTTACTTGGTGGTGGAAAGAGGGGCTGGGAAGGGTGAGGAGTGGAAAACAGATGATATGGGCAATTTTTCTAGGTGGAAAATGGTCAGGCAGGTGTCGTAGCTGTCCATGGACACCGCGGTAGTCCACGGACAGCGGCGTAAACAGGTGGCTTGAGAAAGACATTTGTGGTTATTTGATGGCTGAAAGAGGGCGTTGAAATGATAGGGAAGTGGAATGAAGGTAATGGGGAGCTGTTTTTATAAGTAAAAAATGTTGTGGAAATGCCACAGAGCCCGAGGTCAATTTCAGTGTCTGAGGACGTCATTTCGATTGCGAGGGGAGGGGTCAGGGTGAGTTGTATTACTTGATGGTGTATGGTATGTACTTCTTACACAGTAAATTGTATTGTGGTGGTTGAGGCCAGTGGCCAGATTCTGGGGGCATGACCGAAGGCCATGGCCCCAAGAATGTATCCACTTGCCACAACCACCACAGTAGTAATATGTATATGGTAATTATAGGTAAAGTAGTAGGAGTATGGCCAGAATCACCAAAGTGGTAATATGCCTATAGTAATGATAGGTAATCTAGTGGGAGTATGGCCAGAATTACCAAAGTAGTAATATGTGTATAGTAATTATAGGTAATGTATTGGGAGTACAACGTGTTTGTAATATGGAGGAATGCTGTCATTAAACTGTATATGGTACTTATGATTGTAGAACAATTGCGGATAGTGCTTTTAGAATATGTACTTGATTATAATTGCTATGGTTAATTAGTTTTATAGTGTTATGAAGCTGGAATCTTTGCCTTATTTTCTGTGTAAAAAAACAGTCCAATTTGTTAAGCAGCATTATTTAAAAGCTGCAGTTGCATACCATTTTATATATACATTGTTTTAGACCCTAATAAACAGTACATTGTAAGTACTATGCTTGGTACAACATTAGTGTATGTCAGACTGCTGTTGTTTTAACATTAAATAATCATTGGGTAATTGGAGAAAGAAATCTGTACTGGATGAAAAAAAACCTGATTACAGTTACATGAGTGTAAGGGTGATAGCATGTTTGTTTGTAGTATGTTGTGATTAAGAGAATGCTTGAAGTAGTTGGATACCGGTTAGCGTATTCTAACTACATTAGAGGTTTGGAGATGTTTTGTCGTATAGGAATTAAGATGGTGTATTTGCAGTGTTTTGGAATGAAGGGTATTTTTCAAGTAGTTAAATACCTGTTGGCATATTCTAACTAGATTAACTTTCAAAAGTACTATGGTATTATTATGGTTGTAGTTAGATACCTGCTGTTGTATTCTAACTATTAATTGTGCTACAGTTTAGTGACTAATTTTGGGTTGAAGGAATATTAAGTAGGCATTTGTTAAAATTGCTGGTAACCTATGTTTTGGAGTAATAGAGGTATTGCTACATTCAAACAACACTTTTGACGTGTGCAGTCTTGTGCCCTGAAGTGGTTGTGGCACCAGTGTGCTATACTATACCTACTGTTGTGAAGGTTTTCTTTTTAAGAGATACATATCTGAAACTTGGAAGCTTAAAGTTATTTTTGGTACCATCTGCATTGTACCTTAGAAGCATTAGTATGACCTATTGGATATGTGAGATTATTTGTATGGTGGAACAATTGTCTGAATTGCAAAAATGGCATAATATGCCATGATTTGCAATCTGCAGAAGCTGGTGAAATGGAATGGATTCAGAATTTGGTTTGAATACACATACAAATCGTTCATTATGAATGTCGTATTGTGAAACATGGTTGCAGTGATTGGATGTATGTTTCCACGTGTATGAAATCTGGAAGATTTCATTTAAAGGGATGTTTTTGGTTTCTAGTAAGTACATTAGGAATTCCTGTGGATCTTCCTGTGTGTTTGTGGTCAAGTTTACCATTCCTGCACACTAATTCAAATCTTGCCTTATACCTGAGACACTGTAAGTGTTGTCCGGATTATTTTTGCCATTTCTGTGAGGACGAGCATTTACAAACACAACTGGTCCGAGCCGTTTAAGTAAATGTTGTGAACAATTGGTGGCACTTGAAAGAGAAGATTCATTGTCACATTAGGTTAACAATTTACTCCCGTTGAGTTACTGAATTTAAATGGAGCCGAGAGTTCTGTTTATGGATCCTTTGATGGGCCTGCAGATCTTTCTGGAGATAACACGTGTATCTTTCTTTTCTGATGGACGTGCAATTGACTTTGTACTAGATAGTTTTGTGGTTGTATTGCTTGATGAAGATGGAGTTGGTCGTTGTTCTTTTAGCAGTATTGCTGGGAGATCTGCTATAGTTTATTTTTGTGTTACTTGCTTTATTAAAGATTCCATTTTTAGGTATAGGGCACATATCTAGATGGGGTCTATAGTGCCCGTAGCCTATTGTATCTCAGGATGCAAGGAATGTAAGCATTGACTTTGTTTGCATCAAAGTTAACTAGCAATAGACCATTGAGTGTACGCAGATGTGAAAGTGCTACTTAACTCATACCTTCTTTAAAGACTGTGCTGCCAATGCCAATCAATGCTTGATCTAGGGTTATACCTTGTGATTTGTGCATAGTGACAGCATATGAAAGAGATAGAGAAAATTGCTCTCTGCATATGCACGTCTTTGAAAAGAAAAAGAAGGAAATGTGTTATTGGCCGGCCAATTTTTTAAACTTCTACAAGTTTGTAAAAGTGGATGTTGACAAAATGAATATTGTTGTCATGTGGATATGTTTGGAAGCCAACAATTGTACCAATTGCTTCATTAACTAAACCATGTTCTACGTCAAGGTTATGTTTTAGAATTACTCTGCAGTTTAGATACAAAGTCAATATTTCCTTCAATCCAGCAGTTTTGGAGATACATTTTTCCAAGCTATTTAGTGGTACTGTTGCTTGTTGACACATAGGAAGTGTCATGCCATGGATTACTAGTTTGTCTGTGGAACTGATATGCAGTATGGGTTGCATTTCTTTTTTCTACATTGTCTTGTTGAATTGACTACAGGTTTCAAGGGTTGGTATTAAGGACATACATTTTAGATTTTGTTGAGTTAATTGCTCTATGAGATCAGGAGCAAATGTGTTTCATCCAGATAGATCATGGAATAGTCTACTATTTAATATGGATTTTGCATCTTTAGTAAGCAGACCAGTTCGAATGCTTTTTAAAATGTTAGCATAGGTGTGGTCTGCAGACTGGCACATGTTTTGAGTTAGTTCTCAGTAGTGAAAATGTTGCCAGAGATTTACATTTCCAATGCTGCCTAGGGTATTGCTGCACTGTTTGTGTCCTAATGTTTTGAAAATATGTTGACCTTTCACTGGTGTTAACTGTAGGAGGTCTCCAAAAACAATAACATGTTTCCTCCAAACAGTTCTTTGTAGTTTGATTTTAGGACTCTTTGCATTCTGGGATGAACTAAAGCCAACATGAGGTTTGAAACCATGCTTACTTCATCTATTAAGAGCACTTTTGTTTGTTTTAGAATTCTGCCTACTTCAGTAGCAGCTTCTGCTTACAATGTGTAGCATTCTAATTTGTTTTGGTGTTCTGCAGGGAGGACCAGTAGTCAGTGTAAAGTTACACCTCCTTTGTTGTAGGCAGCTAATCCTGTGGGGGCTGTCATTATAGCTGAAGGTTGTTGCTTGTTAAGTTTTGTAGAAATTTAATGATTATCTAATTAAGAATGTTTTACCAGAACCAGCTTCATCATTTACATACAGGAGCATGGGTTTATAATTTTTACAGTTACTGGTTTTAGTTTCATGTTTAAAACCATGTTCAATTTCTTGAGTGACCTCTAGATAAATGGTGAGTTGTTCATCATTTAGCTGTGATTCCAGCACTGACACTTCTTCCTCAGATTGATTATTGATACATGGTGTTTTCTACCTCAGTCATGGTTATTTCTACTTCATTTAGAATGAGTGGTTCTCCAAATGGTTCTTGGCTTCCTGTAAGGGAAGGTTGACTGTCCTCCGGAGTGTCTTCATCTAGTTGGGCTTCTATGTCTTCCTCTTGTTGGCATTCATTGTCCAACATGTGTTTGTATAGTTTGACATTGTCATTTGTTATACTGCTTTCATTTTCTTTAAATGCAGCTTCAAATGTGTCATTGTCACCTATTAAGTACTTTTCTTTTCTCCAAGGTTTAAAAAGTTGAGGTATGGCCTTGTAATACAGTTTTCAATGTTGTGGAGATTTAAATGATAACTCTATATGATTCATTAGACTGGGTTTGGTAGATTGCACTAGGCTTCCTTCAAATGTTTAGACTGAATTTGCTAGTTGTGCCATTTGGTGTTACATAGTTTGTTTAGGTTAGTTTTGGCCAATGTCGTACAGACAGATGTTTTCCAAAGCAGTACTTCTGTTTGGGTAGTACGTGTCAATTAAATAGTTTTTTAAAAGGTCCTGGATTTTCTGATCATTTGTTGCTATGTTTTCTATATCTTGGTAAGATTTCAGTACTATTTTTCGGGATGAAGCTGGTAAAAAGGTTCAGCCAGACAATGTGTTCAGATTTGCCATTTAAGTCTGTACCTGTTAAACGGTCTGCAGCTTCGTGGCACCCGCATTCTCTATGCAAGAGCATTTTAATACTGAAGCTGTGAAATTTTTGTGATAGTGTTTTATCAGATGATAAGTCATCCCAGAGGTCTTTTAGCTCTGTTTTCTCAGTTTTGGTGACATATCTTGCAACTGCAGTGGAATTGTCTGCAATGTATTGTATGTCTATCTTTGTATTCCACAAGAGGGCAATGATTGCATTGTAAACATTGATGTACTTGTATGCTTTGGCCCTTTTACTGTTGTATGTATTTTTAGGGTATTTGCCTTTTATGCTGTGTCTAACAGGAAGACATCAAGCTGTTTACTTGTCCCTTTTTGCATACTGGTCTAGGGAAGCCAAAGCAGCATTTGGTATAGTATTTGCCTTTGTTTTCATATCTACGTCAGCAGTATTTGCCACTCTTTTGTTTTTGGAAGCATAAGACTTGTGTATGTAGGCTACTGTCTGTGGTTTCTGAAATGATGTCGCAGGTAATGTATTTTTCAATAAATTGTAAAAGTGAAGTCAAGTGGCTGGGGTATGGACCCGTCACTGTTGTACTTCCTCAGGATGTTATACTCTGATACAGAGATAATAATCTGCCTATCACAGAAGGGGGAAATATTGGAAACTCTTTAAACCAATAAAGGTCTGAAACAAGGTTGCATATTAGCTCCTCTGCTATACAATCTTTATGTTTCTGATTTTACACAGTATTTGGAAATGAATGGCAATAATCACCCGCCTATCTATCATTCTAACCCCCTTCATTGTCTCACCTACGTGGATGATACATCAATACTCTCCAGCACTCAGATTGGCCTACAACGCTCATTAACCAGATTATAACAATATGCCAAGGAAAATGGGCTTATAATAAACCCATCCAAAACCAAAATCCTTATATTTGGAAAGCAGGCCAAAAAGAAAAACACCTTTGTCTAGTGGGTGGAAGACTCCCGAATTGAGCGGGCGTGTGAGTACAAATATTTTAGAATTCACCTTTCTAATGACCGGTCCTGCAAACCTTTATCTAACAGTATCAAGATTAAAGCATGGGATAAGTGGATGGTACTGAGAAAGATCATAATAGGATTGGTGAAGGCTCAATTGAAGTGATGGTTCAAGCCTACAAGATTTCAATTGTCCCAGCCATTCTTTATGCCTTAGAGGTGTACCCTGAAAATACCATCAAATGTCTCACGCCCCTTGAAGGAAAAATACTATGCTCACTACTTGGTCTACCATGTGCCACGCCGGTCATGGCAATCGGATTGGTACTTGGGCTAACATCTCTAATTTCCCATTGGAAACTGGCAGCATGCAGACTTTGGGCTAGTATTATGTTCTCAGAGGAGACAAGCAATCAGTTGCTGAGGACTGCCATGATACATCAAACAAGGCGCTCACAGAGTACTAGGCTTATAGACCGGAACGCATGGTTGGTAATCACCTCCTTGCAATTGCGGTGTTGCAACTTCCAACTAGCCTGATTGAGTTTCACCTTTCCGGCCTAGTAAAAAAAACTTGGAATATGATCAAATCTAGTCCACATCAAAGCTCTCGGTGAAACCCAAATATGAAAGATATACACATCAAGGTGGATTTACAGATAGCACGCTCAACTATCTAATTAAGTACCACTCTCCCTTCCTGATACGATTTATTGTATATTTGAGACTCGAACTTCTACCTGCATTTAGAGGGCCTGAGCTGGGATCCCAAGAGAGGATCGGATCTGCAGAATATTAAAAATTGAAAATGAGATGGTGAGACATGTTCTCACCAATTGTCGCCTATTGGTTGAGTTCTACAAAAAAGGTTCTGTGGAATTTCGGAACTATACCTCAGACCAGATGTGGAGCGCCATATTTGGTGCTGAAACACTTGTGATTACGGTGGCTGCTTTCCACATATGGAAACAGATTAAGGACAGACTGATCCAATCTGAAACTATGATGCCTATGCTGTCAACAACTGTTCTATGATAGGGTTGTCAGGGGCTTTTAGCAAGTTCTGTGCACAAAGGGGAAAGCCCGGTTTCTTTTAATTCTCTTTACTTTTTTACTTTTTAATATCTGTTCACCAACATATTCTGTTTTAATCTATTTAATAATTTCTGAATGTGAATACAATTTTGTAATTTTGTATGTGCAAAGGTTGTAAAACCACAGGCACTAATAAAACATGAAAAAAGAATAAATAAATAAACTGTAAAACAGTGGTGTCACTATCATGGCCAAATTTAGGAGCATTTTTTATCCACAAAAGCATGTGGATGTGTGGTGCGCCTCTGGATTGATATTCTTTTCTCCAAAAGATGTGTTGCACTTCTCCGAGCGGAGGGTAGTTTTATTGCAAATAATATGCAGCATGGCAATCAAGCAATGGTGAAAGTACATTGATACATTGACAGGGTCACAAGAACAAAGTTCTCCTGGTGTTTTTATATCTATTCCATCTTTATTTTGGTTTGCATTGCATAAGATGTCATGCAAGTCATCCATGCATACTCTGCAAAACTTAAAGTAACAAACCATGTGGGTGGGCCTAGGTTCCTTAGCATACAACGTACATCAGCGTGACATCAGAACCAGTATTCTTTTTTACCACGCAAGAGATTTGTGATACTTGACTGAAAAACTTCATCTTTGTCTTACATTTTTTGAAGCAGTTGGTAGTGGATATGTTTAAAAAGTTAGAGCCTATTTTTAATGTGTGTGCAAATCCATAACATAGAGTTGCTAGTTCACTTTCAAAGAAGAGGTGGAAAATGTATTCAACATTTTGTCTGAAATTGGGGTCTTCGCAATACATTCTTAAAGAGCGATATTCTGATGCACTAATTTGTGCAGACCTTTCATCATATCTTCCTAGTTTTCCTATAGGAAAGAGTAGAGGAAAAGAACGTGCTTCTCCAACTTTTTCCCATATGCTCATTGGGAATCCTTTGGCTTGATGCATTTAATATGTTTCTAATGCATCATCAATGGTGTCTTTGGATTGTAGTGGTCGAATTGTATACTGGTCTAAAATGTTGGCTGCAGTAACAGGATCAATACGTTCAAATTGGCCAGTTGCTGGTGAGTTTTGCATAATGTGTGTGGTTTCTCTTAAGTTTTCCTCTATGTTTATATCTTTGTAGTATTCATTGTTTTCTTTTAGACTAGTACAATCAGAGATTGATCTGGCGGTCATTGTACTCCTAGAATTTGTACATTTTCTTTTAGCTCTAATGGCAAATATACTCCTTTGTCACAGATGCCCTTTAGTAACTTGGATCTAGGTAATTTGGGGATTTGGCTGATTTCAGATGAAGGAGTATTATAACTTGAAATGGGTCCACTTTTTGTATTATAATTCTCTCGTACAAGTTAAGCTCTTAAAGAAGTTGGAATATTTCTCAGTTATTATTGTTGGCACATGATGACATTTGGTTATTGTCAAGCTTTGTGTTGCAGTACGTGCAAACTGTTGAGGGGTCAGTTATTTTGTATTTAGTTTCTGCTGTTAGATATAAAGCTAATTGGAACCATTGGGATCCTTCATTGTCTTCTATTTTATAAGCTAGTTCTACTATTTTTGTGCTCTTTTCATAAAACGTCCTCGGACGACAGACACATATTTGGTCTGGTATTTCAGCAGATGTGTTTTGAAACTTAGCGATTTCTTTTTTGTATGTCCTTATTAGTAAGCTGGTGTTTAAGAGGTTTTCGGTAATGTTTTCTGAAGGTAAAGAATTGTCTATGTTACATTCAATTCCAAAGTATTTTCATTAGATGTGCTCTATTTCTTGAAGCAGTACTGTGGCTGCTCCATGTAGGAGAATGGTATTAAAATTGTGCAGTTCTAGAGCAAGACTTTTTGCATAGTATAGTCGATGCACAAGATTCTTTATAGTAGAATGATGTGTTGCCAACATTTTGAAGTGTTGGAAAGTGGTTTTGCAATTAGGTTCCTAAAATGCAGGCTAATGAATGTCCTCACAGACCAGTGTGGCTGCGCACTGGACAGGAGTCTATGGTTTGTAAAGTATTCATTTTACTTTTGTCTTTTAGTTTCACATAGTGATTGAGGAATTGTCATTAAGATTTAAAGAATTGTTGGCGTACGTTACGCATTGAGCTGCATGTCCATTAATACACTGGTTGGTTTGTTTGGGTGAAGGGATCATTTGGTGACTTTTTTTATAAGGGTTTCTTTTGCCATAATGGTGTGTTCCACCATGTTATACCCTCGACCATTATTGTCTATGGCAATTGTTTTTTGTTGTTCTTGTTTATAAGGTTCTTCATTGAAATATAATTCTGTGCTGCTTCTGTGAATCCATTCACCATTACAGAAGTTTGAAAATGTCTGTATGTTGACACGGCACATATTTAGAAGTCGTTTTTGTAATTTATTGATTCATTTAATTAGTGGTTTCATTCTGTTTCAAATCAATACAAACAATGTTCTCTTTAGTAGAAAAGCGCTGTCAATTAGAGTGTGCAGGATTAGTCTCCTGCAGTAGTTTTTAAGGGTTGATCATGACTTTTCAGCTGTTTTTATAAGATTGTGACAAACTCTACAGTGGAAAATTTTCTGTAACATAACTTTTTTTTGATTGCTTTACCGAGACTATGTTAACACTGGTAGATAGAGGGTTAGATTTGTTAGTAGGTCTGCTTTTTTTGGTACATATTTGTTTACTTTTAGTTTTTTCAGGAGAGGCCTTACCTTTTTTTAGTCATGGCTGGTTTTGTTCTGTTGAGTGAGGTTTCTAACTCTTTTGTTTTAATGTTTTCTATAAATTGTTTTGGAGGTGGATGAATATATGGTGAAGTTTTATTCTTATCCGCTATACTTTTTTCCTTCTTTCCTATGGAGTTGCTTTTTTGTAGGCATTTTGTTGTGTCTGTTGGTAAAAGAGAAAGTTTGTGTTGGAAAGTTGTGCAATGCATATGCATGTATGCTGCATGGATTTGTGGGTGTGATTGTAGAGATGAATAGAGTGCTGTGTCATAGTGAGGTGGTATATTAGGTGTGGTTGGGAAGGTTGTGAGAGTAAGAGTCTGCAGAGGTGTGATGGTGTTGGGTTAGTGAGCAAGGGAGTGGTAGTGTATAGGGTGATTATGCTGTTTTCAGCAACAGAGTGGGTGTTGAAATGGTGGTGTGTAGATGGGAATAGTAAGAGTGTGAATGGTGGAATATTATGGGCTAGAGTGAAAGAAATGTTGGTTTGAAAATAGTAGTCTGGGGGAATATATAATGGCACTATGCTGCAGTAATTACATACAGATACATGGTACATTAATGTACTTACTTTGTTGTTTAGTAAGCAACATTCATATTTATGAAGGAAGGAGGAGTGGTGGGGAAAAACAGTTCATACAATTGATGGACAGTTAAAAATGGTTGCTTTTAGGAGCATTTCCATGAATGTTAAGAAATGCGTATGTGTATTTGTAGAAGCTCTGTAACATTTTGTAAAATAGAAGTAAAGTTGTTGGAAAAGATGTGTAGTACACTTTTAAATGAGAGCTGGTGTGTGGAAGTTAAATATGTTAGGAGTATATGGATACTTGCCAACACAATGCATTCTAATCTGTAGGTGTTTATGTAGTCCTAGATTTTTTGTTTGTGTTCTGGGACTTGTAGTTCCACTTTTCCCATTGTGAAAGTTGGAGTACAAGTCACAGAATGTAGAGAAAAAAGTGTGACTGCATAAGCAGCTGAAGAATGAAATGTGTTATGTTAGGAAGTAGACATGTACTGTCAATATACTAAACTGGCACACACTGAGTGACAATTCTAAATGGTGTAAAAATCTATGTTATCTGCTTTTACTTTCTTTTATGAAAAAGTGACACAGTGCTGTTGTAAATGAAGATATGCATTTTTGAACTTTCTTCAAAATGCTTTAAAAAATATTTTGGAAAATAGCATTTTATATGTTTATTTGATATACATGTCACTGTTTTGAATCTTGAAGTTAAGTCATTTTTTTCTTTGCATTCTGAGACTTGTAGTTTGAATTTTATAATGGGGGAAGTTAATTGGAAGTGACAGAATGCAAAGGAAAAAATTAAGATTTAATAAGCACATATAGATTGGAATGGGTGATGTTGGGATGTATGCATCTGCTGAAAACATATTAAACTGGCAGACACTAAGTGCCACTTAAAAATGGTCTAAAGATCTATTGTATCTGCTTTTCCTTATTTTATGAACAGTGAACAGTGACACAGTGCTGCTATACATGCCCATATGCATTATTTTACTTTCATCAGAATGATTGTAAATAGAAACATTGTGAAGTGCAGAGCATTGTAATTGTTTTCTGCTTCATGTCAGCAGGTGATTAATGTTGAAATGCATGAGTGGTTAAAAAAGAGAATATGGTTATTGAGAGTCTTATTAAAGGGTAAGTAGCAGGAACCGTCAATATATATATATATATATATATATATATATATATATATATATATATATATATATTTGTGATAGAGTTGAAGACATTTTCTTTTAACATATAAGCATACCATACTATGTTTTGAGAGATGCAGATCTTGTTGAATCTGGAAACAGAAATATTGGACAGTTGCACGGTAAATTTTGATTCAGATGCCTTTCTTCAACTGGAAATATATACTCTGTTATTTCAAGTGTACATCTGAAGCGTTGAAGTGAGATGACAATGACAGGGTGAGGTGTAGAGGTTTTGGATGTGATTGGTGGATGGATGTGTTACTCTTTGAAAGCAGCCAATGAGAGAGTGTTGAGAACATGAAATGGAAAGGGTAGACAGGCTGCCCCTGTGCTACGGGGGCCGTGGATACCGTGGTAGTCTGTGGACGGCATGGAAAGGAGACTGTGGCAATTAGCCAATCAGGTTTGCTGGGTGTGGTGTACAGGAAGAGAGAGTCACAGGAGTTCTGTTTTCAACAGTTGTGAGAGCACTGTCAATGGCTATTGCTGTGTTTGAGAACCCAGACTTTGTGGATTCTCGGGGACTCTTCAATTCAGTCATTAAAGGTATATGCTGAAAATCATGGCATCCTTAGAAATATTGGCATGGCAGTAGTGGAAGTTGTGTGGCATGCAGTTTGTGGCAGTATGGCTCACTTCAAATGTCCAGACATTGGGGGGGTAACAGTCCTTACCGGCATGGAGCAAATACTGTGTCCATGTAGTAAAGAGCCCGCTAATAGTGGGCTATTACGAGTTCACATACACAAGCTTTGCGCCATGCCAGTAACAACATTACCGCCATGCTGCTAAAGTCCAAAAAATGGCTCTTAGTGGCATCACGGAAAGCGCAGACAGCACTACCGGCAACAATGGATGCAGCATTAGCGGTAACCGCTAATAGCGGTGCCCGTAAATAAGCGGAACCGGAAGTAGCGTCATCGCACAGGAACGGGAAAGAGCATGGCGGCCATCTTGAAAAACACAATCCATTGCCACCCTCACCACGCATGATCTGGATCCTTTTTCTGACCACAGAAATCAACACACAGCACCAGCATCATGGCCAAGGCAGTAAAGAAAGGCGCTTCCCGGCAGCGCAAAGAGCGCTTCAATGAGGATGAACTCACGATGCTGGCTGAGACACTTGCAGACAATGCAGAGGTCGTTTTTGGAAACAGCCTCAAGAGGGATGTCCAAATAAAAAAGAAAGAGATCTGGCAACTTGTTGCCCGGAAAGTCAGCGCTGTAGGCAACACCCCCCGCACCATCAAGGATGTCCGCAAGCGCTAGGATGACCTGCGCCTGAGAGTGAGGAACATTCTTTCCGCAAACCAGAGCCAGGCGATGTCTACTGGTGCAGGACCCAGCTCCCCCATAAAGCTAAGACGGTGGGAGGAGATCTGTGCCAGCCAGAGTGGCATAGAGGCCATAGAAGGTGTGGACGAGATGGAGCGTGGCACCACCTCATCGGCGGAAGGAGGTGAGTGTCCTAATAAAACACTGTAATGCTAAGTATGATGATAGTCCACCAATTTGTCTGTCCAAAGAGGCAATGCATGACCCATTACATTGACACATCCCTGACTAGATGCCGTCCGCAACACAGACACATGCACATGCATGCAGCATGCAGCATGGCAATGCCATACCTGACACAAACCACACAAATATGAAAATGACATAAGTCACACTGCACGCAGGCCACAACAGAAAAGCATGTCACATAGCATGCGCCCGCCCCAAATGAGTGATACTGACGGATGCCTGCATGCTCCACCCATATAGCAAGCAACGTGATCATCAAAACGCCACTGCTTAATCCCCTCTAATGTGTAGAAGAGCAATAATACAGATGTATGCATGATGCTTGTCAAACCATCACTCATGCAGTCCCTCTCTTGGTCCCCCACAGGCTCACATCCTGACAGTGAGGCCCAGGACTCACCCCCACAGGCGACTACACCCCGGAAGAGGGCCAGGGAGGAAGGCAACAGGCCTTCCACTTCAAAAGGCACAGACAAGCCATGACAGGTACTGAAGACAAAAACAGCTCAGGATGCCACGGCACTGGTGCCGCTAAGGCCCATTACCACAGTCCCCACAACACCTGTGACACCTGCACAGGAGACAGTGGGCGATGGGGCACAATCTGCAGAGAACAGCTCTGTTGGGGAGGTGGAAGCTACGGCACCCCAGACAGATGATGATGTACAGGGCCAGGTGGGTGTGCCTGTCGAGGACGACTCCTCGGACCTTCCTGCAACACCAAGTCCTGCCCCATCCCCCCAGGTCACACCTGTCGATTCCAACCACCACACCACACCAGAGCAGTCTGGAGGGGAGACTGTACAATGGAGCATGAGTCCCACAGAGGACCCACATGTATCTGGGGATGACACACATGCACCCTCCACCTCCACTGGTGTACAGGCCGGGGTCCAGCAGATAGGACAGGCAGCGCTGCGCCAGGAGGAGCTCACAGCCCTAGTGAGGCAGTTTGTCGCAGATAGTGCCCAGGCAAGGCAGGAGGGGCGCGACAACACTGCTTCCCTGAGGCAGGCCATTGAGGCAAGCACCACAAGAATCTGTGAGGAGGTGTCTGCACTGAGGCAGGTCCTCTCCCGCATTGCGGATTGCATGGAGGCTGAGCGTCCGGCCCCCAGACTGGAGCAAGCAGCCACCCCTTCTTCATCAAGCTCCACCCAAACCAGCCCAGCCCCCTATGCAGGTCAGCTCGCACCTTGCGCCGATCAGACATGCCACCACCAGGTGCAGGAAGTGGAAGGATGTAGAAGGGGCAGCCTGATGAAGGCAATGGAGACAGACACATGAAGCATTTGTTTGAACACCATGTGTGGGGGAGTTGTGGGGGAAGGGAGGGTGTGGGTGTGTGGGGGAGGTGTGGGGGGAAGGGGATGGGGGAGGTTGTGTGAGGTGGAGGTGTTGAGCACTTAATACTATCAGACATTATAATACACCCGTTGTGTAAAAAAAAACTTGAGTGGACTTTCCTTATTGCATATGTGTCATTTATTGATATACAGTGAATAGTGTACATTTAATCCCACACCCAGTGCCCTCTGTCCCACGTTCATGTCACCCTCTGCACCCATGTGTGTTAGAAATATTGTGAAATCACTGACTGACGCACATCAAGTCCCTCCTGTGCAACGGCACTGCGATGATATGCGCCCACATCTTCTTCATCCCCTTCATCATCACCAGGTGGTTGCAGTTCAATGTCAGGGGGCAGGGGCACGTTCCGTCGGACACACATGTTGTGCAGCATGACACATGCCATGATGATCTTGGCCACCTTCTCATGCCTGTAGAGGAGTGCCCCACCCGACCGGCTAAGGCAGCGAAACCGTGCCTTCAACAGGCCAAAGGTCTGCTCGATGACCACACGGGTATGGGAACAATTGTAGTCCTCCTCGTGCCTGTTCTGCGGATTTCAGACAGGGGTGAGGAGCCACAGCTTCAAGGGATAGCCACTATCACCTGCATGGTAGGAAATTAAAGGTATATGTAAATTGATTCATGATGGACAGCTACACTTGTCACACATGCCTGTAGAGAATTGATGGTCACATGCACATGTCCCTGGTTGTATGCACACATTTCTCATGCCCTCAATGTGTTCTGTGCCATGGACTCAAGGTGTGGGTTCTTCAAGTCGATACACGGTGTACACTGTCTTGATGTTGCTCATGCATTGTGGACGCATACTGCTGTGTTTGTGTTGAATATGTGATGTGTAGTGTTCTGTATTATTTACTAACTGGCAGCGTTGGCAGTACTCACTGCATTATTTGCCATTCAGCACTGATTATTCCCATGGTGACATGCTGCACTCCTGTGGTGGTGGCGTCCCTGTGACAGGCAGTGGATTCCCTTGGTGGTTTTGTTCAGTGCACTCCCATGGATGCTTGTCCTGTGTGGTGATTTGCTGCAGACAGCTACATAGTGATTATTCACAGCAAGTTGTTGGATTGTGTTATGGAGGGTGAGGTACGAGGATGGGTGGTGCACGTGTTGTGGGATGTGGGGTCGTTTTAAGTTTGGCATGTTGTGATAGGTGTCCAGCTTACTTCATTGCTATGGGATTTGGTTGTCATGTTCAGTTTGGGATGCTTTGGGGCACAGTGTTTTGTGATGTGCACATCGTGCTATCACATCAACAATGACACCATGATGGTGTGTGCATCTATCCCCCCATTTCACTGCCATGTGCCTGTCATGCAACTTACTAAGCAGCCAGGTACGTCATCCTGCATGTCGCTCCATGTAGCGTGGTAGCGTGGAGTTCCGGAGGACCATTGAGTCATGAGTTGATCTGGGATATCGGACACAACAATGTGTGATGATCTTGCTGGCATCACATACCATCTGCACATTGATGGAGTGGTATTGCTTGCGGTTGCGGTACACCACCTCCATGGCATGCGGGACCACCAACTCCACGTGGGTGCAGTCGAGGGCACCTATACAATTTGGCAAGCCTGCCAGTGCATGGAAGCCAACTTTTGTATCAAAAATCTCCTGGGGAGTCCGTGGTAGGGATATGTAGTCCCTTGTGTGCTTCAGAGGGGCATCCAGTACTTGGTTCAGCATGCAAAGAAATAAGGGTTGTGATATGCCATGCATGTGCCCCACTGTGTGCTGGTAGGTGCCTGTGGCAAGGAAGTGGAGCACCGACACTACCTTCAATAAAGGGGGGATGGCGGTGCGTATTTCAATGAGGCTGACAATGTCGTTGTGTATCATGTCCACAATGGTGGTGATGGTGCCCCAGTCCAGACGGTACAAGGTGTGGAACTGCTCAGGGGTTAGGTTGAATGGAGTGGCTCTCATGCGAGGGATTGGGGGCTGCCTGCGTGGTACCACTGGCTTCACTGGTGGGGCATGCTGGGCCTGTCTCACCCTCCTTCTCCTTCTGAATCTCCTCTGTCTGGCTGCTTTTGTTGTTGTTGCTAGTGTAGCAATGCAAGCATGTCCTCCAACCCCAGTATTGCCAATACTAGTGGAATCATTTTGGTGTGGGAAGGGGTGTGATGTGTGGGTGTGCTCCTTTTGTGCTGGCCAAGACTCCATTGCCTCCATCTCTGCTGATTGTGTGCACCTGTGGCAGTTGGGAACACTGCACATAGCAGTTCACGGGTGCTTCACGATGCCGGAATTGCCGGCATGCCGGTATCCCTTATAAGCGCCTTCATGATGCCGGTATTTGCATGTCCACCTGACTTGAGATGTCCTCCCGTTAGCGGCATCCCGCAATTGCCGGCCTGAAGGCCCGAATGCCCACGCCCTTGCCGCTATTAGCGGCACCGGTTTTAGCGGTGCCTCTAATACCAGGTTCTTAGGTCAGAATAGCCGGAACGGTATGCTATGCCAGTAATCCTTTACCGGCATCGTTTTTCCATTACCTCCAACCTCGTAATGACCCCATTGTGATTTTGCATTGTGGAGGGCACCGTTTGTGGTTTGTGACTCCAGTGTCTCTGCAGGTTGCCCTGAAGGATTTCTTTGAATGCTAATGCAATTGTTTCCCGCTGCAGTGAATATAATTTTTCCTGAAATAAATCAGAGGCAAACATGGAGATGTCCAAAAGACTTTTTCAGTCCACAAATTGAAGAAAAAAGCAGCTTGTCAATAAAGCTGTATCTGCTATTTTATATGCTGCAAGAATGTCATCTTTTGAGAATGACAACATAAATTCTGATGGTGTGAATTTGTTTTGTGAAGATGGAGTTCACGACACAGATGTCAGAAATGCAATTTTCCTTTACAAAGATATGAATGCATTGAACAGGTTCCTGTAAGAAAATTGTAAGGGAAGATGTAGAGTGTACAGTACTACTGTACGTAAAATCAAAAAATCAAAAAATGGGGAAAAAGGTGTTTGCTAACAAGCCCAGCAAAAAACCAAAAAGGTTCCTTTCAGAGCCACCACAAAAGATTAAATACGTTAAATTGTGTTTAATTTCACCCCCACCCCTTTGAGTGGTCACAATGTCCATGGATACTGGGGTAGGCCACAGATGGCATGTGCCACATTCGGGTCTTTAAAGGATGCCTGGCATGGAAAGGGGACTGCGGAGACCGCAGACAGTTATGGTGTCTGCGGACATGGGAGGCTCAGCCAATCAGGTTTCCTGTGTGTCGTGTACAGGAAGCGAGAGTAGCAGGAGTTTTGTTAGTAGGAGTTGTGAGAGGATTGAAAATGGCCATGGCAATGTATTTCAGCAGGCAGAGTGTTTGGATTTTGGGGGGCTCTTGGGTTCATCGGTTGAAGGTGTATGCTGAGCTTTGTGGAATAGCCACAAATCTTGGATTCCCTGATCTGGAATTGTTCTGGCACAGAGTGCGAAACATGAAGTGGGTGTACTTGCTCCCATTTTGTGCAAATATGGTTGAATTGAAAGTTCAATTGAGTGGGGGGAATAGTTTGGGGTACATAACTGGAATTTCATAGCAGTTAGCAATGATGGAGAAATTGGGAAAGTTGGAGCAACTGTTCCCTAATTCGAACACATTTTTTTTTCACGCATTGCACAGAGACAGATGTGGATACCTTCCAGTTCATTTGGTCCCCAAATGGAAAAAGCGAGGTGCAACATCAATAAAGCTGTGTGTGCTTTTGTTCAAGATGTTGGCAAGACATTGTTTCATAATGAGAACAATAAATTTGATAGGGCCAACATTTTTCGGCAAGACGTAGTCCATCTAACTGATGTGGGTAATCAGATATTTGTGGAAAACATAAAAAATGCTTTGAAGCAGTTTTTGTGAAAGTGAGAAGAAATAATGAAATTCAGTGAAATGTTTTCTTAGTTCAGTTTGTAAAAGCAAACATTTAAAAAAAATATAAAAGGCAAAAACACAAGAAAATGTTATTTTAAGAGCCACCCTTTTTTAACACAAAATAATTAAAATGATTTAAATTCTCCCACCGCGCGCCTACAATTTTTAATATGTCTGCAAACTACTGCACTGTCGATGGACTATGTAGGCTGCACAGGGTCCTGAGACATTTTTCAATTTTATTTTTTAACTGTGAAAGGTGGCTCCTAAAGGAACGTTTTTTGCATGTTTTCTCAATTTGACATTTTGTTGTCATTTTTTTCAGGAGAGGCGAAGTAGGGGAGGGAAGGGAGAGAAAGATCAACAACCACAGTGATGAAGGGGCAGGTGGAAAGGGGAAGATGTTGGGAGGGCCTTAATCAGATAAGTGGCAGTGTTCCTCATGCTCCTTGACCACAGCCTCAAAAGCACTCCGAAAATCCTCCCCCCTACAGATCAGTGCTTCACAGTACATACATAGCACTGGGACCCTCGAAAGGTAAAGGTCAACAGCGTTCGGTATGGCCTGTGAAACCGCTGCTGGTATCCTCTGCCCCAGAGGATTATCCTTTGTAGTGAAGAGGATGGGGTGGAGGAAGTCAACCTGCTATTGCCTTGTTCAGAGCAGTGGGTCAATTTGGTGCAGCGCCTCATGGAAGCAGTCCCAAGCCAGGTTTCCTGCAACTGAGTACAACTTTGCACTCAGTGCATCGAACCTTGTTTGAACGAGCCTTTGGGACATTTCCAACAGTTGTGAAAAATTGCCGCATCCAGGATTCACTCTGAGTACTGGTGACAGGGACTTCCTCCACTTCATCCTCTTCTTCGTCTTGATCCTCCTCTTCCATATCACTGTGCCTGTTCCACTCTCCAGGCCTC
This sequence comes from Ambystoma mexicanum, assembly GCF_040938575.1. NCBI lineage: Eukaryota > Metazoa > Chordata > Amphibia > Caudata > Ambystomatidae > Ambystoma > Ambystoma mexicanum. Next base: position 369,798,221 of record NC_090932.1, on the reverse strand, counting down.
CACATGATGATGGTGGTGGTGGTGGTGGTGGTGGCTGGGATGAAGAAATCGCCCTAAGAGATGCCATGATCTCCAAGTTCTGCAAAAGAAATGTGCCCAGCAGTGAAACAGGTGCTCTCTCCTGGGTAGCCAGATTGAGAATGGGTGGAACTTGGGTCCTTTCTCTGTACTATCCCTCTTTCAACCTGTGAAGTTCCCCAGGGTTCTAACCTATCCCCCTCATTCTTCAATGACTACATAGCTGCCCTGGAACGTCTCTAACTTCCAGTGTTATGTGGATGACGTGCAACTCTCCTTCAGGCTATCGTCAGCCCCCTCCTCTCGGTCACATCGGACTGTCTGTCCACAATTCAGTCATGGTGTGCTGCAAACGACCTCTGTCTCAACACCAGTAAGACTGAGATCCTTTGCACTGGGACTCCTGCTCCCGCTTTTCCACTCTCACTCTGGCCGGCCTCGATTGGTCCAGCGCCCGCACCCACCTGCGAGGGAAAAAACATTGCGGTCATCTTCAACTCCACTCACATTTCAGACATTTCTAAAAAGTCCAATTACCAGCTGCACCTCCTCAGAGGTATTCTTCCTTATCTCACCTTCTCCCAGTGGCACACTGTCTTCAGCGCCCTGGTGTTAGGGAGGATTCTCAAGAATGTGCTAATTTCCCTTACCTTTTGAGAGCCCCAGCAACTTTGCTGGATTTCTCGGATTAGATTTTTTACCTGGGAAGAGTGTGAGCCTTTTTTCCCACTCTTCCATGTATTTTGATGTGTGTTTTACTTTTGTGTTCTTTGGTTATCTAGTTTTAAAACAACTCCATAGGCATCATCATTTTCTGTGTGTCACGAAGCACCTTCGGTGCAGTGGCACAGGGATGTCTTTCAGACTTCCCAAGGTTTAAATACCTTCTCTGGAACAGTGGCGGCTGGTGACTTTGAAAGCTGGTGGGGCGTACATTTCTCCGCGAGAATTTTGAAGTGAGCAAGCGAGGCCAACCCACATCAATGTAAATTGGCTTCTAAAGTGTGCAATTTACTATCCAAACCCACAGAAATATGACATAAAATCATTAGGTTTTATATACTAATGGTGTTACATTATTCTTTCGTGTGCAGGTGTGATGGTGTATTTTACAGCAGTTTGCATTGAGAATACCTGGTACTATGGTGTATGTATAAAGACATTCATTATATAGATATCCAGTAATGATGGAAAAATATAATTTTGTCATGCTGTTACTGGCATTCATATGCCTTCATCCAGATCTGCTGTGCTGGCCAAACTTAATTCTCTAATGTCTTATATTGAGAACACAGATTTTTCATCAGGGCCATACTAAGACACAGATAACCCCCCCACCCCCTCCCTACACAGTGGTGTAGCGACCATTGGGCAGATTGGGCTTTAGTGTCCCCACCTTGAAATGTTGGGGAACAGGAGACAGTTAATTCTCACAGCAGTCCTTAAGTGTCTGGTTTCAGACGTGAAGGAGAGAGTTAACTGCTTGTAACATTGAAGGTGCACCAGAATAGTCTCATTAGAATGTATAAAGAAGTTAGATGCTCCCACACAAGTAAGTTTGCCCTTCTCCCAAACTCTCTGAAGTTACCTCCTCTCCCTACATTTGAAGGATTAGCCCCCTGCCCACCGAAATGTGTTGCCTTATATATTAAAAAAAAAAACATAGTCCCTGTTACCAAAGGCTGTTCTGTTCCACCATGCCTTCCAGTGTCAAATGACAAAAGTGGTGAGGTTTAAAATAAAACTGCCTTTGATGTTGAAATGCAATTAGGTAAAACAGCCCAATTAAAGCACTTCAGGATGCAGGAAGGAGGCCTGGGCAGCAGAATATTCTCAGCATCTGGTGTTGTCTGTCCTGTTTGTAGGAGGGTTTTCTCACCTTGACTAATGACCAATGACCAGCCTGGTCCCATGGCTTGCTGTCCTCGACATGTTAGGCCCAAGTGGGACAAGGAGGTGTCATTCATCCTTGAGGTACTGGGCTTCATCCCAAGCACCAGTGTGTCCCCTTGTTACTGCTATCGTGTGGGGGCGGGGGGTCTAACACTTGAAATTGGCTGCTTCGGTTTAACACAGCTGTGATAAACCCAGCAGGTGACCAGTGTTCCCTCCAGAATGGGTCAGTGATTTACCCTCAATGAGCATACATGCACAGGAAGCATATTCCGGGAGAGTGAAATTGTGTTTTCAATGGATTTCCACTCCAGTAACCGTGGTAAATTAGCAAAACCCCAAAGGTCTGGCCATGTTTGGAAGTGTGCATTAAATGAGGAAAAATTAGAAGTTGCATAAATTATGCAACAGAATAAAACGTGAGGTAATTCTGAAGGGCGGGCAGCTCGTCTTAACAATTAAAAAATACTATAAAAACACCCCCAGCCCCCATCAGTGTCTAAAATACATTGCATGTGACCAGAACCAAAAGTCCCCCAATAGCTATTTTACAGTGGTTTAACCACAATACGTTGGTGGGAGGGGATGCATTACAGCTCCTTAAAGGCAGAAAACCCCATCACCCAATAATACACAGACAACTACCACTCTTAAATGCAATAATAATGGAAGGAAGAGAGGTCAGGGTCAAAATACAGGGTTAACTCTTTACCCTCTTTACCCTCTTACTAGAGCAGGTTCATCTGTGGCATTCATTAAGTGGTATCTAGGCACAGTAGTTGCCATTCCTTACTGGTTGCTGTGCTTTGCACCTTCGTAACTTAACCCATAACTTATAAAGGCAGAATCCAGCGGGTGGCAAGAGGCACTGCGCAGCTGCAGTTGGGTGTGGGCTGACCATTAAAGGGGACTTGGTGGCAGGAGGCCTGAAAGGTGATAAGATGGCCATACACAGCATGCGTGCAAAAAAAGGGAAGTAAAAGTGAGAAATGAGATGAGGGGCAAATACATCAGTGAGGCGGATTATCATATCCTTAAACCAGCAGCAGAGCAGTGATCTTAGCGTGCAACGCGTAGTGAGTGGCATGCTAAGAGGTGCTATAAACATGCTCCTTTTGAAGCCTGCTAACTCTCTGCTTGACCTTCCTTAAACAATGCAATTTTTGCAACTTTTGCAATACAACATGAAAGAATTTTAAAAAATGGTATTACCTGTGTTGTATGTTAACCTTGTCTGATTTAACGCGGTTTGTTGCATAAGTATTAACCGGGTTAGATCCCTGAATAGAACATACATTTGAATTAAGTGCAGTGAATCTTCGATCATTCGTTTCCTTTCCAAATTCACATGTCTGCATTTGCTAATATTAATAAGTGAGCAGTCTCATGAAAAGTGGAACATTCAAAAATGCGCGTCAACTGTTTATAAACAGATTGTATATAAAATACCGCCTGTGTATTATTGATTTTGACAAGTGCCACAAATTGGAGGCGAATGTAATTAGGTATGTGACTCCAATACTTGGGGAATAAAGACAAAAGCGTGCTTTACTGTTTCCCCTCAATAAATACGTGCGTATATGCTATCTACATGATGCTAGCTGAGGTGCCTTGCTCATTAAGCACGAATTTTGCCAAAAATTAATTGTGCTCGTAATGCGAGCGCTCATAAATATACTTTTTACTTGCGGACTTTAAAAATGCCACATTTTCAAAGTGCGCGCGTATAAACTTTGCCAAAAATTAGAGGCACTACAGTACAGACTGGGCACACTGTGCCAAACCGTATGCCACATCTGTCACGCTGGCAGTGAGAGCCGAGCGTTGATGCAGGGCCTACCTGGCCTTACCAGCATCGGCGACACACTTAACATCACAACTAGGCCCTGCATTCCCAGTGCATGGCTTGGACAGTCCTGGGAGCACCGTACGGAAGTGTCCTTCTCACTAACACACACACGCTTACCAGCCTGGCTGTGTACGAGATGGGGGCCCTCTGCTGTTCTCTGTGCAGCTCAGAAGTCTTCTACTTCTACAGTCAACAACAACTCGGCAGGAACTGAGAAGGGGGCCCCCGGATACAAGCGTGCGCCCATCATCCCACCCACAAACATGAATGTCATTGGCTGACAAACAGCCAATGACATTCCAATAAATTCCTTGTTGCTATGCCAAGTTACAGTGGGTGTCAGATCCTGACAGTGGTGCGCTGTTTGCGCACAGATCAATACTGGCGGGGCCACCTCTCTAGCGCCCCGCCAGCATCTTATATTCCATGAAGCTACGTAAAATACGTGGTGCTACGAGCTCAACGCATTTTACATTGAAAAAAGCTGCGGAAAATGGGACGCGCCCCTGCTCTGTCAGTGTGGCAGGCCCAGCAGCCATGAAGACAGCACATCAACATTAGACGGGCTGGCAGATTCATTATTTAATCATTTAATTTGCTGCCTTGCTGTGCAAAAATCATGCAGAGCAGAAGGCGAAGATCAGAGAACTTGTGTGAACACTGTTCTCTTCTCTGCAGATTCTGCACACTTCCTTGGTGTTGTGGGGGCTATGGGTGGGGGGGCGGCGCCCCTCCGCCCTATTAAAGCGGCCGCCACTGCTCTGGAACTAACTACTGTCTCAAAGAGCATGTAAAGTTAAATTGACTTTACTAGTCTCTTTAAATTTACAGACCCAGCACACCCTATCTTCCTATAGAGTGCTGGAGAGGTTGCCTAGCTTCCCCTGAGTCAAAACACTCATGTAACAATCAAATGTTACCCTTTCATACTTTAAATGGCTGGTGGCAGTGGTTTAGATCAAACTACCATGATTTTTTCCGACTGCGAACAATGGTAGCTAAAAATCGGGTCAGTCATGTTTTACAATATGCTGGCCAAGTCTGTAAAATCAGACTCCGGTCATCTTTTTTTGCCATTTCTCTTAGGAAAGGTCCTTCTTGTGTTTGTCTCTGTGTGCCAAACCAGGTTTGGTCCCTTTGTTCGTTGGCCTTTGGCAGGCTTCAGTGCTGAAGCCCTCCTCTGGAGCCTGGGAGTTTGGGGTGGACAGGATGTGAGGGGGCTGCCCGAAACTCCCTGTGCTTAGTCTCCTAGGAGACCTGAATGCACTCTGGCGTGATTGGCTGGCTGACTGTCTGGCATGGACAGCCACCCTGCTGTGTGAATGACAGACAGGCTGTAATGAATGGGGGAAAACTGTTTAAAAGCAGGTCTCTGTGACTTGGAAGGGCAGAGCCAACCACTGGAATGAAAGAACCGAAGATGAGCTGAAGGAAGAGGACTGCTGCAACTCCTGGACAACCGGTGAAGCCCTGCTGCTGCAGGTCCGAATTGCCTGAAACTCCATCGACAGAGAAGCCCTTCAAGTTTAACTTCTTCCCTTGAGTTTGGTGGGAACAACCAACTCATAAACTGCCTGGACACTGTTCCCTCCTGGTAGAATTTTCTGCAGAGTGCTGTGGAAAATGGGATAGCCAGTGGGAAGTATACTAGTTTGTAGTTTGTGGACTTTAAAGCACTCACACCTTAAACCGACCTTTTGCTAAGCTTGTGGCCTCATCCCTGGGCAGTGCAGGAACCTCCCAATGTCTTCCTTCTTGTCCCCATGACTGAAGCTCAGGAACAGCTAAATCTGCTCGAACTGCCAGGAACAACTGCCTCAGCTACAGCTCTTCTTCAATACAAAGGTACTGTGCCGGAAATGTTTTCGGCTATCGCGAAAGCTTGTGGAACTTTCCCAACTTCGCAGGCTTGTCCTTCCCTAAACATTCGTCAAACTTTTCCCCTAGCCAAATTCTTCTAAGATCTGTGGCAAAGACTTAACCATTTACCACCAGAACTGTGTTATCCTATACAAAGACTCTGAACCATTGACTTTGGCCCAGGCCTATGAACTGAATTGCTGGATGTAGTTTACTGAAACCCTTTGCCCTGCCTATGAAAGTAGTCGGGCTGTCTATTCTTATAACCTTGTCTTTTTACCCATTTTTTTTAAGTATCTGAAGTGCCATTTTGCTCCCACTTCAGGGGAGCTGAACTTGTTCAGTAACTTATTGGTTGTGTATTTGTAGTATATTAGTGTCTGATATTGAGCTGCTCTTGCTAGTGTAATGTTTTCAAACTGACTGTGAAAATAAATGTATATTCCTTTACCAAGAAACCTGGAGTAAGTGTATTTCGAGGGGATTGGGTCCTCCGACGTATTCCATATCTATGACAGGTAATGTCCACAGCTGTGCTGCTTCGGAAAATCTTTGGTGTCTGCGTCCTGCTTCGATGACGTCGATGCGCCGTCCCTGAGGACCTCTTCCGAACGGCCGACGTCACCCGATGTGATAAGTAGGACGCATGACTCCCATAGCCTCAGTTCCGTTTTTTCCGTGAACGTGTTCACTTCGTGAATCTCGGTACGCCTCGACTCGTTGGAGTTGCTGTTTGTTTTCTCGGTTCGTTGAACCTGTTCGGTTTGTTTGTGCCGATGTCTTTTTCATCTTCGACCCCGCGTCCGGGCTTCAAGAACTGCGGGGACTGTGGGTCCAAGATGTCGGTCACGGACTTGCACGACACCTGCCTCTGGTGCCTTTGGGAGGCCCACGATACGGACGACTGTGCCGACTGCCAGTCGCTCACTGCGAAGGCCTTGCGAGAACGCAAGAAGGAACTGTCGGTAGGTCGGGTGTCTAAGCCCCGGAAGTCGAGGTCTGCGGGGCTTTCGACCGATGACTCGATGGGTGACTCTCCGCGTCGTCGTCGGAAGTCCGGTGGGTCTCCTTCCAGGAGTCGGTCTCGCCACTCCTCCGCCTCTTCTGGGCATTCCAGGAAGCGCCGGCATAGGTCGCCTTCCCCGTCCTCTTCCGAGGACTCCGCCCGTCGGCGGGTCGCTTATCCCTCCATGCAAGCGACACCGGAGCAATGGGCTTCCTTCGGGAAGCAGATGCTAGCGATTCTGGAATCGGAGGGCACCGGTCCGTCTGCGCCTTCGAATGGGGTCGGTCGGCACCGGTCGAGAGACAGCACCCGTACGCCTTCGGGCTCGGGTGGTTGGCACGGCTCACGGGAGAGGTCCGGCTCGGACAAGGGTAGCTGTTCTCGCCATGCACGTTCCAGGTCCCAGTCCTCGACGCGCTCGAGACCGCTTGATCCTGTGCCATCTTCGAAGAAGACGTCGATGCCTGTGGCGCGGAGGTCGTCGACGATTACTCTCGAGGTTCCGTCTTCGAGGGGGTCGTCGATGCCGTCAGCGCCCAGGCTGTTGAGAGACACGCTCGGAGCTCCGGCTTCGAGGACTGTGTCGACGCTGCCGATGCTGGAGGCGTTGCAGCTGACGTCGATGTCGATTCGTTCGACGTCGACGCCTTTTCTGTCGACGCCGGCGCCGACTCGCTCGGCGCTCTCGACGCCTTTCGGGGCAGTGGTGTCGGAGGGGCCCTGTGGCACGGGGTTTGCCCCTAAAAAGGATATGGCTAAGGTCTGGCACTGCTTTGGTTCGCAGAGGTCTTCCTCTCCCCGCCTGGAGTACATTTCAGAGGGTGATGAAGGCTCTGATGGTGGTCTGGTTCCGGTTCCGGATGAACTTCTCTCGGGCCATAGTCAGTTTGATGACCTGAGGTTGTCACTGCATGATGCCAGTGGATTGGACACCTCTCCGGAGGTGGAGTTTTGTCGGCCGGAGCCTGGCACTCATGCCGATTCGTCATATCGGCGCCTTATGTCTCGGGTTACCAAGTACTTGGGTTGGTCGGCTCCCACAGGGGAGTTTGTTCAGGATGATCTCACGGACATCCTTGATCTCGGTTCACCCACTGACCCGGTTTTGCCTTTTCATATGGCTTTGAAGAGAAGGGTGGCGGCGGCTTGGACTGCTCCGGAGAGTCTCCCGGCAGTGGGCAAGTCTTTGTCGTGAAAATACCGTCCAGCCAGTAGCGACCCCTGCTACTTGTCTAGGCACCCCACCCCGGAGAGTTTGGTGGTGCAGGCGGCTATGGCCCTGGCAAAGCAGGCGTTGTATCCTACCATCCCTCCGGATAGGGACAGCAAACGTTTTGACAGCTGGGCGAAGAAAGTGTTTTCTTCTGGGGGTAGGCATTTCAGGCGGCCAACTCCATATGTGCCTTGTCTCATTTCACGCACACTCTGTGGAACTGTGTTGCATTAGCGGCTGATCATATTCCCCAAGGGGACAAACGGGATGGTTTCCTTGATATGGTTCAGGATGGCAAGGATGCCATGTGTGAGGCCGTTCAGTCGGGTTTGGACTTGGCGGATTGTGTCAGCCGGTCCATGTCGGCGAGCACCGTAATGCGCAGGTTTGCATGGTTGAGGAAGTCTGGGTACGCTCCTGATGTGCAGACCCGGCTCCTCAACATGCCCTTTGACGGTGAACACCTTTTTGGCAGCAAGGCTGACGGGAGCCTTGAGAGGTTGCAGACCTCCAAAGCTGCAGCAAAGTCGTTGGGCGCTGCAGTTCGACAACCTCCGCCTTTTCGTCCTAGGGGACAGCAATGGAGGGGAGGTTCCTTTCGCTATTACTCATCCTTCAGTAAAGCGAGAGGAGCTAGCAGTCAAAGAGGCCATCGTAAGAGTGCCAGAGGTGGAAACAAAGGTACTCGAGGTGCCAAGGCCACTCGGGCAGTTGCCTCTTTGCCCTCAGGCAACGCCACAGCCGCTACCACTCAGTCATGAGGCCAGGTCCCATGGTTCGCCGGGTGGGGAAGGCTGGCGCAGCATCTTGTAGAGTGGCAAGCCATTACTTCAGATGTGTAGGTTCTGGAGATCATAACCCACGGCTACTGTCTTCCTTTTCGGCAGAGGCCTCACGACAATCCACCAGGGAACCTCTCTTTGAAGAGTCCGGATCCGCTCCTTGCGCAGGAAATTCAAGCCCTGCTGGAGAAAGGCGCCATAGAACTGGTGCCTGTAGCGGAGGGGAACAAGGGATGGTATTCCCCTTATTTTTTTATTTCAAAGAAAGACGGGGGATTGAGACCCATCATGGACTTGCGTGGTTTGAACAAACTCCTCAGGAAGGGCAAGTTCAAGATGGTGACTCTTTCTCAAGTCCTCCTGGCCCTTCAACTTCTTGACTGGTTGGTGTCTCTCGACCTCAAGGATGCTTACTTCCATGTGCCGATCCATCCCAAGCACAAGAAGTACCTGAGGTTCGCGGTTGGCGACTCGCACTTTTAGTTTCGGGTCCTGCAGTTCGGATTGACCTCCGCCCCGAGGGTTTTCACCAAGCTCATGGTGGTGGTGGCAGCACATCTCAGGAAAGGGGGATTCACGTCTACCCCTACCTGGACGATTGGTTGATCAGGGGGAGCTCTCCCGAGCAAGTCCTGGATCATCTGTCCGTCACCTGCCACTCCCTTCACAGGCTGGGCTTCTCCCTCAATTTAAAGAAGTCCCATTTGACATCAACGCAGCGGCTCCAGTAAATCGGAACAGTGCTCGACACGTCCCTGGGGCAGTGTTTTCCTCCTCAGGTGAGGGCTCTTCACATTCAGCAGATGGTGCACAAGTTCCAGTTTGCCCAGACTCTCCCAGCGTCCGAGTTCTTGAGACTGCTCGGCCTCATGGCGTCCTGCATTCTTCTGGTGCCAGAGGCTCGTCTGCGGATGAGATCTTAGCAGTGGGTGCTCAAGCTCCAGTGGTCTCAGTCCTCCGGCAGGCTATCGGACCCTGTTCAGCCCTCGGTAGCCCGGGACCTTCTGTGGTGGGCCGTAGAGGGCAATCTGATGAAGGGTGCCCCATTTTGGCTCTCCTGGCCGGAGGTGACGATCGTGACAGACGCATCCCTCACGGGATGGGGAGCTCATGCCAACGAGCTGACAGTCAGCGGTCGTTGGTCTCCGTCGGAGTCCAGACTCCATATCAATCTGTTGGAGCTGAGGGCCGTCAGGCTAGCTCTGAAGGCTTTTCTGCCGACTGTGCGCGGGAAGAGTGTCCTGATTCTGACGGACAACACGGTGGCCATGCACTACCTCAACAAAAAGGGGAGGCAGGGTCACTTCCACTGTGCAGGGAGGCGATGAAGCTCGAGTTCTGGGCCATCCAGCAGGAAGTTTCGATCTCGGCAGTTCATCTGGCCGGAGACGACCACAAGACGGCAGACGCTCTGAGCAGGCAGAGCACGATCTCTCACGAGTGGGAGCTGGATCAGGAGATTCTCCTGGAGATCTTCGCCCTTTGGGGGACCCCTCAAGTGGATCTCTTCGCCTCCAGTGTCAACCGGAAGTGCGAAAGGTTTTGCTCGCGGGAATTTCCTCCAAAAGGAGCCTTGGGAGACACGTTCGTGGTGGAGTGGTCATTCCCACTGCTGTACGCGTTTCCTCCAGTCCCCGTCATCCCGCAAGTGTTGCGGAGGTTACGGAGGTTCGGTTCCCGGATGATCCTCATTGCTCCGGCGTGGGCCCGGAGGACGTGGTACCCGGACCTTCTAGACTTGTCCATCTGCCCTCCACGTCGTCTTCCCTACCGAGACGATCTGCTCTCACGGGAGGGGGGTCAGGTTCTCCATCCACAGGTCAGATCCCTCAATCTTCACGCTTGGCTTCTGAAAGGTTGAGGTATAAGGATTGGGACCTCCCTGAAGACGTGATGGAGGTGTTGCTCTCGGCCAGGCAGCCAGCAACTAAGTCTCTGTACCGTTGTCGTTGGAGAAGGTTCTGCGACTGGTGCAGAGTTCAGAATGTGGATCCGTTTGAATGCAACATTCATATGGTTTTGTCTTTTTTGCTTTCTTTGGCCCACAGGGGCTTGCAAGTGGGGACCATTAAAGGTTACTTGGCGGCGCTGTCCATATTTAAGCGCTCGTCTGAAGAGTGTTCCTATTTTAAGATTCCTTTAATTTCGCAGTTTTTGAAAGGGCTCACTAATGTGTTCCCTCCGTCACCTTTTTTGTGCCAGGTTGGGATTTGAACCTTGTTCTTAAGTTTCTTATGGGTGCTCCATTTGGGCCTTTACATTTTTGCCCTTTGAGGCTGTTAACTCTGAAAACTGTGTTTTTAGTTGCAGTTACTTCCGCTCGCAGAGTGAGTGAGTTACAGGCACTTTCAGTTAAGCCACCCTTCACTGTATTTCACAAGGACAGTGTTGTCCTTAGAGTTCGTCCTTCTTTTCTTCCGAAGGTGGTTTCGGCATTTCATTTGAGCCAGAAGGTTGTTCTTCCGGCGTTCTATCCTCCTCCACATCCTGGTAAGGAAGAGGAGAGGCTCCATAGGCTTGATCCTGGAAAGCGTTTGGGACAAGCTGTGATGAAACAGACTTTGTCTCGTTGGATTATTTTAGCTATCTCCGAGTGTTACCGCTTGGCGGGTAAGGACCCTCTGGCTGGCTTGCGGGCCCATTCAACCAGAGGAGTGGCTGCATCTACTGCCCTGCAGAGGGGAGTTCCTATTCGTCACATCTGTGATGCAGCCACCTGGGCTTCAGTACATACTTTTGTACGTCACTATTCCCTCGATTTCATCAGGGGGCAAGATATGGCCTTTGGCAAGGCAGTTCTCTATTCCGCAATTTGATTGGGCATGCTAAATTTGTATTCTAAATTCTTTTCCACCTCCTTGCTTGGTACTGCTTTGGGAGTCTGTCATAGATATGGAATACGTCGGAGGACCCAATCCCCTCGAAGAACAAGTTACTTTCTTACCTGGTAATGTTCTTTCGATGGGATGGTCCGACGACGTATTCCATATCGCTCCCTCCCTGCCTTCCCCGCTTCAGAATTTCTTTTGCGATTGCAGCTTGCGTTCAGCAAGGCCTTGTGTGTCTGACTGGCAGAAAACTGGTGGCACACGTTCTGGGAAAAAACTATAACTGAGGCTATGGGCTTTGTGCGTCCTACTTATCACATCGGTTGACGTCGGCCGTCGGAGGAGGTCCTCGGGGACGCCGTATCGACGTCATCGCGCAGGACGCAGACGCCAAAGATTTTCTGAAGCAGCACAGCTGTGGACATTACCTGTCATAGATATGTAATACGTAGTCGGACCATCCCATCGAAAGAACGTTACCAGGTAAGAAAGTAACTTGTTCATTTGAATCACTGTATTTGTTGGTCCTATGTGCAACTTTTTCTACTGCTCACTCAACTCTTGTGATAAGTCTGGCTGCTCAGCCACTGCTACCACATAACTGTGTAGTGCAGGCTTGTACCAAAGATGAAATTGTACTGACACTTGTAGTCTTAATTGCTTGTAGTGTTCCCAAAGGGTACTGCATGTGATTCTGCCTAACACCCGGTTCCCCCAAGGCTGGACTATATCAACAGCATCTTTTTCAACCTCCCTGCCTCTCCTTTGCGGCCCCTGCAACTCATCCAGAACAGAACCACAAGACGTATCCTTGGCCTCAAGCCCAGGGACAGCTTCTCTCTGGTGCTAACATCCCTCCACTGGCTCCCTTTGGCTACAAGGATCAAGTTCAAGACCCTCTGCATTGTCCACATGGCTTTCCGTGGCCTGGGACCTACCTATCTACAGCAATGCCTACCCAAATATGGTCCTTCCGAGGCCTCTGCTCATCTTCTCCAACCTTCTGCGAGTAAGCCGGTTCTACAAGCAGAGATTTGGAGGGAGATATTTATCCTCAGCAGTGGCCTCACTCTGGAATAGCCTCCCTAACAGCCTCCCTCTTGAGCCTAATCTCCTTAAAATATTCCTTTTCTCCTCTTCTATCTCTCTCATTTTACCCTGCTAACCTCTGCCTCTGCTCTATCCCTCTGTCCCTCCTTTTCCACACAGCTTGCTGACTGGCAACCAGGTGTATCTCAGAGCCTCACAGGTCCCCAGCACCCTCACCAGTCCTCTCGCACTTGCCTCCGGGCCTGCACTTGCCTCATCATTACTGAACTTGGTCAAATGACCCATAAGAGTGGCATATCTCAGCACTTACCCCAGTTTCTGATGGACTGGGCACACTTGGACACCGCCGCCTGCCCCCCCCTGCACTTGTCCTCCTCCTGCCCCCTCTCATGTACCATCTGTGCACTTGCACTATCTGAACATAGCATGCCTTTGAGATCATCTATCTATCGTCCCTGTCTCCCCTCCTTGCATGGTGGCACCTCAATGCACTTAGAAAAACTGCATAATCGCTGTCAGACCTATTTGTGGTTATCTACACTGTTAATTGTATTATATGCACTTACTCTGCCTGTGCAGATTTGTATCATTCGGAAATTCAAAGGCTCTGAATGACTGTTGATTTCCCCCCTTGTTCCCACCCTCCTTGAGCGCTTTGAAACACTTGCCTTATGTATAGGTGCTTTACAAATAAACATTACATTACTGTCCGCAGACTACCGAGTCGAAAAAAGGCCTTAAAAAGTTATAAAAAGTTGCCAGATCAACGTAGAATGGCTCTGGGAGCCGTGAAAGCGACACTTTCCTGCTTTAAACACCCTAGATTGGCTGGAAAAGCACTTTTAAACTGTCCACAGGCCACAGACACTGTTTGCAGACACCGTGGTCACGCCGCACGGGTGCAGTCACATGATGACGTTCGTGGTCATGACGGCCGTCCGTGGACACCCTCTGGGCAGGAATCGCAGGGCACATGCGCTGGATTTCCATAGAACAGGCACGGTGTACGCAGACTAATTAAAAGTGTGACACATGAAAACTGACATGTCCGGACATTGCGCCTGTCAGGGAGCCCCTCCATTTGGAGTGTGGACACCACAGACAGTCGTAGTGTCCATGGACTCATAATGGGAGTTTTAAGAAAAATAGGAAATATCACACAACTGCACAACTGCAAAACAACGCCTTGAGAGCAGCGTTGAATATCCCCAACAGAAAGCAAATCATTAAATTCAGAAAAGAGGCTCACTGGCTAAAAATAAAGGATAGAATGTTCCTTAAAATAGTCTCTCTCACCACCAAATGCCTGAACAATCTAGCACCTCCCTATTTGTCGGAACAAATCACTAGGAGAACAGCCACCCGCCCCATGAGATCTGCCAACACATCCATGCTTGAGATTCCCAGATTCAAACTTTATACAGATGGAGGAACAAGCTTCCCAGTTAAAGCTGCGCAATCTTGGAATATGCTCCCACTTGACCTCAAACTTGAACAACCATACCCCAAATTTAGACACAAGGTACTCAAATGGTTGTGCACTAATGACTCATAACCAGATCTAAACTTCGGCATTGACCGGCACTGTATTGTATGTAGGTACGTATATGTACGTGTTCCTTGACCCACAAATGATATTCTCTGTATTGCATGTATGTATGTATGTATATGTTTGCATATGCCTGTGATATGAACTTTAACTAAGCTATAAGACTACTTGTACTGCTGCGCCCAGCTACCTAAGGGTTTGGTGCGCATTATCAAATAAAGAAACAAACAGAAACAAACAACAATTAAAAAAAACATTTATAGTACCAAAAGTAAAGTTATTCAAGAAAGGGATGAGGTATTGGAATGGGAAATATACATGGGAGCATCAGGAACTTTTGTACAATAATTATGAAGGGAGGAAGGGAGTGAGGTTTCATCCATGCGTCTTTCATTAAAATGTTCAGAATTTGCTGGGGATGATTGCGGGGGAAAAGGGGGACAGGTTCAAGAAGGACAGTGAGATGGAACATTTTTAATCACATGATTTTTCCCATACTGTAAAAGTACTTTAAAATAATTACTAAGTTCATCCAATTTGTTGGACAAGTTCATGATTTGATTATTTACAGTTGGCGATAGGGCTTCTGTTTGTGATTCTGTGGACTGGGTATAATTAAACGGGGACATGGATTCTTCATGAAAACTATGTACTGTAAGAAAAGTAGAAATTATTATTTTAGTAAGGTGTGTACAAAAAACATTATTTGTTTACATTAAAATATCTTTTTTTGTTTTTGTTTTAATTGTTATTTGGTTAACATGTAACCTTTAACAAACACAATGAAAAGAAATCCATACAATAATTCACTTACTTTACAATCAGAGATCAGAAAAACAAAAAATAGACTGCACGTCTTGAGGGGAGAAACAGGGTTAAATCAATGACTTGTAAACTTGTAACACTCTTAGATTGGCTACATAATGATGTCGATGCTATAGATACTCCTACTAGTATTCCCTACTTGGAAACACTGCATCTATTTGTCGAGACAACACAAAGAGGATTTCGTCCAACATTTACACACAAACACTCATATGATGCTGCCATCCAAATCATGAAGACCAGAATGCAAAGAGAACTCATAAACATTAAGCTAGATAATCTTACAACAAGAAAATTAAAAGCATCTAAAATCTGTACTGCCTATACAAATTTTTTCAGGCAATATAAAGTGATGAAACTGTAAACTGACACTGAACATGTTATCAGCCTTGGTTTGCAAATCGATTGCCCAGATTTGGGGCTTACTCAAAGGTGGACCCAATACTGTCACTGCGTCCCTATTACTCAATGAAATAAAGTGAACAAACTGGGATTGATCACTTTTCAACTCTATTTGCTGAGCCGTCATGTCCTACCATCATACCTATTCTTTGCAAAAAGATCTCTGTCTGTTAACTTTTGATCATACAATCATCCTCATGCTAATCAATAGATTAAGCTCATTCAGAGCCCCGGGGATGTATTAATTATCCAATGCCACTCTAAAAGCCCATACCGAACAGTGTGCCTCTGTATTAGAGATACTATTTTGAAAGCTTATACTTACTGCCTTGATCCCTGCATCATGGAAACATTCTATAATCATTCCAATATTCAAGAGGGCAACCAAAAAGAACCCACAAACTACCACTAGGGGTGTACCGAACTTTGGCTTCGAGTAAGTATTTGGCCGAATTCCGGCTGAAAATAAGCTATTCGACTCTGGCCGAATAGTTTCTTGCTAGTCGGCTCTTGCCGAATACCTTAACATTCTCATTTGAATACAATGAAACATGAACTCAGAACGGCAAATATAGACTTCAGTTTGCAAAACTGAATAGA
This sequence comes from Ambystoma mexicanum, assembly GCF_040938575.1. Classification (NCBI taxonomy): domain Eukaryota; kingdom Metazoa; phylum Chordata; class Amphibia; order Caudata; family Ambystomatidae; genus Ambystoma; species Ambystoma mexicanum. The sequence goes on along the minus strand of NC_090932.1, from coordinate 369,782,346 downwards.
ATTAGACCAGACAAATTGCTATCACACAGCTGAAAAATATCTTATATTGTAATCTGCTATTTAGGGCATGATTTGTTACAGATTCTTAGACAAAAAAGGTGCTCATTTTATATACTTAGCCTGTAAAAATACAGGAACATCTTTTTCTTTGGCGAGTGCTTCATATGCAATGTGCATTTTTTTCAGTTGGAAAAAATAAACTGAAAGAAATGTGCATAGAAACTTTCAGTTCCTGTCATGTCACTTGCCATTGCATACGTCATAGACCCCTCTTTTCTTTTTGTAAGGACTTGATTCCTGAGTTTAACATTATCTGATATTTTATCAGGAAATTATAAGTTGCATATGTTTGTGTATTGGCAAGAAAGAGTGGCTAGGATAAGTGAAAAGTGAGCGGCATTTGTTTGGGTGGGGTGAATAGTTGTGAGATGGAGTTCACGCATTTCAGATTTCCTCTTGACTTGTGTCCTGCATGAGCCGACATGAGCCATTCTTTCAATACATTTCTATGTGAGCTGCAAAGAAGTTTCTAAACTCGACCACATTGAGTTTGCAACTGGATAGAGAATACAATGCATCTGATTCACAAAGGCGTTGTTTTGCATTTGTGAACCCTACTACTTTAATTGCCACTGAATATGCAACAATCATCTGCACATTTGGTCCCTTCATTTTGGTTAAATATGCTTTTTTCTGGCTTTTATTCTTTAAATAAAGGTGCTACATTAATTGCCATGAAGAGAAATAAAAGTATAGAATGCATTTAAAATGGTGTTTTATTTGTTTTTTAATACGTGTGTTTTTTGAAGTTTGGAACATGATTTATTAAATAAAGCAACTATTCGGCTTCGGGCGAATAGGTGAACAACTATTCGGCATTCGCCCGAATACTAAATATTTTATTCAGTACAGCCCTAGCTACCACCCGATTTCCCTGCTAGATATTCTAGGGAAAATATTTGCATTCCTGCTATTCAGAGAATTGACCAAATGGCTGAAAGCGACATCCCAGCTAGATAACCATAAATCAGGCTTTGTGACAGGCCTGGGTACATCTGTCAATCTACCCATTCTATCAGCTATGAAAAAGCAAGTATTAGGAACTAACCAACTGATATACTTAACTTTAATTGATTTTAGACAAGCTTTTGATTCTATCCCAAGAGATGTCCTGTGGCACAAATTAATAAAAGCGGGGTTCCCCTTGTTCATACTCAATCTTCTACACCCGTTCTATTCCAATACTTCTATTAGAGTAAAGTTAAATCAAGAAGGACTACTATCTCAGGCCATCCCTACACACCGTGGCCTCAAACAAGGTTGCATCTTAACCTCAACATTTAATTTTGACATTAGAGATATAAACACACACCTGCAAAGCATTAGATCATTCCGATCTAAATTTGGTCAATATGTGGTGTACGCAGATGATCTTGTCCTAGTTGACCAGACACCTATAGGACTTCATAGGTAGGCATGCAGGGGAGAGACCTAGTTGGTCATATGCATTAACTACATTTTTGGAAACTGTTTTAGAGACACTATTGCACGTTTAAATGCATTAGGAATCATCATGTCATGATGTACAATGGTAAAAGTTTATGAAAACTGTAAACCAATAAACCAATTAAAAAATATAGGACTTCAGAGAAAGCTCAGTGCGCTATAAAATTATGCATCAGTAAATTATTTAATGATCAACATAGAGAAATCAAATATTCTCATAATGCAATCAGGTAAAGGCAGAAAAAAAAGACTTTTAAGTGGCAAATTGGCACACAACCACTAGACATAATTCATGAATTTAAATATCTGGGACAAAACATTAATGACAGGACACACCATACAAAAGAGAAATAAAGTACAAAATGGAAATTATGACTTCCCAAGCTAAAAAATACAATGAAAATATGGGAAATTCTCTTGATTACCTGCAATAAAATGTTACAAACAGAAAGTCACACCAGTTGTCACATATGGCGCGCAAGCAGAATTACCAGATAAGCACCCAAAATGGAATTATGTTGAGGTTCGGTATTGGAAAACGATTCTATACTTGCCAAAATGTGTTCCCATTGAAATCATTTGTTATGAACCAGGATTTACTTCTCTCAGTGCTATTGTGCCTGGCAATCCCTTATATTATACAGAAAGTGCTTGATGACCAAAATATTTGCATTAGTACAAGTACTGGCATATGCTCTAAAAGGGAAACATGACAAATCATTGGAAACTTGAAAAGATCACTGTGTCACAACCATGAATAATGCTGATATTGAAGCAACATTGCTCATAGGTAACCCTGATGGTGCTAACAAAATGTATATCTCCATGATTCGAGTATAACTTGGGATAAGTGCAATCAATATAAAATATTTACCAAAATATGTTCTTAAATTTCTAGGCGAGAAATATTGTGGCTTTCTAATCAGTCTGTGCTTTGACTTATGGCCTACTAAAGCACTCCTAGCCTCCCGCTCAAAAAATGGACACAAGACAGATCTTGTAGATTATGTGATCTTCCCAATCAAATTGAGACTGTAGAACCCTTAATTGTTGAATGTACTAATTTATCACAACTGAGAAAGGTATACTTTCATAAATCTTTCATGATTTTACATCGCTATCCCAACACCAAATGTGGTTCATGATTTTTTTATGCAAACCGAATTTCGCTTAATCTAGCCGCAATAAATTATCTCATGAAGTTGAAGATTCAGTTGGAACCATGACTTCAGTAGGCAATTAAGGCAACTGGGAGAATTGGGTGATGACAAATCTTAAATAAAGTATTACATGCACTTTGCACATGTAAATATTAAGAAATGCCCATCATAGACTAGAGTTATGACTCCTTATATCACCACTCCCCAACGTTGTCGAAAATGCATATGATGACATGATCTTATAACCATATTTCTGTTGTTAGAGTCATCAAAACCATTGAACAACATATGTTAGAAAATCATCATATCAAATCAATTTTGCTTTTCTCTTTCATCTATGCTATGATGTAATTATTTTTAACCTATGTATAACATTGCTGACGTGACACTTTTATTATGTACGTAACGAACTGCAGCTAGAAATTTATATTTTATCTTCTCTTTTATTCTTTCTGTATTTGAAAGGTTGTTTTTTACAACCACAATAAATAAATAAAGTACAAAAATAAAAGAATCTTTAAGTATTCCGGCTGGCAATTCCCCTATGATAATTCTAGAACACATGATGCTCTTACATCTACTATAATTTGGCGCAACTTTGATTTTTATTATTGATCATAGGGTGCCTAAACATTCTATATTGATCAACCTATTTTGCCCACATGGATATATGTATTACATCCAGTATTTATCTACTATATGTATGCTAGAGGACATCCTCTCATCTGTTTTTGACATGTAATAAAGAAATCTTGGTACCACATTTCACATATAATACAGTCCAAAGTTTATCTTTTACATACCACATATTGTACAGTCAAGACTTGTTCACCCAATGTTACATTTCTTCTTGTGATGTGATACCTGTATATAGCTTAATGATCATTAATTCCATGTTCATACATATATCATAAATAATTTTCTTACTGGTAATTTGTACAAATCTAACATATACAAATATAAAGTACATAAATAAGTGTCTGACTGGTAATAGGAACAAATCTAGCGTACACTTGGAACATATGATCAACCAGACACATTCTTGACAAATGCTATATTAAGAAAGATTATGTTATCTCTCCGCAAACTATACATTATGTTCGTAATAAGTACATTCAAAGAGCATTTCATTCATTGGTTTAACAGTCATCTACTCCTCTACTGTCCAAATTCAACTTATAAAAATGCACTCATTCCATGATCTGTCTGTAATTCAAATTCTGTCAGCCGCATTTTACATATTATTCTTACTTTCATTTGTCTCATTTTGAGTTCCTGATCTCCCCCTCTTTTGCTCAGGGTGACTTTACTACTTAGGCCAATGAATGTGAGATATTTCTTTTCATCCATTTGGTGTACAGCTTGCCAGTGACTGGCTAATGGGAATTTCTGATCTTGGCTTCCTATGGTCAAAAAGTGTTCCTGAATACAGATTCTCAACTCCCTAATCATGATGCCTATGAAGATTTTATTGCATTTTCATATCATTCCATAAACAAACCATTTTGATCGACAGTTGATCATACCTTCAATCTTAATCTTTCCTCTTTTGTGTACCAGTACATTCTTGAGTTGTCTTATATGCATATCGGCACATTGTACATGCGCCACATCTGAAAAAGCCATTCCTCATTCGCTGTAACCAGCTGACATTTGGCATTATTTTTGAGACTTGGAGTCTTGGTATAGATAATTCGTGGTCAGTCATCCAAATATCATTTAATGTCCTTATCCAAATGTAGAATAAACCAGTGTTTCCTCTTAAGGGTTTTGATAAGATCTTTTCTATTTTTTTATTTATGTGTTTTATTGGTTAAAACAAACCTAATAACACATACATGTTAAATAAAATACCCATTTCAAATCAATATTAAATGAAATCATACAATCAAATACATATTCAATTCTAGTACAAAAAATGATTAACAATACTTATCTTTTTTACCCACAGTACATACATTAATTGATATAAAAAACACATAGCAGTCAATAAAATAATTTCCCTTATTTCAAATTAATATCTTTAAAATGTCCTGCCATATGTAAGAAACAGTGTCACTCATTACCACATTTTTGGCCGCATAAATATAAGGCCAGAACTGGTCTTGATGAAAGGATTGCGCATTATATCCTAATTTCGCATATCCTTTTTCATAAAATTAAGATAAGGCAGAGCATCTTGTCAATAAGTGTCGATCAGGTTCTATCTCAGATTTACACAGTCTGCACATTCATTCTTGATTAGGAATACCCTGCCATGCTCCTGTTCTAGATAGTGTGGGCAATTGTCCTAATCTCAAACACATACTTAAGTTCCTGATTTTAGGGTTTTGGATATTTTTTAAATATGTGCAGGGGTTGTCTATCGCAAGTGCTTGTAATGCGTGACTGGTGTAAGTTGATTTCCCTACTAAATTTAGCATTTCGATCACAGCAGTCCAAAGCCCTTGCTTTTGCTATTACCATTTTACACTTAACAGTACAGTTTTCCTCTGCACTGTTAGAGTAGTCAATTTCAGTTAGGAAGGTAATTATATCCTTGATCCATTTTTTCAGAGCTAAGCAGGGTGAAACAAGTTCAATCAGGCCTTGGTAGTAACCATAGCTAGAGTTATCCCTAACACATTCATCTACTATTTTAAAGTATAAAAACTGGAGTAGATCTTTTTCTGGGTACTCAGTCTGGTCAGCGCCAGTTCATTACAGATTGCCTCGACCGGCACCAGATTTGCTAACCCCAGGGCCTTTCTCCATAATGTCCCTTCCAATGCATTCAACCAGTACACTTCTTTTGTTGAAAATACTTCAAGTCCATATAGGATACTAAGGTTTTTTATAGTAATCTTAGACCCTCTACAGAATGACCTGGGCCTTTTTGAATAAAAGTCTTGTTGGCAAAAAATCTAGCCACAGCCTTGGAAAGACACTCCTCACTGTTACATGAGATTGGGATAACTAGGTATGTATATGTATCAACCACTTCCAGGTGTAAATTACCAATCGTCCACCCATATATTTTAATCCCACTTCTACTTTTCTTGAAAATCATAACCTTAGTTTTGTCTAGATTAATTAAAAGGCCATGACACGTTGTGAATTGGTTCAGTGCAGTGAGGCTGTGCTGCAGTCTGATCGCTGTTTGGTCCATAATTAAATGTCAGCTGCATATGACAGCCAAGAGATGGACTGCGGGCCATTCTTAGGAGGGACATTTTTGCACTTTGAAAGATTTTTTCCCAGATCAAAGGTATAAATATTAAATAACGTCGGCGCTATAGCAGAGCCTTGTTTTAAGCCATAGTTGGTCCTTATCTCGTCTCCTAAAGAGCCCTTTTGATTGATTCTCACACGGACTCTAGTATCTGTGTATAAGGCTTTTATAAAGTAAAAAATCTGTGCCTATATTGATATGATATGATATGATATGATATGATATTATATGATATGATATGGTATTTATAACGCGCCTATACACAAGTGTTTCAATTTCCCATTCCATTTCCCTCATGAACTCCCAAAGTAAATTTCGACTAACAGTATCAAAAGCTTTTGAAAAGTCGATGAAACATACATAAAAGGTTTTTATGTGATAATATCGCATCTGTCTAATAAAATAGTTTAACGTCCACAAATTTGACAAAGTGCTATACCCTTTTCTAAAACCTGCTTGCTGGCGATTTAATATACTCTCTTTAGTTAAGCATATTTTAATATGACTTAAAAGAATCTATGCAAAAATCTTAGAACTACAGTCTATCATGGCTAGTAGCCTGTAATTTGTTGGTAAGTCGCGAATACCTTTTTTATAAATTGGTAGCAATGTTGTATATTTCCAGCTTAGTGAGATCTGAACTGTCCTTACAACCTCTTTGAATATAGGAGCCCACAATTTCAGATTCTTTTTAAAAATGACATTTGGCAGCCAAATGATAAATTCAATTTCCTTCTCGGTAAAAATTAGCCCGCTCCTTTCCAGTATATGCTCCTTTGATAAGATCTTTGTCCTTACAGTATTTGGTCACAAATGTAATAGTCCCTTGATTCTGTTCCATTTTCCATTGTTTGAGTTTCAAAGTCATCTCTCTTTCCATACGCTGGACTTTGTCCTGGGCCTTTTCAATACTGTTTAAGGAGTAGACTCTTGCTAAAAATCTATTCTTTAACAAGTTACATTCCATAGCAAACCTTTCTTGATCTTCACAGTTGCACCTAGCTCTTGTAAATTCTCCCAATGGTATATTGTTAATCACTGATTTCTGGTGGCAACTTGTGGCATGCATAGTGGAATCAACTTCTGTTTCCTTCCGGTAAGTGCATGTAGATTGTCAAATCCAAAAAATCTCTTCTCTTCTCATTGCTGTAATGTTTAAAACTTATCCCAAAGTTATTCCCATTAAGTCTGTTGATGAATGTTTCTAAGTCATCATGGTTCTCTTTCCAAACAACCAACATGTCATCCATGTACCCCTGCCACATAATGGCATTTTCCTTAATGCATTAATCCACATACACATATTCATCCTCAAAGTGGCCCATGAATAGAATTGCCAGGGCTGGAACATATATTGCGCCCCTGGCCATCCCTTTAATTTGTTGATAGAAGTGTTCATTAAAGATACATTTGTTTTGTTCCATAGTCACATTTAGCATTTCTTTCAGCATATTAATATGCTCATAATGTGATGCCAAACTATTCCTGAATATGCATTCAAGTGCCTTAATCGCTAGCTCATGTTGTATGGACATGTACAGAGCTTTAACATCCATCGTCACTAGTCTGTAGCCAGTTTCCCATTCCAGTTCTTTCAAAGATATTAGTACTTGTGTAGTATCTCGTAAATAAGATGGCATGTTGGACAAGTATGGGCAATTAACAGTGTCCAGATATTCAGTAATCTTTTCAGTGGCCCAACGTACCCCACTCATTATTGGTCTTGCTTCTGGAATTCCTTCATAGGTTTTAAGTATTTTAGGTAGGAAATACATAGTGGGCTCTCTCACTGTTAAGTATGTTTTTTCCTGGTCCATCAGTAGGCCATGTCTGTGCCATTTCCCAATTAGGTATTTCAATTTGTTCACCACCACGGACGTCATTTCACCAAAATGACAGTTGTAGATGAAGTGACATCACATGACCCTTGACCTCTGATGACATCATAGGAAGTGATGTCATTTAACCCCACCCCGAAGTGACATAACAGGAAGCAATGGCACACAACCTTTCACCCCTTGACAAAACAGGAACTGGCATCATGTAGCATTGTTCCTAAGTACACTATGAAAAATATGCTTACGATATGACTGTAGTATGATATACATTTCATACAAGAATGGATCAGAATATGTATCATTAATATCAGTGTGTACAGGACCATATTTCCAAATTACTGTGAATTCAAGCAGAAGTCCAAGGCAAAATGATTATGATGTGCTATTATATGGCACTTACGCTGAAGCGCTCCATATTGAACAAATGTACATACAATATCATCCAATCTCAGCTGGTACTCATGTATCAACATCAGAAGGATGAAAGGCTGAGTTGGCCTTGCTGAGATTCAATAGTAAACACAATGGATCACCCATGTTATAATGGGTACTCCCGTCCCCTGCACACCTATCCATTTAGAAGTTGCCCTATCAGTCAAAGTTTAGTGGGACTCATCCAGCTGGTGGTCCCATATATTCAGACTTTAATTGCAATTTCTTTCAAACCACATTCTGTGTGCTTAAATTAAGAAAAATGTATTAGTCAATTGAAGGTAAGAAAGGTAAATGATTATTCTTTCATAATTACTCTGTTGTATATATCAATTTAAATTGAATAATCTTGATTTTTACATTACAATTTGTTCAACATTGAACTCACAACTTTTTGCATATTCAGGTAAACAATAAGAAACTAAGTAAATACATTTTTCAATTATAGGTGCTCTATGCGTTTCGATAGATAACTCTCTTCTTCAGGAGAAAAAACTCAAACAAACTTTCTATCAATTATGACTATTCATCAGTTCAACATTATCAGGTTTGTGAAAACAATTTCACATTTATAGAAACAGTTCACAATTCACAGTCTTGACTGCCAGTGTGAAATAATGGGTACTGGTCTTCAGTTTGTGTACTCTTGAGTCAATGAGGTTACTTGAGGTGTTCCTATAATGTAAAGTGAAATTCTATTAGAATTCCCAAGTGGTATAGTGTTCAATAGATTTACATAAGTTAACGTAGCTTAATTACCTTATGGTGCTCTGTGAATATACTAGCTGGGTGGTAGATTGTTGTAATGTGTATCTGAGGTGAGGTGGTGACATCACTGTTGTATGGAATGTAGTGATGTCAGAGTGTGTGGAGTGTTGGGGATGTTATGATCTGAAAGCTGGTTCTAAGGTTTACAGTTGAGAACTATGCTGGCTTGATGGGACATGCCGATGTTTCTTCCTGGCATCTTATCTACAATAAACCTACAAGTAACTTACCTGCTGGTCCGGGAGTTCTTCAGGAACCAAGATATTACACTGGTTCGATGATGGGATCCTGTCGTGGAGGGGGCAGCTGTTGAAGTCCAGGAGCATCACCCTCCATTTAGCCATGTCCCATGGGTGATGCCAGCCATCATCTGCTCGTGGTTTCCCGAGCTGGGGACAGCATCTCAGCAGGCCGGGTGGTGCTGGGTATGAGTGTCCAGGCATTGGGAGCGGAGTTGTACTGCACTCATTCACGTTGTGCAGGGCTAAGAGGTTGCTGAAGGGAAAGTGCCTCCTTGAAGTTCTGGCAAGTCAGTGTGTGCGTCCATCATGTTCTTCATCAAAAGGAAAGTTGTACGGCACACGTTTCGGTGTGCGGGGAGGAGCATGGAGCTACACCAGTGAGGATAAGTCCTGAGCAGGCTGGGTGGTGCTTACTCAAAGTGGCTACTAGCAAGACTGGTGCCGGGGCCCGGATGACTTGGAAGGGAATTCCCAGAGCTAACGTGGGAGCCGGGGGGGGTCGAGTCGCTGTGCGCCCTTTCTCCCATCGGAGACCAGAGGAGCGTTTCCTTTGGGCAGTGTGAAGCAGGGCCTGTTGGATGTCTGCGGCGGCCGAGCCATAGTTGCCCCTGTTGTGCCATGTTCGAACAACGTGGGCACAGAGCGCCCGAGGTGTGGTTTCTCGGCGCTTTGGATTATACAGAGTTTGCCATGAGGAACAAGGGGCGGAGATGTGTCTTCTGCGGCGCTCCGATTGAGATGGTGATGTCATTTCGTTGTTGCCCCGCGTTCCAGCGCAGGTTGCTGGAACGTGGAAGAGGCTACGGATGCGCTGCGGCTGCGCGGTTTGAAAAAGGCAAATGTGTATGGGCCCAGATGAGGAGTGGTGCATGTTGCTTCTCCAGCGGTCCCAAGAGCAAGTCTGCCAGTGATCGTGGGACTTGCGTTTCATTAATGGAGGAGTTTGGAACCCGGGAAAAGATTATAGGGTGCACTTTTGTGGATTGTCAGTCACGGTGCGTGACGAGGGACACCCTGAGGACAGCGTGTTCGTCTGACATGGATGACACAAATATTTTCCTTCAAGCTAATGGAGACTGCTGTGTACAGGTCGGAAACCTGTCTACCTCGGGTTCCTGTGTGATGTTCTACAGAAGGAGGTCTACGTGTCTCTTTTAAGACAGTATTAGGAATATTTTCTGGCCGTTTGTGTGGTGTCCTGTTATGTGTTGTGGCCTGTACGTATTTAGCACCGGTGCATGTGTGTGTGTGATGTGTGTGTATGGGCCAGTATGGGAAGGTGTGTTTGGTGTGTTGCCTGCGTGTGTTTGATATTTATTGCATTTTTGTTTATTTATTTATTTATTTATTTATTTATTTATTCACATTTGTTAAGCGCACATCAGACCGAAGGCATATAATGTAATGCTGTAATGCAGATCTATTGCTGCCTATTGACCCAATTTTATTGCAGGTGGGCGGATTGGTCTTTTCGACCTGGACATGTGGGTGAGTTCGGACTCGTGGGAATGGGTTCTTTCTCATCATTGTTCACCTGTTTTGGTCCTTGGTGTTTTGGTATTTCCTTCATGGAGCTCGGAGTTAACTTGTGTGGTCCAGTGAATCTCATTAGATTTCCATCCCTTGCTGAAATTTCTGATTAATGCTAATGTTAAGTACTTTATTCATTGTGTCATCTGTCTCGAGAGCAGAATGAGTTATGTGATTGTGAGCATGTGTAGGTGAGTTGCGTTGCTGAACTTTCATTGCCAGTTGTCCTGCATTGTGACTCATGGAGTGATTGGTGATGTATAGTATTTTGGCTGCAGTTGTGGATTCTGCTGTGGGTAGGGTGGTGTGTTCTACCCATTATTCCTCTTAGGGCAGTTCATGGGTTGTGGGGTCTCATGGAGGTGTACTGCATAGTAGTTATGGTGCACTGCAGTGTAGCAGTTTGGCACAGACTAGGGGTCCTGGGTTGCAGGGATGGTGTGCTGCGGTGCTGCAGTTTGGCAGGACTAGGGGTCCTGAGTGGTGGTGTTGGTGGGCTGCGGTGGTGCAGTTTGGTTGGACTAGGGGTCCTGAGTGTTGGTGTGCTGCGGTGGTGCAGTTTGGCTGGACTAGGGGTCCTGAGTGGTGGTGTTGGTGTGCTGCGGTGGTGCAGTTTGGCTGGACTAGGGTTCCTGAGTGGTGGTGTTGGTGTTCGTGTGCTGCGGTGATGCAGTTTGGCTGGACTAGGGGTCCTGAGTAGTGGTGTTGGTGTGCTGCGGTGATGCAGTTTGGCTGAACCAGGGGTCCTTAGTGGTGTGTTGGTGTATTGTCACGGGCAGTTGATTGAGACTTAGATCTCGTGTTGTGGTGGTTAAGGAGTTGCGTTGTTGCACAGTCTATTTGGACTGTCGTTGTTAGGTGTTCCTGTTCTGTTGGGGGTGCTCTGTATGGGTTCTGTGGTGAACTGATGTAGTGATGGTGTGCTTATTGTTGCTCTTGATGAGCTGGGATTTTGCCCGGGGGTGGCAGCCCTGGTGCCTTAGAGTGCAGACTAGGGTGGAAGGTTGTTTGTGCACCGATGGTTTAGCGTGTTAGGTAGGTTATATTTTTGGGAACGCTGGGGCATGGCAGGTCCTAGGTTCCAAGGGGCAGCTTGGAACAGGTGGTAGCGCTTAGTTTATTATTTTTGTTTCTTGAGGGTTTTTCCAGTTCAGTTTATGGGAGGAGTTAGCCCTTATTAGAATGCATTGGGTTCCTCATTGGGTGTTTTGAGAGGGAGGAGTGGAGTTGGAGTTGGATTTGGGAGTGTTCTGGAGTTGAAGTTGGGGTGTCTCAATGCTTGTCCAATTTTTTGGAGGCACAGTTAGAGAGTGTATTCTTGGAGTGTCTTGTAGGTTATGTTGTCCCATGGTTTCGTGGTTAAGCACATTTCCCTAGTGTCATAAAACTGGATGTGTTGAGGGTGATGCTGAGCTCCAGGTGGCAGTTTCCTTGTTGTCAGTGGAGTATGGTTAGTTGGTGCATTACATGCTGGCCACACGTGTATGTAGGGGAATTGTGTCAGTGATGGTTTTAGTGGAATTCCTCCTTGTTCAAGAAATGAAAGGAAGGAGAGGTGTTGTAATGTGTATCTGAGGTGAGGTGGTGACATCACTGTTGAATGGAATGCAGTGATGTCAGAGTGTGTGGAGTGTTGGGGATGCTATGTTCTGAAAGCTGGTTCTAAGGTTTACAGTTGAGAACTATGCTGGCTTCATGGGAAATGCCAATGTTTCTTCCTGGCATCTTATCTACAATAAACCTACAAATAACTTACCTGCTGGTCCGGGTGTTCTTCAGGTACCAAGATTTTACATAGATGTCACCCCTTCATGCGGTAGTGCTTGGGTCTCTTCTGTTCCTTATCCATACAATTCTCATTCATACTTGCTGAGATTCAAACCTGTAGATCAAACACATCGCAGCAGTGAGACCGCAACCCACTGAGCTATTTTACTAGCTATAGTAAAATTAGCAATTATATGCCTGAATGATTTCAAAGTCAGAAAGCAAATTACACTATGTACTGAATACAATTAAACTGGTAACTGAACTGCAGGCCAGTTCATCTGCAGGTATGGTGCACATTTGGCCACTTGTCAAGCTTGTGTGCATCTACTTTTCAGACTTCAGATGTTGGAAAATACACACCATTGAGAGGTTTCATCACTTTGTATTAAAGAATTTAGAGTAGTGCAGGGAAAGCAGTACACTCACACATCATACAGTACTCTGGGCACTCATTACCTCATACATGCAAACAAACATCCTGAAGAGCATGTCAGGGAGATAGGAAAGATAGGGACATTACAATTAGGCATTCATTGTGGCACAATTAAATCAGGGGTGCTATGGTCAATCATTTCTACACTGTACAAAAGCTTGTAGGCACAAGGATGTTGTCAAGTGACCGAGGACACCGAGATGGAACGTATTTTAATGATCGTAACAGAGACAACAACTGAAAAAAAACATACTATAACTGCAACTTGCGAAAAGCAAAATACACGGTCCAAAATGGATGCTTATTATACTCTATGTTAGGCAGAATCATATGCAGTACCGTTTGGGAACACTACACACAATTAAGGCTACAAGTGTAAGTACAATTTCACCTTTGGTACAAGCCTGTACTACACAGTAAAGTGGAAGCGATGGCTGAACAGCCAGACTTATCTCAAGAGTAAAGTGAGCAGTACAAGAGGTTACACAAAGGACAGCAATCACTATGTTAAATGTTAAATGTTCATGTTAAATGTTAAAGGTATTTGTACCGCGCACCGTCACCAACTGAGTTGGTCCCCAGGCACTCTGGCGGATCTGCAAATGAGAAGGTGGGATGGGTTAGTAGGTGAAGCGGGAGGAGGATAGTGAGAGGAGTGGTGTTCTGTTGGCAGCTTCAATTCGGTATACACCAATTGCTGAGCTTTGGTGCGAGTGTCGGATCGGTGTCAGTCCTCGTGTGCTGTTGGTGTTGCTTATGTGTTGTTGCAGTGTTGTGAAGTGCGTGTGGGTTGTTGTGCGAGAGATGGTTGTGTGAGATTTGTGAATGAGATAGTCGGTTGTATGAATTTTAACAGAAGTTCAGAAATCTGTCCGAGTGTGGCACTCGCCAATCCTCCCAATCTCATCAGGGTGGGCAAAGGGGTTACGCCTGGCAGGGTTTGGTTTGTGTCGGGTGCTCCCGGTGCTGTTCTAACACGCTCTGTAAGTGTTCCGATTGCTCCTCGTCGTTCTATTCTAGCCAGCTCTGTAGGTGTTCTAATGCTGATGGATTGATTAATGCGGGTTGGGTGTCTATTCTCCTCCTTGGGTGCTGGGGCTGGTGTAGTGGACTCCTCTCAAACTTTCTATCTAAATGAGTCTGCCGGTTTGGATATGGTACGTCTGGGGGGAGTTGATGAGTCATTTAGGGCTTTCATCTGGGTCTGAGTATGTGATCAGTCTCTGGAGACCTCCTTTTGTGGCTATTTCCCATGATATCTTATGGTCTGTTGTGTGGTCGGTTCTTTGGGTTCAGTGTTTGTCCATTTTGAGAGTGGCCGAGGTTGGTGTTATTTTCATCGTTTTAATAGGGTGGGCATTCTAGTGCGTCGCTGTTGTGGTTACGCTGTGAAGAGCCATGATTTGAGGAGTTTCCTGAATGCTAGGTGGTTTGTTGTGTTCCGTATATTCTTAGGTAGGTCATTCGGGGTTTTCGGTGCCTGGTGAGAGAAAGAGGATCCTCCGAATTTTCTTCTGTTATATGGTTTTGGTTCCAGGCGGATGTCGGTGCGTGATCTCAGTGTTCTTGTCAGTTGATGTAGGCGTAGTTTATCGCTTAGGAATTCTAAGCCTTGTTTGTGTATTGCTCTGTGCGTGATGCACATGGACTTGAACTTTATTTGCTGTTTTAATGGTAGCCAGTGTAGTATTTTTAGCGCAGGTGTGATGTGTTCTCTTCTGGGTAGCTCGAGGAGGAGTCTGGCTGCTGCATTTTGTATGCGTTGTAGCTGTTTTAGAAGTCGTTCGGGCATGCCCAGGTATGGGCTATTGGCATAGTCTACTCTGGACATGATCAGAGCGATGATGGTAAGTGTTTTGTTGGTGAACGACAGGAACAGTAGGATCCTTTTTGCTGCTCACAGGAGGAAGAAACATTTCTTGAGTAGAGAGTTTACTTGTGGCTCTAGAGTGAGGTTGTTATCCATCAGGACCCCTAGGTTTTTTACAGTTGATGGTTCTAGTATGGTGCCGAGCTCTCTTGGCCAGGGGATGTAGCTGATGTCTCCTCCCTTTTTTGAAACAATCATTATCTCTGTTTTGCCTGGGTTGATTTTGAGGTGGTTGAGGTTCATCCAGTTCAATATCTCACAAAGGCAATTCTCTAGTGTAGTGTTTTCTTCTCGGGTGTCTTGTATGTTGAAGATTATTTGAGTATCTTCGGCTTAGTTGTAGCATGTGAGCCCGTGTTTTTTGATGAGTTTGATTAATAGGTACATGTAGATGTTGAATAGAAGCAGGGAGAAGGATGATCCTCGTGGTACTCCGCACATGGAGTCTCTAGGTTTGGATTTAAAAGGTTTCATCCAGATAGTTTTGGTTCTGTTTGTTAGGAAGGATTTGATCCATAGTAGGGTGGTGTCTGTAATCCCTAGTCCTTCTAATCTCTTTATGAGGATGTTGTGGTTGACAGTGTTGAAAGCTGCGGACAGATCAAGGAGAATCAGGGCAGTACTGTTGTCCGAGTCTGCGTTCGTTTTTAGGTCGTCCCATATTGAGAGGAGAGCTGATTCTGTTCCTCTCATTGGTCTGAAAACAACTTGTGTCTGGTCTAGTAGGCAGTGCTCTTCTATGAATTCTTGGGTTATTTTGTAGACATACGTTTCTAGCAGTTTGGCTATGTAGGGTATGTTGGAGATGGGTCCATAATTGGATAAATCCTCTACATTTTCTGTTGTGTCTTTGAGTAGCGGCTTGATGTACGCTGATTTGAAGGCCTGTGGTACTTTACCTGCTGAGATTGAGTGGTTGAGGAGATTCCTGTGGTATTCCATGGGGGTTACCTTTTTTGAGGATTGTTTTGTACATGTCTGGGGGGCAAGGGTCTTCAGGAGAGCCTGATTTGTTGCTTTGGTTTACCAGTTTGACGAAAGCCTCAACTGATATTTCTGGGAAGCTTCATAGCTTGTTTGGGTGTTCCTCATCGGTGTAGCTGGGGTTTGAGCTGTGATCGCTTGGTCTGTTTTGTATGGTGTGTTGTATAGAGGTTATTTTGTTTTTGAAGTGATCTCTTAGGTTATCGCAAAGTTTCATCAATGGAATTGGCGTGTTGTTGCAGCCCGGTGGTTTTTTTTATTTTGTTTATGATTTTGAAGAGTTATTTTTGGGTGTTTGGTGCTCTGAAGATTTGGTTGTCGTAATGCTTCCTCTTTGCTTTTTGTATTTCCTTTTCATATGAGCGGATCTGTTGCAGGAATTTCAATTTGTTTGCAGTGGTGCTGTTGGTCCTCCATTCAGATTCTAGTTTGGCCCAAGTAGCCGCCTTGCTGATGAGATCCCAAGAAGCATGTCTCTGAAAGGCGACGGCTCTGGCCTTGGCTATGACCGCATGGGCAGGAATCCACTCAGGAACAGGTTTGCCGTGTACATCTTGGAGAGGGCCTGAACCTTCCACCTGGAAGCCGGAGAGCTGGGGGAGGAGCCACCAAAAGTCAAGAACAATGCCTCAGGCTTCCTGAAGGATTTCGCCCGAGAGAGATAAAATTTGAGGATCCGCTAGAGTGCCAAGGAATGCATTTCCCTCTCCTCCTTCGACAGCAGGTTCGGGAAGAACACCAGCAGGCAGATCTCTTGATTCAGATGAAATGGAGAGACCACCTTGAGCAAGAAGTTTGTGTGAGTGCGCATGATGGTCTTGTGGTGAAGGGCTTGCACAAGGACAATGCCTGCAGCTCACTAACCTTGCGCACAGAGGTGAGAGCGACCAGTAAAACTGTCCTTAGTGTCACCAAGCCGATGCCCGCAGAGGCCATCAGCTTGAAAGGCTTGCGCTGCAAAGCTGCAAGAACCACATTGAGGTTCCAGACCAGGTGCAGCATATGCACCAGAGGAAAAAGCCTAGACAACCCCTTAAGGTGGGCCTTAACCGCCGGGTTGGCTGCAGAAAACACATGCTCAGGGGAATTTCTTTAAGCCCCAATGGCCACCAGATAAGGGCGGCACGTGTCCACCTGAACTCCAGAACGAGCCAGGAGTACTGAAAAAAACAGTACATCATCCAGAGGACAGGTGACAGGGTCCAGACCCTTGTCACAAGCCCAATGGCAGAAACAAGTCCATTTCCTATTATACTGGCACCGAGTTGAGGGCCTCCTGGCCTGCTGAATGATGTCCCAGTTGTCATCTGAAGATTGAGCATGCTGAAGCCTCAGCTGGTCAGGAACCAGGCTGCCGGTACCATCTTGGCCGGGTCCAGATGTTCCACTGCCCTGCTGCGGCAGGAATCTCCTGCAGGTGATCGAAAGGTGGACGGGACCCTAGGAGCACAACTGCAGCAGATCCAAAAACCAGTGTTTCGAAGGCCAGTGGGGGCAATCAGGATGAGGCTGCAACGCACTGAAGCCTAAAACTTGCAGAGGGGAATTTGGGGCAGTGGGGTGGGCAGGAAAGCATAACACCTGCTGGCAGACGTGCCACCAGTTCTGGAAGGCATCTCCCAGAGACCTCCCACCCTGTCCTGCCCATGAAACAAACTGGGGGCACTTGGGATTCAGAGTGGATGCGAACAAATCCAGGTCTGCGAACCCCAAACGCCATAACAGGGACAACAAGGAGGAGTCGGTGTGCAACTCCCACTCGTAGGTGTTGAACCCCAGGCGGCTCAGCTGGTCCCCATATGCGTTGCTGTCCCCCGGGAGGTGGATTGCTAAAATAGGAACTCCCTTCGTCAGGGCCCATTCCCAGATCGATACTGCATCCATGCAGTGGGGGTGTGGGAGGTGGAAGTGTACCGTCGAATTGTCCGTCCTGACCAGAACCGACTTATCTGTGATGAGGGGTAAAACGCCTTGAGGGCCAGGCCTACTGCCCTGAGCTGATGGATATGCAGGAGGGCTTCTGTCCTGGACCATGCTCCATAAATCATGTAGCCCTCCAGAGCAGCCCCCCGGCCCGAAAGAGAGGAGTCTGCCCTCACCACCAGGGTAGGCTCTGGTCGGGTGAAAGGGGCTCCCACTGAAAGATTACCATCCATCAGCCACCAGTGAAAATTGGGCAGCAGTGGTATGGGGATCCTGTCCAACCAAGACCCTGTCTCCTGATCCCAATTGGCCGCCATGTGGAGCTGGAGGTGCCTCATCTTGAGGCGGGCGTGCTGTACAGTGAGTACGCAGGAGTCCATCAGGCCCAGAATGTGCTGGAGCCACCATGATGAGGTGGATGCGTTGGCCAGAAATTGCCCCACCACCTTGCAGAGGGACAGAAGCCTCTGGGCTGTAGGAAATACACGCTGAACGGTAGTGTTCCAACGCACCCATAGGAAGACCAGTTCCTGACATGGACACAATGGTGATTGAAGGAGACCCCCAGCTGATGAAGGGGATCCGCTAATCTCTGGCGCGAATGTACCATCCCTTCAGGTGACCCTGCCCTCAGTAGCCAGATGTCCAGATAATGGCCCTCCATGCAGAGAACACCCGCCACTGCATTCATCAAGTTGGTGAAGACATGAGAAGCAGAGTTCAGGCCGAAGGGCAGCACCTTTTTCTGAAAGTGGTAGGACAATCATGAACCGCAGAAACTTCTGATGCGGTTGGTAGATGGGAACATGCAGGTACGCATCCTTGGGGTCCAGGGAACACATCCAGTCCCCTGCAGAGAAAGACTTGACTATGTGCACTGGAGTAACCATCTTGAAGTGTTCCAGCGGTAAAGAGATTTTGAAATAACAGGTCCAGGACAACCCTCAGGCCAGCCTAGTTGTTCTTGGGTACTGCAAAAATCATGTAATAGTACCCGGAATCTCTGTCTACAAGAGGAACTGGTTCTATCGCCTGCATCTCCAAGAGCGAAAGTACCTCCTGTTAAAAAGATCCGGGGACCCGATCTGAAGAGGAGGAGAAGATGGAAGAGGCAAAGGAAGAAGAAAACTGAAGCCCGTGGAGACTACGGATAGGAACCAAGTGTTGCTGAAAAGATGCTTCCAGGTATTCTGGAACTGAGCCTAAGAACCCCCCACAGGCGAGGAGTGTTCCCCGACCGTGATGTCACTGCTGAAATAATACGAACCCCACTCATCGCATTCATAAATGCCTCCTTCTCTACAAGCATAGTACCAGCCAGCCTTAAGGAAGCCTGAGTCCGCCCCCTTTTTAAAAAGAAAAAATCCTTAGGCACTGCTATTCCTACCAACTACAGGCCAATCACAACTGTACTATGAACTGAACTATGGTTCAAACAAACACGTATTAAAGGTTTCTGAGTAAAAGAATATACGTTTATTTACACCATCATTTATAAAACAGTTCACTATCATAAAGCAGCAGAAAATCTAAGTCTTAGTATACCACAACAACACCCAATTAATTCTGGACACGTTAAGCTCAAAATGAAGTGTGAGCAAAATGGCACTCCAGCAATTTAAAAGGGAGAAAAGACAAGGTTATCCAAAATCAACAGCACCAACAATTTATATGCAGGGCAATCTAGAAAAGGCTACTACAACTAGGATTCAAGTCAATAGGTCTGGGCCAATGTTAATGGTTCAGAGTCTTTGCAAAGGAACACACAGTTCAAAGTAGTTCACGGTTAAGTCTTTGCCAAGAGTTCAAAATGAAGTTGGTCAGAGGAAAAGTTACTTAAAAGAGAAGAGAAGGACAAGCCTTCAGGTGGTGAAAGATTTCCCGCGCTTTCACTGCAATTGGGTGAAACGAACGACCGAATTTGCACAGTACCTTTAAAGAAGAAGAATGCTGTAGCTGAGGCAGTTGTTTGTGGCAGTTTCTGCAGGCTCACGGTTCCTGAAGCTTCCATTCTGGTGACAAGAAGGAGGACAGCTGGAGGGTTCTGCACTGCCCAGGGAAGAAGCCAGCAGCGGAGCAAAGTGACGAATAAAAGGTGCACTCCTTAAAACCCAAACTGATTCTCTTCCCCCTGGCTATCTGATCTACTGCAGCGATTCACAGTAAATTCGACCAGGATGAGGACCGGTGTCTGGTGTTTGCGAGCTGGTTGTCCCCACCAAGCACAAGGGGAGGAGATTCCTTGCAGATCTTCTCTGTCGTCAAAGTTTCAGGCGATTCAGACCTGAAGCAGGGCTTCTCTGGGTGTCCAGTAGTTGCAGCAGTCGTCTTCCTTCAGCTTCTCTTTGTTTCTCTGGTTCCAGTGGTGACTCTACCTTCCAGTCCCAGAGACTGGCTTTTTTTGCACCAAATACCCCATTCACACAGCCTAGCTGTCAATCACACATCAGGGTGGCTGTCCTGGCAGGGCAGCAACCTAGCCAATCAAACAAGAGTGCGACTTGGGTCTCCAAGGAGACTCTGTGCAGGGGGCCTCAAACCCCTCCCTCACATCCTGTCCACCCATACATTCAAGCGCCTAAGGAGGGCTTCTGTGCAGAAGCCTGCCAAAGGACGGTGAACAAAGGAACCAAATCTGGTTTGGCACGCAATGTAAAACACTAGAAAGACCTTTACAAAAAGATATGGCAAAAGAACTCGACCGGAACTAAGCTAAAATAAAAGTGGATTACCGGATTTGAGTTTGAGACTACCACCATAGCCTCGAATGGTACCAAAGGCTATTTTCATAGTCTGCGGTAGAATAAAAATGGTAGATACCACTGCCACCAGCCAAATCTTAGAGAAAGGGGAATATAATAATGTTCCATGAGAATCAGACAAAAGGGGATAACAATTAATCCCTCCATCACTCGATTGGAAGATAGGGTGTACTGGGTCTGTACATTTGAAAAGACTAGTAAAGTCAATGCTAACTTTACATGTTCTGGGAGACAGTAGTCAGTCCCAGAAAATGGAGTTTAAAGTGGGAAGTCTGAAAAGACAACCCTGTGTCACTGCACTAAAGGTGTTGGGTGACACACAGTAAAAGGGAGATGCCTATGGGGTGTGTGAGACTTCAGAGTCCATTAGCATAAAAGTAAAACACATTGAAAATGAAAAGTTCAAAGTCCAAAAATATAGCAAAAGAGATGGAGGACTCTAAGGTAGAGGGATTTTAGCACTTGTGTGAGAAATCTCCCTAACACTCTAAATGCTTTTTGGATGTTTTGTCCGCATTGTGAATTATGAGGTGTTTAAGGACAGACTAAATCAACTTCTGAAATGTGCCTAAAATAAACCTTTAATGAGTCTAGCAATTATTGTTTGGAATTCCAGAAAGACAAATTATTTACTATTCCTATTCTTTCTTATTTAGGGTCACTTACATTTGTGGAACCCCCTGTTTTTTTTTTGTTTTTTTAAGAGTCTTGACCAAGAAAGCCAGCCATTCCAGAAACAAAGAGCCACATGGTGCTGGCCACAGAACCAGGAGCTTCAGTTTGTAAAAAAAAACATAAAAAACAAAAAAACGTTTTGTTTCAGTGGTTGCATAGGAGACCACAGGGGTGGCAAGGGAGACCACAGGGGTCACAGTTGCGACCCCTAGAGACCCCCAAATTACTTCCATGTTCGCCACTTCCTGTTTCAGATTCTTGCTCAAGATCCGGTAGCAGCCAGGGGTTTGTAAGTGTGTATTTGCCATTTTGATACAGTCATCCGGGTCCATAATTACAATGCTACCCCCCTGTCTGCCTCCTTTATTACAACTGATTTGTCCTTCATTAGTTCTTCAGTGGCCTGATATTCGGTTCTCTTTGTATATTCTAGTCAGACAGCCTGTCTCTACCAGCCAGTAGGATAAGAGACTGAAAGACTGTGCCTCTCCTTTGATCTTTTTTGATGTCAGGAAATACCTCTCCAGCCCAAGAGGCCCTCAGAAGGAGATGTCCTGGGAAACAAGAATCAAAGGACACACCCTACACAAAAGACTAGCCTCACACCATAGTTTTGCATACCAAAGGACCTTTGATGCTGTGGTCTGAGAAGGGGGTAGAGTTAGGGTAGCCAGAGGGAGCTCAGCAAAGTTGGGGAAACTGTACCTCTCTTGTCCTTCCTGTCTCCTTCGCTTCCGTTAGCACAAAATACTTTGTGTATGATGCAACCAGGCAAAGACAATTTTTTCACAACACCAGTGGTTAGACCCCTTAAAGCAGACTTTCTTTTGTCCAATTGCATATGGACGTTTGCATATAAAAAAGGGGCCCTCTTTTCCCTTTTGGCCTACAAGACTCAAGGAAGAATTAATTTGAACCTCTTTTGGGAGAGTTCAGTTTCCGGACGAGTGCTCCAAAGCAAAGGAAAGCTCTGCTCTCTACCGACTTCCAAAGGCACATTGGGGGTGACTCTTGCTGAGGACCAGGGCCTTTCATTCTGCACCAGATTTCCCTAGGGTGAACGAGCAGAACCTGAACTGACTCACCCTGCCTTAGAGCCCCTGCAGTGGGTCTGACAGTGCCTGGAGGATGAGATCAGCAAAGCTATCTGTTATACCACACTGAACTGGTCGTGCTGCATTTGAACTGTGTTGGCGGCACTCAAACCAGAAGGACTTAATGCTGCTGATTTTAGCACTTCATCAAAACTTTAAACGGCTGCTGTTTTACACCTGTTGTACTGGCTCACTGCCACTTCGTGCCAAGCAGAGCATGTCACATGCTCAGCTCGAACAACATGCCCGCTGCTGTGAACAAACTTGAACCACCAACTGTTCAACCCATAATCAGACGTTTTCAACATCTCGGACAAATGGACCATAAATCCAACCTTGGTGAGTCATCTGACCTGTACATGCTGAACGCTCACTCAAACGCATCAAGCTCCCACGTCAGACTGACTTGACGCCAGCTCACTGCTTGACCCTACAAAACTCACTGCATCCAAACTTGTTTTTTTGTCCCACACCACAGTACAGCACGAAGCATGGTTCAATGATGTCAAACCACCAAACATTTCAATAAGGTACTTTGAGCTGAACCTGTCTCCCTGACTAACCTTTTGGGGACCTAGAAACTGGCTGGGTCACTTTTGGACCTTTCCCCAAGTCAAGGATATGTCCTTTTGAAATCATATTGCATTTCTTGCCTGGTTCTTGTCCCTGTTGAAAGCCCAGGGTGCTGCACCACTGCATTTCACTATCTTTCTCTTACAGGGGTGGGTTTCATTGTGTTTTTATAGTTATTTGTACATTGGTGTGTTTATTTAAATTATATATATTGTTATATATATTTTATAGACCATTGATTGAGTAACTTTATTGTGGACTGTTGTACTTTGCTGTTTGGGTTGCTACCGGATCACGTTCACACCTAATCTGAGATAATAGCCTACCCTCACCTCAGGTTATCCAAAAAAGGCACCTGAAGTATATCTCTTGGATCTGCCTGTGTTAACCCCTCTGATTCCGATCCCTGTTAGTTTGTAGAAGTGTGGGGTCTGAGCAGGTGGTTTAGTCTCTTCTTATCCTTATGCTCCGGCAGAGCAGAAGTCATTTTGCCACACGCACCCTTTTGGTTATATATGTTTTGAGCAACTTTTTTTTAGAGTGCTTGTACTTCCACGTGTTACAAAAACATTTGGTTTTTGCCAGGCACCCAATCAATGTGAGCAGCCATATCCAATTTTCTCTGTCATGTTCTTGGCCTTTCAATTCAATTCTAATGCCATTCACACAGCAGGAAAGACCTGTTTCTGTCAACTGTAACCCCTATTCTCTATAGCAGGCAGAGACCATTGCCATGTACAACCTCAGTTTATTTTTGGGGAACTGGTCAAGTAAATGCGAGGTATAATGATCTTATGCTTCCATTTCCTGCTCTGCCCCATTTTGTTGTATTGGGGGCCGGAGTGGAGAAAATATCCACCATGCTAACTTCCTCTGTCTTGTCAGAGTGGTTTGTTCTATGCATGCATGATTTTTGTATGCAGTTGCAAAACAAGAGCATTCCCTTGGAATCCGCTTTGGTATTACACCTGCTAAAAGCCAAGCGGATTGCATATAAATCCATTAGTAAACTACTTCTGTAAAGTGTAATTTGCAGGTGCAGTTAACTTTTGCATTCATTTTCCTTTCCACCATGTCAACGATAGAAATTGCAAGCAGGGGACCCAACAGCATGTAGATGCAATTGCTGGCAGTCTCCTGTCTGGAATTTACTTTTGAAAGAAAATTAACTCACAATTTGCTTCATTTTAAATGAGGCAGAGACGGAAAGGGAAAGGATGGGCACCGCAAACTAATTTTATGTGATTATGTAAGTTCGAGGAACACAACAGTTAAGGCCTGTGAATCTTAGTGTGACGTGAACAGTAAACAAAGGCCACAGACACATTTCAAGGCACTGTGTGCTCTCACAATTGTGCCAAACAAGACTGCTGCAACACTAATCCAGTATTAATGACTACTAAAAGAAATTCAAACACAAAGAAACATTGTGCAACCAGATTCTTTAATGTAACAAGATCCAGAGGAACCAGACAGGGAAATGGACACATAAAAGAGAGGCGTAATTCTTCTCTGCCTCAATATCCCCCCTGGTCAATTTTTCAGCATTGACAAGTTAGAAGAGGGGTATAGAGTGAAGATAAGATCTCCACTGTGCTGATCACCTCCATCTTATCAGTGTGTTCCATTTAACACCTGCTTGACATTTTCAAGCAGATGTGAAACAAATGGATTTCCATGGAATTGGTCTTGGTTTCTCAACTGCTCAGGATAAAGTTGATTGCAAAGGAAACATTAGTAAATGCTGTTTGGAAAGCGTAATTTGTTAGTGGTATTTGTTTCTTCATATAACAGAGAGGAAAACTAAAGAGAGTAAACAGGAAGTGTGATGAAACAAAGGTATTTGTCCCTTCTCCCCAAGGGGGAGCCTCCCCTACTGAGTCTAGGAAGGTGAGCCCACCCCTCAAGACCCTCCCTAAGGGTCTGGACAAGAGGAACCTCACTGGGAGAAGCTCCCTCTTAGGCAACCAGGACTCCTGCTCCTGTGAGGAACTCCTTAGGCCGCACAACATAGTAGCATACATGGGTTTATCTAATATGAACTCTAATGTAGCATCTGCATATTTGGCTGAAGGTAATTCAGGAACCAACCAGCCCAGAGAAGGAAAGGAGAATATCTCTTTCAGAGAAGATGCATACTTTACTGGGATGAGTGGAGGAACAGGGAGAAGCAGAGAGTATCCTATGCAGGGGAAGCCCCCTGACGTAATCAAGCCTTGAAGGGGCAGATCTGAGACTTGCCTTAGAGCCTGTGGCTGTCAACGAGCTGCAGAATGCCAGAGTGAGAAGCTTGAGGCCCGGCGTACCCATCAATGGAGGAGCCATTGTGAAACAGGAAAGCAGAGTCAAGCTGTGGTGAGACCATATCCATATCATGGTGGGCAGGATGCCCAACAAAACACGCCAAGACCATCACAGAAGGCAAGTGGGAGAGCAAACAGCTTCCTGACATCAACACCCGGATATGCCAAAAGGGAAGCCGAGAGTGGGAGGCCCACGAAAACTCAGAGCAAGAAGGCAACTGGGAATGCGAACAGCTTCCAAACACCAACCTCCATATATGGCAGAAGAGAAGCCAAGAATAGGAACACGAGAAAACCAAGGAGCAAGAAAGGCAGCATTGTAGATGTTAGGGTGAGTTACATTCAGTACCCTTTGGGAACACTATAAACAATTAAGACTACAGGTGTAAGCACAATCTCACTACTAATACACTACAGTACACAACCAATGCATTTCTGAACAAGTTAGGCTCCCCTGAAGTAGGAGCAAAATGGCACTTCAGCAACTTTCAAAAAGGGTAAAAAGACAAAGGTTAAAAGAATTAAAGCACAATTACTTTCATAGGCAGAGCAAATAGTTTCAGTTCACTACAACTGGCAATGCAATTCAATACGCCTGGGCCAAAGTCAATGGTTCAGAGTCTTGGATTGGATAGCACAGTTCAGTTAGTAAACATTAAGTCTTTGCCAATGTTCGAGGAAGTAGTTTGCCAGAAGAAGAGTTATATGTCGGATTAGGAGTGAACAAGACTCCAAAGTTGGGAAAGTTTCACAAACTTTCAACGCAGCAGAAACGATTTCCACACCGTATTTGCACAGTACCTTAGGTATGAAGAAAAGCTGTAGCTGAGGCAGTTGTTCCTGGCAGTTCCTGCAGATCTTGCTGTTCCTGAGCTTCAGTCGTGGGACAAGAAGGAGGATGTCGGGAGGTTCCTGCACTGCCCAGGGAAGAGGCCACAAGCTTGGCTAAGCATCGGTTTAAAGGGGTGAGTGTCTTAAAGTCTACAAACTGGTATCTTTCTCACTGGCTATCTGGTTTTCAACAGCACTCTGATGAAAATTCGACCAGTATGGAGACAGTGTCCAGGTGGCTTATAAGTTGGTTGTTCCCACCAGCTCAAGGGAAGAAGTCGTCCTTGGATGAGCTTCTCTGTTGATGGAGTTTCAGGCAATTCGGATCTGCAGCTGGGCTTCAACAGGAAAACCAATGGTCCAGGAGTTGCAGCAGTCATCTTCCTTCAGCTCGTCTTCGATTCTTTCGTTCCTGTGGTCGACTCTCCTTCCAAGTCCAAGAGACCTGCTTTTAAACAGTTTTCACCCATTCATTCCAGCCTAGCTGCCACTCACCCAGCAGGGTGGCTGTCCTTGCCGGACATTCAGCCAACCAATCACACCAGAGTGCATTCAGGTCTCCTAGGAGTCTAAGCGAAGGGAGTTTCGGGCACCTCCCACACATCCTGTCAACCCCAGACACTCAGGCACCAGAGGAGGGCTTCAGCACTGAATCCCACCAAAGGGCATCGAACAAAGGGACCAAACCTGTTTTGGCTCTCAGAGTTAAACACAAGAAGGACCTTTCCTAAAAGAAACAGCGAAAAAAGATGACCAGAGTCTGTTTTTGTACAGGGGTCATGGGTGCCATATTGAAAAACATGGCTGACACGATTTTTAGCTACCAGTGTTCGCGGTCGTGAGAAATCATGGTAGTTCATACTAAAACCACTGCCACTAGCCATTTCAAGAGGAAAGGGTAACATTTGGATGTTACATGAGTGTTTAGACAGAGGGGATGCTAGGCAACCCCGACAGCACTCTATAGGAAGATAGTGTTTGCTGGGTCTATGAATTTAAAAAGACTAGCAAAGTCAATTTAACTTTACATGCTCTGGGAGACAGTAGTCAGTCCCAGAGAACGTATATAAACCTTGGGA
Source organism: Ambystoma mexicanum (assembly GCF_040938575.1). Taxonomy (NCBI): domain Eukaryota; kingdom Metazoa; phylum Chordata; class Amphibia; order Caudata; family Ambystomatidae; genus Ambystoma; species Ambystoma mexicanum. Next base: position 369,755,362 of record NC_090932.1, on the reverse strand, counting down.
AGTCTGAAAGATACCCATGTGCCACTGCACTGAAGGTGCGGTGTGACACACAAGAAAAAGATGATACTGATGCTATGAAGTTGTTTAAAACCCCATATCCAAAGAACACAAAAGTAAAACACACATCCCATGAAAGAGTGGGTAAAAAGGCTCACACTCTTCCCAGGTAAAAATGAAAATCCTAGAAATCCAGCAGAGTTGCTGGGGGTCTCAAAAGGTAAGGGAAATTAGCACATTCTTGAGAATTCTCCCTAACACCTTTCCCCCCAGACCAGGGGACAGGAGGATTTAATACACTCCTGGATGAATCTCCTTACTCCAGTCGGTCAAACATCCTGGAGAGACCATCAGCATTTTGGTGGTGACACCCAGACCTGTTCAATGGTAAAATCAAACCTTGCAGGCTGATTGACCATCTCAGTAGTTTTGGGGTTTCCCCTTTAATTTGCATCAACCATCTCAAGGGTTGGTGGTCAGTCTGAATCACAAAAGTAGACCCATACAAGTATGGTCTAAACTTCTTCAGTGACCACACAATAGCAAAATGTTCTCTTTCAATGGTTGCCCACCTTGTTTCAGGTTCATTCAGCTTCCTGCTGATGAAGCAAATGGAGTGCTCCCTACCTTTCTCATCCAGCTGACTCAGAACTGCACCTATACCTGTATTGGAAGCATGTGTTTGCACAATGAAGTTTTGGTTGTATTCAGGAGCTCTTAAGACTGTAGCTTGACAAAGGGCTTTCATAAGACCTTCAAATGCTTGAGTGCACTCCTCATTCCACCTGACCTTTTTAGGAAATGTGGGTGAGAAAATCACATTCAAGGGAAAAGCTATGGTCCCATAGCTCTCTATGAAGTTCATATAGTAACCAGTGAGGCCTAGGAAGGCTCTCACTTGGGTTTGAGTAGTAGGGGTGGCCCAGTTTTGCACAGCTTGCACCTTGCTAGGCAATGGCCTGATTTCACCTCCTCCCACCTCATGTCCAAGGTAGACAGCTTTACTCTGATCAATTCTACACTTACTCGCCTTCATGGTCAGATGGGCCTGCTCAAGAGCCTGCAAAACATATCCTAAGTGGTCAAACTCTGCATCCTCCTCCTATTGGATCTATCTGCAGCGTTTGAACTTGTGTATCATCACAAACTCTGTTCCACCCTAGCTAGAGACTTTAACTTCTCCACTGACACTACCACATAAATTACATCCTTTCTAGCAGAACAAACCTCTATAGTCTCCATAGGCAAAGAATCTGCAGACCCCATACCAGTCCTCATTGGTGTACCTCAAGGCTCTTGCCTCTAACCACACTCTATAACACATATACTAAGCTTCTCTTCTCAGCGCTAGACGATATGGGTGTCATCTACACCAATTTTGCAGATGACACTCAGGTCCTTATCCTACTCTCAGGGAACTACACCCAAGATACTCTGACTATCAACAAAATCTACGCCATAATTAAAAATTGGATGGTATTAAACAGCCTCTGCCTCAACGATGAGAAGACAGAAGTTCTCATCGTGGGCCCCAATCCAAAATAAGTGAACTTCATCCAGACTACTCTGCCATCAACATAGATGGTACTATGATACCGGTACTGAAACGTGTAAAAACTCTAAGAGTCTACTTGGACGCTAACCTCTCAATGACCAAACACATCAGCGCTCTCTCATCTTCCACCTCCTACACCGCTAAACTTATCGCACTAAGTCGCCAATTCTTGACCCCTACCAATTGCATTACCCTAGTCAGGGCTTTGATATTATCAAGGCTTGCCTACTGCAATGTACTATTACTTGATACATCCATCTTGAACCTCAATAAATTACAATTTATACAAAAGAAAGCCCTACGAGCCACCCTCGGAATAAGAAAATCTGACCTCATCTCTAAAACTAGAAGAGAACACCACTGGTTACCCATCAAAGCTAGAGTCATTTTCAAAACTCTGTGCATCACCTTCAAATGCCTCCATGAAAATGCTCCCATCTACCTTAACGACGCGATTGCCAAAAAAGAAATCACTAGATCCCTAAGATCTAATGACCATTCACTCTTAGCAATGCCCCGTTACAACAATACCAGAGCAGGGGGCAGTAGCTTTCAATATCTAACCCCCAAACATTAGAACTCCCTACCGCTCACTATCAATAATTAGGAAACTTTGACGGGTTTCAAAAAATTGTTCAAAACGGCTATTCAACCTATACCAATAATAAACTCCATCATACTACCTGTAAATAATTCTGTACTTGTGTGTACTACTTTGCATTGTAAATAACTGTGTTCTTTACTTTTTATACCTTGTTGTTAATATCTCTGTATCTGCACCACTGAATTGCCGTAAATTCTACGGTAACTGCGCCGTAATGGCCTATATGTAATGCATGTTTTATTAAGCTGTCTGTAACCTCGCCGTGATACCTAAGGGTTTGGGTGTGTAACAAAATGCAATAAATAAAAACAATTTAAAAAATGAGGGTGTTGGAAACCTAGGATTAGTTGCACGGCTAGGGCTTGTGTCCATCTCACTATGCCCCAGAGAGTCAGGAAGTCAGAGGGAATAAATGCTTGCTTTAATTAGGAATGTATGCGAGCAAAGGACGGGTGGCTAGGGAAGTGGAGATGGCCAAATAAGGGGCCCAAAGGAGTATTCCAGATATAAAGGATAGATCTAGATATACATCCCTACTGAAGGAAAAAAGGGCGGGAGTAAAATGGCAGACCTGGGAGCACTTAATTGTCAACACAGTGGATTATGTGGGGCATGGCCGCATGACTTGGCTAGGCCATTTCTCCAAGGTCTGTTCTGAAGTAATCAGTGAAGCAATAGATTAAGGTGCTGCAGGAGGGTCGAAAGAGCTGGACTCCATCTACCTAGGGAAGTAAATATTGCAATTTTTGCACAGAAGGCGAACAAGCCCCGGGGTCCAGATATGATCCCTGCCAATCTGTTTAAATCTAACATGCCCATAGGCCTTGTTCATAAGTCTCACATTCAGTGCTACAATACATAAGGGGAAGTTCCCAGGCTACCGGAGTACAGCCACGATTGCCCCTCTCTTTAAAAAAGGGTTTTAACAGACCCAATCTCCTTAAATGACTCAACCCCCGGATTCTAGGAAAGGTTCTCCTGGGAAGGCAGAGGGCAATGGGAAGAGGAGAAGGGTTCATTATCTTATCTGCAAGGGGACATAAAGGGATGTGGGGATAATGGAGCATTATTCTTTGCGCCACATGATTTGGCCAAAATGTATTGAAGTGAAAGAATTGCTTATATTTGGCTTTAATTGACATGCACCTGGCCTTCAACACTGTGAACAGAACCTTTCTGTACTCAGAGTTAGGGGAATCTGGGGTCCAATCGTCCCAGCTAGAAAACCTACCTGATCACTACATAAAACATACTGCAGCTGTTAGGCACTGGAGTGGAGCAGAGTTAAACCATCACTTCAATGGGAGGAGAGTGATGTGGCAGGGATGTGTCCTATTACCCCTCATCAACCTATTCATTGCCATCTGATTCTGCCCATTTGTAAGGTAGGAGCAGAAATACCAAAGATGTGGTGGCAAATGACTTGCTGTTTTGATGCTTGTGGATTATGCCTTCCTCATTGCTAAGACGTAAGCGGCCTCCACATACACTCCTAACATGAGTGAAAGATTTCTGTAACAAAAGACATTTGGTCTTTGAGTTTAATACCTAGACACCTCTGGGCACGAGCTATAGTTATCCTTTTCGGTTGCGAGAAACTTCAAGAAGGTAATTCTATATCAATCACTCCCATGTGGTGCAACATATCTGTCTGGTAACAGCCCACCAGAACAAGCATTGCAAGACCCGAGTGCTATTACTGGCCCAATACGCTACCAACAATCGGGTGATAGCTGTTCACACCCCGGGGCTCCATCTGGGAGATGTATTGTTGTATTTTGTTGTCAAGGAGGAGGGCTCTGCACTTATTGTGCAAGCCCAATCTCCTGCGAAAAAAACATTACTGCCACTGCTATAGAAAATATGAAATTGACCAAGTCTCTTTTCTATTTCTATGACAGCCAGAGATGGGAAGGTGTGGTGGAGCCGGGACCCCCAGCAGGTAAGTGGCATGGGGGGCTGTTGGGGATTGAGGTGCAAAGGGGTCGGGAGGGTGCTGGTGAGGGGCCGGGCGACAACCCGCTGAGTCACCTAAATCAAATGTTGGCACCTGGGAAGGGCCTTGAATTTCTTGTACAATGCGTGCAAGATACTGGTAGTTCTCGCCCCCGATTGAGTGGCTGAGCATGCATCCTCATGTCCTAAATATGATAATCTAGAAATTCATCATTTATCGTTCAGAAGGTTGAGGGGCCAATAAATTGCGACAGCTGATGCAGTGGTGTTGGCAGTAAATTGAGTTCTCATGTTTTTAAAGAGACTTTGGAGGCCTATTTCAAGGAAGATCTATAAATCTAGAATTACAAAGTATCATCTGTAGGGCTTTACAAAGCAGAGGAGCTCAGCCTTCTTTTGGGCATTACTAGGTGTCCCAAAGGGCATGCATACTTATTATGCATGATGGAAGTAGATAGGGCTCCAGCATCTAGAGGATAGGATTCAGTTAAGACCCTTTCTTATGTATCATAGGATTTTTTTTAACCTGCAACACTCCCTCAATAAGGACTACATTTTGTTTGATAGAAATTTGGAGGAGGTTTCCAAAATAAATGGCTTGGTGAAATGATGACAGGTCTGGAAAAGCTAGGGATGGAGGGTCTTTGGGGGAACTAACAGACACCCAGAAAAGGGGATATTAGTGTCCTGAACAAGATGTATGGCTTGGACAGGTATGATAGTTTATTCTTAGAGAATTTCCAAACGTGTGTACATTATTTTGATAATAGTGTCTCCTCTGTAAGGGTGGCATATTTATCTAAGATTCAGAACACTAATTGTAGGGTCCTGTTTAACCAAGGTCATGTGGTGCAACTGATGCTCAGGGCCAAGACTGGTGCATGGGGGTGTTTGGAGGAAACTGACTGTTCCTGCCTCTGCGGGTCAGAATCAACTAAAAGCTACTTCCGTTTTATGTTTTTTTTCTGCTGGTTAGTCGTGAATCATGTCATTATGGTTGATGTCCGTTTTTTCAAGGGATGTGGGTTGAGAGTATATCTAAAGTGTTGTTCCTTCTGTTCTCTGGCTCAAGCAAGTTGGCAGGTTTTCTAACTCACACATTTTCAGTAGATCCTGGCAGCAGAGAGAACTAAGGATGTCAAAGGACAGACCTTATTGACCTCCATTACAGGGAAGAGTGTTGCACAGAGTCTCTCTTGTCTCTTTAGGTTGTTGTAAAGTGGGTACTAACTAAACATCTCCACCTCTTCAAAACTTCTGCAACACAGGACCACAAACTATTCTCACATCTAAAGGGAATACTTCAGCATCAAAGTCGCAAAAATACAAAGAAACGCCAACAGTAATTGTTGAAATCGGCCTTCCAGGCACTGTCAGCTTATTTCAGTTGTAGTTGTTTTATTATCTTTTTTGATTGGGATGTGTATATATGATAGCCCTAGTGCCTTGCCCTCTTTACTTCCAGTTTGTGGCCAAGTCTAGAAACATAAATCTGCTTTTGTTGTGATGAAACTGGAAGAAGTGTACATTACCATTTAGGGCATTAATGTGTGGCAGAGGTTTGTTTAAGACTAATACAATACACACGTAGATCGACTATGATTTGGGCAATTCATAAGGAAGGTATGGTGGGACATTGTTTCCAATTACATTAATTTTTTATTTAAAACAGTAGTTAGTCATCCAAATGTGGATGCTGGTCAACAGTCTGCGATATGGTCGTCTTGGATTTGATTTTAATTGAATTGAATTGATTGTTTATTTGTATAGCGCCTATACACAATATTGATTTTCCTGGTTTGGAGGTATAGCTGATTATCATCAACATATAGTTGAAAGATTGTTGCAAACCTTTAGATGATGTACGCTAAGAGATGCCTTCAAAAGTAAAGCAAGAACAAAGAGGTGACGGCTGGAAAGTTTGACTGAATCTTAACCCCTGGCATTGCTCTGGACAACCCTCCAGACCATCATTCTTCGCCTGCCAAGCCATTACAGAAGGGGAAAGACCATATGCAAATCAGACTTGGTCCCACCCCAAAGGGGGCAGTCCAGCCCGAACTGCTAGGTCACATCCCTTCTGCACGAGACCACAAGTATCCCCAAACATTTTTCAGCCTTGTTGGGCCCCATCAGTGAGGAGTAGCTTGGGTCTCTAGGCCCAGCAGGCATGGGACCCACGTCTGGGCATACCCGTCCCACTCGGGGTGGCAAAGAAAAAACAAAGAGGTGATGACTGGAAGGTTTTGAATGAATCTTAACCACTGGCATTGTTCTGGGCAACCCTCCAGATCATGTTCTTCTCCTGCCAAGCCATTACAGAAGGGGAAAGACCATATGCAACACAGGCTTGGTCCCACCCTTAAAGTAAAGCAGCCAGGGGTGTCTGGAGGAGATTTCAGACACAGAACAATGTGTGTGGAACTGATGTGTGGTGATCTTCTTTTGATCTGGGCATTTCAGGTCTCTATCATTCAGACTCTCCAGCCAAGGGTGCCCTCCTGAATTCCATCCTTCTAGCAGGAGAATGTGGTCCTCAGCACTGTATGCTGCAGACTGATTGAGCAGTAGGACTACCAATGGTTGTTTGATAGGTAGTGCCATATGTAGGTTCACTCTAGTGGGGTTGAAAAACGGGCTCTTGGCGGTGACCCTATTCTGCCCAGGAGGGCTATATAATCATCAGATACAGGTGAATGGGTCAGTGCAACCAGCAAACATTTTTGAATCACAGTGTTACGAATGGTTTCACTGTTTATATGTATTGTTCATTATATGTACCTTTTGCAATTGTCTATGTGAGATGACTCCTGTCGTGTGTATATATCGACAGCAGAATTTGTACTATGTTGACTTTATGTACCAATGTGCGAGGAATTTAAATTGCTTTTTGTTTTGCTCTGCAATTTCTATTGCTCTATCTGTATAATCTGGTTTTCTGCATTATACAATAACAAATTAACATGTATTAATGCTACCAATCATAAAAATAAGAATTTCTACAATTCAGGTGTGGTACTTACATATTCTGTGATTTGAAAATGAGCATTAAGGGGGGATGCTGGTTGCACTTTCCCATTGACCTGTATCTGATGGTTCACTCTAATGGTCATGATGTTATTGTGAGCGAGGTATAATTTAAAAAGAAAATGCATTCACATCGTAAAAAAAATCTCACTAAACCTTAAGAAAATCTTTTACAAAAAGTGCTGCACACCACAGTGCAAACAAGCCTGAATTCCTCCCACCATGCATGCAGGTCTGAAGGGATTGAACATGGATTCCTGTGGAATTCACCCAATTTTTGCTACAACATGTGCTAAAGGCTGGTAGGTTGCAGGGAAGTCCAATGATTTTCCACCAGCATGAAAATCAAGCACTGTGGGTAAACATTTGTTTTATCTTAGGTGAAGTGGGAAGAGGAGCCAACAATTTCAATCCTGCTTCATGCCCCTAATACATTTGTCAAATCCATAAAAACCACCCACCTTTTTTTGTTCTCCAGTAGATAGATCTCTAAATGATCAGAAGACGAATTGTCAGTGTTGGAATAAGGTCATGCATTAGAGGAGTTGAGTTATGTATTTTCAATGATTTTTGCCAAGAATCATAAGAAGATATAGAGTCATTGTTTAATAAATCATATGGCCAAACTTAGCTTTTTTGTAGGGGTATGATTGATTGTTTCATGAAGGAGGAAATAGGTTAGCAATTGTACCTTATTGAAGTGATGAGTTGCAGAATGTTGTGATGCTGGAACGCAGTGTACCGATCTGCTCCTTCATGAAGGTTGCTTGGCACTGTCAGTATTATTATTATTATTATTATTATTATTATTATTATTATTATTATTATTATTACTATTATTATTATTATTATTATTATTATTATTATTATTATTATTATTTATGGTATTTAATGAGCATGGCCTAGCTCTGGGAAGCAACGGAGTGCTTTGGAATCATGGTGGGAAGAACACAGTTGGGGAAGCAGAGAAAAAAGGAGCAGGGAGCTAACAGCGGAAGGTGGGCAATTGGCAGCATGGGGGGAACACTCTGGGGAGAAGATCACAATGTCTCAGGCAGGGTGGGGAATTCAGGGTGAGCGTACATAGGTGTTAAGGAGAAGCTATTCCTTGAATAGGAATGTCTTGAGCTCATTCCCGATCTGTAGAAGTGATGGAGCAAGTCTGATGTTGAGGGGGAGGTGGTTCCATAGTCTTGGAGGGCAGAGAAAGTATGTCTTCTGGTTCTTTCCTTCCTCCACTGTCAAAATTCAAGTGTGCACATTTCCTTACTTCTGGTGGGTCTCAGGCCTCCAAAGATGCTGGGTTTCTGAGTGAGGTAGCTTGGGGACGTCAGGATGGCTGCCTTGTCGATGACGCTACAGGATTTGAATATAATACAGATTGCAGTGAGAGCCAGTGCAGTTCGATGACGGTCGGGTGATGTGGTTGTACTTGCAGAGTCATTCAATGAGTCTTGCTGCAGCATGCAGGACACATTTCAGGGGACAGAGAATCCGAAGTTGTTTTCTGGGAAGAAGGGCTTCCTTTTCTGCAGGACGGAACATTGGTACCAAGCTGTTTGTGTCTTCCATGCTATGTGCTGTTTGAACGTGATTTGTTTGTCAATGTTGAACCCAAGGGACTTTGCACAGGGGTCCCACTTGGGTGCCAATCTCTAAGGTTCATAGCAGAAAGCCAGGTCTGGATGTCCAGGTGTTTAGTGTTGTTGGTCAGCAGCAGGAATTCAGCCTTGGAGGGGGTGAGCTTCAGGTAAGCACTGGACATCCAAGACTGGATCAATGTGAGGCAGGCTTTGAGCTTCTGGATTTCTTCCATGGAGGATATCTTGAGGTAGATCTGCATGTCATCTGCATTTTGGTGAATGTGGATGTTCTGAGCAGTTCCATGTAAATATTGAAGATCATGGGGGACATGATGGATCCTTGCGAGACTCCACAGGTGATGGGTAGAGTTGGCGATCTGGAGAATCCATTTGTACAAACTTTTGGCTGTTCGCAAGGTAGCATTTGAACCAGTTGAAGATGAGCTTGCTGGTCCCCATGCAGTAGGTAAATTGTCTGTGAGTGTCTTGAGGTCTACTGTGTCAAATGCTGCTGAGAGGTCAAGGAGGACTAGGAGGCTACGAAGGCCATCATCGAGGATTTTAATGGTATGATTGATTGCCTTGATGGTAGCCGTTTCTGTGCCTCATCTGGCTCTTATGCCAGATTAGTAGGACTGAAGGAGGTTACTGGCTTCGATGTGTAAGAGGAGTTGTGTGGCAACTGCTTTCTCGAGGATCTTACCTTCTTAAGAAGCTGGAGGATTTGTCTGGTTGTGAGGGTCGAGGAGAAGGCACCTTGATTTAGGGAGCTGTTGATGATTGTCAGATAAGGGACTAGTGCTTCCGTCCATGCAGACAATGCTTTGCTAGCTTTGACAGTTTAGATGACTTCTGTTGCAGTACCCATTGCAAAGAATGTGGAAGTGACAGGAATTGGTGGGATCAAAGTGAGGTTGCTACCTGTTATTTTTGGATGCTGTATTTATCGTTATTTTCTTTTTGGTCTTTGAAAATAGGCACCATATTCTCTGCCAGTTTTTTGGAAGGGTGAGATGATGAACTCAGTTCAGTGTAGATTTTGAACAAATCGACCAATTGATTTGGAGCTCTAGAGATCCAGTGGGCATAATATTATGGAATGGCTACTGTCAAAGGCTAGAAACACACAGCAAGAATTAGGTGTCCAAAGATGAGAGTGCACAAACATGCAATGGAATGAAAGTTTTGGGGTGACAATTACTCATTTGACATTAATATTTGCTAAATTATATCTAACTGGGAGGACATGACATGTTCTGATTAGGACATTGTGCTCTTTCAAATTATGTTCAGGCTCTACAATCTTTTGATGAAGACGGTGAATGTGAATTTACATAACATTTCAAGGCAGGCATGTCCTAATCATTCAGCTTCACTTCATGAAAAGATTCAGGGTCTCTGGGACTGACCAAAAAGGATACATGCTGGCTCCTTGTTATGAAAGACTTTGTATACTGCCTGCACCTTACATTTGCAATTCCAACTACTAGGGTCTTCCTAGAACATATGTTGGCGTGCACAGCATGACCTGTGTTTCAGATGGGAATTGAAGGGTCACTATCCTTCCTTAAAGGGGCTAATCATTACTGCCAGGTTCCTTATCTCTATGCCAGACCAGCTTTGATCTCAGTGGAGGGCTTTGAGTCATTTTAGAAATTAGTCAAACAGCCATCTGAGTGGTACTGGGTCATTTGTCCACGTCTATGGGACATTAGCTATTTGTCCAGCTTATGTTGGTGTATCGCTGTATGGCAAGTGTTGAACGGGTCCTCTCCGAGCATCTAAGCGAGCAGTCTTTGATAATTAATGTGTGATTACACACCCTGAAACCCAGCCATTCAAAGATTTGAATGTTGCTTTCTCAGAAGCTTCCCATGCCTGACTAGCAGGGCTACCACTACAAAGCATGAAAAAGTCACCAAGTCTTCTGCCAAACTTCCAGGCGACAACTTATTTTACATCATTATATGGTTTCTAGCCTACTAGAGTGTGATCTATCAAGATTTAGATCTCCTTGATTGCAACTTGGTACTGAGGGCATGCTTGTCACATTTTCACCCAAAATGGCATGCTCACTGACAACTCTAACATTTTACAACACTTGTCTACATTAGATCCCTTCACGAATGACTCGTCCATCACCACAGGTTGGTGATGATTAATGGGCATAATTGGAGACTGCGCCGATGTTCTGGGAGCCCTGGGAATTCACTCGTATCTGGCTTGATGCTTGATCATGCAATCAATCTTTCTGAATTTACAAATTCTACATTCTTTTTTAAGGCAACAGCTAAACACTAATCTGTTACTGGTCTCAAGTTTCTCTTTTTCAGTCCTGCATTTCAGATTCTCTCAGCATCCCTCTGCCCAAATCCATCTTTATTAGCATGAGGACGAGGAGCGGTAGGATAGCTCAGGGGCAATGTGCTCACCTTGGAAGCAAGACGACATGAAGCACTGATCCCCGGGTCACACTTAGGAACCTCTGGGTAATAAGCACGTTATAAATAACCCATCATATCATATCTCCCAAGTGTTCGGAATTGCAGTGTCTGCAAGGCTTAGAATACAGTAAGTGTGGGCTGTGACCAATGAGTGTCATTTCTTCTCTTTCTTTATGAGCATGGTTTTCTCTTCCTCAACTCAATCAGGCTACTTACAAGTAGTGATAGGAATGTACGTAACAGACTCAGCTATGCTGTCAAACATCACTGCTCAAATACGTGAATGGTTTGTTGTCCTTTACTTGCACCCTTTCACTTCGGATTAAAGCCTATTTTTAGGGATGGCTACAGGGAGCTGGCCCTCTATTTCAGCAGTATATAGTGGGGTCCAGGTGATGCAGACATGTTGCACCATGGTTAACGGTCTGTTATAGTGCTCAATATTTTGTTGATCGACTACAACAGTGATCCCCAACGTGTAGCTCGGGAGCAACATGTTGCTCGCGGAGCCTTAAATTGTTGCTCGCCAGTTGCTCTGGGACATGGTGTTCAGGTGCTTAAGGGATGAGACCTCAGTAGTAGTGTAGCCAGGATAGAGTCCTGGACTGTGCAAGAATGTTGGCAAATGAGCCTGCAATGTAGATTTAAGATTTGAGTTTGTTGCCACTATGCACATTATTTTTCAGTACATGCTGTTGCTTATTATAGTAGTATCATTGTTAAAACCCTGTCATCTTCAGATATTTTGCCAAGCTGCCAAATGTGTTAATGAGCAAAATAATTGAACCATGTTCCCATGTTTGTGTCCTGGAGAAAATTGTCATATTTTGTTCCTTTGTTCAGTTAGTAGGACGATAATCGACATATAATTTGCATGCATGCTCAACTTCCCTTTATTAAATAATTTGTGAAGGCCCTGCTTTTTGTACAAGTGTTTGCGTTTGATTCCACCATGCACTAAAGTTATCTGAAATATTACTTTTAGTGTCACCTCCATTTATTATTAAATAGTTTCTTGGTGGAAAAATGGTCACCGTTTGATACTCTGTCCATCTGGCATGCGGATAATAGGCAGATCAGCGAAATGCACGCCACATTTTTCATAATTAATTTGCCATATATGAAAATCTGTTACTGTAATAAGTTTAAATTAACAAGACAATTAATTCATCCAGAAACCTAGTTAACACCACCACACACCTCTATGACGTGGTCGTCAAATGCTCAATGTGTTGGCCAATGTTTGCTACCAAGTTTTGTGTAAAACTCCTTTTGGACAGAGAAAAGAGGCTCCAAATCCTACAAAAAAATATGTTTTATTCCTAACCACTTTTTCACCAATGATAAGCCCCATGTGCTTAAAATACACAATTTGCCATTACATGCCAACATAATTCTTAGGAGGTAACCTCCAAAGCCGCAGTGTAGTGATCTGTAAAGCCCATCATGTATTGACCAATTACTCAATTAATATTTAATCATATTTCTCCATTAAGTTAGCAACATTTAAAAACATGTACCATATTTTTTATAAACTTCACATCGAACAAGCCCAAAATAAAACAGCAGCTTTAATATATTCAAGCTATATATAAAAACCTGACCCTTACAATTCATTATATAAAACATAGCTTCAATGCATGCCCAAGCTTATGCCAAACACTGAAACAATGACAAATTAACAGAAATTGAACCAAATCTCAATTGACCCGCATTTTGCAGGCTTCCTCATGCACAGCTTCTTCATTTATTGAGGGTTGGTAAATTTAAACGTACCTTTCAGCATCAGCCTCCTGCATTCTGGGATCTTAATTCACAGATTTCACCTGGCCGTCTTCTATGAGGGCAGCTTAGGTATATTTTGGACATGTACCTCTCGCCCCATCAGACAAGCTCTTGCTTTAAAAGCTATTTTGAGTTGACTTAATGTGCCGTATTTGGTTATATCCCACCCCCTATACAAATGGATAGTACGTTAAAATCCTCCATAGTATAAGAATTCTTCTTTATCAGGGTAGGCTGCAATCACACACTGAAATTCACTTTATGATTTGCAGAAAATCCTGAATGTGCTTTAAAAAAATAAGTTACAAATCTTTAACTTGACCAAAATCTTCAAACTGAATACAAATAATTTAGCTCATAAAGCGCTGCAAGGTGTACCTGGGGGAGACCTGCTATTTGCTATTACCGCCGCATTTAAGGGTCTGCCAAATCACAGGTTTGGCTGCATTTACCCCTAGCTCTCAGCTGGGGGTAAATGGGCCAGGAAAATTCCCATTTTCGGGACCCAGTGGGGAATTACCGTTACCACCAAACCTGTGATCGGAGGGTTTGGCGGTAACGCTATTAGCCCGGGCAGTATCCCGGCAATAATACTGCCGGGATACCTCCCAGCTCATGATGAGGCCCAAAGTCTGAAAGGAATACATTGGTGCCAACTAACATCTCTGCTTTTCACCTTTAATTCCCCCATCTTGCACATGGGACAGACGGTGAGATGTCTGCGTGTCACATTCAGATAATATTTAATAAACTAGGGACCCAATAAAATGCAAATTTTGCCACAAGATATGCCTATCAATCAAATTGGATGGTCTCTCCAGATCTGAAAAAAGCCATAAATAATCTCCCTCCCTTAACCTTACCGTATTTCTCCACGATGGTTGTCAGTAGGAAGCAGTGGTCCACTCTACTAAGCCCTTCCCTGAAACCTGCTTCTGGCCAGCCGTGTACACATCACTCATTAAATCATTAATCCATTTCCTATTTGAGATTATTCTACATTCTACATCGAACTTTTATATAACCTGGAACTCCTGAACCGGGGGACACCATTTGCCAAAAGCGCTGTGCTGGATAGTTTCAACCAAAACACAAACTGGCACTTTCCTTTGTGGTCTCTGTACTGTTTAACAGTTTTAGGACAATATCTTAATTTTTTGTGAATTGGTAAGTCTTTCCAAAGCCTCCTTGTCAAGCTTAACCACAGCCAACCAGCCCCTTTGCCTGTCAGACATCTTCTTGGTGCCTACCCCATGCCATTGGAAAATTACCTCAGGTGGATAGTTATCACTCTCTGTTCAATCAGAAATGGAAAACTGCAGAACATTCCTGAATAAAAACAGTCCGCAATACAGTAATCAATGACTGAGAAACAGTATTACTGGTCTTGTATGCTTAGGAATGCACCATTTGCCACGAAATCCTAAAGTACACCTGAAAATCATTCTTCCATTTGTGACCAATTTTACTGTCCAAACATTGGCACTACATTTCTTAAAAATATTTAGCTCGAGAACCTGGAGTCACTGGTAATGTTTATTTAGTCCTACAATATTTTTGAACAACTTGATTGGTCCCATCTGTCTAAAACAGTCCTACTGAGCACTCAAGCTCCTTAACATTTCCTGTAAACAACCACTTATTGTCAAATGAAGTTAAAGCAGCCAAATGGTTTAAATAATTTCTGGGACCCAGAATAGTGCCAGTGGTAAAAGGGAATTTTATCTCACTTAAATCATTTCTTGGACCCAGAATAGTGTCAGTGGTAAAAGGGAATTTTATCTCACTTAAAAGCTTGCTGACGTACGGTGTCCCCAAGGGGTCTTGTCTGTCCCCTTTTCTCTTTAATATTTTCTTTAAATTTTTGTGCAACATGTTGTAAGCATCGGGTGTCCGCTTTACCAACTACGCTGACGATACCCAATTGGTCTTTGAGCTGTCTGGAATTTACGATAAGGACACTCAAAGAGTCAAGGAGTTGTTCTGTGCTTTCCAAAAAATGCATGGCGACAAACTCATTAGCACTTAACGAAGAAATAAATGAACTTTTAATAGTCGGTACTTCCTAAAAGCTAAAAGAATTGGATGACCTATACAGAAATTTTAGAATGAATAACAATATTATGGTATCAGATCACATAAAAACGTTAGGCATCTACATGGATTCACATCTCTCATTTAAGAGGCAGACGACTTATTTAAAATCCACCTGTGCCTTTAACTCTAAATTACTTTGGCAAATGTGCCCATATCAGACTCAACAAAATCTTGCTGTGATCGCCGTTGCCATTATTAATTCGAAATTAGACTATTGTAATAGTCTATTGATGGGCAGTTCCAAGAATATCACAAAAATGCAAACTATACAGAATGGAGCAGTCAGGGCTGTTTTTGGATTGAGTCAATGCTCTAAGATCTCATTAGCTAGGAGGAAGCTACATTGACTTCCAGTCGAACAGAGGACCAAATTTAAAGGCGCAGTTACAGTCTATAAATGCCTACGTGGCACTGCATCGAATTATCTTGCCAGTAAGATAGAGAAAACACCCATTAGAAGAGACCTCAGTTCTAATAATAATAATCATGATTTCTATCAGCCACGTCAAACCCTTAAAAGAGTAGGTGGCACTAACTTTACTTTCTGGGCACCAATGGTCTGGAATTCCCTGCTGCTTGCGCTCAAGAACAGTGGGTCTCTCACTGTGTTTACGCAACAACTTAAGACCCGATTGTTCAATGAAGTAGCATATTAGAGAATTAACAGTTTACTCTGTCTCTTGCCTAGGATAGTAGATCCGAGTTGCAGCTTTTCTGTGTACTATGTGGTGTGCCTTTGTGAGCACTCTGAGCCAGGCGGGCGATATAGCGCCATATAAAAACAAACAGGTAGATAGATAGATAGATAGATAGATAGATAGATAGATAGATAGATAGATAGATAGATAGATAGATAGATAGATAGATAGATAGATAGATAGAAAGGCCTTGCAGATTTACTTCACTAGAATGGCAAGTGTTCTACATAATTGTTAAGTAGTACAAATTAAAATGTTCTATTGGCAGTCTTACATTTTATTACATTTCTAATTTGCATTGCAATCACTTATACACCAAGTGAGTGCCGATATGCTCTGTCGAAGAATGGATGTTGCTCACCATTCCATTTGATATCCAAATTTTGCTCATTGTGTACAAAAGGTTGGGGACCCCTGGACTACAAGGACGTTAAGTTGGTTAGAGAATTGTCCAATGTTGCTTTTAAAAGCTTTTTTCCCATGCTGCTGGGTGCATTTGTGTTTTTCCCACTTCTATGCCGCATTACACCTGCTTTGCTATAATTGTGTCATATATCCTGATTTCAATATTGGTGGTTTTGCTATTTTATTTTTAATCAGCACTTCTCTTTTATTTGTCAATGGTAGTATGGCTAAAATAAAGTCAAAACTAGGCTCCCAAACCTTAAGAATCAGCTGCTTTAGGCTGCTACGTGCCTTTTATTTGCCTGTTGCATCTTAATGAAAGCAGTATTTTTACTGGTGCCATCTTGTAATGGCCGTACATACCCGAATATGATATTGTTATCTTGATTGTCTCCATGACATTTCTGTTCAATGTGTGTTTCCCGTGTGTGTGAAAACTTTGAGCAGTGGCTTTTAATGTACCTGTAGACAAGAGTGAAAGCATCTCAACAAGACATTGTAGGAGAGCATTTTCCTGGCAGCTGATTGTTATTGCTAAATAATGAAACAGTTTCCATGACATTTACAAAGCTGTTGTATGCAGCCTAGATGCACATTACGTTTGTTAAAACAGTTTGTGTTTTTGTTCTTCAGGAAAACAAGAAAGCTGCAGACATCAGGGAGTCATGTTTTTTTTCCAGATAAGACCCAGTTGATTTCTCTAGGATGCAGCTGCTTACCAGAGAAATTAAAACAAGAACAAGTTTGCAGTTCCAGCAGAGGGCACGGCCATCTGTCTGGCAGATATCTTGACGTTTAACCATTGGGAATTCTCTTCAATGGCAAACCTATGAGAACAAGCATCGGCAAGACCAACAGGTCTGGCTTTGCAAATGTCAATGATAAGCCTTTTTGTTGTATGTGTACTTTACAAAACAAACTTGTAGAGCTATATTTACAAAACAGACTTATTGACTTTGTTTTTTCTCGTTTAAATGAGCTTCTCCCTCAGAGATGTCTTCACGAGTGATTCCACTTCGGCATTGAGCCAATACATACAGTAGGTTGTAAATAGGACAATTACCCTCCCTCCTTAGTCCCCCCCCCAACCCCCAGCCTGTTGTTAATAGTTCATATGCCACATGCTTTAGCTACCGATTGTGGATTCAGTAGAAATAAGAAGCCGTTTAAACTACACCTGTGTATTACCTACCACTCATGATATTTCTTTTGGAAATAAACTTTCGGAACCTTACACTCCATGTACTGCCATGATTTATGTTGTATTGCAGAAATTGAGAGAGTAATCATTTGTTCATCTGTTGCTGTTTTTCTCATCTTATTAAGGGCTGTGGCTGAAACCTTGGATACAACAACGGATTATAACATTGCTGCAAAGTATATGGCTCTATTGAGGTGCCAGCACCATTAACTTAAAACATCTACAAACAATGCAGACAAAAGGAAACTATTTAGAAAAAATTACTTTTGCGACTTCTACATAGTCTCATTCTCTGTGGTAGTTTTCTCAGTATGGCGACGTGTTTCTGCCTCTTTCCTTTGATGTTAGATCCAGGAATATTTCCAATATGTCCAAACCTTAATTGTTGGCTGAACTGGCTCGTATAATATAACGTAAAACGTGGTATATAGGCTGCATGGCCTTCATTTATTTTTATTTTTTTTACGTTTTAAGGTGTCAACGAATCCATAACATGATGCATTAATTTTTTATTTTCAAATGTAAATGATGTGGGGAAACAATAGGTACAAAAAAGAGAATTCACGTTTTTGCTCTGGTCTGTATACTTAAAGGTTAACCTGAAATGACATCAAATCATATTCACCATGTCATTTCTATTATTTCAGTGGCTTGGGAAAATGTATTGCCTCCGTCTGTGTGCTAGCTACTTACTTGTGTTAGATGTAAGATTCTGCTAAAGGTTTTTTTTACATCTTGTGAAAACCTGCAGATGCATCTCTGGGTTATGGGAGTGCATCTTTTAACCTATACATCATGGAACTGGTGGCATTATCAAAACAAGGGAGACAGTTAACCCAATTGACGTGTTGCCAATTATCCAACTAACAGCACTAAGGATATTACCTGGTGCTCTAATATCCAAAATGGCCTTTTGAAAAAAGTTGACTATCTTCAGAAAAAGGGACGGACTGGCCAGTCGGCTGATCGGCCTGTGGGCGATTCAGATCTCGTGTGTGGGACAGTTTTTATTTACACAGTCTGGGGGCCGGAAAAAAATCACACAAGTTATATAATTTAATTTACATCCAGGCAGCCAGGCTCAGCTGCCTGCATGATGCGATGGTGGCCGTGGGGCTCCCTGGACCTGTTACTTTGTTTCATTTGTTGTTACTAACAACAACAGGCCAGCGCCGTGGCCGTCACCAGTTATTCAAACCTGCCCCGCATCCCCACTGCACCCAGCAGTGATCTGCTCTCTCAGTTTTCTCTCCGGCTGTCTTTTCTCTCTCTCTCACTCCCCCCTCCCTTGGCCCAGCCTCCCCCTTGGCGCACTTGTGGTCCACCAGCAGAGAGCAGGCCATTTGTCATTCGGTCTCACTTCCTTTTGAATTTGCATTCAAAAGGAAGTGAGTGACAAGCAAAGTGTGTCTGCTGTGCTCAATGCTGGGTGACTGAGTCTTACAGGCACCAGGGCATGGCAGGAGGGCAGGCACGAGTTTAGGAGGCACCACCTGACAGAATCCAGATGACCTGATGCAGCTCTGCTTAGTGACCTGCAAGTGCACTGCAGCAGCCCAGGAGCCAGGAGAGCAGGAGAGAGAGAAGCAGGTGGCAGCGCGCGCCTTTGACAATGCGAGGCCCCAGGCAGCAACCGACTGTGGGCAGCTAGCAAGCCAGGCAACTGGAGGCAAATAAATAAGAGGGGAAGTGAAGGCCAGCCAGGCGGGCAACACCAGTATCCAGGTAAGGTCAGGTCAAGTGCTGTGGAGACATTCTTAAACTTAAGCAAAGCAAGTGGCAGTGACGGAACCCAAATGCACATTAGAATGGATTCATGGAACACTTAAGTTGATAGCCAAATTGTTTGCAATGCCAGACCTGCTTAAATAGGCAAATAAATTGCACCAGTGTAGCACTACAAGAGTGCTGCTGAAACACATTTGCTCTCATTAATGGATGTATGCTTGGCGCTTCACTTGTTCTTTGCTCAGATGATCTGTTTTGGCGCCCCTTTAGGACACTTATGGGCTGAGCCGCACTAAAAAGAACGACTCGCAGAGGACTGTGTGGCGTAGGCAGCACCAGCCGTCAGGAGTCAGATGTGAGCCACAGTCGTCCCTCTGCTGCCTGCTGTGTGGTGTTGCTGCAAGGTAATTGAAATCTAGAGAGGCAAGCAAGGCATACAAAGCCATGTAAGAATACATGTCGTTTTTGCTGGAATCCACTAGGTCTTCTTTGTGGTGATCTGCAATGTGTCCACGAGCGGAGGGGCTGCACGCCAGGAGCTCCTTGACCACTGTAG
Organism: Ambystoma mexicanum; assembly: GCF_040938575.1. Taxonomy (NCBI): domain Eukaryota; kingdom Metazoa; phylum Chordata; class Amphibia; order Caudata; family Ambystomatidae; genus Ambystoma; species Ambystoma mexicanum. The sequence continues at coordinate 369,735,726 of NC_090932.1, read as the reverse complement.
TATTGAGTACATTTTATGAATACTTGTTTTGCATTTATATGTAGATTATGTTTTATTGTTGGTCTTTCGTTCATTCGTAGCGCCTAGAAACAAGTATGTTCTGGTATTGATTTTACTACTCTGACGGTTTCCGTTTAGAGTGCAGGCAGCTCCAGTACATGCACACTACTGTGCTGAGGTGAGTGCTCTCAAACTTCAGCTAGTAGAGGTCATTCTTTAATGGACATGCTCAGGCAAACTTTTCTGTCCATGTTCAAGGTGGGTGTAATTTCAATGGTGCTGTGTGCGCCATTCAGCATTGACAACAGGCAACTCATGTTAAGATGTAGGGTCTTGCTGCCTGTAAATGCTATATCTTTTCCACAATTCCTGCTGCTGCTAAATGCGTCGTGAAACGATGCGTTGTAAAGTGTGTTGTCGTGAACTGGGGATGGATACGGCTCCTTCGCTTCCCTTGGTGTGTGAATTTCCGCCACTGAGTTGAAAATCAAAGTATTGTTCAGCCTACTTCTGCCCCTGAGGAAAGTTGGCACACATGGGTGTAAATAAGGCTTTAGCACATTGAAAGCTAATAAAGAGTATTAACATACACACACTATTGTTTCCACGCGCTGCTTTTGCTTGTTCTTTCTTTTTGAAATCAAGAAAAACGTGAACAGAACACGAAAAACGGATCACAGAAAATGCAAGTTAAAAGCAGATAAAAAGAGATAGAATACTCCTACGAGCTGCTATACCACAGCCCCCTTTATTTTTCTTAAATTAGGCTTTGCTTTTAATGCACACCAGGTTTGTTTGATTCATTGATTGATTGATTGATTGATTGATGGATCAATGGCCGTTTTATATCTCACTATTACCAATACTAGTAAAGCATTGTACTAACTTCGCAAGCCATTCTGCTCTACAGGAGCATGTATGCAGCTCCCTTCCCTATGGCCTAGGCTGACGGATAATATTCCCCACCATCAGGTTTAGCCTGCGGCAGCTTTTCCTTCTCGACTCTCCACATTATCTTCTTGGAGCAGTTTACGCAATCTTCTCTTCGAGACCTCTGCACTTGTCCCCTCCAGAGCCTATGCACTGTCTCCTCCAACCCTTTCCATAGTGCCATGTGCCACCCAACTTCCTTGAGTCCGTTTATTATTTCCAACCTGACCATGCGTTTCTCTCTCTTTCATGTTAGTATATCCCCACTATTGGGGTTTTTCTTTTTTGCATCAGTGGTCTGAAGGCTAACGTGTGTTCAGTACACATTGGAAAACTTTAAGTTGTTTAGGCAAAAGTTCAATAAATGCAATGATCACCTTAACGAGTATCCCTTTACACTCATGTGCGCAGAGAATGTTTGCTCAAACTCGTGGCAAAAAGGCACTGCATGCAAATTTATTACGCTCAAACAGTTGGGGAGAAGGTATGCAGCAACTTGTTCTTAAACTCATTATTACAAACCATTGCTGAACATCCTTTCTGACATAACACTTAAAGTAAAACCTTTGCCAAAATACAGGTCTTCTTATTTACAAACGAGATAGCAGACTATGGTTTTGTTGAGAAATGCAAGTTCTCTTCTGGTGCAGAGTATCAAAAGGTCAAATAGAGGGCAGTGCATTAGCCCAATTTTGCATGATGCATCATGAAGACATCTATTGTGATGTCCATTAAATTATTACCTAATGATGCCGCCTCCCCTTCTTTGCTATGGGAAATGGAATCCCATTGTCCTCATCTATCCCTGCAATGAAACTCACCAATCTGTATGCTATCACAGGTCTGATTTAGCGTGTGCTATTGCATCAAGCTTTGTGCACACAAATCGTTGTTGCACAGCTGAAACACTTCTCTAAAACCAGATTCTAATGCTGCCCCTTCAAAGAATTATGTCCCTAGTCCTCAAACTCATCTTAATGATCGCATGGTACTGAATAGCTAACTCCGGGTTCCATAGGCCCACAACAAATCTTCTGGTAAAAGATTTGCCGTTGTTTCCAGGGCATTCTCTAGACCATATTGCCCAGGGCGAAACACCAGAATACACCCCTGCCTCACGTTGCTCCCTCCCATACTGCTACCCCACTCTGCAACATCATTCAAGTGGTCAAAACCTTACCCTAACATCCCCAACCTATCCTTATCCTCTCCCTAAACCTCATTCAGGTTTTCCTACTTCCCCTTCCTATCCAACCACCATCACTGTAACCCTCCGTCCCTGCTGGGTTTGTGGAGCAATGTAAAAGCATCAACTTGCAGGTCCCAAAACCGCAGTACGGGTGGTTGGTTCATGCTACTCCTGCGCGTCGGAGCTGTGGACCCTGTCACAGAACTGTATGCAAAGTTATGTTATTTTCTGAGTTGTGTTGTAATGTAATATTTGAGCATAAAAACAACTGGCAATGTACTTTCCGGTGTCTTCATTTGGCTGTACTGTTCATTAAATGCAACTTTATTTGCATTACTGGTGGCAACTAGTAGACATGCCTTGAGTCTGGCTTTGCAAAATAAGTATTAAGCTATGTGATGATGACGTTTTTTAAAAAAAGAACACAAGGAATGTTATCCCTTTCACAAGCGTTTACGCAAAACATAACATGCAACAAACAACATTAATGCTCCTTACGTAGCATTTCCTATAAAGTCGTGAATTTATGCGATTGACGAATGATGGTTTGAAGGCCAATTTTTTTTTTTGTGACCGTGCCTATTTCTTGTCGCAGTCTGACCCTATTCTGAAAAAGATCCTTATGAAAAGAAACACACTCAGCATTGACATTCCAGGTCCCGCTAAAACCTGTCCCACCACCACCCAGCAAAACCTACCCCTATTAACCTTCAAAACAGTCTCGTAGACAGAGGTAATTCAGATCATGAAAGGTCTCAAACCTTCACAATTCTAAGGGGATGTTTGCCCAGCTCCTGTTGTCAAGGACTGTGCCAAAGCCCTCTCACCTTTCGTTGCTAGTCTCATCAACGCCTCATTCTCCACCTGCTCTATCCCAACCAAAATAAAGGATGCTTGGGTGCTTCCTCTTCTTAAAACAAAATCCTTAGACGTAAGCATCCCCACTAACTACTGATGTTTTCAACCCACTAGTCCAGACCCTGCAACATTCCTGTGCATTGCTTGCATCAGGAACATCAGAATGGCCACTGGAAAGCATGCTGCTTGCTAAAAATCACCCAAAAGTGTGCAGTGAAAATCCAAAAAATAGGCCGCCATCCACTTTTGCCTATCTCAGTGTTAACACAGGAGACTACTGCCAAAACCCATCATTTGGCTGCCTACAAAGCAAGGCTGATTGCAAAAGAAACACAGAGCTGTGTGAAAATCCATGTTACTTGGTTGTCAAATTTGCAAAAATCATGGCTAACAAACCACCCAAAAGACCCAACCTCCTTGTTGGGTGTTAAACATCATTCTACTTAAAGAATCCATATAACTACAATGTCCACAGAAGTACACTTATCAGAAGAAAATCCACATTGAAGATTGCTTGCTGGAAAGAAATATGTCAAAAATGGGTGCAATACCGTTACTCACCTCTGTCAGAAGCTGGCGATTTTTAAAACCTGTAATGTTCAAGGTTGTAGATTGAACTCAAAGTATGCCAAAGAAAGACTTGCTATCAGAAGCCTACGAGGCAGATACAATTCAAAACTATATTTTAAAAAGGCTTGAATTAAGAAATTTGTTGATGTATTTGTTGAAAATGTGATCTATATTTTAAGACAAGACAATTTCAGAAATTGTTTTTAAAAGTTAAAGTTAGCCACAATGAGCTTCAATGACATTCCACACCTTCTCCCAAACAAAGGAATTTTCCCCCTGCTCTCTGCTAAGAAACTGGCAGGCTGGTGTGAAAGGAACTGGGAGGGGCACTCTGGCATGTTGCTCTGAGTGTAGACAAAGGGCTCCCTTGAGCTGAATGAAAATGCTAATTCGGGTGTGACTGACATCAGCTGCCCTGGCAGGAAGAAGACCATGTGACTCTCTGACTCAGCCAAGCTTGGAGGCGGGCCAGACTGGAAATGTGGATTGGAAACTAAAGTAACTGTATGTTTTGGGAAAAGACTTATAAAATAGTGTGCTGAACTGACAAAAATATGAAATTTAGAGATTATTAAAATGAAAAATTCACTCACAGTTTAAAACTAATCTGGAATCTGTGCGACATACAGTGACTGAACCATGACATTTGTAATATTGTAGCTATTGTGATTATGCTAGGAACATGAAAAATTACAGGAATATGCCCAGAGGGTATGTGCATGTATGTATAAGAAACTTTACAGATCCAAAAATGTGTAACCAACCAAAAGCGCAAAAAATTGTCATTTAACCAAAACTCGTAGGAAGATAAGATTTTGACAGAAATGTACCTTAGTCAATCTGTCATGTATTTATGTATTATTAACAAGTTGTGCATATTGAAAATATGTTTTTTGGGAAATATAGATTTTCTGGGCAAAAGCAAAGGGGAGTTTCTTCCCTAGATTGTAAACGGCAGCATCACACTGACACATCATGACACACTATTCCTTTCTTAAAAAACGGAGGACAGGGAATTCTCTGACCTATCAGATCCTTAGAGGGTTGGGCATTGACAATCAGCCTCCCCACCCACTTTGGAAAATGGATAAATAGGGACTGTTGAGGACCCAGAGACACACACACTTTCACTCATCAACTGATCCACTGGTGAAGCACCCTGCAGGAAGATCCAGACTCCAGAACCTAGATCCAGACTCCAGAACCTACATCCAGACTCTAGAACCTAGATCCAGCTCCAGAACTCTGAAGCCAAAAGGCCAATCCAAAAAGCTGAACCCTTCTCAACTGGCCTTTAAAATCTAGAAACCTGATTTAACCCCTAAACATCCGCGGGGCCTAATCCATTCAACGGCCTGGCTGAGCTGTTTGCTGCTTCTGGCCAACAACCTTTGCTAGAACCCAAGATCCAAATCAGACCAGCAGAGCTGTAACCCAGAACCCATCAGATCCAGTCCAAGAGGCCGCGCAGAGACCAGAGTGCTGAGAGCAGAACCAAGTGCCTGATACCTGTCCGGTGGCGAGCGAAGTCCAGTCCAAACCTTTGACCAGATCTTTGACGGGTCCATTTTAAATCAGAGTTGTGAGTATTTAGCGTAGAACTGTCTATAGTCATCCCTTAGTTTAAAGTAATCCATCCAACCCATTCCAACATATCCAGACGGCATTGTAGAATCTCTTTTGTCCATTCTGAATCCTTCTCTCATCCATATAATCCTGTGGGAATTGTTAGTGTAAGCCAACCTGTTTGTAATTCAAAGCCCCATTTCATTTGAAATCTTGACTCCTTTCGAAAAAAATCGACCTTTACAAAAACCTCTGTAACTTTTGAACCGTATGTGCTAGGAACGAAAAGTATGTCATTTTGAAGCTAACATTCTCAGCTTTCAAACGAGCCCAAAAAGACATTCCAATTCCTTACAGTTTTTCCGTAATCGCGTTTCTCGCACGCGGAAAAGTTGCAGTAAATTTGCATTTGGCTCAATTTCCATGTAAAACATCTATTTCTTGATTTCAACTTCTGAATTTCGTTTCCATCTGCTAATCATTCTACAATCATTGCTAGTGTCTACCTGAACCTATCCAAAGCGGCTCTCACTAGTTCTGAATCCTATTTAGCGAATTAAAGTCATTTTTAGCATTTTTCCCATTCATTTCAAATCACAATTAAATGCATTTTGACCTGTTTAAAATCATTCTTGTTTTCTCCAAGCTTGCTGGTGGGGGTGGGGGAAAATTGGGATTGAAACTGCAATTGTTGATTGTTATTCCTGATACCTGTGTGCCCTCATTCCATCTCTTCATATTGCATATTGGGGGAGTGAGTACTAACGGGAAAGAGTGATTACATTGTCTTTGGTTGAATTCATATCAAGTTTATTTCTGTGTTGCATTCTTTCACATCACTGCATTTCATTCAACCCACACAATGTATTCTCTGCTATATTATTCTTCCTATTCCTACTCCTAATTGATTAAAGAGATTGTTGATATTATAATATTACCCATTGCTGATCATTGCATAAATATTCATAAGTGTGATATTCAGATATTATCCATATTTATAAAAGTGTGATATATATATTGTCCAATTCTTCAAATAAAACTTTTAATTTGGAAAACAACCCTTCTTCTTGGTTCAGTGAGACCGGGGGGATTCAAAGAGAGGGGCGTTATATAAGGGTACATCATCCAGAATTAAAAGAACTTTTGACATAAAAATATTTAAATAAGGGTTTCCATTGGGCATCCCATACTAGGCATTGACTTAGTTGGAGTGCTGGATTGAAATCACTTACAGATTGGGGGCTCATGCAGGGGATTTCGGGATTCGACATACCACTTGTGCAGCTTAATACAGTGTGCTAACTGACAAGATACATAAATCCTGTTGGGCTACCACGATGTGTTACACTGTAATAGCACCCCTCAAAAGGGAACGCTCTGAGGAAACGGTCTGTTTTACAAAGATAAAATAAACTTCTGTAAATCAGGAAGGAAATTAATATTTCCAAAAGGGCGACATTGGTAGACATCAAGATGGGTAGAGAACAGGTTTTACATAAGTTATTTGTGAGAGGTGAATGGACAGAGCAGGATCAGAATATGTGGTTGCAGGCAATCACACAACAGATCACTGCAACAGGGTTAGATATATAGAGAGATCAGGGTCCCTTACATGTGGCCCTGAGTGAACTATATATGGCCCCTAACCCCATGGATGAGCAAAATAAGATTTCCAAGATAGTGACATATCTATATTTATCTATGGGAGCCATGCAGGATAAATATGCTGAAGGCCAACATCTGGCAAGTAGGCAACTGCTGGGATTAGAAAAGGCCCAATCTGGTCTGGACTCTTCTGAGCAGAGGCTGCAGAGGAGCCGGGAGACAAAAAAATGAAAACAGGCAGTATATAGTTAAAATAAAAGAGAACATGGGTATCCTGCAGCAGGAAAAGGCAGACCAGGATACCAGAATTATGGCCTTGCAGAAGGAGTACCGAGAAAGTTTGGACTCCCTACTGCAGAGCCAGAAAAAGCTGGATCAACAACTGGATTTCAACAGGGCATGCGCAGAGCAGATAGTCGCCCTGCAAAGCCACCTAGATAGAGAGAAGGCAGAGAGCAACAAATTAATTCTGAAAGACCTGGATACCCAGGCAGAATTTGAGGAATAGCGCCAGAAAGCATGTGCCCTTCAAAGACAGAGGGACGACCTGGCAGCACAGAGGCAGGCTCTTGCACAGGAAAGGGACACCTTAGGCCAGGAAGTCTGTCACTTAAAAGGGAAACTGGAAGAAGTCACCTGGCCCTCCAGGGACTGGGTGACCTCCAAAAAGAGCATGATAGATTGTTAGAGCCCACCAAGGGGGTGGAAGATGCTCTGGCAAGGAAGGAGCAGGCCTGTATGGACAGGACTCGGGAGGTAACCCTCCTGTAGCAAAGGCTGGCCCAATACTCAAAGACAAACCAGGAAGCACAGAGAGAAAACGAGGCTCTCTGTCAGAACAATGATAGGCTCCACAGGCAGGTAGCCATGCAAGAGAGACTGATAGAAACTAGTAAGGCCTTGATTGAGGAACAGAAAGCTCAGGTTCTTGCAAGGGAGCAGGGGCTGATAGAGATGAAGTTTGCTGGGAAAGGGAAACACCTGAGCATAACCTCAGGAACCCTAGTACCAGAGGCCTTCATCTCTCCCAGTCCCTGGACTCTGCCACCCCCATGTCCACAGGCGCACATGAGCACAGGGCCACGGGGATGGCAGATTACTATCCAGTCAGAAGTTTGGGGCTCATAGACCAGCACCTCCCAGGAATGGATGGGCGGGCAACTGGCTATGGGTACCCAAGCACCTTGAAGTTTAGTGGGGAACTCCATGAGGGTAGGCCCACTAAGGGCATCCTAAAAACCTCTGCCCAGCTAGGACAGTGGGGGGTACCCATCAAATCCTGGGAGCCCCAGCAAACAGGAGACTAGGTCCCCACATTCTCCCAGCCATTCCCAGGCTGGCAGAATCCGGGAGAGCCTAGAAGACCACACAGGCACCTCTGGAAGCAGAGCCTCGGAGTCATAGGATGATTGGACCAGGGTTACCCGAACCAAGAAGGCCAATAAGGCAAAAATGGCCTTGCTTAAGGCTCCCCTTAAAACAAATCAGGGCAATAAGGAGCGTCCTCACGCCTTATCATAAGAACGCTAAGTATTCGGTTTGGGAACACTTAGAGCTCTTTGAGCAGATGATGGAAACCTTCCATTTGAACGACATCAGTAGCTGCATTCAATATGTGAAATGGACATTTTCACCAGAATACTCCAGTTTCTTTGCAGGGCTGGAGGACCAAAATCATTCTTGGTGGTCCAACTATAGGGTGGCCATCTTGAAGCATTTTTCTGTACATAGAAATCCCCAAAAGGCTCGCAAGGCAGCCTATAACTTCCAATGTGGGGAGGATCAGGCCCCACAAGAATTTGTGCAGCAGTTAAAGCGTGCCTTTGTGCAGACTACCAGAAGGGTGCGCAAGGACAGCAGAGCATTTGTTAATACTTTTTTCCATGCTCTACCAAAGTACATCATGACCCAGCTAGTGAGAGATTTTCATTAGAAAGGATCACTAGACTGGGTCATTGAACAGGCCACCCGGATCTATGAGGTGCAAAAGCCCATAGACAACAAGAATACTAAAAAAAGCCCCAAACCAACCAATACCCCTGCTGCTGCTAAGGTGGCAGAGGTAACGGCTGCCCCCATTTTAGATTAAGAGATGTGGGGGCCTAAAAACCCACCTGCACAGCAGAATAATCCCAAGCCCAGAAGGCCCTCAGGCCAGTCACAGACAGCGAGCCAAGGAGGTAGTCCCACAAATGGGATCCCTCACTCCCTGACTATGTAGGTCCCCGCTACAAGGGGAACAGACCCATCCTGGGTTATGTGTGGACTCCTCCAGCCCAAGGGGGTGTCCAACCAGACACCTAACCCAGGGAACTTCCCTCCTCACTTCCCCCAGGAGGGCAGAAATTCCCCAAATCCTGGGCAGAACTATTTCCCCAGTCACCCACAAAACTTTCAAACTCAGAACAATCCATCCTTCTTTCCCCAATTTCCTGAGCCCAGACAGCCTAATCCAGGAGAGGGGAGGCCAAGGGTGGAGGGGTACCCAAATCTTCCAAACCCGGGGTATTACCAGAGAAGGGATAGCTACCCCTCCTGGAATCAGCCAAGGGGAGAAATGAGAACCCTGTATCAGCCTGAGCAGGTTTCACAGCTAGAGCGCCAGGTCCAAAATATGGCCCAGGATCTGGGTTGCATGCTGGGGGCTCAACAGAACCCTCAGATGGGCATGCCGGCACAGAATGCCTCCAACTCTGGACCTGGTGCTCCAGAACAATGACAGGGGCAGCACCCCGACAAACCACCAGTTCCCAGGGAGGAGGCACAAGGGGAAGGGGGGTGTAAAGCCTTTGAGGAGGCTTCCTTCCCCACTTGTAGAAAGCCTCTGGAAAACCAGGAACTGGAAACAAAATCTCCTGCCTCTGAAAGTCTGCCACCCAAGGAGCAGAGGGGGGTAGGAGAAACAAAGAACCCAAACAGACCCACTTTGTGGAGGAGGTACAGATCTTCCAATTTGAAGGAAAGGGATCCTCAGAGGATCCTGGGAAAAGGATCTTCTCCTTCAGATATGGGGGAACTCCTCCCAAAGAAAAATGGGTCTCAAAGGATTCAAATCCAGACTGGGTAGATGTGGGGACTGAGCTAGTGCCGCCCATCATCCCATCCCAGAACCAACAACATGAAAACCCCCTGGTTCAAACCCACCCTGGTGACTGCCTCCAAAAAGGGGGCGGGGGGGCAGCCCAGAACCGGAACCAGGGGAACTCAAAACTTCTCCCATCTTTAGTTGCCACCTTTTTCTTTCAGATTCCCAAGACTCCCCACAGAATTCTGCCCAAATCTCTTCTCTGTCAATGTCCAAAACTAGAAAATTAACCCGCCAGTTGTCCAAAAATGTGCATTATCTGTGCCCCCTTACGGAGAAGGAGGGAAGATATTTTGCCCCGGTACAAATACAGGGGCAGGGTACAATTTTGCCACTGGTGGACACTGGAACCCAACCTACCCTTCTGTCCAAAAAGGCCTTTGATAAACGGAATTCAGGAAGGGGGGAGAATTACCAAATTCCTCTCACCCTCCTTCCTGGACAACTTCAGAACTTTGACGGGAAGGAAATTCCCGTCAAGGGGACTGCGGATTTGGATATTAAAATTGGGTGACACAGGGTGAAGCACCCGGTCATAGTTGTGACTCCAGAGGGAACCCCTTGTTTACTAGGGAATGATCTCCTGCGAAGGTTGTCATCCCTAATAAACTGCGTAAACAAGGTCCTCTGGACCCAGCCTTGTCGACCAATGAAATTAAAACAGAGTGTCAACCATGTTAGTTTAAATGGCACAAGCCACATGGTTGAAAGAAAATCTGACCAAGTAGAATTTCACTTCCAGAACAATCAAATTCCAGGCATGACAGTAATAGCAGTAGGACAACAGACTGGTGTTGTGGGGTCCTCTCTATTTCTGAAAATCAACCTTCCTTCCAGTTTAAGGTGGCAATCACACTGGAAGGAAACACCCTGAAATTCTTTACCAATCCACAATCAGACATTACCACTTCTATAGTCCAGAAAGATGAGAAATCAGCTCAGAGCCTGGCTGATCTTCAGCAAATTGGAGAGCAGTTGTTCATCCCTGTTCAGTTAAATGAAGGGAAGGACTCTGTTCTCGCCCGAGTGTGTGTGAACAATGGTAAGAGCTTCATCAGCGAAGCCATGTTCCACCAACTCCCAAAAGATCCAGCCATTCCCACATTTAAACTGATAGACAAATGGGAAATGGATCGGGAAGCACCCAATTCCAAACATCTCCTGCCAAGCAGGTGTATGCTCAAAACCTCCATAGGTAACAAGAACATAGTCCATAATTGTTGGGTCGTGCGAGACGTCACTGCCGCCTTTTACTTAGGCAGTGACATTCTCAATCACTTTGCCATTAGTTTGGACCTAATAAACTTCAAAGCTTGGTCCCGATTAGTGGATAATCCCTTGGGCTTTGATGATCCTGAGAAAGCATTTAGGTCAGCTCAACTGCTACCTTATGCAGTTGAAATTCAGATTGGAGAGGAAGTCACCATCCCAGAAAGGACCCGACAATTCTCCCTGGAAGTGAAAGTTAAAAGAGGACAGAAATTGGACAACCCTGATACCTATATTCATCTAAATGCTTCTCTCCAACAGCAAGGGTTGGGGGTAAACCCAACACCACTAGTCAATATAGAACATGATACCATTCCAATAGAGGTGGATAATAGCGAGTTAAAGAGTATCACTCTAGCCGCAGGCACCATTATTGGAATGGCGGTTGATGACCGACATTTTTCCATTGATTTAGGCAATGAACTGTTAGGACCAATCCCCAAGGACTGTTTTGACAGTGACAGTGATGACAACACAACACCAGACAGGATCTTTACCCGGCATGGGGGGAACTTCCTGGTGTACACTTCCTGCCCTTATGGTAAGGAAGATGTAACTTGTGACTTCAGGAGGGATGAGGTGATTTTCCAGGTCCACAAGGGCTGCCTCTCCCACCTGAAGCCACCAGTCCAAATCAGCACTTTGACCATGGACTTCTCCACCCGGCTGGAGGAGGCCGCTGAGATTATGAAACCAGAAGTCTTTCCAGGCTTCAGGCCGATGGTTGAAGAGAGAGTCAACCTAGCTGATGCCTGTGAGACTCTGGAGCAGAAGCAAAAGTTGAAACAAGTTTTCTTGGATTTTCAAGATTTCTTTGGGTTGGACTCATATGACTGTGGTCGCACCGACATCCACACAACAACAATTCCCACGGACCCTGGCATGACTCCAGCGTTTGTGAAGCAATATCGCTTGCCTCTCGCATCAATGGAGTCCCTTACTGAAATAATTAAGAATCTTGAGTCCTGTGGGATAATCCGTCCAGTCCACAGCACCTTCAATAATATGGTGCTGGGGATATTGAAGCCAAACGGCCGGTGGAGACCCTGCACCGACCTTAGGGAGCTCAACAAACAGGTCCATACTTCCCGATGGCCTCTTCCCTACATCGACCAAGGGGTGGCCCAGATCCAGGGGTCACAGGTATTCACTGCAATAGACCTGACCAATGGATACTGGACTGTACCTGTCAGTAAGGAGGACCAATACAAGCTGGCCTTTACCTTTAGGGGGCAGCAGTACACATGGACACGGACTCCCTTCGGATACATCAACTCCGGCAATTAATTCAACATTTTTTTACATAAGGCCAGGCCCGACCTAGGTGAAAGGGGTAACCTGACCCATGTAGATGATTTACTCATTAAAAGCTCAACTGTCGAGGAACACATAGCGGAGATCCGTTATGTTCTGACACAGTTGAGGGCTGCCGGAGCAAAACTTTCCTTTCAAAAGACACAGTGGTGTAGAACCGTGTCAATTTCTTGGGGCATGAGATTACTCCTCAAGGTCTCTGTCCCCAGGAAAAGAAAGTGGAAGCACTCCAGAAACTGAAAGACCCCACAACTCTGCGGGAACTAAGGAGCCTCCTTGGACTGACTAATTATAGTAGAAAGTTCATTGAGGGCTACGCAGAGATCACAAGACCCCTAATTCATCTTTTGAAGGGGGGATCAAGTGGGAATGGGGTCCAGAACAAGCCGAGGCAGTAAGACAACTCAAAAGAAGCCTCTCACAAGCACCTTGCCTAGCTTACCTTGTCAGAAACAAGGAGTTCTTCTTGGAGACAGGGTTCTCTAATACATGCTTGACTGCTGTATTATACCAAAAGCATGACAAGGTCAATAAAGTAATCTCCTATGCGAGCAAAACGTTATCCACTGTAGAGGGAAAATTCAACAATTGTGAGAAGGCACTTCTGGCAACGGTGTGGGCATTGAAGAATGACCACCCGTTTATCCAGGGGGAACACGTCATAGTGGAGACTCCACACCAGCCTCTGCAATATCTCCAAAGTGACAGAATCCGGGCCAGAAATGTAAGTAATTCCCGAATTATTTCCTGGATTCTGTCAATGCAAGGCTTTCCTGTGGAGGTCAGATATGGCCAAAACAAGAAAAGTCCCCTAACGCAAGGTCTGGCTGACATGCATGATTGAGCCAGAGAAAACTGTCTCGAGGACGAAAGTCTAAAAATCAAGAACATTGAGGCATACCTCAATTCTCCACACAAAGTCTTTGAAGACAAGTGTGAGGGAATGCCCACTGTCTATGTGGATGGATGCTCTTACCATGTTGACAACAACGGGGAAAAAGAACTTGTGTCCGTCTTAGGGAATGCATGGGTGAATGAGACCCCAGAACCCTCCGCTGGGTACAAGATCAGTCCCCGAAGTAGTCAAGTGGCAGGGTTGATGGCTGTGTATCAAGCCATTCTCACTGCTGTCCAACATCAACTCCACAAACTGGTCATAATCACAGATTCGGATTATGTAATGAACGGGTTCGTGGAGCACCTGGTTAACTGGAAAACCAGAGGCATGTTATGTGCTAATAACAAACCCTTGAAAGGTGGGAAGTTAATTCAAAATATTGATGATCTGGTCACCTCGAATGGGATGACCATCTACTGGAATAAGATCAAGCGTCATTCCAAGGTAGAGGGACCAGACAAAACTGGAAATTACTTAGCTGATCAGCTGGCCAAAACCAGGGCCATCCAAGGGGATCTAATAGAGATCGAGTCCCTGTTGGGGGAAATCCAGGTCACTGCTATCACTAGGTCCCAGACAAATGCTCACAATGACCTCTCAACTGCACAATGGAGTAAGGAGAACCCAGATGCTGATTTGATTACGGCTCAGAAAGGGGATCCAATAATTGGTACGTTTTATCAACACATTGAGGACCCTGAGAACTTTCCCCTGACGGATACCGATTACATAGGGAAAGAGGACCGCAGAGTGTTGATGAAATGTCCAAAAATGTTCCGAATCCAAGACGGTTTGTTGGTGAGGAAATCCCTAGCTGGCCATGATCAGTGGGTGGTCCCTACCTCATTCCGAAGCCTGATGTTAAGTCACGCCCATGATGCGGCCACAGCCGGTCATAGGGGGTTTCATACAACACTTGAAATCTTAAGAGAGGTTGCTTACTGGCCACACATGGGGCAGGACCTCGACCAATACTTGAAGGGTTGTCTTGTGTGTGCACAATTTCAGGCAACATCCCTCACACACCGTGCCCCTCTCCAAAAGAGGGGCATGACACTGCCATGGTCAGATTTGCAAGTCGACTTTATCGTGCCCGTGATTCGCTCCTCTAGGGGACCAAGTACATGTTGACCGTGACATGCTTGTTTACTAAATGGGTGGAATGTCTCCCGGCCCAAAACTGCAAGGCAGAAACAGCAGCTGCCCTGATGATCAACCACATCTTTTCGTGTTTTGGACTACCCCAAAGGATCGAGTCAGACAGAGGTAGCCATTTCACCAGCAAAGTAATGACAAAGATGTGGGAGATACTTGGGGTCAAAAGGAAGCTACACATTGCTTACCGGCAGCCTCTAGTGGTGCAGTAGAGAGATATAATATAACAATTGTGAGCATATTAAAAAAGTTTGTGGCAGATTCTGGGCCAAGTTGCGATATTCGATTACCTCTTGTCCTAATGGCCATCAGATCTACCCGTTCATCTGCAACTAAAATGTCACCATTTGAGCTGATGTCTGGACGCAGGATGTTGCTTCCCCAGCATCTGCTCTAAAGAACCCAAGAGCAGATATTGATCAATGCCTCCACAACTCATGAGTATGTTGAAAATCTAAGAAAACACCTTCAACATGCTTTTGCCTATCCTCAGCGAAATCTAGAAAGATCAGCCGACAGCATGAAGACCCACTATGACTTGAAGACGACCAGAAAAGAGTACAATGTAGGAGACCGGGTCTACTTATACAATTTCCAAAGGAACCAGGCTAAACAGCGCAAATCTTTGCCTACCTGGAGGGGTCCTTTTGAAATTGTAGACAAAATCTCACCAATCGCCTACAAAATCCGCATCCCCAAAGGCAGTTTGGCAGGGGGGTGGGGGGGTGATAAGTGGGTCCATATTAACCAACTAAAGTGCTGCCATCCTAGGCAGACTCTGCAGCAACTGGAGGAGTCTTCTGGAACCCCAGAGGGGGCCACTCCAGATCCATAAAATTCCAACTCTAAAATATTCCACATATAGCCTATAAAATACAATAATACAAATGTGTCCTGATTTATCAAATGTATGTGTCCACCCCACTACATTAATAGTGGTGGGGAAATGTCTACAAATATGTTTTTGCTTTGTCATCCTAGGATTGATAAACCATCGAGACGGAAACCAAGGAGAACTACCCGGGGACAGGGAGAAAAGATCTGAGGGGCCTGGAGTATCGCTCAATACTCACATCAGGACTTGCGAGGAGAACCGATCGATCCACCCCTGATGGAGGAAAAGATGAGGAACTTTGCCATTTGTGGAATCAGAAGAGATGAAACTGACATCCCAGTCTTGCGAATTCCCATTGATGGACGAACAACGCCAAATTGCAAGAGGGAGGGCTTGTGGGATGTTTTCAACCCACTAGTCCAGGCCCTGCAACATTCCTGTGCATTGCTTGCATCAGGAATATCAGAATGGCCGCCAGAAAGCATGCTGCTCGCTAAAAATCACCCAAAAGTGGGCAGTAAAAATCCCAAAAATGGGCCGCCATCCACTTTTTCCTATCTCAGTGTTCACACAGGAGACCACTGCCAAAACCCATCATTTGGCTGCCTACAAAGCAAGGCTGGTTGCAAAAGAAACACAGAGCTGTGTGAAAATCCGTTTTTCCTGGTTGTCAAATGTGCAAAAATCATGGCTAACAAACCACCCAAAAGATGGGTTGGGTGTTAAACATCATTCTACTTCAAGAATCCACATAAATACAATGTCCACAGAAGTACACTTATCAAAAGAAAATCCACATTGAAGATTGCTTGCTGGAAAGAAATATGTCAAAAATGGGTGCAATACCGTTACTCACCTCTGTCAGAAGCTGGTGATTTTTAAAACCTGTCATGTTTAAGGTTGTACATTGAACTCAAAGTATGCCAAAGAAAGACTTGCTCAGAAGCCTAAGAGGTGGATACAATTCAAAACCATATTTTAAAAAGGCTTGAATTAAGAAATGGGTTGATGTATTTGTTGAAAATGTGATTTCAGACATTGTGTTTAAAAGTTAAAGTTAGCCACACTGATCTTCAAAGACATTCCACACCTTCTCCCAAACAAAGGAATTTTCCCCCTGCTCTCTGCTAAGAAACTGGCAGGCTGGTGTGAAAGGAACTGGGAGGAGCACTCTGGCATGTTGCCCTGAGTGTAGACAAAGGGCTCCCTTGAGCTGAATGAAAATGCTAATTCGGGTGTGACTGATATCAGCTGCCCTGGCAGGAAGAGGACCATGTGACTCTCTGACTCAGCCAAGCTTGGAGGTGGGCCAGACTGGAAATGTGGATTGGAAACTAAAGTAACTGTATGTTTTGGGAAAAGACTTATAAAATATTGTGGCGAACTGACAAAAATATGAAACTTAGAGATTATTAAAATGAAAAATTCACTCACAGTTTACAACTAATCTGGAATCTGTGTGACATTCAGAGACTGAACCACAAAATGCTTAATATTGTAGCTATTGTGATTATGCTAGGAACATGAAAAATCACAGGAATATGCCCAGATTGTATGTGCATGTATGTATAAAAAATTGTTCCGATCCGAAAATGTGTAACCAACCAAAAGTGTGAAAAATTGTCATTTATGAACCAAAACTCATAGGAAGATAAGATTTTGACAGAAACATACCTTAGTCAATCTGTCATGTAATTATGTATTATTAAAAAGTTGTGCATATTGAAAATATGTTTTTGGGTAAAATAGATTTTCTGGGTAAAAGCAAAGGGGAGGTTCTTCCCTAGATTGTAAATGGCAACATCACTCTGACACATCATGACACACTGTTCCTTTCTCAAATCAGGGGAAAGGGAATTCTCTGACCTATCAGATCCTTAGAGGGTTGGGCATAGACAATCAGCCTCCCAACCCCCTTTGGAAAATGGATAAATAGGGACTGTTGAGGACCCAGAGACACACACACTTTCACTCATCAACTGATCCACTGGCGAAGCACCCTGCAGGAAGATCCAGACTCCAGAACCTAGATCCATACTCTAGAACCTAGATCCAGACTCCAGAACTCTGAAGCAGAAAGGCCAATCCAAAAAGCTGAACCCTTCTCAACTGGCCTTTAAAATCTAGCAACCTGATTTAACCCTTAAACTTCCATGGGGCCTAATCCATTCAACAGCCTGACTGAGCTCCTTGCTGCTTCTGGCCAACAACCTTTGCTAGAACCCAAGATCCAGATCAGTCCAGCAGAGCTGTAACCCATAACCCGTCAGATCCAGTCCAACAGGCCGCGCTGAGACCAGAGTGCTGAGAGCAGAACCAAGCGCCTGAGACCTGTCCGGTGGCGAGCGAAGTCCAGTCCAAACCTTTGACCAGATCTTTGATGGGTCCATTTTAAACCAGAGTTGTGAGTATTTAGAGTCGAACTGTCCATAGTCATCTCTTAGTTTAAAGTAATCCATCCAACCCATTCCAACATATCCAGACGGCATTGTAGAATCTCTTTTGTCCATTCTGAATCCTTCTCTCATCCATATAATCCTGTGGGAATTGTTAGTGTAAGCCAACCTGTTTGTAATTCAAAGCGCCATTTCATTAGAAATCTTGACTCCTTTTGAAAAAAATTGACCTTTACTAAAACCTCTGTAACTTTTGAACCGTATGTGCTAGGAACTAAATTCATGTAATTTTGAAGCTAATATTCTCAGCTTTCAAATGAACCCGAAAAGACATTCCAATTCCTTACAGTTTTTCCGTAATCGCGTTTCTCGCACGTGGAAAAGTTGCCGTAAATTTGCATTTGGCTCAATTTCAATGTAAAACAGCTCTTTCTTGGTTTCAACTTCTGAATTTCGTTTTCCATCTGCTAATCATTCTACAATCATTGCTAGTGTCTACCTGAACCTATCCAAAGTGGCTCTCACTAGTTCTGAATCCTATTTAGTGAATTAAAGTCATTTTTAGCATTTTTCCCATTCATTTCAAATCACAATTAAAAGCATTTTGACATGTTTAAAATCATTCCTGTTTTCTCCAAGCTTTCTGGGGGGGAATCGGGATTGAAACTGCAATTGTTGACTGTTATTCCTGACACCTGTGTGCCCTCATTCCATCTCTTCATATTGCATATTGGGGGGGAGTGAGTACTAACAGGGGGAAAGAGTGATTACATTGTCTTTGGTTGAATTCATATCAAGTTAATTTCTGTGTTGCATTCTTTCATATCACTGCATTTCATTCAACCCACACAAAGTATTCTCTGCTACATTATTCTTCCTATTCCTGCTCCTAATTGATTAAAGAGATTGTTGATATTGCAATATTACCCATTGCTGATCATTGCATACATATTCATAAGTATGATATTCAGATAGTATCCATATTTATAAAAGTGTGATATATATATTGTTCAATTCTTCAAATACATCTTTTAATTTGCAAAACAACCCTTCTTCTTGGTTCAGTGAGACGGGGGGATTCAAAGAGAGGGGCGTTATATAAGGGTACATCATCCAGAATTAAAATAACTTTTGACATAAAAATATATAAATAAGGGTTTCCATTGGGCATCCCATACTAGGCATTGACTTAGTTGGAGTGCTGGATTGAAATCACTTACACTACCACCCAATTACCACTGTCCCCTTCCTCCTTAAAATCCAGGATCGGGAAGCCTATCTCCAAATCCAGTCTTATCTCGAATCCACCAACATCCTAGGGCTGTGAAAACCCAGCTTTAGACCTGGCTGTGAACGTAATCTGCATTGCTGGACTTAAAAAAAAAACAACTAGATAAGATCAAAGATGCTGGCAATTCAGCCCTCCTCTTTCTGCTTGACTTGTCTGCAACCTTTGACCTCGTCGCCCACCACATGTTGTGCCAGCACCTTGCATCTGCAGCTCATTTCTATACTGAAGCTATTGCTTGGAGCTCCTCCTTTCTGGCAGACCGCGCCATGAGAGTCTTCACATACAAAGTCTCAGCTCACGTCTAAACTACACTCTACAATATTTTCACAAAACCTCTATTTGACCTCCCTGATAACCTAGGCATCGTCTACATACTACACCGATGCCACTAAGATTCTCCTCCCACTAACAGGTAACTACGACACTGACTCCAACATGCTGCACACCGTATACAAATCTATCCAAGCCTGGATGGCATCCCATTTCCTCTGTCTCAATAATGACAAGACCGAAACTCTTCTGGTCAGACACCAAACCCTACTCAGCAAACTAGGCCCAATATTAGAATACCTTCACTATTGACAGTATCAGTATCACAGTCTCTAGTGTTGTTAAGATATTGGGTGTTCATTTGGATGCCTCCCTTTCACTCATGCGGCACCACAATGCATTACATCTTCTGCTGCACACACCTCTAGGTTAATCAATGCCAGCAGACCCTTCCTCTCCTCGGACAGCTGCCTCACCATCGCCAGAGCCTTCATTGGCTCCAGATTGGATTATTGGAATGCGCTTTTGGGGGCACTTTCACAGAAAACATCAACAAACCCCAGATCATTCAGAACATTTCACTTAGGGCCACGCTTAACATCCGTAGGAGGGACCACATTTCAGTGTCAAGAAGGAAAGCTCACTGGCTTCTGATACGGGAGCGCAGACTCGAACTGGCCGATATGGCAATAGAGAAATGCCTGAAGTAAAAACACAAAATGCTAGTGTGGCCAGTTTTTTGTCAAAGTGGCCACTTTGTTGGCACCTGTGGGCCAGTTTGATAAATTACATCACTGTGGGGCTAAAATGCACAATTTGCACAATTTGAATCACATGTTATCAAAAATCTTCCCCTTGGGTACTACTCAGTCTGTCTCAAAAGAAATGAATTGTCATTTGCAACTGTGGGCCACTTTTTCATTGGTGACAGAGACACTTGAATGCTTCAGTCTGACCGTGCGGGAGCAGATTATTTTCATATTATTTTCAAAACATTAGCCATTACCCACAAATGCCTCTCTAACTCTGCCCCCACCTACCTATCTAACAAACTCAAAAAAGTACAATCTTCAAGACCAACCCGTTCCACCCAGACCCACTGACTCATCATTCCAAGTTTCAGACTAAAGGGGTCCGGGGGACTAAGCTTCCCGGTCATTGTCGCCAAGAACTGGAACTTCCATCCCCTGCACTAAGATTAGAGCAATCATACTGGGTCTTCTTAAAACAGCTCAAGACACTGTTTTTCTCTCACGGCCTGACTCTGGTCTGATTTACAGACCTATGTTTACTTGAAGTGTTTACTGTCGCATTCCTGTAAATCGGCACTGTGGGTCCAATCTCTGGTCTGATTTACTTGCCTGTATTTGCTGTCTCATCCTGTAACTTGCACCTATGGTCCTCATCCTGTAACCTGCGCCCCCTTGCCCCTGGTTTTAGAGTGCTTTAGAAATGTTAAAAAAAGAAAATCATCATTGCTTCTGCATCTGAGAAATTGTTGATTAAAGATTCCAATCAAGATTAAGTTGTTTTCTGATACTGGAAGTCATAAAAGGAGCTCGCAGTTGAGGAGTGGTTTGTGGAAAGTCTTGACTTGCCCCTCTGGAGATCCTGACAGTAAAATAGTGAGCAAATGACTTTTCTCTTCAAAGGAGTATTGGAGAAATAACTAGAACTGTAGGACGGAATCTAGTTCTATATTTCATTATAGTTAACCGTTGTTTTTGTCTAATTTACTATACCTGCAGGTCTTATTATATTGTATAAGTCAGATCAAAGTTACTGTAGGTGAATGTATAATTCTGTTCTCAAATGATTAAATAAAGATGTATAGAAAAATTGTATTCTTTTTTTATAGTACTGGTCTCCAAATGCACTCAGGTCTACAGCATACTCGTAGCATGTACTGGAAATCATGCATTATAAATCTAAGGAAAATAGGCTAAGGTGGCCACCATGTAGAGCGCCAACATGTGCACTATGTAGTAAAATATAAATATAATTTAATCTCATATCATTATAGATTTCTATAAGTCTTCCAAAAGTGCCAACGTGCACAACAACACTTCTGGTCCATTCTGGGATTCTGGCATAGTGTGTTTACAGATGCTCTGATGTTTTGCTAAAGGCGTAAAAATAATTACTAGATTTAGTTGCACATTTGCAGGATCTTTTCTTTAATCCTTGGATTCATTTAGTGGTCCTTCAGTTGATTAATGTTCTTTTGTGTGGCATGCTTGTGATTTTCGTGGGGGTGCAGTTTTTGTTGCTTGAACTAGATGACCAGAAATGTTTCTCTTGCTACTCCTTGTCCAGACATGTATTCTGTGTGCAGCTCCAGAAATGAGCCTCTTTGAGAGCCAATATCTCATTTCTTTTTCCCTCTGATTCACCTAGTAATGAAGGTCTAAGGGGTGTGCCTACATTTAATCAAGAACACAAGTCAGAACACAGCAGCATCTGCAGTGGTCCTCAAAACGTAGAAACATGGCACCGGTCAACCACTTGGCTGCAGAAGGGGAAG
Organism: Ambystoma mexicanum; assembly: GCF_040938575.1. Lineage (NCBI taxonomy): Eukaryota > Metazoa > Chordata > Amphibia > Caudata > Ambystomatidae > Ambystoma > Ambystoma mexicanum. The sequence continues at coordinate 369,713,971 of NC_090932.1, read as the reverse complement.
AGTGTTCTATAACTGGCTTTAGGGAGAAACACATGTTGATACAAGGAGAACCATTATACATCATATTCCTCAGAATATGTTAATAATGAGGGAAGTTCATACCTTATCTTTATTAGTATGGATATTTTGCCAAAGCAACCCTCAAGCTCAAAGAAGCAATCCCTGCGGATGGAGGAGACACTGAATAGTGTCTGGTCCTGAAGGAAGAAAGCTGAAGAGGAGCTGCTGGCCTTTCCACCATTGCTAGAACTACTATCACTGTGGTTCCCATCACAGTCTCTATTTGCAGCTTATTCATTAAGCCGTGACTCAAAAGCATCCCAGAATTGGATAGGTACAAAACACGTCTACCTACACCTGAAAGGATACCAAGTGATGCTGGTATACTAAACAATAGCGCAGCTATTTTCAGTTACTTTAGAAATTCAACAGGAGAAACGATTAGAAACATAGAGGTTGAAGAAGAAGCAAATCCAGAGGTGGTTGTCTTTCAAATGAATGCTGAGGAAAACTCCACCAGCCTATCATGGAGGCAGCATAGCTTCTCAGTGGTATAGTATAATATTTTGAGAACTGCACGGTAGGATGCGGTGAACTAGTTTTGAATAACTCATGCCACTGGAAGTTCGATATTTTGAGTCCCACAAAACTTTGGAACGTTTCCAGACAATCGTCTAGAAAGGTTTGAGGTCACCCAGGGGTACAAAAGGTGAGTATTTAGGTGGAGGGAAGGCCTTTTGAATCCTCACGGCACCCTACAGACGCCTGGCAATCCCCTCTTTGGCATTAGTGCATATGAAATGCTGTTTCTGTTTTCAACATTTGCACTGGTAGATGCAAAAAAGGTGTCAACATCTGCTGCGGCGTGAAGGGGGAGGGCATGGGTCGCAGTGTGGAGTTCAGTGGATCTGGGTAAACATTACCAAAAGTATCTTGTGCAATTTTGTAGGGGGGAGGTCTGAAGGAGTGTGCACACTCCTAATGCATGGTGAAGGGTTGAAGTTATTGAATATTATGTTTATCAACAGAAGCATAAAACAGAACAAAAAATGTTTGTATGCATATTTATTTCACACCCAGTAATATGGTTGGGTTATTGAAGCACATACCAAGATAAGGCTTTAACTTCTGATATTAACCCTTCACCGGCTGTTTGTGCTGCATCAGAACAGAGTTTATCTCTGCCCATGTATTCACGATTCTTCTCTCACACCACCACTTCCAATGTCTTCTCCCATCCCCAGAAGTGTTGCCCAACTTCCATGGCAATTGCTAGCGAATGCTGAGCTCTCCACACCCCTTTGTCTTCTTGCAGTGTCATCTTTTGAAATTACTAGGATAGTCCCAGAACAAAGACCTTAGGAAACGTGTAGCAATTGCTACATCTTTCATCAGGCTTCTGATTAAAGATGTATTTCTATTGTAAAAAAAGAGGGGTGAGGCTCGCACTCCAATTCCTGGCCAATATATTACCTGAAAAAAGAAAAAGAATAAATGGGTTAAATCCCAAAGTGTCCAATTCACTGGGTTAGATCCCAATTGTTGCAAAAATATTCACAGGGTTAGATCCCATGTATTTCTATTGGACTCATACAAGAGAGTTAGGGCACAGGGCGTGTGAGAATGATGCAACGAATGCCAGTAAAGCTTTTATCCGTGTCTTATCACAATTTAACTTAAATTATTACAGCTTGTGATATCCTGCCCCCACCATATCACTGCATTTCATTGAACCACCGGTAATATTACATAGAGGTGATAATAATAAACACTTTGTTTGCAGCTGACAAAAAGGTATTAAAGAAACTCAAAAAGTAATGCAAATTAAAAAATGTGCACATTATGGATTTTCTTTTTTGTGTTACTTTGAGAAATGTGCTGGTCATCATATTCAAATAGGTGGCCAGCTCCATTGCATACATTGGTTTCAGGAGAATGTCTGCCACACCCTGCACCCACATGGAACTTGGGAGCGAATTACATCACAATGTGATTTTAAATGCTTTAAAGGCCCTGACATTATGAAATGTGAAAAAAAAGATAAAACAAATAAATCTATCCTTGTTTGAAGGATAGAACTATAAGCCACTGTTGTTCCACACTTAAAGAAAATCAGGATTATCCGAGAGGGTTGCTCAGAGGCAACACGTTAGTCTTGGAAGCTCTTAAACTAGGCTGGACTGCAGCATTAAGCATGATATATAATACTATATAATTATTTAATAATGGGTGAACAAAGACCCTGTCATGCATTCCACTGTCTGTTCCAGAGAGGCACGTGGAGATGTTTTTGTTTTCTGCACATTTCAATGTGCATCCCATTTTTAATTCGGGTTGCACATTATTTTTGGAAAATGTGCAAAGGGGTAGAAAATGGGAATCTGTGGATGTGCTTCTGTGATGCACACAGTCAAAGGAACTTTGTGAATGTGAACAGGACACATCTTCTTTGGGCATAAGTGATGAGATGCATTAGTGCATCTCATCCCTTGTGCCAACAAAGGTTTTGAGATTAAGTAGTTATAATAGGTATACAGTTGTTTTGCTGCCAGTAATTTTCCGATGAGCTTGGTTCTGAAAAATATTCATAGAAAAAACTCATAGAAAAATAAAGAAGGGGTGGGTAAGAAGATACAAAGGGTAGGGGGATAGGCATTAAATAAAAGGTAAGTTGGAGTTTGGGGGAAACCCCCAAATATATATAGAAAAAAGTGAATGAGTTTGTCCTATGAACAATTTTTGGGGAAACACTCATAAATAAAATGGCGGCAAAAAAAGAACATAGAACCGTTAGAACATTGAAATCCTTTCTGACTAAATAGTATTCCTTTAAGGAAGAGTCATGAATGGTTGACATGTGTCTGATTCTGCCATAGGCCTACTGGCCTTCCCTAGGTTATTGACCTGCAGCCATGGAGTCTTTGTATTATTAAATAAATAACCTCTGCAGTCTTCATAAAAAAACATCTCAGCAGAATGAAACTGAATGCACCGCTAGTGCATGGCTGACTCTTCCATTGCCCTATAGGCTTTTCTCTGGTCCCTACATTCCCTATTATAAACCCCAACAATACTCAATGTGTCGACCTATGAATGTTGAAAAGCAGACACAAGCATGCCTGACATGTGAGTCACTCTGATGTACTGACATGTATACTTATAATTCCCCACTTCAACTCAACTAATTTGATAAATTTCAGAAGGATGAAACACTGAGTTCAATTTACCCGGATTCAAAAGTGTGACCATTGGGATGCTCTCTGCATGATACAATCTGCAGTAGGGACATTCATCTACTGAAATATCTCACTGCAGAGTTGTACGTTCTGTCCTATATTGACAACTCCCATCAAAATGTAGGGGAGCTTAATCAAAAATACACCTTTACAGCTCGTTTTAATCCTATCAAATACAACAGTGTGATCGTACAAAATATTTAATTTACTTTGGGTCTACTAAATCTCCACACTTCTCATCTTGTGAGCAACAATCACTTTTCCATCTACTGTGTCTTATTTAAATAAAACTGTATAAAAGTAGATGGGCAGGACAAAAAGGGACAGTGTGAGTGCAGTGCCTAATGCAAAAGGCCCATAAGTGCTCAGAAGATACTTGAAATTCCAATGGTATCAAGAAATAGGGCTTGTTCACAGTGTTCATCTGTTCTGCACCATGTGTTGTTTCTCTGCTGTAATGCGAAAATGCTTATTTATGAGCCAACACTGTTGTGTGTTCGCCACTACGTCAGCGATGAGCACACAGTGGTGTAGGGGCACAAATAATCTTTTGTGCAGTACAGCAGAGAAAAAACACACAGCCTGTGAAGGGTGTGATATCAATCTCTAGAGAAAAAAAAAACAAGATGGCCACCACCATAGGGAAAACAGACTAAGTATCTTTTCCATTTCTATGACAGCCAGGAGCCAGAGGTGTGCCGGGACCATAGCACATCATTTCGGTCGAGCAGGTAAGTGGGGAGAGAATGGGTAGGGAATGGGTTTGGTTTCCTCCCAGTTTCCTTCCCACATTAAAAAAAAAAAGATGGCGCCACCCGGGAAAAGGTCTTGCGTGGCTGTAAACGGTAGGTGGAGAATGTGTATTCTCCCGCACTGTTACAGCCACCTGATTGGCTGAGCACCCTTCCCCTGGTGCGAATATGGGATATACAAAGCCCTGAGATCTTTCAAGCATATGAAAATGCGTTTTTATACACTGGATTCAATAACAAAAACGGACAAATGCTAGTGCACCAAGTCTTTCAGGTCTTTTGTTCAGAAACAGTAATTTCCATAACACCCTTGGGTGATTCACCATCATACATGCCCAAACGATTCTGGGATAGAAGTGCAAGCAGAGTGTGAGAAATCAAATGAGGCAATGAGAAGCAATCATGCAAAACAACATGAAAAGAAAATAAGGACAAGGGAAGAAAAAGTTGAAAAAACAACTGCTACGATCGCAGATTGCCATCTAGCATCTCACATGTAAAGCTGCAATGACAAAAGTGCACTCCTTTTCATTACAAAGGATTTAAAATGAAAAGATATATTCACATAATATACTGTGCTGTGCCACGCTGTCCATGAAGACACCAAATGTTCATACCAGAATAAACACATGGGTAACATAGGATGATCCAGTAAGATCCAATAGAAGGTGGCAAGGTGGGTTGGAAGGTGGCAAGGTGGTTTGGTGGGTGGCAAGGTGGTGTGGATTGGTGGCATGGTGGTGTGGAAGGCGGCAAGGTGGTGTGGAAGGTGGCAAGGTGGTGTGGAAGGTGGCATGGTGGTTTGGAAGGTGACATGTGGCGTGGAAGGTGGCAAGGTGGTGTGGAAGGTGGGAAGGTGGTGTGGAAGGTGGCAAGCTGGTGTGGAAGGCAGCAAGGTGCTGTGGAAGGTGGCAAGATGGTGTGGAAGATGGCATGGTGGCGTGGAAGGTGACATGGTGGCATGGAAGGTGGCAAGATGGTGTGGAAGGTGGGAAGGTGGTGTGGAAGGAAGCAAGTGGTGTGAAAGGTGGCAATGTGGTGTGGAATGCAGCATGCTGGTGTGGAAGGTGGCAAGGTGTTGTGGAAGGTGGCAAGGTGGTTCGGATGGTGGCAAGGTGGTATAGAAGGTAGCATGGTGGTGTGGAAGGCGGCAAGGTGGTGTGGAAGGCGGCATGGTGGTGTGGAAGGTGGCAAGGTGGTGTGGTTGCATGGGCTGTTGCTAGAATCACAGAGAATATTCCCTATTATTGCTGGATTGTACCTTATTTATTGCTATCATCTATTTGCCTGTATCTCAGAATTTAGGTCACAAAATGTGCAATCAATGTGATCCAAGTTCCACACTATTTGAAAAAAGTGTCACTGGGGAACATGATGAACTAAAGGTTGATATTATGGAGTATGAGGGAAAGCGCTTGAAAATAAAAGCCAAACAACAGGGGAAAGAGTGATGACCTTTGAGGGAAACAAAGGTTACAGATTTGGAAGAAAATGTGATATTGGGGGGACCACACTTTGATATTAGGAGGACAGAGGGCTTTATCCGCTCATGGTTTTTGAAAGAGTTCCCCAGTTGATGTAAGCAGCTAAGAGGATGGAGCCTCTATGGTGTTAGACACTTGTGACAGCTTTAGTTGTATCAGTGCACTGACATTGTCAGCCACCTTACCAGAGTCACCAGTCACCACGAGTGCTGTTACCTGAGTATTGCATTGTCTTAAATTAATTCCAGCAATTGGATAGTTTGGCGTGGCTCACGCCGTTTGGCAGGGCAAGATACTTGTGAAATTGTCTGAAAGTTAAATGGATCTTAACAATCAACCTAAGGCTTTTCTCAGTAGTCAATCAACACCTACATCTTTTAGAGTTAGGGGCTATGGGGCATATTGCCGGAAGTAGATCAAACATCTGTATCAAAAGATAAATGCTAGTGAGTCATTACATTTGCAATGCAGCAGCTGCAGGGCATAGATCTTTGGGATCTCTGGATGCGGTAGCCCTAGCTGGCGGCTCTAGAATGCAGATTGAGATTAGGCGGACAGGCTAGAAACTGGTGTCTCGCCATTAATAGAAGAAAATGTTATGTAGCACCAGTGTATGGAGAGAGGGCAGCAGCGATGAGAGCAGAATGTGTATTGACAGTGTTGTCACAAAAGAAAATGGCAAGATACTTACTCTGTTACCTAAAGTTTCTTGGATGTTCAGAATTATTCTTTTGAGATATTTTTAACTTTTTGCGTGGATTATCTCTTTTTTGGTAAATGCTCTGGGGCAGTGGTAGCAGGCCGTAGGCTCATACTACGAGCAGATGCAGCTTTTCTGGCTGGCGCTTTCGACTCTTAGTTATCGATACAGTCTTGTGCAACCCGTTTGTGTGAAAGCCTTTCTGGATGTCTGGTGTGACACATGTAGGCAGTAGATAGTGTATGATTAACTGCAAGATCAATACATGGCCATGGATCAGGCCTGCAAAAAAGCGGCATAATGCTATAGCTTACTAATTGGGCATGGCCAGGGACTATTTTCGTTACGTTTTCAGAGCTCTGTTGATTAGATAGGAGGAGACAATTTAGAGGTCACTGCCATATAATGCAACCACCCGAGAGGAACCAAAGATGGAGTGAACTGTTATATTCAAAGGAAATACTTGTACTTACATCTCTTTTTTTAGTGGCCAAAATGGCCCGCCACAGCCCACAACTACATCTTACCACTAATTTGGCTGTACCCCGGAAGTGCATCCCCAATGTCGCTGTAAAACAAATTTTGAGCACAGTTCTCGATATGATAGGTTTTTTAGAAACACGCTTAACGCCCAGAGACTTCTAAGTGTGGACCTTGGGATCGAACCTGTGTTGCTCCATGTTTTCTTGCTTCCAAAGGGAGCAAGTTGCACCTGAGCTATCTATCCTCCTGAGCATCATTGGCAGATTATAACCTCATCTTTGAGAGGCTGCCCTTCTCATTTAAACCTCCCTCTTGCACCTCTGTTTTTGAATGGAAGGCCACTGCTTACCTTAAGATCTGCCCCATTCAGCCCATTCAAACCTCCATTATTAGGGTCATCCATCAAGGGTTCGTTCAACTGCTTTGCGTGGCCAGCTACCATAGCAAGGCAGCACTGCAAGTAGAAACAATAAAAGAAATTGCACGCTGCTGCTGACACGACAATTGCCGGTTCAAGCATGAGCACCCTATATGGCCAGGCGTAGTCATGTTAAAAACGAAATACAGCCTTGGAAGCCTCGGCCGGTAGTGTAACTGAAAATGTACCGTAGCCAGAGTTTCCCACGGACAGAGGTAGTACTCCAGAAATACGATCTTTGCCAGAGGTAACCCAAAAAGTTATTTTTTAACTTGTTTTCCGCGTTTTCACCTTCAATGTAGAAGGAGTGGTTTAAAGCACTACCGTCCGTTTTTATGCACAAAGGGGTCAAGTCTTACACTTTTCTGCATTACGTGGGTGTGTGAGTAAAGAGGGGGCATCAGAGATTCCCACCTTTTTTATCCCCTTACCAGGTCCCATTGTTACAGCTGTTTTCACTGTAATTTATTTATGTATCTTATTTTATTGGGTATTAATAAAGCGCCTATACAACAAATGGTGCTTCAAGGCAAAAGGGAGCTAGGTTGGGACAGGGAAGAAAACAACAATACCGATCCTACTAGGGCTTGTATCATTCAGATTGGTCAGGTGCAGTAACAAGAAGTGCAGGGGGGGGAGAGAATTGGGGGCAGGGGGAAGTGCCAGTCAGGGCAGAAATAAGGGATAATGCTAGGGTGGGAGGGAGGTGAGGGGCAAGAGGAGGTATACAAGTGGAGGGGGGAGAAGAGTGCTCCTGGGGCTGGACAATGCTAAGGGGAGGCCAGTTGAGCAAGTGCAAGGGGATGCAAGGAGTGCAGGGAGTGAGGACCACATGCTAAGTGGGAGGACGGGGGTGGGCCAGGCTTTGTAGGGATACACAACCCACCAGGCTAGTCAGGGGAAAGGGACCCCGAAGGGCAAGTGCTGTTTGGGGGCCAGGGGGGTCAGGAAGACAGGGTACTGGGGTAGACTGGGCGAGCAGGGCCTGGTGCCCTGTCGAATTCAGAAGAGACAGCCAGTCAATGCAGCAGAGGGGGGCATTAGCAGGGGATGGGGAGAGGGAAGGAAGAGGAAAGGATGGTCTTGAAAAGCTTCTGGAACTTAAGGAGATCCGGCTCAATCCTGAGAGGGGCAGGGAGGCCATTCCAGAGGGAGGCTCCTGATAAGGAGAGAGGTCTACCCACCACTCTCTGCTTGGAAAAGCATCTGCTTTGCAGAGACTTGAAGCTAGAAGACGGAAGTGATCTAGCAGGGAGGTATGTATGGAGAGAGAGTTCAATGTAGCGGAGTCCCTAGTCCCAGAAAGCCTTGTGGGTGATGCATAAGTTCTTGAACTTGATCCTTGCAGCCACTGGGAGCCAGTGGAGAGATTTTAGGGGAGAGATGCAGTCCCTGGGCTTGAGGCCAAGGATAGGTCTTACAGTCCTATTCTGTATTAGTTGATGGGGTGAAGGGGGGGTAAAGGCAGATTGAGGAAGAGTCTCTTGCAGTAGTCCAAGCTAGAGGGTATCAGAGCTCTGGAGACATTGAGTTTCTGGGGAAGGTGAGGAAATGGAGAATGCCTCTGAGGAGGTGCAGCTGAAAGTGGGCCTTCTTGGCGAGGTCCGCTATGCAAGGAGAGAGAGGAGTCGAAGATGATACCATGGTCTTTAGGCTCACAAGAGGGTGAGCGGAGGGGACCCATGGAGGGCAGTCAGAGAGTAGGAGGGAAGGAGGGAGCAGGGGACCCAATGAGAAGGATCTCAGTCTTACTGGCATTAAGGTGGAGATCACTAGCAGCACACAATGCCTGAATAGCAGCCAGACAGTCAGGAATGAGAGAGAAAGAAAAGGAGGCAGGGGAGCGAAGCTTGAAGGAGAGTTGTGTGTCATCCACATAAAACTGGAAGTAAGGAGAGAAGGTACAGATTAAGTGGGCCAGAGGGGCAAGGTAGATGTTGAAGAACCACGGCGAGAAGATAGAGTCCTGAGGGACGCCGCAGGTGGAGAGTGTGGTGGAGCTTCTCCAAAAGTTTGCCCTGGAAGGGAGTAATGGAGATAGGGCGGTAGTTAGCCAGGCAGGTAGGGTAGGCAGAAAGCTTTCTAAGGAGAGGGTGCACTAGAGAGTGCCTAATGGGTAGTGGAAGGAGCAGTGGCAAATGAGTGATTGCAGAAATCAGCCAAGGCTGGAGCAAGGGAGGCAATGTTGTCCTTGATAGTTCTGGAGGAGCAGGGGAGCACCTGTTTGGAGGAGACTTTCATCAAGAGGACTTGTTTAGAGACCTCACCCTGTGCAATGGGCAAGAAGGAAGAGAGTAGGAGGGAGGGGAGAGGGGGCCAAGGGAGGCCAGAGAGCGGGTGAGGTTGGAGGGACGGAAGTAGAAAAGAGTGAGCACAGGATGTCTTGAGTTTTGAAGGTGAAGTGAGAGTGCAGTGCAGAGGGTCTGGGAAGGCAGAGGAGGAATAGATATGAAATATATGAGTACCTCCCTATTTTTTGTTTTCAGGGGAAGTGTTTCGAGATGGGAAGTTTTCATCACACAATATATAAAGAGAAAACAGGTTACCCCTCCCTTTTGCACTGACTTGCTTCATGGTCGCACACAGTACCTGCCCAATGCTGCATCAGTCATCAGCATTAGCAACAGAGCATAAAAGTATCCAAAAATATATTTATTTATCCATTATCAAAAGCTTTTCATACAAATATCAAAAATACCTATCTATACTTCTGTATATGTAACCTTCTAACAATAATTCAGAAAAAAATCACAAAATAATTCTGTTATAATGTGTGTACTTGGTTGATGTGATGTAATATGAAGTAGTATGGTTCTGGAACCCCATGATTCCAGAACCATACAAGAGATGATATTGAGGTGAAGAGAGAGTGTATGCACCTGGGGACTCTCATGTTAATAAATACTTAAGAGACAAATCCAACTTCCATGTGTCACTGAACGCTTAATTTATAACAAATTGGCGACAAGGAGCATTTGTTGCGGAAACAGAGACTCCCCAGCGAAGATAATGGATGAGTGAAGCAAAAATACATCAAGACTGAATAGGAAGCATTTCGGCTAAGACGAACAAATAAGTTCAGTACGAGCAGTAGACAACCAACAGATGTGGTATAGTGACAATAAGTAATTCATAACATAAATATATGCCACTTACGAATACAGAAAGAAATGGCATTGAACTGAAATTTCACTGCATCCTATGAAACGGTGAACGCAAGCTGCCAACGGCGGTTTAGAGTAAAGGACCTTAAAATGTCATGTACGTGCCGCCATTTTGTCAACAAACAAGCGTTGGAAAGGCAACCGCATGAAATAACATACGAAGCTGTATGCACAGAATACACAAGTGAAGGAGAAATACAAATGTAGCGACGATACGAAACAGTGCGCACTCATTCATAATTAATTCACAAACAGTGGCAAAGAAGTATCACCGTAGACTGTTGTGCAGGAAAGTAATAAAACAAAGTGGTGCACAATCAATCGTTCATATGTACCTCACAAGCAGTGGCAAGGAAGTAAAATAGGGCACTGTATTGCAACAGCAAGTGTAATTTGAAAGAAGGATTTTATAGTGTATCATTCAAAATGCAGAATATTCTAGCTCCAATTCAATTTCTGGCAAATCCAGGAAATCCAGTATGAACATGTGAACAATGGATAGATAGTTTCCAAGTGTATATGAGGGTGATAGGGGGTGCCAAATTCAATGATGATCTAAAGGAAGCCACATTGTTGAATTGTGTAGGCGCAGAGGCCCTTAGAATATTTTGAACGCTACCGGATCAATTTGACATTGATGTTGGATCAGGAGATTCATCCACTTCTTCTAGCAGTAATAGGAAATATAAAAGTGCTGTGTCAAAATTAACCAGACATTTTGGAAATAAAACCAACATTGTATTGGAAAGATATCATTTTTTCTCCAGGCGACAGAATAAGGGAGAATGCGTAGAAACCTATATAGCTGCGCTAAGAGGTCTTATATCAACATGCAGATTTACAGGCTTTGCTGATGAATATCTGAGGGATCAATTAGTTTTGTAAGTTGCAGATCCTCGCATTCAGCAGCGATTGTGGCAAGCAAAGGACCCGACCTTGGAACAAGCAATCGAAATAGCTTGGACAACGGAGCTAGGGAAGAAGTGCATGAAAGAGATGCAGAATAAAATGGAGACCGGAGAAGTGAAATTCATCCAAGATGAAAGAAATGAAAATGATGAAGAAACATTAATTGCATTAGTGAAAAAGATGACAAACAACAATCCCAGTAACAATACAAGAAGGGAGAGAGAACCGATTAATAGAATGCAAGGTAGATGTTAGGACCACATCGACTCCCTGGCTCCTGCCCTGGCTGATTTCTGCAATCACTGCTTCGCCCCTGGAGTCTTCCCATCCCCCCTGAAGCACTCCCTTGTGCACCCCCTTCTTAAGAAACCCACTGCTGACCGCTCCTGCCCGGCCAACTATCGCCCTATCTCCATCACTCCCTTCCTGGGCAAGCTCCTGGAGAAACTGGCCATCTCCCAGCTTAATCTCCACACTGAATCTGTTGGCTGTCTTCATTACCATCAATCTGGCTTCAGAGCTGCCAGAAGCACAGAAACTGCTCTCCTGAACACCCGCGAAGACCTGCTCTCCAACCATGACTCTAACACCCCTTGCGTCCTCATCCTGCTTGATCTCTCTTCTGCCTTTGACACTGTCAACCATGCCATCCTGCTCAACCGTCTCCATGATAACCTGGGTATCACTGGTCAGGCTCTGGCATGGCTGACTTCTTTCCTCTCCAACCGACCCTCCTAGGTCCAACTTGGTCCTTCCTCTCCACTTTCTTTTTCTCTACCTGTGGTGTCCCCCAGATGTCTAACCTCTCTCCCTGGCTGTTCAACCAATACCTGCCACTCTCTGCCCCAACTTTCAGTGCTATGCGGATGACACCCAGCTCATCTTCAGGCTACCCTCGGCCTCAACCTCTACTTCCCTCATCTCTGACTGTCTGCCTGCTATCCAGGAGTGGTGTGCCGCCAATGACCTCTGCCTTATTGCCAGTAAGACTGAGATTCTCCTCATTGGCAAACCCACTCCCTCCTTTCCTGTAGCTCTCTGGCCGGCCTCCCTTGGCCCTCTTCCTGTTCCCACCTGCAAGGCAAAATTCCTCAGGGTCATCTTCAACTCTACACTCTCCTTCTCTCCGCACATCTCTGACGTCTTTAAGAAGTCACACTACCAGCTGCACCTCCTCAGAGGTATTCTTCCTTTCCTCTCCTTCCCCAGAAGCTCGCGGTCTCCAGAGCTCTGGTTCTCTCTAGGCTGGACTATTGCAACAGCCTATTTCTAAATCAGCCTGCTTCTACTCTCTGCCCTTTGCAACTTATCCAGAACAGGACCGCAAGACTTGTCCTTGGCCTCCAGCCCAGGGATCGTATCTCTCCAGGACTGAAATCTCTGCACTGGCTCCCAGTGGCTGCAAGGATTAAGTTCAAAACCATCTGCATCGTCCACAAAGCCTTCTGGGGCCTGGGGCCTCATTACCTTCAACTCTCTCTCTCTAAATACCTTCCTTCTCGGGCTCTTCGCTCATCTACCTCAAAATCCCTCAGGGTCAGTCGCTTCTCCAAGCAACAAGTTGGTGGTAGATCTCTTTCTTCGGCTGGGGCCTCCCTCTGGAACAGCCTCCCTGCCTCCCTGAAACTTGAGGAGAATCATCTTCGGTTCCAGAAGCACCTCAGAACCTTTCTCTTTGCTTCTGCTTTTTCTCCTCCTCTCCCTTGCTGACTTCCTGGCTGACATTGAATTTGCACTGGTTACCTGGTCACCCTCTGATCTCGGGCACTGGTCCCCTCCCCCGCCAGTGGCACTCCTGCACTGCTTTCCTGGCAACCCCCTCACTTGGGGACTGTTTCTGTATCCCTACAGTCCCACTACCAGGACTTGACACCTGATGTCTGTACTTATCCTTGCACTTGCCACCTGCTGGCCGTACTTTTTCTTAACTGTTTATTTTTGTTTCTTTCCTATCCCATTTACTGCACTGTCCTCTTCCCCCTTCTCCCCCGCACTTCTCCTCTTTCCCCTTCCGATGCACTTGCGCAATCTGAATGACACCTGCCCTAGTAGGATCGTTGTCTGTCCTCTCTCTGTTTCCACCTCCCTTGCCTCGTCACGCCTTGAAACACTTGTGTATAGGCACGTTATAAATGCCATATCATATCATATCATATCATATAAATGTGGTAGGAGTAGACACACCAACATAGAGAAAGAATGCCCAGCAGAATGCACCCCGGAAGTGCACTGCAAGTGCTGTTTTGCTGGGAGTCCTGTTGGCGTGCTACCTGCTGCCGCTTCTACTTCTACTTCTGTTTGGAAGGCGCCTATGCCCAAGAGGAAGCCCAACATCCTCTGTGTGGCGAAACGGGTGTTAAGGACTGCTGCAACCAGAGTAATTATCCATGTTATTTTCCACGACTTCTAACTCTGTGGGCTATTGCTTTGGACTTTGGACTCTCTATTTTGACTTAAGGCCTTAAGGACTCATTGGGCCTCATTACACGGACGGCGGTGGACCAAGGTGCTATCAGCACCTTGGTCCATACCGGTAAAATACTGGCACCGCCTTGGTGGAAAGGGGAATTACCACCCTATTCCAAGGTTGGTGGGGCGGTAATTCCCCCTTTCCCCATTGCCCTTCCCCATTCCCATTTTTGCCCCATAGGGCATAATGGGAATGGGGAAGGTGCTAATTACGGCACCGCAAATTGCGGTGCCGTAATTAGCTCCCTGGTCCCTTTGAGGGTTGGTTTTTAACGCCTGCAAAAAGCAGGCGTTAAATTCTCCAACCCGCAAAGGGACCTCGTAGTAAGGCGGTAAGGATTTACCGGTACCGGTAAGATACCGGTACCGGTAAACCCTTACCGCCTACCGTGTAATGAGGCCCATTGTCTTTCTATGTGCATGTACTTGTAAGGGATTACTAGAAGACTTACTTACGTATATCTTCTCTTTTCTCACACAGATCCATTGCGAGCGTGCCACGCCCCCTCCCTCCCGCTCGCCGTTCCTCGCAGTGCTTATGACATGGGTGCACGCGCACCCGCGCGTGCACCCCGGAAGTGCACTGCAAGTGCTGTTTTGCTGTTCGGCTGCGCGGCGAGGCCAAGGGGCGGTAATTTTGGATTTTTTGGGATTAATACTGTGTTCCTCTGTCAACCTAATGTGCACACAATCAAGTGGGCATTACTAGAATATTGATTTGTGTAGTTGTGTTGATTGTGCTACTGCAAGGTGTTCCTTGGTCATAAATAGTGTGTGTGCTCACGGTCTAACCCCTTTGTTAACTTTTCTGCTACGTCAGTAGCAGAATGGTAAATGGATTGCGTAGTGGATGGAAACTAATAGAGCCACTAACTAAAATACCTCCCCATCCTGTGAGCCAGGACACTCCTGTAGATATTGCGGCTACACCTGTCCATCCAGTTACCATGCCAACTGATGAAGTTGGGGCTAGTGATAGCACTCCAGTTGATCAGAAAATTATGGTTTTCAAGGAAATGGGTATTGTTCCCAAATATGATGTTTCTGCCATGATTCACTGTGCTGAAAATATGATCGATATCTCAGCAAGGAACACTAAATTTAAGCTAAAGGATTTGAACAATAGTGTTCCAAGTGATATCCCTACAACTGACTCAATTCAGGGAAATGATATTGGATTATACAGCATTTCCAATATTTCCTATAAAGAGGAAACTGTTGACTGTTCAATGATGAGCCCCACAATCGAAGCTGAGTTAAGTAAGCATATTCGCCTCTCCCTTGGACCTTCGACTCCAGTTAACCAGAAACTGATTGGGAGAGAAGATGTCTTTATGTTGAGTACCAAAGGCAAGATTGCTCCTAAAAGTAATCTCGGACCTTTAAGTGGTGAAACAGTTAAATTGACTTGGGAAATGGATTTTGAGTCCAATGAATCCCCCAATAAACCCATGGTGAGTTCTCCGAAAGCCATCAGTGCTCAAACAGCACTTAATGATAGAATGAACCTCGACATTCAAGAATTTCAGTCTAGTTTGAATGGAAAAGACAAAGACGCTTCCAATAATGACGCACGATCCGAGAGCATTGCTCTCGATGTACCATCACTAAGCCCTGATTTTCCAGTTCTTGCGAGAATCCTCAATTTACTGGACAAAGGACACGAGCGCTCACATTATGAAATAGGAATTATGAGAGAAGCAATCACTGAATTATCCAACAAAACGAATAGAATTGAAGGCCTTTTGTTTACATGTGACGCTGTGGCTGCTCTCTCTGATAGGCAATCCAAAAAAAAGGATATGGTGGATAGTGCCATTCAATTTGATGGCATTTTCAACATTCCTATGCAGAAAAAGCTCTCCTATGCAGTAATACTAAAGTCCAGATCATATAACTCGATTTGCACTCAGACTGATGTTATTGTGGACGACCTGTGCAAAGTTTTGTCCACAGTCCAAAAAATTGAGCTTCACTTGGACAAAATGAATATAGATGCATCATTGCCTCAACCATTGGTTACTCCCTCTGCTATATTGGTTGAAGCCACAAATAAGTCTCATAGTCCAGCTAGTCCCTCTCAATTGACAGATTTAATTGATCTTGCGGGTGAATGTTCTCTGATGGGACATTCAAAAATGTCTGATCCAACTGAATGCGATCTCTTACCTAAACCCATAATAGTCTTAACCCGGAGGGAAAAGAGGCTCGCGGGAAGGGCCCTAAAAAGGAAAGCTAAAGCTTCAGCCTTAGCAAAGAAACAGATGAAGGCCGCGCAAACTGCGCAATCAAAAGTAATGCCTGTCATTATCGAGAATGAGGAGGTGATTAATCTATCACAATTGGATGATGAATCTAGGGTATTACTCGATATCAATCCCCCTGGTAAAAACAAAAGAAAACAAATGGAGGCAAAAAAAGAGTAATAATGTAAATGCCAATGTAAAAAGGAACGGGGGAGGATTGACTGCCATCCTAATTTGCCACCTAGCCTTACCCCCTCAGGCATCACGGGGGATGGAACGCAAATGTCTCTCTCTCAGTTCTACCCCATGAGTCATAAACAAACTTCCTCTAGCAAAGTGATAAGTAAAGTTACTGCACCAAGGGCTACTAACTTAAAGTCTGTTGACATTTAAGATTCACACAATGGTACCTCTGATGAGCCCTGGATGGTGGGAGTCTTGGGTTGGGACCCGTTATGATCTCAGGAATTTGTCAAGGACCTAAATGCTGATTCTGGGTTCAAGTTACCACCTCCAATAGCTGAGCTACCCAAAGGAAATGCTAATATGACATCAACAGAATTGGCTGCATCTAATGTGGCTGGCAGTCCTAATATCAGCCAACAAGTGGTCCACAACGAGTTTGATTCTATCCATGACCCACCCTACATACTTGGATGGGAAAGTGATCCAAGTATTAATGTCAAATTAAACCTGAATCGCTAGTCTCTGTTAAAAGCTTTTCACACAATACCCTGTTTGAGAACTGTAGGAACCGATGATATTGATTGGGTAAGACTAGCAAACAGATATAATAACAGGATGACATGTGGTTTTTACTCTAGATTAATTATGAAACTTGTGTGGGAACAAAAAGAAAATTTTGTCTTTATTGGTTTGACCCCTTTCTTGATCCATTCTGACTCTGAGGCAAGAATCTTTTTGGACAAGCCCATTGCACCCACAGTCACCATCGACCAAAACATGATGCAAACTCAGCCTCCTCAAGTCAGTGGTGATCTGGTCAAGAAGATAATAGCAATGGCTGCTGCACTATCTGGTTTAAATACATTCCCGCAATCAACGCCTGCGACTTTGTCGTCGGTGCCATCCTAGCCCTCTTCATCACAAACAATTATTTGAATGTCTGTCATGGAATAGCTGTGGGCTTGCTAACTTTAATAGATGGTGGGGCTCCATTGATGAAAGTGAATTTCCTGCTATAATCCTACTTCAGGAAACAATGCATGTTTCTCATCTGACTGTCGAAGGTTTTGTCTGTTATTCACAACCTGCAACTAGAGGGGAAAAGGGTAGACCCTCGGGGGGTTTAGCCATCCTAGTAAACAATGCCTGTAAATCTCTAACGAAACTTGTTTATAAGGATGCTAATGTAATAGCCATAGAATTATCCTCTGTATCTTCACAGGACAAATACCTAACCTTTATGTGTATCTATTGGAATAGATCGACGATAATGTTTAATCATATTATCGACATCCTGGATTCCATTCTAGAAGGTGTTTTTACACTACATGATGAGGTTGGTGTGGTGGTAGGGGGTGACTTTAACTCCTCTTGTTTAATGCACAATCAAGGCCCGGGACAACAATTCCATATAGCTTCCCGCTCGGCTAAAAATGGGAAAAAATGGGAGTTTTTTCTTAATTGGGATATCCAGGTAATTCCCACTGGATGGGTGGATTTCTCACATACTTGGTCTAGGGGAGGTCTACATTCACATATTGACCACTTCTTCAAATCCTCTAATCTTTGCCTTTTAACTGACACTGTGAACATTAAGAACTTGGGATTTGGTGATCATAACGCTATCTCTATCAAATTAAAATTAGAGGGTTGGGGATTTACTCCAACTTCTTCTCTAAAATTGGTTGAGAATGATCGAGTGGGCCTATCTGTCAGATGGAACCCATCCGTATGTGACCAGCTAACTGAGCGACTTAGAGTTGATTCTGGTTTGAATTTATTATTGACTGATTCCTCTCTTGATCCTGTTTGTGTTGATCAAATTATCTCTAAGATGATTGAATTCCACCTGTTAGAAATGTCAAAGCACAGAAAACCTGCACTGGACATAAAACATCATTTACATACATTCAATATTGAAATCTTCAAACTAAAGAAGATTAGGAATTATAGGTTACGACGACTAACTAGCTTGTCTTTTGAACCAATACAATATTATTCTCTAAAAAAGACCATTCTTGAGACACATAAAAATGCTGTCAAAAATCTAAAAACACAACTCTATTTGAAAGATAACCATAATATGATGTACCACATTCTGAAAAGTGACAGACGTAAAATATGGTCCTTATTAAGATTGATTAATGGCAATAATGAAGGGTTGAAAGAAAATGCTATCTCAGCTGATCAGTGGGCCAACTACTTCAGGTTGAAATACGAGTTACCTGTTTTTTTTCCAAAACAATCCTAAAATTGTGTTTCAGAATATAATACCTTTGCGCTCCCCTTGGAGCTTAGAAGATATTTCATGGGCAATTAAGAAATCAAATCCTTTCAGGGCTATGGGACCCGATGGTATTCCTGCCTATCTTTATAGATCGGATATTGAACAGTGGGCAATTATCTTGAAAAATAAATTTGATGCTGTATTTCCCTCCCAAGCAATTCCGAGATCATGGTGCTCTGCAAATGTAATCCCTATATATAAAAAAGAGGTCCCTTTGACGACCCTGGTAATTTTAGACCTATTGCGTTAACTGATGCATCTTCTAAGGTATTCTGTCAACTAATTCTTGAAGAACTTCAAGTTTTTATGAAAACTAATGCCATTCTCTCAAAATTCCAGACAGGATTTTGTCGGCAAATGGGATGCTCTCTCGATGCTACACTGATTGCACATATTAAGTGGAAACATAATCATTCGGGTGCAGTTTATATGGCAGCTCTTGATTTGAGCTCAGCATTTGATACTGTGCTAAGGGATCACCTGTGGTTGAAGATGAAGGTGATGGGCTTCCCGGCATATCTGATAGCGCTAATACACTTACTTCATACTGATACCACTTATAGAGTGCGCCTTAATAAGGAAGGTATGTTAACTGACAAAATTCCATCAAAAGTTGGGTTGAAACAAGGCTGTACATTGGCAGCCGTGCTGTTCAATTTGTATACATGTGACATAGAGGAATGTTGTGTAAAGGAAATTATCTATCCCATTCTAATTGGTCGAACTAGATTGAACTACATTGGTTTTGCTGATGACATCCTTATCTTCGAGAAAACACCGTTCGGCCTACAGCATCAACTAAATGCTTTCATCTGTTATGCCAATGCCCATAATTTGAAAATCAATCATTCCAAATCACGAATTCTGATATTTAAGGATGGCCATAAAAAGAGTTGCTCATACACATGGTTCATGGAAGGTACTCGAGTTGCCATTATCCAAGAAGTCAAATATTTGGGGTATCCTCTATCGAACTCTTTTTCAAAGATCTGGTGGAAAGATAAAATGTGTGAGAAAATGAAACCCCTAGTTTCTCAAATGAGAATAATCATGGGTAAATACTGTGGTCTCTCTCTTTTGCCTGTCCTTCAATTTTACCCCCTAAAAGTTGAACCATCAATACTTTATATATTAGATATGTGTATATATGAAATAGACGACATCTTAGATACACTTTAAGGAGGAATTTGGAAAAGTGTTTTAGGGCTTCCGGCATCCATTCCAAATGATGTAGTTCGTCATGAACTAGGTATCCCTCCTTTATCTGCTAAACGGAACTGGAGGCTTCTGAACAATTATGCAAAAATGTTTGGATCCCCCCGGTAACTCTCTTTACGAAGACCTGAACGAACATCTTCTTATGGGTTGTATGAGATCTTTAACCAAATGCGCTCAAAAAATGAATGATTTAATGGCTCTACTAGGTATTTTGAGGGATGATCTAATATTATGTTTACCTAGTTGTAAACAAAAATTGTACTTATATTGTTGGAGTTGCCAGGCAGATAGAATTGGGTCCTATCAATCCTACTATGAGTTTGCCCAGTTTAGAAGAAAATGGGGTGATAGACCAGGTTATATCATGCAGTTTCCTTCTGCCTCGGGTCGTAATACATATCTACGATTTAAACTCAATCTTTTTCACACCAATGAACGTTTGTTGCCGATTTTGTAAGGATGTGTCCATTCTTGAGACTCTTAAACACTTAGTTGTCTATTGCGAATATTTTGAAGATTTGCGACAGTCGAGGTTTGGGAATTATATGATCTCCTACTCTAATTTGTCTTGTGAAGCATTATGGCAGAGATGTATGTTGGGTGAAAGTACTAAGCTCACTTTAAGATTACTATCGATCCTAACAATTATTGACTCCAAGCTGAAGGATATTGATGATCTATGAGGAGTTGTCTTTTGTATAAGAGTTATATGATGTATGAATATTTTGGACTAATTTAAATGTGCATTTTCTTTTCTTTTAAATCTACCTTTTGTATATTTTAGAGTAATTGTAAAGAGAAATGTATTAGATTTTGTACACGGAATTTCTTTTTGTAAAGGTTTTTAACCAAATACAATAAAAAAAATTAAAAAAAGAATGCCCAGCATATTCTATGGAATGTTACAAGTGTGGTTATACAGGCCATTTTGGCAATGTATGCCGGAATACCAGAGCAGGAGGCATAATTGGGTCACACTCCACTAGTAGAATGCAACACGCTGAAGATGATGTACTAGAATCAGATGAGATGCGCGTTGAAGATGATGAACTGGAATCAGGTAAGAGAGCTTCAGGCGGTGGTAAGCATTACACTACAAGAAGCAGACTAACGCGAAGTGCTTACATGCGGGTGGGGCAGACTTAAATAGCCTGGTCCCAGCCACGCCCCTTTGGCTCCGCCTTGTGGCCCCTCCTTGCCACTCCCAGAGACTGCTGCACATGCACCCCAATGTTTCCCAATGGCCCGCCCGGCTTGGATGCACATGGGGAGCCTGCTGTGGAGGAAGTAACACGTGCCCCAGACACAAAGTGTGCAAAGCACACTTTCTCATGAGCCTGGTGCCAAAGGCGCCAGGACTGGGTCCATTTGGACCCTTTAGATGATAAAGATAGTGGCCCTTGCCCTATGAACATGACATGACTCCCCCTCAAGGTCCCTCTCACAGGCGTTCTTCTCCCTGGTCCCGGTTTGGCGGGATTGTCACAATGGAATTGTCTGATTAGTCGTGGAGCATGGACGAATTCAACAGGTTCCCATGTGCGGTCTTGGGGTCCATAACCCTCCCATTCGATCAGTTTTGATCATACTATCTTGGAATCCAGAATGCCTTTGACTTCATATGCCGGTTTTCCTTCTATTATATCAGGCTCAGGTGGTGTTTTAATCCAAGTATCTAGTTTCATTGGTTTCAGGAGTGAAACATGGAACACCGGATGGATCCGCATATTGGCTGGTAAATCCAATTTCATGGCAGCAGGGTTAATGATGGATTTGATGGGATAAGGTCCTAGGTACCTGGATGGAAGGCTTCAATGGAATATTCTTGGATGTTAACCATACTTTATCTCCGTCTTGGTAGTGCGGGGCCTCCCTCCTATGTCTGTCTGCAAACTTTTTCTGTTTGTCCTTGGCTCTGATCAGGTTCTCAATTGCTTCTTTAAGGGTTTGAGTAATGGTTTTATGTAATGAGATAATTGCTGGCATTTCTAGTTTGTCAAGTGGATCAAAGGAGGATGTTCGAGGATGCCGACCGTGCATTGTGTAGAATGGGATTTCTCCGGTGCTAGTGTGGATAGAGTTATTATAGGCAAATTCGGTTAACCAGAGAATGCTTTTCCAGGATCCTTCAGTTTTCTGCAACATACACCTCAGGTATTGCTCCAGAGTCTGATTGGTCCTTTCAGTTTGACCATCGGTTTGAGGATGGTGACTCGTGGATAATCGAAGATCAATTTGGGCTATCTTACAAAACCTCCTCCAGAGAGCTCAGACGAATTGATTTCCACGGTCTGAAATCAATACAGATGGGAAACCATGTAACTTGACAATTTGCTCCAAAAATACAGTGGCCAGAGCAGAGGCTGTGGGAAGCCCCTTTAACTGAATAAAATGCGCCATCTTTGAGAATAAGTCTACTATGACCAGAATTGTCTTAATCCCGTCGCAGGGTGGCAGATAATAAAGTCCATAGACAGCATATGCCATGGTGCTGGTGGTACAGTTAATGGACGCAGCGACCCTGCGGGACTTAACTTCTGGGATTTGTGTTACGCGCAAACACTGCAAGTCGCAATAAATTGGGGAACGTCTTTTCTCCAGGTTGGCCACCAATTGTTCTTTTGAATTTTGGTCCGAGTCTTAGCAATCCCAGGATGTCCTTCCACTAATGACTCATGGTAGTTTGCTATTATTTCGTTTTGCATTTCCTTGTCCTGAATATATAGTCTTGCTTGAAAATAGGGTAAGTTATCTTTGATGGAGTACTGGTCTCCCTTAACCAACCACTCCTTTTGGGCTATTTGGTCCATCCAAGATTGGAGATCGGTCTTCAAGTCTTCTCAGCAGGCGGTTGCACCAATCTGATTTTGAATCCGTTCTTCGGGAATAATGGCCACTGGCTCAGATTGTGTGAAAGCTTCTCACCCATGCGTGACAGAGCGGCTGTTTTTCAATTACGCACTTCTGGTCTGTAAGTAATGACAAAATCGTATTCTGCAAAGAGGAGAGGCCAGTGAAGCTGACGCAAAGATTGGGCCTTAGCAGTTATCAAGTATTGCAGATTACGGTGATCTGTGATAACTGTGACTGTGTGTCTTGTCCCTAGAAGCTAGTGTCTCCAGGTTTTGAAGGCTCCTTTGATTGCCAGTAGTTCCTTGTCAGTGATTGCATAGTTCATTTCTGGCACAGAAAATTTATGGGACCAAAATGCTATGGGATGTAACTGTCCTGTGTCCAGAACCTTTTGTGATAATACTGCTCCCATGGCCACGCTGGAGGGATCTGTGTCAACCACATAAGGCAGGTCAGGTCGGGGATGCCGAAGAACAGGTGCTGAGGTGAAGGCCCGTTTTAATTCCTGGAAGGCGTTTTCCGCTTCAGGGGACCGGAAGAACTTTTTATTCTTTCTCAGTAAAGAGGTGATTGGATGGACTATCTGTGGAAACCTTGGGATAAACCGTCTATCAAAATTGGCAAATCCGAGCACACTTTGCACTCCTTTGGTAGTTGTTGGGGATGGCCACTGAAGGATGGCATCCACTTTGCGTGTGTCCATGTGAACTCCTTGTGGGGTAAGCATGAAGCCCAAAAATTCTACTTCTGTGACATGGAAGGAGAATTTTTCCAATTTAGCAAACAGCCGATGCTGACAAAGCTTTTCCAGAACTGCCCTTACATGGCCAACATGGTCTTCCTTGGACGTTGAGTAGATAAGAATGTTGTTGATGTAAACGAGGACGCAGACGTCCAACAATTCGTGAAGCACATCATTCATGAAAAATTACATAACCCAAAGGGCATGACCTGATAGTTGGAAAGCCCATATTTGGTTCGGAATGCTGTCTTCCACTTGTCTCCTTTTTTAACTCTTACAAGGTGATAGGCTCCTCGTAGGTCCAGTTTTGTGTATATCTGCGCATTCTTCACTTAATCAAGCAGCTCTGGGAAGAGTGGCAGAGGATATCTGTTCTTAACTGTGATTTGGTTCAGTGCTCTATAATCTATACAAGTTCTGAGGTCGCCCTCCTTCTTGGGTACGAAAAAGAGAGCCGAGGAGGCAGGAGACTTAGACGGACGGATGAATCCCTTAGCTAGGTACTGATCTAAGTAAGTCTTCAGATGCTGATTTTCTTGCTCAGTTAGAGCGTAAATTTGATTGCAGAGAATTTGTGCTGCGGGGGACCAGATCGATCTGGCAGTCGTAAGGTCTATGTGGAGGCAGGGTGTTTGCTTGCTCCTTTTGGAACACATCCAAATAATCCAGATATTCAGGGGGTAGGGAACCACAGAGTCCCAGGATAGGATTAGTCTTGAGTTTCAGGCTCGTCACGCCTTTGTGGTAGCAACTTTAGGCGCATTCTTGAGGAAAGGTCAGCACTTGTGTTCGCCAGTCAATCCTGGGGTTATGGGCTTCTAGCCACGGCATTCCTAAGATCATCTGGAAATGGGGAGCCCGAAAAGATTGAAATAAATGTCTTCCCGATGACCATCCTGACACATCAGCATGATTTTGTCGGTATGTTGCATCACTGGGACAGATGACAGCTGACAACCATCCACTGATGTGACATTTTCCGATTGTAGCTTTTGCTGGAGGGGAAGGCCTAATCTTGCAGCCAGATCTTGATCAATATAACTTTCCACCACTCCACTATCAATATATGCTTCCAGGGCATGTACCTTTGATGGTTGTTGGTGGTCGACCAAGAGTACCATGATGACTAGGTGTGAGGTCTGTACAGCTTTCTTCATTTCGCTCGACAAGTGGACCCCTATGCTTGCCGGGTGTTGGAGTTTTCAGGGTTTTGTTCTTTCTCTTCGTTGCCGTTGTTCGTTGCCCCTACTATTTTCTTGGGGGATTTTATCGGGCATTCCTGGAGGAAATGTCCTGCTCTTCTGCAGTATAAACAGAGTTGTTGTGGTCTCCTTTTTTCTCTCTCCGCCTTGGAGATAGGGGCCCGCAATTCCCCAATCTGCATGGACTCCGTTGGCTCATGGGCTTTGACTTGATTGTCCCAGGGTCGCATATGGACCGACCTCCCTTCAGTTCTTGTGCGGTCCATTTTTTGGTCCTGCAACCTATGGTCCAGTTGTACCGTTAGGTTGATGTACTCCGCACAACACTCAGGAGGGTTGACCACTTGGGCTAGCACATCCTTTAGTTCACCACGCAATCCCCGATAAAATAGTGTGGTCCTCTTCTCTTCTGGCCAATTTGTCTGTGCTACGAGACGATTAAAGGTGTCAATATAAGTCAGCAGGTCATGGTTTGCATGTTTGAGGGACAATAGTTTGTTATCAAGGCCTTGTCCTTGGGTGTGCCTAGCAAACAATTTTTCCAATTCCCGTTGGAATTCTCCAAAGTTTCGGAGTAATGGATCATCCTGATTTACTAATGGTATGGACCAGTCTGTTGCGCTGCCTCCCAAGTATGAAAGTACAAAAGCGACTCTTGCACTATCATTAGGGAAGGCCCCAGGATGGCACAAAAAGTGAAGGGGACATTGGTTCATGAATATGGCATACTTGCTATGCGCTGCAGGCGATGGAATTGCAGGAGTCAGGTAAAATGTGCATCCAGCGATGGTGTTGCTGGAGTCAGGTAAGCTGTGCTTCGAGCAATGGCATTGCTGGAAGCAGGTAAGGTGCGTGCTGAAGATGAGGTGCCGGATCCAGGTAAGCTGAGCTTGAAGCGATGGTGTAGCTGGAATAAGGTATGGTGCACGCTGAAGATGATGTACTGGAATCAGATGAGATGCGCACTGAAGATGATGAACTGGAATAAGGTAAGAGAGCTTCAGACGGCGGTAAGCGTTATGCTGCAAGAAGCAGACTAACGCAAAGTGCTGGCATGCGGGTGGGGCAGGTTTAAATAGCCTGGTCCCAGCCACGCCCCTTTGGTTCTGCCTTGTGGCCCCACCTCCCACTCCCAGAGACTGCTGCACATGCACCCCAATGTTTCCCAATGGCCACGCCCGGCCTGGATGCATGTGGGGAGCCTGAAGGGGAGGAAGTAACACGTGCCCCAGACACAAAGTGTGCAGAGCACACTTTCTCATGAGCCTGGTGCCAGAGGCGCCAGGACTGGGTCCATTTGGACCCTTTAGATGATAAAGATAGTGGCCCTTGCCCTGTGACCATGACAATACCATGGTGGACTTAGAGACTCATATAAGAGAACTTAAAGGGAAAAGAGAAGAGTTGCAAACAACGAGGGTGAGAGCAACCCGTCAACATAATTGGATATACATGGATACACCTATGTTTTAAGGAAAGGAAAATATATTGCAAACTGTATGTAGCAGAAAATGTTTCTTCCATCGTTGGATGGTGGGAACAAACTTCATTGCAAATCCGAATATATCCAGGAGAGAACATCCACATCCTAAGCATTACAGAGGACAGCTGTGACACCAGTGAAAATCTGGCAAAGAGTTTCCCTAGGGTGTTCAATGAGGCCATTGGAATAATGAAAGTTTTTAAACACAGTATTGTATTGAAAAGGGGCGCCAAGCTAGTTGTGCATAAATTAAGAAACATCCCCATTGGCACAAGGGAAGCCCTACAAAAAGCACTTGCAAGGTTGTATGAACAGGACATCATCGAACCAATAGAGAGCTCAGAATGGCTTTCCCCAATTGTTATTGTGCGCAAACCTGATGAGTAAATCAGAATGTGTGTAGATTTGAGGGATCTGAATGCAAACATTTGGGTAGCTAGACATCCCCTGCTGAATATAGGAGAGATGCTAACAACAATGAAGCCGGCAAAATTCTTTACAACCCTTGACTTACCTTCAGCCTATCACCACGTGGTATTAGACGAGGAATCGAGACACCTCAAGTCATTCATCACACTGTTGGGTGCATTCAGATACAAGAGAATGCCTTTTGGATTAGTTTCAGCATTGGCGGTATTCCAGAGACTAATTCATCAACTGTTTGATGGTCTCCAGGGAGTTCACTGTTTTCAAGACGACATACTAATATCAGCAATGACAGAAGAGGAACACAATGCTAAACTGTTGGATGTTTTACAAGTAATACAAGAAAGAGGTCTGAAATTAGACAAATGCAGAATCAAAAAGAGTGAAGTGACATATTTAAGAGATTGCATAAATGCTGAAGATATAAAACCAAAAAAGCCTTAGTAGATACAATTTTAAATATTCCTGAAACCACAAATAAGGATCAGCTCTGGAGTTTTTTGGGGTTGACTGAATACTATTCGAAATTCATACATCATTATTCAGACAAGACAAAACATATGAAAGGCTCCGGGTAGGTCGTTAGCTCAGGTCACGCATTTAAATGCCTCGGGGGGCAGGGTGGCGGTGATCACGGATAAGCGGGGGACAAATCACTTTGAGGATGAGGTGATACTTCGGGAGTTCCATTCTTTTTACAGCCGATTGTATGCTACTCAGTCCCGGGCCTCGCAGGCGGACATTGAAGCATACCTCGATCAGGTTGGTCTGTTTTGGTGCTCGGAGGAACAGAGGGAGTGGCTGAATAGACAAGTGACACTGGCTGAAGTGCAGGAGGATATAAAATTATTGCCTAATGGGAAATCCACCCGGCCGGATGGGTTCACTTCTGAGTTTTACAAATGTTTTGTTGATAAACTGGCTCCTTACCTGCTGCGGGTATATCAAGAGGCGGTATCTACGGGTCGGTTGCCGGAATCACTCAGGGAGGCTCTGGTGGTGGTGTTGTTGAAGCCGGGGAAGCCGGAGGGGGATTGTTCTTCATGTCGCCCGATATCCCTGATTAACTTGGATAATAAAATCTTAGCTAAGATCCTAGCGTCCCGTTTAGCTCCATTAATGCCTCTGCTGGGTAGGGCTGATCAGGCGGGTTTTATCCCTGGGCGGTCAACATTGTTTGGGCTGAGGCGCATGTTTGGATTGTTAGTTGCTTTACCGTGTACAGATCCAGCTGTTGCAGTCTTATTGGATATCACTAAGGCTTTTGATTCTATCGAGTGGCCGTTTTTATTTGCGGTCTTGCGCAGACTAGGCTCGGGGGGGTCCTTTTTGGCCTTGATAGCTCTCTTATATGAAAAGCCTGTCGCAAGGGTGAGGGTTAATGGGCAGACAACTGCATTGATCCCACTGGAAAGGGGAACACGCCAGGGGTGTCCTTTATCCCCCTTATTGTTTGCTCTGGCAATGGAGCCTTGGGCTGAGAGGGTGAGGGAGTTCCATATTCATAGGGGAATCCAGTTGCATACCCATAAGGTGGTGATTTCATTACATGCAGATGTTATGGTTTTGTTTCTATGCCATCCGGAGGTTAATTTGAACCCTGTCATGCTAGACATCCAAATCTTTGGTGAACTCTCGGGGCTGCGGGTGAACCCAACTAAGTCAGTGATATTTTCCTTGACTGAGGGATCGGTTCGCTTTCAGAATGAGTGGGGTTTCAATGGGATATGCATAGTACGCGATATCTGGGGATTACCTTGGCCAGGTCCGAATATTAAGCGTTTTGCAGTAATTATGGAACAGTGTTTCGCAACAGGCTAAGGACGCGATGCAAAGGTGAACCAAGCTCCCGCTTAACTTGTTTGGTAGGGTCTCGGTAGTTAAAATGTCCATTCTAACCCGATTTCTGTATGTCTTTCTCAATGTTCCCATTCGTGTGCCTAAGAAATTTTTTCAGGACCTCAAGTCAGCAGTGCTCTGATTTCTTTGGGCTGGGAAGCAGGCGCGAGTTGCAGGGGATAAGCTTATGGCACCAGTCCGCAGGAGGGGCCTGGCGCTCCCTGATTTTGAATTGTATTGCTGGGTGGCCCAGGCTAGCTACCCCAGGTATTGGTATGGGCTGGTGGCTGAACATAGGCATGTTGAGGTGGAGCGGTCAATTGCGTCTCCGGCCTTGCTGAGGTCGGTTATCCTGACGACCTGAGGTCCCTCGGGAGAGGCTCGAAACCTGGTGGAACTGACGTGCAGGGCTTGGTCTCGGTTGGTGCGTGCACCTGGGGTGGAGGTGCTTTATTCTCCAGAGCTCCCGGTTATATTTATCCCTGGGGTACGCGTGACTAGTGAGGCAAGCTATGTTGCTATGACAAAGAGGTTGGGTCTTGCCAAGTTTGCGGATTTGTTTGCGGATGGCACCTTTATCGCCATTGATCAACTGAAAGGCAGGGGGGCTCTATCGGCTCTAGACATATTTCAGTACTATAGGCTCCGGGGGGCACTGCGGCGGCTTTGTCCGACCTTTCCGGAGCAGCCCCGAGTGGTGGTATTGTTGGATAAGGTTGTAAGAGGTGACTTAGATCGGGGTTGATCTCACAGCTTTATGCGGAAGGGTTGAGGGGAAGGTCAGTGTCTGCTCTGTCCTCGAGGTTGGACTGGGAAAAGCTGCTGGACAGGGAGATATCGCAGGAGACCTGGTCGTATTGTTGTGAAGGCACGAGAAAGGGGGCTATTAATACGAGCTTCAAACTTGTCCATTTCAAATTTCTACAGCAATACTATTACTCCCCGGATCGGCTACATCGATATTTTCCTCACAGGTCTGCGGCATGTATTAGGTGTGGTTGTGAGCCTGCAGGATTGCTCCATGTGGCGTGGTGCTGTGCATTGCAGGGTCAATTTTGGGGTGGAGTGTTTGATGTGGTGGGGCAGATTGTGGGTCAGCTGTATACTCCGGATCCGATGATGGGCCTGTTGGGATACACTGCTCAGGTACCGAAGAGATTTCGTAAATTGATAAGTCTCCTGGTGGTTCTGGTGGGGTAAGACCACTGCTCCAACGATTGCCCAGTGGTCCCTGTATTGTAATGACATGGATCTGAGATGGGGGGTGGTGCAGGGAAATAACTGGGGAGATACTGGAATGTGGGACGCATATACGTCATATCTCCTTGGTGGGAGTGGTGGAGAGGCCGGAGCTGCATCATCGGAGGAGTTTTTGGCTACACCATCGCTAGTCTGAGCGCCCTGTTCATTGGGAGATGTGGAGCACCCTAAATTATTGGAATGCTGGGTTGTGGAGGGGAGGATGTATTGCCTTGTAGTAACTTGTGTCTCTCTTATGGCACTATGTGGACTTGGGTCCTACCCCGATGGGGTGTATACCTGGTATTATTGCATTAGGGACCTTACCATCCATGTACTTTGGTTTGTCTTTAGACATGTGGAATATTCTCGTGCCATAGGGGGGAGGAGGTTGGGGGGGGTTCGGGGTTTTGGTTCGGGGTGCTGTTTCTGTGAAATATTAATAAAGAAAGCAAGAAAAAAAAACAGAAAAAAAAATAAAAAAACCCAAAACATATGAAAGATCTGATGAGTAAAGGTGCAAGATTCACGTAGTCCAATGATTGCACAGAGGAATTTGAACAAATAAAGAAATATATAAGCAAAGCTCCAACACTGAAGATGTTTAATTGCAGTGCAAAGAATATATTTTCAGTGGATGCTAGTAACATTGGACTGGGAGCAGTCCTTGAACAAGTGCAGGAGGGCAGATTAGTGCCAATTGATTTAGCATCAAGAATTTTGAGAGGGGCAGAAAGAAACTATTCCACCATCAAGAGAGAGGCGTTGGGTGTGAGGCGGATATTAGAACATTTTAGAAGCCTCATTTGGGGTGTGCCAAATGAACTAAGAACGGATCACAAACCGTTAATTCAGGTACTTAATTCTAAAAGCCTACATTTAGTATCACCCCGGATCAGGAGATGGGTTCTGGACATCATGCAGTATAATGTCAATGTAAAATATACTCCAGGCAAGTCTAATATTGTAGCAGACTGTTTTTCAAGGTTGCCTTGGAACTGTGACGGTAGCAATGAGGGGCACAATGAATTTCAAGAGGAACATAGCACAGAGTGCATAATGGCACACATAAATCCAAGTGTGTCTAAGGAGGAATGAGCCAGAGCAGTCACATATGATACAGAACAGAATTATTTGAGATGGGCTATTGGAAGTGATTGGAAAGATGTTGATCAAAGCATCAAAATGTTTATTCAGATAAAAAATGAGATTTCGAGTGACAACACAAGCGTATATAGAGGAGTATGGATCATTCCACCAGAGACATTAAGAAAAAGAATAAAGGAGATCGCACATGAAGGTCACCTGGGAAGAAGTCTCACTAAAAGAAGGGTGAGAGAAGTGTATTGGTGGCCAGGTATGTGGAACCAGATGGAACTGTTGGTTAAGGAGTATACGTTTTTCTGAAAGACACAGGGAACCCCACGCTCTGGATTAGGGTTTCAAAGTAACAAATTACGGTTTGTGATTACATGATCCAGGGGACGTTATATTAACCAAAAACTAAAGCAATGCAGTGCTGCTGTACGCTCGCGTCTGCTCAAGCTCACTTGTCCCGAGTTATCCAGTAGGCAGCGGCTATCCGAGCACCCCCCTGCTGTTGGCGCAAGGTAAGCGATAAAGGAAACTCGTGTACAAAGTTATTTGTACCGAGTCTTCCTGCTGGGGCACCTATACTATAGCCGTGGCTAAAATCAGATAAGCGAAGACGATGTATGTTGTTTTTTAAAAATCGTAACATTATACTGCTATGGGTTTTGGAGATTTGACTAAACCTGTGGTGGTTTAGAACATGTAGTAATTCACTCACTCTTTCATCACGTATGTCACACAAAGACTGATGCTTGTCTGGCTTTTCAGCATAAGTGATGTGGCCCTTTGTTGTTGTTTTAGGGATGTAAGACTCCTGTGTGGCCTAGTGCGAGATGCTCGTAGCCTGCACTTTCATCCTTAGAGCATTATTACCAACTTGATACTTTAGGTAAACTCGTGTGTCGGGATTATTCACATTGGAGATGGGATTGAAATGCAATTGTACTAAATTATGTTAATAATCCGACAGGGTACAACCTTACTGTGAACCCAGCACATTGTGCAGGAACCAGCCGCTGGACACTGCCAATTCAAACAAACAGTTAGTTATTCAAGTTATGATAAAAGGAGTGACGGATTGTGTCTACTCCTTACTTACCATGCCAAGGTGAGTGTTCATTAGTATTATTATTATTTTTCAACCCTGAGTCGGTATAGCAAGCCCAAACACACAGGAAGGGCTATGTGTAGATTACGGCTCTTGGATATTCTACAACTATGTGCCTCCCGGCTCTTGAGCGGCTCTTGCAGTCTACAAAAGTATTCCTTGCCTTTTCAGTGATTAACCGCAAACTTGAGAGAGTTTCTTATGCCTGTTTCATTCAAAAGTGAAGATATCCATTCTCTGGTGCTGTTTCTGTCCATGACGCGAGTCCACTGTAGTTTAGGACATCAACTCATAGGGGTAGCACTTTTCCTGTTAGACGCCTACGGTTTGCTTTAGAGATCTGTACTCTGGGTGACAGCAGGGTATTGTTTTCATGTATTGTCTTTATACACTGATTTATAATGTTGTTAGTATTGTGCATTTGGTTTTAATTACACCACGTTTCCATCTAAAGATAAGGGATTCATAAGTTTGTTTCCTTCTTTTAGAATGTAATTTTTATCTCCTGAAGAAGACGTCACTATAATAAAGTAGAAACGTCAAAACCGGTAGAGAGAAACTTGGGATGAGGTCGTGGTTGAAGATTCTTTGGACCCATCTCAACTTGTCAGCCACTGTTATTACCTATTGTGGCTATATTGATTCCACATTCTTTCTATAAATCTATTTGATGAATTATATGTCATGATTTTTATAGATTTTATATTTTATATTCATTGTTGTTTTGGATGAGTGTATTGATGATTGACGGATGTTTGTGGATGAATGGTTGCATGTTCGAATAGTATGCATTGTATTTTATAGATTTGTTCTTAAAAAGTTCTTTCCTGCTATGTAATTCTTCGCAGTAAGTGCAGATTAAATCATGATTCAAGTCATATTAAAGATGTATCAGGTCCAATAAATTCCTTTGATACCCATTTTCAAATTGAATCCTTTAGATGTTCTTTTCCGCAATCAATGGTTAAGGAGTATACAGCATGTGCTGTTAGCTATAAAGGCAAGAGAGTACAACCAACACCTTTACAGCCCGTGGAAATTCCAAAGTCAGTATGGACCAAATTTGCTATCAATATTACAAGGACCAGGTGAAACACTGGAGGCCCAGAAAATCTAAATCATTGTGTTATTAGATTACACATCCAAGTGGGTGGAGTGGGGCATTGCCGAAGGAACTATTACCACTATAAAGATTGTGAAGTTTTTGGAAGAGATTTTTAACTGAGAAGGAGACCCCCAAGGAGCTATTGAACACAAACCAACGTCATTATATCATACTATGGCCAATGGCCTAGTTGAAAGGATGAATGGATTCATAAAAAGCATAAATCAGCTGGCAATTTCCAATTCCCTGTCATGGAGAGAGACATTAAAGGAGGCATTGAACACATACAGGGTGACTCCACACTGAGTGACAGAAGAAGAACCTTTCACGTTGATGAGTGGAAGAACGGCTTCCAATAGGCTTAGACCTGCATGTTTAGTATGAAAGAAGAATAGAGAAATTAACATGGAGGAGATAGTGAAAAGAGAGAAGAAAAGGCAAGCAGAATATAAAAAGTATTATGATGACAACAAACATGTGGCAGAAAGTGAGATTGAAGAGGGAGATTGGGTTTGTGTAAAAGAGCCAAGGAAGATGTCGAAAGGAGAAATATACAGCTCCTCAGAGAGTTGTGAAGTGTTCAAGGAAATCTGTGATTCTAGAAGATGGCAAAAGATGGTCATGTGATGACATTGTGCCATCAGAGGAGGTCGTTACATCAGAGGTGGTGTATATTGTGGAAAGAATACAGGTGGTTGGTGGAGATTCCAGAGACACTGGTGGGAAGAGTGTCATGTCATCAAAGAATAGGAGAATAATACAGAATTTCAAGAAGGATTTTATTTATTATTAAAGCAAACATTGGAGTGCAGGAATATGTGGTCTGGCCAACACCTGTTATCCGGCGGAAATGACTGTGACTCCAAAACCATATCCTTTATCTGAAATGATAGCATAGATACAACTTTTGTTTTTGTTTCACATTACATGGTTATGGTTATGTTTTCTTATCTTTTCCTTTCATTTTTCCTTCTTATGTGTTTTTTCCTCCTTTTGCTTTCATTGTGAGAAATAGGTGGAGGGAGAGATGTTATAATGTGCTTACTTGGTTGATGTGATGTAATGTGAGGTAGTATGGTTCTGGAACCCCATGATTCCAGAACCATTCGAGAGATGATGTTGAAGTGAAGGGAGAGTGCACCCACCTGGGGACTCTCATGTTAATAAATACTTAAGAGACAAATCCAACTTCCATGTGTCAGTGAACACTTAATTTATAACAAATAATTCATTCACAAAAAACATAGACAGCATTATTTGTGCTTATGAGTTAGTTTGTCTTTACTAAAAACGTCAATCAATACAGAGCAGATGTTTTGAATTGTTTTAAAAACTAACAAAGGCCACACATAACACGACTAGTACATCAGACAGCGTTCAATCAATATGACATAACTTCGTCCCACTCTGACTTTTCTCTTAGTCTACGAGGGGTTTTGTGATGTACTTCTGTGTGATGTTGTGGAAAGGAAAAATAATTGTCGTTAGTGGAAAAAAGACTAGTCAATCAATGGTATCTAGTCAGATCTTGGTCGAAACAGTGTGTTTAGGCCCACCTGTTGAGATACGCCTATCCCCTGCCTTATCACATTATTTAATTTTTGACCTTCATCAGGACAAAATTCCTTGCTAAATCTGTGATTCAATCTGGTATACCCCTGTTCATTTGTGCCAAACTATAAGACATAAATACACAAACCTATTATTTAAAAATTGGTCTGCGCTATTCGAGAAATTCTCAACGTACCAACGTGCCAGCTACTAAGCTTATTCTTGCAGTAGCGCGTGCTGGGAAGGCTTCTAATTTATCCAAAGTGTTTCCTGTATTCAATAGCCAAGTATAATTCTGTTACACTCTGTGGATTGACATGAACTGTTTATTCAGCTACATGTTCAATTATGTTGTAACTTATTCTGAGAAAGCAGTACTTTTTATTTTCACTGACCTTTCAAACGGAATGCTATCAT
This sequence comes from Ambystoma mexicanum, assembly GCF_040938575.1. Classification (NCBI taxonomy): domain Eukaryota; kingdom Metazoa; phylum Chordata; class Amphibia; order Caudata; family Ambystomatidae; genus Ambystoma; species Ambystoma mexicanum. The sequence continues at coordinate 369,679,362 of NC_090932.1, read as the reverse complement.
TAGCCACTTGCTGCAAGTATTTTCTTTTCTCTTCTATTTACCTCTGGTACCAGTCAGTTTCATGTGTTCTAATTTCTTCTAAATGAAATAAGTAACATTTGCTTGGTGGCAGGTGTTAAGAGTGAGACTTCTGGAGGCAGCACAGGTAAGATAGACAAGTTTGTTTTAATGAGTTAGTTCAGTTACAGCTCTTTACTAGGAACTAGGAAAGAAGCAAAGAGGAAGCCCACTGGCTCCCACCACCCAGGCTACGTGGCTTCAATTGCCATGGGTGGAACCCTCACGCACAGAACAACATTCCAACTCATCCATAACATTCCACATGTGACATCATTCAATCCCTGACATCGTTCACTCTCTTCACACTCTCAAGACAGAACGTAACACATCTCCTTCCTTTCACACAGCAATACATACCGAAATAGGACATAGCACACCTAGCTGTTAAGATTGAGACTGGAGGTAGCAGAGGTAAGGCAAACAAGTTCCTTTATTCATTTACTCCTTGTAAGTACTTCAGATGACAGGACCAGGGCAGGAGCAGAGAGGGAACCCACTGGCTCCCACCACCCAGGCTACATGGCTTCAACTGTCATGGGTAGAACCCTCACACACAGAACAACATTCCAACACATCCATATCATTCCACATGGTTCACCATTCAGTCCCTGACATCATTCCCTCTCTGCACACTCTCAAGACAGGACATAACACATATCCTTCCCTTCACACACCAATAGACACCGAAACAGGACATAACACAACCCCTCCCCTTCATACACCGGATACACAACCTGCGCACCACCATGGACACTTCACACACACGCCACACACACGCCACCCAAACCAACAGCACCTGACGGCCAAACACAGAGGGCAGACCGACCAAGTGGGCGTAATTAACTATTCAGTAGCTTGCCTGTGCGACCATTGCAACCTTCCAACCACAGAACATACACCCAACACCTTCTATTCACCACTGCCACTGATGAATCTACCCTGCCCACCAATGGCAACTAGACCAACACTACAGACCACCTGAGACTCTGACCACCTTTTATCCCTCACTGCCACTGAGAGGTCTTAGGGCTGCCACCCCTAAGCACCACTGCCCACAGCGGGCACTGACACACAAGCAAGCCACTCAACCAGGGCAAGACCAACACATTTACTGGAATCCAAGACGCTCCGGGGCCATCGCCGTCACTCGCCAATCATCACTCTACAACAGCACACCGCCACAATGCAGCACACACCTGATGACTCCAGACACACCAACAAAGTTGGAACACAAGCCAAGACAAAAAGAAAATGTCATGAACCGGGCAACTTCGCTACCAACAGTGTGTCCCGCAGGACGGCAAACCTATACTATAACCAGTGCATTTTTGTTGGCCGGATAAACAAGCAACCAACAAGAGCAGAACTACTTCCCAGGTGCGTTAAAAGGTAGATGAGGTGCTGAGTGCCACTGCTAAGCACCTAGATGCTCTCAGGGCAAGCACCATAGGTATGTTAGAGTACCATAGTTCTGCTAACAATAAAGATTAAAGATGGATAGATTTGTCCTTAAATCGGCAACACAAAACCTCCACAACTGGAGAGCTGGGCTACGACCCTACACTGGTCAAACCATAAACCTGGGTCTAAGCAAACCCCACTCAACAAGCCCAGCAAAACTCCTAAAACTCCAGAAAGCAACACAATTAGTGCATTTTACCACTGGAACAACTCTAACCAGAAACCCAGCAAGCTGTCAAGCCTTTTACCAACGGGACCAGTCAAACCAGTGCTTTTGAACACCAGCACTAACCAACAAATGCATAAAAACCGGCTGCACAAAAATGTGGAGGAAGTCCCAAACCACAGCAGCAAAACACTGCACATGCACACACAAGAATCGCACGTCTTAAAACTAATGTGCCAAAATGCAAGGCAACAACTGTCAGAAGAAAACAGACACACATGTACATGCACACCAGGCATCGCATATCACATAACATCTCTGCCAAAACACAAGCAGTGCAGAGCAATGAAAACTGAAGCAGGATTAAGCGCTGAAATGAACACAACAAAATCCCTAGTAGTTAACGTAGTCAACACATCTACGAAAATTCACCTTGAGCACACAATCAGTGCACACACTTGGCTAAGCAATGCATTGGGTAAGAGAAAACAGAACACAACTGTTCACTCTTCACTCCAATATTAGAAATAAATTCCATCTAAGACTTCACTAAAAAGTCTTTTAAGATACAATCCATTGGGAACTTCACTGAAAAGTCCTTGTAATAGCAACCTGCAAATCCTCAAAACATTACATCTATTTTACCCAGGAGTAACACTCATCCACACAATAAAGCAACGAAAGTACACATTTCTCTGCAAGTCCAGTCCATGTAAGTCCATGCTGTACCAGGCAGCATACATCAGGGGCGCCGAGTACGCGGGTGCTCCGGGGCCCAGGCACCCACCGGCAGAATGAAGTCGGGGCTGAGCCCCCCCCCGGCCGGAGAGAAGAGACGAGGTATGGATGGCCCTTTGTTCCATCCATACTGTGTCTCTCTCTCTGGCAGCCTGGGTGAAAGCCGGGTAAAAAACGATGTTTAAAAACTGAGGGACGGATGCAAAGCAAGAGGCTCTTGTTTTGCATCTGTCCTTCAATTTCTAAAAATCGTTTTGGTTTGGGTGTACTTCTACATCTGTGCACCTGGTTGCACAGATGTAGAGGTACACCCAACCCAAAACGATTTTTAGAAATGGAGGCACAGATGCAAAGCAAGTCTGTCCCTCCATTTCTAAAAAATCGTTTTGGGTTCGGTGTATTTGTACATCTGTGCACCCCTCTTGGCAAGAGGGGTCCGCATATGTAGAGGTACACCCAACCCAAAACGATTTTTAGAAATGGAGGCACAGATGCAAAGCAAGCCTGTCCCTAAATTTCTGAAAATCTTTTTGGGTTGGATGTATTTGTACATCCGTGCACCCCTCTTGCATTGCATCTGCGGAGGGAGGTGGCAGCGAGAGGGCAAATGAGACTGTTAGCATGTCTCTGCGTGTGCATGTGGTGAGAGTGAATGCTATGCTATGGGCGGGGAAAGGAGATGTTGAGGGAGGTAACTCCCCTGAATTCTAAGGAAGGTAACAGCATGGGAGAGGGTGGGAGTGTGGGGTGAGGTTGGATCACCTTCTTGGGGGGGGGAGGGTTAGTGGGATGGGGAGCAGTAGAATGAGATAATTTGGCCTTTTGAAGACCACACAAATTGGCCGAAATAAATCAGTCTTTTTTGTATTTGTTCTTCAAAATGCAGAATTATCACTTAGAACCCATTATGGACCTTGCAATACTGTTGACCTTGTTCAGTGTAATAGCATTCAATGGGACAGTACTTGCAGGGCCTAATGGTGCAGAGTTAATGGGCTTCTATATTTTTAAAGAGACAGTAACAGCACTTCTCAGCAGGGCTGTGTAATCTAGTTTCTACTAGAGCTGCCATATTTGAAATGGGGCAATACTGGTACTTCTCAGTTAGCTCGCTAAACAGGGCTTCCATAATTGTGATACTATGCTTTTGTTGAAGCAATGCTAGTTCATCTTAGTGGTGCTGCTATACTTTTGATGGTACAACATCAGCAATTCTCAGTTGAGCTGCTACACTCTTATTGACAAGGCCCCAGCACTTCTCAGCAGATTTATATATTTTTATTTTTTTTTGGTTATTTATAATGTGCGTAATACTCAGAGGTTTCTAAGCGGGACCAAGGGATCGAACCTGTGTTGCGCGGACTGAGGGATCGAACCTGTGTTGATCCATGTTGTCTTGCTTTCAATGCGAGCACGTTGCCCCTGAACTATCCTCCCGAGACTCTGAAGATCTGAAGTACATTTAATGATACAGACCCAGAACTATTGAGCAGGTCTAACATCATCTTCATCATCATCAGAATAACTCAACACTGTTGTGGATATACAAGAGCTAAAACATTTAAAGGGATGGAATTACTCAGAATGTAGCAGCACTATTCAATAACCCAAAGTGCTTAAGCATAGTTAATGTGAAAATACTACACTTCTCACCATTGGGACAGCACTGCCACTTACCACAGAGGCTTCTACACCTTTTATGGGGCAGTACTGATCCAGCGTACTGGACAGCTTCACTTTTAATGGCACCTCTCAATAGGACTGCTATACTTCACTAGGAAAAGACCAACACTACCCTGCAGGGAATTGCATACTCTTGATGCCACTGAAGCAGCACTTCCACCCACCACAGTAGCTTTATTTTCAATGGCACAGTGCGTGTACTTCTCAACCACTCTGCTTTACATTTAAACAGACCGAATTGTCATTTCTCAGCAGGACTGCAACACTATACCATTGTGTTCTGTATGTTGAGTGCTTCTTCACCACCAATGTGGGTTCATGGCCTCTCCCAGTGTCTAAATAGTAGATATGGCTACAATCAATTGGCAACAGGCATGTCCCGAGCTGCCTGCTGTACATAAGCTGCCGCTCAGAATGTTGGAAGCCGTGATGGGGCAAGGGATAGAAGGCTCGAGCATGTAGGATAGCAGAATCAGCAGCGTCTTAAAACCTGCTCACTCGTTCTGCAGTGAGGGGCCATGGGGCAAAATGAGCCTGATCCCACATACAGGGGGTTGTTACCCCTTTATCTCTCCTGAATGAAAGAATGAGCTCTCAGACATAAGTTATCACCCCTGCACACACAATGAATAAATATTGTATGGATCTACAGATCGAGAAAACTGGAGTGAGAATTCAGTGTTTTAACAGAAATATAATTGTCTTCCCAGATGGGAGACTGACTCCATTAATATACATGGGGTCACTGAGATGACCAAGAGTGAAGCTGTACGTTCAGTTGTGAGATTACCAGCAACGGGTATACTATGCTCCAAGGAGTAAGGTGCCCACTCAATATATCACACTGTTTAAAGGTGTGAGACGCATCCTGAATGCTTGCCCAGAGAGCCTTGGCCAGAGTTTCACACTGAAGAAGTGAGCATGTGATCCGGGGTCTGCAGCCCACACACCCGCATGGGATTCCCATGCACTCCTTGCGAGATTTGCACCAAATTAGTGAGATTGTGCTCCAAGTTAGGAGGCACATGCACAGTCTTTGCTCTGAGGTTTGACACACTCACAGGATGGGATGGCATTTTGTTCTCCCATCCTAGTTGTGTTGCTCTGCCTTTTGAGGGCTACTACAACCTGGATGATTATAGAGGGGTGGAATAGGGGCAGTGTTGGCCTACTGGAATGTAACTCGAAGGCTTAAACCTCCTTCTTACTTGACTTTCGTATATGCAGTACATGCTAGCCAATGTTTCCACTGTTCTGCGACCCCCCACCCCCTCGCACCAAGTTGGTGACAATGTGCAAATGCGGTCATATAACTGCTGGTGATGTCACTTCCTATATTTGGGCACCCCCCGGGAAATTTATAAGTCGCTCCCCTGGCATACATCAACCTAAAATTCCTCAAGCTTGATAACCTAAACCATTCCAGTGCGCATTTTACAATCCAAACAGCAACCACGCCGACACTTAATGCAGACACAAGCAAACTGCATTACCATATTTATTCTCGAGCGCTCTTTTTTTTTTTTTAACATACCAAACGCTTTAGAAGGAATCATCACTTCATAAATCAGCAACAACAAAATGATATGTGCCGACCTGCCAGGGTAAACAAACAAAGAATGCTGTTCACCCATCGGATATGTAAAAGTAAAATGCCTCTGTCCGTGCCGTAGCAATTAAACACGGTCAAATGTTTTTGATGGATATTAAACTGGTTTCTGATTTGGGGAATGAGGATCGGTGGTTGACTGCTGCTGAGATGAGAGAGAGATGGAATTTTGTTGGGCTATCGGATTCGGCATATAGACGCCTGAAGAGGGCGGTAGGTGAGGTGGACTGGTCTGACTCTTGGGAAGTGAGGGCTTTTCTGACTGAATCAGATGAGAAGGGAGGTGGTCTGGCCAATAGATTGTACAAGCTAATCGTGTCACATTATTAGAGTAATGACAATTTGCGGAGAGTTTGGGGTGAGAGAATTGGGTCTGAGATAGATATCGATGCTTGGCAGAATATGTGTGGTAATGTCTCTCTGTGTTCGCTGAACCTGAGTGAAAGGTCTCGCCAGATTAAGATTCTGAATCGTGTGTATTGGTGCCCTGAAAGACTTCATAAAAGAGGCATGTCTGACAGTGCAGATTGTTGGGGTTGTGTTCAGGAAGTTGGGTCACTGGAACACATGCTGTGGAGCTGTGTGAGGGTCAGAGATTTTTGGAATAAGCTCTGTGATGTGTGTGGAAGGATTACTGGTGGAGGGTCTGTTCTTGATTTTAGGCCAGTAGTCCTATGTGATGATTCAGGGTTGGATGATGTCAGCTCAGCCCTGAAATAGTGGATCTTTAGGGCATTCATTGTGCCCAAGAGATTTATTCTCCGTGGATGGAAAGGTCAGGTCCCTCCGTCCTTCGAGGAATGGATCCAAGAAATGCATTGTCTGTCGAGGACAGAAAAATTGATAGACAAACTGAAATGTAAATTGTCTACATATGAGAAGATCTGGAACGTGTTTAACGATTTCTTTTAGTTTTTTTTAGTTTTTGTTTTAACGCATTCTTGTTCTGTAGTTTTGCCTGCTGACTTGTTTTATGTTTCTGTATTCCTGTATATATTATAAATAAATGAATAAAAAAAAAAAACACGGTCAAATGTGCTTTCCTATTGCCAGAGTAACTCATGTGAAACGCAAAGGTTCAACGTTACCAGTCAGATGGCAAAATTGGATATTGGGCCTCATCACGACCCAGGCGGTAAGTTACCGCCTGGGCCGTGACTTTACCGCCATGGCGTAAACTACGTTTACGCCATGGTGGTTGGCGGACTTACCGCCCCATTCCGACCTTGGCGAGGCGGTAAGTCCCCAATCCCCATTTACCCTTCCCCATTCCCATTTTTGCCCCATAGGGCATAATGGGAGTGGGGAAGGCGTTAATTACGCCACCGTAAATTACGGTGGCGTAATTAACTCCATGGTCCCTTAGCGCCATGGATTTTAACACCTGCTATAAGCAGGTGTTAAGTCCGCCATGGCGCTAAGGGACCTCGTACTCAGGCGGTAAGGGTCGGCGCTGTTTATGGCGCCGTAAACCCCTTACCGCCTGAGTTGTAATGAGGCCCATTGTGTTTAACTGCACTTAACCCAGCGCTGCGGAGTTTCCTCACTGATGACATCGACATGAATCTTCCTTACGCCAAGCCAGGTGGTACTTCGTTCGTTCATCCCCCGTTTTCTTTTGCTGCACTTTTTTGCCAAAGGTTTTTTTGCCAAAAGCAACATTGTAAATTATGGGTTTGGGGGGAGGGCATGTAAGGGGTAGGGCAGTGGTTGAAGTGTACGAAAAGAAGTAGTGGAGCTATGTTCTCTGCTTGCCTGCCCCATTCCTCACAAACCCCATCACTGCGCACCCCCCCAAACACACAAACCAAACCCCCCCAAAGAAACACACCTGCTCTTTATGGGAATGTGCAGTGCAGTGCACTGAAGTGCAGCTTCAGCTTCTTCCTACCCTTTTATTTTAAAACGTAACCATTCCCAAACGATTTCTTTTACAAATAAAAGTACAGGAACAGTGAAGCTTTAAAATAAAAAGTATGGGAGCACCGCTCCCGACCGCTCCAGCCCACTTCGACCTCTTGGGTAGGGTGGAATCGTGTATAGGAATAAATAACAGGGGTGGGGAGGGGAAGGGGTTTTGGGGGGCCCCCCAAATAAAAGAAATACAATTTGAGGATTTTTTCAGCAAAAAGTGCTGCACAAAAAAAACAGTTGAAGAATGAACATAGAACCAACAGGGCAACTCATATATCTCCCTCCATCACCATTACCACCACAAAACCTACTTGTACAAACTCCTGGATCACTGCCGAGATGTTTCTTTCCGCATGGCATTCCTTACTGATTTCATTCATCTTGACCATGAATGCTGTTTTCTTTGGGAAGCAGCAGGCGTGACCTGCAGCTTCTCAGTGCACACCACATAGCCTTGCTGCGACTTTCCCAGAGGATCTCAATCCATTAAATAGTGTGAGGGCACACCATGACCCGCAAACGCACACAAACGCCAGGGGGTTCTTTCCTCTGTCCTGCAGCTAGGCTCATCAAAGGACAACGCTCTTGGAATCCTCCAATCACCAACACCTACACCGGCCCGGATGACGTCACCACTTGGCAGCTCACCTCACAGGGGAGCGTATCCACTCTGCTACAACCGCCCAATGGCTGTCAGAGCCTCGACCCGCCATGGCGGAGAAACCAAGTGCCATCCAACAAAACAACGGGCTGGCAGCCTCTCAAGAGACAATCTGGCGAACACAGACTGTGCCTAGATCCTCATTGACCTTCCGAGCCTGTATCAGTGCATTCAACCCTTGATTATTATTTGGAGACCACAGCGCCTCTTGTCTCATAAATTTAAAGGTTTATCAACATGCAAACGTTTCTCCCTCTGCACCTGGCCAACCAAGCTCCATGTGGCGCTTCTGATAGGAACCTGGCCCATGTCCACAATGATAGCCTCACTGATCACCAAGCACCTGCCTCACTCTCCTGGAAAACTGGAGACAGTCTATCACTCCTTTTTTTTAAATGTATATATTTTTTATTGGCGTTATGTGGTTTAAAACTAGTAAACCTTTTGCCATTCTTAAAAAAAGAAGATAAGAATAGTTTCATAAACAATATAAAAACAATTATTAACAATGCAATTCGAGTTAATACTTTTAAATCAATGGTGTTTCGTCGAACTTCTGAAATATAGAGCCCAGCAGTTTCACCAAAGCTAAAGTGAGTGGGGTACGGGATCCCGTAAGTAGTTCAATTGACCACTCCTCATACGTTCGTGGGCCGTAAATCTTAATCACCTCTGTCATTAGGGACCGTCTAGGTAGCTTCATGGCTGGGCAGAACAGGACTCAATCCTTTAGTGATTCCATTGTGGTTCCGTCTTGGCACAATCTACATTTGGTTGCCTGGTTGTAGCCTTTCCGACCTCTAGTTAGGAAAAGATTCAAACAGAACCTCAACAATTGGTCCCTGAAGAACCAATGTGGAAATGACTCCAAATATCTTTGTAGTGAGTTTAATTTTCCTGATTCCAGGAATGCTTTTCCATACAATTCCTTAGATTGGCGTTCTTCCTGTGTTCGTATCCAATCCCGAGTATATCTTTTTTTTTTTACTTTATTGGGATTGTTGCATAGAGTTAGTTTTAATTAATTCAGGTCTAGTAGGATTGTTTGACAAATAACTCGCCATTATGACAGTGTCTGGTCGTTGTTTCTTGACAGAGCTTCTCTTAATACCATGAAACCGCCAGTCTTTGTGGCGTCCAAACGTTTTCTATAGAAGCTGAGAATTTTCCAGATAACAATTGTTTTCATGACTTTCAAACCCAGTTCCATCTGTATGCCTTGGATGGGGGTACTTCTGGGTAATCGTAGTGTTGTTTTTCAAAAGAGCCCCTCTATTTTTGACCAGTTTTCTCCTTCGAAATGAAAATGAGGTTTCTGCTCCGAATGTCAAGACAGGCATGGCTTTCAAACAGTAGAATGTTATTAGTGGTGCCATTGAGAACCCACAATATCTTCTTATCAAAATACTCCCGTGGGATGCCAGATTTTTGGCTTTTGCTCTTAGGGACACCAGTCTCGGGGGCAGTTATTTCCCACTGCCTGCTCTCTCTACCTGCTCATGGTGTTATCTGGCTCCCCTATCTACTCCAACTGCTTCTCTATAAACTATCCTTCTCTTCTCACTAAGTCTGGTAAGAAAACATTTAAAAAGGATATCCTGGTTACCAACCCAGGTCTCCCCATCACTGATACCTATTCCTGCCCTCTGCCAGACAAACCCTCACTGACATCCTCTTTTTCGTTCCTTTGCCTGATCTCTGCACGCCCCATAGGATGTCTGTCCTCTGTCCTGTCTCCTCCTCTCCCATTACTGGTGGCACCTGCTGGGAAGTCCGCATGGATTCCTTTGACTCCTCCAGAGTCATCATCAATGTCTACCTAAATTGCACCTTCATGGTGCAAGGCCCTCAGGTCAATCTGCTCCTTTTTGGCAGGCAGTTCCCTCGCCTCATCAACTTCCTCTCATCGCCAGCTGTCCCCTACTCTCCTCCCTTGGCTACCTTGCCCTCCTTTCCTTCCTCCTCTGCCCCATCTCAAGCTCCCTCTACACCTCCGCAGGGCGTACCTCTGATTTGTACCACTCTGCGGAAGGTCTTTAAGGCTAGCAACCTTCTTCATCTTGCCACTCTCAATGCTTGCTCGGCTGTCAAACACTCCTCTGACATCTGCCACCTCCTAGAAGAACTTGACCTTGACGTCCTCAGTTTTACCGAGACTTGGTTCACGGTCAGCTCTGTCACAAGTTTTGACACTCTCCTCCCTGATGGCTACAAGATTCTCTCTGCCCCCAGATCCAACCGGCCTGGTGGGGGTGTATCCCTGATCTTCCCTAAGTGGATTCCTGCCTCTATCATCCACACTCAGACTTACTCCTCTTTCGAATGCCTTTTCTGCGGGCTCTCTCTCTCTCTCCTAGCCACTCTCTTACTGTTGCTACTCTCTACCGGCCCCTGGTCAAATCACCTCTTTTCTCTCAGAATGGGCTGACCTTTCCTCCTCCCTCCTGGCCTCAAACCACTCAACTCTTCCTCCTTGGTGACCTCAAAATCCATCTTGATTCTCCCTGCTCCTCATCTACACTCTTTCTCGACCTCTGCGACTCACTCTCCCTCTCTATCCTCCCCTCTGGCCCAACTCACTCTGCCGGTCACACACTTGATGTCTTCATCTCCTCTGGCCTGCCCCTCTCTACTCTCCTCACCACCCTTCACCACTCCTCTCTCCTGGAGTGATCATTGCCTCCTCTCCTCTCATCTCTCAGTCTCTTCCCCTCAAGCCAAGCCTACCCCAAGATTGCCACCCACCTTTTCGGATATCAGGGCCACAAAGCGTGTGTCAGTCGAGGCTTTCGCTGTCACCTTCTCCCCCCCTCCTACACCCCAGGCTGACTCACACCCTGACAAAGCCTTTACCCTACTCTACTCCTCTATTTCTGTTACTCTTGATGCTCTTGCCCCTGTCATGAGGATCCGTCTGAGGTCCAAAACCAAGTGTAAACCCGGATCTTTGCAATGCCCTTGTCTCTCATTTTAATTCTCAAACCCAGGACATCTTGTCCACCCTCTGCTCCAACGACCCTCATCTCCCCTCTCTTTCTTGGCTTGCTGACCCTCGCTCAGCTACCCCTTTCTCCTCCTTTCCTCCTTTCTTCCCTGAAGAGGTCGCTAGACAAGTCCGATCTATGAAAGCCTCATCAAAACATGTCCATCCCTGTTCCTCTAAAACCATTGAGGACTACATTGATACCCTCACTATTTTGCCTCTGGATCTTTCCCCTCCCCTCTTAAGCAGTCCCTTGTGCATCCTCTCCTCAAAAAACCCACAGCTGATCCCCCCTGTCCGGCTAGCTATCGCCAAATCTCCATTAATCCCTTTTTGAGTAAACTCCTGGAAAAGCTGCCGTCTCTCAGTTTAGCCTTCATTCCGACTCTGATGGCTCTCTCCATGACCACCAATCTGGTTTCAGAGCTGCCAGAAGTACGGAAGCTGCTCTGCTGAACATCCGTGAAGACCTGCTCTCCAGCCTTGATTCTAATATTCCATCTGTCCTCATCCTACTTGATCTCTCCTCTGCTTTTTGACACGGTCAACCATACCACCCTGCTCAATCGTCTCTGTGACAACCTGGGTATCACTGATCAGGCTCTGGCATGGCTGACCTCTTTCCTTTCTGATCGACCCTCCCGGGTACAACTTGGGTCCTTCCTATCTTCTATCTCCTTCTCTAGTTCCCCAGGCGTCTAACCTCCTGCCCTGGCGTTTCAATCAATACCTGGCAACTCTAGCCTACTGCATTTCTATTTTCTGCTCAAATTTCCAGTGCTATGCTGATGACACAAAATTCATTTTCAGGCTTCCTTCAGCCACCTCTCCTTCCCTCACTTCTGATTGCCTAATCACCATTCAAAATTGGTGTGCTGACAATGATCTTTGCCTAAATGCCAATAAGACTGAGATCCTCCTCATTGGTAAACCTTCTCCATCCTTTCCCCTCACTCTGTGGCCGGCCTCCCTTGGACCTCCTCCTACCCCTACCTGTGAGGTTAAGTACCTCAGGGTCATCATTTACTCCACACTTTCCTTCTCCTCTCACATCTCTGACATCTCTAAAAAGTCAAACTTCTTACTGACCTACTTAGAGGTACTGTGCCTTTCCTCTCCTTCCCTCAGAAGCTCACTGTCTCCCAAGCTCTGGTTCTCTCTAGGTTGGATTACTGTAAAAGCCTTTTTCTAAATCTACCTGCCTCCACTCTCCGCCCTTTACAACTAATCCCAAACAGGACTGCAAGACTTGCCCTTGGCCTCAAGCCCTGGGATCGTATCGCTCCAGCTCTGAAATCCCTTCATTGGCTCCCAGTGGATGCTAGGATTAAACTTAAAACCTTCTGCATTGTCCACAAGGATTTCTGGGGCCTGGGTCCAAAATACTTTCAACTGTCCCTCTGTAAATACCTCCCTTCTCGAGCCCTTCGCTTCTCTACTTCAAACTCCCTCAGGGTCAGTCGTTTTTCAAAGAAACAACCTGGGGGTAGATCTCTGTCTTCAGCTGGGGCCTTACTTTGGAACAGCCCCCCGCCACCTTGACACTTGAGGAGAACCATCTCCGGGTCCGGAAGCACCTCAAGACCTTCCTCTTTGAGTCTGCCTTTGCCCCTCTACTTCCCTGCTGAACTATTTTCTCTCTCGGCACCGTGCACCTGACCTCCCTCTGTCCTTCTGACCCAGGTATATGCTCACCCTGCCACCTTCCTGCACTGCCTCTGGGCCACTCCTTTGCATTGGAGTATCTATCTGTACCCATACAGTCCCCCTCCCTCTTGTCTTCTGCACTTATCAGATATGCATTATCTGACTAATCTAGCACTTGCCACTTGCTGGCTGCACTATCACGGTTCATCACCTGTATTTATTTATTTATTTATTTATTTACTTACTTACTTACTTACTTACTTACTTACTTACTTACTTTACTTATTATTTATTCTTCTGTCTCCTCTGTTCCATGCTTTCCACTTCTCCCCATTCCATGCACTTTCCCCCTTTTCCCTTTTCCATGCACTTGCACGTTCACAAAGTCACTGGGCCTAGTAAGAATGTTGTTTTTGTTCTACCTTGTTCCCCTCCCTTTGCCTGGTCGCGCTCTGAAACACTTGCGTATGAGCGCGATATAAATAAAATATCATATCATATCATATCCCTGTACTTGTATTCAGGAATGTTCCCAAGTAAGTTAGGGATTTGACTAACAGAATTTTATTCCCCATAAAGTGCCACGTGGGTATTTTCCTGGTATTTCCGTTGGAGCCACCTTTAAAGACCAATATCATTGACTTTGGATTTCATCATTGGATTTATTTCCAAGTTGTTGTTTAGGACGTATTTGTGTAATGCATCAATCTGCCTCTGGAGTCCCACTGGCATCTTGTCCAGTAGGGCTATTTCGTCCGCATCTATCAGGCGTCCAATTTTATGTTGGCCAATTTTTGGTGGAAAATATCTGATGTTATCAAAGGCATCCACCACGTCTGGTATATATATGTTGAATAGCTCAGGAGCCATCGGGCAGCCTTGTTTCAGGCCTTTGTTGGTACTAATTTCCTTTGTGAGGAGACCTGAGCGATCCAGTCTGATGCTAATGGATGTCTCTGAGTAGAGGTCTTGTATTGGCTCCAAAATGGTCAGGCATCCCCAATTCTGTAGTTTGGCCCACAATTTTCTCTGACATACAATATCAAAAGCCTCTGAGAGGTCTATGAAGGCCATGTCGAGTTTTTGGGTTTTACTTCTTTCTACCTGAGCCTTTAAGGTATTGATAATGAAGACAATGAGGGCTGTGGCCACCCCCTTGACAAAATCTGTCTGCCATTCGTCCTGCTTGCTTGCATCCAAACTCCAGTTGGCTAAGTTCTTTAATAATAGCGCTGCAAACACCTTCCCTGTTATGTCCAAAAGCGCTATTGGGTGGTAGTTAGGGCCCCTTTTAATAAATCGGAATAATCACAGATTTCTTCCAGGTTAACAGGACTTTGCGAGTGGCCAAAATATGTTTAAATAATGTTAGCAAAAAACTGACCATTGAGTTGGATTTTCTTTCAGATGGGCATTAGACATCCCATCAGGACCCGCTGCTCTCGATTTTTTTAAATTTGTGATTATCCTGTAAACATCATCTAAGGTGATGTTTAAAACGTCCCAGGTAGATGATATTATCCGGGGGCATAGGGCCTCATTACGAGCTTACTCACTACCGGCACCGCCACCCGCAAATGGCCAATTACCGGCCCATTACGAGTTGAATAGGCCGGTAATTGCCCATTCGCGTGTGGCAGTATTGCCAGGTTCTCCATCCCCATTCTGCAAGGAACTTGGGGTTGGTCACCCTGAGTTACCTGGGAGCAACCAGACGTGGACTCCCAGCTCACTGTGCTCAGAGAGGCAGAGCTTCACCTCACTGATGAGGCCCAACAAGGCTGAAACACGTGTATGGGGTTGCTGTTGGTACTCTTGTTCAGAGAGAAATTGCCATAGCATTTCGGTGCTGGACTGCCCATGTGGAAGGTACAGTGAGCAAAAAGCGTGTGCTGCAAACTCTCCTATCAGAGCAGGTTATCATGCCATGCTGTTTCTGGAGTGGAGCGCCTGCTACTTTTTTTTTAAACAGAATGAGGGTGGGGAGCATGGATGCACCGGCACTGTTGATAACGGTGCCGGCTCAATTACGAGTTATGCTCGTGGGTGCCGCACAGCCCGCCAGGTCAGACCTGGCAGGTTGTCAGGCACCCGCGAGCAGAACTCATAATTCGGCAGTATGGTATGAACAGTACCAGTGCCTTACCGGCACCAGTCACACCGTACCATCAACATTATAATGAGGCCCATGGGGCCTCATTAGGAGGCTGGCGGTAGCCTTGCGTGTAGTACAGGCACGGCTGCTGCTGGTATTGATTTTTATCCGGCGCCCAGAAAAGGGCAATTACCGGTCATTACGGCCTTGCCGGACCGGGTGATTGCCTTTTTCTGGGCTCCGGTAAAAATTATTCCCCATTCCCATTTGAGCCCCATAGGGCTCAATGGGAATGGGGAGGGTGGTAGCAATGGTACCGTTATTAATGGTACCGTTGCTACCAACAAGTTCTGCTCATGGGTGCCGGTAAGGCAACCCAGTAAAACCTGGTGGCTGCAAGGGCACCCACGAGCAGAACTCATAGTATGGTGGTACGGTATCAACGGTGCCGGTAGTAATACCGGCGCCATTGTTGCCTTACCACCATACTCGTAATGAGGCCCATAGGCCTTGTTCTTCTTTAGAGTCAAAATATTTTGAAAAATGCGAGATCCATGTAGCTTCTGATATAGGATTTGTTAACAGACTATCCTGGGGGTGTGTCTAAGTTGTTAATCTTTGCCCAGATTTCCACAATATTCTTTGATCTTATGTGAATTAACATATTTTCTACATCCATGTAAATCATCTGTTTTTTTATGGATTTTGTGCCAGTTGCGATAGTTTAGCTTTAGTTTATGGGTCTAAAGATTTGGTTTTTATCGTTGGATTTTTTTCAATACTCTTATTGACTTATTTTGCTGTTTCTACTCTCCCCCAGATGACCCGGCCGAAGACATGGAGTACCCTTCTTGATCTCGTAGGCTTTCAACAGGGATGAATGATTTATGGGTAAATCTGTTAGGGCGAAATTGTTGTAAGTGATCTCAGACTTAAACTGTGTTTGCAGGGATGTGATGTTCTCTGGTCTTATCCTTATTCTGGTTCTTCCCGTGATGACGTCAAACACCTCTTTGTAGGAAGCATCCACAGTGTTTTCGTGTGCTGTCCACATCAGAGATAGCAGATTGTGATCACTCGTTATTTTAGGCTTCACCGTTAAAGAATCGATTAGTGCCACCATGTTTCGTGAAACACAGATGTAATCTATAATTTGGGCGCTGGTCTTTCCATGCCAGGTTACTTGTCCTGGAATGTCGCCCACTGTGTTCCCATTTAGTATCAATAGATCCCTGGAAGCTATCATGGATCTCCAATGGTAACATCTTGTTAATGAAGGTGTTGTTGTTACTAAGTCATCCTTGTAGTCCCTTCCATGTTTGTCAAGACAGTATGAGTTTAGATCACCGTCCAAGATGAAATATGGGTCTTTCCATTTTTCCCTTTGTTCATCAATAATAGCCGCTTCTTGGTCAGGGAAGTCTTCCAGTTCACGGAGAGCCAGACTCCAGTATAAATTGATGAATGAAACATTCTTCTGTCCAGATTGTTTAACCATCGTTATCTTTCCCGCCACCAACTGAATATATGGGTGCTGCGTATATTGTTCTAACAGTTCAAACTGTGCACGGTTACTTATGACTAAAAGGAGGCCAACTGTGGATGGCCTCTCTTCCCTTTTCACGCTTGATTGAGATAGATGGTGTAGCCATCAAGGAGGGGGGGTTCCATTAACCATGTTTCTTGAAGGTAAATTAGATCATGGTCACCTAAATATGATTGTGTGTTGTTAAAAAGGTGAGAGAACCCCCTCGTATTCCAGCTAGCAAGTTTGAACTGTTCAGATCCGACACGG
This sequence comes from Ambystoma mexicanum, assembly GCF_040938575.1. NCBI lineage: Eukaryota > Metazoa > Chordata > Amphibia > Caudata > Ambystomatidae > Ambystoma > Ambystoma mexicanum. The sequence continues at coordinate 369,662,550 of NC_090932.1, read as the reverse complement.
CTCGCCATTAGGTTTTTCCCATCTTGTCAGCCAAGAGCCCAGCCAGCCATTTCCAGTGTTCAGCGCCTCCCTCATTTCCAAGGCTGTTATTTTCTGCCTTCTTATTGTGTGATCTTGGTTATTGTGAGCCCCTGTTAGCCGGAGCTGCTGAGGTTCTTCTTGCCGGGTCGTCGATGTTTAGAAATTTTAGCGATTCATGTTTTGATTTTGAAAACTCAACTGACTGTAGATCAGGATCGTCATGTTCGATAAGGTCAAAGCCCATCGGGCGCGTGATTAGAAGCTAAGTGATTAGCTTCCTCCAATAAACGCTGCTCGACTAGCGGAGTCACCACGTGTAGAACCACTCGATCAGACTGCTCTGCATTTGGAAATTCAATTAGGAGTAGATCAGAAGATGATAAAGCTCTTAAACTCGGGACATGATGAAAGAGTCTGATGACATTAGCCATGTTTAGGATTAAACCATCCTTCAAGGACATGATTCTTTCTAGAAGTAGATATGACAAGGGTATCCAGTGATTTTGAGAGTTTGTAGATCTTAAGAAAGTCTTCGAATTTTGTTGATACCTTGGTGAGTAAGTAACATTCACATCCTTTGGGCGGCTCGCTAGTTTCGTGATTCTCAGAGGTGAGATTACGTAAAGATCTTTCTTAGGTATCAGTTCTTTCTCTAACATTCGGTAATGAACTTTTGTTTTTGCCCTGATGAGATGGGTTTCAGTTTCTGCCGGTGTAGCATCACGGTCCAGCAGGGTATTTGGCATATCGGGACTTTGACATTCTTCTGGCGCCTGCTTCTTCAGGTTCTTAAATGGAACGGATGCCAGCTTCGCTAGGATCGATTGTCTACCCATGGGCTCAAACTTTGTGCCTACTGGTCTTTTCAACCATTCTGGCTTGTCGTTGTCGGCCTGCTCCTCTTCACTATCCTGGATACATAACTCATTAGATGGTTCTTCGCACTCAGAAAGTATTTCATCGCTTTCATCTTGGCTCATAATGGAGTAGGTTGATAGATCTAGTAGCGCTCCAAAGTTTGGATCCTCACTGGGTTTGACTGTATGTATCACCTCCATTCTTTTTGAGGTAAGGTATTTGCTTGATGTAGAAACGCAGTCCACCGGTGGAGGTAAGCCTTTCTCGAACATCCTAGCATTGACTTTCGGTAGAGTGATATTTCTAATCAAGACTTTATTGCCATTTGAATTTTTTTTGGTGGCTGGGGTTGATTTTTTGATTTTTTCAGTCCTTTACCAGCTTCTCCTCCAGTTACAATCATTTTGGTCAGCTGTCTTTGCCGTGCTGGTTTAGGCTGTAATACCTTTGGAGCTTTGCAAGTACATTTTGCTTTTACAAATATCTCACATAGATTCTTTGTGTGGCCAGCATTTGAGTCATTACGTGTCTCGATGCAAGACCGGGATTCCGGAACAGTGGCCTTCTGTTGCGGTGGCTTGGACTGTACAGTGACCTCCGGATCTGATGTAATTTCATCTATGTCTAGAGTATTTTTCGCAGATGCTGTATTAGTTAGAACAGATAGGGAACCTTGTTTACGTGCCGTAAAATGGGCTGAATGAGCTTGTTTGGGGGTCTTTTCTTGGTCAGTTTGGGGCTCTGTTGATTTAGACTTTTGAGCTTGTGATAGAATTTTGGTCTCTTTAGTCGGGATAGAAGAAGTTAAAAGGGCACCGCTTTATTGAACCTCTGTCAGGTCGAAACCTCTCAACATTCGTCGAATCTGCTTCTCCTTTATAAGGGGGTCCAAGATGGTGTGTAGGAGGTTCGCCACTTTGGCCGTACTGTTGTCCATATTGTGCTGGACGACTGACACGAAGCCCTCAACAAACACCATTTTAGAATGCAGTATCGCAAGCACTGTTGTGTGGTCCTTAAGATGCTCACTCATTTGCTCGTAGAGCTTCATAAATGGAGCGTTGAAATCAACACAGAATCAGAGTTGGACGATTGTTTGGTCACTGGTTTTGTTTGCTCTGGTGATTTAGGTTCATGATCCATTTGGATAGATTGTAAGGCAAATCATATAGTAGTCCCGTGTGTGGATGTAGATTGATCTTTTTGACTTTTCTTACAATCCTCTCTACATGCGAGGCATTACTCAACCCCCCTGGGCCTCTTGGCTCCGGTGCATTGACCAGTGGAGCCACTGACTCACTTAAGGGATTGCAACTTGAAGAAACAGGGCTACATCTAGTTCTTAGAGCTTCATCCATATCCTGTGGGTAATTAGACGATGGAACATCTGAGGCGCAGTTATTATGTTGCAGATCGTTGGTCTTTGGAATTTTAGGTACATTTTGAGATCTGTAGTCGTCCTCTGTCTCCACGGTTAGAGAAGTCTCTAGCATAACTTGCTATGTTTGTTTAGATGACCTAGGGATGACCTTTTCCCTGGCATAGGTCCCAAATGAGTAGAATTGAGCTGGTTCTTGTTGGTGGTTCCTGAAAAAAGAACCTGTGCCCTTTTAGATCGACGTCCAGATTCAGTGGGCGAGGTTGCCAAATACTCTTTTGAGAGTAAATGATTAAAGGCTGCCCCGGACCACCCACTTTGTGTTGTGTGCCAGTGCCTTGAGGTTTCATAGCGGTTGATATTGTCAGCCTATTTTGGGACCCACGTGAGTTGTCACAGAAAATGCTGGCCCAAGTGCTGGAATCAGATGGTTCGGCCCATGCTGGCGTGGGATTGTCATGTCTTTTGCTGCCATTTTAGTTCCACCTGGGGCAGATAGTACTGTTTTCCTTGAAACCACAAAAGCCTCATACACGTATTGGTGTTCTTGGCGTTCTTCCACTGTTTAGTATTTATATAGGTGTTGGAACTTATCGCCACCCCCAGCGCCATGCCCAATCCATCGATGGAATCCTTTTGTTGGGAGCCGGTGGAGCCTGTGGAGCCTATGGTTACTCCCTCATTTGCGTGTGCCGCCTGGGTGACCCCAAGTCACTGTCCCACCATGTTCCAGTGTTGCTAAATGATCTGGGCTGGGAACAAGGAGCCTCTGTGACCAGGTCTCTAGGCAGGAATAGTCGCTGGTTCGGTACAGCACATGTGAAGCGTTAGAGAAAAGAGTCAGCCCTAGAGTTTACAGCTAAGGCAGGTGGCCGATTTAGAGTTTCGACCTGTAACGTGTGAATTGAGCTGCTAGTGGTTGCCGTCACTTTGACTTCCATGTTAAGAGGAGGGGGTTGCCTGTCTCTGAGGTATTAGCCATCCTGACACTGTTCCATATGTTCCATATGTGTTGGGGCACTTCCACCACTCAGTCAGTCTGTGGTTATTCAGTACGCATTGTTTGTGCGGGTTCCGGCTAAGGTCAAAAGGCTGAATTGGGGTAGTAACGGATTGGGAAAGGTCCGGCTCAGTGCTGCTTGCACAATCACCCCTATTATTCACCGTGGGGGTAGGGATATGGTTGACGGTACCTGGAGCTTGAGCCGTTGACTGTAGCATTGGCGAGCAGCGAACGTCCTTCCTATCAGCTGCTTATAAGTGCATGATTTCGTCTGGTGTTTTCATTCTTTCTCTCTCCCTCGATGTGGCCACGCACGATGGCTCTGAAGCGACGGGCGTCCATTGTAAGTCCATGGCAAAAGCAGGCAGCCAGAAAATTTAGCCATGCTCCATACAAAGGTGCAAAGGCACACACGGTCACACAGTCAATCTGCCTCCACTCCGCCTCGGCTCCGCCGACGTTGGATATTTTCAATGGCAAAAACATAACCCCTGCAGCCGTCCATTTGCCTTTACTCCCCATTATTTTGTTTCATGCATACAATGCTTTCGACCCCCATGAATTGGCATGACACAAGATTTCAGTTGGCAAAATTGGCCGCAGTTTTATTTGCATGACAACAGAAGTATTTGTACACCATAGTGACCTCATTCTGTACGTGTGGCGTTTGCCTGCCGGATTTCCTTTGCTTCCCCCTATACTTGGTATAGTAGGCCCCTAACTCCCCCGACCCATTGTACCTGTTCCTATCCTGCCCGTGCAGGGGTCCGTGGGTGGGGAGAGCGCCGTTTGTTTTGGGGGGGAAGCTGAGCCTTATTTGTTCCTACCAGGCGCCCCCGCCATTTAGGCCCCCAAGAGGCGCTGGTCCAGAAGAGCGAAGACCCATTCTGTTTCCTTCTGGCTCGTCCGGAGTCTATCATTTGTGTTTGGTTGCCCAAACACCGCCACGCCAACCGGTGGGTTCCCGTCCACCGTTGGCTCCCCTTTCTTCCTCATTCCACTCACAACTCCAGCAATTTGGTGCAAATGTTCCAGAAAAAGAGCTCCATGCCCTTTGGGGATAGGTGCACGCCATCGGCTAAGAAATACTCGGGGGTTTTCTCGTTAATCAGACCATGCCTGATCTGATGGAAACCTCTGCCCTTGCAGAATTTGGCAACTGCCCCGTTCAGTTTCCTCCGTGATTTCTCTACTGCCGCATGGTTTGCTGCCCCCCTCCAATGAGCCCGCGGAATCACCTCGGACCAGATGATCTCCATCTCCTCCACTTGTGCCGCTATTTCCTGTAAAGAGCTTGTGATGTCTCTCAGCAATATCCCTCTCCCTAAGCTGGTCAGGTCGTTCCCTCCTAAGTGTATTACCAACACCTCCGGCTTCCGCCGCTTGTTTAGCAGCGTGCGCAATTGTCCTTCCAGCTGGGCCCATTTCATCCCTGGCACCCCGTGCCATTCGATCTTGAATTCCCCCGCCGTCAAGATCTCATGCTGCTGGTTCCAGCTTGCCTTTGCCCTTGAGATGAATGAGTGCCCCACCACCCATACTGTGCGTAGTTTCCCTTGGTGCACTGCTGGTAAATGACATGGAGGGAACGGTATGGTTATCTTTACACTTTCTCAGGCCTGACATAACGTTTATAACATCCTGACGACCATCTCCTCAATCTCTTAATCTCCTCGGCCCCTAGCCCCCCGACTGATGCTGAGGTGGCGGCCCCAATCCGAAAAGAATGTGTCCCAAACTGGCCCCCTGCCAGGCCCATTCTCTCCAGCCCAAGCGACATTACTTTTTTGAACTGAAAACGGCTTAGTGCGGACCCATCCCTGTGCGTGAGCCATGGCGCCTCTGCCCCTGATGGCCGCCTCTGTCGCATAAAGTTTGCCGATGCTGCCACCGGGCAAACCCGGCTCGCCTGAATGGCATGTACGGTCAGCGCCGTGCCCTTTCCTTTCTGATCCGTCTTTGACCGCCTCACATAGATGATGACCTGAGCGCTCCCCACCTGGATGTCACTGACGCGCAAGAACCCACTCCCCTTGCCGTTCTTGTTTTCCGGCACCAGTTCGCCTACTCTAAGCGCCCCAAAAAATGCCACAGTGAATGCGGCCGAGAAGAGCACACGCTCCGATTCATCCCGACATACCTCCCCTAGGCATTCAATTAATCCGTGCAATTTCCCAATATCAATTGGCCGCCTCTCATCTTGTTTCGGAGCGCTTTGCCTCGCCCAGCCTTTCATGGCCATCATGACATAATGCTCCTTAGTGGGGTCCTTCTCCCCGTGCACTTTTGCATAATGTGCTATGGCCGCTAGGTGATAGCTTACCCATGCCCGAGTTTTCCCTGTTTTCCAGCACCAGCCTATGAATGCTCTCACCGGGTTCTCCCCGGGATCCCCTGCTAGTACCTCTTCCTGGAACCGTGCAAACCGAACCCAACAAGCCCTGTACCTCTTGGTTGTACCGGATGCCAGGGCAGTTTCTACCAATGCGGTCAGATCGCCCCAATCATCCCCCACCATTGTACCTCGAATGGGGTCATCTTCTCCCTTGCTTCGGGACAGCTCTCCCGGAACCGGTCCCACTGTAAACGAGACAGAGAATCAGCGGCCGTGTTTTTCACCCCTGGAATGTGCCGTGCCCTAACCTCGATGTTCAACTTTAACAAACTCCTAGTGAGTTCTCTGAGGAGCCTCAGCACCCTCGGGTTACTGGACGATCCCGTGTTAATGATCTGCACCACGGCCAAGTTGTCCGACCATAGCGTGACCTTGGAATTTTGCAGCTGCCTGCCCCACAACTTGAATGCAACCACTATGGGGAATAGTTCTAGCAGCGTGATATCCTTTGTGACCCCTTCCCTGTGCCATTCCTCCGGCCATGCCATGCCGCACCATCTGTCCCCCAGGATCGCCCCAAAACCCAGGGACCCGGATGAATCCGTGAACAATTTGAGCCTCTGACTGCTTGCCCAGTCCGCCCTCCAGATTGCCACCCCGCTGGAACCTGACAGGAAGCTATCCCACATTCTCAGATCCTCTTTTACCTCTGAACCCAATCTGACGTGCTGTGCGGCATGCTGTAAGCCCACAGTTTTTAGTTCCACACTTCTGGCAAATGCCCTCCCCGCTGGTATCACCTTGCCTGCAAAATTGAGGTTTCCCGCCAGCACCTGTAATTCCCTCAAGGTCTCTTTGTTTTTACCCAACAGTTCCTGAATCAACCCCCTCAGTTTTTGTACCTTGTCCTGAGGGAGCCTACACTCCCCTTTAACTGAATCGATCTCGATCCCCAGGAACGTCAATGTTGTTGCTGGCCCCACGGTCTTTCCCGGTGCAAGGGGAACCCCTAGACATTCCATTCTGTTTTGAAATACCTCCATAATGGATCTGCACTCATCAGTCCCTTCCCTCCCCACGAAGAGAAAATCATCCAAGTAGTGCAACACTCCCCCATTTTTTATCTCCTGTTTCACCGTAACAGAAAGGTGCTGAATGCCTCAAAATATGAGCAGGAAATGGCGCACCCCATGGGGAGGCATTTGTCATAGTAGTACTTGTCCCCCACCTTAAAACCTAGCAAGTGGTGACTATCTTCGTGGATTGGTAATAGGCGGAAGGCTGATTCTATGTCCGCTTTCCCCAGCAAAGCCCCTTTCCCTGCCGCCTTCACCATTAGTATTGCATCCTCCAGGGAGGCGTACTGCACCCTGCACTGTTCCTCTGGGATGCCATCGTTCACTGATTGACCCTCGGGGAAGGATAGGTGGTGTATCAGGCGGAATTGGCCCTCCTCCTTCTTTGGCACCAATCCTAGCGGGGATACCACCAGATTGCTCATAGGAGGCTTAGTAAATGGGCCGGCCACTCTCCCCAGCCCCACCTCTTTGTTAACCTTCTTTTCCACTACCTCGGGATTCTCCAGAGCTGATCGTAAGTTGGCCGCCTCTTTTCCCCCTTGCGAACCCGCCCCTGGAATCCTAAAGCCCCACCTGAACCCATGCCATAGCAGTTTTGCCTCGGCCTTGTTGTGGTACTTGTTTAGGAAGGGAGTCATGGCAAGCAGGCTAACTGGTGTAGGCAATGCCCTTTTAATCATACATTTGTCATTCTTTGTTTCCACAGTATTGCCTTGTTTTGTCGGCGCATCACTCAACATTCCCTTTATTCTTTTGCTTCCCCCCATCCCCGGGTTTAGCCTCTCCCGGAGTGGCCCTGCGGGGGCCCGTCCCACCGCCCTTCTGGTGCTTGTACCTGCATGACTTCCCATATGAGCAATACCCTTCCGCAAACCTCCAGTAGACTTCTGGCTCCCCCTGGTGGGCTGCTGCCCGGTACACCCAGGAGGAGGTCCCGCGAAAGGACCCTCTCCCCCGCTGCGGGAACCCGCCTCTGCTTCTCCCTCCCCGAGATTTTTCTCCCGGTGACTCATCCTGTGATTCCCTGCAAGGCACCACTTTATCCATGTACCCCCCGACATCCATCTCGTCCCATGACATTGCTGGCCATATCTGCATTTTTAATCTAAAGCCCCGGTCATACTCCAGCCATCCTTCACCTCCATACTTCTGATACAAATCATGTACATATTGCTCGTACGCTATCATCGCCAGTGCATCCTGTGGGTACCTCTCCAACATTACTGACATGTACATCCTATAAGCTTTCAGCCAGTTGTTAATGGAACGCTCTACCTTGGTGGCCTCCCTGTCCCTTTTCTCTTTTTCCTTTTCAGACAGCTCCTTTAGACCTCCCCCCGTGGGGATGATCCCCAATAAATCAAAGATGTCAATGAATTCCTTCCTCCATAACCTCTCCTTGACCCCCCATGGAATGTGCCACACCAGAGAATTCACCGTAGCCCGCATAGGTGCGAACCCCGGCATTGGCCTCCCGTACTGTGTTGCCTGTCCCCACAGTCCCCCTGTTTCGCTGATGCTCGGGCCTGCCGTTACTGGCTGCGCCGCGTTCAGGCCCCCTATCAAGACCGCACTTGGTCCTGCCTCCTTCTGCATCCCCTGTGCCCCTGCCGGAGACCCCGAAGCCAATTGCTGCGCCCCTCCCATGCTTACTGGCGCCCCTGGCCCCTGGTTTGTCCAATCTTGACCCCACGGGAGCCCTGTCAACTGCACCTGCTGCCCGCCTCCCATAGGTGGGCCCACACTAGGCAGCCCGACAGACAAGAAACCCCCGGGCGGTATCCCCCTCTTCTGGGGCAATTGACTTAGTCCACCCGTCTGTGCCCAGTCTTGCGTGTTACCACTACACCAGAGCCCTCCCAGCCCTTGTGAAGCCCCCAGATGCGTGGCTATACTCCCCTGAGACACACCCCTTGCCACCATACCATTACTGGGCACCACATTCGGCATTTGCCCCATCTTCCCCCATGCTTGCATGCATTCTAACACCATACCTTTTACTGTCTCCAGGGATGTTGTTCCTCCACCCACGACATCCACCGTTCTGGTCGCAGGCGCGTTGGGTGGGCTCACTTGATTCCCTGGAGCCTCAGCAGGTGTAGGAGCCGTTAAGGCCGCATCCTCCTGCGCCCTCCCCTTCTGCCGTGGCCTCTTGGCGCTGCTGGCCTGCTCCTTGCTCGCTTTAGCCCTGGCCGTCATTGTCTTTTTCCTTTTGTTCCCCCGAGTCACCTTCTCTTCCTCTTCCTCCCCCTGGCTGTGGATCTCGACCTCGATCACGGTGGCCTCGCTGCCACTGTCCTGAAACATCAGAGGGGAGCTTTCAACTCCTTGGCTGTGCCCCTCCTGGCTAGGCTGCGCCACCATCTTTGACATCCAGTCTGGGCCATGGGTTGCTGCTGCCACCCTGGCCAACTCCATGAATGATGCTAGATCCATTTGGTGGTCTCCCAACTGGCCAGCCACCTGCTTCTTGTTCCTTATGGGCCGCTTGTTGCTCTTGCCCGTGCTCCGTGCTCAGGTGTCCCTTGCGGCTGCCTCCTTGTGGCCTGTCGTGTGCCTTGGGGGGCGGGCGTGGGCGTCTGAGTGCCCCTGACGTTGGCCCCTCCGCCGGATGTTTCTGCTCGTGTGCGGGGGGGGGAGCGAGGGACCGGGCGCGGGGTTGCGCTCGTAGGCTGCGCCTCCGACTGGTGTTCCCCTCGCCTTGCTCCTCCGCCCGGCCTCCGTTCCTTGAATCTGGCTTCCGCCAGGCGGGCTCACCCGTAGCTCTGCTCTGCCTTCGGAGCCTCGTCCCTGGTCCTGGGCTGGGCCCGCCTTCTTTCGCGCTGCTCCGATCAGCTGTGCTGCTTCTCTCAGCCCGCCGGCTGCGTTCCCCGGCTGCGCGACGCTTCCCGGCTTCTTGCTGCCGACCTCCTTCCGCGTTTCCTGGCTCTGCCACTGGTCCTCCTTCCTACTGCGAGGCGGGTGATCCCGTTGGCAGTCCTCTGTCTCTTCCTCCTGCCGCGCCGCAACCTCTGATCCGCCGGGCCACCCCTCTGCGTACGCCGGCTGTCCTCCACCGGCTGCCCGATCCAGAAACTGCTTCCCTGAGGCGTTTCCCGGCCTGGCCACTGGACCACCTTCCTTCTGCTGTGCGGGCGCAAACGAATTCCTCGAGTCTGGTCCAAACGAAATTCCTCTTCCTTGTCAGGTTGCGGCGACCGGGTCCCAGTGCAGGAGCAAGATGCCTGGTCCCTGATCTCGCCTGCTTTTATCCTGCAAGCCCCGCGTCCCTTCCTTTGTTTACCCTTCGCGGGCTTTTCGAGCTATTGAGTTTTTGGCGCCGTTCCGCCCCTTTGCCCTTTTACCCTTCCGGGTGAGGGTCCCCGCTCCCGGCGGCATGACCCCGCAGGGGTTACCCTGCTGCCTCCTCCATTTTGGGGAGGTTTTACGTCGTCAGCTCCAAAAAACACAGTTAGCACAGAGGAAAGACTGCCAGCACACAATCACTCTGCCTCCACTCCGCCGACGTTGGAGATTTTTAATGGCAAAAAAAATGCAGTTAGCACAGGGGAAAGACTGCCAGCACACAGTCACTCTGCCTCCACTCCGCCTCGGCTCCGCCGTCTATGTTGGGGATTTTCAATGGCAAAAAAAAATCGCAGTTAGCACAGAGGAAAGACTGTCAGCACACAGTCACTCTCTCACTCCTTTGCTCACGCTGGGTGGTGGGATAACACACTGGAAACAGTCTCTCACACCTTCACTTGCCCTGGGTGGTGGGGTAACCCACTGGGGGCAGTGGGACCTCTACTTCTTGCCAAACACTTGCTCCTTCTGACTGAACCCCTGCAACAACTTACTTGTTCTTTCTTGTCCATCTGCAGGTGTCTTTCCTTCTCATTCATCATCTTCTTCACCTCTTGGGCCCGGATCAGGACCAGCTCATCGCCAGCTGTTAAGAGTGAGACTTCTTGAGGCAGCACAGGTAAGGTAGACAATCTTTCCTCTGTAAATCTTTACTCTACCTGAGCAGGTAAAACAGATGTGAACAGAATGTCATGTTAAATTATTGAAATTCAACTTAAATTCATGGTCCTCTGATGTGATAAGATCTGCACCTCTCCACCGAGTGGTTATTTATACTGATGTCAAACTTAATCCACACACCCTGGGAATACATATTCTGAAGTGTATGTTGGCCATGTATTATCTTCAAAGGCCATAGTCAAGCAGAAACCTGAATATCTAATTATCAGTTGAGATCAATTCAGGCAAAATTAATGGATTTCCATTGTAGACACAAGATTCATCTCTAAAGCTAATAATCTGAGAATTCTAATATATGCACTAGTCACAATTATTGTATGAGCTGCACTTCTTGTTCTCTAAATCTTTTGTCTCTTTCAATATGTATTCGTATAGATTTTGCAAAATAAAGTTGGGGACACATTTGAAATCCCCTGTTTTTATTAAATTACCAGTGCAGTAAAGTCCTGAACAGTCTCTACAGGAACGGTGCCATACTCTATCAGGGATATTATCAAGAATATTGAGACACATGTGGACTACTCTAATTAATCACATTTATTTGAAAGAAAATCCCTTTTGCATTGTGGAGTCCATGTGCTAATCGTGATTTCAGGTTATGTGCGCACATGCTAGGTACACTTTTGAACATTAGCCATCCATGCCAACTTATAAAATTGAAAAGATACAATTGTATTCACAAAGAAAATTTAATTTCACCATATCTTTCACATATTTACCATGCATCGTTTATGTACAATTACGTCAAAGTATCTAAATGTCTAACATTCATCTTAGTTTCCATAATCTTAACTAATAACCAACATTGACAAATGTACATATCTTGCAGTAACTCCAAAGAATGTCCAGGCTATCTGATAGCGCTGCACATGTTGAGTTTACTTATAACCCTTCTTCAAGAGAAGATAATTCATGACATCACATTTTCTGTAAAACAAATCATTAAAACAATGTAATTTAAATTTTACCTAATGTAATTAGTTCACTTGTACAATGCGAGCACTACACTAGGATACCTTTATGCTTTCAATCAATTGTCAAATTCATGTACCAGTAATGTAAAATAACCAGTTGATTCCAGCTTCCTCTTATTATCTTAAGCTCCAGTGAGCAATGTGCATGTAAACATCACTTAGGCTCCTAGTTGGCATATAGAAGCAAAAAATATTGGTGAGTTTATTACTTTTTAAATGACACAATATATTACAATAGCATAATATATTGTTTAAACATTCAGATAAGCTTTATTATCCAGATCTAACAATAATATGTTACAGTTTCTTGATAAATCCATACTGACAGATGTCGTATGGTAATACTAGTACTGAAAACACTTGTATGGCACAGGCTCTTATGACAAACACTTTTACGACCCATGCATTTAAGACACATGCTCTTATGACACTCACAACACATAAACAATTATAATGCACATACTTCTTATGATGCACGCTCCTACACCACACGCTCTTATGAAACACGTTCTTACTGCACACACCTACGACACAGCACCTACAACGTAGGCTCTGATGACACCTGCTCTTACGACACACACTTATGAAACACACACACGACACACCTATGACCTATTCACCTATGACACTCTAACACCACACACTCTTACAACACAAACTCCTACAGCACATGCTCTTACAACACACACTGTTACTACAGACACTCTTATGACAAATGCTCTTACGTCATTTTCTTATGACACACACCTACAACACACTCTTATGACTCAGGTTCTTATGGCACACACACTTAGGAAACACACACTTAAAATGCTTATGACATATGCTCTCACACCCTTTTATGGCACCCACTACTATGACACACACACCTATAGCATACTTATGACTCGCAAACCAACAACATACCCTTAAACCACACACCTTAACAACACAAACTCTTACAACACATGCTCTTAAAGCACACACTGTCATGACACACACTCATATGATACACGCTCTTACGACACAAACTTTTATGACAAGCAGCGTGCAGACTTACAACACAAACACGTAAGCCCATGGATTTCTAATTCTCTCATGAATAACTGCAACATCGTTCTCCTTTTCCAGATCCTGGATGTCATGGTTGGGAAATGATAAGACATGGGTCAGGAGTTCTGATTTCCCTGCAATTAGGTGGCTTGGCAATGATCACATGGAGGGAATTCCTAGAGTAGGGGTGCTACTCTAATCATTTCTTCCAAACTGGAAACTGGAATCAAAGATACTGCAGTCCCAAGGAAGCCCATTTTACTCAAAACTCTTGCATGATCGTAGCTCTGATGGTTATCTTAAGAATTACTGGAAGGTGTGAAAGAGAGTCGGGAAACCGAGCGTAAGGGCATCAGGGAAGTGAAAGGAAAAGGGTCAGGGTGCGGAGTAGATGCCATTATCCACCACGCACCATCACATTACCAATTCCTTATGCCTTAACACAAATAGGGGTGCTAATTCTAAATACTCTGCCTCTGAGCAAATGTCACTACTTTACATTGCCCAAGAACGCCTGTGGGTATCGCAGGGAAGCCTACATCTCATTTAAGGTGTGAGGTTCTCGCAACCAGGATAAAACCTAAGAAAGTAGGATTGAGTTTAAAGAAAAGACAGAATAGACTGTTATCTCCCTAATGAAATAGAGCATGTGACATGTAGGACAAAGACTTACTTTGATTCATCAGACATTAATAGCTACTAAAAGTGTCTTCTGGATCTAGGACTGGACACTGCCTACAGGGGTCTCTGGAGATTTCGTGGTGGGGTTCTGCACTGTGGGCCTCCTTTGTGTGGTTACCTATTCTATTTTCAAATGTTCTCGCAGGAAGAGGGTTGGGCTTGTTCAAAATGTGAAATGTGAGGCCACTTTCAAAATGATTTCCAGGGCCTCTTTTGGTTCCGATCCACCCCTTTCTGGATCTGCCTTAGGAGACCAGAGTACATTTTACGAAATGCTTCCATAACTGGAACATCAAATGGAGAAGATGAAGAGATGTTCAGCAGCCAGGGATCAGATAAACAGGGTTGAAAACGTTTCCTTGGCCTCCCGACATGTTACACACACTCTAATGGGCAGTGCAAGTAGTTTAAGCTGAGGTGGGCTAAATCAGGCTCCATTGCTGTCAACTGACCTTCAAATCATGTGCACTGCATTATCACGCATGCAAGGTGGCATAACGGGGCCCTGTACCCACACTTTCAGAAAAGTGCCTAGCTAGCCCCGTTTAACACCTTGCAAGCTAACAGGTACCTGCAATACGTTCTCATGGCTTGGATTATGTTTTTATTTCTTGGTGATTTGGTATTTGAAAGGAAGAAGTTCCTTTCCAACAAGTTTGCATCACCTTTTTCGTATCACTATGATCAGTGACGTCATTCTTTTCATATGATATTGCTCTGACATTTTGACAAGGGCGGAAGTCCTGTGCGTGCTGCGACAGACATTACAGACGTTTACATCAAAGTGGGAAGAAAATGTGTCAGAAAAAGCAACCATTTCACACATGTGTGAAGCAGGATGGCAAACACGTGGGCATAAAATGCATATCCTGAAACAAATAGCGATATAAAAAAGGAAGATCGACATTCTATTAAACGTTTTCATTCCCTGCATTTTGAATCTTTACCCATAGAACCGAAACACTACTTCAAGTTGTTTTTTTTCAAGTAGTGAGAGTCTTCTGAGGATCGCTTTTTCCTGGCCTAAACGCTAGCCTCGGGCATGGAGTACACCTCTTAAGGGCTGTTGCAGGACTCCATTCTACGACCCCAATACATTGAGTAACATACACATGGTCATACAAAAAAAAACTCTTTTACATTGCATAGAAGGCACTAAATACAAAAAGCCAGATATTGTTATTGGAGGCAATGCCTATTTAGCAGTGAAAATATTGGCAACCTTGCACACAGCGCTTACTGCTTGAAAACTTTAAACTTTGCAGATATCAGCCTGTGACAGAGCGCACACCACAGTGGACCCCTCCGGATACTGGAATACATTCCAAGAGTCTTTAATGTAGCTTTTCCAACAATCAAAATAGCTGTTAGAGCCTACTAAGGTGCTTGGCGCTAGGGGTGTCCCTCGTTAACTCGACTAACCCAGTCTTTTCCTCATCCCTAGCCCAGGCATCCACAACAGGATGTTAGTAACACATCTCCTGACCCTTCTCTACACTGAGTTCCCCTCCCGCCGTACTACTGTCCCTCTGCTCTCTTACTCTGCCGGCCTACCTCCACCCTTACATGTTATCACTCTCCTTATTCCAAAGGCTACTATACTACCAATACCACTAGTACTATCGTCTTCCTTCCTCCTCAATACTTCTCCGCCTTCTACTCCCCTCTACTGTTAACACTACTTCTGTGCTACCACCACTACCTCTCTCCTCTGTTCCTACTACTCTCACAAACCCTCTCACGCTACTGTCACTTTCAATGCGATCACTACCACTTACCACCGTCCACTACTACCAACTACCACTTCCTGCTACTGCCACCATACCCAGCTACTACTACTTTCTACTCTATCGCTAGTTCACACACTCTCTGCTATAAAACACAAACGCTCCACAGACCCCCCTCTCACCAAAAGCCTCCACAATCCTTTTGCCTCCTCTGGTCTCTCTGATGTCCTTTTACACTGCCTGTCCTCACCCAACTAATCCACACTGCACAGCTCACATGCACCTTCCTAAATACCTCACGCGCTCCGAGCATACTCACCCTGTTCAATCACTTGCCTGGCTCAAGTGAGTATGCAGAGGAAGTGTTTAGCGAGTCTTCAAAAAGAGCGTATACGCCCCGCCCCCTTTTCTGGCAGCATTTCTTGCAAAGAAAGTAAAAGAATTTCTGAGGGACTCAAGTCCCAGTTTGATTAGGCCCTCTGGTGGGCCTTTTAATCGGAGTTTCGTTCCATTAAGGACGTCCCTTTCTCTTGTGGCCAGTGTTATACTGCTTTCTGGATGCTGCGGCACAGTGCGGACCACTGCTTCGTGGCGCCTTCCATTTGCTGCTTCTTGTTTTTGGTTTTTCCCCGTCTGTGTTCTCCTGCGGCGGTGACACCGCCATCATCACAGGTAAGGTGGGAAGAGGCCTATACACACTTGCGCGGCACCATAGGATGTTTGGGGTGGATTCCTTCTCTCCCCTGACAGGGCCTTTATGGAGATCTGGTCACACAGATGTTTGCATTATCTTTCCTCGTTTGAACTCTGATGAGCGGCCCCAAAGGCATTTGAAGTCGCACTTGCCAAACTCTAAGGAGCCACTGCAGCACAAGCTTAACCCACTGAGGTCTAGCCCAGCATCAGCGAAACTGACCTGTGCACTACTTCCTACAGTTTTGAAAACACAATGGGCCTCGTTACCGCTTCGGCGTTGCGGGGAAAAAGTGGCAGTAATTCCATTACTGACACTTTTTTGGGCAGTAACAGAATTACTGCTATTTTTCCTGCACCATCAAATTCTATCATTGAAGGTGAAGTGGAGGATATACCGCCAGCAACAAGCAGAATATGCTCCTGCCACTTTACCACCAAAAATCAGTGGATTTACTGTGCATTCCCAATGAACATTTCCATGGAGTCCTATGGACTTCAACATTTTGGAATTACCACCACTTGTAATCCCGTGGTAAATCCACAGGACCAACTGGCAATAACAGTAATCGAGTTTGGCGGTATTTCGGCAGATTTACCATGAATGAACACCAAATTCGTAATGAGGCCTAATGTGCCTGATACACGAGGTATAAATAACATGATATGTTATATAAGGCTGATACCCTTCCATACATCAGTAAAATCCATACTTGGAACCAGTGATCACATAGTAATAGATCCTGTTCTAAAGACCCTCCTGCCTCTGTCCTTGACCAAACAAGCCAGACGGGTCATGAAGCTAATGACAAAACAGTAAATGGACAGTGGCGTTCAAGGTCGAGCTTGAAGCAAAACCACTTGAGGTTGTCATTACTGAGGAACCACTTTGCTTTCTTCAAAATGTTAACAAAATAAAGATCTATATGGTGATACCCTAAGCACCTTTTTTTAAATGCGTCATACCCCCCCATACATTATTAATCCACGAATATTGTATTGTGTGCTGTCTGGGGGAAACGATTGAAAAGCGCTGTATTTTAATTGGAGGTTGTTTGTTCTGTAATTCTCACATGAGGTATAATTCACTGTGTGGGCATAGAGTATAGCAAAGAACAACCCTCTGCCTCCCTCTGAAAGCTGCATATGCATGCAGTCTCCTGCCTCTTGAAGTTTCAATTGGCTGGTTCAGGCCCGTTCAGCACAGACTTCCATCCCTCTGAAGTAGGCAAACTAAAGTGAACTGAAGTAGAAGAGACACAGCACAGTTAGTAGTGCTGTGGGGTCTCTGAGAGACGCAAAGTTCTGAAATGTAGCAATAAATAGAGAGGGTTGGCCACCCCGCTCCTCTCGTTCTTTCCTCTCTCTAAAAGTCGTGTTTCTGATGGATACATTTGTCTCTTTGAATCCTCACCTTTGAAATCCACGCTGAGGGTGTCTGTTCCAGGAATGTTTTTCAATCCGACAGAATACGGCACCATGCGGCTGCAAAGCTGCCCGCGACACAGGACCTAGTTGCCGATAGGTGCCATAAGTGACATCAGTGCCGCGTATATGCTCGGCTTTTTGGAAGACGTATCCCCAGTTCTTTCATTTGTGGTCCCTTTTTAGTTTATGCTATATAAGCCCAAACATTGCATTAGAATACAGTAGGAGAAATGGCATATGAGGAGGGACACAAAGCTTGTAGGTGTTGTGTGGTTATTTACCCATCCATTGACTGCCCGTGGTCATGTCCTAACACCTATAACCATTCCCACCCACTTCCTGCCCCTCACTGCCCAAAACCCATCCCCCTGGTATCTCTTTGAACTAGCTTTATGAAGCCTTACCATCAATCCTTGTGCTGTAAGTGCCTGCCAATGTTTTTTCAAATCATTCTTCTGAGAATTAATGACTTAATTTGAGCTTTAAATGTGCTACCGGTGTAATAAAAATGTCTTAATCAGGACTGCCTTCCCACTCGATTTATAACCACTACTGAACCGACAATGTTGGCTTGTGTACAAGTATTAGGTGTTCTTTGCCAGGCACTGCTATTATATGCCAAGACAAGTACTAGCATCATTTTACAGCTGCTTCCATTGATGTCCAGACCGACGCGCACAGAACTGCAGCCAGCACCTCGCTATATGCCTCTTTCATGGAACAGCTCCGATCCGAACTTCCACCGACTCCAGATGCCCCGAACCGGACCTCCAATATCAGTTTCAACTATAATGTGCTGAAACTGAAATTCCTCAGGGCCCCCGACGTGGACCCTGACCACGGACCTCCTCTGTTCCTGCGCCACCTCACAGGATATTTACAGCCACCACCTCTGGCCGCCAAAAACTGGACTCTCAGGATCACTGATCTGGACCCTGATCTGGACCTTCGCTGCACCGCCCGGCCTGCAGCTACCAAATACTGAATGGATGCCTCACTGGAAGGCAGCACTTCTCACTTACTGCCCCTTCGCAGGAGGACCGTCCTTGTCGCCAGTGAGGTAAGCTTCCTTCCCCAATCAGGAACACCAGAAGGTAAGTAGTTTACATGTAGGTTTATTTCTCTTGTTCACAAGTAGAGAAAGCACTGGGACATCCATCCAACCCAGCACATTAGGTCCAACTGACACCAGTAGAACCCAGCACTCCAAACATCCATCAACACTCCTCCTAGAATCTCAGTGACATCACCACACCAACACTCCGCCTAGAATGTCAGTGGCATCACCAGACCATCATAACACTCATAGCCCAGACCATCATAACACTCATAACCATAATCAGGCCCCATCATAGATTATGACACAGTGCCTAGCAAATGTCTTTCCCATGCCTACACAAAAGCCAAAACTGTGGGCCTTGTTTAAAAGCCAGCGATGTATACACAGTGTGATGTTTTTTTTTGCCTTGACGAAGATAACAACACTGAAAAGTGCGGATCCTTTGAAACAAGGAGATCGAAGGCCATTTGGGAGTGGGTGGTAAGGTTGTTTTTTGCCTCCTCTAAACCCACTAACAGACCCACCGCTGAAGTCGAATTGGATTGTGCTCACTTGCAGGAGAAGGACAGAAAGAAGAAAGAAAGGAAAAATAACCCTCACTCCAGAAGTGAGTCCTCTGCATCTCACACACATCCATCATGCCCGACAAGCAACGTTCATGCCGGCACTGGGACTCACACACAGAGGTCCCATAAGAGGTAAGTGCTGCCTGGATATTCCTTACTTGGCACCAACACCCAAGGAACGGGAAGCATTCGGACATGAAAAGAGTTTGTTGTTGGCCCTAGAGACTTTCAAAACTACAGTTCCTACTGTTATGTCCTGGCCTGGGGGGAACCCAGGCCTGCATCAGCAGTCGACGCTGGCATTGCCCAACAGGGGCACCAGCTCTCCACAAGTAGAGTTGCCCAACATCGGCTCTACAGACATGGCAGACAGCCATGTGTGACTTTGTTGCCCGGCAGGGGCACTGTCACGTTGGAGGGCCTGGCAGGGCAGGCCCTCAGCCAACTACGCAGCACCAGCATGGTGCTGCAGAATAACGACAGGGCACACCATGGTTGATTACTCTGAGGACTAAATGAGCGGGAGACCGCCCATTCCTTTTATTGAGTATAGTCACGTGGCTTCTGCCACAAGCTCCTTGGAGATACCATGCTCCCAGGAGGGGTGACACATTACACTCCTCCTTTTCCATAGGAAAGAAACAAATAACAGACTTCACTGAATATCTAAACACATTGCAAACCTCAAAACTTGGGACAGTTACACATACAATCACATTTAGCATATACCCATATTCAGGGTTGGTGGCATGTTGGAGGTTTCACAACATTATCAAAAGATCCTTTATTAACCTGGGTGAGTGAAGTCTAAGGCCACTGAACGGCACCGATTAGAGGTTCTGGCACCACATAAAGCACTCCACATGTACGGATGTTCACAACTTTACATTGCCCATTGACTGGGCCATTTTAAGCAAGTCCAGGTTTGCAGGCTCCCAGCCTTCATGGGGATGTCGATGGTGTCCATCTTGCGCACTCGCAGAGTTGCGGGAAAGCAGTTTATACCTTCGCCAGTATTAGTTCAGGACAGTCACACCACAGTTTGTTAAACGGTAATTATATAGTGCCTCCTTAGTATTTATATTGGCCTAAGCCTATTCGCGCTAAACGGAAAACCGTGTTGCAAAGTTACGATTTTTTGTGTTAACTTCGCCGCCATTTTAAGATTCATCCGCCATTTTGATTTCCACTCATGTGTTCTACGTTCTAAAATGGTGGACTAGAAGGACTTCAAGATGGCCCCCGACACGAGATAGACGTGTCGACGGTGCTCCGGAGCCCATCAGCAGTGTGTAACGGCCCCACCACCCCGTTTAGCTCGCTGACACGGAGAGGAGACTCAAGGACTCCCCAGAGGTGAAAGAGTCTGTGTCCGACAACCGGGAGGGACATCGCACCCTCCGAACAGAGTGCAGTGGAGGCGGGAGGCCGTGTGGGCGGGAGGAGCGGGAACCCATTGCGGGTGCCTTCCTTCCTGGTGGAGCCAGCCCGGAAGGTATCAACCAGCAGAGGAGACAGCCCTCGCCCGGCGGACAAGGACAGCCTGAAGGAGCTGCAGCCTTGAGGTCAGATTAGCGGCTCCAGTGGAAGGTACCAGGCGGGAGCACCGTGGTTTTGGCAGAGGCTGAGGGCGATCCGAGCAGCTCGGCACGGCAAGTGGATGGAGTGACCCGTGCTGTTCTGGGAGGTTGGTGCGGGCGGTCTGGTGGGTCCCCCCCAGAATTGCCGGGCAGCGTGGAGGCCCGCAAACCTTCAGCTTGAAGCTAGATGGAGGAGGGCTTGAGCGGCTGCCATAAGGGATCGGGCGCAGCCACGGACTGAGGAGCTGGAGCAGCGGGCAGGCTGCAACTGCAGATACCTCGGCGCAGCAAGGTAGGCACGGGGAGAGGCAGTACAAGGGAGGCTTAAGGCCCTTGGCCACTCGAAATTGCTTCCTCTGGAGTGGAGATAAAGGGAGCCAGGGGTGCAGACCCCCACCGACCCTGTTTGGCCTGCAGTCACAACACCGTCATCCCGGCACTGGAAGAGAGAGTGGCGGAGCGCCATCGGCGGTGGCGAGATTTGGCAGAAGAGTGAAGGTGGAAATACTGGACACCCCCTTGGTGTGCCGCCTGAAAGTGAGGCACTCATATTGTAGCCCTGTCCCTCTGGAGGGGAAGGGGCTAAGGGAAGACGACCACAGCAGTAGAGTGGTGGAGAGATAGGCAGGGAGCAAGGCTTGGTGCTGGGGCACAACAGGAGAGGGCGTCAGAGAGGGGGGCACCCCCTGTGAAGATTCTGATGGGACTGTGAGGAGGCATAGGAACTGCACGGAGCGACGGTGTCGCACTGATCACAGATAGTAGGAAGTGATCCCTATCGACGGGGGGACACAGCAAAATCCTCTGGCATTGGGCCTTTACAAGTGGTGGGACTCTCCAGATCAACACCTCTCAAGTAAGAATGGCCTCCAAAAATAAAGGGAGACAAACCAAGGGGGGCTTCTCGCAAGTGGAGACCACGGGTACCCTGCCGACACTGTGGCAGCACAGAGAGGAGAGTCCTGAACGGGCTATTGGCCCCAAGAGAAGTCGGAGCTGAGGCTCTTTGGCTGAGGATGTCCTGCTGGCTCCAATGTCGCGACAGGACCTCCATGAGGAAATGTTAACCCTGCAGAACAACCTGGCTAAGACTTTCCAGGATCAAATCCAATTACTTAGGTCAGACATTAGCCAAGCTATGGCTGAGATGAAGCAGGAGGTGGGCCAGTTAGGTGAGAGGACGGACATTCTCGAAAAGGGCCTGCAGGAAGTGGGCAAGGAAGTCACGGAGAACAATGAGGCAATCGAGCGGCTGGACATAGTAGAAGGAATCTGGAATTGATGATGGAGGACCTGGAGAACAGGTCCAGCAGAGTCAACGTATGGCTGAAATGGCTGCCAGAAACGATCCAAGACAAGGACCTGAAAGACACATTACAAAATATCTTCACAGGGCTGTTAGGGGAGTCCACAGGGTGGGCCAGATCAGTAAGGGAGTGTCCACTAGATCAAGGAACGTCCTTGCTGCAATTGCCTGATATGCTCAGAAGGAGGCAGTCTTGAGAGTAGCCAGGCAGAAAGAACCCCTAAACCATGGGGGCCACAGAATAGAACTGTATCAAGATTTGACTGGCAGCACTTTGATGAAGAGGCGACAGATGGCCCCTATCCTGTCGTTCCTCAGGAATAAGGGAATCAAGTATAAATGGACTTTCCCCTTCGGCCTTCTCTTTGAATGGCAAGGTGTACAAAAGAGGATAACCTCACCACAAGAGGGGGCGAGCCTGTTACATGTGATCTAGACCAGGGTGAGCCGGAGGTGAGATCGGAGATCCCAACGGGGGCTGACCACCGCCAGAGGCCCAGAGCTTGGGAATGGTCTACTGCAGGAGAGAAAAGGAGGAGGAGGCCGGCCCTGAGAGGGCCTCCTCGGAAGCGAGGATGGTGGAGATATGAATGACGGGAGGGCAGCGTCAGCCAAAGAGATGACATCCTAAAGACGAGGTACTGTTTTAAATGGGAGGTGGGCCCTGAAGCGATCAGACGGGCTTGGGGCGCAAGGAGCAAACATCATGGAGTTGGTAAGAGAAGAAGAGACCCATGAGGGAACAACGGGGGGAATTCTAGTTGTTGAAAGGGGGGGAGGGGGTGGGTTGAAGTTTAGGGGAAATGCGGGCGGGGCTTCTCAGGGACCGTAAAGAGAGATTTCAGGTTACAAGGGGGAGAAGGGGGAGGGAGCCTGGTTGAGTGGGGGAGGGGCTGGCCGGAAGGAGAGTCACACTAAGCAAGGCAGATTTATGAAGGGATGTACACTCTGTGCTCGGGATCAGACCATATGATTCAAGAGGATCACTCATAATGTGAGAGGCCTCAACTCTCCCATCAGTAGGAAAAAGCTCGAGAGGTTCACGGGAAAGGAGGGGCCAGATACACTGGGTCTGGAGGAAACTCACTTACTCCCCGGGCATATAAGGAGGTTGAGGCTTAGGGGTTATGATCAAATCTTTCAGGCTTCAGCGAACACGAAAACAGCTGGTGTGGCCCTGGCCTTTAAAAATTCAGTGCAATTTAGGGAAGAGGGTACCGTCTAGGACAAGGGGGTTAGATACCTTATTGTTTGGGGCAGGTGTTCGGGCACAATCTATACTATAGCGGTTATATATATAGGGCAGGAGGCTTTCCTGAGACACTTCCTTGAACTTTTAGGAGAAACGGCAAGGGGCCCGGTGGTCCTGATGGGGGATGTTAACATAGCTTGGAACGGGGCTCGGGATAGATCAGGGAGGAGGATAACGGGTTCGGAGAGAGCAGTTTCGACGGGTCTCTGAGAAAGAATGCTGGGGTTAGGCTAAGGGGGAAAGAGGATGGTTTTACATTTTTCTCAGGGGTTCACGGTACCCAATCTTGGATAGACTATATTTGAATCGCCGAAACCCTTCTGGGACAGGTAACGTAGGTAAAGGTAGGCCCCCTCGGCATAGCAGATCATAAAATTGTCACCATGCATCTGGAACTAGGGGAAAAAAGGAGGGAGATGTGGAGTTGGAAATACCCGGCAGCACTCTTGAGGGACCCAATGATTAGGGGGGAGGTGGAAGGGAAAATGAAGCAATTTATGGAGGAAAATAAGACGGGGGATACCGCAGAAAATATAAGGTGGGATGCGTTTAAAGCAACAATTAGAGGGGAGCTCATAGCACTCAAGGCTAACTGGGATAGGCAAATCGGAGAGTTGGAGAGGCAATTGGAGGGGGAGATGGAAACAGCCCGATGAAAAGCAGAGCTAACGCCGAATAGAGCTTCCCTGAGAGAGTATAGAAGAGCGGAGGGGCAGCTCTGTATCCTCCGGACTAAGAAAGCAGAAGGGGCCCTCTTGTCAGTACGGCAAAAATTCTATGCTAAGGCTAATAAGGCAGATAGTCTTTTGGCTTGTCTTCTGAGGGGGGAAGCGGCAAAAAATGTGATAGGTGTGCTCAGGTCAGAGGAGGGGGAGAATGTGACCGGCGACGAGGGTATCCAGAAGCTTCTGGTTGCCTTTTACAAGAAGCTTTACTCATCACAAAACCCTAAGGCTCAATCCCAGGAGGAGTTTCTTGGGAAAGTTAACTTACCTACAATCAGTAGGACGTCCCGAGAACTTTTAAGTCAAGAGATTACCGAGGAAGAGGTTGGTCGGGTGTTATCTAATCTTCCTCAGGGCAAAGCTCCGGGCCCTGATGGGTATACCGCAGCATTTTATAAGACCTTCGTGGCTTTCCTGATACCGCACCTAACCCACCTATTCAATACGTTCAAAACCACTGGGCGCGTAACCCCATCTATGGAGGAGACAAAATTACCCTAATTCTTAAGCCCCACAAAGACCCATTGGGAAGGACGTCCTATAGGCCAATCACATTGATTAATACCGATGCGAAAATATTCACAAAGGTATTGGCTAATAGACTTGAGGGTCTGCTCCCAGACTTAATCCATCGAGATCAGTCCGGGTTCATCAGGGAGAGGCAAACTGCGCACAATATTAGGCGAGTTGCCCATCTAGTTGAGAAAACGTAGAAAAGAAACACTCCCGCGGTCCTGCTCTCCTTGGATGCCGAGAAGGCTTTCGACCGGGTGGAGTGGTCGTACTTGTTTCGAGTTATGGAGGGGATGGGGCTGGGGGATAACTTCCTAAAAATGGTGAAGGCGAACTACCAAGAGCCTAAAATTCAGATTATGGAGAATGGATCTCTCTTGCGCTCCTTTAGACTATTCAGGGACACAAAACAGGGTTGTCCCCTTTCGCCATTGCTTTATGCTTTCTACTTAGAACCACTTCTGCAAGCAATAAGGGATGCGGACAAGGTGCAGGGCATTCCATTTGGGGGTGGGGAACATAAAGTGACAGCCTTTGCCGACGATATGCTGCTCTCTGTGATTAATCCCATAGAATCGCTAGGCGCCATTAAGGAAGTTCTTGAAGAGTTCGGGGTGGTCTCCGGTCTCCGCATCAACATAGAGGTCAGTCGTAGGCTCCTAAATGAAACTCCATTTGCATACTCCCCAGGGGGAATTATATACTTGGGGTTTCGGATTACAACTACGCTTAAGGGGTGCTACGCGGCAAACTATCTTCCCCTTTTAGCAGGGATCAGAAGAGACCTTTGGAAATGGCAGTCTCTTTGCTTATTGTGGCTGGGTCATATAGCAGCAATAAAAATGGTCACGCTGCCGCGTTTGCTTTACTTTTTTCAAGCTATACCACAGGCAGTTCCGGAGCAGTTCTTTAGAGAGCTTCAATCCATGACAAAGAAGTTCATTTGGGAAGGAAAGCGGGCCAGACTGGATAGACGTCTATTAGAGGCCTCTAGGAGAGAGGGGTGTTAGCCCTTCCGAACTTTAGGCAGTACTACGAGGCAACCCAGTTGCGGGTCATTAGGGAGTGGTTGTGGGAGAATGACGGACAGTTATGGGTCAGCATGGACAGGGCAGTGACCAAATCCAACCTGGGAGAGGTATTATGGTTGAAGAAAGAACATAGGCCTAAACATATGTATAAAAGCTCCATCACGGGGTTAATGGCGGATAATTGGGATAAACTGGTTAAGAAGGGGGGCATTACGTCCCTCCCTTCCCCCTTCACAAAGATATTTAATAATGCAGAATTCACCCCCGGCACCGAAAAGGGCGCATTTAGGAAATGGGAGGAGGGCGGCTGCAGGAGATTTTGGGATATGTTCCAGAAGGGTGAGATTCTTACGTTTAAGGAGTATAAAGAAGCCTTTGGCATCGGGGAAGGGGAGAGGTTAAGGTATGCCCAATTACGCCACTGGCTATTACATCCACCAAACAAGCGAGCGGCTACAAGGGAGACCACCCTTTTTGAAAAGTTTCTACTGACAAATGATGGTGCTAAGGGCCTAATCTCCAACCTTTATTGGATCCTCAAGGAGTCCACCCCTCGCAAGTGCTGGCCCTTTGTGAAGAGGTGGGAGTGGGTGATGGGGAGGGTTCTGGAGAAGGAGGAGTGGTCTACTTTATGGAGGAAAAGCCCCAAGCTGGCTAGGGCCACACAGATACAGGAAGCCTGGTACAAAATAATATACGGATGGCACTATACACCAGCATCGCTGCACAGGATGTACCCTGAGGTTTCAGGAGTTGGTTGGAGAGGGTGTGGGCTTGAGGGGTCAGCTGAGCACATGCAGTGGAGGTATCCAAAAATTGTTTCGTTTTGGGAAGAAGTGCTGCGGGCACAAGACCAGGCATTTGGGGAATGGGGGTAGGCCCCCGGAACAGGTACTTCTGGGCATACAAGAGGGTGGAGCAGTGGGTGAACCTCGTGGTAGAGAACAAGCAAGGATGATCCTAACGCTGGCGGCTATGACTTTAATCGCTCAAAGATGGAGGGGCGCCAATATACCTTCCTTTCATGACTGGCTGCGGAGAGTGTGGGACACAGTGGCTTTGGAATGGGCAATTTATGCCACGAAAGGGGAATTGTTGAAGTTTGCAGGGTACTGGGGAGAGACGCTGGCCTTCTTAAAAAATGATTATAGGGTGATTTGGTGCCCCCAACGCCTTAAGTTGTTGGACCTGCAATGACTTCTATGAGCTGGACTAAGCAGGAGTAGCCTGGTAACGGTGGGAGAAAACCGCCCTGAGGGGGAGAGGGGTTGTTGTTCTCTTGTTAAAAATTCAATAAAGAGATGTTAAAAAGAAAATGGTGGACTATGTTTTCGACTTGCAGTCAAGCCTCCGACCTTTGAGTTCTGTTAATGTTTAGGTTGTCCGAGAGCCGACTGTTTAGATTGAGCAAAGAGACCTTGTGCTTCATATGAACTGTCATTTAAGTGTTGTCTGCGCTCACAAACCTCATCCTTGTATAAACATTGGGACAATGAAGAACAAACCTCGCGCGTATGCTTTAGCTGAACTACATTGAGAAGAAACTTTGAACAAGGCTTACCGCTGGATTCGAGAACATACATTGCTATTGTGTCTTCATGGAAACACAAACCTATGTAATCCTTTGCATAATATTGTGTAATCTGTATGTGAACTAGGCAAGAACTCTAGACCACAAATTATTAACGTGAAGAGAGGCTGGACAATATTATGCAAATTGTATAAAAGCACAAATGTTTAGAGGTTCAGCTTTCTCTCACCTCTCTTGTCGGCTGGTACACACTGCGAGGTGTTGGGAGCCAGATAGCTATCTGTTTTGCTTTGTGAACTGTACAGTGATAAAAGATCTGTGAATCTTTTTAGCCTGTGATTGGTGTATTTCCTTTGTGGTACTCTGCCTTGATATTTCTTTGTTCTTTCAGATGGCACCCGAATAGGGACCCTCAAGATTGAAGCCACCTCGTTGAAGAGTTGATGCGGCTATCAGACTGGGATCGGACGGTGAGAAAAAGGGGGCCCCTTTTGATTGAGACGTGACACCTCAACATTACTGCACGATCCGATCCCTGGACGGTGAGCGCACGGTCCGAGACGGCATCTTGATGAGGGTCCATATATTGAGGCAGACAGTTTTGCTGAAATCACCAACCACAAGGGTCCTTTGTCCTTTGTAAGCCGATCAGACCTCCCTTTGTCCTTATCCTGATATTTGGTTGTAGTATTGTACTCGCAAGCACAATCGACGCCAGGTAACACCAGTTATCTGACATGCCTGGGAAATTGTCTGCCTGTTTCAGGGCATTATTCCGCAGAGACGAACAATCTTTGGAATTTGGCTGCCCGGCACCACAGGAGGGGTTGCCGGCATGTACTATGTACTGCAAGTACAGCATTGGTGGTATAGTATACAATGATATTTGGGACAGACAAACTAGACATGCTCCCGAACTTCAGTGGCCAGTCAATGGTAGTTTTGAGATTGCTCGAATAGAGTATTTATAATCCATATTGTTAAAGAAAAAAGCTAGACCTGCAGCATTTGATGTAATACAAAATTGGAAAAAGGAAGCTATGCAGCAACTTAAGAGTAAAGAGTTGCATGCACGTCGTCACATGTCAAATTCAGAAAAGGGATTATTGTATGATCAACAAAAACAGTCAGAGTCTGTTAGAAACATGGATAGAGCTTTTCAATTTGGTATACAGAAAATATATCCATCTAAAGATTTTCATGCCTCAGATGAGCTAATTGATAAACTCATAAATGAACGTAGGCCTGGTGCCACTGCACCACCTCCTTATGTACCTCTTCCTGTTGTCTTACCTCTTCCTGCTGTCATTCCTCCTAACGTAGCAATTCCTGTGCTTCCTGTTGCTCCTCCGCTTCCTGTTGTTGTTCCTCCGCCTGTACCTCCCCCTTTACTGACTGTTACTGTTCCAATAGATCCGTCTTTGGTGCCATTGGTAGTATCTCCACTACCTGTTGTACAGGATTTGTCTACTCTCTCTTTCCCAAGTGGTTCTGCTCCGCATGTAGCTGATAAAGGGGCGAGTGCTGAATCAAAGGTTGTAATGCGGAGCATAGTTTCCAAAGAGATGAGGAGAAATTTGAATGCATGGGCTAAGCAATGTACAGAGAAAGGTGAACAATCTACTGTCTTAGCTACACTCCTTAATCTAGAAAGTATTCCTGACCAGAATGTCTTTATTGAGGGGATGGGGATACATTTGGCTGTAATGTGGAATAGTTTGCCGGACACAGATGTCCCACAAGGTTTGAGGGATTTGAATGTTTTAGCTTATATAGGGATACTGCCGAGAAAGTACATGACCATGTCGAGATGGTTTTTGAGTTTAGAAGGGAGTTAGATCGATTACAGAATGATGAAGGGGATGATGATAGTTTGGACACTTTTTACGTACAGAAACAGTTCCTTACTCCTTGTAAGTCAATGAGTGAAGAAACACGACTTTGCACAAGGGATGCGCTTAAATGGATTTCAGATATGTCGATATCTGCTATAGAAGTATATGATACGTATAGTCAGTATACTCCAGAAATGCAGAGGAAAGTGTTACAGGTAATGGTAGAATACCTGCAGGATGAATGTATAAAGAAAAAGATGTGTTGTCCCGCAGAATTATTGAATATTTGTAAGAGAGCATTTGCGTCTGATACTGCTTGCACCACTTTAGCGCTTGATTTGGGTCTGTTGCTTAGTAAACGTTCTGAGTTTCCTACTTCTCATTTGCCTATGAGAGAGGTTCCTCCGACATTTGTTCCCAAAGTTGAGATTCCGGCTAATGCTGCAACGGGTGCAGCAGCCATTGATATTGAAGCTCACTATGAATAGCAGTTTGTTTACGTCCCGTTCTCAAGACAGGAAGTGGATACTATTAGACAGTCGATTCCAGAGATAAGGAAAAATCCAACTGGGTTTTACAAAAAAGTAGAATCTGTCTTGCATTCGTCGGTGTTCACTCTGGGTGATATAGATTTGTTGTTTCCTGTGCTCTTACCTGCTGATTTATGGAAACATATTAGGACTGTAGATGATCCAGCAGGGTTAGGTGACACGTGGGTTAACTTGGTTAGGTTAGATGAAGAAAGGACAGCTGGTGAAAGACCACCGCAAGTGATACTGACTTTGCCAGATAGAATAATAATGAAATTAAAGACTTTAATTCCTGAGAGAAGGATTGTTCGGGACAAACTCACTGCTTGTACCCAAGGAAAATCTGAAGGTGATACCGAATTCTTTAATCGGTTCAAACAAGTATTCTCAGATTTTAGCGGACAGGATTTAAGCACCGAGTCAGGGAAAAGATGGTTTGTGGATACATGTGTGCGTGGATTGTTGCCTGATATCCAGTCACAAATTATGACTTCTGAGAGTGCTTGGCAAGCTAAATCACAGTCTGAAGTATTGCATATGGCTCAGTATCACGAGAATAGAGTCAATAATGAAAAAGAAAGGATCGAAAAGAAAAGGGGAGATTTGTTCCACAAAGTAATGCGCCGTTGGGTCCTGTACAAGTGAACCAATGTGCTTATTGCAGACAAGAGGGTCATGGGCGAGCACAATTCCCGATCCTCCAGCAAAGGTCGAATAACATATATGGTGTCATGGGTAGACGATCCAGAGGCCGCCCTGGGGTAGGGGGTCCTGGCAGAAGCCAGTTCGCTCAAAATTCTCAGTCCTTTTCGCAAGATAATCAGAAACCTAGTGTAGATAGCAGAAATATTTTTGATAATCCTTCAACTGCCTATCTTTCTGAAGATCTTGTCTTCGATGATATATTGTTTCGTTAGGACAGCCCGAAGCAGGGTCTTTAACCGACGCCTATTCCCGTTAATCCGAAAGGTCCCTACGTTGAGATGGTGGTGGGGAATAGGAAGCATCTATTTTTGATAGACACAGGAGCACAAAAGTGTTCCATTGATCATTCATGGGTTCCAGCCATTCCACTGTCAGGGCAGAATAGGGTTTTCTGGTACGCCAATGGTTAGTCCGGTTTCTCTGCCGGTACCGATTTCACTGGGGCCGTTCACGGATCATTGTTCGTTTCTTCTAACAACGAACTCTGGAGAGAATTTGTTGGGGTTGAATCTGTTGAAGGAATTAAATGCACTAATTCATTGTTCTTCGGATGGAGTGCGTTTGACGATTTCACCTCAGCAATCTTCTGTCTCACAGTTTTTGATCCTGTTAAAATTTGTTTTGAAACCAGGAGTTAAGTTGCCACGAATTCCACAATATAAGATTTCAGTTGAGGGTGAGGAAGCTTTGAAGTGTATAGTTTCTGATTTTTTACATTGTGGAGTAATCAAAGAAATTGCGGGAAGTTTGTGCAATAGCCCGATTTTACCGGTGTATAAGAAAGGGGATAATGTGATTCTGTTCCGTTTCATTATCGATTTGCGCGCTATCAATAAGATTGTTGCTCCACAATTTCCAATTGTGCCTGATTTAACGACGATACTAACAATGATTCCAGATTCTGCTACTCATTTCATTGTGGTGGATCTTAAGAATGCCTTCTTTATCATTCTCATACACGTGGATAGTAGATATTTGTTCGCGTTCACCCTAGGGGAACGCTCATTTAAATTCACCCGTGCACCACAAGGGTACACGGAGAGTCCGAGCATTTTTTTTTTTTTTTTTTATTGGTTTAGCTGATTACTCAACTTTTCAAATTTTTACAAAAGAACAAGAATAAAAATTTTTTGAACAGTTTGTTAAAAAAGGTTAACAAATACTTGATTCATTTTCACCAGTTGTCCAAATAATTAATCATTCGTAAGATGTGTGATGTGTCGAAACACAAAATCACAAAATTACACACACATGTAATACTTATCTTTAGACTTATACTTATACTTAACCAATTTAAAACATTAAAACATGAAAACACAGCAAATGTATGTAAATCGTCACATGACCTAACATAGTATAACATAGTAAACCTCACACTAGTTCATAAGTCCTCATAGGAGACTTAGTTTCTTCATGTTATATTGCAGTGTGGATAGGTCCATCTTCTAATTTCAAAGCATTCAAAAAGTTGATTGTCGCTATGTATAGGCTCATATTTTCAGTTGTGAGTATTGTTAACCATCTATGTTCTGGTAATACATAAGACATATAAAGCAAATGATTAGCATAGTGTATCTCTCTCAATCTACATAGCGCAGTGCATTTCATGACAAGATGCTCGAGGGTCTCTCGAATAGAAGTATTAAAGCAAAATCGACAGTAGTTCCTTTCCAGATTTAACTGTTTTCGCTGCGCTTGAATGTCTCGTGTAGGCCACAAATTCAGGCGCAGACGCAGGATCGCTGATCGTATTTTAGGGTTTGGAGCTTTAAGCAAGTAGGTCACAGTTATTCCCATTTTTTTGTCCAAAAATGCTTGCGCATTGAAATGTTTATATGAGAGACAGTTGGCTCGAGTAGTTATCCAATCTTGTATAAAGATCTTTTTTTTGACATGATTCGGATTGTTAATCAACATTTCAAGAGTAGTTTCCGCCTTAGCCAATATTAAAATTACGTTCTTCGTCCATTCTTGAGCAAATCGATGTTTAGAATGGAACATATAATCTGCTATAGTTGTCAACAAGGTGTTAGTCTTATCATAAACAATACATTTTCTGAAAAGCGCACATAATTGCCAGTGATATCTGGCATGTAAAATGGTGAGTCCGAGCTCATATCGCAACCAGGATCCGGGTGTGCATATCGGGACTCTTAGTGAGTGTCGCCAATACTTAGCTTCAATTTTTTCAAAGAATGAATTTTCAATAAATGTTCTGGTTTCAAGTCCGTAGAGAAGTGTAGGCGTGACTTTTTGTCGCCAATACTGAATTGCCGGGGCTATTGAGAATTTGCCAAATTTAAACAGAATTATTTTGGTTTGCGATATGGCTGGGATCACCTTATTTATAACGATAAGTTTTTGAGTGTCAATGTTAGGGACATCATCAAAAGCCAATCCTAGGTACGTGTAGTTATTAACAATATCAAGTTTAACATCTTTGATTTGCCAGTTCATTCTATTACTCAAAGAGATTTTTGGAATGTATTGTACTACTTGTGATTTTTTTAAGTTTATGATGAGTTCATTTAAGTCAAAATATCGAGACAAAGCTGTCAAGAGTTTTTGTAGGCCACTAGGCGTTTTTGATATAAGGACGAGATCGTCCGCATACCAAAGGGCTTGTGTAATCACATTGTTTAGCTTAGGAGAATCTGATGATATTTCTCTGAAAAACTTTTTTATATTTTGAATGTAGAAATTAAACAAGGCGGATGCTAATAGACAGCCTTGTTTTAACCCTTTAGATGTTCTAATGGAAGCAGACAGTAAACCCATTATTGACAGTCTAATACGTATTGATGTTTCAAAATGTAACGCATGAATAATATCAATTAGGGTGGAAGGGCATTTTTCATCAATGAGCTTGTCAATGAGTTTGCCTCGAGAGATAGAGTCGAACGCTGCCTGTAAATCGATAAATGCAAAATATATAGGCGTCTTGGTGTAATGTGCTTGTTTTTTTAGGGCATGTAATGTAATTAGGTTGACAGCTGTTCCCATGCCTGATACAAAGCCCGTTTGATTTGGGTCTCGATGTTGGGTCTCCAAAGTCCATTGATTGAAATCTCGCAAAACAAATCGACAAAAGATTTTGCTCGGGGTGTCCAGAAGGGCGATGGGGCGGTAGTTAGAAGGGCCCTCACGATTTCCATTTTTGAAAATTGGGACTATTAATGACGTGCGCCATGATGCAGGTATAGTTTCTTTGTTTAGAATCTGTTGGAATATTTTGTTTAAGATTCTAGCCCACACATGTGGGTATTCTTTCATCATTTGGTTTGTCAGACCATCGGGTCCCGCAGCTCGAGATGAAGAGGCCTTAGTTATGAAGTCTTCGATAATTTCTATGGAAATATCGAGATTCCAAGGTGCATTATTTGGTGTTACATATTGATAATGTTCAAAGTTTTCATCGTGATATAATTCGGAGAAATGTTTTATCCATTCCCTCTCTGCCACACCGTTTAGTTGTGTGTCGACTTGTCTGTGGACAACTGTGTCATTCAAAAGGGACCATATTTGAGCTGTGTTTTTGGTTCGAGTTAGATTCATAAAATTTTCACTATCTTTTTGAAACATAAAGGCTTTGTGACCACGTATCCAATTTTTATATTTGCATTTTAAGCTTCTTTTCGCTCGTTGTTGTTGATCTATAGGTAGAGATCGCGTCAGTCTTAGATCTTTTCTATACACAGATTTCACCTTCTGTAATTGGTGATCATAGACATGCTTGTTTTTTTTGTTCGAAGAAATGAGATGCATATGACGCGCCTCATTGAACATGTTCAGGACTGTTGGGTAAGATTGAAACGTAGGGGAGTTTATCTGCGCTTGTAATTCTCTTTCCATTGCTGTTAGTTTGGCTTGGGTCCATTTAAATCTTGTTTTAGCATTATTAATTTGTAAGTTTGGCATCATTCGATGTTGTGGATCTTCTTGGGATTCCGTCCATGGCCAAGTCAGCAGGAGCATATTGTGATCACTTGTTGATTGTTGAATGATTTCAAATTTTTGAGCCTTCGTGAATAAATCTTCAGAAAGAAATAGATAGTCAATGGTACTTGTAGATTTGCCTCTGTGCCACGTGGGTCGAGATGGTATATCACCTGGAAGAGAGCCATTCGCAATAAATAGATTCCACTCCCTCATAAAATTTTGAGCTGTAATGATATCTGGTGACAGGTTTTTTTTAGATGTAGACATGTCATGTAAATTGAAATCACCAGCAAGTATGGTAGTCGAAATATCCGAGGTTTTCGAAATTATTTCCAAGAGATTGGATAGATCTTTATAAAAAGTTTTGTCAGGAATTGCTGCAGGATTGCGATACAAGTTAATTAATGCAATGTGTACAGAGCCTCTCGAAATTTTGACTAATTGCATGAAGTTATTTGGGGAAGCCCATGCATGGAGTTTGAGGCCTGATATAGTTCTAACAGCCACCAATAAGCCTGCCATGGGTCGAGCTTTTGTAGAGGTAATTGCTGGGAGAAGTACCACAGTATGCTCGTCCCATATTGGGGTTTGTGTGATCCATGTTTCTTGAAGTGCTACTATTTCAAAGTTGTTTATACAGTTCTGTTCTTGGTTCAGCAAATGTCGATAACCTCTGGAGTTCCATGAAATCAAAGTAACATTTTGTTTAGACGAGCTCAATAATGGTTATGTTTTGGCTGATAAGTTGCAAAAGGCGCATGTACATGCTTCTTGTCGTTGGTTGGTCTGTGTATATTGTTTTTGGTTTGATTTTTTCTCTTGTTGTTCATTGGGGCTTCTTTCAGGGTCTAGAGCCAATAGGAATCCCATATCAAATAGGGCCATTTTTGTTCGCCATAGGGTGTTCAGCACTAGACCAGATCTAATCCAAAGGCGGACAATTGAGAGGTTACTATCGCACAGAAACTCCACTTGATCAATGTCAGATGATGAGATATCTTCCAGGGCTGGTAATTCGCTGAATATGTTGAGAACACTTGTTCTAGACAAGTCATATTGTGCATGTGGGGCGTTACGACATTTCAGGATAAGAGTATGGAAATCATGAAATTTATTCTTCTTGATTTCTTTTTTTAGAGGTACTGTCTGAATCTTTTTTATTGGTTGTTCAGGAATTGCAAAATGGATTGTCTTCTTATTTTGCACTTCATTAGCTAAGGTAGTTCGTTGTCCTGTTGATTGGGAATTCGAATGGACTACATGTGGCCAGTTTTTTTCTATAGGATAATTTTCATCCTGTATTTGTGAATGCGATTCCCAGTTTGCCGTTTGTTCAGGGTGATTGATATTAGAACATTGTAAGCGATGCTGTAAGTACTCGTCTACAGCTGCTTTAATTTCCTCAGCTCGTTCAGAAATGTAGTTTCGATCAGAGCTCACACTGAGAGATGATTTTGTAAGTGATGATGATGAGGAAGCAGCTGTGACAAGTTGTGACGGCTGATTTTTAGAGGTAGGAGCGGTATTCACTCTGGTCTCTTCAGCTTCTTCAGATAAGGCGATCAATGCGTTCAAAGGTGAGTGTGAGGATGGATGAGCTAATCGCGTCTGAGTCGTAGAAGTAGCTATCAGAGTGTCACCTGAGGATTTGGTATATTGTTTTGAAGCAGGAATCATAGTAGCTGCTGTTGGTACTCGATGCCCATTTGGTATCGCGCTGGTTTGAGTTATTGTTTCTGCTTGTTGAGCAGTGGAACTCGCTTGAATGTTAATAGGAGCTTTCTTTTGGATGGTATCATTCATCACTAGGCGTGCTTTCACTTTCATCATTCGTCTTGATTTTTGTGAAAATATAGTAGGGCTTTGAAAGAGCAGCTCGATACACTTGAGTTGCCTTCTACTTGTACATTGCTACAGTATGTCGATGACCTTCTCTTAGCTGCAGACTCAGAATGTGCTTGCAAGGAAGGCACTGTTTTATTGCTTATTCATCTAGCAAAGAATGGGCATAAAGCTTCATTGAAAAAGTTTCAGTGTTGTCGACAGGAGGTCGCCTATTCAGGCTATCTCCTGTCAAAGGAGGGAAGAAGATTGACACCTGAACGAATTAAGAGCATTTCTGGCATCTCAGTCCCAAATACACAGAAGGAAGTCAGAGCCTTGATAGGAATGGCTTCTTACTGTAGACAGTGGATCCCTAACTTCTCACTAGTGGTCAAACCAATGTTGGCATTGACAAAGAAGGGCATTTCTTTGCCCCTACCGTGGAACTTGGAACACCAGAAAGCTTTTCATCTGCTCAAGACTGCACTGTGTTCAGCACCGGTTTTGGGCACACCTAATTATGATAAGGCCTTCGAGTTGTATTTGCATGAGCGTGATGGGTGTGCTTTGGCTGTGTTAACGCAGGAAACATCATGGGAAGAATAGACTGCGCGGTTATTTTTCCTCCACACTTGATCCCGTTGCATGCGCTTTGCCGAAATGTTTGAGAGCTGTCGCTGCTGCTGCTGCATCTGTAAAACAAAGTGAGGGCATGGTTTTAGGCCATACTTTGACCGTGATGGTACCTCACTATGTAGACGTTCTATTAAATAGAACGCAAACGCAACACCTTACTTCCGCACGATTAACAAGATATGAACTGATCCTATTTGCACCGCATATCCAAATTCAGAGGTGTTGCGTATTGAATCCGGCTGAATTATTACCCCTTCCGCAAGATATTGCTTGTAATGACAAAATGTCACATGGCTGCCTTTATATTACAGAGCAAGAAACTAAAGGCATGATTGATTTGAAAGATACACCACTGCATGATCCACAAGGGGAGCTGTTATGCGATGGCACCTGCTTCAAACTTCCGGATGGTACATCCACTGCTGCTTATGCCATCACTACACTAAGCATGATCATGGAAACAAAGAGAATTTCGCATAACTCTGCGCAGGCCGCAGAGATTATCGCACTGACTCAAGCTTGTGAACTTTCCGAAGGGCTTAGAGTAAATATATATACTGATAGCCAGTATGCCTTTGGGGTGGTCCACAACTTTGGGAGATTATGGGCAGAGCGAGGTTTCTTGACCTCACATGGAACAAAAATCCAACATGGCACCTTGATAGTTCAGTTACTCTCAACACTTCTGCTTCCTGCTCAACTAGCAATTATGAAGTACGCCGCACATCGGAAAGTAATAGATGATGTAGGGAAAGGGAACGCTCTTGCTGACAGGATAGCTAAACAGACTGCTGCTGATTTATATTCAGAAATGTATGTTACAAAGGAAGCCACATATACCTGTACAGTAAATGAAGGGATTGACTCGATAAAGAATATTCAAGCTGATGCCACTCTAGACGAACTTAAACACTGGGCTGAGGGTTTGGCAAGGTTGGATGAGGAAGGGTGTTGGGTAGACAATTCAAAAGGAAGATGGATGCTACCTGATGCATATGTCATCGCCATGATTACAATGGCTCATGGTCGCACTCACATATGTGCTAGGAAGATCTGTAAAATTCTAGAATCTGTCTGGGTGAATGTCAACATCTCAAAAACTGCTGAGCGTTTTGTCCAGAATTGTATGTTTTGCCTACAGCATAATGCGGGGAAGGGTGCGACGACACCGAGGGGTAGTTTTAGTCCCCCCTTTGTACCTTTAGAAGTGATTCATTTTGACTTCATCGAGATGGAGCGCTGTAATAACTACAAATATGTCTTGTTAGACATTTGTGCCTTTAGCAAGTGGGTTGAAGCCTCCCCTGTGAAAAGATTCTACAGCAATGGCAATGGCAAAAACCATGCTTAAGGAATATTTTCCTAGGTTTGGTTTACCAAGGGTCATCTGGTTGGATAATGGTCCACATTTTATCGCTACTGTTATTCTGCATGTATGCACGGGATTACAGATCGATAAACGGTTCCATTCGGCTAGACACGCTCAGAGTGCTGGACTTGTAGAACGCCATTATGGTATATTGAAGAACAAAATTGCCAAGGTCTGTGCTAGTAGTAATTTGAAATGGCCAGACGCCTTACCTATAGCGCTACTGTCCATGCGGACAACCCCACAGACTAGAACTGGAATCTCCTCCTATGAGATTATAATGGGGAGGCCAGCTAACATTTGGAACCTGCCGAAACCTAAGGTGTTAAAAGATGTAGAGCATTTGCTTCTTGCTGAATACTGTGACCAGTTAACACAAAACTTGTATTTGATTTATCAACAGGTGCGAGAAGCCCTCCCAGTTAAATACGAGAGGCCAGGTCACCAAATTTGACCCGGTGACTGGGTGCTCATGAAGTCATTTGAGAAAGTATCCAGCCTCGCACCGCGCTGGAGAGGACCGTTTCAGGTCCTGTTAGCCACACAGACTACTGTACGAGTAGCTGGCCGACGACACTGGATACATGCTACACACATCAAGAGGATACATTTCCCTTTGCCACACGATGGAGAAGAAAAGAAGGAAACTGTTTGCTCTGCTTCTGGTGATCAATCGGTCTTCAATAACATCAAGGGTATTTCAGAGACTCTTCCTGAGCCCGTGGGGCCTGGGGAGACTGCTGCTTTGTCTCTGAATTCTTCTTACGATCTTTCTGCACCCTTGAACGACCTTGCCTCTGTTTCACCACTTCCATCAGGAAGCAATGACACACTGTTCGTAGATCACGCAGTACCTGGAGTCTTAAGGTACGATCTGTGTCCATGGCACTAGACTTACAGCACAGCACGGCTGTGCCCACAGGAAACGACTTTGGAGCTCAACTTTTTCCACTTTTGCGCTGAAACATAAGTAAGTGACCTGGACTGGCAAAAGCTATCTTCAATCAAGATCACGTGGTCAGGAGATCACCAGCAAACGAACTACGGTGTCTGTCACAAAACTTTCCGGGAAAGAGGTTTGAGGAACAATGCCTGTCGCCATCTCTACTCGTACGGGGCAACCGATCGATTGTGTGGCTAACAAAGACATTGGATAGAAAAATACATGGTCCTGTTATTTTCTTGTAATTATGTTAACTGGTCTGACAGTAGTAATTGCTCTTGGGTTTTGGTACATTGAGGGGGTGCGTCCACTTGAAACATTTATACCTACTCAGAGTGTTCCCACTATGTCTTCTCCTTTCGTGCATCTGCACACTCTGGGCCTCATCACGACCCAGGCGGTAAGTTACCGCCTGGGCCGTGACTTTACCACCATGGCGTAAACTACGTTTACGCCATGGTGGTTGGCGGACTTACCGCCCCATTCGGACCTTGGCGGGGCGGTAAGTCCCCAATCCCCATTTACCCTTCCCCATTCCCATTTTTGCCCCATAGGGCATAATGGGAGTGGGGAAGGCGTTAATTACGCCACCGTAAATTACGGTGGCGTAATTAACTCCATGGTCCCTTAGCGCCATGGATTTTAACACCTGCTAAAAGCAGGTGTTAAATTCGCCATGGCGCTAAGGGACCTCGTACTCAGGCGGTAAGGGTCGGCGCCGTAAACAGCACCGACCCTTACCGCCTGGGTCGTAATGAGGCCCTCTATCTCCTAGGGATTCCCAACACAGACAGAGTTATCACAACAATACTCTTTTGTTAATTATGAATGCGACCCATGCGATCTTAAACAGAACTAATTGCTGGATATGTTCACATCTGCCAAAATATGGGGAAAAAGGGTTGGGCTTGTATATTCCTCCTTTGCCTCTAACTACTGCATGCTATGCCTCTCTAAGGGCATTATTCTTTGGTCGTTGGAATGATAGCATCTCAGGGAACTTTGACGGGACTAATTTAAATGAATTTGAAAGGCGAGTCCTGATGCCTCTGGGATGCTCCCTTTTCACAAATAGGAGCAAGCTTACTGTTGCTTCTATTAGGCCTTCCGATAGACTTTCTAGACCTTTCCAATCGCTAATTTCTTTCAAGATGGCTCCCATAGGCAACCGGGATGCTACACCTCCTTCCTGTACTATCAATCACAGCCCCAACTCTGTTTCCTTCTGCATACAAAGGAATGGTTCTCAGTCAATGGGTACATTTGAGGGTTGTACCAATATTGCGAACTTGACTAATGAGGACAGACCCTTGTATGTAGGCGATTCTGTTTATTGTAGATGAAGCTTATCCTTGGCTACCTAGGGATTGGCAGGGTACTTGTTATTTGGGTATCTTGCTACCAGGGGTATATGTAGCTAGCACCTCTGAGGTCTCTAGGGCTCATCCAAGGCAGGACAAGAATGGTAATACTCCTTCACAAGTCATGGGTGATGTAGCAAAATCCTTTGTGCCATTTTGGGCACAGATCTTGAATTCCGATGATATTAGGAGACTAGCAAGAGTGTTGGAGAGAACCATCAACCGGACAACCGATATACTCTACAACATGACGTTAGAACAGGAAGTGATTAGATTAGTGGCTCTACAGAAACAGATGGTGTTAAACGTCATCTTGGCTGAGCATGGTAGAGTATGTAAATTGGTGGGATCTACTTATTGCGTTTTCGTACCTGACTCCTCCCCTACCATATTCAAGGCAATACAAAATCTGCACGTCCTAAGTACAGAAGTACATGTTCCCGAGGGAAACTGG
This sequence comes from Ambystoma mexicanum, assembly GCF_040938575.1. NCBI lineage: Eukaryota > Metazoa > Chordata > Amphibia > Caudata > Ambystomatidae > Ambystoma > Ambystoma mexicanum. The sequence continues at coordinate 369,622,155 of NC_090932.1, read as the reverse complement.
GATCTTAGTATTTGGTTCTGGGACTTTTTACGGTCTTGGGGATGGAAACTCTTTTCAGTCTTAATGGTAATCCTTAGTATTCTGTTGTTCTGTTGTTGTTGCATACAATGTCTTCCTGTCATATACTTGAAGTTAGGGGGATGTTGTGCGCAAACTGTAGGAACATTAGGACCGAAAATACACACACCCGAGAAGATGACTAATGTTTTTGTAATGAAGGCTATTACTGTCAAAGATTTGATGGCAATTGATATATCTGATGAATGTGATTCAGGATGTACGGTCATTGAACCGTTGAGTTACGAGTAAAGCAAATATTTTTAGTAAGGCTCTTGGCTTAGGCCAAAAGGAGGGTTTGTTAAACGGTAATTATATAGTGCCTCCTTAGTATTTATATTGGCCTAAGCCTATTCGCGCTACACGGAAAACCGTGTTGCAAAGTTACGATTTTTTGGGTTAACTTCGCCGCCATTTTAAGATTCATCCGCCATTTTGATTTCCACTCGTGTATTCTACATTCTAAAATGGTGGACTATGTTTTCGACTTGCAGCCAAGCCTTCCGACCTTTGAGTTCTGTTATTGTTTAGGTTGTCTGAGAGCCGACTGTTTAGATTGAGCAAAGAGACATTGTGCTTCATATGAACTGTCATTTAAGTGTTGTCTGCGCTCACAAGCCTCATCCTTGTATAAACATTGAGACAATGAAGAACAAACCTCGAGCGTATGCTTTAACTGAACTACATTGAGAAGAAACTTGGAACAAGGCTTACCGCGGGATTCAAGAACATACATCGCTATTGTGTCTTCATGGAAACAAAAACCTATGTAATCCTTTGCATAATATTGTATAATCTGTTTGTGAACTAGGCACGAACCCTAGACCACGAATTATTAACGTGAAGAGCGGCTGGACAATATTACACAAATTGTATAAAAGCACGAATGTTTAGAGGTTCAGCTCTCTCTCACCTCTCCTTGTCGGGTGGTACACACTGCGAGGTTTTGGGAGCCAGATAGTTATCTGTTTTGCTTTGTGAACTGTCCAGTAATAAAAGATCTGTGAATCTTTTTAGCCCGTGATTGGTGTATTTCCCATGTGGTACTCAGCCTCCATATTTCTTTGTTCTTTCAAGTTCAAGGGCCAGATAAGCTGCACCTGAGGAGGCCCAGGGGCCACATCGGCCAAGTCCACATACCTTGGGGGCCACCAGTGGTAGGGTACTGGTGACGGGACGACAGGCCACTCCTTACACTTCTCTTCCCACCTGGGGGTGGCTGGCAGGGAGATACTGGTGGCAGGGTATCTGGGGCCACCTGCTTCACTTCCCAGGCAGGGGCTGTTGGCATAGGAGAGTGCACAAGCGCTCATACAGAGCTGAAACCCTCCTTTATAATTTCCCTTTCCAGAACCCCTTTGCCGCATGGCACTGGTAGCGGAGCACACACTTTTCTTGTTGTCTTTTTGTAGCCACGGCATGCACTGGGTCACCTTTGCTGTTCCATTTTATTCTTTTTTTATTTTTTTGTCCCATCATTTCCAAGTAACGCTGTTCTGGGTAACATCAGACACTTTGTATTATGTGCAAAGTATTTCTCGTAAAGTAAAATTCAGGTTTCACACAGCTGGGTTTCCACTGCAGTTAGCTGTAACCATGCAGAGTCAAGTTGTTTTTGTACACAGCATTTATTTGCCTTTTGAAAACCCGAACACAGCGCTAATGAGAAGCAACTTTATTTCCTTTGTACTCTCTCGCTCGCTCGCCTCAGACTCCCCTAGCTACATCCAGCAGGGCTGTAACAATCATGGGGCACATAACTTACCACCCAGCCGGGTTGGCAGATTGCAGGCAAGCACAGCCGGTGTATCACTCATCTTGGGCAGCCGGTTTATTTATTTAGCTCTACTCTGACACAGAGCCCCTCATACTTTCAAAGTCACTGCCGCCGCACCCGGGATAGTACTGGGGGCTCCGATGGCACAGCAGCCAGCTCCCGCTGACAGGAGCACTACCCAGTTAGGGCAGGAACCACGGTGGGTGTGCGCAGCCATTGCGCACCCCCCATTCTCGCTCCTCTCTACCACGCGGCGGATACCACTTTGCTCCAGGTTGCATGATCTGTCTTGGGCATTGGGGCCTCTCCCTCCTGAGCTCTGAGACCAGAGCACTGCACACCTCACAGCATATATATCCGAACGCTCTGACAAAGAGTGTGTTAACTTTCCTTTTTACCGCCCGGCCATGGGGACACGAAGGGGCCTCAGCGGTGAGCCGCAGTCATTCTCTTCTCACTGCCTTCTTTAATCTTGCTGGCAGACGCTGCTCTCCTCCACAACGCAATCCCTCCATACTGCCTGGGGGGGAGGGGGGACAAGACCCACCCAGACCCCTCATAGGGCCCAGCTACCAGGTGCTGGACAGCCACGGCGGTCGGGCGGGCTCCTCTTTTCCTGGGGGGCATGGGAGCCCTCACTCCTTGTTGCCAATGTTATGTCCTGGGAGCACCCAGGCCAGGCAGACCAAGGCTGTGAGCACCCAGCCGACATGCTGGGGGGACCCAGAGGACCTTGGACTGCGGTCACGTAGCGTGCTGACATACAGGGATCACCCTGCATATGTTGGGAGCACCCGACATAATTTCCAGGCTGGGGCACTCAGTCAGCCTGTGAGTACAGAGGCTCCTCCTAGGCCTGAGGGGCACCCAGGCCTGCACCAGCAGACGATGCCCCGGCAATTGCCCAGCAGGGGCATAGGCTCTCCACAAGTAGAGTTGCCCAGCAGGGGCTCTACAGACATGGAGAACAGCCATGTGTGACAGCGTTGCCAGTCAGGGGCACTGTCACGTTGGAGGGCCTACTAGGGCAGGCCCTCAGCCAATTACGCAGCACCAGCATGGTGCTGCAGAATAACGACACATCACATCATGGTTGATTACTCTGAGGACTAAATGAGCGGGGGACCGCCCATTGCTTTTATTGAGTATAGTCACGTGGCTACTGCCACAAGCTCCTGGGAGATACCATGCTCCCAGGAGGGGTGACACATTACACCTACCATTACAGCTGGGGAAGCTGCCAGAGGTAAGAGATGCTGCTCCTGCGTGCCTAAGAGCTCAGGACTCAGTTTCTCTTCATGGGGGTTGAGCTCGACTGCTATGGTGCTGATATCAACAGGACTGGACAGTTTGTGACCCTTTTCCTTCATGGGCTCGATGCCAAGAAAGCATTTTGAGACAAGACTTTCCCAAGGAGATCTGAGCCTCCTTGAAAATCAGAGTGTTACACGGTATGTTTAGAGAGGAAGAAGAACATGAACATGTGAAGGATATGCCTCCAGGTCTACAAGCTCTGATCTACCCTCGGGAGAATGGATCAAATAGTTTGGCCCGGATGTGACGTCACTGCAGCTGCATGAGGATCTCCAGTAGATGATTTGCAAGTAGCTGCTGATTTTGTTTCACAGCTGGGCACTCACTTGAGGTCTGTTATAAATTCGGCTGTAGATACTCTGGGTTTAGCTACAGCAATAGAGCAGGTTACAATCCATACCATAACTGGTATTTTACAGCAGAAAATGTCATAAGTACCTTTACTGAGCTTTAGGAGGGCCCTATGGACACGCTGCTGTCTATTTAGTCTAAACATGCTAGCATGACTTGTGTTGAGAAGGATCTGGCCCAAAAGCATTGTGCTGGTCCAGGTGATCCAGGGAGCTTAGCGATACAAGCAGTAAGGAGGTAGGGCTACTGCATTCCCAACAACCCTCCCACCCTAGAGGTGAATGCTCTCGGGTGAAATATGTGTTGTGTCTGGCAGTCTTGAATGAAGGACTCTGAATAGGTCTTGCACCACCATTTGCTGTGGGATGGAGAATAATTGGGAGGAAAACAGTTGCCTTCAGATTTACAGCAATCTTTTTCCCAAATGATCCAGGGTGGGTAAGACACAGTTCACAATATTTCAGAGGTGGCCTCAATTGCATTGAATGTGTGGGCCACGCCATGGCCTCAGAAGTGGTTTTGTACCAGAACAGCTAACTTTAATCAGCACAATCAAAGTTATAAGAAATGTCCTTAGATGGGTTCAGTCTCTTTATAACGAAGTCAGATGAAAAGTCTGCAAAATGTAAGAACTCAAAGCAGAAAGTGACATTTTTGGTGTTTCCCCTCTTCTACTAAGTCATCATACTTCAGTGGCAGGCCTTATTACCTGCCAGCTAAAGGGCAGGAGTGGTTGCAACATTTCCAACAGCATATGCAGTGTCTCAGAGGAAGCCATTCCATCCACAGAGGAGGAGAGGTGCTCAAAACACAAAAGCCATTTGCTGCTTTGGTACCCTGCAGTCCTACAGCGCCCAAACTGCTTAAATGTTTTACTTATCATACGAGTCTCCTGAAGTGGGCAGGATTCGACTCATCTGGAAATCTTGGCAGAACATAACATCAGACAGATGAGTCCTTCTAATCCTACCAAAATCCCCTTCATTTGCCATTGGCTCCTCCAGACCAGAAATGTGCCTGCTAAAAATAACAGCTCAGCCTCTGCTAAAGAGAACGGTGGAATTTGTTCCACCAGAGGAAATCGGGAAAGTCTAATATTTCCACTACTTCCAAATTGCAAAGGAGCATGGGGGTCTCAAACCCATCATTGAGCTGAGGCTCTACAACAAACTTCTCGGGATTGACAGAGTCAAGATGGTTACCCTGACGCAGATCCTCCAGGCATTGGAATTAAACAATTAGTTGGTGCCAAATCTGCATGATGTTCTTATCCAACCCAGTCATAAGCAGTACCTTCATTTTGTGGTGGGAGACACTAGCAGTTTGTGGCACCCCTGATGAGCTTTTTCTTAACCCCAAGAATGTTTACAAGAGTGGAGGACTATCAGCACATGGAGAAGGTTGCATGTCTTGCCCTACCTCGATGATTGCTGCTGACCAGATCGGAACAGGATGCCCTATGGGACTGCAGAATAATGGGCACCCTGCTCCATCCATTAGATTTCTCTATCTTTCTAACAATGTCCATTCTGTCCCTTCCAAATTCTTACCTTTTAAAGTGGCTCTTCTTGAAACGGATACAGAGAATGTCCTACCTGCAGAGAGAGTGACAAATATTCAGATCATGATAGCCCTCTTCCAATAAAATGGGGGGTGCCCAGCTGAGGTTTTCATGAGGATTCTGGGGCTCATGGTGTCTGGTACCTCTGTATTCACGGAAGCAAAACTGCACATGTGGCTGCTACAGTGGTCCCTGAGACGCCAGTGGTCACAATTCAATGGGAGAATGAAGAACATTATCCAAGACCCCCCTCAGGGTCACAAGGACCTGATTTGGTGGACATCCATGACAAACCTCCTTTGGAGGGCCCCATTCCAACAACCATGGACGACAACCACTGTTGTCATTGATGTATCTCTCGTACAATGGTAAGCTTCTCTGCAGGAACTTTCAGTAAGAGGTTTGTGGAAGGCCCTGTGATTAATCCTTGGATATCATCACTTCTCCCCGAGGGGCAAGTTCAAGGGCCAGATAAGCTGCACCTGAGGAGGGACAGGGAGGTGAGGCCACTCCAATTATCCCCCTGGGGGTGGTACTCAGTGAGAGGATCTCATGGGGAGGGAACCCCTGTGGCAGCAGGGCCAACTATCCAGGTAGAACTAGGTATTCTCCACACCAATCCCCCTCACCTACCACACCCTTACCTTGTATCTCCATGTACATGTGTCATGTGGCCAAAATCATGCGAACTGGGACAAGGAAGAAGCTAGTCAACCCAAGGGAGAAATATATTATAATTACTGGAACGGGAAGACTAGTCTACCCAACGGAAGGCTACAGGACAGGTACTGAGACAAGGAGGCAATGCAGAAGCATGAAGAGCACTCCTGACCCCGCTAGTGAACATTTTAATGGGTCCCGAATACCTATTGGTCAAATAACATTCAAAATAGAAGAGGAAAAACAGGAGAGGAAGTGCAGTTCTCCCTGGATGAGCCAAAAGCAACATGGGCCAGCCAGTGGGGACAGAAGAAAGGTTAATGGTCCGGAGAAGAAGGGTAGAGATACCCTGGGAAGAATGGCTGAGAAAATAGCCCAGGAGAAAAGCTAAGAGAAGGTAATATGTGAAACAGTATGGGTCTGGGACACGCACCCACAAGAAGAAAATCTCATCAGTCATCTTCATAGTCGTAGTACCTGGCAGGTCAGTGTCCCAGGTCTGCCACACTACCAGCAAAGAATCCTGCGGGTCTGGGACTCACAGCCATAAGAATGGAACCCAAGTCTACATTGGGGAAAAGTGTACAAACCACAGAAAGAGGCCAGGGTAAGGGAGTCATTCCCCCTAGTGTTGTGAATTGTGAAGTAAGCCTGAGAAAAAGCCAGGGGAAGGGAGACATTCCCCCTTATGTTGTGAAGTGTGAAGTAAGCTTGAGAAAAAGCCAGGGGAAGGGAGAAATTCCCCCTGGTGTTGTGAACTGTAAAGTAAGCCTCAGAAAAGACCAGGGGAAGGAAAACATTCCCCCTTATGTTGTGAAGTGTGAAGTTAGCCTGAGAAAAAGCCAGGGGAAGGGAAACATTCCCCCTGGTGTTGTGAACTGTAAAGTAAGCCTCAGAAAAGACCAGGGTATGGAAAACATTCCCCCTTTTGTTGTGAAGTGTGAAGTTAGCCTGAGAAAAAGCCAGGGGAAGGGGGACATTCCCCCTGGTGTTGTGAACTGAGATGTAAGCCAGAGAAGAGGCCCGGGGAAGGGAAACATTTCTGCTGGTATTGTGAACTGCAAAGTAAGTCTGAGTAAAAGCCATGAGAAAGGAGACATTCCCCTGGCATTGTGAAAACACTGAGAGCAAGAAGCATTCAACAGGAACACAATAGCGAAGAAACAACCATGGGCAATAAGGAATTTGGAAGTTGAACTGGAACTTTACCTTTTAGGTTTTAACTGAGAACTTTGCTGCTTTTTAGCATTACAACCTGGAACATTGTTTTGTGCCTTGAAAAGGGATTGTGACCTGGGGAAGGGAGTCATTCCCTCAGGTTAATATCCCACCCAACAGTTAGAACTGTGATCCGTTGTCCAAAAGAAGGGAGATATTTTTCGGGACCTAGATGATCCTACTTGGTTTATTTATAAGTGTAAGGGACAGAAGTAGGTTTTTTGACACAGGACAGTGGACTCTTAACATCCTAACCAAATCCTTAGTATTTTAGTTGAGGTAGGGAACCTTCTCTTAAAGTAGGGAGAGGTAGGTTTTCACTTTATTTCTGGTATAATGAAAGTTTATGCCAACAACCATGCCACCTGTGTGTCAATCCTCTCCTTCTGCACACGTACACCCCTGAGAAGTACTTTCACATCAACTTACTGGAACTCAGAACAGGGCATTGTGATCGTTTTTATCACCACTTCAAAATACAGCTTTCCATGTCTTCATGGAAAACACCACTGCCATGCACTACATCAACCAGATGGGTAGTGTGGGATCGCTTAAGCTATGCAGTGAGTCCATACTTTTGAGTGATCGAGAATGTGTTGACAGTGACAGCATGTCCCCTCGATCACAATTTGAATGTACAGGCAAAGGGATTGAGTCAGCTCTTGGGGATGCCACATGAGTGGGAGCTGGAGGGGGAGACTGTGGAGGGGATCTTCTCCTCTTGGGGCATTTCAAAGTCGATGTATCCATAATCAGCTCCAGCAACAAGAGCAAGACATTTGCTCTACAGAAAGATGGTGGCCATCATATGGCAAGTGTAGCTTCAAATGAAACAATAATGGCATTACTTTATGCCAATATGTTAACAACTGCTAAAAATATAGTATGAAACCAATACATAAAGAAAATAATGAAATCCTATGCCTGGAACAGTCACAATATTTTAAGGTATAAATCCACGTATATATTCACTACCATCATACTGTCTGCAAGGTGCAGCCTCAATGATGCCATCATGTGCCTGGTTGCTTAGTCACCAAATGTATAGTCCCACATGTCCTGCTTCTCCCTTGGGCTGGGTGGATAGCTCAAGGGCAACACATTTGTCTTGGAAGCAATACAATGCATAGCAACACATGTTCGAATCCTTGTCTCATGCTTAGAAACAGGTCTCTGGTATTTAGCACATTATGAAATAACAATTATAATGATATGCCAGGTAGAGCCTTAAATGTTCTTATAATGCCATCATGTAAAGGACAAGGTTGTCAAATGTAAGCTATTGCTTTGCAGGGCCTGCTTTCAGCTGCCATATACCACATCTAATGTCATTGCATGCACGGTATAGTCACCATATTTAACGTATAGCCCTACACTTCCAGTTTTTTTAATGAAATGTCTTAATAATGCCTCCATATCGATTTATATAGTAAAGCATGTAAGGAACAGCCTCAAATGTCCAGGCGTTTATTGATCATATGGCCGATGGAGCCTTAAATGCCCCAATAAATTCCAACAGCAATTGGCGTGAAACAAGGTTGTAACCTTGCGGCAGTACTATTTAATCTCTATCTATCGGACATTGAAGATCTCTGGGAGTCTTCACAAATTAACGCGGTTCGGCTTGGCAAACTTAAACTTTCTTGGTTAGCATATGCTGATGATGTGCTTCTATTTGATAGCACGCATTCCGGCCTTCAGAAGAAACTTGAAATCTTCAATCAATTTTGTGTATTAAACATTCTTACGATAAATTTCTCCAAATCTAACATCTTAGTCTTATCTTCCAAAAAAAAGTGCGGAAATTTAGTTGGCATATCGACTTAAATCATCTTCAAATTGTTACACAAACTACATACTTTGGATATAATCTTGCCAATAATTCCTCTGCTACCTTCTGGTATAAAGCATTGAGTGAAAAAATGATTCCTTTACAAAACCAAATGAAAATCATTTTTCGAAAATATTGTATGTTTTCTTTAGTACCATTGTTTGAATTTTATTCAAAGAAGGTGGAAGCAATCATTTTATATGGTCTTGATCTCTGTCTTTTAGACGTATCCATCTTCTTAAACAAACTTCAGGCTAAATTATGGAAGGCAACCTTAGGACTACCAACATATCTTCCAAATGCCATCCTTCGTCACGAATTAGGCTTAAACTCGTTGGCAGTGCGTCATAACTGGCGCAATCTCAAAACCTTTGCAAAGATGAACTTTCCGATTGAAAATTCACTTTATGAAGACTTGTACATCATGTTACAAACTCTACATCCGAGATCGATAAGAAATTTTCAAAAGCGTATTTTCTCTATCTTATTTGGAATAAATATATCTCCTCACGAGTTAGAGGATAATCTATCCACTGCACATAAACGGTTATTTTGGAATGACTGGGCAGCTACGTGTGATCAAATCTCACTTTACGCATCATTTTCGGAATACGCATCCTTTAGACACAAACGATCTCCACGCTTACAATATCTATTGTTATGCCCGAGTGCTGAAACTCGGATGCATTATTTGCGCTTTCGCTTAGATCTTTTACCAACAAAAGTAAGAACAAAACACTGGGTTAAAACTGCTTATAATGTTCAAGATGATTCTTGTAGATTTTGTAACAACACTAATGCTTTAGGAACTTTAAAACATCTCTTTCTGACATGTCCTTTTTTTGAAACAGATAGGATGTTAAACCTTAAGTCCTTCACTTTCACACACTCAGAAGTTGGAAGAGAGCTAATATGGTCTTGGTGCATGTGGGGATCTTGTAATTCCATTATTTTTGCAACTGTGCGCTTAGTGAAAATTATTGAATCAGCTTTAAATGTGTATATCGTGACCTAAAGTTTGTGTATTTATATATTTGTTTGTATTTTGAATCTATATGCTATAATTCATCATGTTAGCGAATTATGTAATTATATATTGTTTTGTTGTGTAGGATTTATACTCTATTTTTTATTAATGTATGTACTATTCTAGAATCAGAGACACTTTTAATTTATTGTTTTCTTATGATGCATGGACAGTAACTGCATTTATTTGGTCTTTTAATATTGGAAGTATGAACATTTTTACATCATGATGAAATTTATGGAAGTATATAAGAACTGCATCAATATTTTGTAAAAATGCGTATGCATCAAAAACAAAATTTTAAATAAAAAAAAAATAATAAATGCCCCAATAATGCCATCATTTGCTGTTATAATCACAATCGGCAAGGAAAGGTTCCACATGTCGAGGTGACCGCATCATATGCTATGTTATGTTATGTTATGCTAAAATGCTGAATCACAACCATTGTAGTTTCAAAGTGCATGTTCTTCTTTCTAAAATGGCAAATTGTGCCCTCGGCCGGGGTAACCAGACCTTGGTCTGCTGGAAGGAAGAGTGTGAACTAGGTTAAGGTACATGATGGGAATGCCACGTGCAGTCTCAAAGTTCCCAATAATGTAATTGTGGAACATAGAATATATAGACCATAATGTAAATGACATCACTGAACAGGATAATAGAACTGTTCAGGCAAGCAGCAGGATGCCACATGGACACTATCCTCACAGATGGAACTGAAGGATTATGACTCCCACTGAAAGAGGCTAGGGGACTATGGTACCCATGGGTCTCATGTGTCCCCTCCTACCCCACTCGCTCTCCCTGGGCATATACACCGGCCACTCTTTCCTTTCTCCACACACAACCATTGCTGATCTGAACTCCCACTCTCTTTCTGGACCCGCAATGGGTCAGGGAAATTATTCAGTCTCACTCGATGCATAGATACCGGAAGCTTGACTTTGGCTAACTTACCAACCTTGACATATTGCTCAAGTGCTGCCTCCCTGCTATCATACTGTCTCCCAATTTGCCTCAACTCCACCCCACCCCTCCACCCCCTCTGCACAAATTGGCACCCACACCTGGCCTTCCCCTACAATTGAAGTTCCACCAAGGCTAGACTGTCATATCAACTTCCTTTCCTCTCATGATATCAAAGATGGTGCCCCAATAACAGAACTGGACACATTGCATTAACTCCACAACAATGCTTGTTTAATTCTTTCTCATACTATGCCTACAGTGTGACAAGCCTATAGGGTCTCCTTTGAGCAAACATTTAAATCTTTCAACTTGGCAGTGGCTTAGAGGTTCACATACTTGGGTTTTAATTAATTATATGCCACACTCTTGCTTGAAGTCAGACATCTACTCGAGCAGAACTGATCCTTGTTATCTGATGCAAAGAACTCAGGCAGCCCTCTATTCAAAAAATGTCGCACAGAAACCTAGGATCCTGTAGCTGGTGGGGCCATGGAGGAACCTTTCCACTGCCCACTTGCTGTAATAGTAGATTAGGACCGTCACATGTTGTTTATTATAGTGTGAGACATGACAGTCCTGGCAAGGTCAGTGTCCACCTTGTTTCAGGTGCCGGCAGGGCTGTACAGGCAAAAGGGGAAAAGCCTGCAATGTGGGTCCCTTCCTGTTAGGCGGAAACCTGTGCAGTTCCCTCTGGGACCACTGCAAACGATTAAGGACTACAGGTGTTTGGCAGTAAACCCACTTGGTAGCAGTCTGTACCACACAGATTCACTTGGTAGCTGTGGCTGAGCAGTCAGACTTCCCTCAAGAAGAGTTAGGCAGTATGTGGAGTGTACAAAATAGGGCACTTTTCACAGTAGAACAAGCAAACACGGAACAAGGCTTTGGTGTAAAGATATATAGTTATTTATTTATAAAAACACATCTATGAAAAACACTCTGGCACTAAAACGGTAAACACTTCATTCACAATTACTAGAAGAAAAAGATCAAACCCCCTAACAATAGTTCGACAAGTTTAGGTTCAACGGCATCACTTATTTGCAGACAGAGGTGTATGCTTTAACCTAGATGGCACTCTAGTATTCGTTAGGACGGGAGAGAAAAATAAGGCAGGTTATGAAATCAACTCGGTACCAATACTTTTACGAACAAATGCAAGGCAAGTAAAGCAGGGTCTACTGCAGATCACAAAGTTCAGAGGCCAGGCCCACTCGGAGAGAGGCAAGGCGATGTGTCCCAAAAAGTGTCTCAGTGGAAATGCGCTTCGAGTCTTTATCGCAAGTTGTTATGGAAAGATTGGACCAGTTCAGAACAGAAAGTTAAGAAAGCTTGGAGGCGACCCAATGGAAAGGCGAGGATTAAGACACCTCACTCTATCCGGCAGAAAGGGAAGCCAGGCGGACACGGTACCTTGTTTGTGGAGAGACAGCTCCGGCGGGGGCAGTTGTTCCTGGTGGTGGATGCACGTCGGGTCTTTGCCAAGAGTAGAGATGATCTCGTCGTTGAAGAAAAGTGAAGTCCGGTGCACCACCAGGGAAGAGACCAGCCGCGGAGTGCTCCGTCACAAGGCACCACCTTTTGGTCGCGGTACAGGGGTAGTGGCTATCCGGTTGCCAAGGTGCTCTGCACGGGCAATTCGACCACTGTGTCCTGGAGCGAAGAAAAAGCAAAGGGGACTGGTTGTTGCCACCAGTCAGGGGAAGAGTCTCTCCGGCCGGGAGATCTCCTCTGTTGTCGGGAAGTGGTGAGTCGGTTCAGCAGGGCTCCACCGGAGGTGTCGTCGTTGCAGGTCGGCTCAGCTTTACCCTCGTCGGATTCTTAGGTCCTGTGGCGACTTCTGAAGATCCAGTCCCAAAAGCCCTGCTTTTATGCAGAAAACCCCATTCATTCAGCCTAGCTGTCAATCAAAACACGCTAAGTGGTGAGCAGGGTGGCTCACCACTTGGGCCAATCACACCAGAGTGCGACCGGAGTTGGCAAGGCAACTCGGTCCAGGGTGCCTAAATCCCCTCCCACGCCCCCTATGGTACCCAGACAGAATGGCACCACTTTGGAGGGCCTCTGCGTAGAGGCCTGCCAAAAGTGGAACAAAGGGCTCAACCTTTGGTTTAGGAGTCACAGAGACGAACACAGACGCCATTTTTAAAACCGAGTTCTGGCAGAAAATACCAACCGATAGATTAATTTAAGATAAATAACCCGGTGGTATGTTAGAGATTAACGAGGAAAAGTATTAACCTCCAACAATGGGAAGAATCCCATAGAGTTATATTCGGGGTCGAATATAACAAGTAGTTTCCACTGCCACCAGCCAAAACTCGACGAGGGGGGACGGGACAGTGCCCCCTCGAATAACAGACCTAGGAGTAATCGAATTACCCCTACTAGTACGTCCACAATAGGATGGTGTGTACTAGTTCTGTTAGTAAATTTAGGTCTAGTAAAGCCAATGGTGACTTTACATGCCCGGGGAGACAGTAGTCAGTCCCCGGGTATGGAGTCTATGATGGAGGTCCGCTAGGACGCCCCAGTGCTACGGCACGGAGGGTGCGTTGTAGCACACATAGCAAAACATATGAGACCCTATGGGGTAAAAGACCCCATAGCCCATAGAACACATTGACATTCAAAGGAATTACACACATTCATGTCCAAGAGTGGGAGAAAAAGAGTCTCACTCTTGGCAGGATGGAAAAAACAAACTCCAGAAATCCAGCAAAGCTGCTGGGGGACTCACTAGGTTAGGAAATTCAGCCTAAACAGAGAATTCTCCCTAACACTAACCACTACTTGCACAATTTAGCACAACCTCTACTCAATCTCACAAGCCTATCCAAAAGTAGGTCCATGCCTTCACATCAGAGAAAGTGCTTGATTTCTGAGGTACCCATGCGCCTGCATAGGCTGCACCTTTGCATTCGACTGTCTCTCCACCTGCGATGGCATTATCTTGCCACTTCAGAAGACTGAATGTGCTGATAGGGGTGCAACTCACCATCCAGTTCTTTTGCCACTGACCACTCACCCAATAAGAACTCACAAACCCTAAAAAGTCTAAGGTGTATGGTTGAAGCCCTGTCCCATGCTTCTCTTAGGATCTGCCCGAGGCAAACTCCACCCTCTAACAGTCCTTAATGGTGAGCACTGATGTACTGTAAACTCGCCTTTTGGTGCACACCTCAATACATATACAAAATTAAGTATAGATTTTCAATATGTTTAGGTGCAGGGGAGTAAAAATGACCCTGACACGAGGTCAAAAAACAAACAGTGACTAAAGAAAGTCCATACTATGAACTCTCCCGTCCTCTGCACATTATGTGCTGATTATCAGCTGTTAAGTATACTAGAACTCTAGTTCACAAAATTCCCAAAAAATACATGGATACAAAGAGTCACTGAACCAGAAATGGTGTAATATATCAAATTAGTAAAGCAATGCTTAAATATGCAGATTCATGTAGAAGCCAGAAGCCAATCCAATCTAGCTCTACTCGGCTCGGGAAAACCCCTTTTTCAAGAGCAATACATACTGTGGATTGAAGCCAAACAGTATTGCAAGGCAGAATACAATAGCAGATGTTAGTGCACTCCCACCCTCACTTTCATCACATGAAAAGCAGTCTGCTAAAATGTGTTCTTCCCCTGGGACATGCAAGACAGAGAAGTTCTATTATAGCAGTCTGTAAATTGGTCTCAGCATTCTTAGGAACAACCTCTCACACCCCAGTTGGATAGTAAATACTCTCTACTTCCTCTCTGACACCCCTACCTTTCCTCCCTCCTCTCATTTTACTCCCCTTCCCGCTCTCTCCGCTCAGCAGACCACTACCTCCTCACAGTACCCCCAGCCCCTTGTGCCCCCTCACGCTTCCGCTCTTTCCAACTCTTGCCCCCCCTACACTGGAACTCCCTCCCGCTCTCCATCCGCTCCACCCCTACCTACTCATCCTTCCGCCACTCCCTGAAAGCCCATCTTCTTCGCTTCCACCCTGAATTCCCTTCCCTACCCCTCCCCTCCTACTCTTACCCCCCTCCTTTCCCCTCATCCTCTCTCCTTCCCTTCTGACCTTAAATTAGTAATAAATACTACTCAAGGGCAATGAGGGCACCAGATCACTCCCCCTTCCCTTCTCCTCCCTACCCTCCCTCAACCTCCCCCTACCTCATATCCTACACCGTAACTCCCTTCACCTACCCCCTCATCTACCCTCCCCCCCTTTGCCCCCCTTGTAAATAGTTCTACTCATTGTTCTAATGACCTGTTCATGTTTATATATATATATATGCCTCTCTCACTTTTGTACCTGTTGTTTTATTGTAAAGCGCTTTGGCTTAAAGCGCTATATAAATTCAATGAACATAAACATAACATAAACATAAATACACCCAGAGATTATGTTCAGTCTTCACAGTGAAAAGGAATCTCCATAAGAACTTGAATTGTTCAATGACCCATACATATGCCAACGTCACCTTCTTAGTCATAGATTATTTCTGTTCCGCTGGTTTCAATACGCATGATACATACTCATTCACTGAGGCCAAAAACACAGAATATCCTCCTGAAAACAGACTTCAACTGTGAACTCCACGGAGGTGTGTGCATGCATCTATGAAAAACGGATGGAGTTGAAGCCAACCGAAAAAGCATGCAGAAAAAAACTGTGCAGGTCAAAAGAACTGTGACAAAGATAGTGTACTCCGTTGATTACTGATGCAGGGTATTTGGTGGTAAGCTGACCACACGGGCCCCTTCCATCAGTCTGAATAATTCAGATAGATTAAGTAAGAGATGGGTGCCAACAATAACTGGAGTTCAGGCAGGATAGAGCCTTACACATTCACAGATGGCCATCCACCTTCAGGGATGACTGGGTGGTCTCACTCACAGGACTCAACCACCTCTATGATTTCACTTTCCACAAGTCCCTTCTGTATTTGCTTAACCTAACACTTCTTCAGGAATAGGTCCGGTCTACCCTATGCCACACTATCACTGTTTCCAGTATGATGTGGTGTGGAAAGTTCCCCACAAGCGAATTTCCCACAACTCTCTCTCCCTTCAGTGATTGATTTTGACTCGGTTAATTATATAATATTTACATCGACTGCTGGACCCAATTTGACATGTTGAGCTGTCTGCTCCAACCAAAATGTGGTCCCTTTTTCCTCCCATGTATATCTTCACCTGCTCTCAGCGATACTTGAATGGGAGAGGGCTGTTCAAGTGCCCCATCACTCAGAGATTGTATTATGAGTAGCACCCCAGATTGATATCTGCTGTGTTGATGCTCTTGAGGGCTGTGGCATATAAATCCTTCTTGATAAAGCTGTACAGAAAGACAGAGTCAAATAGACCTCTTACCCTCATGCCCTCCTCTATTTGTTACTGCTTTTATGAATTTATCTTTGACTCAAGGGGAAGTGCCCCCCCCTACTCAAACAAGCTCTGGTGTCTCCGCTTTTAACAATTTTAACAATCCTTGGAGCTTGCCGTTTTACAGAAGTATAGGCCAAGTATGGCCCTCCCATGGGTTGCAAATCACCAAATGCTCAGGCTCTCAGTTCTGCTAGCCAGACAGGCTGGCACTAAGGTCTTCTATGCCAGGGCCACACCGAGGACACATGAGCTTTTGATATTGATATTTTATTTGTATTGCACTCGTACACCAGTGTTCCAGAGCGTGACAAGGCAAGGGAGGGGAACAAAGGAGAACAAAAAACAACGATCTTACTAGGCCCAGTGACATTGAGAACACGCAAGTGCATGGAAGAGGGAAAAGGGGAAAAGTGCACGGAAGGGGGAAGTGGAAAGTACTGAGCAAAGGAAAAACAAATAAATAATCAAAATAAATAATAACAGAGGTAGTGCAGCCAACGAGTGGCAAGTGCTGGGTTTAAGGCAACAGACAGGGTGTGTCTGGTAAGTGCAGGAAAAAAGGGGGGGCTGTATGGTTACAGATAGAGACCCCAGTGCAAGGGATTACCAGGAGGCCGTGCGGGTGGGTGACAGGGTGAGCAGGTACCTAGGCCCGGAGGACAGAGGGTGGTCAGGTGCACGGTGCCGAGAGAGAACAGATCAACAGGGGAGAGGAGGGGCGAAGGCAGAAGCAAAGAGGAAGGTCTTGAGGTGCTCACAGATCCGGAGATGGTTCTCCTCAAGTTTCAGAGTGGCAAGGAGGCTGGTCCAGAGGGAGGCCCCAGCCGAAGACAGAGATCTACCCCCAGCACATTTCTTTGAAAAACGACTGACCCTGAGGGAGTTAGAGGTAGAGGAGCGAAGAGCTCAAGAGGGGAGGTATTTGCAGAGGGATAGCTGAAGGTATTTAAGACCCAGGCCACAGAAAGCCTTGTGGACAATGCAAAAGGTTTTGAATTGAATCCTTGCATCCACTGGGAGCCAATTAAGAGATTTCAGAACTGGAGAGATACAATCCCTTGGCATGAGGCCAAGGACAAGGCTTGCGGTCCTGTTCTGGATTAGTTGTAGAAGGCTGAGAGTAGTGGCAGGTAGATTTAGAAAGAGGCTGTTACAATAGTCCAACGTAGAGAGAACCAGAGCTTGGGAGACAGTGAGCTTCTGGGGGAAGGAGAGCAAAGGAAGAGTACCTCTGAGGAGGTGCAGAGGTGCAGTAGGAAGTTTGACTTTTTAGAGACAACAGAGATGTGGGCGAAGAAGGAAAGTGTTCAGTTAAAGATGATCCTGAGGTTCTTAGCCTCGCAGGTGGGGACAGGAGGAGGGCCAAGGGAGGCCGGCCAGAGATGGAGGTGAAAGGATGGTGAGGATCTCCATCGCGCTGGCATCTAGACAAAGATTGTTGGCGGCACACCAATCTTGAATGGCAGTTAGGCAATCAGAGATAAGAGAAGGAGAGGAGGTGGCCGAGGGCAGCCTGAAAATGAGTTGAGTTTCGTCAGCCTAGCACTGGATATTTGAGCAGAAAATGACAATGCAGTGAGCGAGAGTTGCCATGTATTGGTTGAAAAGCCAGGGCGAGAGGTTAGACCCCTGGGGAACACCACTGGTAGAGAGGGAGATAGATGATAGGAAGGACCCAAGTTGTACCTGGAAGGGTCGATCGGAGAGGAAATAGGTCAGCCAGGCCAGAGCCTGATCAGTGATACCCAGGTTATCAAGGAGACGGTTGAGCAGGATTCTATGGTGTACCATGTCGAAAGCAGAAAAGAGTGTTCGAGTAGGATGAGAACAGAGGGAATGTTAGATTCAAGGTTGGAGAACAAATCTTCATGGATGTTCAGGAGAGCAATTTCCTTGCTTCTGGCAGCTCTGAAGCCAGGCTGGTGGTCATGGAGAAAGCCAACAGAATATAAATGAAGGTTAAGCTGAGAGATGGCCATCTTTTCCAGGAGTTTGCCCAGAAAGGGAGTGATGAAAATGTGTCGATAGTTAGCCGGACAAGAAGGATCAGCTGTGTGTTTCTTGAGAAGAGGATGCACACTGGAGTGCTTCAGAGGGGAGCGAAAGGCTTCTGAGGCAAAGGAGATGTTGCAAAATTCATCAAGGGTCGGAGCAAAGGTATCAATGTGGTCCTTGATGGTTTTAGAGGAACAGGGATGAACCTGTTTTGACAAGCCTTTCATAGATCGGACATTTCTAGCGACCTCATCAGGGGAGAAAAGAAGAAAGGATGAGAAAGTGGGTGGGGGGGGGGTGGCTGAAGGAGGGTCAGCATTTAAAGACGGAGAGGGGAGAGGGGGGGAGGGGAGCTTTGGAGGTGAGTGAATTTTTATGCCTATCACAATGCCATTCAAATCCAGTCTCAGGCCTAGCCAGCAGAAACAGAAATCTCAAGCCAAGGCCCGCTGGTCACTATGTCCATCGGGCACAGAACAGCAGACCAACATGCTAGCAATTACAATGATTACTGGACGGAAGCAGTTTGCGGTTAGGTGTTTGGATTAAGCACAATTCTCCCCCAGTCAGGCATAGGGATACCAGGAAATGGAAGAATAGGCACACTGCAGCTGGCCATCACAGCTTGACGCCTGGATGCCCCTTTATGTAGAAAGGAATACATACACCCACATACATAAGTACAATTATAAAAACGCATTAAGAGCTTCTGTTGAACATATCACAGAAGTCATATGTATTGCAATTAACATTTTACTGCTGAGAGTCTCCAGGACAACCATTCAGGAGAATGCAATTTAAATTAGATGTCAACTCAGATCTATGTCATTTGGAGCAACATGGAAAAAGTCAATGGTGTAATGGCTTGTCGCTCTACTTCACTTTTCACATCACATCAGCAAATGCTCCTCTGTCTGCAAACAGTACAGCCATCCAACTTGTCTCCAGACACATCAATGCCACAGTGTACATAATGGCAGCAAAATGGATGTGATAACTTCAGACATATATACGTCCCCTGACGACGTGCTGTATATAGACCATCAGACCCCAACCTCACATTTGTGAACAGCCTCACCTTCACTTTTTACATCATCATCTGCCTGTCAATAACTGAAATGCCAATGCATGGCAACTACCATCACCTGCATCACTTCTCTACAGGGCCCTAGCAACTCCTACCTTATCTTGGCAGGAATGTTGTGCACATATGCCTCTCTGACTTACGTGTGTAAGGGCCACATTACAAGTACGGCAGTGCCGGTAAGAATGGCAGTAGGGCAGAGTTAATTCCATTACTGCCCCACATTAGTGTACATTATTACTGCGCCAGGATACTATGAGTTTGGTGGCGAAGTATAGGATTTTTCTCCAGAAAAAAACCTGGAGGTGAGTCTGCCAACTTGCTGCCAAAAATCAGCAAAAAAATGTGTAATTACCACCACAGAAATACAGCTGGCGGTAAATCCTTGTACAGTCATATGAGTGTCCGTAAAGGTAATTGCGTTTGGCAGCAAATAAGTGGATTTACCCCCAAATTACCACCAAACTCGCAACGAGGCCTTTTCTTCCGTTATGTCCCCCACACACTTCCAACCTATAATAAAACAATTTTGAACTGTTATGATAGTTTATTTATAACGCACTTATTACCGAGAGATTACTAAGCGCGGACACGGGGAACGAACTTGTGTTGCTCTGTGTCGTCTTGCTTCCAAGGCGAGCACGTTGCTGCTGAGCTATCCTCCCGCGTTGAATATTGTTCTGCCTCACACCTTCAACTCTGTCCAGTAAACACTAAGGGTGAACAATAGAATGAGGCCCATGATCCAACCACAGAGCCTTAATCCGAAGAAAGTCCATGTATCATATCTTTCAGATGTCCAGCCACTAAAAGCAGGACATCTACAAACAGAACCCCCTCTTTCACACATCTACCTACAGGCGGTTTCAGTGCAATGGCCCTGATGGCCTGTCTTATGTTATTTAGTACTCAGCAGAATACCAAATAGTCTGTCAAATATTCAGCCAAAGTCTAATATGAGGAGGAATAGTTTTTTTTATTTAGTAAAGCATGTTATAAACTTGAAAACTACACCTTTTTTAAAAAAAAGGAAACACTATTTTCAATATGTGTTCCCATGTTTGTTTATTTTCTCTTTGTTTTAATCAACATATGCTCCATATTGAAAGCATACAAGGCAGTAAAAAACGGATTAACACAAAAGCACTGTCCAAATATGTCTAATGGATGTTGCACATGCACAAGCAGTGTGAAAGTGGTAATTCCCCACAGTTACTGTAAAACCGTACAATAAATGGACACCATTGGACACACCCCAGTAGGGAATGGGACCAGGAGAGATGGCGAGTGAGTAAAAGATATTCGTTATATAAAGATCAAATGGGGGATGCAGAGGACTCTGCTACTCCGAGCGCGCTCTGCTCATGATACAGAAAACATCACATTTTAAGTCCAAAACGCGTCATCTATGACGCATTCTATATGAGTTTCATGAATATGTTCCATTGGTTAAGCTGAACAAGACATTATACAATGGGCCTCATTACGACCCAGGACTAATGGGTTAACAGCGCCGTAAAAGGCTGCGGCGCCGTTAACCTATTAGTGCCTAATTAAGAGGTCCCTTTGCGGGACCCGACCTTAATGGCTGGTTTTACCAGCCGTTAAAGTAGGGACCCGCAAAGGGACCTTGGTGCTAAGTACGGTCCCGCAATTTGCGGCACCGTACTTAGCGCCTTCCCCATTCCCATTGAGCCCTATGGGGCTAAAATGGGAATGGGGAAGGGCCATGGCGGCATGGGGAATTACCGCCCCGCCAACCTAGGAATGGGGTGGTAATTCCCCATTCCGCCATGGCGGAAATCGGCATGGACAATGGTGCTTATAGCACCATGGTCCTCCGCCTGGGTCGTAATGAGGCCCAATGTGTAGTACTGCTGCCGCTGGATTGGCTGGGGTGGAATTTGTTCCTTCTCGAGGCGTGTGTGGCAGTTGGGCTCATCAGGAAGGGGCAGCGGTTCAAGACGTGTCCACACAGTTGTAACTCTAACTAAGCTAAACTTCACAATAATCATGGGCATGCAAGATTGAATATGACACACAAGACTTCTCATAAAACATTATTGTCTATAACTTGTAGCAATAGATGTACATTCTTGACCTGGAGCAAAGGGGCCAGAGGTGCGGTGGTCCAGGTGCCTTATCTTGGCGTGTGCTGTTGGGGCACATTTATCAGGTGCCTCAGAGTTGCTTCATGGTGCAGTACGCCTTCCTTGGGCCTAGGCCTGCTGTGACCCCGAATGTGCTGGTAGGCAGGTAGGTTTGTTAATTGTAAGTCTTTGTTCTGTTTATGGTGGGAATTTGTTAATATCTTTATCGCCTTCTTTTCAGGTGGAAAGGTCTTGATGCTGGCGTGCCAGATGGAGAGGCATGTTTTCTAGGTAAGAGAAAGCGCGAAGCGCAGCGCCTGTATTGTCTTTTGAAGTTAACCTGTGTTTTCTTCTTCTCCTCACAGGCCGCTGTGGTGCTGCGAGTGGTTGAGAGCGCGATGAAAAACATGCCCCCGGAATCCTTTAAGGTAAGTACAGCACTGTGAGGTTGTTTAATACTGAAAGCGAACCTGAATATGTCTCTTTTCATTTGCAGATGTTGCTATGGTGCTCCGGATGGAAGCGTGGCATAGCGCAATGGAATTCAGGTAAGACTGATGGAATTCAATGTTTTGGAAGCGCGCATTCTAATATTGTTTTTCCCTTTCTCGTTATTGCAAGTCGCAATGTTCGAACAGCAGTTGTGGTAGCGGTTCGCCGGAAGTCCTTAAGCTAGTACTCACAGGTGAGTGATGTTTCTTCTTCTCTCGGTTTCCAAAGATTGCAGCCCATTTTAGATGCTGAGTGCTGGATGGTGTTTTCTCAGGTAAGGCAGAATAATCTTGTTCTTGTTCTTGCAGGATTACAGGAAGATGCTGAAGACCAGGAGCTGAACACAGTGAGCGTCACGCTGCGGGTTGCAGAATAACTCGAAGCGTGTTCTGCAGTCAAGGTGTGGTTTATATAGCCCAGGTAAAGTAGTACCAGGGAAAGTAGTTCCAGGCCTGCTACACCCAAAACACTAGATCGCATGGCTTGTTTCTTAGTACTAGACTGTGTGGGTGCTTCCATGTTGGATTTAAAGGCCCATGTACATAAATGGGACCTAGTTTGAACAGCCCTTCCTTCCTACAAATGAGTCTGGTGCCAAAGGCGCCAGGACTGGCTCCAGGAGCTCTTTTGCAATGGTTTTAAGGCCCTCAGGGTTCTGGTGGGAGACTGCTTGTGCAACAACTTGTGCCCCCTCACAGTGGTCATGACATCACTCCCCCCCAAGGCCCCTGTCCAGTCCGGGTTTGGTGGGGTTATCCAGGTGAAACCTCTTAATCAGACGTGGTGTGTGAATATGTTCACTTGGTTCCCAACTTCTGTCTTGAGGTCCGTACCCTTTCCAGTCCACTAAATAGTATAGCTTAGATCTGGTACGTTTCGAATCCAGGATGTTTTCAACTTCAAATTCAGGATCTCCATCAACTCGCACAGGTTTTGGTGGTGTTAAGACCCGGGTTCCTGGTTGTACAGGTTTTACAAGTGACACATTGAACACCGGATGAATTTGCATGCTTGGTGGTAAGGCTAACTGGACGGCCACCGGATTTATCACCAATTCGATAGTATAGGGTCCTAGATATCTTGGACAAAAGGTCTGGGTACCTTTTATGGGCACATGTTTTGATGCCAACCAGACTTCGTCTCCAACGTGGTAATCGGGAGCTTTCTTTTGATGCCGGTCCAAGAATTTTTTTTGTCTGTCTTTGGATTGCAGTAAATGTTCATTTGCCCTGTTGAAGGCTTGGGTTATGCTTGTGTGTAGAGTCTTTACCGCTGGCATTTCCAAGGTTGTGGGGGAGTCTAGTTCAGAGGTACGTGAATGTCTTCAGTATATTGTGTAGAACAGGCTTTGTTCTGTGCGGGTGTGTATGGAGTTATTGTATGTGTATTCCGCTATCCATAACAAGTCTTTCCAATTCTCTTCCACTTGATGCAGCATGCAACGTAGATACTGCTATAATGTCTGGTTTGTTCTTTCTGTTTGTCCATCCGTTTGGGGGTGATGGCTAGTGGATAATCGAACATCGATTTGTGCCATGGTACAACATTTCCTCCAGAAGTTGGATACAAATTGGCTTCCACGATCTGAGATTAGGACTGAGGGGAAACCATGCAGTTTTATAATCTGTTCAAGAAATGCTTTTGCCAGACCAGTAGCGTTAGGAAGTCTTTTGAATGGAATGAAATGTGCCATTTTAGAGAACAGGTCTACAACTACCAGAATGGTATTAAAACCTTGACAGGGAGGCAAGTCTGTAATAAAATCAAGAGAAAGAGTTTTCCAGGGAGCTGGTGGAATATCCAGTGGTTGTAGGAGGCCAGCTGGTTTCTGTTTTTGTGATTTATTCTGTGCACATATCCCACAGGATAGAACGAATCGAGCAATGTCCTTACGCCAGGTTGGCCACCAGAAGTAGGGAAATCCATCCAGAACCGTGTGATGTTCATTTTGGGAATTCCATTTCTGCAAGATCTCGGGGTTCATTAAGGTTTGAATCTTATCTTGAAGTTCACTCAGAGTCAATGTGGTGGTGAGTCCCAGTAGTTTTTCACTTGGGATGATGGCAACAGGGTCCAGGATACTGTTAGTTTTCTCTTCAACACCCATACGAGACAAGGCATCAGCCTTCCCATTCCGAACTCCCGATCAGTATGTTATTATGTAAACGTATTCTGCAAAGAATAGAGCCCACCGCAACTGTTGTGACGATTGTGCTTTGCTGACTTGAGGTATTGAAGGTTTCAGTGATCTTTGATTACTGTGATGGTATGCCTGGCACCTAATAGATACTGCCGCCAGGCTTTGAAAGCTGATTTTATTGCCAACATTTCTTTGTCTGTAATTGCATAGTTAAGTTCTGGTGGTGAGAATTTACGTGACCAAAAGGCCACGGGGTGTAAATGGACTGTCTCTGGATCTCTTTGAGAGAGAACTGCTCCCATAGCTACGCTGGAAGCATCAGTTTCCACTACATAGGGGAGATCAGGGTGAGGATGTCGTATAATTGGTGCAGAGGTGAATCTTTTCTTGAGTTCTTGAAAGGCCTGTTCCCCCTCTTCAGTCCATTGGAATTTTTTGTTGTTTTTTCTCAGTAACAATGTGATTGGGTATACTATCCGTGAGAAATCTGGGCTAAATCGGCGATAAAAATTTGCAAAGCCGAGCATGGTTTGGGTTCCTTTAAGTGAAGAAGGTGACGGCCAATTAAGGATGGCATCTACTTTGTGTAAATCCATCTTGACTCCCTTTGGCGAGAGAACAAACCCGAGGAACTCAACTTCGGTGACATGGAAGGAGCATTTCTCGAGTTTAGCATACAGTTTGTGCTGGCAAAGTTTTGCAAGGACTGAGCGAACATGTTTCACATGATCTCTTTCAGAGAGGGAATACACCAGGATGTCGTCAATATAGACCAGGGCACAGACATCGATTAATTCCCGTAATACATCATTCATGAAGTATTGGAACACTGTGGGAGCGTTGCACAACCCGAAAGGCATTACCTGATATTCGTACAGGCCATACTTGGTGCGAAACGCGGTTTTCCATTCATCCCCTTTCTTTACATGTACAAGGTGGTTTGCTCCTCTGAGGTCTAGTTTGGTGTAGATTCGGGCATCCTTGACTTGGTCCAACAGTTCCGGGATAAGGGGCAAAGGGTAGCGGTTTTGTACTGTGATTTGATTAAGTGTGCGGTAATCGATGCAAGTCTTCAAATCTCCTTCCTTCTTGGGTACGAAGAATAAGGGAGAGGCTGCCGGTGACTTTGACAGGCAGATAAACTGATTAGCCAGGTATTGATCCAGATAAGACTTCAAGTGGAGATTTTCGGTTTCCGTAAGTGCATAAATTCGACCACAAGGAACCTGTGCGCCAGGTATCAGGTCGATCTGACAGTCATAGGGCCTATGTGGCGGTAATGTGATAGCCTGTTCCTTCTGAAAAACATCTTGATAATCCTGATATTCTTTTGGTAAGGTGTCCATTGGTTTCGCGATGCCCGATGCTATTCCTTGAACAGATTTCAGGTTTGGCTGTGGTATAGATTGCGGGTAGCAAGTGTGGGCGCATTCGTCAGAAAAAGTCAGTTTCTTTGCACGCCAGTCTATGTGGGGATTGTGAGTTACTAACCATGGCATCCCTAAGATCAACCGGAACTGAGAAGCTTTGATGAGGTCAAACGTGATTGCTTCTTGATGTCCATCCTGAGACAGAAGGGTTAATTCTGTTGTGCATTGGGTTACTGGTCCGGAAGCAATTTCTGTACCGTCAACAGTAGTTACCTTTTCAGTTGTTGGTTTTGTGCATAAGGGAAGTCCCATTTCTGTTGCCAGATCTTGATCTATGTAATTACCAACTGCTCTGCTGTCTATATATGCTTCTATGGCATGCATCTGTGATGGTCGTTGGTGATTGATCAAGGTTACTGGTAGGGCGAAATGTGAGGTCTTTGACACATCCTTCTCGCTCGACAAGCTGACCTCTATGCTTGCTGGGCCTGGTAGTTTTCCGATTCCTTTCCATCATCTTCTTTCTCTGTAGCACCTACCACCTTCCTTGGAAATTTCACTGGGCATTCTTTGAGGTAGTGACCCGATTTACCGCAGTATAGGCATAACGGTAGCTGTCTCCTCTTGTCTCTTTCACCCTTGTTTAAAGGGGGTCGTACTGCTCCAATCTGCATGGGTTCAGTGGTATGTTCTGATGTATGTTGAACATCATCCTTTGAACGTACGTACATGGAACGATTTTCGAGTCTACTTTGGTCTGTTCTTCGATCCTGTAATCTGTGGTCCAACTGAACTACCAGGTTGATAAACTCTGCACAGTCTTTAGGTGGGTCTACCACTTGAGCAAGGACATCCTTCAGGTCTCCTCGTAGGCCCCGATGACCCAACGTGGTTCTTTTATCTTCTGGCCACCCGACTTCTACAACCAGTCTATTAAATGTTGTAATATAAGTCAGCAAATCTTAATTCGCTTGGCAGAGGGACAGGAGTTCGTTATCAAGAGCTTGTCCATGCAAGTGTCGAGCAAATAACTTTTCCGTCTCCTGTTGAAAACCCCTGAAGTTCTGCAGTAATGGGTCATCCCGGCTCATTAAAGGTACCGACCAGTCTGTGGCACTTCCACTCAAACATGATAACACAAAGGCCATATGCCTTACCTGAGAAAACACCATCCAGCATTCAGCATCTCAACTGGGCTGCAATCTTTGGAAACCGAGAGAAGAAGAAACATCACTCATCTGTGAGTACTAGCTTAAGGACTTCCGGCGAACCGCTACCACAGCTGCTGTTCGAACATTGCGACCTGCAATAACGAGAAAGGGAAAAACAATATTAGAATGCGTGCTTCCAAAACATTGAATTCCACAAGTCTTGCCTGAATTCCATCGTGCTACGCCACGCTTCCATCCGGAGCACCACAGCAACATCTGCAAAGGAAAAGAGACATATTCAGGTTTGCTTTCAATATTAAACAACCGCACAGCGCTTTTCTTACCTTAACAGATTCTGGGGCCTGTTTCTCATCGCGCTCTCATCCACTCGCAGCACCACAGTGGCCTGTGAGGAGAAGAAGAAGAAAACACAGGTTAGCTTTAAAAGACAATAAAGGCGGTGCACTTCGTGCTTTCTCTTACCTAGAAGCGTGCCTCTCCATCCGGCACACCAGCATCAAGACCTTCGCACCTGAAAAGAAGGCGATAAAGACATTAACGAATTCCCACCATAAACAGAACAAAGACTTACACACCTACCTGCCTCCCAGCAGATTCGGGGTCACAGCAGGCCTGGGCCCAAGGAAGGCGTACTGCACCAGTGAAGCAACTCAGGCAGCTCGCCAACAAACGTCAAGCGCCCCTGCACAAGAAATGCAGAACGGATAGCTCACCCTACAAATAACTAAGGTGAGAAAAGAACCCAGTGGGAAGGGAATCGGTCAGAGGGAGGTGGGAGATTCACCCATTAGAGACTGTTATCACAAATCCTCCCTTCTGTAATTGCAGATTCATTATTCAGCACTGGGCAACTACGCATCCAGGGTTCCAGATCTCAGAGCCTTCCAGACTCCCCTGGGGATATCAAGTGAGCGTAACAGTCATGCAAGAGGCATTGGATAGGTGTCATTCAATGGCTACCTTGCACCCATCATCGGGGCTCGGCCGAGGGTACGTTTCCAACCATTGTATGAGCATACCATACACTTCGCCCGGAATGTAGGGGGGCCCAAACAACCCTTCCTCCCTACATTCCCCTACTTTCATTACTAAAATAACGAAGATGCCAAGGCCCTCAAACGTTTCCGTTCTTCTGCCTCATCTACTACTTCATCCCAGGCTGGGGTTCCCTTTATTGGCATCCAAGCACTGCACACAGATCTGAGGCACTTTCTTCTGCGTACATATTCGTCCAGAGTACAGGTCATATAAATGCAGGCATCATCTCCTGCTAGATCTACCCATACTTCCTCATACCATTCTAATTCATAGGGCCTCATTACACGGTAGGTGGTGGACCAAGGTGCTATCAGCACCTTGGTCCATGCCGGTAAAATACCGGCACCGCCTTGGTGGAAAGGGGAATTACCGCCCTATTCCAAGGTTGGCGGGGCGGTAATTCCCCCTTCCCCCATTGCCCTTCCCCATTCCCATTTTTGCCCCATAGGGCTCTATGGGAATGGGGAAGGTGCTAATTACGGTGCCGCAAATTGCGGAACCGTAATTAGCACCCTGGTCCCTTTGCGGGTTGGTTTTTAACGCCTGCTAAACAGCAGGCGTTAAAGTACCTACCCGCAAAGGGACCTCGTAGTAAGGCGGTAAGGGTTAACGGTCACCGGTACCATTACCGGTGACCGTTAACCCTTACCGCCTTCCGTGTAATGAGGCCCATAGTGTTCCTTGATCGTTGTGTGATAGAGGTTATCTATCCTGTCTTCAGTGTGGTGCACTGCAGTCATTCCATATTTGGGTTCTGGGCTCTCTCCGGTTTGTACCTGAGCAACTCGTGCAACCAGAAGTACCTTTGCTTGGTTGCCCATTGTCACCATCATCATTGCACTGTTAGGAATGGACTTTGCACAGCATCTGATTCCTACCTGGCACACACAGAAAATCAGCAGAAAAAGACAACGGGTATCAGGAGCTTCATGGCCATACCTAGCCATGATGGGACCCACTCAAACAGGTTGTCGAACCACGTGCTTGGTTGCATGCCGCCTTCTTCCTTTATCCTTTCACCGAGACTGTGGGCCTCATTACACGGACGGCGGTGGACCAAGGTGCTATTAGCACTTTGGTCCATGCCGGTAAAATACCGGCACCGCCTTGGAGGAAAGGGGAATTACCGCCCTATTCCAAGGTTGGTGGGGCGGTAATTCCCCATTCCCCCATTGCCCTTCCCCATTCCCATTTTTGCCCCATAGGGCATAATGGGAATGGGGAAGGTGCTAATTACGGCACCGCAAATTGCGGTACCGTAATTAGCTCCCTGGTCCCTTTGCGGGTTGTTTTTTAACGCCTGCAAAAAGGGACCTCGTAGTAAGGCGGTAAGGGTTAACAGTCACCGGTACCATTAACGGTGACCGTTAACCCTTACCGCCGTCCGTGTAATGAGGCCCTGTGTACCGCTGCTATCACATGTGACAATGCCCCATTATTTTCGTCTGCAGAAGCCACGAATGTGCAACATGCACTCCAGATTTTTCAGCAAACACCACTGTCCATTGCTGTGAGCAGGTCCAGCACATACCTGTTTTGAATTGTCATTAACCGCAGGGCTCTAAGTTCCACTTTGATGACGTATTATCCATCTTCTGTGTCATTGGCCAACTGGATAAGCTCCCAGAAAACGATCTGTAGCAATTTGGTGTTCGCTCAAGCCTGGATGCTTGGTGTGAGTGAGGCAAAAAATGTCTATGCTGAGTTGAACAGCTTGTATTTGTTAGGGATTTGTGCCAAGAGTTCGGAAGAATCTGTGGAAATGTAATTTGATGCCCTCTGTTTTCGTGACACCCTGTCTTGCAGCTGTTCTTCTGACAAAACATCATACGTTGGGGGTTCTTCGGTTGTTGACTGGGGTGCTTGCAACATCTTGGCTGGCACCCTCTCCCCTTGGATATGGCTTTCAGGAATCACCATTAGGGCCGAGTGCGGCGTTGCCAGGGCACACATACCTCTTCAGGACGGCGGGAGGTGCAAGTACGCCTGTTTGCCGCACACCCAGTAAGTGTCCATTAAAGCTGCTGTTCCTTTCTTCATGTTGGGCAAAATTAGTGTCTTGTTACAATGTTTGTTTGCGCACAGGAGCACCTTCCCTTCACCAGTAAGCAAAGTTTGTATTGTATTTCACGTTGGATCTTGATAGGCATTTTGAGAGCTGTTACCCACGTTAGTTTGGCGATGTGCTGAGACAAAATTGGAGTGCATGTTTCTTCGATCCATTGTGGCTTTTCATCCGACAATCCTTGCAAGGCTTCTGCTTTGCAGATTATTTGCTCTTATTGCCAACTATTGTTGGCGAACATTGACCCTCGGATAACAAAAAATGGCTCCTTCACACAGAGTACTCCTTGTCGCTTACTATTGCAGGTTTTTTCATTTTGCAGCAATTGTAACAAAATAGTATGTGCTTGGTAGGTGCTTCTAATTCTACACAGTGCAAGATGAATAAGACACTGAGCCTCAGCAATGTGCTAGCAAAACTTTGGGGGTCCCCGAGGCATGGGGAATTAAAGAGCACACATAGCAACTCTCATTAGTTGCTTGTTTTGAAATTGTGCTCATGTCCGCGTACCATTTATTTGATTGATCTGGGTGGCGTGGATCTTCCATTGCATCTAAACCCAGGCCTTGATATGCATCGGACCTTTTCCGCCCCACCCCACTTTTCCATCTTCTGTTCCCCCATTGGCCAGTTTTGACTTTTAGCAACTTTTAATACCGAATGGGGAATATTCTGGTCACTGCCTTTACACTTCTTTCATTGCTCGGCTACCAAAACATTGTATTAGGTAGTGGGATGGAGGTCTGTGCCTCATCATGCAAGTAATCACCACTTGAGGTAGGTTGCGAGGTTGTATGGACATTAACATGTGGCATCGTTACTGCATCGGGGTTAGGATAGTTCATGTCATATACATTAAATTCATGATCAGGAGTGTCAATTACTGAGTATTCAACTAATGGGAGTCTGATGGTTTTGTTTTTATGAAGGGTAGTAAGGTTTGTGGATACATTGTAGCTCAAATTAGTTAAAAACCATCCCACACTAGGTGGGAACCTTCTTGTATCATTTTTACTCCCTCCGCCCCTTCTTTTATGCCAATTGAAATAAAGGATATCACCCAGTATAGTCCAAGGCACAATAACATTGTTGAAAACTCGATGGCTACAAAACACAAGCCGTAAGAGTAGGCCCTAGTACTACTAATATTTCTCCTATTACTATCTATTGTTGAGTCGCTGACATTGAGGGCCCTTGTTTCTGCCAGAGCAAGATATAATTTGTTAAGTACACATTCACCTTATCGTTTATTTTCTACATTCTTTATAACACTTTTCAGTACCAAGTGGATAGAGTGTGGGGATAGATAATTAGTGGTGAAGTGGAAGATAGAGAGAGAGAGAGAGAGACAGTAGGAAGTCATTGTTTAACATACTTATATACATATTTACTTCACAGTACTCGTAATTACATTCATTATTTCTGTTTGTCATTGCACATTTGTTACCCTTTAACTAGTGGCACACTTATTGTGTATATTAGTACCTCAAGGTGCAACCGTTTCTTGCTCATTCTGCTGCTCCCCTTGTGTTATCATGCTAACATGTGCTTTTCGTACATCCGAGAGGTCTATCCAGTATTTCAGGTCCTTCACCTTCACTGCTGTTTGTGTACAATATACTACTTCATATGGGCCATGAAATCTTGGAGCATTCCATCGTCTCACGAAACTGCCAATGTACACCATCTCACTAGGCATTAGTTGTGTGTTGGGGCTGTCTGTTGCAGCTGTGTCAGTGTCAGTTTCACTTTCTCGTGTGAATGGCGGTACTATTTGGTTTACTATACTCCTTACTGCTCTTGTCTCTTGTCCTCGCCTAATATTGTGGCTGTTTTGTGAGCATCGGATGCTCTTATAATTGGAGATATTGGAGTATGCATGCGTCATCCTGTCACTTTCTCGTGCTGGGACAAGTGGCTTGGCTGTGTTCTCAACTGGAATAACGCTACGGGTAAGGAATAGACCCAGTTTTTCTTTAGGGTGTGGCACAATTTTGATAATTTGCTTTTAAGAAGACTAAAGATTTTGCTGCACATTTCGCATCTGGGTGGGTTCATGGTCCTGCCTCCACCCAACGTAAAAAAGGCAGACCACCACAATGAGATATCTTGCTCCATTGCACCTTTCTCCCATATCCGCATAATTAATATGCAGCTCACAGAACACTTTGTCTGGGGCGGGGCAGGGTCCCTCTCAACGTTCTCCACATGTTCCGGTAATCCTGGACAAACCAGTGTTCTTGTATGTCTGCAGCTATGTGTTGTTTTGCAGCATGTACTGGGAAGTGCAGATATTGGAATGCTATTTGTAAAAGTTCTCGGGATTTACTACCTTCGCTGTGCAATTTTGGCGCCAAAGGCCGTCTGTAGCTGACTGTGTGCATCCTCTTTTAACCCATAATTCTTGTTCCTCAATCAGTGCTCTTTTTTTCAGGTCAATTATCTGTGATGTGAGCATTGAGTTATATCCTGTTTCTCTTTCCCCTTTCAAATTTGTTTTTATTATGAATTCCACTTTTAAATCTTAGTCAAAATATGCTGCTTCTTTCGCTGAGGCATCTGCTGCCATGTTTCCCAATGAGATGGTGTCACTGTTATTAGTGTGTGCCGGGCACTTCACTAGGGCCACTACTGAGGTCTCTGCCAATGCTTCTATTAGTTCTTTCAATAGATCTGAATGTTGCACATGGGACCCATCTGCTCTTCTAAAACCTCTCCTCCCACACCTTGACAACACCCCGTGCACGGTTGTGGTCATGTTATTGTTGTTATTGTTATTTTGCATTTATATAGCGCCTTATATACCATTGGTATGGTCTGAAGGCGCTGGTAGGTTGAACGCCCTTGGGAACCGAGGTTCGGGTCAGTGGAGAGATTAGAGAGGCTCAAAGGTGCGTGTGCGCACCAGGTATGTGTGCAGCTGGTGCGGAATTTCTGTGGTAGCTGCTTCCTAGCGATAGGTGTGGTGGTTGAGGAATCAGGAGTATGTGTTCGGTCTGGCAGGAGTTATCCAGTCCGAGTAAGGCAGCGTTAGGCCTGACGAGAACGCTTGGCTGGGGGTGAGAAACCAGCAATGTTTACTTAGAGTGATGGGGAGTGAGCGGCGGATGTTGATATGAGAACAGATATACAGAATGGTGTCATAGTATCTCTGTGTTCTACTTGAGTGGTGGTGTAAGGAGAGAGTAAGCGTGGGGTGTGAAATGAAGTATGCTCTTACAACGGTTCCTTGCGTTCCACATCAGAGTCTGCACATTACGCAATTCAGGGGGGTCCGGTCCGGTCCATGCGATGTGTTTTGTTTCTCATCTGCTCTTATGCACTATTCATCGGGTCAGCGAATTCTTCCGTATAGCGTACTCCTCCATCAAGCATAATCATGCGCTCTGGTCCATTCATTCATTTGTTTCGTGCGTTCACCCGCTCCCCAGGCTCATCTGTTACGCACTCATTCGCATCAGATGCTCATCCGCCACTTGTCAGTTC
This sequence comes from Ambystoma mexicanum, assembly GCF_040938575.1. Taxonomy (NCBI): domain Eukaryota; kingdom Metazoa; phylum Chordata; class Amphibia; order Caudata; family Ambystomatidae; genus Ambystoma; species Ambystoma mexicanum. The sequence continues at coordinate 369,589,072 of NC_090932.1, read as the reverse complement.
TGCATTCATCAGCTCCGTTCACTCTTCCGTACAATGTACTTAACTGTTTTGTGTACACTCGTTTTCTCGCTCTTATTTCTCGTTCGTTCGACGCATACCCGTTCTCTCGCCATACTCAGCCGCTTACTACACTCGGTCGCTCGACATACTCAGCTGCTTGCGATACTCAGCCGCTCGCAACATTCCGTCGCTCGTCAGATTCAGCCGATAGCTGTACTCAGCCGTTCCCTAAGCTCCTCCGCGGTCCATGTTCTTCCCCTCATTACACTCAACCGTTTTCTACATTCATGTGCTCTCCATATTCATTCAGCCGCATTCTACACTCGTGTGTTCTCCACATTCATCTGTCCACCACATTTATTGGCTCTTCATATTCGTTCGCTCTGTACGCTCACCGCCCTCCAGAGTCATCCGCCCTCCACAGTCATCAGCCCTCCGCAATCATCCGCCCTCTGCAATCATCCGCCCTCTGCAATCATCCGCCCTCTGCAATCATCCGGCGTCCGCAATCATCCGCCTTCCGCAATCATCCGCCCTCCGCAATCATCCGCCCTCCGCAATCATCCGCCTTCCGCACTCATCCGCCCTCCGCAGTCGTCCGCCCTCCGCAGTCGTCCGCCCTCCACAGTCATCCGCCCTCCGCAGTACTCCGCCCTCCACAGTCATCCGCCCTCCACAGTCATCCGCCCTCCACAGTCATCCGCCCTCCACAGTCATCCATCCATGTACGTGGAATCCGTATAGATTGTTACCGCGCACCCTTTTGCTGTGTGGGTTCCTCAATTAATGCCACCAATTCCGCTGCCTGACTTGAAATATGCATTGGTAACCTTTTCTGCACAGTCGTTTCATATTCTCCATCCCATCCTTCAACAGCACTACTGCTGCTCCTACGTGCTTTTCTCCTGTCTCTGGGCACACTGATGCTGACCCGTCTAAAAAGTACACTTCCCCTTCTTCTAGGGCATTCTCATTTGCTTTGAGTATGTCATCACCTTCCCCTTCATATGTGGCACAATGATGGTTTTGCATGTCTTCTACTGCGCATGCTTCTGTGATGAATGTTGCTGGCTTCACTGTTTTGCAACGCACTGTGGGCCTCATTACGACCCAGGCACTAATGGGTTAACGGCGCCGTAAAAGGCTGCGGAGCCGTTAACCTATTAGCGCCTAATTATGAGGTCCCTTTGCGGGACCCGACCTTAATGGCTGGTTTTACCGGCCGTTAAAGTAGGGACCTGCAAAGGGACCTTGGTGCTAAGTACGGTGCCGCAATTTGCGGCACCGTACTTAGCGCCTTCCCCATTCCCATTGAGCCCTATGGGGCAAAAATGGGAATGGGGAAGGGCCATGGTGGCATGGGGAATTACCCCCCCGCCAACCTCGGAATGGGGTGGTAATTCCCCATCCCGTCATGGCGGACACCGGCATGGACCATGGTGCTAATAGCACCATGGTCCTCCGCCTGGGTCGTAATGAGGCCCTATGTGTATGTTGGAGCTGGACAATATGATCTCATATGATGTGGCCGTCTGTTTCGTCAGCGTGGATTTGGATTTTTTAAGAATGGCAAATAAGCAGTGCTCAACAAATAAAATTACTGAACATCCCATTACATTTGTGGCATTTTATCCCATGGTGAACGCAGCTGCTGCGGGAGCCTGTTTGTACACGAAGTGACTTGAATTACAGCGTCGAGTGTGCCAATGTAGTAGGCTAAAGGCTTGTGTCCTAGAGATATTTTATGCGTCAATACTGCTGTCATGAGTGTTCCATCACAGTGTGAAAATAGGAAGAACTCGGGGTCATAATCGGGTTGCTAGGACTGGTGCCGTGGAGATGAGTTATTTCAGTGTGTCAAAAGCAGTGTTCATTTCTGGGGTCCACACGATCCCTAAACTCTCTTTCTGAACTTCCTTTAGTGCTTGTAGCAATGGTCTGGTATATGCTGCATAATCTAGTATCCATGCTCAGCAATAAATACACATGCGGAGAAATTTCTGCATGTCCTTCACTGTGTGCAGCCTGATAGTGGCACATACTGCTGCTGCCCTGTCTGGGAGTATACGTTTACCATCTTTTGATATTAGCTGTCCCAAATACAGCACTTCTTTTAGGCAGTACTGTAACTTTTGTCTGTCCACCTTGCATCCTTTGTAGGCCAGTAAATTTGACAATGTGATTGAGTCTGCCCTGCACTGTTCCTCGTTTTCTCTGCATATTAAGAGGTCATTTACATATTGTATTATCGTGCTCTTTATGTCAGTGTTGCCAAGGTCTTCATGTCGTATTCTATTGAAAATGCTTGGGCTCTCACAATATCCCTGTGGCAATCTACAATGCTCATACCTTTTCCCCACCAGGGTAAAGGCAGTCAGGTACTGTGATTCTGGGTCCAGTAGTACTGAGAAAAATGCATTTTTCAAATCTACCACTGTGAAACAAGTTGCCGATTTTGGGATGCTGCACACAATTGATGCAGGATTTGGGACAAGTGGAAATTCTTTTTGTAAAATGTCATTAAGTGGGTTTAGGTCCTGTATCATCCTCCAAGCCACAACCTTTGCTTTTTTAATTGGGTAAATTGCTGTATTGCAAGGTGAATTTGATGGTACAATTATCCCCTGTTCTAGTAGGGGGTGTATGGTCTCTTTTATTCCCTCCTCTACTTCCCTTGACAAGGGGTACTGTTTTACTCTTGGCAACACTGCGCCAGGATTGAGTTTTATTTCAACAGGCGTTACTTCTTGCAGGAGCCCTACGTCATGGGGATTTGTCGTCCATAATGTGGCTGGCACCTGTTGCATTTCTTTGTTAAATAATGTTGGGGGTGCACTGACAATGGCCATGGGGGGTTGGTCTCTTGTCTGTTTTGAATCATTATGTCACAAGGGATACACATCTTCCTTATGATCTCCCCATCAGTGTCACTGTCAGTGAATAGTTCCTCATCTGATAGGTCTTGTAGCGCTATATTGGGATCTATGCATAGCACAGTTCTCCACTCACACCTGTGCGTGCCCAATCCTATCACCGCTATTCGCTGTGCAGATACTTGCCCAGCATGTAAACCTAGGGACAGTATCGACCCTGGTACCACATCGGGGGCAGTCACAGGACAAAACACAAAGTCGGAAGGTACTCGCCATTCTTGCTGTGTTATTTCAGGCATTGTGAAGGAGGGAGGCCACACTGAATAAACATGAAAGTGTTTATTATCACGGAGCTCGCCAGTCGCCCCTCTTACTTCAGGCCGCCTTTCATCTTTTCTCAACTGCCGTCCCTCGCTGCGGTCACGCGACGCTCATTACAAACAAGCACGAGAGCACGCGCGACCGCCGCGAGGTACTTAACATTCTCTACACATCTTCCCCCTCAAACAGGGCAAAATTACTTTATATAATGCTTATAACTGTAATGTAAAACTTAACAACTATAATTAAAATAAATCAGAAAATTTGTCTGAACCAGAATATAACAAAAAGTCGACAGAATTGTACAACTTGCACATGACCTAGTACCCTCCATGTCATTTGCATTTTGGATACCTTAAACATGACTAGAGCACCATAATGTCAAGTCTCATAATCCCTCATCCACACCGGCTTAGACCTGGACCTATGTAAAGAATCCTCTTCAACTTTTGACCTTTGACTGTCATCTTCTCTGGCTTTCCCACCTGTCTTTTCCATGTCCTCATCCGGCACCCCTCCTCTCACCTTCTCATTAAATCTAGTATTATCCTCCTCCACCTTCCTCAACTGTTCCTCACCTTCACTCCTCACCTCATCACCCGCCTTCGCCAATCTTCCTTTCGACCAAACTTCACCACCTTCCAGAACTACCACATTACTTTTTACTGCACATATCTTTTTAGGACCCAGAAATCTACTTTCCACACACTTGTTCACTAGTCTAGGATTTTTGACATACACTTTTTCTCCCACCTTCCAATCACGTTCCTTCACCCTCATCCTGTCATCAAACAGTACCTTATTTCTTTCCTGACTCAATGCAATAAGTTTCATAATCTGATTGCGGTCAACATTAACCACTTTGGCCATTCCTAGCCATCCTGGACAAAGCCTTGTCCCAGGCTCCCTTCCCTTCATCGAAACAAATGGGGATACTCCCGTCACCGAATGAGGCGTAGTGACATAATTCCATGTCAGCATCCTTAATACTTCCCTCCATGGTTGCCTCGATTTCATGGCCATCTGCAGGCCCCCCTTTATGTACCTGTTAACTCTTTCAACAAGTCCATTTGCTTTAGGATTATACAGAGCGGTCCTTGTGTGTTTTATACTGTATCCTGCAAGAAACTTCTTCATTGCCCCAGACACAAATTGTACCCCATTATCTGACACAATTTCCACCCGGACCCCCTCCTTAAGAAATACTTTTTCTAAGAATCCAATCAACTCCCTTGCCGTGACCTCCCTTACAGCCTCCCACTCAAACCATTTGGAATGAAAATCCACTACAACAAACACAAACTTTAAACCATCTCCCAGACCTGCCACCGGACCCATTATGTCCACTGCTAACTTACTCCACGGCTGGTCCGGTACCACATTTGGAATTATCGGAGCCTCTCTCACCACTAAGCATTTGTCACTCGTTTGGCAAATTATACAATCCTTGACACACCTTTCCGCACACCTGTCAATTCCCGGCCACCAATAATTCTGCCTCAATTTCCTTTTCATAGCCGCTTCTCCAGGATGCCCCTGATGAGCCAGCTCAACTAGTACCGACCTAAGGGAATGAGGAGGAACAATGCACCTCCCCCTCCTTAACCTATCCTCACATAAGTTTACCTCATTTTTTACTTCCCACCAAGTATTGAACTTACCATCCAAATTTTTCCTTCATTTGAGTGGGAGGCTGTAAGGGAGGTCACAGCAAGGGAGTTGATTGGATTCTTAGAAAAAGTATTTCTTAAGGAGGGGGTCCCGGTGGAAATTGTGTCAGATAATGGGGTACAATTTGTGTCTGGGGCAATGAAGAAGTTTCTTGCAGGATACAGTATAAAACACACAAGGACCGCTCTGTATAATTTTGCTAACACTCATATCTCTTGTACGCAAATGTCTGGTTCAACTGGCACTCCCCGAACCGTTATTTCATTGGCAATTGTGTTTATTAGTAACATTGCTCTCATGGCACATATACCTGGTGTAGAGCACACTATTCCTCTATCTGTGAAGGAGATGGTCATGTTGAGCTTACTGAGGAGATCCCTCCCTAGTAAATTTATTGGCAAGTCTTCGTGGTACAATGGGGTGCTCGCACCATCTTTCCCCCCACTTTTACGTCCAAATCTTTAGTTTACGGATCCGTGACCACCACCTTAGAAAATCCCTGCGTTTCCAATTTTTTGTCTGAGAGCGGAAACTGGCCTTCCTTTAGACACGATTATTCCACCCCTGAATTCACCATGAAGATGAAATGCTTGTTTCCCATCTCTGCCCCCACCCGTGGTTCCTCGTCTGGACTTAGGGTTGTCGATAGGATTGGACACGCAAGTGCTCTCTGTGGGCTGTTCTACTCTGGGTGTCTAGTTGTCTCAGGGTGGAAGAAAACGCTGTCACCCATCACTGTTGATCCTCTGAACGGTGCTGGTGTGCCATTTGCCATGGTAATGAATGGGTTACCCCGTGTGTTTACCATGTGGTTATGTCGTGTTAATCCCTGCTATGTACATTGTAGTGGTGCTCACTGTTCTTGTGTGTATCGGGGGTCAATTTGTTCTTGTCTGTATCCACCCATTGGTAGGCCATAGAGGCTGCCTGGGTGAGGGTGGCCGTACTGTTGTTAAATCTGATAATATGCCATGGGGCGAGCGCGACATTCCCTTGCAAAGTGGCCCCATCTACAACATGACCAACACATTCCTTGCCCTCCCCCTAGGGGTCCTTGGCCTCCATACCCTCTTCTTTGTCCTTGGTACCCACCTCGTCCTCCTCTTCCAGCCCTTCCTTGCCATTGGGGCCCTCCATATTGCTCCTCTCCAGCCCATTCCTCTTGTCTGTTTGCTGTCCAGGTGGCTGGCATTCTTGCTTGTATTGCTATTGGCCCCTCCTTTCCATCTCCATGCCATTCGGTGGTGAGTGCAGCAGCTACTGGGCAATCTTCACCAATTTTGTCTGCACAAGCTTTTCTTCATCTGCTAATCTTTTCTGCGCTATTTCTTTTTCCCTTTTTTTGATCCTCCTACAGTGATGTACTATAATGTTCTGTCTGTCTTTGACTTCTATCCCAGCAATTTTATCAAGTGCCTTCTGTACTTCCTTCAGGAGGCCTCTCTTAATAATAAAGTAAGAGAGGGAGGTGGATTGGTCCCAACCCATGCCCGTCTCTGCCCTCCACATATCCTGCACCTGAATAATGTAAGCCGCATCATCCTCGTCCTCCCCCATTATGCATTGCATTACCGATTGTAAGGCGGGCGTGTCTGGGAATGTGCTCCACAGTGCATCCCACACCTGTGCCCTTACATTGTTTAATGATGCCCCATCATGGCGGTCACAATCCAATGTCAGCCCTGGGAAACTGGCCTTCACCCACACTCCGTTAGCCTGATCACCCATCGCTGATACCAACTAACTTTTAACATTGCCAATTGCTAATGGAACACCTGCTGTATTTTTCTCAAAGGCATATATCCATTTACTCGCCCCCCCTGAAAGCGGGGGCAATGTTTTCAGTAAATTGGCCTTGTCCATCTGGGCCCACGGAACATAGTGAGGCCTCCCTGCCCCCTTGTGTATCAGAGGCATCTGTAAATTCTACTTCCCTTTCCCCTTACTAATCTTTGTCCCTTTCTTCTTTGCTAGGGCCATTCTCCCAATTCTATTTCTTAGCCTCCCGGTATGCCACCCTTCCTCTTTCCCCTCATCACTCAGTACTGTCCTCCTCGGTAGGGACAACCTTCCTGCTCCGGCTCCTTCCTCATACTCATCCAGATCCCTCCAACATTCTTCTTCCCTTTCGGACGTCACACTTCCTGGTCCCCTACTCACCTGGTCTTCTCCCCGTCCTACCCGTATTACCTTAATGGGGGTATTATCAATACAGAATAGGAAGTCCCCTGACTTCAATTCATCTTCCGCGGTGTCTGTTGGGGTATTTGGCATTGGGAGTGGCAGAGTTTGTTCACCTCCGGGCAACAGTTGACTTCATTCGCATATATCCCTTAACCACCTTAGCTCAGCCTGGGTCATAGTTATCTGACTTTCCAAGTCTTGTGTTAAATGCCCTAAATTCACTGGAGGTGCACACGTTGACCCATATGATCCTTTAGAGTCATAAGGGGGAGGAGGTGCTGCTGCCTGTGTGGGGGGGCACTTGGCTTGAACACGTACATAATAGGGTCACTGTATCCCTCAGCGGGTTTGGTTAGTAACGGGTACAGATTTGTGGGTTCTTTCCCCTCCTCCTTCTCTTTTCCCCCACCCTTCCTTGGCTTTGTTGCTTGGGGTGGCTGTTCTCTGTCATTATTTTTAACCTGTTGCACTTCCTCAAACAGTCTCCACAAATCTAGCACTTCTCTTCTATCGAGCTGCTTTACCTTTATATTTAATTGATAAATATGTTGCTACAAGGTCCAATACTGTCTTGTCGAACGACCCTCCTTCTGGCCATATATGGGATGTCCCGTCTCCTTTTATTTCTGTTAGCCATTGCTGATGGTATTTTTTTATTTTCTCGCTATACACAGGGAGGTGTTGGCCTATATGCATGAATGGGGTGTCTGCCCCCATCATGTGTTTTCTCTTCACTATTGGGTGCGTACGTGAAGGTGTGCCCAATCTTAAATATTTCTTCTTATAAATACCTTATTTCACCGGGTTCACCACAAAAAAACATTTCTGCAACCTTTCAACAATACAGTCTGATCACACTTTTTCTTAATATACCAGACAATTTCCAATACTAAACGTAGTTATTACCAAAGAAATGACAAAACATAAACCATAGAACATCAAACGTGACACATTGACGTACTTTACTCACACCGGATAACATAAAACATAAACGCTATCTTCCTATTCCCCTACTACCCTTGTCCTGAACCCAGAGTTTCCCCTTTCCTTCTATTTCCCTTTTTCACCCTTCCATGGCCCCTTTTGGACCGACCTCTAGAGACACATTCTTTCAGAAAAAGAAAAGAGAACTAACGTTTTTCTGAGCCTTCTCCATATACAAGACCCCCCATCATTTATTTTTTCACTATTTAAACTCCTGTACTTGTCGAGATACTATGCAGTGCAGCCTTTCACCCCCTTTTGGAACTAGGTTCCTGTATCTCCTTTTATTTCATCATCTCTTGTAATATCCTAACGGCAATATGCAGAAAAAAAACAGTCAAGGAAGAACCCACCGAGCCTCACACCCACCAAGTATACCGTTAATACCTCAATTTGACTCCCTTCCATTTTTCCCTCACCCTTCCTTTAAAGTCTCTCACAATCGATACTCACATGTCCGTATTGATCTGAGAGGCTCCGTGCAAGGTCTATCCACAATCAGGGTGCCACCACACAATCAAGAGCCAAACCCGGCTCCGGAGAGCAGTAGGGCCAGGTATTTACAAAGCCGGGACCCATGGAACCTTCTCAGTAGCATACGCATTTCTTAAGGTTACCAGTTGCTGTAGGTGGGCAACCTCAATGGGGGCGGCCCGGATCTCACCGATGTGGCTGGGGGACATCTCATATCAAAAGAACGAAAGAACGCTATCGCGTTGGGGTCACCAAATGAAAGTGGTCATTCCCACAGTTACAGTAAAACAGTAGAATAAATGGACACCAGTGGACACACCCCAGTAGGGAATGAGACCAGGAGAGATTGCGAGTGAGTTAAAGATGTTCTTTATCTAAAGATAAAATGGGGCACGCAGAGGACTCTGCTACTCCGATAGAGCTCTGCCCATAATAAAGAAAACATCACATTTTAAGTCCAAAACCCGTCATGTATGACGTGTTCTATACGAGTTACATGAATACGTTTAATTGGTTAAGCTGAACAAGACATTACACAATGTGTAGAAGTGCTGCCGCTGGATTGGCTGGGGTTGAACTTGTTGCTTCTTGAGGCGTGTGGGGCATCTGGGCTCATCAGGGAGGGGCAGCGGGTCACGACGTGTCCACACAGTTGTAACTCCAACTAAGCTAAACTTCCCAATAATCATGGGCTTGCAAGATTTAATATGACACACAAGACTTCTCATAACACATTATCGTCTATAACTTGTAGCAATAGATATACATTCTTGACCTGGAGCAGAGGGGCCAGAGATGCGGTGGTCTAGGTGCCTTATCTTGACGTGTGCTGTTGGGGTACATTTATCAGGTGCCTCCGAGATTAAACAAGGGTGTCGAGGCTTAACAGTACAGAGAAAATATATGATTGCTCTGGATTAGTTATCTGGGGGGCACTTTAGGGTGGTCCATGAGCAGGGGCCCCACCACTGCCACATCAAAGAGATGAGGGGCTTATGGGTCATGTGGACAGTAACTCTTGATGGTGGGGGCTGTCGGAGCAGGGGCAGGTTTGTGGAGATGCGCCAGGTTCTGGCCCGGTCAAACACAGGGAAGTGATCGAAGAGGAAGAGGAGAGATACAGTGTCAGCTTGCAACAATTCATGGCCAAGCTTCCGTGAGAACAGGACAGCCACAGCAAAAACAGTGGGGATGAGATGGGGATTGCTGGGCGTCCGTGCGCGGCGCTGGACATGGGAGAGATGCAGGCTTGCCGCTACAAGTTTCATGTGCGGCCTAGTTAAAAATGGAGTTGTGGTTAATACAAAATGGAGTCCCTGGGGTCATGCGAGAGGCATTGGATAGGTGTCATTCAATGGCTACCTTGCACCAGTCATCGGGGCTCGGCCGAGGGTACGTTTCCAACCATTGTATGAGCATACCATACACTTCGCCTGGAATGTATGGGGGCCCAAACGACCCTTCCTCCCTTACAAGTGCCACTCAAAGTGCGGCCTTCATGAATGCGAAGTGTTTGGTTGAAATGAACAAAATGTATACTGGAATACAGAACTGCTGCTGCAAATCGCACCCATTGCAATCTCGTGTAAGTGTCAAGGAAGCATAGATGGAAAGTGAATTTGAAACATTTGTTGCAGCTTGCACAGAACTGTGTAACCGGTGTCTGCCCTCTCAGGCAGGACATACGTCGAGAGTACATGTGAGGTGGTTGTACTTCTATTGGTTTTAAAGAGGGGACTCCCTTACCCATATGCCAAAAAGGTAAAGGACTCTTGCAGAGAGGTCAACAGGGTTAGAGCACGGGGATTCATGCATAGGAAAGTCTGGCATGTGACTGAGTCTGCCCAACCCATGCAAGCTCTTGCCTGTTCGGTGAGCACTCAATTCCAACAAATCTCCATTTACCTCACATGGTTCCTGCCACGCTAGAGGATGCTCAGCTCTATGGCCCTTTCTATGTGTTTTTCTCTTCACTCCTCAATCACACACCAGCAGATACTCCCTATCACTCTTTGGGCCTCCTTACGAGTTAGGCGGAAATTCAGAGATAAATCCTCCAAAAAATAACCCTGAGAAATTACTGTTACCGCCACTTGGTCAGGCGTAATTTCCACCTGATTACAAATGATGTTGGTGGTATAATTCCCCATTTATTTTGGGTCCATTGGACTCAATGGGGAGTTTATTGTGGAATTACTGCTGCAGTAATTCAGTCAATTCTGCCGATTTTTCAGCGTTGAGTGACAATATTTACCTCCATGGTTTTTCTAGAGGTAAACCCTCCACTTAAAACCAAAACTTATAATTTGGCGTAGTGGTAAAATTAGGCCATTTGTCCTCTCACACACGTTTCCAATTGGGACAGACTAGCCAATAATGTTATTCAACATTTTTCCCAATAGGCAAACTCTTCCAAGGGACAAATATGTTGGGAAATGTTGGCCTCATCTTCCACTGCCTAAAATGTAACTGACTAGTTTCCAGTCACTATTGATATATAAGAGGCAGAACACCTGTTGGCAAGGCTTCTGATTGCCAAGTGCATTCACCTCCTACCAATTTCTCTGACATAGTATGACTCTTTGACTATACCTTATAGAGAGTCCTCACAATTATCTCCATATGCTCCTTCTAGAAGATTGGCCCACAGGAGATCTGGAGAGATTTGTCAGCACAAGGGTTCTGGTGGGCCTCTTAGGCAGAGGTCATTCTTTCTGCATGTCGCTCACTACCTCAGTCATACTGGTCTCCACTACATGTTATGAATTCAGGTTTCGATATAGGCATTTCCATAGTAACAAACCATTCTCATCTCTACTCGTCCTCACCACTCCTCTCCAATCTAGACACTCAATATAGACACATATGCAACTTAGTCTTAGGTCTACTGGGGAATACTTTCAGACAATGTTTAATTCCATACCCCTTTTGCAGTTTGCACTCCTTATTTGTCTGAGTTGTAACATTACATCATTAAAATGAGAAGACAAAGTATTCGGCTAGTTCCAAATAGCAAGAACTTTTATGTCTGCAGACAAGTAGCTATATGTTCAGTGGGATCTCAGCCAAATGCTTACTCTAAGATGAGGTTTGCTACACCTTTGGTGTGTACACACAACATACACGTATGCCACTTTGAGGGTCTTAAGTGTAGACTTTGCACAAACATGTCCTTTATTTTTCTGCTGGCACAACATTCACAATAACCTGTTATTGTGGGCATGGGCCATGTACATTTACACCTGTACATTCCTTCTCATATGGATATGATAGAAAGTGTATGGCAAAGATAGCAGAACGCAGGTGTTCAGTGGAAATCTGTAGGCACCAGGTACACACAGACACAAACATGTACACAATGTAAAGGTGTTGCCTCTTGCATAGCACTTCTGCTGTGTGAAATCTCCAACTCTGCATACACCGTATGTACCACTGGAAGGCTACCCTAGCAAACTGTCCACATCAGATCTTGAGAGAGCTGATAATGCAATACCACACTGACACGATATAGGACATTTACAATGACCATTCTTTAATTATACCATTTTGACACAGAACACAGCATACAGAAAGATGAACTCTCCCAAATGCCTGCAGTATACAACACAACTCCTCACAACTGTCTTATTCAGATCTGAATACTGAAGTGGAGCGTGCACCTAATACACCACACTTCAGTTGGACACATTTCACCATACACCACTTATTCAGGGTTACCAAATAAGTAGGTCACTTATAAGTATGCACAAGCTCCCATCTGCTGGCACAAGTAATTGAAGCACAGGTGTCACACAGTTCTGACCAAATGTCTGTCACTGATGCACATCATACCTGTACCATCATTTCCCACGAGTCCCTTATGGTGCATTTGCTTAATGTATTCACTCCAGCGCCTCTCAGTAGTGTCTATACTTAGGCTGCCAAAGCCACAGACCTAGAAGCTGTATATTCCTCACACATTGCCTAGTGTTCTAAAAGTGGTGAGCTCCTCATCCAAGTCAAATGATGCGACTGAGAAAGCCACAGGAGTGTTCCATAATAACTGTACCTGAACAAGTCAGGCTGAGACCCTGAGAGCTCTATACCCCCAAAATAGCTGAGAAGATGACTGGCCAAGTGTGCTATTTGATAAAATGTGTCTGTATTTTATATATGCCCTAAAGTGTTCCATCATGAGAACATCTCAGAGGATGAGAGGAATATACTTAATCTGCCCCAAGTTGTCCATGACCAGATATACAAATAGATTCCATGTGAACACAATACATGTCCACCATGTCCATATGAAATGCCCAGTGGCTGAATTCCACCCGTCCCGCTTCAGACATGAAATGGTGTGTCCTCTATCTACACTGAGCCCACAAACATCTTTTCACTGCCTCACCTCTGTACCCTCCAATTCAACCAATGTGTTCCCCAGTTGCATTGCTCTCTTAAAAACGTCAAATGTCCTTGTTACAATTTCATCCAACGCAGCACCTGTTATGTGTCTTCTTCCATGGCTGATGGCTCAAGCTATTAACTCAATCGTGTGCCATCACTCTCCACCCTTACACTCTTTTAAATCCACTAGGTACCAGGCATGTCTACCTACAAATGCATTTGATCTATGAGGTTGGTATCAAAGCACAATTCTTGCATTCTTCATTGTTACGATTCTGCACATGAACCTGTTTCTTATCACACAACAGAATGCCCTTACCTTTCACTCAGAAATCCATTCAGAACATGTAGACCACAATGTTCGATCACTACACATATGATTGTTGCCATGCCTCTCAAAGATCAAGCAACACGTGTCTGTGCCTAATAAATGGACAATGATTGCACCCCCTACACAGCTTGCATTTAGATCAATCGTGAGGTTCACCTGAAGACGGCATGTCACCGCAGACACCTTATTCCAGGTCTTGTATGACTTGTGCTCAGTCGATCATTTGTATCTGTCAGAATTGCCATCTTTGTCACAAGTCCAGGAGGCATATTGTGAAATAATCATAGCACAGGATTGGAGCAGCCTGACAAGAATGAAATTCAGTAATTGGAAGACTTTGTGTAGGGAGGGTAAATGCATATGACTTCCTAAAACTGAATAACTTGAATGGTGCAATGGTCACCAGTTGCACCTCGCTTGAGCATTTTGGAGGGATCTATCTGTGTTTGTACTGCAATTTCCAGCCCGTGTTTTGATCGGACTGTGCCTAGAGTACACTATGTTTGTGATCTGGTCCTTTGTTTGTTTTTGGTCTTTTTCCTTTCCCCTCGCATCCCCATAGCAATTGGCTGAGGCAGTCAGGTGCCCCAGGCCTTTTATTTGCGGTCCTATGTTACTGCTCTCCGCTGCTTTCCTGCTTGTACTCTGAAGCCATCCTGCACAACAACCACTTGATAAATAGTTTAGGGACTTTTTGGTGCCTTTTGGAAGGATATATTTGTGTTCCTGCTATGATTTCAGACCGTTTTGATCTAGACTGTTCCTAGAGTACACTGTGTTTGTGGTCTAGTCCTCTGTTTGTTTCTAGCATTTTTCCTTTCCCCTCCCATCCCTAAAGCAATTTGCTGAGGCAGTCAAGTGTCCCTGGCTTTTATTTTGTGCCCTCTTACTGGTCTCAGCTACATTCCTGCACCCTACACAACACCCACATGCTAAGGAGTTTAGGGTCCATTCGGTACCTTTTTGAAGGGGAATATATTTATTTATTTATATACAGAAGGAACAATGCTCTTCTGATCACAACAGAACATACAATATATAAGAAATCAGATTTGACAGGAAGCAGTGATGTTCTTGCAATGGGGTGAGTTTGAGGGACATTCTGACCAGGTTGTGGAGGGGTGTAAATTGAACAGTCACCAGGGACAATGAATAAGTGGACATACATAGATTAAGGACAGCCAACATTGGACATTTTGTTTTAAACAAAAAGCTTTATTTTTCGACACTGTGAGGAAAATGGCAATCATGCAGAGTGTAAGACAAGAGTACAAAGGTATGTGAGAGAAACCATTGGACATGTCACAAGACCTAGTAGGACTGCTTCTTGTTCTTATCATAACTGTTCCCCTGCCCCTTGTCTTGCTGCATCTTGAAACACATTGTGTATAGGTGCATTATAAAAACCCAATAAATAGATACAAAATAAATAATGCAATTTTCCCCCAACCCATTTCCCAACAAAACAATTTGAGAAGACCTTTATATGTTACTGTGCACAAAATGCAACAGTTGACAAACATGCATTCTCATTTCTTTGTGTCCAACCAATTTGCTCACAAAAGGGCATAATGTCTCAACATAGGTGGCTTCACAACCATCACTGGGAACTGTTCAGCATATACAATAAACGGCATCCATACCTATATAAATCTAGAATATCTATCTACGTTGATAACAGTGATCTTTTCAGCAGCCAGACTCTCCCAAACTTTGACCCACCACCTTTGAAGTATAGGGCCCTCTGGTTTTTTCCAGTTGCACCCAATCGTTATTTTAGCCACCACTAGTAGGTGTGCTAATTCCCTCCACCTTAGGAACCCTCAGCAACTTTGCTGGGTTTTGAGGATTTGATTTTTTTACCTGGAAAGAGAGTCCCCGACATCCTCCCTCTTGTCCCCACGACTGAGGCTCAGGAACAGTGAGATCTGCAGGAACTGCCAGGAACCAACATCTTCAGCTTTGTTCTTCAAATTAAGGTACTGTGCCAACCCAATTGAGAGAACTTACCTCTTGCAGTGAAAGTTTGTGAAACTTTACCAACTTGCAGGCCTAATCAGCTTGTGACCCAACATATGATTCTTTGTTGCCTAAACTACTTCTGAGAACTTTTGCAAAGACTTTACAGTTTACTACAAGAACTGCTCTTTCCTATCCAAGACACTAGTCCATTGACTTTGGCCTAAGCCTATTGAACTGAATTGAGTACTCTAGTGAACTGAAACTATTTGCATTGCCTAAGAAAGTATTTGTGATCTATTCTACTTACCTTGTGCCTTTTACTCCCATTGAAAGTAAACAATATGACATTTTGCTCCTATTTCAGGGGAGCCTAAATTGTTCAGAAACTTATTGGTTTGGTATTGAAGTGTAGTTGTGTATAATATTAAGTTGCCTACTCCTAGAGAATGTATTCCAATTGATTGTCTAATAAACTAATAAGTGTTTTACCAAGAAACCTTGAGTATAAGTTTCTACTTGAACCACTGTGATTGAAAGACTTCTGTGTAACATCTGGTACTGCTCACATTCACTCTACAGATAAGCCTGGCTGCTCAGCTCGCTACCAAAAACTGTGTGGTACAGACTTATACCAAAGGTTGGTTTGGCTTACACCTGTAGTCCTAATTGTATGTGGTGGTCACAGGGGGTACTGCATGCAATTCTACCCAAATTGTGCCCGATCAGGGTGGCCAGAGGACTCAACATGGGCAATATACCCTCCTGTGTGTCACCCAAAAGTTGGATCTGCAGACCAGAGATATCCTTAATTTTGGAGTACAATTATTTCCTGAATTGATTGACCTTCCCACACAACCACATCATATGCAGCAGGGACCCCTCCTCAGAACACCCCCACCTGCAGGCTGAAGAGTATACCCCATTCATTTTGTGCAATCTTTGCGGTGTCAGGTACCACCTATAACACAATTTGTACACACTCTCCCTGTCTGTGGCACACCTGTTGGCCTTATACATTCAAGCCCATATCTGGAACCATGCCTCATCATCAATTTCAATGACCCAGGTCTTTCGAGATGTAAGGAAGTCAAATCAAGGGATCCAACCTGTCCAGTAATTAATATAGGGTCAACCCCCCCCCTACCCCACCTCTCATGACATGGGAAACCTGTGCAGCCACATTGTACAAGACGACATCTGGGAAACACAAACCCCTGTTCTGCATTCTCCGCAGCAAAACCTCAGAGCATGCTTCCCTGTAATGCTCACAAGTTGGAGAGTCTGGGATTCTGACAGGCAGGGCCAAACAGTAATATAGAAATATGGAAACCAGGTTCATTTTCACAGTTGTGATCCTACCAAATCAGGATATTTCATGTCTGGGCCACCTGTCGAGATCTTCAGTGAGTTCCCAAATGAAATTGTGATCAAATACCCCAGATACCAACCACGGAATCTGCACCCCAAAGAAGGGAATGACCTCCCTACTCTATTGTAACTTTGGACATTTTTAAGTGCAGGTAGGTGATACGGCCAGCTGTGCTTGGGATGTTATCATGATGGGTAAATTGCCAAAGTGGAGACAGAGGAATTGTGGAACCAAGACAGGTAAGAGGCAAGGGAAAAATGTTAGCTAGCAGGCAGATGAGAGGTAGGTTAAGAGGGTAACTCGCAGATGAGGAGGTAGGCTTTTAGTTTGGTTTTGAACAATTCTGTGTGGGCTTTTTCTCTGATGTCCAGGGGAAGAGAATTCCATGCAAGTGGAGCAATAAGAGAGAAAGGGCAGGAGCGAGAGGAAGCACATGGAGGGCGATTAGCCACGAGGGTAGTCGAGGAGGCAGAGATTACGAGAAGTCTTGTAGAGTAGGTGAAATACAGCAGTGCACAGAATTGTGAACCAGAAGGAGACATTTAAATCTGGTCCTGTTTTGCATCATCAGCCATCCACCCTGGTGATGGTACCGGAAGAAGGTGTGAAGTGAGGTAGTTCAAACAGAGTCCTGGTAATAAACGTAATGATATTGTTGAGAGGACAGAAAGCATATTTGGGAAGACCAAAAAGGATGCTGGCACAGTAGTTTAGTTTAGAGAAGATATGAGTGGTTAAGAGACACTTGGCGGTGTTGAAAGGAAGGATGTACCTGATTTTCCTAAAATAGGAGGTTGAGGCGAATTGCTGTTCAAGTTTTGGCAATGAAAGTAAAGAAGGTGTGAGAAGGACCATAGATGAAGCTGTAATTTCTACCTGAAGAAGAGTCAGGTAGAGTGTCAGGGGGGAACTGGAGAGGCAGACGAAGAGAAAGAGAGGGAGCATTTGGCAGGAAAGGAGAGCACCTCTGTTTTGGTAGGGTTTAACATCAGAGATTGTAAAGCCATCCAATGTTTAGTGGCAGATAGATAGTTGGAAAATGTGATAGAGAGATCAGAGCAGAGTTCAGGAAAAGTAAAGATGTGGGTGTCGTCCAGAAAGAGTTGGTACGAGAACCCAAAGGAGGGGATTAGCGCCCCAGCAGAGGCATAGAGTGAAAAGAGGAGCAGACACAAGGCAGAGCCTTATGGAACATCAACAGTTAGAGGAGTGAGTTTAGAGGCATTGTTGCTCCAGGAGACAGAGAATTGGTAAGCTGCAAGGTAGGATTCAATCCAGGCAACGGCTTGATTGCATTTCAAGCCCATTGTTTTTTCTGGGCTGCTCCTGACTGCACAGTGTTTCTGGTCTAGGCCTTTGTTTCTGGCCCTTTTCCTTTCCCCCTCCCACTCTCCATTTCTTAAGCATTGCTCCTAGGGCACCCACTGCCCATACAGCTAGGCAAAGGGCAGTAGCAAAGACTGCCTCCTGTTAACCTGTTCACCTGCACCCCAGTCCCATCCATAGTGCCATCAATGTTTAGGGCATAGAAAACTCATCATGCAGGTCAGGTGAATCTACGCTTTCCACTTCATTCTTAGCACATAACTTTACTGAATCTGATTGTGTGAGATCCTTATTTATCTATCTGCTCCCCCTCCACTCACTGCATTTATGTTACAGCACTTGCACGATCCAAATGTCTCTTTGCCTAGTAGGAACCTTTGTTTGTTCTTCTCACTGTACCTCATTACCTGCTCCCCCCCCCTGCATTCTTGTTATAGCACTTGCATGATCCGAATGTCTCAAGGCCTAGTAGCAACGTTTTTTGCTTTGCTTTGTTGTGTTTTCTTGCTTCCCTGTTCCCCCCTTTTTTTGTCTTGATGCGCCTTGAAACACCACGTGATGTATAGGTGAATTATAAAGGCCCAATAAATAAATAGAATATGTATGGCTAATTACAATGCAGCCAACATCTAGCACACAAACTGGTCTGTTATTAACTAGATACCTGACACATTGCCTTTTTAGAATAATTTGTTTTTGTGTATGAACACCACAACAGTTTACCTTGTAATATATGCTCCTGAACATCTAGCACTGAGTTGTATTGAATCATAGTGTTCGCCTGCACAACAAATGTAATTGATATAGCTAATTATAATGTTGACCCCCAAAACCCATAGCTAGACTGACCCTCTTTGTTCAGGAATTGTAGTAAAAAATGTTGATGCAGTGTTAGAATGTATGGCTATCAATTGTCAAGACTAAATCTGTGTTTACCATCCACTACCTCTTCGACATGTAATTTCATAGTTCAAATCCTTTAAATCTGGCTGCACCCTGTCTCTTCTTCTATCTCCCTTCTGTTCCTAATCAGTGCTTTTGTCTTGCGGGGTCCCCCCAGACTCCGCCTTGTCCCCCATTTTATTTAACATCTATATTCAGCCTTTGGTCAGGCTCATCCACTCCCACAACCTCTGATGATACTCCTATGTTGACACTCAAATCATCATGCGGATGGACTTGTCCCAGCTGGACACCACGTCTCAGCTCTGGGATTTCTTGAAGGCTGTGGGGTGTTGGATGGGCGACAACTGGCTTAGGCTAGATGGGGACAAGACAGAGGTACTGGTTACAGGCTCTACTTCTCTCCCTTTCTTGTGGACTTCGGACTTTTGGCCACCTGTTCTTGCAGTACCTTCCATTCCAGTACCAGTGGTAAGGCATTTGGCAGTCAAAATATCAGCGTCATTGTTAATGAAAGATAGCCTCGGTTTGCCAAAGTGGACACTTTAAATTGAGGGCACTACGTAGGGCTCTGCTCTACATTCCCCCTAAATTCCAATGGGCTGGTTGTTACTTCTTTGGTTATGAGCGAGGGTTGACTATTGTAACTCTTTTTACCTAGCTCAGCCAGCTTATCTGATTCACCGGCTTCAGCACTTGCAGAACACTGCAGCTAGAGTTGTTGCGCATACACCCTTTTTTGCACACACCCCTCCTCTTCTCCGTCAGATGCACTGGCTCCCAAGTGATAAACAGGTTCAATGTATATCTCTGTGTATTGTGCGTAGAGCTTTCTATAAGACTCAAGGTCTGCCCCTATGTACCACACCAACCGTTGAGCTCCCAGACTTCTTACACTATCCAAGTACTGCATGTACAACGGTCTCGTCTGAGCGACCGCGCCTTTTCAGTGGCCATGGCAAAGCTTTGGAATTCTTTTCCTGTGGCCCTTCGAGCTACTGAAAATCATCTTCTATTTTGCTGTTCCCTTGAAAACCTTTCTTTTTTAGCTTCTGTCTTTTATCTCAATTATCTGTGGGTTAGCGCCAAGATGCTTTTTTGATGGGTGTTGAACGTAATGCATTTTATTAACATATTAACATATATTGCTCATGCATACGTAACACATAAGTTGCTAATCATTGAGTTAATCATCACAACAATTTTGCTCCTCACCATAATGCTCACTGGATACCTAAGACTGTAGGTAATTTGTGAAAGGTTTAATTTTTTTAATTCATGACACAATAATAAAAAATAAAAAAGAACACATAGCTAAATGTCACTCTTTCTAATTGCTTGCATAATAAACACACAGCCAATTAGGCTCTGTTGGTGCACACGTACGCACAGCATAGAGTTTGAAAAATTGCATAGGCGTCACACTTTTATCACGTTTACACTGCAACCGTGCATATCTAGCATATAACTGAATTATACTCAACCACTACTGCATAGTTGACTCACTGTTCTGCCTGCTACCTAGGACATAGCTAGATTCAATAGATCATTTTCATACAGGCATCTATAATACTGTTTAACTTAATAGCAATACATGAGCACCTAGCTCACAGCCAGATTTGATTATGTGTACTTAACTCTATACCAAACACATTAGGAGCTTTCTCATAGTGCTTTGCTCATAACATCTGGATTAACTGACTTGTACACCTGCCTAGCTCCATCATGTGCCTACATCCTTAGTAATTATGGAAAATGGAACACTGCATCCAAAACTCTCCGCCTGGAGGAGAATCACCTGACATTTCAACTAACCACTTTGAAAGAAAAGGAAAATAATAGCAACTGACTAAAAACGGTGTACCACAAACTTGGGCTGATTCCCAACAAGCATTTTTTTAAAGTCTTGGCACTACTATCTGTGGGAACCAAGCTGACTCATGGAACCTCTCCTGCGTGGCACTGGTCTGCACCTTTAATGTAAGTGAAATCTACCACTAAGAGCCGACTCCTCACTAATAAAATCCTGTATTCTTACACCTGTCACACTCCTACAGACGACTGCTGAGGTCTAGTGTACTTAACAGATTCAGACCCTATCCCTCGTCTATAAATAAGCATGCTGTTAATTTTTGCACAATCCAGGGGATGTCCATATGACTAACCTGCCCGGTAGGTGCCAACTGCAAACAACATAGACGTTTTCATGTCAGCACGCAGGTAATCGGTACTTCCGACATGCATCTATCAACACCAGTGGTTCCTGCATCTGCTTTCCTGCTATCCGAATAACACACCAAGCCCTCCTTTTTTACTGAGCCAATCACAGCAAGGCCAACATTATTGTCACACGATACTGCTATATAAGACCACTTTCCATTCCATTCCATTACATCGTGACATGTGCCCATATTCCGTAAAAGAAAACACAATGCAAACTGCTGGCTGCAGGGAACCACCCACTTGTATGTTGAGATGCATACAGACATGAGAAGTGTTACGATGAATGCCCAACATCCCACACGCAAAAGAGAATACAACCCAACAAAGCCCCTAACAAACGAGAACGAAATCACACATAAAGCCAGAGGCCTAGACAATATGCACCACACACAGGCTTTAGATGAAGTTGACAAGGGAACAGACACAGCTCTGAGAGCCCTCCTGGACGTGAGATAGAAAAACAACACACACATACACTTAGAATTTAGTCCATGTAGTCCAAATAACTAATTTAGCCAAACATTAGGCTTATCCAGACATGCACACACATAAGCAAGCAAGACACAGACACAAGGAATGCTGCAAGTAGTCATATAATCATTCATTAGAAACACTAAAAGGTAGCAAATATAAGATATGATATACATGTATTTAACATCTTTTAAGTGTGTAACACATAGA
The DNA here is from genome assembly GCF_040938575.1 of Ambystoma mexicanum. Taxonomy (NCBI): domain Eukaryota; kingdom Metazoa; phylum Chordata; class Amphibia; order Caudata; family Ambystomatidae; genus Ambystoma; species Ambystoma mexicanum. Next base: position 369,567,387 of record NC_090932.1, on the reverse strand, counting down.
GTAGGCCTCCATTCAGATTCACTGGGCCTCAAAAATACATTTATAGTTACACACAGGGAAATGCATCCAGTTTCAACTGTAGCATTATATTGTGAGACCACCCTTAACTTGGTGAGTTCCCCCCCGACCTCCAATCAAGGAGCCTGACAATATTTTGCTTATGTTTTCTTTAAGCGCTGGCCTTATCGAAGAATCATATAGAGCAGCATAAATCTCCTTCCGTGTGCCCACAGTGAGCCAAAAAACAAGCCGGGGTATAAAAAGAATATATATTTATTTTAATCATAAACTCAATGAATAATAATTTTGTTCAATTACAGACGGCACCTTCTTTGTGGCAGAAAACACAGCTTCAGTTACAAAACACACTTTCTGTATTTACTCTTGTCTCACAAACATGGAACATAGGCTAAATAAGCTGTCAAAACTATTTTCCCATTAATCCCATTGTATGGCGAATTTCAATAATAATAATATGGCACAATGCTAGAACATAATGTTCAACATTACAGGTTGAGAAGCCTAGTATCAAAACATAAGCACCATTTTCCTTTTGTGGAAACTAATTCAACTTCAAAGCTGGAGATATGAAGTTCCATGCATACTCAAAATGGCAGTTGTTGAAATTGCAGATTTGTTAGGAATAGGCACAGGGTTCATTTAAAAACAAGACATACATCACAGGTTCAGTGTTGGATACATGAGGTCACACTTTTGTAAAGTACTCCTCCCACCAGCCCCAAAAACCCAAGCATCACTGACATTCAGCACCCTTCTGTTCAAATGTCAGGTCTAGTTAGTGGGGACAATTTAGACGTTTTTTTTTTGTCAGACCCCTTTCACTTAAAGGCCTGTGTTGGGGACGTTGGACAGATTTGAAGTTTCTTTTGTGGGGCCAGGGACACCCATTGGTTAAATACAATGTTGAAAGAGTGGTGAAAATTGGGAAATTGTTTCTTTTTAAGATAAGAACACCTTTTATGTAAAAGCAAGTTTTGATAATGGGTTTCAGTTGAGAATTTTCGTTTTAGAGTCCAGTATATTTTGATTTAAAAGGCAAAGTTGGGGGATGGTGACAAATATCAATTTCATTTTGGTACAAGTATATCTTTTGTTTAACAAGTTTAACAATCTTTTGTTTAACAAGTTTTGGTAAGGGGTTCAGTTGGAAATTTTTGTTTTAGGAAGGGACACCCCTTCTCATCAGAGAAGTCAGGGGTGAACAGGAAAATCAAGGCACCCCAATTGCTTTAAATTACTATATTGTATCTTCCCAATAGGAGGGAGGAAAGTCTCAAATTCTTCCAAGCTCCCCTCTCATCAATCTTTTTGGGGGGGTAATTAAATTAATGTACAGTAAAATATGCTTAGGCTCGCCACAATTTTACCCCCACCCACTAATGGAAAATAACCCATTATGAAAGGGAATGGGTTAATTAAATAGATCCCCATGCAGACATTTGGTTGGACAATCTACTTATTTTTAGAAATCTCTGGGCTCTGCACTCATGGAGACTGGGCAGGACTTCGCTCTTAGGGAAAAACAGAATTCTGGACAGCACTTCAGTCAATGGAATTCCACAGCAATTTTCCCTATATGGTTCCGGAAAAGCCTCACAGCCACTGTTTCCTAGTCTTCCCAGCAATAAACAGCTCCAGCCCGCTTCCAAGCTCCACCCAGATGCAATTTCAGCGGATCTCCTTTGGTGATTTTTGGCAGCTGCCTGTTGGTAATTTCTTTGCAGCTTTCCCCTTTTCCAAATTGAAAGACCTTTTTACTCTACGAGCCCCTCCCATGTACAGTGAACATTAGGCACTGCTAACATATGATCTTGCAACCCAGATTGGACATTTACATTTCTCTCCTTGTGTTACTTGCAGAAACAACACAGTCTGCATTAATAGGCCCATTTTCAGGGTGAACGTTTTTGAAGGCTGGCAGATCTTTTTTCCAGTAGGGCCTTTCATTTTTGTTTGTTAAGGCCTTCGATTAAACCCCACACAACTCATATTAGAGAGACACACAGACAAGGTCCCCTGCCTGAACAGGGTTTAAAGTCATTCTGCGATTGGTCAAAGCAGAGAACCAAAATTCATTCCCAAGCGCCAGATGAGGAGCAGCGACTTAATTAGGTGTTGCAACGTTGTGAAAAGCACATGAGAAAGAGTACAAGGGTTACAGGGAATTGCCAAGCAACAGAAGGGCAGCAGGTTCTCAGGGCCAGCATAAATAAAAGATGTAACAAGTAATATGCCTCTCCTGTGCTTTAGAAACTTTCAAGACGAAGGTCACAGCTGCAAAAAAATAAGAACTGATCAGAAGAGTGCAATTTTATTGCCTCAGTGGATTGTTTTCATAATATAGGTTTTTGGGCCTCGCCCTGCAGAAGGATGCCTTTAGTTTTGTCCAAAGTTGATGGTAACAGATGGGTGTTATGGTTTTGTGGAAAGTCCAAGAGGATACATCATTCGTTTTAATTGGCCAGATATTGCTTATACGTGCATTGAATGGTCTATGGAGATGACATTTGAGAAGGTTTGGCTCTCAAGCTTCATATAGCACATACAGGATTCTCAAGCATTGTGTTCTGTGTATGTTCCATTCATCCTCACCCTGTTATCTTAAACACCATGAACAACCCTTACTAATGGTGATAACTGGGAGAGGTTCCATATATTTTTTAAACACTTGGCACTACTATCTGTGGCAACCAAGCTGACTCATGGAACCTCTCCTGCGTGGCACTGGTTGGCACCTTTAATGGAAGTGAAATCTGCCACCAAGAGCCAACTCCTCACTATTAAAATCCTGCATTCTTACACCTGTCACACTCCTACAGATGACCGCTGAGGTCTAGTGTACGTAACAGATTCAGACCCTATCCATCGTCTATAAATAAGCATGCTGTTAATTTTTGCACTCTACAATCCACGGGCTGTCCATATGACTAACCTGCCAGGTTGGTCCCAACCACAAACAACATAGACATTTTCATATCAACACTCAGGTAATCGGTACTTTCGACATGTATCTATCAACACCAAAGGTTTCTGCATCTGCTTTCCTGCTATCTGAATAACACACCAAACCCTCCTTTTTTACTGAGCCATGCACAGCAAGGCCAACATTATTGTCACACGATACTGCTATATAAGACCACTTTCCATTCCATTACATCGTGACATGTGCCCATATTCTCGCCACTGGACAGGTTTCAGGGCACCTGGACTCTGCTCTCAGCAAGGCACTCTGGTCTGCGCGGCCTTTTGGACTGGATCTGACGGGTTCTGGGTTAAAGCTCTGCTCTGCAGGTCTGGATCTTGGTTCTAGCACGGGGTTCTTAGCTAGAATAGCAAAACAGCTCAGCCAGGCTGTTGGATTTTGTGGTGCCCCTTGGAAGTTTAGGGGTTAGAATCAGGTTGCTTAAGATTCTGAAGGCCAGCTGAGAAGAGTTCAGCTTGTGGGATTAGGCCTCTCTGCTTCAAAGTTCTAGAGTCTGGTTTCTGGATCTATGTCTGGAACCTGGATCTTCCTTCAGGGTGCTTCACCAAGGAATCAGTTGATGAGTGGAAAGTGTGTGTCTTGTCTGTTTTCAGCGGTTCCTATTTATCCATTTCCAAAGTGGGTGGGGAGGCTGATTATCTATGCCCAACCCTCTAAGGATCTGATAGGTCAGAGAATTTCCCCTCTCCTGATTTGAAACAGGAGCAGTGTGTCATATGTGTCAGAGTGACACTGTGTTTATGGTCCAAAGGAAATCCTCCCCCTTTGCTTTTTACACAGAAAATCTATTTTTCCCAAAAAACATATTTCCAAGATGCACAACTTGTTAACAATACATAATTACATGACCGATTGCTTAAGGTACATTGCTGTCCAACTCTCATCTTCCTGCGAGCTTTAGTTCATAAATGACAACTTTTTTGCACTTTTGGTGTGTTTCTCAATGTTAGTTCTGCACCAATTTTTATACATGCATATACATCCCATCTGGGCATGTTCCTGTAATTTTTCATGTTCCTAACATAAACACAATGGTTGGAATATGAATAATTTCTGGGGTTCAGTCTCAGAACATCGCACAGATTCCAGATTAGTCTTAAAAATATGAGCAAATTTTTCATTTTAACAATCTCTAAGTTTCATATTTTTGTCAGTTCTGTAGAATTTGCTATAAGCATTTTTATAAAACATACATTTACTTCCACTTCAATCCACATTTTCAGTCTGGCCCACCTTCAAAGCTGGGCTGTGTCAGAGGGTCACACGGCTTGCCTTCCTGCCAGAGATGTTGTTGTCAGTCACACCCGAATTAACATTTTCTATTCAGTTCAAGGAACCCATTGTTTCTTGCTCAGGGCAGCAGAGGAAATCTCCTCCCCTTCTGATTAACATGCCAATGCGAAATCTTCTCCTTTTGGTGGGAATGAACAAGGTGGGCGGTTCTCAGGGAAAGAAAGCCTTTTGGAAGTTTTAGCTAAATCAGGTTACCTTATGGTCAATTGTAACATAGTTCCTTGTGAAAACATTACATTTATAAATTTAAATCAGCAAACATATCTTTAATTCCAGTCTTTTTCAAAATGAAAATCAAAGTTGTGGCACTCTATATGGCATTTGATGAAATCCCTTCTTTGACACATTTAACTTTGAAAACACAAGTTTCTCCTCTCAGATTTAGAGATTGCCAGCGTCTGTCGGAGGCGAGTAACGGTACTGCACCCATTTTTGACAGATTTCTTTCCATCAAGTATCTTTAAAATTGATTTTGTTCTGATAACATATGATTCTTGCTGACATTGTATTTATGGGGATTCTTGCAGTAGAATGATGTGGAACATCCAACAAGGAGGTTGGATCTTTTGGCTGGTTTGTGAGCCATGATTTTTTCCAAATTTGACAACCAAGAAAACGTATTTCCAAACAGCTCTGTGTTTCTTTTGGCAATCAGCATTGCTTTTTCAAGTGGTTTCAGGCTACTTGTGGTTAGCCCAATAGTGGGGTTTGGCAGTGGACTCCTGTGTTCATGGAGATAGGCAAAAGTGGATGGCGGCCTATTTTTCAGAATTTTACTGTGCAATTTTGGGTGATTTTTAGCGAGCAGCATGCTTTCCGGCGGCCATTTCGGAGGTTTCTGCTGCCAGCAATGCACACTAATGTTGCAGGGCCTGGACCAGTGGGTTGAAACATCCCACAAGCCCCCCTCTTGTGATTGGCGTTTATCGTCCATCAATGAAAACTTGCAAGACTGGGATGTCAGCCTCATCTCTTCTGATTCCATAAATGGAAAGTTTTAGCATCTTTTCCTCCATAAGGGGTGGATCGATCGGTTCTCCTCGCCAGTCCTGATGGGAGTATTGAGCGATACTCCGGGACCCTCAGATCTTTGCTCGCGGACGCCGTGTAATCCTCCTTGGTTAGTCTCCATGGTTTATCTCTCCTAGGATGACAAAGCAAAAAACATATTTGTAGATATTACCCCACCACTATTAATGCAGTGGGGCGGACACATACATTTTGGTAAGTCAGGACACATTTGTATTATGGTATTTTATAGGCTATATGTGGAATATTTTATAGTTGGAATTTTATGGATCTGGAGTAGACCCCTCTGGGGTTCCCGAAGACTCCTCCAGTTGCTGCAGAGTGTGCCTACGATGGAAACACTTTAGCTGATTAATGTGACCCACTTATCTTCCCCTTCTGCCAAATTGCCTTTGGGGATGCAGATCTTGTAGGCGACTGGTGAGGTCTTATCTACAATTTCAAAAGGTCCCCTCCAGGTAGGCAGACATTTTCGCTGTTTGGCCTGGTTCCTTTGGAAATTGTATAGGTAGACCCGGTCTCCTACATTGTATTCTTTTCTGTAGTCTTTAAGTCATAGTGGGTCTTCATGCTGTCGGCTGATCTTTCTAGATTTCGCTGAGCATAGGCAAAAGCATGTTGAAGGTGTTTTGTTAGATTTTCAACATACTCATGAGTTGTGGAGGCATTGATCAATGTCTGCTCTTGACTTCTGTAGAGCAGATGCTGGGAAAGCACCATCCTGCGTCCAGTCATCAGCTCAAACCGTGACATTTTAGTTGCAGATGAAGGGGTAGATCTGATGGCCATTAGGACAAGAGGTAATCGAATATCCCAACTTGGCCCAGAATCTGCCACAAACTTTTTTAATATGCTCACAATTGTTCGATTATATCTCTCTACTGCACCACTAGAGGCTAGCCGGTAAGCAATATGTATCTTCCTTTTAACCACCAAGTATCTCCCACATCTTGGTCATTACTTCGCTGGCTACCTCTGTCTGACTCAATCCTTTGGGGTAGTCCAAAACGTGAAAAGATGTGGTTGATCATCAGGACAGCTGCTGTTTCTGGCTTGCAGTTTGGGTCCGGGAGACATTCCACCCATTTAGTAAACAAGCATGCCACGGTCAACATGTACTTGTTCCCCCTAGAGGAGCGAATCACGGGCCCCATGAAATGCACTTGCAAATCTGACCATGGCAGTGTCATCCCCCTCTTTTGGAGAGGCACACAATGTGTGAGGGATGTTGGCGGAAATTGTGCACACACAAGACACCCCTTCAAGTATTGGTCAAGGTCCTGCCCCATGTCTGGCCAGAATGCAACCTCCCTTAAGATTTCAAGTTTTGTATGAAACCCCCTATTACCGGCTGTGGCCCCATCATGGGTGTGACTTAACATCAGGCTTCGGAATGAGGTAGGAACCACCCACTGATCATGGCTAGCTAGGGATTTCCTTACCAACAGACCGTCTTGGATTCGGAACATTTTAGGACATTTCATCAACACTCTGAGGTCCTCTTTCCCTATGTAATCGGTATCCATCAGGGGAAAGTTCTCAGGGTCCTAAATGTGTTGATAAAACTTACCAATTATTGGATCCCCTTTTTGAGCCGTAATCAAATCAACATCTGGGGTCTCCTTACTCCATTGTGCAGTTGAGAGATCATTGTGAGCATTTGTCTGGGACCTAGTGATAGCAGTGACCTGGATTTCCCCCAACAGGGACTCGATCTCTATTAGATCCCCTTGGATGGCCCCGGTTTTGGCCAGCTGATCAGCTTAGTCATTTCCAGTTTTGTCTGGTCCCTCTACTTTGGAATGACCCTTGATCTTTTTCTAGTATATGGTCATCCCATTCGAGGTGACCAGATCATCAATTTTTGAATTAATTTCTCATGTTTCAAGGGTTTGTTATTAGCACATAACATGCCTCTGGTTTTCCAATTAGCCAGGTGCTCCATGAACCCGTTCCGTACATAATCCGAATCTGTGATTATGACCAGTTCGTGGAGTTGATGTTGGACAGCAGTGAGGATGCCTTGATGCACAGCCATCAACTCTGCCACTTGACTACTTTGGGGACCAATCTTGTACCCAGCGGAGGGTTCTGGGGACTCATTCACCCATGCATTCGCTACGCCGGCCACAAGTTCTTTTTCCCGTTGTTGTCAACATGGTAAGAGAATCCATCCACATAGACAGTGGGCATTTTCTCACACTTGTCTTCTTCAAAGACTTTGTGTGGGGAATTGAGGTATGCCTCCATGTTGTCCTTGATTTTTAGACTCTCGTCCTGAAGACAGTTTTCTCTGGCACAATCATGCAAGTCAGCCAGACCTTTGGCGAGGGGACTCTTCTTGTTTTGGCCATATTTGACCTCCACCGGAAAGCCTTGAATTGACAGAATCGAGGAAGTAATTCGGGAATTACTCACATTTCGGCCCGGATTCTGTCACTTTGGAGATATTGCAGAGGCTGGTGTGGAGTCTCCACTATGATGTGTTTCCCCTGGATAAACGGGCGGTAATTCTTCAATACCCACACTGTTGCCAGGAATGCCTTCTCACAATTGTTGAATTTTTCCTCCACAGAGGATAAAGTTTTACTTGCATAGGAAATTACTTTATTGACCTTGTCATGCTTTTGGTATAATACTGCAGTCAAGCATGTATTAGAGAACCCTGTCTCCAAGAAGAACTCCTTGTTTCTGACACGGTAAGCTAGGCAAGGCATTTGTGAGAGGCTTCTTTTGAGTTGTCTTACTGCCTCGGCTTGTTCTGGACCCCATTCCCACTTGATCCCCCCTTCAAAAGATGAATCAGGGGTCTTATGATCTCTGCATATCCCTCAATGAACTTTCTACTGTAATTAGTCAGTCCAAGGAGGCTCCTGAGCTCCCGCAGAGTTGTGGGGTCTTTCAATTTCTGGAGGGCTTCCACTTTCTTTTCCTGGGGACAGAGACCCTGAGGAGTAATCTTATGCCCCAAGAAATTGACACAGGTTCTATACCACTGTGTCTTTTGAAAGGAAAGTTTTGCTCCGGCTGCCCTCAAGTGTGTCAGAACATAACAGATCTTCGCTATGTTCTCCTCCACAGTTGAGCTTTTGATGAGAATATCATCTACATAGGCCAGGTTATGCCTCTCACCCAGTTCGGGCATGGCCTTATGTAGAAAAATGTTGAACTAATTGCCGAACTTGATGTATCCGAAGGGAGTCCGGGTCCATTTGTACTGCTGCCCCCCAAAGTTAAAGGCCAGCTCGTATTGGTCCTCCCTACTGACAGGCACAGTCCAGTATCCATTGGTCAGGTCTATTACAGTGAATACCTGTGATGCCTGGATCTGGGCCAGCCCTTGGTCAATTTAGGGAAGAGGCCATCGGGAAGTATGAACCCATTTGTTGAGCTCCCTAAGGTTGGCGCAGAGTCTCCACTGGCCGTTTGGCTTCAATATCCCCAGCACCGGATTATTGAAGGTGCTGTGGACTGGACGGATTATCCAATGAGACTCAAGGTTCTTAATTATTTCAGTAAGGGACTCCAATGATGCGAGAGGAAAGCGATATTGCTTCACAAACACTGGAGTCATGCCAGGGTCCATGGGAATTATTATTGTGTGGATGTCGATGCGACCACAGTCATATGAGTCCACCGCAAAGAGATCCTGAAAATCCAGGAAAACTTGTTTCAACTTTTGCTTCTGCTCCAGAGTCCCACAGGCATCAGCTAGGTTGACTCTCTCTTCAACCATCTGCCTGAAGCCTGGAAAGACTTCTGGTGTCGCTATCTCAGCGGCCTCCTCCAGCTGGGTGGAGAAACCCCTGGTCAAGGTGCTGATTTGGACTGGTGGCTTCAGGTGGGGAAGGCAGTCCTCACGGACCTGGAAAATCACCTCATCCCTCCTGAAGTCACAAGTCACATCTTCCTTACCATAAGGGCAGGAAGTGTACACCAGGAAGTGCCCCCCATGCCCGGTAAAGATCCTGTCTGGTGTTGTGTTGTCATCACTGTCACTGTCAAAACAGTCCTTGGGGATTGGTCCTAACAGTTCATTGCCTAAATCAATGGAAAAATGTCGGTCATCAATGGCCATTCCAATAATGGTGCCTGCGGCTAGAGTGATACTCTTTAAGTCGCTGTTATCCACCTCTATTGGAATGGTGCCATGTTCTATATTGACTAGTAGTGTTGGGTTTACCCGCAACCCTTGCTGTTGGAGAGAAGCATTTAGATGGATATAAGCATCAGGATTTTTCCATTTCTGTCCTCTTTTAACTTTTACTTCCAGGGAGAATTGTCGGGTCCTTTCTGGGATGGTGACTTCCTCTCGGATCTAAATTTCAACTGCATAAGGCAGCAGTTAAGCTGACCTAAATGCTTTCTCTGGGTCATCAAAGCCCATGGGATTATCTGCTTAATCGGGACCAAGCTTTGAAGTTTATTAGGTCCAAACTAATGGCAAAGCGATTGAGAATGTCACTGCCTAAGTAGAAGGCGGCAGTGACGTCTCGCACAACCCAACAATTATGGGCTATGCTCTTGTTGCCTATGGAAATTTTGAGCATACACCTGCTTGGCAGGAGATATTTAGAATTGGGTGTTTCCAGATCCATTTCCCATTTGTCTATCAGCCTAAATGTGGGAATGGCTGGATCTTTTGGGAGTTGGCGAAACATGGCTTCGCTGATGAATCTCTTACCATTGTTCACACACACTCGGGCGAGAACAGAGTCTTTCCCTTCATTTAACTGAACAGGGATGAACAACTGTCTCCAATTTTCTGAATATCAGCCAGGCTCTGAGCTGATTTCACATATTTCTGGACTATAGGAGTGGAAATGTCTGATTGTGGATTGGTAAAGAATTTCAGAGTGTTTCCTTCCAGTGTGGAATGCCACCTTAGACTGGAAGGAAGGTTGATTTTCAGAAACAGAGAGGACCCCCCCCATCACCAGTCTGTTGTCCTACTGCTATTACTGTCACGTCTGTAATTTGGTTGTTCTGGAAGTGAAATTCTACTTGGTCAGATTTTTGTTCAACCATGTGGCATGTGCCGTTTAAACTAACATGGTTGACGCTCTGTTTCAATTTTATTGGTCGGCTAGTCTGGGTCCAGAGGACCTTGTTTACACAGTCTATTAGGGGTGACAACCTTCTCAGAAGGTCATTCCCCAGTAAACAAGGGGTGCCCTCTGGATTCACAACTCTGACCGGGTGCTTCACCTTGTGTCACCCAATTTTAATGTCCAAATCCGCAGTTCCCTCAATGGGAATTTCCTTTGCGTCAAAGTTCTGAAGTTGTCCAGGAAGAGAGGTGAGATGAATTTGGTATTTCTCCCCCCTTCATGAATTCAGTTCATCAAAGGCTTTTTTTGGACAGAAGGGTAGCTTGGGATCCAGTGTCCACTAGTGCCAAAATTCTACCCTGCCCCTGTATTTGTACCAGGGCATAGTATCTTCCCTCCTTCTCCGCAAGGGGGCACAGATAATGCACATTTTTGGACAACTGGTGGGTTCGTTTTTTAGTTTTGGACACTGAAAGAGAAGAGATTTGGACAGAATTCTGTGGGGATCCTAGGGAATCTGAAAGAAAAAGGTGGCAACTAGAGATGGGAGAAGTTTTGAGTTCCCCTGGTTCTGGGCCGCCCCCCCCCTTTTTGGAGGCAGTCACCAGGATGGGTTTGAACCAGGGGATTCTCATGCTGTTGGTTCTGGGATTGGATGATGGGCGGCGCTAGCTCAGTCCCCACATCTACCCAGTCTGGATTTAAATCCTTTGGGACCCATTTCTCTTTGGGAGAAGTTCCCCCATCCTTTTCCCAGGATCATCTGATGGCCCCTCTCTTTCAAATTGGAAGATCTGTACCTCCTCCACTAAATGGGTCTGTTTGGATCCTTTGTTTCTCCTACCCCCCTCTGCTCCTTGGGTGGCAGGCTTTCAGGGGCAGGAGATTTTTGTTCCGGTTCCTGGGTTTCCAGGGGCTTTTTACAAGTGGGGAAGGAAGCTTCCACCAAGGCTTTACACCCCCCTTCCCCTTGTGCCTCCCCCCTGGGAACCGGTGGGTTGTCGGGGTGCTGCGCCGTCATTGTTCTGGAGCACCAGGCCCAGAGTTGGAGGCATTCTGTGCCGGCATGCCCATCTGAGGGTTCTGCTGAGCCATCAGCATGCAACCCAGATCCAGTGCCATATTTTGGACCTGGCGCTCTAGCTGTGAAATCCGCTCAGGCTGATACTGGGTTCTGTTTTCTCCCCTGGGCTGATCCAGGGAAGGGTAGCTATCCCTTCTCTGGTAATACCCCGGGTTGGGAAGATTTGGGTACCCCTCCACCCTTGGCCTCTCCTCTCCCGGATTAGGTTGTCTGGGCTCAGGAAATTGGGGAAAGAAGGATGGATGATTTTGGGGTTAAAGGTTTTGTGGATACCTGGGGAAGAAGTTCTGTCCAGGATTTGGGGAGTTTCTGCCCTCCTGGGGGAAGTTAGGAGGGAAGTTCCCTGGGTTAGGTGCCTGGTTGGATCCCCCCCTTTGGCTGGAGGAGTCCACACATAACCCAGGATGGGTCTGTTCCCCTTGTAGCAGGGACTTACATAGTCAGGGGAGTGAGGGATCCCATTTGTGGGACTACCTCCTTGGCTCCCTGTCTGTGACTGGCCCGAGGGCCTTCTGGGCTTGGGATTATTCTGTTGTGCAGGCAAGTTTTTAGGCCCCCCATCTCCAAATCCAAAATGGGGCAACCTTTACCTCTGCCACCTTAGCAGCAGCAGGGGTGCTGCTTGATTTGGGGCTTTTTAGCATTATTTTTGTTTTCTATGGGCTTCTGCACCTCATAGATTTGGGTGGCCTGTTCACTTACCTAGTCTAGTGATTTTTTCTCATGAAAATCTCTCACTAGCTGGGTCATGATGTACTTTGGTAAGGCATGGAAAAAAGTATTATCAAATTCTTTGCAGTCCGTGTGCACCCTTCTGGTAGTCTGCGCAAAGGCACGCTTTAATTCCTGCACATATTCTTGTGGGGCCTGATCCTCCCCACATTGCAAGTTGTAGGCTGCCTTGCGAGCCTCTTCGGGATTTCTGTGTACAGAAAAATGCTTCAAGATGGCTGCCCTATAGGTGGACCATCTAGAATGATTTTGGTCCTCCAGCCCCACAAAGAAACTGGAGTATTCTGGTGAGAATGTCCATTTTACATACTGAATGCAGCTACTGCTATCTTTCAAATGGAAAGTTTCCATCATCTGCTCAAAGAGCTCTAAGTGCTCCCAAACAGAATACTTAGCGTTCTTATGATAAGGCGTGATGACGCTCCTTATTGCCTTGATTTGTTTTAAGGGGTCCTTAAGCAAGGCCCTTTTTGCCTTATTGACCTTCTTAGTTTGGGTAACCCTGGTCCATTCATCCTCTGACTCAGAGGCACTGCTCCCAGAGGTGCCCGTCTGGTCTTCTAGATTCTCCTGGATTCTGCGAGCCTGGGAATGGCTGGCAGAGTGTGGGGACCTAGTCTCATGTGTCCTGGGGTGCTCAGAGGAGTCTTCTGATTCCTCCTTGCTCCCAGGATTTGATGGGTACCCCCTCACTGTCCTAGCTGGGCAGAGGTTTTTAGGATGCCCTTAGTGGGCCTACCCTCCTGGAGTTCTCCACTAAACTTCACAGTACTTGGGTACCCATACCCAGGTGCCCGCCGATCCATTCCTAGGAGGTACTGGCCTATGAGCCCCATACTTCTAACTGGATAGTAATCTGCCATCCCCGTGGCCCTGGGCTCATGTGCGTCAGGGGAAATGGGGGTGGCAGAGTCCAGGGACTGGAAGAGATGGAGGCCTCTGGTACTAGGGTTCCTGAGGTTATGCTCGGGCGTTTTCCTTTCCCAGTGGACCTCATCTCTATCAGCCCCTGCTCTCTGTTACCATGCAAGAACCTACGCTTTCTGTTCCTCAATCAAGGCCTTACTAGTCTCTATCAGTCTCTCTTGCAGGGCTACCTGCCTGTGGAGCTTGTCATTATTCTCACAGAGAACCTCATTTTCTCTCTGTGCTTCCTGGGTTGCTTTTGAGTACTGGGCCAGTCTTTGCTGCAGGAGGGTTACCTCCTGTGTCCTGTCCATACTGGCCTGTTCCTTCCTTGCCAGAGCGTCTTCCACCCTCCTGGTGTGCTCTAACAATCTTGCATGCTCTTTTTGGAGGTCACCCAGTCCCTGGAGGGCCAGGTGATTTTCTTCCAGTTTCCCTTTTAAGTGACAGACTTCCTGGCCTAAGGTGTCCCTTTCCTGCGCAAGAGCCTGCCTCTGTGCCGCCGGGTCATCCCTCTGTCTTTGAAGGGCACCAGCTTTCTGGCGATCTTCATCAAACTCTGCCTGGGTATCCAGGTCTTTCAAAATCAATGTATTGCTCTCTGCCTTCTCTCTATCTAAGTGGCTTTGCAGGGTGGCTACCTGCTCTGTACATGCCCTGTTGAAATCCAGTTGTTGCTACAGCTTTTTCTGGCTCTACAGTAGAGAGTCCACACTTTCTTGGTACTCCTTCTGCAAGGCCAGAATTCTGGTATCCTGTTCTGCCTTTTCCTGTTGCAGGACACCCATATCCTCTTTTATTTTAACTATATACTGCCTGCTTTCATTTTCTGACTCCTGGCTCTTCTACAGCCTCTGCTCAGAAGAGCCCCGATCAGATTGGGCCTTTTCTAATGCCATCAGTTGCCTACTTGCCAAATCTTGGCCTTCAGCATATTTGTCCTGTATGGCTCCCATAGATAAATATAAATATGCCGATATCTTGGCAATCTTATTTTGCTCATCCTTGGCCTTAGGGGCCATATATAGTTCACTCAGGGCCACATGTAAGGGACCCTGATCTCTCCAGATATCTAACCCAGTTGCAGTGATCTGTTGTGTGATTGCCTGCAACCACACATTCTGGTCCTGCTCAGTCCACTCACCTCTCACAAATAACTTATGTAAAAGGTGTTCTCTAGCTATCTTGATGTCTACCAATGTCGCCATTTTGGAAATATTGATTTCCTTCTGGACTTACAGAAGTTTTTTATTTTATTTTGCAAAACAGACCATTTCCTTAGAGCGTTCCCTTTTGAGGGATCTTTTACAGCATAACATAGCGTGGTAGCCCAACAGGATTTATGTATCCTATTAGTTAGCACACTGTATTAAGCTGCACAAGTGGTAGAGCTAATCCAGAGATCCCGGACGAGCCCCCAATCTGTAAATGATTTCAATCCGGCACTCCAACTAAGTCAACGCCTAGTATGCGATGCCCAATGGAACCCCTTCTTTATATATTTTTATGTCAAAGTTTGTTTCATTCTGGATGATGTACCCTTATATAACACTCCTCTCTTTGAATTCCCCCAGTCTTACTGAACCAAGAAGTAGGTTTGTTTTGCAAACTAAAAGATTTATTTGAAGAATTGAACAATATATATATATATCACACTTTTATAAATATGGATAATATCTGAATATCACACTTATGAATATGAACAATGATCAGCAATGGGTAATATTACAATATCAACAATCCCTTTAATCAATTAGGAGTAGGAATAGGAAGAATAATGTAGTAGAGAATACTTTGTATGGGTTCAAGAAAAAGCAATGATAGGAAAGAATGCAACACAGAAATAAAACTTGACATGACTTAAATCAAAAGACAATATGATCACTCTTTCCCCTGTTACTACTCACTCCCCCCAACATGCAATATGAAGATATGGAATGAGGGCGCACAGGTATCCAGAATAACAATCAACAATGCAGTTCAATCCCACTTCCCCCCAGCAAGATTAGAGAGAACAGGTATGATTTTAAACAGGTCAATTGCTTTTGAATGTGATTTGCAATGAATGGGAAAATGCTAAAATGATTTTAATTTGCTAAATGAGATTCAGAACTATTGAGAGTTGCTTTGGATTG
The DNA here is from genome assembly GCF_040938575.1 of Ambystoma mexicanum. NCBI lineage: Eukaryota > Metazoa > Chordata > Amphibia > Caudata > Ambystomatidae > Ambystoma > Ambystoma mexicanum. Next base: position 369,552,153 of record NC_090932.1, on the reverse strand, counting down.
GTTCAGGTCAACACTAGCAATGATTATGGAATGATTAGCAGATGGAAAATGAAATTCAGAAGTTGAAGGCAAGAAATAGCTGTTTTACATAGAATGAAAATGTGCCAAATTGCAAATCGCGCCAACTTTTCTGCATGCGGAAAACAAAATTACGAAACAACTATAAGGAATTGGAATGTCATTTTGGGTTCGATTCAAAAGTTACAGAGGTTTTTGTGAAGGTAGATTTTTCTCAGAAAGTCAAGATTTCAAAATGAAAGATGCGCTGTTGAAGATTTGGGACAAGATTTCTTAACACTAAAGAGTCTATGGAGCCGCAAACTATACGACAGCCCAGCCACCTATCCAGAAGTGCCTCCGGATAGTTTCTGTCTGCACGAGACAATTGCCTTTCTCCGGAAAATATATATTAGCGCCAAGATGATTATCACTACAATTATCAAGGATTATGTGGAGGAGAGAAGAATTTAGAATAGACAAACGAGATTCAATAATGCAGTTATGGATAGGTCGGAATGGTTGGATTGGATTACTTAAGACTAAAAGGTGACTATGGACAGTTCTAGACTAAATACTCACTCCTATGGCTTTGGAATGGAATGGGCCTGTCAAAGATCTGGTGAAAGGTTTGGACTTCACTCGCCACCGGAAGGATTCAGGGCACCTGGACTCTGCTCTCAGCAAGGCACTCTGGTCTGCGCAGCCTCTTGGACTGGATCTGACGGGTTCTGGGTTACTGCTCTGCTCTGTGGGTCTGGATCTTGGTTCTAGCATGGGCTTCTTAGCTAGAATAGCAATACAGCTCAGCCAGGCTGTTGGATTTTGTGGTGCCCCTTGGACGTTTAGGGGTTAGAATCGGGTTGCTTAAGATTCTGAAAGCCAGCTGAGAAGAGTTCAGCTTGTGAGATTAGGCCTCTCTGCTTCAATGTTCTAGAGTCTGGTGGCTGGATCTATGTCTGGAGCCTGGATCTTCCTTCAGGGTGCTTCGCCAAGGAATCAGTTGATGAGTGGAAAGTGTGTGTCTTGTCTGTCCTCAGCAGTTCCTATTTATCCATTTCCAAAGTGGGTGGGGAGGCTGATTATCTATGCACAACCCTCTAAGGATCTGATAGGTCAGAGAATTTCCCCTCTCCTGATTTGAGACAGGAGCAGTGTCATATGTGTCAGAGTGACACTGTGTTTATGGTCCAAAGGAAATCCCTCCCCTTTGCTTTTTACACAGAAAATCTATTTTTCCCAAAAACATATTTCCAAGATGCACAACTTGTTAATAATACATAATTACATGACAGATTGCTTAAGATACATTGCTGTCCAACTCTAATCTTCCTGTGATCTTTAGTTCATAAATGACAACTTTTTTGCACGTTTGGTGGGTTTCTCAATGTTAGTTCCGCACCAATTTTTATACATGCATACACATCCCATCTGGGCATATTCCTGTAATTTTTCATGTTCCACAGATTCCAGATTAGTCTTAAACTGTGAGCGAATTTTTCATTTTAACAATCTCTAAGTTTCATATTTTTGTCAGTTCAGTACAATTTGCTATAAATATTTTTATAAAACATACATTTACTTCCACTTCAATCCACATTTTCAGTCTGGCCCGCCTCCAGATCTGGGCTGTGTCAGAGGGTCACATGGCTTGCTTTCCTGCCAGAGCTGTTGTTGTCAGTCACACCTGAATTAGCATTTTCTATTCAGTTCAAGGATCCCATTGTTTCTTGCTCAGGGCAGCAGAGGAAATCTCCTCCCCTTCTGATTAACATGCCAATGTGAAATCCTCTCCTTTTGGTGGGAATGAACAAGGTGGGAGGTTCTAAGGGAAAGAAAGCCTTTTGGAAGTTTAAGCTAAATCAGGTTACCTTATGGTCAACTGTGACATAGTTCCTTGTGAAAACATTACATTTATAAATTTAAATCAGCAAACATATCTTTAATTCCAGTCATTTTCAACATGAAAATCAAATGTGTGGCACTCTATATGGCATTTGATGAAATCCCTTCTTTGACACATTTAACTTTGAAAACACAAGTTTCTCCTGTCAGATTTAGAGATTGCCAGCGTCTGTCGGAGGCAAGTAACGGTACTGCACCCATTTTTGACAGATTTCTTTCCATCAAGTATCTTTAAAAGTGGATTTTGTTCTGATAACATATGATTCTTGCTGACATTGTATTTATGGGGATTCTTGCAGTAGAATGATGTGGAACACCCAACAAGGAGGTTGGATCTTTTGGGTGGTTTGTGAGCCATGATTTTTTCCAAATTTGACAACCAAGAAAACGGATTTCCAAACAGCTCTGTGTTTCTTTTGGCAATCAGCATTGCTTTTTCAAGTGGTTTCAGGCTACTTGTGGGTAGCACAATAGCGGGGTTTGGCAGTGGTCTCCTGTATTTATGGATATAGGCAAAAGTGCATGGTGCCTATTTTTCAGATTTTTACTGCGCAATTTTGGGTGATTTTTAGCGAGCAGCATGCTTTCCGGCAGACATTTCTGAGGTTTCTGCTGCCAACAATGCACAGTGATGTTGCAGGGCCTGGACCAGTGGGTTGAAACATCCCACAGTAGGCCTCCATTCAGATTCAATGGGCCTAAAAAATACATTGATAATTACACACAGGGAAACATCCAGTTTCAACTGTAGCATTATATTGTGAGATCACCCTTAACTTGGTGAGTTCCCCCCTCAACCCCAATCAAGGAGCCTGACAATATTTCGCTTATGTTTTCTTTTAGCGCTGGCCTTATCGAAGACTCATATAGAGCAGCATAAATCTCCTTCCGTGTGCCCACAGTGAGCCAAAAAACAAGCAGGGTATAAAAAGAATATATATTTATTTTAATTATAAACTCAATGAATAATAATTTTGTTCAATCACAGACGCCACCTTCTTTGTGGCAAAAAACACAGTTGCAATTATAAAACACACTTTCTGTACTTACTCTTGTCTCACAAACATGGAACATAGGCTAAATAAACTGTCAAAACTCTTTTCCCATGAATCCCGTATTTGAAGGCTGGCAGGTCATTTTTCCAGTAGGGCCTTTCATTTTTGTTTGTTAAGGCCTTCGATTAAACCCTACACAACTCATATTAGAGAGACACACAGACAAGGTCCCCTGCCCTGAACAGGGTTTAAAGTCATTCTGCGATTGGTCAAAGCAGAGAACCAAAATTAATTCCCAAGCGCCGGATGAGGAGCAGTGACTTAATTAGGTGTTACAATGTTGTGAAAAGCACATGAGAAAGAGTACAAGGGTTACACAGGGAATTGGCAAACAACAGAAGGGCAGCAGGTTCTCAGGGCCAACATAAATAAAAGATGTAACAAGTAATATGCCTCTCCTGTGCTTTAGAAACTTGCAAGACGAAGGTCACAGATGCAAAAAAATAAGAACTAGTCAGAAGAGTGCACTTTTATTGCCTCATTGGATTGTTTTCATAATATAGATATTTGGGCCTCACCCTACAAAAGGATGCCTTTAGTTTTGTCCAAAGTTGATGGTAACATATGGGTGTTATGGTCTTGTGGAAAGTCAAAGAGGATACATCATTCATTTCAATTGGCCAAATATTGCTGATACGTGCATTGCATGGTCTATGGCGATGACATTTGAGAAGGTTTGGCTCTCAAGCTTCATATACCACATACAGGATTCTCAAGCATTGTGTTCTGTGTTTGTTTCATTCCCCCTCACCCTGCTATCTGAAACACCATGAACAACCCTTACTAATGGTGATACTGGGAGAGGTTCCATATCAACAAGTATCTTCAATGTGCTGATAGCTCTGCAAATGGACCAACATAAATTGCCTTCCTCATGAGTTGGCTATGCAGATGTTGATGGTATCCAACTGCTCTGACAACATGGTGCCTCCTGAGTCCTGAGCACATAGCTCATAGATGATCTTGTTTCTACCTGGCTGGTAATTTTTTACGACCGCGCCATGGAAACATGTGAATCCTGCAGGAATATCGCCACCACACTGCAGGCACATTGTCCCTAGGGTGACCGGTGATAAGGACGGGTGTAGGCATTGTGGAGGGCTGGGGTTTCTTGTTATAAGCGAGCTCGGATGTCTGTGCATTGGGGTAAGGGCCCTTATAATAAGAACATTATGTCAGTGCTTGCCTGTAATAATTACAGGTGATTAGTGACACTACAAAAATGGCAAAACTGAAGTAAAAAGCACTATTGAAAGACAAACTTTAAACATGGGGAACAACTTCATGGATGTCAGACTTCAGCAAATATGAAAAACGTCACTCTTTCTCCCTTATTATGTTAATTATATATTATGTCAAGTTGCTTGTATAGTGCAACAATCATCACTGTAGCCGTCGTATGGCAAAAGTACCTTGTTCAAGAAAATGGCACTGTGCCCCAGCCCGGTGTGACCAGACCCCATTCTGTAGAGGATCAAGCAAGTAATAGAACACATAAAGTAGGGTGGGAAGAAGGGATCTACGTGATTCGACCACGGCTGATTTTACAGCGGCTGAAAAGTTTGCATCTGAAATGCACGAACCACAAAAGGTTCGTACATTTCCTATGCGAACACACGTACAAAACCCCTACATACCCCCACCCCCACCTACAATACACCCACAACACACCCATGACACACCCCCACCCACACCCTCAACACACCCCCCACCCAGAACCTCAACACACCCCCCACCCACACGACCAACATAAACAAACCCTACTCACCTTCTCTTCACGCTGTCTCCCTGCGGTGCCAGTTCCCTTTAACTTCTGTGATCGGGAACCGGCGCCAAAGGCTCCTTTTCTTTTTTTTTTACGTGGGCGGCAGCGGTTTCCCCCGCAACCCCGGCTCTCTATACCGTAAAGTATAGTGAGCGGGGTGTTGCGGGGGACACCCTCGCAGACCCTGTTTTTATTTATTTCTTTTTTTGTTTGGGTGTACTGCGGGGGTGGCCCCCACAACACCCCGCTCACTGTACCACACAGTACAGTGAGTGGGGTGTTGCGGAGGACACCCCCGCAGCCCCTGCAGTCTTTTTTTTATATACTTACCATCAATGCTACCACCAAAGGTTCAAACTTTTGGTGTTCGAACCTTTGGTGGTAGCATTTTTTGGTCTTTTTGTACGGTCGGACCTTTTGTTTTTGGTCCGATCGTACAATACCGGGAAGAAGAAAGAGTAGGATGACGGTGCAAAGAGCTAACAAGGTAGGGGGATATGATGTGATTCTGGGGGAGGAAATATAACTTTATAGGTAAAGATGCGGTTGAATCGTAAGCAGTGCAACAGGTGGACTGTAGATCTAAAAAGAGGGGCATAAAAAAACATAAATCCCTTGTGTGCAATATGGGAATGCCAAGTCAAACTTAAAGGAATGGTTTGGTCAGAAATAATATTGTCCCTATCGTTCGGCCATGTGCTTTTAACCATAATTTGATTGATCGTACAAACATTTCATCTGCACCTTACCCGAGTTTTCGTCTCATGAATACAAGCAAAATCAGGCAGCAGGGTGGGGCCATCTTGTGATAATCTTATCACTTGCTGCATCGCCCTGGGTGACCTGTGTTTGCGGCACTAAATCACATCCCCCGCCCCTGAGCCTGACATCACCAAATCATTTATATTCTCCGCCTCTCTCCGTGACATTGCTGGGCAGCGTGGGCAAACGCGCCCAGTCGTCACCTACGCGACTAGACATGGAACCCAGAAAACAACACACATCATCTCACAGCACGGCGAGTCACAATTAGGAATATGAAACTGTACTTTAAAAGGAAACCGCAAGACTGTACAATTGGTAAGGTACATTTATTTCACATTAAATGTTTCGATAACATTCGGCGTCTAACCTAATCAATTAAAATTGAACTTTTTTTCCTTGCTCTTGTTTCATAAATCCACAAATTTTTATCGTGAGTCACGCGCTGTTCCTTTTGGGTACACAGGGTGTTCATTTTGTCTAAATGAAGCACTTCGGTCGCTCGGTGAATAGCAAGGCTGGTGCATGAACTTGGCACTAGACCACCGTATAGGTTGTTATGTTGCTCCTAATCGCCGGTACCGCGTACGGACATATTGGACCTTGTCTGTCATCCCAAAAGATGGTCAAGTAGATCCAGTGATTGACATGTAGTCGCAGCTGGCGGTTGAAGAAGCCATCGGTCAGGGTCTGGAATAGATGACAATCGCAGAACGGCACGATGTACCTGTTTGCAAAAGATAAAAATTGAAAAGTGTCTCAGTATTTCCTTTATTAGCGCAGAGGTGACACAATGTGAACCGAGAGAATACAGCGTGGAATATCAAAGTACTCTGCTATTTGCTTCCAAGGATAGTGCGAATGAGAATGTTGAGCTCTAAACGTAATGCGTAAACTGGGGCAAGAATTTGAGGTGCAAAAACAATGTAATGATTTATTAGCGTAGAGCCAGGGAGAAATGAGTGGTGGTCTACATGCGTCTCGAGGCTGGCCTGCCCATGTGCCCGGTAGATAGCCCTGCACACAAAGGTTGTACTAGCACTTCATTGCAATATGCCAAACAGAACGAACAAGTACAATGTCACCCAGCAGTAACGGTCAGCTATTCATATTTCGATTAGTTCTGGTATGAAATTGTCTAAAGTGAAACTTACATTATATTCGGCATTTCCATTCTCTTGGCGTAATGCATACCGTAATGCAGACTCCTCCGTTCGTTTCAACGGTTTCTCATAAACTGAATTTATATGTAACTAGGTGCAGTTTCGGAATGGGCAACCTTATCATATCATACGTTATTACACCCCCCTTCAATTCAATCTCTTTCGGAATGGTCCCTGCCTCTCAAGGTAAAAAACCAATAGAACCTTATACTGTGCACGGGACGCGTGGGCCTCCCAGCTCCCAGGCAAAAATCCAAAGATGGTGACCTTCACTCAAAATGAACATACATTCTTACTTTGGAACATCCCGTATCAATGCATCCATGAGAACATGAATTTTGAAGCACGGGCACAGGAAATTGGGGGCTATCACTGCTCGTTGTTCGTGGCGCTGCTTAGCTGTAGGTGAAATTTGCCAATGACAGAATGCCCCCTATTCCCAAATTATAGTCGGTGTAACACAAAAACTGAGACAAAATGTGTCTAATATTAGGGCCACCTCTGCTTATCTCATGGCCTACTACCCCATGGCATGTTTTCACAGGCAGTACTTCTTGCGTGCCTAGAATGTTTTGTGGCCTAGGTCTAATCCCTTTTGTAGGACCAGCAGTTATTCAGCTTTTTGCAGAACTTTATTGCACGTCAACTGCCTAAACCCAAATATTCTTACACACTGTTACCCATTGGTCATTAACATGAAAAATGAAGGTCCCACAGTATCTCAACTAAACTGTGAAATGTGAAAGCAATCGTAATAATTGTACTATTTTTTTAAGAAACAGACTAAGAGGATTGATTTCAAAAGACAAATTGCATACTTTATTTGGACACTTTATAAAAACATTTTTGGCAAAAATAAAAAGAGACAGTAATCATTTGTACCAAGGTTTGAACGATTGAACAAGCTCTGCTTTGGGTGGACATGGCACGTTGGCACTGTTTTGTGGCAATGTATGTGTGCTCTGAGCAGATATGTGCGCAATTCCATGAGTATGCATCTCTACGACATTAAGAAAAAGGTCTTTCACAAAATCAAATTCCATTTTATCATATACTGGCTTGACCGCCCATTTTTTGCTTCTTTTCGTAAAGGCCATATTGTAGCGAAGCATCCCTAAGTTTCCTGCAGCCCTAGATTGTTCCCGGCCTACATTCTCGCTATGCGCTAATACCGCAAGTAAAGTCCGACATTTCATCCCTTGGATGCCAAAATGCAATCTCTTTGGCCTGTACTTTAGGCACATATTGTGGAACACTTCCAAATCTCCTGTGTGACAGAATTCTGTGAGTCCCTTAAGATCTCTTGATAGAGTTTTATCAAACACAATCTTCTCAAGGGCTTTGTGTGGAGGTGAAGATGGTATCAACCACTTCTTCTTCCGTGCCTGCTCTGGGGACAAAGGGCCATGTTCACATTGGTGGAAATGTTGGTTTTCTGCCCAGTGGTGAACGTTGGAACAGTGGTGCATCAGTGACCACCATATTTTCAGTAGAATTTCCACAGACCCATCATATGTTTTGGAGCTCCATCAAAGATGGTTGCTGAAAGACTGGGACCATTGCAAAATACTTTCAAAACCTTTTTTTTCCCTGCAGTCGAGATTTTTTTATTAATTGATTTGGCAACATGCCATACATCAAATTGATGTTTAATATTTGGATACTGCTCTCTCATTGTCTCGGCTATTGAAACATGTCTGTCCATGGCTATGAGTTCGATTTGCATTCCCATCGATTGTAGATCTTCCAGTGATTTTATAAAACCAAGTTTCTCCATGGCCACCGAGGATTTACATTGAGACACCTGCACGACCACCGAACTCACAATTTTCTTACTTTCCATGTCCTGAAGATGGTAGGTGCAGTACTTAGCAGAAAATCTGGGGCTGTCACACTGTCCATCGCCGGCTAGCCTGAACCGTTTGTCAGGGAATGTACTTTCAATAGCCAATTGTTCCATTTTCCAAGCATCACTAATGGCAGGGAATACATAATCACGTTGGTATTTGTAGTATTGTGTTTTAGAAATGAAACGGAGCCCCACAAACTGAAAGAAACTCGATAACTTCATGAAACTAGAGCCACTGAAAAGTAAAGCTCCTGCACAAAGTAGATTGCCAGCTGACAATTTCCCCAGCATCGGTTGAGCGGACCATGAAAATGCTTTATGTGACTTTTCACAGGTGGCATGTATTTTCAGGTTACTGCCTTGTGTTAGACGAGTCACGCTCACCAATGGCTTTCCACATACTTCCCCTCCCACTGAATGCACACATTTCAGCATCTTTATAATCTCCATCAAGCTGCTGTCGAATACTATGTATTTAACCTCTTTTATAATACTTTCATCTGGCAACACTGTTGTTACGGACTGAACCGTTATGGACATATCAGCCAAACCGGACATACTATAGTCGATATCTTTGTCTATTTCGTCGGTCAATAGTGTTGATGCTTCAGTTTCTGTCATTTCAACATCTGTTACTTGACGATGGATAGGAGAAAACATCAATGTGGACTGTTTTTTGGGAGGCATTTTTTTGGCGGGTGTCGATTGTGTCAAGTGCTCATCTAGTAATGTTAAACTATCATCTATAAATTCAATTTCACCTTCCTCTGGCGGAGCGGGCGCATTGTAGCAATGGTCCAAGAACACTTTGCTGGAATCGCCGGTCTTATTAAATTCATTTTCTGGCCATTGGACATAGGCATCTCGAGTGTGAACACGACACGCCTCAATGAATAGTTCCTTCATGGTGAAAACAGTTTGGCAAGCAGCATCTGTCATTTGTATCACTGTCTGTGTCTGCGTAGTCCGTACTCCATCGGGCAACTACAGGACAGATAGGAAAAGGGATGTTCAGTGTAAATCCAACATACAGTGTTCTACAATTGACACTAAAAAAGCATATAATGAAGTCCTTAGCACAAAACTATTGCCAACAATAGAAAGTCTTTAGAACTAACCTTATTTTTATTTCTTTTCTTTGAAACCTTCTTTACTCTAACATCAGCAAACTGGCGCACCGACTCAGATACACGTTCCTCCGGTTCAATATACGGATCTTGTATACATCCCTACAAAAAATAGTATCCATTTAAAATAAGTCATTGGCATTACACATCTAATTAGACCGGCTTTCTTTCATTAGATGGTACTGTCAGTACACATACCTCTGGCTCCGGATCAACTGTAAGGTCTGGTTCCGGGACAACCACAATGGATAATGTAATTGTAGAGGACGGTGCAGCCTCTCCCTGAAACACAGTACTTGCATTGGTAAGGTCGAAAAGATTGGAAACGGGACACACAATTTGGAAAGACGACAAAGGTACATATCAATAGTAAAGCAGGAATGAAACATTGTGTAAAACATTACACAATATGAAAATATGATCAGATTATCTCGTCCTATTGAGCTATGAAGACCCATACCTCTGACACCGGATCTACCACGAGGGGTGTTCTGATTTTAGTAGATGCTTCAGCATCTCCCTGACACAGTACTTGCATTAGTAAGGTCGAAAAGAGTGGAAATGGGACACACAATTTCGAAAGACGACAAAGGTACCTATCAACAATAAAGTGGGAAAGAAACATTGTTTAATGCAATGATACGTTCCGAAAATATGATCACATTATCTAGAATTCCGTGCATAAAACCAGTCTGGAACAGAATAGCTAGGTAAGATTACCTGATATGCGCTCAAAGTGGTTGATGACTCCAGACAGGACATGGATGTTGAATCTTGTTCCTTCATATTCGGTGGATAGTCATGGAATGGTAAAGGGAAAGTATTATTCGATTTAGAAATTCCAAGATTACAAAATAGCATGTAAGGAGACTGAATACGTGAAAATTACACTTATTGAAATGCATAATATAGCATAGTTATCCGTCCCCATAAATCATTTTTCTATGTGGGTTCTACAAAACAAGGACTGATGTTTAGCAAAAAAGTCATTATTTCAACAGCTATTCAATCACATAAATATGGAAAGTACTATAAGTGGCATTTACACCGAAAATACAGGCATGAAGGTAAATCCGGAAGCGTAACTCACATGAGGCGGCATTTTCACGAATAAAGTCGGAATAGCGTTTGGGAGCAATTTCTGAGTTGTTCTCAGATGATTCCTCTTTGTGTACAAGGATGTGTCTTACATATCCGGGCAGAAGTGCAGGCTGCAGATGCGGTATCGATGACCCCTCTTGTCCTCCAAGACTTGTTTGACTCTACTTTCAAGCTCTTCCAGTGGATATCCGCAACGTCTGACCCATTCACTTATTTGATCAACAGTCTTAGGGAATACATGCATTGTAATGCATTCAGATTTGTCATGGGTCTTCGAAGTGCAATCGAAAATAGAACATGCAGGCATTGTTGTAAATTCTGCAAAATAAAGGTCAACATTTTCAGAAAATAATTTAGCATAAACATGTGAGAGAGAATGAATTGGAACATACATTGTTCATTACATGCTTTCTATTGGGCGCCACAGCAAAACCAGTGCAGCGTGTGCGGCTGTATTATGGGATAAATTGCAGAAACGATTCATTGGTGTGTTGAAAATCAGAACATGTTACTTGTCCCTTGAATGTACTATCGTGCATGAAAAGGAAACATGCTTATATTATAGACACGGTCCGCGAAGGATGCAATACGATGCCAATTGACACTGATAAAAATTGATATATCGATAACATAACAAAAGAAACTCAAGTCAATAGCAATGATACAAATTAACATAGCACTACGGAGTTAGATACTTAGGAATAGATATAAATTTACAAATGAAGGAGATATGATTAGGATACATGCCCTTAACTTGACCAACAAACACTTGGATTCAGCAAGCGGAGTAATTAGTGGCAGGAGAACAGGGAGATGTTCACAGGTAGCACACTGACGAGTTCACTCGAAGTGGTCACAGAGTAGCACGTTCACGAGTTGACTTGCAGTGCTCAAAGATGTTCTCATGGTAAATATCCAGTGGTTTATAAAGAATAACAAAAAGGGGTGTGTTTGTGAATGAATGACGTGTATATGTCGTGGTATTATGTACATTGCAGGGGAGCGGCCTGCTTCAAGGGAGGCCTGCCTGGAGACACAGGGTCTGAGGAGGCCATGTGAGCAATGGCCCCTGAGCGTGGGATACCTTTTGAAGTGTACATGTTGTTTGGCATCTTGGCCGTTCGTGCCCCTGACAGCACCCCATGGCAGCGCACATCCAATTGCGCAAACTGCCTTTGATAGTGGCGGGTGGGATGGATGGGCCGGGAGGCATGCAGACAAGGCACCGGAACACTGCTGAATGGAGACACACTTATGTGGATTGCAGGGGCACGGTCTGCTTCAGGGGAGGCCTGCCTGGAGACACAGGGTCTGAGGAGGCCATTTGAGCAATGGCCCCTGGGCGTGGGATACCTTTTGAAGTGTACATGGTGTTTGGCACCATTGCCGTTCACGCCCCTGACAGCACCCCATAGCAGCGCACATCCACTTGCGTGAACTGCCTTTGATAGTGGGGGGTGGGATGGATGGGCCGGGAGGCGTGCAGAAAAGGCACCGGAACACTGCTGAATGGAGACACACTTTTGTGGATTGCAGGGGCACGGTCTGCTTCAGGGGAGGCCTGCCTGGAGACATGGGGTCTGAAGAGGCCATGTGAGCAATGGCCCCTGGGCGTGGGATATCTTTTGAAGTGTACATGTTGTTTGGCACCTTGGCCGTTCGCGCCCCTGACAGCACCCCATGGCAGCGCACATCCACTTGCGCGAACTGCCTTTGATAGTGGGGGGTGGGATGGATGGGCCAGGAGGCATGCAGACAAGGCACCGGAACACTGCTGAATGGAGACACACTTGATTCACTTAAAAACTGAAACAACCATTGATAAAAAATATGTTGCGTTTGTGGGATGTATTTACCAATGCATCCGAGCCCTACCTCAAAACTGTGCAGTACTGACATGAAAACATCATGATGGCCAGAGCTTCCCAGAAAATGCACAGGGAAATGCATGAAGAATAGGCTGCCACTCATTTTTGCCGATGTTATGGGCACAGAAGGAAACTGCCTAAAACCACCATTGGACTACCCACACAGTAGTCTGAAACCATTGGGAGTGGCAATGCTGATTGCCAAAAGCAAACCCATAACTGTTGGGAATTCATTTTCTTAAATCCCAAAAAGGGGTGCAGTACCAGTACTCACCACTATCAGAAAGCCGGCGTTTTAAAACCACCAGATTTTACTTTTTTGTAGAAAACTGAATAAATGAACCCAAAACAGGCCAAAGAAAGACTTACTGAGAGGTGGATACAATGTAAAGTTATATTCTGAAGTGACTTGAAGGTTTATAACAAGACTGGCTGAGCTGTGGATTTCAGCAGTTTAAGTAAATTTGGACTGAAAGACACTAAAAAAATCTAAATGTTTAAATTGACTGAGTGACCTACTTTTGAGTGTCACATAGGTTGCAATTGTTTAAATGTCATAGTTTTAAACTTAGAATCAGCCTTCTAGCTGCATATGTGAAAATGTTTAGTTTTATTTGAATGCAGAAACTGGGGAACAGAAATGACATGTAGCTAAAAACTGGCTTTAAGAGATTCCAATTTGCCTGGCAACTACCCCCATCAGGAGTGAAACTTGAGTCACAGCTGTGTTCCCAGGCCTAGCTGCCCTTTTGCTGCTCACACCAAAAGGGATATGACACTTCCCTGATTGAATTACCTGGGCTCTGCAGGAAATTGAACAAAGCCCTGTCCTGACTCAGGCAAATGGTTTATGGCGGGAGTCGTAAATGGAGATTTCTCCTGGAAGCACAGGGGAGGGGCACTGCCTGTGAGAGCAAGCTGGCTTGGCAGAACTGGAAAAACCAGAAATTCAACCTTGTGCTGGAGGAAAACTACACCCCTTTGGGGCCAGAACATAACTCTAAAAAGATGAATAACTCATAGAGCGGACATGTGAAAATTGTATAAATGACACCATAATTCTTGTGATTTTTCTGCCCACATTTAAGAGGTTTTTAGAACCGGTGGCATGTTCAGGGGGGTTTTAGCGGAAAAGAGGATATTACTCAAAATGTGTGCATGTGAAAAATCTGACACTTCATCAACTAATGTCCATACTCCTTGCGCACATGTGTGTAAATTTGGGGTAATGTCCGGAATTGCAAAATCAGTTAAAAAGTGCAAAATATTGCCATTTCTGAATGCAAGCCCCCAGGAAGAGCAGCGTTGGAACAGGGGATACCTCCTGTGATATGTGATGGGTGCATGTAATTTCAAACCACTGTGTAGCTATGAAATATGTATTTGGTTCAAATCTAGATTTGTGTGCAAGTTGACAGGAGGAGTGGACTTTCTGCAGGCTGTAAAATGACATCACTCTGACACAACTTAGCTCCCCCAATCAGGGGAGAAATGAAAGCTTGGCCAATGATAAGTGGAGAGGGGCTGGCTAGTGATGCTGCTCACACACACCCATTTTAAAAACACATAAAAGCAGAGAGACAGGACAGATAGGGACCTTCAAATCCATTTGCAGCTGGAAGCTCTGCCGGGAAAATCCATACCTTGCCTCCATCAAACCTCCAGAGAGCCAAACTAGAGACTTCAAAATATCCAGAACCAGAGACCCAGACCAGACCAGCAGAGTAGAGCTGACCTGTTAGCAGAACCAGAGAGAGCTGACCCAGATCACTGTGAAGTGCAGAGACCAGAGTCCCGTCTAAAACCTGACCAGATCCGTGGCGAGGCCCATTTAACTCAAGAATATAGTGTGAGTACATAGCAAAACTGTGCAGAACCAATCTCTTAGTTAAAATAATATAATTCAATCTATTTTAATCTAAGTAGAACTGTATCCTAACTGTCACCTGTCATTTGTAAAGCTGTCACTTGTGATTTTCTAGTTGCAAGCTACACTTGTCTTTTTGAACTTTAAAATTTCAAATCTGAAAAACGACCTTTATTTAATCGCTCATATCTCCGTGACCGTTTGTGCTAGAGACTTGCAGTAACTTTCATCTGGAAGCTGAGATCCTAGGACCCCAAAACGATATTGCTAGCCCTTGTAGTTCCTCTGTAATTGCACCAGACGCATTCGCGAATTTTACCGCGATTTGAAAATTTCTCCACTTGCAAAAGATAGCTGCTTTTGCTTTCCTCTGAAAAAAATCGTTTGCCTCATAAAAACTATCCCTGCATCACTGCTAGAGTGAGCCTGAGCTAATATTAACTAGATACCACTCACCCTAAACCTCTAGAGGGAATTAAAAGCATTTTAGCATATTTTTTTTTCTTCATTTCCAGCACATTTAAAAGCATTTGGGCCTGTGTTTTCAACTTCCGTAGTCTAAGTTGCTGGGGTGAACTGAATCACATTTAATTGCATTTCTGAGAACTGTGTGCCTTCCTTCCATTTCCTTGCATTGCATAAAAGGGGGGGGGTGAATTGTCCAAGAAAGTGATTACATTGTCTTTTGCTGAAATCCTAGCAAGTTATTTTCTGTACTGCATTTCATTCCACATTGCATCCATTTGAAACCATAAAAGTATTGTTGCTATCTTATCCATTTCATGTCAACTCCTTAGTGATTATCAAGAAGTGTGCTAGTGCCAGATTCTCCGTTGTTAATCTTTATCATATCAGATTAAGTGTGATATTCAATTATTAATTTATTATAAAGTGTGATAGATATATATTGCTTTACTTCTCAAATAAACCTTTTAATTTGCAAAACAGAACTACTTCTTGGCTCAGTGGGGTCAGGGGGATTCTGAGAGAGGGGTGTTATATAGGGGTAGTCACCCAGAACGCATGAACTGGACATAAAGATATATCAATAAGGGTTTTCATTCAGTATTCTAGACTAGGCGTTGACTTGGCTGTAGTGCTGAATTGAATCCTCTTACAAATTGGGGGCTCGTGCCGGACGTTTGGATTAGATCTATCACTTGTGCAGATTAATACAGCGTGCCAGCTGACCAGATACACATATCCGGTCGGAGCACACGCTGTGTTACGCTGTAAAGCACTTCTCAAAGGAACGCTCTAAGAAAAAGGTCTGTTTTGCAAAAATAAAATACAAACTTCTGTAAGTCAGGACAGAGACCAATCTCTAGAATGACGACCTTAGTAGACATGAAAATAGCCAGAGAGCACTTCTTACATAAGTTATTTGTGAGAGGTGAGTGGACTCAACAGGACCAAACAGTCTGGTTGCAGGCCATCACACCCCAAATCACGGAAACAGGGTCAGATATATGGAGAGACCAGGGTCCCTTACATGTGGCCCTGAGTGAACTATATATGTCCTCTAAGGCCAAGGATGAGCACAACAAGATTGCCAGGGTAGTGGCATATTTATATTTACATATGGGAGCCATGCAGGACAAATGTGCTGAAGGCCAAGATCTGGCGAGTAGGCAACTGCTGGCATTACAGAAGGCCCAATCTGAGCTGGACTCTTCTGAGCAGAGGCTGCTCAGGAGCCAGGAGTCAGAAAATGACAGTAGGCAGTATATCATTAAAATAAAAGAGGACATGGATATACTGCAACAGGAAAAGGCTGACCAGGATACTAGATTTCTGGCCCTGCAAAAGGAGCACCGAGACAGTTTGGACTCCTTACTGCAGAGCCAGAAAAAGCTGGAGCAACAATTAAACTTTAACAGGGCATGCACGGAGCAGGTAGCCACCCTGCAAAGTCATCTAGATAGAGTGAAGGTAGAGAGCAACAAGCTGATTTCGAAAGACCTGGATACCCAGGCAGAGTTTGATGAAGAACGCCAGAAAGCTGGTGCCTTTCAAAGGCAGAGGGACGACGTGGCGGCACAAATGCAGGCTCTTAGTCAGGAAAGAGACGCCTTAGGCCAGGAAGTCTGCCATTTAAAAAGGAAAATGGAAGAAAATCACCTGGCCCACCAGGGACTGGGTGACCTCCAAAAAGAACACCAGAACTTGTTAGAGCACACCAGGAGGGTGGAGGATGCTCTAGCAAGAAAGGAGCAGGCCAATAGGGACACAGCCCAGGAGGTAACCCTCCTGCAGAAAAGACTGGCCCAGTTCTCCAGGACCAACCAGGAAGCACAGAGGGAAAATGAGGCCCTCTGTCAACACAATGATAGGCTCCAACAACAGGTAGCGATGCAGGAGAGACTGATAGAGTCTAGTAAGGCCTTAACTGAGGAACTGAAGGCACAAATGCAGGCTCTTGCATTGCAACAGGGAGCAGGGGCGGATAGAGATGAGGTTCGCTGGGAAATGGAAACTCCGGAGTATAACCTCAGGAGCCCTAGTACTAGAGGCCCTCATACCTCTCAGTCCCTGGACTCTGCCACTCCCATGTCCCCTGGCGCACATGAGCACAGGGCCACAGGGATGGCAGATTACTATCCAGCCAGAAGCATGGGGCTCATAGGCCAGTACCACCCAGGAATGGAGGGGCGGGCATCCGGGTATGGGCACCCCAGCACAGTGCAATTTAATGGGGAACCCCAGGAGAGTAGGCCCATTAAGGGCATCCTGAAAACCTCTGCCCAGTTAGGTCAGTGGGGGGGTACCCATCAAATCCTGGCAGCAAGGAGGAATCTGAAGACTCCTGTGAACTGCGCAGGACACAGGAGACCAGGTCCCCACATTCGGCCAGCCATTCCCAGGCTCGCAGAATCCGGGAAAACCTGGAAGAGCAGACAGGAACCTCTGGGAGCAGTGCCTCTGAGTCAGAGGAGGAATGGACAAGGGTTACCCGAACCAAAAAGGCCAATAAGGCAAAAAGGGCCTTGCTTAAGGACCCCTTAAAGCAGATTAAGGCGATCAGGAGCGTCATCACGCCTTACCATAAGAACGCTAAGTATTCTGTTTGGGAGCACTTAGAGTTGTTTGAGCAAATGATGGAGACTTTCCATTTGAAGGACAGCCAAAGCTGTATTCAATATGTAAAGTGGACCTTCTCCCCGGAATACTCCAGTTTCTTTGCGGGGCTGGAGGACCAAAATCATTTAAGATGGTCCACCTATAAGGCGGCCATCTTGAAACATTTTTCTGTTCACAGAAATCCTCAAGAGGCTCGCAAGGCAGCCTACAATTTGCAATGTGGGGAGGATCAGGCCCCACAAGAATTTGTGCAAGAACTGAAACGTGCTTTTGCGCAGACCACCAGAAGGGTGCGCACAGACAGTAGAGAATTCATTAATACATTTTTTCATGCCTTGCCCAAATACATAATGACCCAGCTCGTGAGGGATTTTCATGAGAAAAGATCTTTAGACTGGGTCATTGAACAGGCTACCCGGATCTATGAGGTGCAGAAACCGGTAGATAGCAAAAGTAATGCCCAGAAAAACCCCAAAGCCAACAGCACCCCTGCTGCTGCCAAGGTGGCAGAGGTAAAGGTCACCCCCGTTTTGGATTTGGAGATGGGGGGCCTAAAAACCTACCTGCACCTAATAATGCTAGGCCCAGAAGGTCCTCGGGCCAGTCACAGACAGGGAGCCAGGGAGGCAGCCCCACAAATGGGGTCCCTCGCTCTCCTGATTATGTAAGTCCCCGTTACAAGGGAAATCGACCCATCCTGGGTTATGTGTGGACTCCTCCAGCCCAAGGGGGGGGATCCAGCCAAGCACCTAACCCAGGGAAATTCCCTCCCAACTTCCCACAGGAGGGCAGAAATTCTCCAAATCCTGGGCAGAACTTTTTCCCCAGGTATCCACCCAATTTCCAACCCCAAAATCATCCATCCTTCTTTCCCCAATTCCCTGAGCCCAGACAACCTAATCCGGGAGAGGGGAGGCCAAGGGTGGAGGGGTACCCAAATCTTCCCAACCAGGGGTACTACCAAAGAAGGGATATCTACCCTTCCCGGGATCAGCCCAGGGGAGAAAACAGGGCCCCGTATCAGCCTGAGCGGGTTTCCCAGTTAGAGCGCCAGGTTCAAAACATGGCGCGGGATCTGGGTCACATACTGAGGGCTCAGCAGAACCCTCAGATCGGCATGCCGGCGCAGAATGCACCCAATTCTGGACCTGGTGCCCCAGAACAATGACGGGGGCAGCACCCCGATAACTCACCGGTTCCCAGGGAGGAGGCACAAAGGGAAGGGGGGTGTAAAGCCTTGGAGGAAGCTTCCTTCCTCACTTGTAAACAGCCCCTGGAAACCCAGGAACCGGAAACAAAATCTCTTGCCCCTGAAAGTCTGCCTCCTAAGGAGCAGAGGGGGGGTAGGAGAAACAAAAGACCCAAACAGACACAGTTTGAGGAGGAGGTACAGATATTCCAATTTGAGGGAGAGGGATCCTCAGAGGATCCTGGGAAAAGGATCTTCTCCTTCAGAGAGGGGGGAACTCCTCCCAAAGAAAAATGGGTCCCAAGGGATGCAAATCCAGACTGGGGAGATGTGGAGACTGAGCTACCGCCGCCCACCATCTCATCCCAGAACCAACAGCAAGAAAATCCCCTGGTTCAAACCCATCCTGGTGACTGCCTCCAAAAAGGGGGGGGCGGCCCAGAACCAGAGCCAGGGGAACCCACAATGGCTCTGATCTCCAGTTGCCAACTTTTTCTTTCAGATTCCCAAGGCTCTCCACAGAATTCTGCCCAAATCTCTTCGCTAGCAATGTCCAAAACCAGAAAATTAGCCCACCAGTTGTCCAAAAATGTACATTATCTGTGCCCCCTTGAGGAGAAGGAGGGAAGATATTATGCCCCGGTACAAGTACAGGGGCAGGGTACAATTTTGGCACTGGTGGACACTGGATCTCAAGCTACCCTTCTGTCCAGAAGGGCCTTTGACGAACTGAATGCAGGAAGGGGAGAGAATTATCGTATTCCTCTCACCTCTCTTCCTGGACAACTCCAGAACTTCAACGGGAAGGAAATTCCCGTTGAGGGGACGGCAGATTTGGACATAAAAATTGGGCGACATAAGTTGAAACACCCGGTCATAGTTGTGACCCCAGAGGGCACCCCTTGTTTACTAGGGAATGACCTCCTGAGAAGGTTGTCACCCCTAATAGATTGCGTAAACAAGGTCCTCTGGACCCAGACTAGCCGACCAATAAAATTAAAACAGAGTGTCAACCATGTTAGTTTAAACGGCACCTGCCACATGGTTGAACAAAAATCTGACCAAGTAGAATTTCACTTCCAGAACAACCAGATTCCAGACGTGACAGTAATAGCAGTAGGACAACAGACTGGTGATGGGGGGTCCTCTCTATTTCTGAAAATCAACCTTCCTTCCAGTCTAAAGTGGTATTCCACGCTGGAAGGAAACACTCTGAAATTCTATACTAATCCACAATCAGAAACTCCCACTCCTATAGTCCAGAAAGATGTGAAATCAGCTCAGAGCCTGGCTGATATTCAGCAAATTGGAGAGCAGTTGTTCATCCCTGTTCAGTTAAATGATGGGAAGGACTCTGTTCTCGCTCGAGTGTGTGTGAACAACGGTAAGAGCTTCATCAGCGAAGCCATGTTCCGCCAACTCCCAAAAGATCCAGCCATTCCCACATTCAAACTGATAGACAAATGGGAAATGGACCTGGAAGCACCTAGTTCCAAACATCTCCTGCCAAGCAGGTGTATGCTCAAAATCTCCATTGGCAACAAGAGCATAGTCCATAATTGTTGGGTCGTGCGAGACGTCACTGCCGCCTTTTACTTAGGCAGTGACATTCTCAATCGCTTTGCCATTAGTTTGGACCTAATAAACTTCAAAGCTTGGTCCCGATTAGCGGATAATCCCATGGGCTTTGATGATCCAGAAAAAGCATTTAGGTCAGCTCAATTGCTACCTTATGCAGTTGAAATTCAGATCAAAGAGGAAGTCACCATCCCAGAAAGGACCCGACAATTCTCCCTGGAAGTGAAAGTTAAAAGAGGACAAGAGTTGAAAAACCCTGATGCTTACATACATCTAAATGCTTCTCTCCAACAGCAAGGGGTGGGGGTAAACCCAACTCCATTAGTCAACATAGAACATGACACCATTCCAATAGAGGTGGATAACAGCGACTTAAAGAGTATTACTCTAGCCGCAGGCACCATTATTGGAATGGCGGTTGATGACCGACATTTTTCTATCGACTTAGTAAATGAACTGTTAGGACCAATCCCCAAGGACTGTTTTGACAGTGACAGTGAGGACAATACAACACCAGACAGGATTTTTACCCGGCATGGGGGGAACTTCCTGGTGTACACTTCCTGCACCTATGGTAAGGAAGATGTGACTTGTGACTTCAGGAGGGATGAGGTGATTTTCCAGGTCCATGAGGGCTGCCTTTCCCACCTGAAGCCTCCAGTCCAAATCAGCACTCTGACCAGGGACTTCTCCACCCAGCTGGAGGAGGCCGCGGAGATAGCCAAACCAGAAGTCTTTCCAGGCTTCAGGCAGATGGTGGAAGAGAGAGTCAACCTAGCTGACGCCTGTGTGACTCTGGAACAAAAGCAAAAGTTGAAACAAGTTTTCTTGGATTTCCAAGATCTCTTTGCGGTAGACTCATATGACTGTGGCCGCACCGACATCCACACAACCACAATCCCCACGGACCCTTGCATGACTCCTGTGTATGTGAAGCAATATCGCTTGCCTCTCGCATCAATGGAGTCCCTTACTGAAATAATTAAGAACCTTGAGTCCAGGGGAATAATCCGTCCAGTCCACAGCACCTTCAATAACCCGGTGCTGGGAATATTGAAGCCAACGGCCAGTGGAGACTCTGCGCCGACCTCAGGGAGCTCAACAAACGGGTCCATACTTCCCGATGGCCTCTGCCCTACATTGACCAAGGGCTGGCCCAGATTCAGGGGTCACAGGTATTCACTGCAATAGACCTGACCAATGGATACTGGACCGTGCCGGTCAGTAGGGAGGACCAATACAAGCTGGCTTTTACCTTTGGGGGCCAGCAGTACACATGGACCCGGACTCCCTTCGGATACCTTAACTCCGGTAATGAGTTCAATATTTTCCTGCATAAGGCCATGCCCGACCTGGGTGCGAGGGGTAACCTGGCTTATGTAGATGATGTCCTCATCAAAAGTTCATCTGTGGAGGAACACATAGCGGAGATCTGTTATGTTCTGACGCAGTTGAGGGCCGCCGGAGCAAAACTTTCCTTTCAGAAAGCACAGTGGTGTAGAACCCGTGTTAATTTCTTGGGGCATGAGATTACTCCTCAGGGTCTCTGTCCCCAGGAAAAGAAAGTGGAAGCACTTCAGAAACTGAAAGACCCCACAACTCTGCGGGAACTAAGGAGCCTCCTTGGACTGACTAATTACAGCAGAAAGTTCATTGAGGGCTACGCAGAGATCACCAGACCCCTGATTCATCTCCTGAAGGGGGGGTCAAGTGGGAATGGGGTCCAGAACAAGCCGAGGCAGTAAGACAACTCAAAAGAAGCCTCTCACAAGCGCCCTGCCTAGCTTACCCTGTCAGAAACAAGGAGTTCTTCCTGGAGACGGGTTTCTCTAATACGTGCTTGACGGCAGTATTATACCAAAAGCATGACAAGGTCAATAAAGTAATATCCTATGCGAGCAAAACTTTATCCTCTGTGGAGGAAAAATTCAACGATTGTGAGAAGGCACTCCTGGCAACGGTGTGGGCATTGAAGAATTACCGCCCGTTTATCCAGGGGGAACACATCATAGTGGAGACTCCACACCAGCCTCTGCAATATCTCCAAAGTGATAGAATCCGGGCCGGAAATGTGAGTAATTCCCGAATTACTTCCTGGATTCTGTCAATGCAAGGCTTTCCTGTGGAGGTCAGATATGGCCAAAACAAGAAGAGTCCCCTCGCGCAAGGTCTGACTGACTTGCATGATTGTGCCAGAGAAAACTGTCTCGAGGACGAAAGTCTAAAAATCAAGGACAACATGGAGGCATACCTTAATTCCCCACACAAAGTCTTTGAAGAGGACAAGTGTGAGGGAATGCCCACTGTCTATGTGGATGGATGCTCTTACCATGTTGACAACGACGGGGAGAAAGAACTGGTGGCCGGTGTAGGGAATGCATGGGTGAATGAGTCCCCAGAACCCTCCGCTGGATACAAAATTGGTCCCCGAAGTAGTCAGGTGGCAGAATTGATGGCTGTGCATCAGGCCATCCTCACTGCTGTCCAGCATCAACTCCACGAACTGGTCATAATCACAGATTCGGATTATGTACGGAACGGGTTCGTGGAGCACCTGGTTAATTGGAAAACCAGAGGCATGTTATGTGCTAACAACAAACCCTTGAAACATGGGAAGTTGATCCAAAACATTGATGATCTGGTCACCTCGAATGAGATGACCATCTATTGGAAAAAGATCAAGGGTCATTCCAAAGTAGAGGGATCAGACAAAACTGGAAATGACTTAGCTGATCAGTTGGCCAAAACCGGGGCCACCCAAGGGGATCTAATTGAGATTGAGTCCCTGTTGGGGGAAATCCAGGTCACTGCTATCACTAGGTCCCAGACAAATGCTCACAACGACCTTTCAATTGCACAATGGAGTAAGGAGACCCCTGATGCTGATTTGATTACAGCTCAGAAGGGGGATCCAGTTATTGGTAAGTTTTACCAACACCTTGAGGACCCTGAGAACTTTCCCCTGACGGATACCGATTACATTGGGAAAGAGGACCTAAGAGTGTTGATGAAATGTCCAAAAATGTTCCGAATCCAAGACGGTTTGCTGGTAAGGAAATCCAAAGCTGGCCACGATCAGTGGGTGGTCCCTACCTCATTCCGAAGCCTGATGTTAAGTCACGCCCATGATGCGGCCACCGCCGGTCATAGGGGGTTTCACACAACATTGGAAATCTTAAGAGAGGTTGCATACTGGCCACACATGGGGCAGGACCTCGACCAATATTTGAAGGGGTGTCTTGTGTGTGCACAATTTCAGCCATCATCCCTCACGCACCGCGCGCCTCTCCAAAAGAGGGGGATGACACTGCCATGGTCAGATTTACAAATCGACTTTGTAGGCCCCGTGATTCGCTCTGCTAGGGGGAATAAGTACATGTTGACTGTGACATGCTTGTTTACCAAGTGGGTGGAATGTCTCCCAGCCCCAAATTGCAAGGCAGAAACCGCAGCTGCCCTGATGATTAACCACATCTTTTCCCGTTTTGGTCTACCTCAAAGGATTGAGTCAGACAGGGGTAGCCACTTCACCAGTGAAGTAATGACAAAGATGTGGGAGATACTGGGGGTCAAAAGGAAGTTGCATATTGCTTACAGGCCAGCTTCTTCTGGGGCAGTAGAGAGATATAACCGAACCATTGTGAGCATGTTAAAGAAGTTTGTGGCAGATTCTGGGCCAAGTTGGGATATCCGATTACCTCTGGTCCTAATGGCTATCAGATCTACCCCTTCATCTGCAACCAAAATGTCACCATTTGAGTTGATGACTGGACGCAAGATGGTGCTTCCCCAGCATTTGCTCTACAGGACCCAAGAGCAGACACTGATAAATGCCTCCACAACTCATGAGTATGTGGAGAATTTAAGGAAACACCTTCAACATGCTTTTGCTTATGCTCAGCGGAATCTAGAAAGATCAGCTGATAGCATGAAGACCCATTATGACCTGAAAACTTCCAGGAAGGAATATCAGGTGGCAGACCGGGTCTATCTATACAACTTCCAAAGGAACCAGGCAAAACAGCGGAAATTCTTGCCTACATGGAAGAGACCCTTTGAGATCATCGATAAGATCTCCCCTGTGGCCTACAAAATCCACATCCACAAAGGTCCTTTGGCAGAGGGGGAAGACAAGTGGGTTCACATAAACCAGTTGAAATGTTGCCATCCCAGGCACACTCTGCAACAACTGGAGGAATCCTCTGGAATCCTAGCGGGTACTGTCTCAGACTAATTCAGTTCCAATCCTAAAACATACCACATCTAGTCTCTAAAATATTGTGATTTGCATGAAACTGTCTCTTAGTTATACTGTTTTTTTTTTTCAAAATAAGAATGTAATGTTTTGTTATGATGAAATGCATATGCTGCCCCACTATCTCAACAGTGGTGGAAAAATGTCTATGGATAGGTATTGCCGCTCTTCCTTTGTCGTCCTAGGAGAAAGAAAACCTGGAGACGGGCCAAGGAGGACGATCCGGAGACCGGGAGCAGAGATGCAATGGGCCGGGGTACCGCCCAATATTCCCATCAGGACCGGCGAGGAGAACCGATCGATCCACCGGATGGAGGAAAAGATGCTGAACTGTGCCATCTATTGGAAGAAGATGAGGAAACATTCCAGGTCTTGCGAGTCCCATCAGGAAACAGAATGGCCATCGCAAGAGGGGGGCTTGTGGGATGTATTTACCCATGCATCCGAGCCCTACCTCAAAACTGTGCAGTACTGACATGAAAACATCATGATGGCCAGAGCTTCCCAGAAAATGCACAGGGAAATGCATGAAGAATAGGCTGCCACTCATTTTTGCCGATGTTATGGGCACAGAAGGAAACTGCCTAAAACCACCATTGGACTACCCACACAGTAGTCTGAAACCATTGGGAGTGGCAATGCTGATTGCCAAAAGCAAACCCATAACTGTTGGGAATTCATTTTCTTAAATCCCAAAAAGCGGTGCAGTACCAGTACTCACCACTATCAGAAAGCCGGCGTTTTAAAACCACCAGATTTTACTTTTTTGTAGAAAACTGAATAAATGAACCCAAAACAGGCCAAAGAAAGACTTACTGAGAGGTGGATACAATGTAAAGTTATATTCTGAAGTGACTTGAAAGTTTATAACAAGACTGGCTGAGCTGTGGATTTCAGCAGTTTAAGTAAATTTGGACTGAAAGACACTAAAAAAATCTAAATGTTTAAATTGACTGAGTGACCTACTTTTGAGTGTCACATAGGTTGCAATTGTTTAAATGTCATAGTTTTAAACTTAGAATCAGCCTTCTAGCTGCATATGTGAAAATGTTTAGTTTTATTTGAATGCAGAAACTGGGGAACAGAAATGACATGTAGCTAAAAACTGGCTTAAAGAGATTCCAATTTGCCTGGCAACTACCCCCATCAGGAGTGAAACTTGAGTCACAGCTGTGTTCCCAGGCCTAGCTGCCCTTTTGCTGCTCACACCAAAAGGGATATGACACTTCCCTGATTGAATTACCTGGGCTCTGCAGGAAATTGAACAAAGCCCTGTCCTGACTCAGGCAAATGGTTTATGGAGGGAGTCGTAAATGGAGATTTCTCCTGGAAGCACAGGGGAGGGGCACTGCCTGTGAGAGCAAGCTGGCTTGGCAGAACTGGAAAAACCAGAAATTCAACCTTGTGCTGGAGGAAAACCACACCCCTTTGGGGCCAGAACATAACTCTAAAAAGATGAATAACTCATAGAGCGGACATGTGAAAATTGTATAAATGACACCATAATTCTTGTGATTTTTCTGCCCACATTTAAGAGGTTTTTAGAACCGGTGGCATGTTCAGGGGGGTTTTAGCGGAAAAGAGGATATTACTGAAAATGTGTGCATGTGAAAAATCTGACACTTCATCAACTAATGTCCATACTCCTTGCGCACATGTGTGTAAATTTGGGGTAATGTCCGGAATTGCAAAATCAGTTAAAAAGTGCAAAATATTGCCATTTCTGAATGCAAGCCCCCAGGAAGAGCAGCGTTGGAACAGGGGATACCTCCTGTGATATGTGATGGGTGCATGTAATTTCAAACCACTGTGTAGCTATGAAATATGTATTTGGTTCAAATCTAGATTTGTGTGCAAGTTGACAGGAGGAGTGGACTTTCTGCAGGCTGTAAAATGACATCACTCTGACACAACTTAGCTCCCCCAATCAGGGGAGAAATGAAAGCTTGGCCAATGATAAGTGGAGAGGGGCTGGCTAGTGATGCTGCTCACACACACCCATTTTAAAAACACATAAAAGCAGAGAGACAGGACAGATAGGGACCTTCAAATCCATTTGCAGCTGGAAGCTCTGCCGGGAAAATCCATACCTTGCCTCCATCAAACCTCCAGAGAGCCAAACTAGAGACTTCAAAATATCCAGAACCAGAGACCCAGACCAGACCAGCAGAGTAGAGCTGACCTGTTAGCAGAACCAGAGAGAGCTGACCCAGATCACTGTGAAGTGCAGAGACCAGAGTCCCGTCTAAAACCTGACCAGATCCGTGGCGAGGCCCATTTAACTCAAGAATATAGTGTGAGTACATAGCAAAACTGTGCAGAACCAATCTCTTAGTTAAAATAATATAATTCAATCTATTTTAATCTAAGTAGAACTGTATCCTAACTGTCACCTGTCATTTGTAAAGCTGTCACTTGTCATTTTCTAGTTGCAAGCTGCACTTGTCTTTTTGAACTTTAAAATTTCAAATCTGAAAAACGACCTTTATTTAATCGCTCATATCTCCATGACCGTTTGTGCTAGAGACTTGCAGTAACTTTCATCTGGAAGCTGAGATCCTAGGCTTTCCGAGGACCCCAAAACGATATTGCTAGCCCTTGTAGTACCTCTGTAATCGCACCAGACGCATTCGTGAATTTTACCGCGATTTGAAAATTTCTCCACTTGCAAAAGATAGCTGCTTTTGCTTTCCTCTGAAAAAAATCGTTTGCCTCATAAAAACTATCCCTGCATCACTGCTAGAGTGAGCCTGAGCTAATATTAACTAGATACCACTCACCCTAAACCTCTAGAGGGAATTAAAAGCATTTTAGCATATTTTTTTTTCTTCATTTCCAGCACATTTAAAAGCATTTGGGCCTGTGTTTTCAACTTCCGTAGTCTAAGTTGCTGGGGTGAACTGAATCACATTTAATTGCATTTCTGAGAACTGTGTGCCTTCCTTCCATTTCCTTGCATTGCATAAAAGGGGGGGGTGAATTGTCCAAGAAAGTGATTACATTGTCTTTTGCTGAAATCCTATCAAGTTATTTTCTGTACTGCATTTCATTCCACATTGCATCCATTTGAAACCATAAAAGTATTGTTGCTATCTTATCCATTTCATGTCAACTCCTTAGTGATTATCAAGAAGTGTGCTAGTGCCAGATTCTCCG
Organism: Ambystoma mexicanum; assembly: GCF_040938575.1. Lineage (NCBI taxonomy): Eukaryota > Metazoa > Chordata > Amphibia > Caudata > Ambystomatidae > Ambystoma > Ambystoma mexicanum. Next base: position 369,524,435 of record NC_090932.1, on the reverse strand, counting down.
TTGTTAATCTTTATCATATCAGATTAAGTGTGATATTCAATTATTAATTTATTATAAAGTGTGATAGATATATATTGCTTTACTTCTCAAATAAACCTTTTAATTTGCAAAACAGAACTACTTCTTGGCTCAGTGGGGTCAGGGGGATTCTGAGAGAGGGGTGTTATATAGGGGTAGTCATCCAGAACGCATGAACTGGACATAAAGATATATCAATAAGGGTTTTCATTCAGTATTCTAGACTAGGCGTTGATTTGGCTGTAGTGCTGAATTGAATCCTCTTACACGTTTTATTTGCTTTCTTATTTTGATGGCACAAAAATACTAGACATTGTAAAGGTCTGGTTGCAGCTCAGCAAGGGAAAATCCCCTGTACTGACCACTGTCGCTGGGGAAAGTTTGTGTAATGGCGCCAATGACACAGGCGGGTATTACTCGTCGAACGCGGTGTCCAAGCCTCCCATGAAGCCACCATGTGTACGAACGATAGGCCACCAGCCGGTACCACCTATGAAAGAGAAAGATACAATCTGTTTTTAAATGACCAAGATAAGTGTATTAAACCTTAGTTGTCAATGACAATTCTTGTATGCAATGGCATTTTTGACAGGACAAATGCTAACTAGACACTGCTCAATATTGAACGACTTTTATGCGACTATTACTAGAGAATTGCAAGACTAAACGGATATGACAATGATATCTTGAAATTACGAGAATAAAGGGGACAACCAAGAAATAGCAGTGGCCTAACTGACATCACAACCAGACTACACTTACTCGTTACTTGGATTACGAGGGCGAACTGTTGCACGAAGTTCGTGCGTAAGCACCATCAAAATCCTCAACACGGACCGTGTGAGACAGACTGCCGTGAAGTCTGGCAGCTTGGTAACGCATTGCGGCTGTGGATCGCCTTGCGGTATGTAGGACAAGCATCCAGAGTTTTCTCTGCAGCAGCAATTCTCCACCTCGGTTGGCATTAGCGCGCACCGATTGCAGCTACACCAGGTGGAAACACCGTCCATGCGACTAGGCCCAGGCTCTTCATCTGTTGAAACGTCAGCCCAACTGTTGTCCAAATTCCCATTGTTTACAGAGCTTGCTCTTTCTAGTAATTCCTCCTCAGAATACTTGGGCTCGTACAGGTAGGGCATTATTGTTGCCATTGTGTGGTGAAAAAACTCAAATAATTTATAGCGGTCGTACTGGTATCTGTTCACGTGGGCTACAAGCAACAAAGGTAGCTGACCAGAGCACAGAAACGAGTCACAGAATACTCAAAGAAATACACAGAGAGGAATGGAAAAGAAAATCTGCTGTTTTGTGTTGTGAAACGCTCTGTTTATACTTGTCGAGGAAAGAGGCTTCCTGCCGTTTCCATGGTTAAACGTCATTAGCTAAGGCGCAGAGAATGTTGACACGAGACGTGCTTTGGCATTGTGAAATGGGCGGTACGCGTCTAGTGATGTCAGGCGCAGGGGCGGGGATATGATTTAGTGCCGCAAACGCAGGTCACCCAGGGCGATGCGGAAAGTGATAAGATTATCACAAGATGGCCGCGCCCTGCTGCCTGATTTTGCTTGTGTTCAAGAGACGAAAACTCGGTTAAGGTGCATAGGAAATGTTTGTACAATCGATCGAATTATGGTTAAAGTAAAGTAAAGGCTAAATGCAGGGAAATTGCAATGAGAGAAGGGGGACAGAGAAGCAGGGATTAAGACCACCCACAAGCAAAACATGCGTGGCCTCTCCAGAAAGGCTGCAGGAGGACCATTTATTTATATATTTGTTTATTTCTAATGTGCTATAGCCCGCAGGCATCAGGGCGCACACCTATCGGAAATCTTTCCGTTTACCTATTTTAGTTTTGGCAATTAGGTTGTGTTTTAGCAACACTGTAAACTGAAACTATTACTATGGAGTTCATATAAGAGAGAGATGGGATATCATAAATGGGAAAGCATTGTGTGGGCGTTGTTTGGCCTTTACCCACCCATTGGTAGCCTTTGGCTATTCCCAATCACCACCTGCCTCTCCCCACAAAAAAATAATACATCCTAAAAGGATCCATTTTAGCTAGCACTGTCCTGCTCCAGCATCACACTTTGTGCTCACAATGCCTGTCATTAGTTGTAAGCGTTCATGAGACTTAATGGCTTAATTACACCTGTTCAGGAGCTGTAAAGGGCTTAGTTAAGTGTGCCTTCAGTCACGCGTTGTATAAGCAATGTGTGTCCTCACATATCTTCTTTGCATGAAAGTCCAGTTCAAAACAAGCTTTGGCAAAGCCAACAGTTTTAGATGGCCATTTCTCAGGCCCTGATAAAACATGTGCAGGGTTTTTACTTTACAACGTTCTTCCATAAATCTGCACAGTGCATATGTCAAAATGAAAGAAATCAAATCTAACATACAATCATGAAAAAGATAAAAACTATTTTTTTTAAAGTGTATATAGATTCTATAAGTGAAGAAAAGAATACATGGAAACATTTTATTCGTGTGTGTATGTGCCCCTATACTGAAATGCTTTGGCAACATGTTGTCTCTGAACAATCCACGGATCAAGAATATGGCGATTGGTGTTAATGGCCACACGTACATGTGTGGTCATTGCACTTTTTTATTTAATTAAAATCGATATATGTGATGTTGGGGGAACTTTTTTTAATGGGATGTGTGAATATTAGGGTTATGCTCTATCACTCAAGGCGAGGCGTAATCGGAAGAAGATACATACTTGTGAGAAGAACACATTGTGGTCAAGCGTTCATATTCTAATGTGGAATTATATGATTTTTGTACGTTGTATGTGTTTTAAATAATTTGATTTTTTAAGTGATTGTTGGATATACATTTTGTCTTAACACTTATGTCAAGGAAGCATGTCAAAGTGGGATGAATGTGAATGTTATTGTGGATAACTTTTCTTCTTTCTGCTTTTGTGTTTTAAATGTATATGTGTAAGGTTTTTTAACCGAAAAACCATTTTAAAAAACGTTTAAATAAAACATGACAAAGACTGGTATCAAATATCATCCATAAAACGCATATTGTACCATAAATATACTAATCTACAAAGAGTAACGTTCACCACTTTGAACTATGCCTTTGAGGGCCTTTAGTTTGCCTCTGCTTTTGAAAGCACCAAAGAAGTTACTCTCACCAGCCGGGCAAACTAAATCATCCTTGAGTAGTTGAAGGTGCTTCAGTGCTGGCGTGCATTGATTAAAATGTCAAGATCTAAGAACAAGAACAAGCATTTTGGGAGTAAAAAATTGACACAAAACATAACATGCCTGCCTCATCACCTCAACCTGCTGGATCATATTAAGATAACACTTTTCGGTAAATCACTCAAGATACTCCTTGTAAGAGATGCAGCTGTATTAGTCCACATGGCCCACCAAACAGCAAGATAGTCATCCCAAAAATAAAAACACCCTGATTGGAGATGCAATACAAATACTGGTGTCCTTTGGAAGTCACAATTGTTTCCTTAAAAAATTACCTCCCCCTCCTCACCCCCCACACCGCCAGAACAATACACCAGTTTTGGCATGCCCCCATACACCTACCCCAATGTGTTGTCAGTAGATATCCCGAGTCAAGGAGCCCACTTCACGTGACAAGAGAAACAGGATATGGAAATACAGAGAGGGAAATGACCGGAAGGGGATTACCCACTGCCCCTACTCATGGCTGGTCATGTAGTGTTTTAGCACCGAGTGAACGTATGAACAAGTGTGTGCTTCCACTATCCTGACCCCCTTCTGTGATAACAACTGGAGGTCGGAAAACACAACATCACACACATAACCGACAGCTTCTACAGGTTTGGGCCGGTGTCCCAGTGGAAAGGCTTGAATTGAATGGGGATCAGTTAACCTGACAAAACGAAAACAGCCTGGAATTATTTGTTGTCTTTCTCACGGCCTGCTTTCTGACCTGATCAGTCCATTTTATAGATTCAGAAAAGGTAAGGCCACTGTAATCATACTTATCATCTTCCTCCATTTTAATGCTCTTACATTTAAAGAAATAATAGGTTCCCACATTGTGGCTTAACACCATGACCTTCGATGTGGCAGTCATAACAAATAGGCCCTTTGAATCAGTAAATGCGTATATTTATCAAGCAACGACTGCAATGCTCGAGGAATACTGGCCGTCAACACTGCATCGTTGGCATCAAGTACAATTGGCAGTGAATAGCCTCCTGGTTTAGGAACATGAGTGAATGTGGAAAGAACAGTATCAAGGTTGCTTATGTCAAGGTAATATCACCACTTTCCAGCTGCTACTGTTTTATGCACAGTCGAACGTATACGACAGTGCTTAGTAAATGCCTAACCCATGCCTACACAAAAATTCCAACTGCCTGCTTGCTTTACCAATGCTCGTTCACTCAGCTCTTCTGTCAGAATCTCCCTTCTTCGGACCATCCTACCCTCAGTGGTCTCTCCGGCAGACGAGAGCAGAATTCTGCATTCCGATGACATGGAACATGGCACATCCTATCCAGGATTGAGTGTACATTTTTACTGGAAATAACGTCTGAGGGTCTGTCAAAGCTATTTTGCCAGTAGTTAATTAGCTTAAGTGGCAGATTGCTGTACATGGATCAAATTTACCAACGAAGTCCTTTGGAGGACAAAAACGGTGTATTTTCTTTATATGTACTTCATTTATTTATTGGGTACTTATAATGCGCCTATACAGCAATTGGTGTTTCAAGGCGCAACAAGACAAGAGGGCGGAGGGACAGGGATGAAGAAAAACAAAAACGGTCCGTGTGTCAATCATATCGTGCAAGGGCAGTAACAAGAAGTGCATCAGGGTGGGGAGGGGGAGAAGTGCAGGTCAGAGCGGAAGTGCTAATGCTAGGCAGGGAAGGAAGTGTAGATCGGAGTGGTGAGAGCGCAAGCCTTGACAGTGAGAATATCACAAGTGCATGTACAGCTGTATTAGCGCTGAAAACCGGTGCTAATACAGCCGAGAATTACCTTCAGCCTCCAGCTGGAGGTAAATGAACACAGGTGCTAGAAATGAAGCCACAGGTGCAGCCAATGCACACCAGAGGGCTACGTATGACACACCAAAGCCCCAACCACTGTTGCTACCATTCAGTGCTTTGAACTGGGACGGGCAGCTGCTCATGCTGCGGCTGGACCTTGAGATGCAGGACAACCAGGCCACGACACAGGTAGAACAGGGAGTACAGGGGGAGGAGGTGGAGGAGAACCATCCAAGTACTGGGAAGGAAATTAACCTTTCCCACCCCCAGGTGCTTGAGAGTGAGGCGAGTCCCATAAATAAGACGTGTGATGTACCGGGGGAGAGGATCGTGCTGAGGAACTCTGCACAAACTCAATTTTGCACGAAGTACAGATGTATAGACGTAGTGCGCACATATAAAGAAGTGCCATTTTCGTAGTTATGATAGAAGCATTCAGCCCTGCACGGCCGTGCGGTGACCACAGACTCGATGAAAAAACCTGAACAGGCCCAAGCGCTGATGGTAAGAGGACCTGCGCTGCTAATTGCCACAGAAACTTCTGTTTGTTCCTTAACTGTTGCAATTACTTGTTATCCCAAAAAGGAATGCAAGACAGCACAAGGCTCCTCGCTGTGCACATCCATCACAGCCAGGCCACCAGCAGACCTCCAACACCCCCCTCACGCAACCCACCAGGAGTTATCACACGCACAACTGACCCAGCCCAAGACCCCTGAATTGCACGATAGTAGGTGACCTCAGACCACCAACCATAAAATCTGTGGTCATAAAATATCTGAAAGGGGGCGCTGTTGAGCAAAATGGCTGACTAGGATTTGAGCTCCACTAAAGACCCATCAGAAATTATGAGTGGTGGCAACAATACAGAACCTTGTCTACTCCAATTCAGAGCATCAGTATCAATCAGTGTCTGTGGGGTGTGAAACTGGGGGCCGTACGACCCACTGTGAGCTGTTGTTAATCTCCCTGCCCTGAGGGGGAGGAGCTGCTGGAGCACCGGCGCAGCGTGGCAAGTGGCAGCGTGGCAAGTGTCCAGGCAGAGGAGACCAAGTCCTCTGCTTTGATTCAATAGCCAGGATTAACAATAAGCCTCCTACTCATCTGACACTGCTATACAGGCAGCCCCCGCTGACCTGGTCCATTATCAAAAGCTATATTATCGATTCATGGAGGAAGGGCGGAGGGGGCCAGTCCGCACCGGTAATGCGGCACTGTGGGCTTGCCCCCTACCCACCCAACTGAAGCTACCTGTATTGGCCGGCCCCTCCTGCTGGACTCCAGTCACCTTGTGTCCGGCGCACACCAGTCAATTCCAACTAACCCCCTCAAGAGAACCTGCACTAAAGGCCTCTGATTTGGTCTTGAGAAGTGGTGACCAGCAGAGCCTCTCAATCTGAGACCTAGGTGGCTCCCCAGAGCAGACATACCAGCTCAACCATCATGACCAGAGGCACAGGAGGTGGAAAGAAGACAGGGGCCATGGACAAATTTGCGACAATCTCTTCATACGAAAACCCGGAACTCTCTACAAGCTTGCACATGGAGCAACACACCCAGCCATGAATCCACCGCCCAACCTCACTCACATGATGGAAGCCAACGCCAAGGGTTTTGCTTATGTCCATAAGAAACTGGATGATATCACGGCTAATGTTTCATCCATGAGATTACAACTTGCCAGGGAAGCCGTATGCATCACAGAGGCTGAAACAAGAATTGGAGCGAGGGAAGACACAGTGCAAGGCCTCCAAAACAAGATTACAACCCCGGTGAAGGACATACAAACTGAGATCCAAATGCAATGATTTGGAATCACGCTCCAGGAGAAATAACATCAGAATTGTTGGGGTCCCCCAAGATGCATTATCTCGAGGCATGGAACAGGCTGTGGAAAACATACTCAAGGACCTCCTGAATGTCCCGGTATTCTCCCCATTCTTTATGGTGGAGCGGGCCAACCATGCATTTGGCCCCAAAATAAAACTGGGTGACTTTCCACGACCCATCATTGCAAAGATCCTCAGTTTCAACGACAGAGACCAACTCCACCGCCTCACCAAAGAGAAAAAGGAAATCTGACTGGGCTCCCAGACAATACAGATTTTCCCAGATTTCTCAATCTCGGTTCAGCATGAAAGAGGCCAGTTTATTGGAGTCAGGAAATTACTTCAAACCCCCAAAATCCAATATGCAATGCTATTCCCAGCTTGGCAAAAATTTCAATTACGAGGCAAAATGTACTTTTTTACGGTTCCGGACAAGGCGGTTAAATTCAAAGAGGCTCAAATACCGATCCCAGACAGCCAAGAAGATGACTAAGATATCCTTCAGCCGATTTGAAGGAACTCCTTTGAATCGCATCAACAACTGCTTCCACCAATATGACGAGCTCATACTACCCGAGATGTAACTTTGCACCATCACAAAATACATTTGAGTTAATGATCCTGCAATGTACTTGTGGATTGGGTCACAGGGGAAGCAGCTAACCCTGCAGCGGCTGCTAAGTTAATGTTTTGTTATGATAAAGGCAGTGGGCCATGTTGGGATAGGCCATGGGGGGGTGGTTCACACTGCTAGGTTGGGGAGGGCAGTGAGGATGGGGGGGGACTCCGGGCTACCATCGGACCCATCCAGTAGTCTATGCGCTGGTTGTGCCCTCGAACCTATCAAGGGAAGAAAACGGGTAAAGCATTTGGCAGCAGAGTATATGGTTGGAAACGATCGAATTTGAAAGTCAGAACTTGTGGCAAGAGGTTGCCGGGGCATTCATCTAAAACGATAATATTGCTATTATGGAATTGAAGGTGATGACTTGGAATGTTAGGGGGATGGGGAATTCCACTAAATCGCAAAAAATAGTGACCTACGCGAATAGACACGAGGTAAAGATTGTTCTCCTACAGGAGACGCTAGCCAAGGAGGGAGCATCCATAGGGATTGCTCCAGTATGGGGGACAAATAGGTTTTTCACCTCATACTCTACCCAATCAAGGGGGGGCATGTCACTAATTCAAAAATCAGTGACATTTGTCTTAAAAAAGAAATACTTAGAAACCGCAGGACACTATGTAATCCTGCACTGCATTATAGACAGAATCAAATTATTACTGGTTAATACCTACTGCCCCAACATCAACACCCCTGAATTCTTCAATGAAGTATCATTGATTCTAATAGGGTATGTCGGGATCCTGATTCTGTTGGGGCGGTGACATGAACTTGATCCTCAATCAAGCTATGGACACAACTGGGTGTCTCCCAGGCTCAAATCACGTGCAGCTCGCCAGCTTCGTACACACACGGACCGCCTGGAGCTGCGAGACACATGCTGAACAATACACCCACAAGAGCGTCAGTACACATTTTACTCATCGGTGCATGACAGTTTATCACACATAGACATATATCTAACCTCACGATCATTAATGAATAGAGTTAAGTCTGTTGTGATATTACCCTGTACATTGTCTGACCATTCCGCAGTAGTACTGACCCTTACCACAGGGGTTCCCCATGGGCCGTGCACCACTTGGCGGTTCCATCGGAGGCACTTTATAACATAGTATTTAAGGCAGAGATTCACTCAGATATAGAGACATACTTTGCCTGTAATGAAGCAGATGCTACATCTAATGGAGTGTGCTGAGAGGCCTTCAAGTTCTACATCTGAGGTATGTCGATTTCTGGGGAAGCAGGGATTCTGAAAACAATTAGAAACAACCTCTGATGCTCCAAAGACAAACTTTAATCCCTAGAGCAGGAGTATGCTAACCACTCTAGTCCGCAGGTTCTAGCGCAGATATGCTCCGAGCTGGAACAGTTTGAGGCGCGTGCCCTCAGGGAAGTACGCTACTTCTCACGTCCACAATCAGCTAAGAAATATGGGGAGGGGGAGAGATTGGGCAGAACACTTGCCAAACTAACCAAACTTGAAGGAGGACATACACAGGTAGATTGCATTACAAATGTGCAAGGGAACCCCCAATAGTCGGACCAAGAAATCCTATGTGTGTTCTCTGACTTTTACAGTTCACTGTACCCTTCGGTTCAACAGTATGATGCATCCGTGGTATAGTCCCTCCTCGACAAGGTTCCACTATCACGCTTCAGCGCTCAAGCCAGGGAGGACCTTGAGACCCCATTACATTAGAGGCGATTCTAACGGTAATTACCGAGTTTCCAGGGAGTAAGGCACTGGACCCTGACAGCCTCACATCCGAATTCTACGAAGAGCATGCAGCCCTACTCTTTCCACGCCATTTTGTGGTATGGAATGACTCACTTCGGGACACCATCCTTCCCACCTTCTTGCGAGATGCTACTGTAACCATTCTCCTCAAACCTGGCAAGCCAAGTAACAAGTGCGGGTCCTACAGACCCCTCTCCCTTTGAATGTGGACACTAAGATTTTCGCCAAAGTACTTGCTAACAAACTTCTCCCGCTAATGCCCCACATAATACACGATGACCAGGGGGGCTTCGTCCCAGGTAGATCGACATAAATGAACATCAGGCGGCAGAGGCAGTGGCAATTACACTTGATGCACAAAAGGACTTCAACATGGTCTCCTGGGAATATTTGTGGGCTGTCCTTGAGAAAACAGAAATAGGCCCCAAAATGCTCCAATATATCAAACTTCTTTACACATTTCCCACAGCCTGTGTCTTAGTCAACTCTCACAAATCATCACCCTTTGGTCTAAGCAGGGGAACATGACAGGGATGCCCGCTCTCCCTGATCCTCTTTGCTCTAGCCATCAAGCCAATGACTGACATTCGATTCCATCATGGTCATCGAGGTGTTTGCCTCGTGGGCCGTCTGGAAATAATATTACTATATGCAGACAATGTCCTGCTGTATGCACGGGACCCTCAAGAAAATCTCAACCTTATCTTCAAGGATATCATCCACATGGGGGGGATTCTCTTGGTTTGCAATAAAATATACAAAGTCAGAAATATTACCACTAACAGTCAACACCAAACAACCAAGATGCATTACTCCCCTCCTCTGGTCCCCCAATGGAATGAAATCCCCAGGGTAATGGTATCAGGGGCAAAGCCATCTCTGTTGACAGATAATTACAGTGCTATGGAATCCTATGTGGAAAGTAAACTGACCAGGTGGCGAGCACTCCCATTCACAATGGCTGGCAGATTGTTCCTGGTGAAGATGACACTAGTTCCAAAACTTCTGTAAATATTCACCCACATTCCCATCTTGCCAGTAAAACCCTTTTTCTCCAAAAAACATGGTCGTTGTGTGTAATTCCTTTGGCACGCCCGGGCATTAAGGAAGAAATGGTTGGATATGACTCTACCATATGACAAGGGTGGCTTCACGGCCCCCAACCTCGAATCATACTGGCTGACAGCATAAGCCCAATATACCTCCTACTGGTATGGCAAAACTCAACAACCTCCACATGTGAAACTCAAGCGCCTAGCAGACGGCGATGCCATTCTAAAAACACTCATCATAAATAGTACCTATAAAGATATCTGGCCATACGTCCCAGTTTCCTCCACTTGCCTGGCACCACATGTTAACACAGAGTATTGCGGTACATCCATATTATAGATTGCTCCCCCTGTGGAACTTCCCAGGATTGGATCCCATATGCAACACCGCTCTGGAGGCACACTGGAAAAGGCTGGACTACAGAGCAATTGCAGACCTATTCCTAGATGGGAAATTCATCACACCACAATCCTGGCGGGGGAACACACTGGCTCGGGACTAGTACTACTGCAATATTACAGAATGCGCGGGACGGCACACTCACTGTGGCCCTCCCTCACATCCGAACCCTCTGAAACTCAAGAGGTGATGTAGATTGCTAAATCCTATGGCACCCGCAAGATAATGTACACACTATTTAGAATGGTGTTGAACAGACAATCGGACTCCACATCAAGGGCACGTTCTAGATGGTCCAACAACCTGGAGGGGGCCTGTCGACATTCAATGGAAACCCATGTGTACACACAGAAATCCGGTCTCTCTGAATTTTAGGTTAAGCTGTATGCAATTCAAACTGCTGAATAGGCTGTACTATAGCCCCCAGAAGCTCAACAAAATCTCCCAGGGCGCAGAATACCTCTGCGCCAGATGCCATGCAGACGCAGCAGACCATAGGCCTTTTGGGACATTGTACTGCAAACTCTCTGCGACAGAGTTGACGTCCCCCTTCAGCGCTCCCCTCTGGGAGTTCTGTTTGGTGCATGGAAAAACATCCCGAATAAAAGAATTGGGACATTTGTGAATATAGGTTGTATGATCGCCAAGAGATGTGTGCTGCAGAGATGGAAACATGCCTCTCCACCCAACAATAAAATCTGGATGACTGCACTAACCTGGTCTCAGGAATGCGAATAACAATATGTGAATTCACTGCCCACTATGTCATGTCCCAAGAACATATTGTCTGAATTTCAAACATGCCTGTTACACCTCTCCTAGTGACTGTCAGTAAACAAGATCTGCAAAACCATACCACTAACCTAACTTTCCAGAAGAAAAATGTGATGTATATATGCTGTTTGCCACTCGCTCGAAATATACTGTGATGTAATCTACCTTTCTAGTTCTGTGCTGTAAAAATGACCCACAACCTGCTGTGCTCTGATGTTTGCCAATAAATACAAGTTTAAAAATAAAATATTTAAAAAAAGATTTGAAAGAACACGACCATTTCAATTTACCACATAATGACACACTTTGTAATACAAGGTAGAGAGTGGAATACATTATAGTCCAAAGCGAGGGTGGAAACCTTGGGTGTGGAGAGTGCAATGTGAACTGAGCAAAGAATGTGTGGTTCATCATGACCGTGATCCTCCCCCTGTGCCAGTCCTAGAGTTTCCCAGGTGCATGCCATAATGATAGAGTAGAACTGTCTTGTGTTAGTAACTTATGAGGAACTCAACCTTCAGTCCCTGGAGAGATGAGCCCAGGTGATCCCACGAGATGGAAGATGGACAAATAGGTTTGGGGCCAATCGCAGCCTGGCATCCCCTATGGAACAGGTCCATGTATTTGGTCTCACCAAGCAGCCATGCTGTTTTTTTACCGTGTGTGATGACAATGTGCTGCTTTATAACCTTCTGTTTGCACCATTTCTCGGCAGAACGTTATCGAGCAGCAGAGTTCTTTGCTTGCATCCTTATTATTGTGCGATTAAAGAGTGTTATCCTTGCAAGAAATCTCTTGGCCTATTTTCCCTAATGGGGTGTATTTTTTATGGCGTGAGCGTTCAGGGGCGGGCCTTCATTTGGTGACCCGATGTGATCCCACCACCCCCCGTACCTGCAGAGGTATCCAAGTAGCATCTCGGAAGGGCCACGCCCACCTACATCGGCCAGACCCAAAAAGGCGTACTTCCCAGTAGCCTTACTGGAGCCGTCTTTGCAGAATCCTGGGTGCTCTATGGATCAGGACGTGGCTCCAAGGAGGAGTGCAGACCGGTGTTGTTGGAACCCTGTGACGGAGGAGTTCGGGTGAATGCGCGCATGTGCGTATAGCCTTGCAAGGGATAACAAGCAGGGGATCGATGTATGGGGAAGGGTGAACAGTGTGAACATGCAGAGATTGAATTTGGAAGTGTGACATGCATATGGCTTGTTTGTTTTTTTGTTTTTATTAACTTTTTAAGGAGAATAATCAGGAAAGGAAAACAGAAGTGTAGTGAGCCTCACTGAGTGAGTTGAGAAGGTGGCGCCACTCATATTGTTTAACGAAGAAGAAAAGAGGAAATACATAGGAGCCCTGTATAATTAGAGGGCTCAGGAATAGTAGTGGTTATTTTAGCTTATTTTCATTTGTTTTATTTGTGTATTTAATTGTGTAGGGAGGAGGCCCAGGAGGGGCATTGTGTGGTTTGTGTGTGTGTGTGTGTGAAGAGCGTGTGAGTAAGGAGACCGAAAGGAAAAGTAAGGGGGCGGGAGAGGAAAAAGAGCATTTTTTTAACTATTTTGGTGATGGAAAAGAGGGGGGAAAATTGAATGTGTTTTTGACGAATATATACAACTGTGTAGCGCACTAGCACAGGGATAGCACCCGCAAAGGTGTGAACAACGCATCTATGGGGAGAGAAACGCTCATAGAATACATGTGCAAGGCCCTGCCATTGTATTGTGACAGGATCAAGAAATACCACAACCAGTGGCTGACTGAGGCTAAGGGTGAGGGGATGCCCCGCTCATGGCCAGAGTAAGGCTCCTATGACAGAAGTATTCTGGAAGACGTTTCCATCTTTCTGATAGCAAAGGAAAAAAGGAAAAAGGGAAACAATGGCAAAACATAAGGAATATATTGAACATCTGTAAAATGTGTGAGGAAGGTTCTTCCCTTCATCCCTGGTCATCTCCATGCCCCGGTGGTAGGAGCGCTGGTTCTTAGTACAGTAGATTATTGTAACTCACTGTACTTCGGCCAACCACACTATCTGCTTAATTGTATCCAAATGCTACAAAATGCAGCAGTTCAAGCAATACTGCACCCTCCAGCGCGCACTCATATTGTCCCACTCCTGAAACAACTGCACTGGCTCCCCATCGAACAACGGATTCTATTCAAATCTATGTGCCTGGTTCACCATGCCTTTTTATAAGGTGGGAGCGGAGTATCTGCAGGAGAAATTTGTTCACTATGTCCCAGCTCACTCCCTGCACTCACAGACTGCGCTACTACCTCAGGTTCCTCGCTTTAAACATGCCCAAATTGGCGGTCCTGCCTTTTCTGTAGCAGCAGCTAAAGCATGGAACCAACTTCCTTTGGCTCTCTGTGCTACTACTAACCACCTGGCTTTCAGACGTGCCTTAAAGATTCTTCTTTTCTAAGTCCATTTGCCTCACTCTTGTACCTATAGCGCCAAGATGCCTTCGGACGTATGCTGCGCTTTACAAGTCTATATAACATAACATACAGAGGAGCGCGAAGGAGAAGGAGGGGCGTGCAGTGATAGTGAGGGCGCAGGCCCAGGCTAGGTTGGGAAGATGTCAGCGGTACACATGGGGTTATATCCTCTAGCAGCCTGCCCCGCAAATGGATACACAAACCCAACTTATGTAACAACACCGGCAACAGTGACTGCAGAGGTCACAGTGCACGCAGACGTTACTCCTAGAGAGTTAGAGGCAGCACTAGCATCAACACGCACAGAGCTCATCAGATTGAGGGCCGTGTGCAAAGTGACTAAGGCAGACATACCAGTACAGCAGGGGGCAGATGAGTGGAAGACAGGGGATTTTTTATTCAGGATAGACAACGCGCCCATCAGAACTGTACACATAGAGCGTGACAGTGAAAGGGACAGTTTAGGTTACAAGAATGTTGCTTCCTGTAGGGGAGACAAAGATGAGTGAAGCACGTTCGTTGATGTTGAGGACAATGAGGATGGGGAGGCAGAGCAAGTGCCTCAATGCACCCCCAGAGTAGAGAGCTTATGGGGCTGCAGGTTGAGAGAGAGGTTTGGGCGGATGGCAGCACCAAGTAAAAAAGGAAGTGCGAAGAAGTGCGGGAGAAGCAAGCCAAAAATGCAAATGCCCCTAACACACAAGGGTACGGGGAGAACATACTATGTGCCATGGGCACAGATGGACAAGAACAACTTAATAAAGGCACTTCCGGCCCTTATGGCGGGCATGGGGAAATGGATATACACATTCAAAAAGCAAACGGCTGGAGTACCCCTAGCAAAAGATGGGTTGTATACGAATTGTTCGTATTACAAATGTTCGAATGACAATTGACCTTTTCACAATTGACCGAATTGTGAAGGTCAATTGTAACATATATGCGGGGGGAAATATATATTACCAAAGCGATATATATATATATATATTCAGTGAAAAAACTTTGTTAAAGGGACGTTATGGTTAAGTTGCGCTACTAAAAACCTATGAAATTCAGTGAAAAAACTTTGTTAAAGGGACGTTATGGTTCCAAGTAAAACCGAAAACCCTTGAAATTCGCCAGTTATAGTAAGATAAGCAACCATAACTCGCGCCACCACCGTGCACTGCTAAGACTAACACCCAGGACATCAAAGATGACATCACAAATGTCATTGATGACATCACTGATGACATCACATGTGTATGTACTTCTCATGAAATATGTGTAGAAGGGATTCTTATTATGTTGCGAAAAAAGTGTCAAGAATCATTGCAAGAAATATACCCTAATAAGTGCATTGAACGATGCATTGATATAAATAGCATCCTATTATGGGGTTCTATCTAGTATACTAAGCTACTCATACAGAAACATAACATTGTGTGTAGCGTACAAGATGAAGGTATGATATTCGTAATGTTAATATGTTGAATAATGAAATGATAATTGTTTTCTTAATAGATTTTTGTGTACTGTGAAATATGTAATAAGTAGCTAATAAAACCCATGTATTACATAATTGCATTACTATAGACAAAACACAAAGACACAAGAACACATACCAATATGGGTATATACAGGGAAAGTGAAGTTAGCAAAAAAGCACAAGTAGTAGCAGAAACAATTCATAACTTAACTGATTAGTTTCATGCAAATAAATGATTGCTCTGTTTCAAAGCTGCTATTTACCCTATGTATATGTATCACTTGATGTGATTGGACCCTAAGGAAAGTAGTGTGAGTACAATGTATACAAATATGACCATATACAGGGAAAGTACAGCCATAAAAAAAACAACAGAACTATCAGAAAGTGCTCATAAGTCTAGTGATTATCTTTATGCACAAAAAGGATTGCTGTCTTTCAAGCTTGTGTTTTCCCATATGTATATGTTTCATATGATGTGACTGTACTCTAAGGGAATTACTGTAAGAACCTACTAGAAGGATACGTCTACAAATAAAATAAAATTCTTAGTTTCTGACTGTTACTGAAGAAAACCATGTGGCCTAGATATGTCAGCAAAAGAAAAAATAGTGAGCCAGACATGTGATGTCATCAGTGATGTCATCAATGACATTTGTGATGTCATCTTTGATGTCCTGGGTGTTAGTCTTAGCAGTGCACGGTGGTGGTGCGAGTTATGGTTGCTTAGCTTACCATAACTGGCGAATTTCAAGGGTTTTTCGGTTTTACTTGGAACCATAACGTCCCTTTAACAAAGTTTTTTCACTGAATTTCATAGGTTTTTAGTAGCGCAACTTAACCATAACGTCCCTTTAACAAAGTTTCTTTCACTGAATTTCATAGGTTTTTAGTAGCGCAACTTAACCATAATGTCCCTTTAACAAAGTTTCTTTCACTGAATTTCATAGGTTTTTAGTAGCACAACTTAACCATAATGTCCCTTTAACAAAGTTTTTTCACTGAATTTCATAGTTTTTTAGTAGCACAACTTAACAATAATGACTTTGACTTTATATACATGTCATATGGAACTGACTAGATCTCTTCTTATGAACTTGATGTCCGCAAACTTATTTAATGTTCGCGGACATGTTCGGAGAACAGTACCACTACCTAAAAACTGTGGGGGGGGTGGGGGGGTATGTTTGATTGTTATATCATAATATAGGAACATTTAACAAATTCAAAAAGCAGCACACAAACACATTATATATAGTAATACATAAGAAATGTAACACATATATGTAACACACTAACCATTCATTTAAATACAATATGTTCTGAAATGGAAAATACTACAAGAAGATAAATTGGCTTCCAACATAATTACCTCACAGACACAACGGACTGAGAACAAGACCAGACCCACTGAATGCATAGGATTTATCTCACCAGAAATAGTAAGTGTACTTCATTTTACTCATATATTTATAAACTTTCTGTATTAGATTAAAAAATATATTATCTTTTTTTTTTTTCTCACAGAAATGTCTAGTACTCTGGAATGGCTAGAGGACAATTTCCCACATGAAGAAATGTCACAAGATAGTGAAACTAATGGTAAACACTTTATAATATAAACCATTTAAATATTATTACTTTGTATACATTTAACATATATATATTTTTTTTGTACAGAGCATAACAAAATAGAAACTACCTCTGAAGAAGCTGTTATGGAAAACACGCTTGACAACATAAAAGAAAAAATTGATTTATTGTTGACCAATTTTAATAATTTGAAAACTTTTGTTGAAGATCATTTTAAAACAAAAACATCATACTATTGCCCCACATGTACTTGTCCCTCCTCACCATATCCCAGTCAATTATCCCCAAACCCTCTCCATGATCCGAAACGTTTTGATGAGATTTCCATCCCTTCTTCACCTAATACCAATCATGTTGAAACCCCAAATTCTCCTGTTTTTGTTTCTGTTTCTGCCTCACCTTCTCTGCCATAAATTATTAATATATGTTAAATAAAGTTTAATTTTTATATTGTATTGTGAATAGTTTCCGTTTTTTTTTTAAAAAACAATAAAAGTGTCCGCGGACAGTGTGAGTGTTCTGAAATGTTCGTACATAAACGAAAATGGAGGTGTCCTGAAGAACACCACACCTGTTCGTACTGTTCGCTAGCAAGTTGAAACTGTTCTAAGAACACACGTGGTGTCCTGAAATGTTCGTAAAGAAACAAAAATTGAAGTGTTCTAAAGAACACTATATCTGTCCGTAATGTTTGCTATCAACTTAAACTGTTCTAAGTACACAATTGGTGTCCTGAAATGTTCGTAAATAAACGAAAATGATGTGTCCTGAACAACAGTACAACTGTTCGTAGTGTTCGCTAGCAACATGAAACTGTACTTGTACTAAGAACACACGAGGTGTCCTGAATTGTTCTTAAACAAACAAAAATTAAAATGTCCTAAAAAACACTATACCTGTCCGGTACTGTTCGCTAGCAAGTTCAAACTGTTCTGAGAACGCTATTGGTGTCCTGAAATGTTCGTACGTAAACGAAAATGGAGGTGTCCTGAAGAACACTATACCTGTGCGTAGTGTTCGCTACCCAATTGAAACTGTTCTAAGAACACAATTGGTGTCCTGAAATGTTCGTACATAAACTAAATTACACGTGTCCTGAAGAACACTATATCTGTCCTTACTGTTCGCTACCAAGTTTAAACTGTTCTAAGAACACACGCGGTGTCCTGAAATGTTCGTTTCACGTGTGACGCACTTTTAATTACTTCAGAACTCGAACAGTGTCCGTAGGACATCAATGCGCATGCGCTAACCAATCTCTGTGCACTTGGTGTCCTGCGGACAGGCGCTTCCTTCGCGGACTAGTTCGCAAACAGATCATATGACCGCGCCCAAGCTCATTGTGTGTCCTGAAATGCGGACACTGTTCGTGTCCCCGAACAATTTAAAAGTACATTTTCAGTTAATCCATAATATTTTTCAATAAAATCTCACCATGGCACAAGTCCCACATAGCAATCTTGAGTTTCTATATACCTTTTGAAACTTTTCGATCCTTTTTTTGTGTTCGATCTGTCCGCGGACAGTGCGCATGTCCGCGGACCGCGCACAAGCACCCCTATAAAAGACCACGCCCAAGAGCTTATTCCCATTGTGTTTCTGGCTATTCTTCAGAACACAGTGATTTTTGCTGCCACCTGCAGACTACACCAACATCGAGATGGCATCCTTGGCTGCTGAACTGCCACTTGGTGCTGCACCTGCTTCAGCACCACCCCCACCCCCTCCACCACCACCACCTCCCCAAGGGCCTGAAGAGGGGAACAGGAGTGAGGATGCGGAGGAGGAAGAAGAGGATGATGAGAATGAGGTAGAGGAAATCCCTACTACCCGCACTAGGCGTGAGTCTTGGGTGTGGCGGTTACTTACCATTCATGGGAATGGTCCTAAGGCTCGTGTGAACCATGTTACCTGCAATGAGTGCAAAATGATACTCAGTCACGGGAAGCACAGTAACTACAGCTTTGGGACCACTACTATGAAGCGACACCTGAGGTCATTTCACTCTGGGGCTGTTCGCAGGGTTGTACCTTGCAAAGAACGTAGCAGGTTGATTTCCTCTACTTCATCCTCTGTTTCTGATCCTGTCACCACAAGTACCACATCTGTGGGACAGCGTCTTTCTCAAGCTGCCTCACAGGCCATACAGAATGCTGATGACCCTTACCTTTCGAGGGTCACAGTTGTATGTATGTACTGTGACACAGTACTCTGTAGGGGGGAGCGACTTCGGAGTGCTTTTGAGACTATCGTCTCAGAGCACGAGAAGACCTGCTCACTACCCAAATAAAACCCACTGTACATCTACCTCTCTCAGCTCGCCCTTTCTTATCCCTGTGGTTGGTGTCCCCCTTTACCCTCCTTTAGCCTCCTCTCCTAGTGTGTCGTGTCTGAAAAACCAAAAAAATACAAAATTACAAAAATCCCAAAAAAATAAGGCTCTTTTCAGAGCCGCCTTTCCCAGTTAAAAAATAGAAGTGAAAATAAATGAAGCAGGGCTCTTTGTATTTTTTAGAAGTCCGCGGAAAGTTCGCGAACATTAAAAATATTGGGTTGCTACTCCATCACAAACATTGTAATTTTCTCTGGAAAGAAGTGGTGGCTCTGAAAAGAGCCTTTGGGTGGTGTTTGTAAGTCAAAAATTGTAAATGCTTAACATCTACTTCAAAATCGTTGTTGTAATTCCAAAAAGGGTTGCAATGCATTTTGTACATTTCTCAGAAAAATCTGATTGCCAGCATAAGTAAGATGGACTCCATCTCTGCGAAAAATGGATGTACTACAAAACATAATATTTTCATTGTGAAAAGAATACATGCCAAAATCTCTTAGAAAGCCACAAACAGCCTTATTAACATTGCGCCTTGCTTTTTCCATTTGTGGACCAAATGAAGAAGAACGAAGCCACATTTGTCTCTGCGCAATCCGTGAAAATATCACTTGAGAATTAGGAAACATGTCCATAACCTTCCTAAATCCTTCTTTCATAGCAAATTGCAAAAAAATTCCAGTCACATGTCCTAAACTGTTCCCTCCACAATGAATTACAATTATGTCTGGATGTTGCTCTGTCTCCAAAGTAGCACAGAGAGGTAGCAAGTCCAACCACTTCATTCCACGTACTCCATGCCAGTGTACTTCCACATGTGGGAATCCAAGATCTACAGCTACTCCACAGCTTTCTGCATGCACCTTCAACCAATGTATCCGCGAATCTCCTAAAATCCAAACAATCTGTTTTCTGAAACACACAGCCATAGCTATCTTTTGTTCTCTCAGCCAAAAGAGTATCTGAGAAAATCTCTCCTGGCACAACACACCCACCAAACTTTCCTGACCAATCCATTTCAGTGCTTATTCTCATTTGCATGACTTCTGAACCCAAAAATACCCGGATGTAACTCCCGATGTCCGCGAACTACCGCCATGTCCGCGGACATATCGTAACATGAACAGCCCTTCTATCATTTCCACTACACTCTCTCTGCCATTCCCTCATTGGATGTACCTCAAAAATCACATGACCATGCACCAATCACATTCAAGACCTCTACATCTAACTGCATCATCATAGATCAGCACTGCAAATGTACTCTGAATCTCTCTGAGTACAAGTGTCATATCATTGGCAAGCAGCATCTACCAGAAATACTGTACAAGTCTTCAAGATTTCTACTTTCAGCTCCATGCATATCCATATGCATGAACACAAACTTCAGGTATGCATATTTTCTGTATAGTAGATGAACACATTTTCAAACAGACTTTTACCTTGTAAAATCTGTAAAATGAATTTACTGTACTTTTTTCAATTTCCTAAAATCAACTATCACTTATAAACCTTTATACTTTTTACTTTCTTTATACACACACACTCAAATCATGTTAAACTAACATTTTTTAAATGAAATATATAGACTACATATATTCAAACAAAATTGCATGCAAACACAATCTATGTTTAAACCTTTATAAAAATACTTATACAATTTCATATTTTTTGTTTTTATTTATTTATTTACTTAATTACTTTAAATTAGACATGACATTGAGGCGCTATTACCTAGAACAGTTTACTTACAGAAATAGTGGTATTCACTAATATATTATAAATTTCACAAGACATAGTAAAGATATTTTTTTTGCTACAGTTAGTCATTCAATACAATGTGTTCATTAAGAACATATCATGTGTACTGAACTGATGCAATGTATCTTATGTAAATAAATTAGTTTAATGGTTTTACAGAAGGCACTGAGGATTTCAATTAAAAAAATCAATATCTAAATTAAAAACAGTGCTATATACAAACAAAGTTACTAATTTGAAGCTTTTACAATTGCAGTGAAGACCAGTTTCCTGAAAAGAAGCAGCCGAATTCGAAGAAGAAAGAAAAACTAAGAAGTTACCTGTCAATTTAAAAAAAAAGTAAGTAAAATATCACCATAATATTTGTATTATTAATCAAATATACTATAACATTAATACGAGCTATTTTGGTTTCTTAAAATAGAGATTTTGTACCATTTTGTCCAAAAATTTCCATGTCTTAAACAGCGATTTACAGCCAGAATGGCCCACAAATTTCTATTTTTGAACACTCAAATTAGCCAACTGAACCACTACAATTTTCATATTATAGAACAAACAACTGTTTTAATTGTATACATTAGATTTACCATTTGTACTTTTCCACACCACTAGCTTACTTTTTTTTTGTCATCTGAACCCCAGTTTAGTAACACATAAATTCAAGAATACCTATCCCTACTAGTTTTAGTTCCCAATGTACAATCACACACCATTACATACATCTTTATCATCTTCTCAAACACTCATGCACACAGCACACATACATTCCAGAACACCCCAACCCATATCTTCTTTATTTTTTTCAACAGACCCTAAAGAATGCCTACCAAAAGACAAGTCCGTAGAAAGCAACGCAAAAGTAGAGCAAATGAAAATAAAGGTGTCCAACATAAGCATCCATCTCTAGCAGAATTTGTAAAAAAGTTTAAACAAAACAGCTAATACAAACATTTAGTGAAACACAAGAAGTTTCAAGTACAACAACTTCGCTTCCTCTATCAAAATGTAAAACAAACCAAAAAACAATTAACAGAAAATCAGCTATCAGTACAGATAAAACTACTTCTTCAAATTTTAATATAGTGCAAAGTAAGCATACCAAGAAAAGTATTTTAGCCAAAATATACCGTCACAAAGTCCTTCAAAATCTTATAAAAACAGGAGAGAAATCAGGTTCAAAGCTTAAAACCTATCGTATGAAATTAATCTTAGAAGCATTGATGGACAGTGCAATTCTTCTCAAAAGAAATGTATTTATTTTACTGTTAAACAAAATGAAACCACTAACAAAACTAATAACTAAATTACAAAAAAGACTTCTCAATAAGCGAAATGTCAACAGAAAGAACTTCTTAAGTATCTGCAGAGGTGAATGGAATCACACTACGAGCACAGAACCATATGTTAATGAAGAATCGTACAAACAAAAGCAAACGAATACAATTGCCATAAATAGCAGTGGTCGAGGTTATGAAAAAGTGAATAATACCATAATGGAACAAGAAGTACTCCTTACAAAAATATGCCCTGAAAACTTAGAATTACCCCTCCATTCAACTGAATCAGAACGTCTAGTGTACAAATGGCCATGCACGTCAATGTGTAACATTCCCAAACAATGTTTCAAATCTTTACGCCAATTCCTCAATAAATATGTAAAAAGCAAAGGCAAAATCAAAATTAAATTACTGCAAAATATAGATACCTGTCCAGTGCGCAAGTACACAGGACTACAAGGACATTCATTGGGCTGCATTACAGGACCTACTTGTAAAACCACTTTCCATGACATCAAAAGGATATCAACACATTCAACTATAAGAAATCTAGTCTATAAACTGCACTATGCTAAAAGTCCTGCTTTAGCACTAGCAAAGTTAAATAACATCCTTCTACATGGTACAGCAAAAGACCTACTTGAAGAAATTCACTATATCCAGAAAAAATATTTTGGAAGTGAAAGCCATTTACAGAATGAAATAGCTTTAAACCAATTAAGCAACAATTCTACACATGGCAACCTTTTTCTAAACACATACAAAAAAGAAATACTAAAATGTAAAAGTACATCAGCTGAAGTACCAAACCATGTATGTGTATGTTGCCGTAGAATTTTTTTATAAAAGTAACACAAAAACTGTGGACCTATCATACAAAATAGAAGACAATGAAGATTCTAAATGGTTTGAATTAGCTCTCTACCTTGTAGCAGAAAACAAATATGAAATAACTGAGCCCTTAATACTTTGCAGTTATTGCACTACAAAACTTGACAACAACCAAACTCCTTCACGTTCTATCACAAATAATTTGGAATTATACCCAGTACCAAAACCTCTACAACAACTTAATTTATATGAGAGCATCATAATTCAAACAGTACACCCATTTCAAGCAATAATACGCCTTCAACCAAAAACAGCAAAATTACCTCCCTCTGAATTGTTAAAAGGCATTCGTGGAAAAGTAGTTTATTTACCATTAAATCTAAAAGAAAATGTGCATACTCTAGGAGTGCAACGTCCAAAGCAGCAATCTTTAATTGTATTAGTAAATGGAGTACCTACAAAAGACAAAAAAATATGGCAACAGCTGGTAGACTTATATAAAGTTAGACAAGCCTTCCAATATCTTAAAGGGAATAATGAATATTACAAAGAAATTCATATTGAAGAAAACTTGGAAGATACAACTGAAATAATTCAAGAAACACAAGAAGCTGGTCAATTTGAGCTACTAGATCCTGCTACAATATCAAATACTTTAGACCATTATACAATTCATCCTTTGCACTGTAATGACACCGTACAAGATGTACTGGAAACTTACCAAATGCGTCAAACAAAAGGATCGCCAATCAGTATATGGGAAAAAAGTATAGAAGCATGTGCTTTTCCTCTACTCTTTCCTACTGGCAAAGGAGGAAGGTATGATGATAGACCTATTCAAATATCAGCTTCAGAATACCGCTCATTACGGATGTATTCTGAAGATCCCAGATTTAGACAAAATGTGGAATACATATTCCACCTACTCTTTGAAAGTGAACTAGCAATTTTATGTTACGGAGTTGCACACATATTAAAATCAGGATCACACTTTCAAAATATGACAGCTACACAATAGAGAAAGTGCAACAAAAGGATGAGGTTTTACAATCAAATATTACAAATCTATTAGCAAATATGCGTGGTACTAAAGAGTACTGGTTTCGACGTCATGGAGGTGTACGTTGTATGATCAGAAACCTTGGCCCACCCACTTGGTTTGTTACATTAAGTTGTGCAGAATATGCATGGGAAGATTTACATGATTTCCTACGGATATCAAATACAAACAAAACAAACATAGATATTCTAACACCTGGAGAACTTTGTTCTTTGGATCCTGTTAATGTTTCAAGATATTTTCACCATCGCTTCATTGCTATGCTACATTTTATTTGTAATAAAACTGTTCCTCCCCTTGGAGAAGTGCAACACTTCTTTTGGAGAAAAGAATACCAAGCCAGAGGAGCACCACATATCCACATGCTTTTATGGATTAAAGATGCTCCTAAATTTGGTCAAGACAGTGATGCCACTGTTTTACAGTTTATTGAAAAATATGTCACTTGTGAAATTCCATCAGAAGCCACAAATAGTGATCTTCGTGCACAAATTTTACAATTTCAAAGACACAAATGTGGAAAATATTGTCGTCGCAAATACAAAAACAAAGGCAAATACTACACCAAATGCCGATTTGGTTTCCCTAGACCAGTTACAAATACAGGTCAAGTAAACAACCTCATGTCTTCCGTTAGACATAGTGTTAAAGGTAAGTCACCTAAAAATACATATTACATAAAAAGAAAAGAAGAAGAGAAATATATCAATGATTATAATGCAATCATTGCCCACTTATGGAATGCAAACATAGATGTGCAGTACATTGCAGACAATTCTACTGCAGTTGCACGATATGTCACAGCATACTTAACTAAAGCAGAAAAGACAGAGCTCCAAGACCTCTGGAATGACCTGTCATCAGATAAAACAGTATCTCAGAAATTATACAGCTTGGGCATAAAAATGCTCACCCATAGAGAATGTGGATCTTATGAAGCAGCTGATCGTTTAACTGGTACTTCATTGTATGGTAAATCTGAAAATATAGTATGGCTAAGTCTTGGTCCAGCTAAATCTAGAAAAAGAGTTCTAAAATCATATGAAGATATAGAAACAATAGCCAAACATGATCCCAATGGCCAAGACATTTTAAAAAACAATTTATTGGACACATACTACCCAAACAGAAGTAATACTTTGGAAAACATGTGTCTATACCAAATAGCCCAAAACTACACATACAAAAATAATATGAAACCTGATGAAAAAAAAGGTAAATATAGAGTGCAAGACTGTGAAGGCAGCTTAGTTAAACTCACTAAACCAAATTTAATTAATCATATCAAATTGTCATTGAAGACTCCTCAACATAAAGAAGTATATTACATGTCCCTGCTACAACTCTTCAAACCATGGAGAAAAGAAGAACAATTACTAGATAACTATGACTCATATGAGGATGCTTTCAAAGCAAATGAAAGCACTATAACTGATGTAAACTTTACACAGTACAAAACAATGTTGCACAATGAACAGCAACATGAAGAAGAACTCCAAGCCCAACTAGATAAGGATACTCCTGACAGTAGTCAACCTTCTGTAACAGGAAGCCAAGAACCACTGGGAGAACCACTAATAACAAATGAGGCAGAATTAGCTATGATAGAAGTAGAAAACACCATGTGGCAGTATGAAGATAAGGAAGACTTAACTATACTACAATCAAAACTAAACAATGAGCAAAGTAGCATTTTTCAAGAAGTAACAAAACAAATTGCACATGGTGTAAAACATGAAAATAAAGAATGTTCCTGCCATAATTATAAACCTATACTACTGTACGTCAGTGGTGAAGCTGGTTCTGGCAAAACATTCCTAATCAAAATCATTAGTAAGTTCCTTCAACAATTGACAAACAACAAACTGTCAGCTGGTGTCACTGCCCCCACAGGTTTAGCTGCCTACAACATAGGTGGTGTTACATTACACCGATTACTACTATTACCAGTAGAACACCAGAACAAATTAGACTATTACAAACTTTCTGCAGAAGCTGCAATGGAATTACGCAGAGTATTGAAACAAATGAAAATGCCACTAATAGATGAAGTGAGCATGGTCTCCAACCTGATGTTAGCTTTGATTCACCTCAGATTACAAGAAGTACTCAAAACAGACTATGAAGAGCTCTTTGCAGGAAAACACATTATTGTTTTTGGAGATCTGCTTCAATTAACACCAGTAACAGGTGAACCTATTTTTAAAACATTAGGGCACAAACTCTGCCGTAAAACTGTTGGCAGCATTGGAAATGTCAACCTTTGGCAACATTTCCAATACAGAGAATTAACAGAAAACATGCGCCAATCTGCAGATCTCACTTATGCCAACATTTTAAAAAGTTTGAGAGTTGGTATACTTTCTAAAGAAGCAGAAGCAACATTGAAAACCAGGCACATTAATGCACTTTATGGCGATAATGCATGTGCTACAGATGTTATGGAACAATTAGCCCACAAAAATGTCAATTGTATGGCCTTAATGCCAACTCTTGCAAGCTGTCTCAAATTCAATGAAATAATGTTAAGTAAAGAAATGCAACCAATAATGGAAATTAGCGCCACAGACAAACTAGATGTACATGGTATGACACTACCCATGTGTGACCAAGCCACAACAAGACTAAATAATTTAGAAAAATCAATCTCAAACAAAGCAGGCTTAGAAAAGATGTTAAAATTATCCTTAAATTGCAGAGTAATGCTTAAACGTAACCTTGACGTGGACCAAGGACTAGTAAATGGAGCGCTGGGTACAGTTGTTGGCTTTCAAACATACCCACGTGACAACAAAATTCAGTTTGTCAATATACTCTTTGACAAACTTTCAGAAGTAAAACGGATAGGACGCTCAACAACTAGATTCCTTCTCTTCAAAGATATGTATGTACGCAGAGAACAATTTTCTCTAACTCTTGCATACGCAGTCACGATTCATAAATCACAAGGTCTTACCCTAGACAAAGCAATGATAGATATTGGTAACACAGTCTTTAAAGAAGGCATGAGCTACGTAGCACTATCACGCTTACGTACACTTGACGGTCTATTTCTAATCAACTTTGATGCAAGTAAAGTAAACGCTGATATTCCTTGCATTTTAGAATATAATAGACTTCGCTCACTATACACTCCCCATCTAAACACATATTCTGTTCCACAAAAACTAAAACGTTGTAAAAGAAAACTAAATCAAACAGAAATGGAACAGGACGTCACTGCAAATCCTCCAAAGAGAGCAAAAGAAACTAATACTTCATCAAGTACCACAAACAAAAAAGAATCAATTAGAGAAAGTAAACCAGGTACTTCTTTAAAGAAGGAAGACAAACTCCAAAAAAGCAGTTAGATACAGAACTACCTGGACCATTTCAATTCTCAAATATAGTTGGTGTAAATTGCTATGCAAATGTAGCAATGAATATTCTATTTCAATTACCACCAATTGTCGACAACATTTACTTACACAGTACAGATCCATTGTGTTTACAAATGTTAGTACTTCACAGAAATGCAGCAAACAATCCTGACAACACATATAGTGTTTTTGGAATAAGACGACAATTGGACTACTGTGCTGGAATGGTGAAATTCACTATAAACTAACAGGAAGATCCACAAGAATTTCTAATGTACTTACTACAAGTACTGGAAAACAAAAACATACCTATAAGTGAAATCTTTCAGATTTCATACATGTGGAAACATACATGCACTCTCTGCAACAATGTGACACAAGAAGAAATCCCCAATGAACGCTTCATATATATATCAATACCAAATTGTGAATCCATTCCATTTCAGCAACTTGTACAAAATGCAAACCATGGTAGATTATGCTCTACCTGCAATTCAGATAATCGCTCCACGTTAGTAATACAAACACATAGTAAATACGTAATACTAATGCTTCTACGTTACAATGCAGATGGTACCAAAAACAACTGCAAGCTGACTGGATTCACACATGGTCAAATATCACTTGGTAAGAAAACCTTCACAACAATAGGTATAATCTACCACGCAGGAGCCACAAACAATTCAGAGAACTACACTGCATATATAAAAAAGAAATGTGGATGGTTTGAATGTAATGATAGTACCATTACTCTAAAGCAGAGATTACCAGCAAATCTTACAAACGCTTATTTGATGTTCTTAAAACCAAAATTTGATAAATAAACTGTATTTAAACCTTTAAGTAAATTTGTGTTAAAAAAATATAAACTGTTAGAATACTCCAAAAGCTATCTAACTGCTCAAAGATTCTACAACAACTAATCAGATAAATGAATACCACTAAATTAGGCCAAAAATACACAGTTAGAATACGCCAATTGGTATCTAACTGTCCCAAAATTATACATTTGTGTTAAAATAATATAAACTGTTAGAATACTCCAAAAGCTATCTAACAGCTCAAACATTCTACAACAACTAATCAGATAAATAAATACCACTTAATTAGGCCAAAAAATACACAGTTAGAATACGCCAATTGGTATCTAACTGTCCCAAAATTTAACAATATCCAAATAGATAAATCAAAACCACTAAAATATATTAAAAAAATAGACAGTTAGAATGCCAATTGGTATCTAACTGCTCCAAAATTTTATAATATCAAAACAAATGAAGAATCTGTTAGTGCTCCAAAAAAAATACAACAAAGCAAAGTATAAAGCATTAGCCAGAAACAACAAGTGAACACTGAAAACAAACAAACAAATAAACTGTAGCATAACAGAAAAAGGGTTTTTTTTTAATCCAACATGGATTTTTTTTCTCCCACAGACCCAATGATTTTAGCAACAAATACAGAAACTGAGCAAATTGCACAGTACTCTGATTTGTACTCTACTAAATATGAGGGTCGAAAAAAAATAAAAGTATATTGCTTATACAATGTAATAAGTCATTGCAAAATACTAATACTAACATGCTATTTTCTTTTATCACAGAAATGAAGAAGAAAAACATGGACTCCCATTACTAGACCAAACAGTAAGTATACAATAATAAGGACAACCATAGCAGCATATCACATCCATAGTATCTAATACCTTTGTTCCTTATACATTTGTTTTTCACCCAAAGTTATAAGCAAATATGAATGTGATATGCTGCGGTGGTTGTTGCCAGGGCATAGAGTCTTGGGTGCATGGCCAAATGGCCATGCACCCAAGACTCTATGCCCTGGCAACAACCACCGCAGCATATCACATCCATAGAGTCAAACATTTCAACTATGATCTATGGCAAACTTTTAATGTCCGCGAACAATGTGAGTGTTCTTAGAACACTTTGAACTTGCCAGCGAACAGTACGGACGCCGTTTTCAGGACACCCCCTACAAACATTTCAGAACAACGCGATAGTTCTTAGAACACTTTCAACTTAACAGCGAACAATACGGACCGCGTCCTAAGGACACCCCCTACGAACATTCCAGGACACCGGGAGTGTTCTCAAAAATGTCTTCAGAACACCCCCATCTTGTTTATTTGCGAACATTTCAGGACACCGCGAGTGTTCTTAGGATACATTCAACTTGACAGAGAACAATACGGACACCGTCCTCAGGACACCCCCTACGAACATTCCAGGACACCGGGAGTGTTCTTAGAAGCGTCTTCAGAACACCCCCATTTTGTTTATTTGCGAACATTTCAGGACACCACAGGTGTTCTTAGAACACATTCAACTTGACAGAGAACAATACGGACAGCGTCCTCAGGACACCCCCTACGAACATTCCAGGACACCGGGAGTGTTCTTAGAAGCGTCTTCAGAACATCACCATCTTGTTTATTTGCGAACATTTTAGGACACCGCGAGTGTTCTTAGGACACATTCAACTTGACAAAGAACAATACGGACAGCGTCCTCAGGACACCCCCTACGAACACTCCTCGGACACCGCGAGTGTTCTTAGAAGCGTCTTCAGAACACCACCATTTTGTTTATTTGCGAACATTTCAGGACACCGCGAGTGTTCTTAGGACACATTCAACTTGACAGAGAACAATACGGACAGCGTCCTCAGGACACCCCCTACGAACACTCCCCGGACACTGCGAGTGTTCTTAGAAGCGTCTTCAGAACACCACCATCTTGTTTATTTGCGAACATTTCAGTACACCGCGAGTGTTCTTAGGACACATTCAACTTGACAGAGAACAATACGGACAGCGTCCTCAGGACACCCCCTACGAACACTCCCCAGACACTGCGAGTGTTCTTAGAAGCGTCTTCAGAACACCCCCATTTTGTTTATTTGCGAACACTTCTGGACACCGCGAGTGTTCTTAGGACACATTCAACTTGACAGAGAACAATACGGACAGCGTCCTCAGGACACCCCCTACGGACATTCCCCGGACACCACGAGTGTTCTTAGAAGCGTCTTCAGAACACCCCCATTTTGTTTATTTGCGAACATTTCAGGACACCGCGGGTGTTCTTAGAACACATTCAACTTGACAGAGAACAATACGGACAGCGTCCTCAGGACACCCCCTACAAACATTTCAGGACACCGGGAGTGTTCTCAAAAACGTCTTCAGAACACCCCCATTTTGTTTATTTGCGAACATTTCAGGACACCGCGGGTGTTCTTAGAACACATTCAACTTGACAGAGAACAATACGGACAGCGTCCTCAGGACACCCCCTACGAACACTCCCGGGACACCGCGAGTGTTCTTAGAACAGTTTCACTTTGCTTGCGAACAAAACGGACACATATTGACTCCTTAGAACAAATCCTAGTCAGTTTATTTAGAACATTTCAGAACACCCGTGATGTCCGCAAACAAATTGAACACAAAAAGAACGTCTAACACATAAAAAACACAACTTTCATCCTATCTCATACACTCCCACCCTCCTCAAACACTCCTACACACCAACACACTCTACAAAATACAAATTTTGAACAAAGTTTCACCGCGCTGTCCGGGGACGTCCGCGAATCCAAGATGGCGGACGCTACCGAAAAATCTGACGCGCTTCACGCTCCACGCCGTCCAATCAGCGAACACGTTGCATGTCCGCGAACATCACGCAAGACGATTGGCCAATCAGGACACTGTCCACAGAGCGAACAGGGAAGTGTGTCCGCAAACCGAACACAGATATCACAAACTTTTTTTTACCTACTTTTTGGTCATTTAAAAAAAAACTACTGGACGGATTTTCACCAAATTTGCAAAAGCACGCTTTCAGGACCAAGCCGCTGCTCCTGGTCCAAATTTGGTGGAAATCCGTCCAGCGGTTTCGGCTGTAGGCGCGAGCAACATTTTTTTCCCATTCAGTCTATGGAGAGTGAGTATAATGTATACAAATATGAGCATATAGAGGGAAGGTAGAGTAATAAAAATAAAACTATGAGAAAGTGCTGATAACCATAATGATTATCTTCATGCACAGAAAGGATTGCTCTCTTTCAAGCCTGTATCTTCTGCTATGTATGTTTCATATGATGTGACTGGACCCTAAGTCTACAAATATAGTACCTTTTCAACTTTTACTTCCTGACTGTTACTGAAGAAAACTATGTGGCTTCGATATGTCAGTAAAGGATAAAAAGGGAGAGCCAGCCATGTGATGTCATCAGTGATGTCATCAATGACATTTGTGATGTCATCTTTGATATCCTGGGTGTTAGTGTTAGCAGTGCACGGTGGCGCGAGTTATGGTTGCTTATGTTACTATAACTGCCGAATTTCAGGGGGTTTTCAGTTTTACTTTGAGCCATAACGTCCCTTTTACAACGTTTTTTCACTGAATTTCATAGGTTTTTAGTAGCGCAACTTAACCATAACGTCCCTTTAACAAAGGTTTTTTTACTGAATTTCATAGGTTTTTATTAGCGCAACTTAACCATAACGTCCCTTTAACAAATTTTTTTTTACTGAATTTCATAGGTTTTTATTAGCGCAACTTAACCATAACGTCCCTTTAACAAAGTTTTTTCACTGAATTTCATAGGTTTTTAGTAGCACAACTTAACCATAATATCCCTGACTTCATATACATGTAACATAGAACATACTAACCCCCTCGTAGTGATTTTCATGTCCGCGGACTACCGCCATGTCCGCGGACACATCGAAAATCTGAGCGTGGTGAATGTAAATTTAAATAGTGTGCCCCATTTCCCCTTTGAAGTTGGCTCTGAAAAGAGCCGTTGTTTTTTTTTTTTACAGATGCTTGACAGACACCTGTTATTTTGTATTTTTTTTCTTGTTTTTTTTTCTTTACTTCTAAAATCTTCACATAACCTTCTCCAAAGCAACCCTTACATTCCAAAATAGAAAGACATTTCCGTAAAATATAAAGAAATGCCATCTTCTTTAAAATTAACAGCATTACTGGCATCAATATTCTCATTGTTACAGAAGAACATACCAGCTCTAAGCATGAAGGCACACATGCCTCGGTTGATGACACACCTAGCAATATTTTGCTGAGGACAAAAAACTGAACTATTGTCCCATATTGCCCTAGGTAGTAATCCAGAAAAAATTACTTTTGCATTTGGAAGGATCTTCATTACTGCTTGAACCAAGCGTTCCAAATCAGCCAACAAAGTAGGGGCACTGACGTAGCCCAAATGGAAAGCACCATAGTGCAAAACTACCACATGCGCACGTTCATCGTGGCCATATCCTCACAAACTTGTACAATTCCCTGTACATTGCAATCAGGCACACTGCTCCACACCACCTCCACTCCTTTCACATCAAAGTTCTTCGCAACATGCCTGCATTCAGCGTACTGCTGTAAACCATTCACAAACATATCTCCGAGCACCAACACCCTGACTTTCTCCACTTCTGCCATCTTCACCACACACAGTCTCTTTCAACACAAATCCACAACCTCGACATCTGATTGGCTGATCCATACAGTTTTCTTTCCATGTTGGATTTCCTGGAAAAACCCGGATGTAGCACGCCCTGTCCACGAACAGCCGCGGTGTCCGCGGACGGCGTCCACTTTACTCTCTGTGCCATTCCCTCATTGCATACAGCTAAGCAATCACACAATACGAATAACGTCCTCAGAACAACCCCATTTTGTGAATTTTCAAACATTTCAGGACAATTATTATTTCATTATTCAACATATTAACATTACAAATATTATACTTTCATCTTGTACTCTGCACACAATGCTATGTTTCTCCATTAGTAGCTCAGTATACTAGATAGAATCCCATAATACAATCCTATTTATATCAATGCATCATTCAAAGCACTAATAACAGTATGATATTTATTGCAATATCCTTGACACTTTTTTCGCAACATTATAATAAAAATCCCTAGTACACAAATTCCATGAAAAGTACATACACACGTGATGTCATCAGTGATTTCATCAATGACATTTGCGATGTCATCTTTGATGTCCTGGGTGTTAGTCTTAGCAGTGCACAGTGGTGGCGCCAGTTATTTTTCATAGCTTACCATAACTTGCGATTTTCAGGGGTCTTTCGGCTGTACTTAGAACCATTACGTCCTTTAAACAAACTTTTTTTAATATCACGCAAACAATATACAAACATGGCGTGCAAAAACCAACTTCTACAGATGGCTTTACACAGAATGTTGCAAAGTAAGAATTTATGCTTGTTCACAGTGAAGGTCAGCTGCTTCCTCAACTTCTACAGATGGCTTTACACAGAATGTTGCAAAGTAAGAATTTATGCTCGTTCACAGTGAAGGTCAGCTGCTTCCATTTTTTTCTCGGGCCCCGGAGAGGCTCACGAAGCGGACTATAAGGTTGTATTGTGTTTTGACCTTGACAGACAGAGATTGTGATGAAAGACTTCTCTTGAAGGAGTGTTGCTAAAACGTAAGAGAAGATAAAGATGACATTTCTGAAACGAAACCACTTTTATATATTATATCACTATGCGAAAGATTGTTAGCACACGCAGAGTCGTATTTTGGGACTGCACCACTCGTAGACAATGGAAATTGCAATTGTACTGTAAGTAACCCTTTAGATTATTTTATACCAAATATAATTACAATAGCGTAGCATTAAAGACCGCTCAAGTTGAACTTGTTCGTTGAAAGTGGCATAATGTTTTCTACCGCGCACTATCACCGCCGAATTGATCCCCTGTCGGTTAGAGGGCTCTGAAAAAGGCAGACGACACAGGGTGGGTTAATAGAAATAATTTAACCGGTCTATAGGCGGTCAAGCGCTCTACTCGCTGTGCCACTTCACTGTAGCCTGTCAAGTGGCACAGCGAGTACAGCGCTCGCTTTGACATCCGTGCACAGCTTGCTAACGCAAGTTTGAATCCCGGCAAGGCCAAACTCAGCCTTTCACCATTCCGTGGTCGATAAATGAGCACCACACACCGTGGTTAATAATAAGCACCGCTTAGATCCCTCACGGTTCTTAGCGCTATATGAATGGGAAAATATTATTATTTTATTATTAACATACTCTGTTGCACTATCTTCGATAGCAAATAGTTTCACGCCCTAATAAATAAAATGATGATTTTTAATGAAGATCGGCTGGTGAGACTAATTTATGTTTTTTAAAACAGGTATGTGGCTCCATTTTGCCTATGTCACGATTTACAGACTCCAGCGGATGGGGTCTTCAACTGCCAGGTGCATGTCCAAATATGCAACTTCATGACCCTCACCATTTTATGGGACAATCGCCAAGGACCAATATGCCCTTACGCAGTACTAGCGGCTACAAACAACATACCAACCAATAGGGTGATCTAATGGCTCGTTGTTGGAGCAACCTTCCGATTATCAGAGCGACCATTTACTGCTTTTATCATAAACCAACAGCCTATCTACCGCAAAGGAACAACGCGTGGCTCCAAATAAACATTTGCTGATCGACAGCAGAGACAATAGCAAATCGCTGAATATTCACTAAACATTTCATGTGAAATAAATGTACTTTACCAAATGTACAATCCTGCTGTTTACTTTTAAACCACAGTTTCATATTCCGAATTGTGGCGCACTGAGTTGTAAGCTGATCTAACACCCTCTGTACCGCAAAGGAACATCGCGTGCCTCAACATGAACTTTTGCGGATCGACAACAAAGACAAATGCAAATTGCTGAATATTCTCTAAACATTTGATGTCAAATAAATATACTTTACAACATTTACAATCTTGCTGTTTGCTTTTAAATCACTGTTTCATATTCCGAATTGTGGTGCGCTGTGTTGTGACATAATATGTGTTGTCTTCCGGGTTCTGTGTAAAGTCACTTAGGACTGCAGAGAACTGGGCGTGTTTGATTACGCACCCTGTAACGTCACGAAGAGAGGCGGGGAATATGAATGCTTTGATAATATCAGGCTTAGGGGCGGGAGATATGATTTAGTATCGCAAAAGCAAGTCAGCCAGGTCAATAGCGCCAGTCATAGGATTGTCACATAATGTCGGCGCACACCAGCCGGATTTATCGTTTCTTTAGTGGACAAAAAGTCGGTTGACGCCCCTAGGAAATTGTACTATTAGCGGACAAAAGGAGTGGTCTTAAAACACTTTCACCCTGACAACGAACAATACAAACAACGTTCTCAGAGCACCCCCATTTTGTGTAATTGCAACCATTTCGGGACACTGCGAGTGTTCTTAGAACACATTCAACTAGACTGATTACAATACGGACAGCGTCCTGAGGACACCCCCAGTTTGTGTATTTACGAACAATTAAGTACACCGCGAGTGTTCATAGCTCATTTTTACCTTCCTTGCGAACAAAAATGACACATACTCCGTCCTCTAAACACCCCACCATTTAGTTTATTTACAAAATGTCAGAACAGCTGCGTTCTCCGCGGACAAATCGAACGCAACAAAAACGTCTAGCACATAAAAAAACAAAACATTGAACCTATCTCATACTCCCCCACCCTCCCCAAACACTCTTACACACCAACACACGGCACTAAATACAATTTTTTATCCACGTTTCACTGCGCTGTACGCGGTCGACTGCGAATACAAGATGGCGGGCGCCACAGAAAATCTGATGCGCTCCACGCCCCTCGCCGTCCAATCAGCAAACACGTCGCATGTCCGCGGACATGAAGCAAGGCCATGGGCCAATCGGGGTGCTGTCCACGGAGCGAACAGGGAAGTCCGTCCACGAAGCGAACACAGATATCACTAATTTTTTTGCCTTACATTTTGGTCATTTTTAAAAAAACTACTGGACAGATTTACACCAAATTTACAAAAGCACGCTTTTGGGAGCAGGCCGCCGCTCCTGCCACAAATTTGGTGTAAATCCATCCAGCGGTTCGGGCTGGAGCCGTGCGCAAAGTTTTTTCCCATTCAGTCTATGGGAAAAAAAAAAGTTTTGGGACCCCCCCTATAACTTTGCCCCCCCTGGACGAATCCTCACCAAACTTTGCAAACAGATTCAGAGTGACCCAAATACTTTATTTGCAAAGTTTGGTGAGGATCCGTCCAGGGAGAGCGAGTTTATAAGCCACTCAAAAAGTGCTCTTCCTATGGAAACAGCAACTTAACCATAACTACATGGCCACTACCGTGGCCATGTAATATATATATATATATATATATATATATATATATATATATATATATATATATATATTATATATATATATATATATATATATATATGTGGTCAATTGTGAAAAGGTCAATTGTGACCCTTTAAATTCAGTCAATTGTTCATTCGAACAATTGTAAACGAACAATTTGGGTACTACCAAAAGATGATCAGGCTGCCGATGTGTGGTTCAAGGCGGGACACCTGGGTGTAATTCTGAGCAATGATGCATATGATGGATCATCCTTTAATAAAATCAGAGCAAAGGTGTGGGATGCGCTGCAGCAAGCCTTCCCCGATGCACCCGATTTAGATTCCATTATGCAGTGTAGCATGGGTGATGATGAAGATGCTGCTCAGTTTATTCTTAAGATCCAAGAGATGTGGAGGGCAGAAACATGCAACGCTTGGGACCAGTCAATAACCTTCTTTTATTTAATCATCGAACAAGGCATAACCAAAGAGGTACAAAAGGCACGCAACAAAATTGTGCAGGTTGAGGCGAATGGGTGGCCTGAAATTCATAATAATGCACCATTGTCGAAGGATAAAAGAGCGCGTGAAGGAAATGCTTCAGAGGTGACAGGAAGTGGAAGCAAAACTGGTACAAAACAAATTGGAGAGTAGCTGTTGGGGCGTCAGTATCAATGCCAGCACAGATGGAAATGCCAAGGTACACTCTGGACTTTACAACACCAGAATAGCAGCGATGTGGGCTGTAGGAGGACAAGGGCAGTGGGGCAGAAACTAGCAATACCGTGGACCGCAGTGGCAAGGAGCGCAGCAGCGAGGAAGAGGTAGGTTCAGAGGAGCAAGGGGGAGGGTTCTGAAAGTTGGGACCCCGAAGAGGAAGATTGGGCCATGTTGGAACTGTGGGATTAGGGGGGCATTTTCCAAGCAAGGGTAGGAGCTGGCAAGGAATGGGGTAAGTTATGGCCAACAAAACTATGGCACACCACCCCAAGGTGCCTCCCCAAGGCCGACTCCTAGAATGACCTCCATACCATACAAGATACCCCAAGATTACAAACAGTTGCCCCCGCAAACACCGGGGCCTCCACCTTCCCTGACAGCGACA
This sequence comes from Ambystoma mexicanum, assembly GCF_040938575.1. Lineage (NCBI taxonomy): Eukaryota > Metazoa > Chordata > Amphibia > Caudata > Ambystomatidae > Ambystoma > Ambystoma mexicanum. The sequence continues at coordinate 369,486,561 of NC_090932.1, read as the reverse complement.
CCCTCAGCAGGCTATGTAATAATAGCCACCTCACAACAACTTCCAGCAGGCAGTGTTATGCAGAATCACCTGCAGTACCTTTGGGGAACACTACAGGCAATTAGGACTACAAGTGTAAGCACAATTTCACCTTTGGTACAAGCCTGTACTACACAGTAAAGTGGTAGCGATGGCTGAGCAGCCAGATTTATCTCAAGAGTTTAAGTGAGCAGTAGAACAAGTTACACAAAGGACCAACCAGTACAGTGATTCAAGTAAACACTTACTCAAGGTTTCTTGGTAAAAGAACTTACATTTATTTACTCAGTTAGAAAACATTACACTCACATAAGCAGCTGAATAGCACACATAATACACCACAAAAAGCCAACTGGTAAGTAAATGAACAAGTATAGCTCGAAAATGAAGTGGGAGCAAAATGGCATTTCAGATAATTAATAAAGGAGGGAAAAGACAAGGTTATAAGAATAGACAGCCCAGATACATTCATAGGCAGGGCAAAGGGTTTCAGTAAAATACAACCAGCAATTCTTCTGAATAGGCCTGGGCCAAAGTTAATGGTTCAGAGCCTTTTGTATAGGATAGCACAATCCTGGTATAAAACGGTTAAGTCTTTGCCAGAGATTTTTAAAGGAGTTGGCTAGGTGAAAAGTGTGCCGAATGTTTAGGGAAGGGCAAGCCTTTGTGGTTGAAGAAAGTTTCACGTACTTTCTCTATAGCCGAAAACATTTCTGGACCGTGTTTGCACAGCACCTTGTCAATGAAGAAAGCTGTAGTTTAGGCAGTTGTTCCTGGCAGTTCCAGCAGAACTCGCTGTTCCTGAGCTTCAGTCGTGGGGACAAGAAGGAGGATGTCACGAAGTTCCTGCACTGCCCGGGGAAGAGACCAAAAGCAGTAGCAAGACGTCGATTTAAGGTGTGAGTGCCTTAAAGCCCACAAGCTAGTTTCCTTCTCTCTGGCTATCTGGTTTTCAACAGCACTCTGATGAAAATTCGACCAGAATAGGAGGGGGTCCAGGCGGCTTGCGAGTTGGTTGTTCCCACCAAATGCAAGGGAAGAAGTTAACCTTGAAGGGCTTCTCTGTCGTTGGAGTTTCAGCAATTCGGACCTGCAGCAGGGCTTCACCGGTCATCCAGGATTTGCCGCAGCCCTCTCCTTCCTCTCCTCTTCGGTTCTTTCATTCAAGTGGTCGACTCTGCTTTCCAAGTCCCAGAGACCTGCTTTTAAACAGTTTTCCCCAATTCATTCCAGCCTGGCTATCACTCACTCAGCAGGGTGGCTGTCCTTGCTGGACAGCCAGCCGACCAATCACGCCAGAATCCATTCAGGTCTCCTAGGAGACTAAGCACAGGGAGTTATCGGGCACCTCCCTCACATCCTGTCCACCCCAGACACTCAGGCGCCAGAGGAGGGCTTCAGCACTGAAGCCTGCCAAAGGCAAACGAACAAAGGGACCAAACCTGGTTTGGCGAGCAGAGACAAACACAAGAAGGACCTTTCCTAAAAGAAATGGCGAAAAAAGATGACCAGAGTCTGTTTTTACAGATAGGTCTGGGGCGCCATATTGAAAAACATGGCTGACCCGATTTTTAGCTACCGTTGTTAGCGTTTGGGAAAAATCATGGTAGTTCATCTAAACCACTGCCACCAACCATTTAAAGTAGGAAAGGGTAATATTCTACTGTTAAATGAGTGTTTTTAAAGAGACTAGTAAAGTCAATTTAACTTTACATGCTCTGGGAGACAGTAGTCAGTCCCAGAGAAGGTATTTAAACCTTGGGGAGTCTGAAAGATACCCCTGTGCCACTGCACTGAAGGTGCTGTGTGACACACATACATAGATGATGCCATGAAGTTGTTTAAAACACCATAAACAAAGAACCCAAAAGTAAAACACACATCACAATACATGAAAGAGTGGGAAGAAAAGGCTCACACTCTTTCCAGGTAAAAAAAAAACAAATCCTGGAAATCCAGCAAAGTTGCTGGGGGTCTTAAAAGGTAAGGGAAAGTAGCACATATTGAGAATTCTCCCTAAAACTCGCCCCCCCCCCCCAGACTAAGGAACAGGAGGATTTAATCCACTCCTGGATGAATCTCCTTACTCCAGTCGGTCAAACATCCTGGAGAGACCATCAGTATTTTGATGTTGACACCCTGACCTGTGTTCAATGGTAAAATCAAACCCTTGCAGGCTGATTGACCATCTCAGCAGTTTTGGGTTTTCCCCTTTCATTTGCATCAACCATCTCAAGGGTTAGTGGTCAGTTTGAATCACAAAAGTAGATCCATACAAGTATGGTCTAAACTTCTTCAATGACCACACAATAGCAAAGCACTCACACTCAATGGTTACCCGCCTTGTTTCTGGTTCCTTCAGCTTCCTGCTGATGATGCAAATCGGGTGTTCCCTACTTTTCTCATCCAGTTGACTAAGGACTGCACCTATACATGTATTTGAAGTATCTGTCTGCACAATGAAGGTTTGGTTATAGTCAGGAGCTCTTAGGACTGGAGCTTGACAAAGGGCTTTCTTTAGGCCTTCAAATGCTTGAGTGCACTCCTCATTCCACCTGTGCTTTTTAGGGAATTTGGGAGAGGAGATCACATTCAAGAGAGAAGCTATGGTCCCATAGTGCTCTATGAAGTTCCTATAGTACCCGGCGAGGCCTAGGAAGGCTCTCAATTGGGTTTGAGTAGTAGGGGTGGCCCAGTTTTGTACAGCTTGTACTTTGCTAGGCTTGCTAGATTTCACCTCCTACCTCGTGTCCAAGGTAGACCACTTTCCTCTGACCAATTTGACACTTATTAGTCTTTATGGTCAGATTGGCCTGCTCAAGAGCCTGCAAAACATATCCTAAGTGGTCAACATGTTCTTTCCAAGTAGGGCTGAACACTGCAATGTCATCCAAGTATGCCATGCAGAAGTCCTCCACCTCATTCAGAACTTGATTAACCATCCTTTGGAATGTAGCAGGTGTATTCTTTAGTCCAAAAGGCATTACCTTAAACTGGTAGAGGCCTGCTGGGGTCGAGAATGCAGTTTTCTCCTTGGCATGGTCTGGCAGTGCTATTTGCCAATAGCCTGAAGTGAGGTCAAATGTGCTGAGGTACTTGGCTAAATCAAATTTATCCACCAGTTCGTCTGTCCTTGGTAAAGGGTGGACATCAGTCTTGGTGAATGCATTAAGAGCTCTATAGTCCACACAGAATCTCAACTCCTTGGATCCTGCCTTTGGTACTAGAACAACTGGACTAGACCATGCACTGGTAGAAGGCTCTAATACCCCGAGATCAAGCATCTTGTTGACCTCCTCCTTTATGTGGGATCTTACATGATCTGACATCCTGTAACCTCTGTTTTTGACAGGTAAACAGTCACCAGTTTGAATATCATGCTGCCCCCAAGAAGTCATGCCTGGTGATAGTGAAAACATGGAGGCAAATTGATTTAACAGAAACTTGCACTCCTCCTGTTGTTCAGGTGTCAAGTTAGAAGAGAAATTAACTCCTTCTATTTTCTAATCTAAAGGCTGGCCTCTGAGGTTTACTCTCCTCCTCCTCTTGGGCTGAAGCTAGAAGCAAAGCTCCCACTTCTGGTCTTGAGACATAGGCCTTTAAACTTTTGGTGTGAAAGACTCTGGGAGCCGCATTGGGATTGCCTAAGACCATCAAATAGTTGACCTCTGCAAGTTTTCCCACAAACTTGAAGGGTCCTATCCACTTGTCCTGTAAGACCCTCTGCCTTGTAGGTACCATAACTAAAATGTGCTGGTCTTAGGTAAACTCAACCATTTTGGCCTTCTGGTCGTGCCAATGTTTGACCAGGGTCTGACCTGCTTTTAAGTAATCAGATGCTTCAGCCATCGTGTGTGACATTCTCCTCCGGAGATCTATCACACAGTCAGTGACTCTCACTGACTTGGCGGAAGGAGCACTCTCCAACCCCTCCTTAATTAGGGCCAAGGGGCCTCTAACTGGATGGCCACAAAGACGTTCAAAGGGACTAAATCCAAGTCCCTCCTGAGGGACTTCTCTATTAGCAAATAGAAGGCATGGCAGTAGAAGGTCCCACTTTCTCCTACGGGGTTCCTCTAAAGCACCTATCATGCTCTTCATTGTACGGTTGAACCTCTCTACCAATCCATTTGTCTGAGGACGGTAGGCAGTTGAGAACTTGTAGGTTACTCCATAGTTCTTCCACATGTCCTGGATGTAGTGGGACATAAAATTGGATCGCCTGTCAGAAATAACCTCCTTAGGAAAGTCTACTCTGGTAAAAATACCAAGTAGGGCCTTAGCCACAGTCTGAGCTGTTACAGTCCTCATAGGTATAGCTTCAGGACACCTAGTAGCATGGTCTACTACAACCAGGATAAACCTGTTTTCTGAAGAAGTCGGAGGGTCTAAGGGACCAACAATGTCGATTCCTACCCTCTCAAAAACTCCCACCAGTGCGAGAGGCACCATGGGTGCCACATTCTTGGCTCCACTCTTGCCAGAAGTTTGGCAAGTGTGACAGCTCCTACAGAACTTATCTACAGCAGACCCCAACTTAGGCCAGTAGAAATATAAAGAGAGCCTTTCCTTGGTGTTCTCAGGGGATAGGCTCAGTCGGTTCACTGTAGAAGAGGCCATCTTCCCAGTATAAGCTATGCTTCGCTGGCTCTTGCCCAACCAGCTGGGAAGCTGCCTGTTGGAGAAGACCTTCAAAAGTAGGACACTCTCTTTGACCTCTGCTGAAGACTGCCTACAGGGTCCACCTTCTGCCAGTAAAGACTGCAGCTCAGGATGGTCTGCAGGATCCAGATCTCCAACAGAACAAGGTCCTCTTGCAGCTCTGATTCCTCAGAAGCTGATTCAACCACACAAGGTTGTTCCACACACTCAGCCTCAGCTGGTGAAGAAGTCACAGGTGTGACTTTGGACAGTCCTCTCAGGGATGTCCTTGTTGGTAGCACAGGAGTGCTGGCTGGTCTCTTCCTGGAGGTTTTAGGTTGGCCATTTTCCTCCTTCTTCTTATAAATTGCAGTCAGTAAGTCCTGTAGACTGGGAGTTATAGTTTCCTCTATAATCTCCTCTGGAGAGCCCCTTAAGGTACTCTCTATGGCCTTCCTAGTCCTGTTTCCTTTTGCTGGGAGGCCTGGGGGTGCTTGATACAACTCCAAGAGTCTTTAAGTCATTCCCCAACACGGACTCTCCCAGGTACTTCACTCTGCACACTTACAGGTATCTTGACAGTCATATCATTACAATTTATGAGAGCTTGTAACTGTGGAAGCATTTGGACAGGGCCTCCAGCAAGCTTAGTTAGGAACGTGGGTGCCTTAGCAACATCCTCTTCTTTGAAAACTGATTAATCAACTGAAGTTATGCTGGCCCCAGTGTCTCGAATGGCAGGGGTCTCCTGACCATTGTCAAGAACACTGTCTTTGTAATACTCTTTAGTATTGGCTGGAATAGAATTATTCACATCTAAATTCTGTTGTTCCCACAGACCCAGGGATACTAAAGAAACACTGGCTGAGACTTGAATGGGTTCCTCAGCCAGTAAGTGAAAGTTTACACTTGCCATTGGTACTTCATCCATTGGGGAGAAGGCTAAGGAGACAGTGTGGGCCCCTGGAGGTGTACCCTTACATTTGGGATCCCCTTTCAGTTGCCCTACAAGCATAACATTTACCAAATGTCTTTATGAATGGGGGTTTGTTCTGACCTCCTTCTGGCTTGTCCCTAGAAGGTACATTGGCCTGATTTGGTTTCCCTTGGGGCTCACCCTTGTTATGTGTGTGGCCCTCTTTTGGAGTGGAAGTAGTTGAATTCTCTTTGGTGTCTTTCTTGTGCTTCTTCCCCTCATCCTTCTTCTGAGTTACCCCCAGAATACTTGTGAGTAGCTCTATTGGCATTCCACAAGTCAGCAGCCCTTGCTAACTTCTTTGGATCAATTTCCTTGGAGTCAGCCAAGTGCTGTCTCAGCTCAGGAGAGCAGGCATCACAAATAGATTCCAACATAAACAGATTTCTCATACCTTCATGCAGGGGCGTTGCTAGGTTTGTAAAATATCTGGGGCTAGAGCCCCTCTAGCTGCCCCACTAGCGATGCCCCTGCCATCAGTAATATTCTTAAACATACTGACAGTATTTTTATTTTCCTGAAACGGCTCTCAGAGTCATTCCCACACTGCTTTCTATGGCCAGATTGGGACTTTCCATTTCCTACAATATCCACCTTTTCCTTTCCAGGCTTTAAGAGCAAAAGGCGTTTTACCTAACTCTTGACTCCGAAACTGTTATGGCTTTACAAAAAATTGATTCTGCTTCGGAAAAGTAAACCAAAGCACTGTTTGCAAAAGTGCACTCTCTGAATAGTCACTGTTATTATCGTGCCTCGAGCCGCACTGTAGTCTGTTTAACCATGGTTGGTTTTCTTATTAGTAGTGTACGCTGTGCAAATAATACACTTGTATAACATGCCTAGTTTGTCAGATAAGCCAGAGTGAAATAGAATGATTTATCCGGGACCAGCCACTTCAGGTATACGGAAGGCAGAATTTGAACCTACCTGCCATTTTGGCACATAATCGCACACCATCTTAGCTCTGTTTGGTACACATCATGTGTATTCATGTTTGTCTTTCAAGGGCTAAGACACAAGTGTTTTATAGAGATGACTTGGGAAGTACACACCACATATTAAACCGAACTGACAATTATCCAGTTCCGTATAGAAAAAGGGCAAAGTGTATGTTGATCATTTTATTTTTCCAGTCCACGAGGGAAGTGATGTGAGCCTTAACAATCTTATCTGAGTTTTACATGTTTGCTTTCAAGATTTAAACATGCACAACAAAACAAAAAGTGTAATACGGTTGCCTGCTTATAGACATTGTTTGTCAGGGGCTCGCCATGGTAACGGGCCCCTTTTACACCATTACGGCAGCGATTGGCACAAAATAACAATCAGATTTCGATTATGCATGTAGTCTGGAAAATTCAAAGGTCTACCAAAAAACACCCCTTGCTGTGCATGTCAGACAGGCAAACATCATTGAAAAGGGTACTTAGTTTAAAAAGTGTGATTTTGTGTGCGACTGTTTAACTGTCTTGAGCAGAGGCTCAGATTTGAATATCCAACTGGCGCTGTTGTGGGAGCTTTCAGATGCAAATGCCACCATTGTGGTTATTATCATCCATTATTCTCACTTACTTGGAAAAAAAGTCATACTGGAGCATTTACAATAGCTTGGACTGGGAAGCTTTACATCTGAATTGGAAGCATTGTGTTGGTCAATGGGCCATGCCACTGAGGTGACACATACGAGGATCATAGAGTAACGTGAGCAGATGAAGCCCCTCTGGAGCAAATGTTAGATAGTTCATCGTGGGGGAGAGGCGTGCGTGCAAGCGATCAGAAATCTGCCCTGAATATTTACACATTTTCGCGGGAGATTGAAGGGACCGTTGAAGGTCTGATTCGATCCAATCAAAGAAGGGACGTGAGAAGTTGATGGCGGTGGTCTGCCCCGAAAAGATCTGACTAGCATTGGCACGCGGCATCAGTGACTGAGACCTACGGAATTCCGAGGACTGCCTGGGTCCGTGAGTGGGCACGAAAAGGGGTGGCAAACAAAAGACACCCTCAAGCAGGGGAGGCAATTTATGAATTTCCAGGTGGGGGGGCAAATACAGAAAGTGACATCCCTGGCAGCTATATGACCGCAAATTTGCATGTAGTCGCCAACTTGGTGCAATGGCGCGCGGGGGAGGGGGGTGATGGCGCAACTAGGACAACTAGGATGGGAGAATGAAATGCTTGCTAAACAGAAGGTACAGCTGCAAGGTGGAGTACCACCACCAAAAAAAAGTTCCCAATTCAAGGGAAACGAGAAGTAAAGACGTTTCGCGATTAAAAACGACCAAGCAAGATGTGTGTGGTGCCATAGTTCAGTAAAACATCAACAATTCAAACTTACAATAGTGCTGCTGTAGATTGGCCAGCCACAAGTGACATTTGCTAAGATGTTACCTCTGGGTAACTAGATAGAGTTAGGGATGTAGCTTAATCTTAAACCTTTCAGTGTACACATCAGATGTGCTGCTGAAGTATAATGCAATCCTGGCTAAAGTATAATGCAATTAAGTGTGGTTTCAGACTTGGGGGTAAGAGTGTTAACTGCTTTTAACATTGTAGTTTACCAGACATTCTGGTAAAGTAGTGTACAATGTTAAAAAGCAGTTACCCAGGCTCAGCCTGCACCCAGGTGATGTTTGGGACTGATGGAAGCACTCGCGTCTAAATGTTGTAGCCATGGTTGTCTCCACGTTTTAAAAACTCCCACCTTCCTGGTTTTCAACATTCATTTGAAACACCCCTTATTCAAAAAATGAAGCAGTCAGTAAAAAAAAAAGTACACCCCACTTATGCTTAATAACGTCTTACCTTCCAAGAAACGAGCATACACCTCATTTGTCAGGGACTGCTATTAGAGGCACTGGTACTCGCACCATTTTGCACCTGCTACAATCAATGGCCAGTTAATACCACTATGGCTGTGCCTGGCAAGTGCCTTTCCCCTGCCTGCACAAAAGCCCAAACGGTTGGCATTGCCAATGCTTGTTTGAGGTTACTGTAGACGGATGCAGAGAGAATTAAAGTGTCCAAAATAAAAAACGGCATTCACCGAAATATTCCAAATTGCTCACATGACAGCCCACTATCGGGGTGATCTCCCGGGGGCCGGCAGAGCCGTCCGCGGACCTCCGGCCTGGGGAGGCCCCAAGTCCTCCCACGTCGCAAAAGGAGTATGAGACACACACAAGGAACAAGGCAACTACTGCTGTTTATTAGAGTAACGGCAAGGGTACGCTCAGTCCGTATGCATCCGGAGTGGCTCTCGTCGTCAGCGGGGCTCGCAGGCCCTTTTTACAGCAGTATGACGCGCTACTTGCGTCACCTGGGAAAATCATCACAAAACCTATCGCCACTTCGGGTTGGTTCCCCGAGTGGTAGGGTTAGTATAGATCCCCTATGGGAAGAAATGTTAGTGGATGAGGACGGGTCAGGTGGTACACTTGGGTTGTCCCTAATAGTTGTTACATTGGAATTGTTACAAGGGGAACTTTGGTGATTGGCTAAGAGTAATAGCGTCAGTGATGAGCCCCCCTGTATTGTGATTGGTTCTCCCACGAGCCCCCAAGCCTGGGACCATCATCGTTCCCAGCTTGCGGTGTACCTGATATTAGTAACAATGGGCAACTATGTGTTAGTGCGGACAATGGACAGGTCTGCTTTCGGGCTGGTGAGCAGGTCTTTCCCAACGCTGTAGGTGTCCAACTTGCCGCTTCGTTGTTGCAGATTGTGTCCCAGACGTGGGACCCTGGCGGTTCTCTGTCTTGTAGGCTTGGCACCTCGTTAGTTCGGCTTAGTCACGTATGGGGAGACCGTAGCTGGAGTAGAATTATGAGCATTAGATTTTGTATTTTGTCTCTGAGGGCTTGGCACCTGTAGGTATAACCTTGGTGCTGGGCGCGCGGCATGCGGGTTGCAACATTGTGGTCTTGGCTGCAGGCTCTTGTTGGGGCTCGTTCTGCATGGTCAGCACTTGTATTTCGTTCTGAGAGGATTTTCGTTTGCGAGGCTCCTGCCTGGGGACTCTTGCTTGCTGCCTACTTGGGCCTAGTCCGTGGGTGGCGGTACATAATCCATACCGTGGGGGTTGCAGGGTGACAGAGTGTCATACGTAGCATTAGATATACATGGTGGCATCTTCATAGTGATAGGTAGCAAAAGCATAGGCAAGCATATACACGAGCTCTTCAGGGGTCTGGCGTTTCTGCGGTGCTGTAGAAGGCCTGAAAAATAACAATGATGCATGTCCGTGGGTATGTCAGTCCACTACGTCATAGCACTGAGTATATTCTTTGTGTTGGTTGGTGTGTGAGTGACGAGTATGCATGGTGGCACGTGTGTTCTTGTCTGTTGGCTATGTCGTCATGGCATCCTTAACGATGTGAATACTTGTGGGTGTTGTTCTAGTCGAGCTGATCCATGTTGCAGGCGTCGGCTTGACCCGGGCGTACTAGTGGGCATAGTCTTCGTATATGCATGTTTTTGAAGCAGGGTATTTTGTCATCTGGTAAATAAGCGAACTCCTCTCGTGGGGGGTGCCTGGGCCATGATCCCCTAGGCCATGGTCTGGATGAGATCGGGGGGAGGGTGTTATCCCATTCTCCCACTTCACTGCCCTATCAAGAACACAACTCTGTTTAGCGACACGAAACAAAGTGGTCCATAGCCATAGCCATGTGGCCCTTCCTAGATGTTGCCCATTGTGATCAAAACACAGGACTGCGAAGTGACAGCTTTAAAATTAGCTTTAGCAAAGCCAACAGGTTTAGCTCCTTTGCCAGCACAGGCTGCCCAACCGAGGGTCCTGGAAAGTGCCATCATGGTGGAAGGACAGCCACTGGAGAGGAGGGCATCAGCCACGTACTCGATATCCCCCTCCTTGTTCCGGCTTTGCATCGCAGAAATGGTCATCAACTGCCAGGACCATCCTCCATTCCCAGCTACTAATCAGGTGCTTGCACAATTGTCAAGTAAACTACCTAGATGTTTGCAATATTGGCAAGAAGGAACGGCAACTGACCAGGAACCTGGGCCATGGACAATGGTTGCCAAAAAATACCCAGGAACTTGCCCCATTGCCATCGACTGCCATGGCTTTCACCCTAATCAAGGATTACCATCGGCTGCCCAGGTATTTACTCCATTGCTAACGATTGTGATCAACTTCCCAGGTATTTACCTCTCTGCAATCAAATACCCAGCTACATGCTCCATCAATAAGGACTGAAAAACTGCCCAGGTACTTTTGCCACTACCATGGATTGCCATCAAAAGCCCAGGTAACAACACATTGCCATCAAATACCCAGGAAAATATCCGCTTTGTTGCAGATGTGCCTTTAACTGCCCAGATACCTGGCCAGTTAAAGCCATTAGTACATGTGTGCATGCCTGACACCTACCCTGGTTCTAGTGGTCTTAGTTTCCTTTATAAAATACACAAATCACATAGTATGTCAACCAGACAATGTATCATTGTGTACAGCTTGAAGGGGGCCACCTGACCCAAAGCAGCACACTAGGACATGTATTTTGGAACAATCAACATTATAAACACACCTCTAGTTTAGATTGTAAAGAGTGCTTGTGATGCAATTACAAGCACCCAGTTAATTAATTCCAGACTTAAAACACTTGATCAGCATTCAGTGAGTAAAATAACCTTGTAAAAATCAAATGCAGCTGTGCATGAAATTAAAGAGAATTTTGGGATTATAGGGCACTGGCAAGCGGGCTCTGCTGTTGCTGTGGGAGAAGTGAGACTTGCGATGGCGACAAATTTAAGATTAATAGCTGCTGTTTATCACAAGATGGCAGGCCAGCACAGATCTTAACCACTGAATTCCCACTGAACAGCTATAAACCCTTCTATGCCAGCAAGAGGCTGATGTAGAGGAATCAGTGTTAGAAAGCAATGAGGTGATTATACTGTACCATATCCCTTGGGAGGTGATGCCCCCCAAGACTCAATGAAAGCCCCTTGTGTCAAAAGGTTGAAAAGTCCTGCCGTCTCAGTCCCCACAGTCCTAACTTCTCCCCCGCTTATAGTGGAAGCAGTCTGTGACACACAACATGTAATGCAAATCGCACATTGTAAGCGTCAGGACAAAAAACAGAGAATTGAATACGTTGATGAGGTAAATGAGTTCTGACTGGCAACACTGGTAATACCGTATAGAGCCACATTATCGCACCGCCCAACTATGAGTTTGAGGGTAAAGGTGGAGGAAAATCCTCCAGCAAGAAGCTGGAGGTATTTCCTCCACCATGTCGCCCAAAATAGAACAATTTGGGGTATTACCACCAGCAAAATTACTACCAGCAGTAATACCGCTGAAATCCACCATGGAGTCCTATGGACTCCAATTAATGGGGACTAACACTGCCTACCACCACTTGTAATCCGGCAGTAATACCGCCAGACCAAGTGGCAGTAATGGTAGTACAGTTTGGTGGTATCTTGGCAGATTTACAGGCCACACAGAGACATCACCCTTCTCCATGTTGTCTTTTATTGTAAAGTGGATTACCAGGTTTCAGACCTGTAAGATACCCCTGTCACCTCAGGTGACTCAGACCCCCACCATTCCATCCTACATAAACTTGATGCCCCCAGGCTGTTGATCTTCTAGTCTACTTTTATTCTACCCATGTAGATCCAGGAACGTCATACTCCTGTTACTTTCATGGATTATTTTACTTCCTGTTCCTTAAAGCCAGGGGTCTTAAACATAGAGACTTTATGCCGGCCCTTTACCCACAAACACTGGTTGTTAATATTATACCTTGGAGCTGCACGCATTAATAGCACTGATGCAAGAAGCAGACTTTCAGGACGGGCAGTAAAAAGACTTCTGTGGGTCGTATGCGGCCTATGAGTTCACAGGGTTTGGTTGACCAGGGAATAGGACACGAGGCATGGAGTTGGGACAGGTTGGCAGGTTAGCTGCTGGCAACCTTTCAGGTGGCAACCGTAAACCCATGAAGAGGGGGCAGAGATGTGCAGTGCTTCTTTGCCCCCCTGATTCTCTGATTTGTCAGAGCTACATTTTCAAAGCCTCTCTCTGAATGGAGCATGAGTGCATTCATCTCTCAGTTGACTCACACAGTTATTGTTCTGTCTGCGTCTTTCATTTGTTATAAAACAGCACCCATGGTTGGTGGCTCTCAGGGGGTAGGGAGCCTGGGACGCTCCAAGGACAACGAACTGGCAGCCAGGGGGTTTTAGCAATGCACTAATTTAGTAAACAAAATGAATCCCCAAAAAATCTTTTTTTTGTGACTGCACCAATAAATCATCAAGCATCGATGACTGGGAGAAAGGCTGCAGGAGAGCGATCCCCCTTATTTGTATGGTACAGTAGGACAGAAAGGAGAAAGAGGTTGGTTGGCTCTCGACTTAGCTCTACCTGTTCAGTAGCACACATGGGAGTGGGTAGTTGAACTGGTTTTGGGGTCCCCGTTTCTCTGTGATAGCATACTCTTGAGGGCATACTTTTTTAATGAACATTTAAGTGCAACTGCATGTGTATACCAAGTGCTTAATTTGTAAAACAGTAGGTGCCTGTGCCCAAATATGTTCTAGCACTTCTGTGACACTTGGGCAGTTCCACACCACTGCTGCCACAGCCAGGCCCGACCTTAGGTGGGGCGAGCCGGGCAACCGTCTTGGGCGCCACGCCCCCCAGGGCGTCACTAGCCCCCGCCACGCCAGCTCGGGGAAGTCTTTCAAAGGCTCCCCGAGCTGGCGTAGAGGGAGAAGGCGCGGCAGGCCGCTGTATTCAATGACAATCCGGTGCTCAGCACCCGATTGTCACCAAATGCGCCCCTTCGCCGCAGCGCCTTCAACAACAAAAGGCGCCATTAGCCCCCCACTGCGCCAGCTCGGGCAGTCCTTCAAGAGCTCCCTCGAGCTGGCATAGTGTCAGAAGGCGTGTCAGGCACCTCATTATTATTAAATGACCCTGCGCCGGCAGAGCTCATCTAATAACAACAGGGTGCTGATGGGCCCTATTCAAATAATTACCTCTTCGCAACACAGAGGAAGTTAAAAAAAAAGTGGCACTTCTTGGCCCGCCCCCTTTTTACCAGGGGCACGGGGGAAGGGGGGCGCCAATTCGCCCAGGGCGCTGGGACCCCAAAGGCCGGCCCTGGCCACAACCCATAGTGTGACAGAGGCCGGACCTTTGTGGGGCCTCAGGCTCCATTAGGAGCCTATTCATGGAGAAAATAAAAAGCACACACCTTCTTTTGTCTTCATAAATAGGCTGTTAATGGAGCCTGAGGCCTCACAAAGGCCCGGCCCCTGTCGCACTAATCATGTGTGGCAGGGGCCGTGGATCGGGCTACTGCTTGTTCATGAAGCAACAGCCCGATCCTTTGGTAATTTATCCTCTTTTTTTATTTTCAAACTGTGGATACGCGCCCCCCTGGGCATGAGGCTGCGGCCCACCAGAGGGGCGCGCCCCAGTTTGAATACCACTGCCCTAGGCCCTCCCCTCCAGGACCATACACCAATATGAGTCCTAGAGGGGAGGGCTTAATCAGACATTTTCGCGATTATACCTGGCCGGAGAGAAGTGATGCAGTATCGATGCTGCATCACTTCTCTCCGGTGCGGGGGTTGGGGGGGCTCAGCCCCGACTTGATTTTGCCGGAGAGGGGCTCGGGTCCCAGAGCCCCCCATACTCGGCACCCCTGCCCTCAAGTAAACAGCAGGAGTCCCCCACCCGCACAGTCGGAGACCACACTTGGAGAAGGGGTAGGAGCCGAATGTGACATGTGGCACATGCCACAGCGTGCCACAGCATGCCACCAATCTCTGGACTGGCTGATGGAAAATGTGCAGTTTTAAGGAGTTCAAACATATTGTACAAGTGAAAAATACCCTCTCAATCATTGTGGGATTGTTTTATATTGAAACACTTTCAGCAAATGCATAGTTTAAGTACTTATCATGCCACAGCATGTCACCAATCTCGGTACTAGCTGATGTCAAATTTGCTGTTTAAATGACTTTTAAGACATTAAACAAGTGAGTAAAAAGCCTCACAATCCTTTTGCGATGTTAATAAATCAAATAATAAAAAAAAATGTGGATGCTGACAGCTGCCTAGAACTTTCAACCTTATGCACTGTAGTCCGCAGTACTACAGTTACACCAATGCTTTATGTAGAAAATGGCTGGTGCTAGTTTTTATGGCCTATTCAAACAGCAGGGCCCAACAGTCCCTTTTCAGTGTCAATTCTAACGTGGCATGCCACCTAGATATGTCTTATATCTCCTTCAAACATAGCTCTCAACTCACACGCTTTTGGCGGGTGTCACCCGCCTTCTAAACAGCTGACTCACCCGCCAAGCCTCCTGCATGCCCATTCATTTCAATGGGCCTCTCACCCGCCAAAAATAAAATCGGGTGTTTTCACCCGCCTTTGTGACACAAATGGTTGAGAGCTATGCTTCAAATCAGTGTTTTCATTGCTTCAAAATTACTTCAGGCATCTCACCTCTTAGTCTCTTGTCTTATGTTTCATACCTTTCAGCAATTAAATGTTTGGAAGCACTTGGAACTCCAGCATGCCACAGCATGTCACCCCTCTCGGGACTAGCTGATGTCAAATTTACTGTTTAAATGACTTTTTAGACATTAAACAAGTGAGTTAAAAGCCTCACAATCCTTTTGCAATGTTAATAAATCAAATTAAAAAAGAAATGTGGATTCTGACAGCTGCCTAGAACTTTCAACCTCATGCACTGTAGTCTGCAGTTCTACAGTTACACCAATACTTTCATTCAGAAATGGCTGGTGCTAGTTTTTATGACCTATTCAAACAGCAGGGCCCCACAGTCCCTTTTCAGTGTCAATTTTAACGTGGCATGCCACCTAGATATGTCTTATATCTCCTTCAAATCAGTGTTTTCATTGCTTCAAAATTACTTCAGGCATCTCACCTCTTAGTCTCTTGTCTTATGTTTCATACCTTTCAGCAATTGAATGTTTGGAAGCACTTGGAACTCCAGCATGCCAGAGCATGTCACCCCTCTTGGGACTAGCTGATGTCAAATTTACTGTTGAAATGACTTTTTAGACATTAAACAAGTGAGTTAAAAGCCTCACAATCCTTTTGCGATGTTAATAAATCAAATTAAAAAAAAAAATGTGGATTCTGACAGCTGCCTAGAACTTTCAACCTCATGCACTGTAGTCTGCAGTTCTACAGTTACACCAATGCTTTCAGTTGGAAATGGCTGGTGCTAGTTCTTATGACCTATTCAAACAGCAGGGCCCACCAGTCCCTTTTCAGTGTCAATTCTAACGTGGCATGCCACCTAGATATGTCTTATATCTCCTTCAAATCAGTGTTTTCATTGCTTCAAAATTACTTCAGGCATCTCACCTCTTAGTCTCTTGTCTTATGTTTCATACCTTTCAGCAATTAAATGTTTGGAAGCACTTGGAACTCCAGCATGCCACAGCATGTCACCCCTCTCGGGACTAGCTCATGTCACATTTACTGTTTAAATGACTTTTAAGACATTAAACAAGTGAGTAAAAAGCCTCACAATCATTGGGAGATGTTATAAATGAAATTTAAAAATAAAATTGAATATTGAGAGCTTCCTACCTCATGCACTGTAATCTGAAGCTCAACCATTTCACCACTGCTTTAGATGGGAAATATCTGGTGCTAGTTCTTATGACCTATTTAAACACCAGGGCCTGAAAGTTCCTTTTTAGTGTCAATTTTAGCGTGGCATGCCACCTAAATATTTCTTTATATCTGCTTCAAATCAGTTTTTTCATTGCTTCAAAATTACTTCAGACATCTTACCTCTTAGCCTCTTGTGTTTTATTTCATAACTTTCAGCCACTTGGAACTCCAGCATGCCACAGCATGTCATCAATCTCTGGACTAGCTGATGTAAACTGTACTGTTTAAATGGCTTCAAAGACATTAAACAAGTGAAGAAATAGTCTCAAGACCATTGAGAGATGTTATAAATTAAATTTAATAATAAGAAGCCTGTACGTCACCTTGCGGCTGCTAGCTGTCTGTCTCCTGTGCATTACACAATATGGCCTGGGTATAAGTAGAATCCTCTGACAGCGAGTAAAGCAGAGAAGGGCCTTCAAACATTCTGCAGGACCCCTCTCTGGGACAGGTGATGGACAAAGCAGCATGGGCAGGCATAGTACCGCTATCCCATAAGCTGGACTGTCTCCTGGGCTGGTTCGCCTTCTCGCAAAGGCCGACAGCTGTGAGGCCCAAAGCCTGCAAGAGACAATGGCAGGAGGAACATAAGGCCAGTGGCGAACCACTGTCCGAATCACGGAAAGGACACACAAAAGAGAGGCATGCTAAGGGAAAGGCGTGATGGAAGGGACAAGGTGAAATACTCCTTAGCCCACAGGAAGACCAAGAGGGCACTGAATGGGATTCCAGCAGCACTGAGAGTTCTCACCTTTCTGTGAGCTTGGCCACTCCTCCGGAAGGAGAACCGTGCAAAAGGCACAATAAGAGCGTTTAGAAATGCAGAGATAGTTCCCTGGTCGACCCCTTTCATCCAGACCTGCTACTCCACCCGAGATCCTCGGAAGGGAGACTCTCACTTAAGGCCAAAAGGTACTTGAGCAAGTGACTGCGCACGCCTTTAAATAAGGAGGTGAGAGGCTAATTGAAGGCACAATATCCCAGACCTTCTCTGCCGGATAAAGTAGCGGACACTCTGGAGGTGGACTCATTCATGGTGAAGCACACCAAGGACCTGAAAAGGGCATTGACCGCTCATGGATAGCGTGCCAGGAAACACTCCCCGATTCCATAGGTCCATTGGCCAAGATCATTAAAATGGCGGAAGAGACCAAAGAGGCCCTGCCAATGGATGTGCATATTCTGGCTAATTGGGCACAAAGAGCAGTTTATTTAATAAGTAATACCAACTGTACAATAGCAGCGGAGAGCAGACGGTCGATTGTAGTAAAGATCGACCTGAAACTCAGGGAGTTGGCATCCTCTGAGGCCACTGCAGCAGCTAAAGAGCTTTTGTTTAGAGAAGCATTTGTCAAAGACATGTCCAGATTTGTTAACACCTTTGCTGCTCTGGACAAAGGTCAGACATTGTTAAAAAAAGAGTGTTTGTGCCCTGTGTATCTGCCAGGGTGGCAGAAGCAGAGGCGTCTCCGCTAGCCACTGAGGAGGCCAGAGGCCCTATAGAGGAAACAACTAGTGACAGCAGGAAGACAGAAGGCTGAATCCTTCCTTCCCCTCCCGTGGAAGAGGCAGGGGTAGGGGTTGGCACTGCAGCAGCATGTGAGAGTACAGTCGTATGCACACAGCGCAGCAGCAAGCAATGATATTATGTGATATGGCATTTGTAACGCGCCTATACACAAGTGTTTCAAGGCGCAATTCCCGCGATAGTTGGTAGGCTAGCGATGCACCTAAGTGCTTGGGAGGAGCTTACCGTGGACTCTTGGGTCGCAGAGACTGTGCAGGGGTGTTGGCTGTAATTTTTAAAGAGCACAAACTAAACCGAAGCACCCTTTCGCAATTTCAGAGTGTTAGGCAGAATCACATGCAGTACCCTTTGGGAACACTACATGCAATTAATACTACAAGTGTCAGTACCATTTCACCTTTGCTACAAGCCTGTACTACACAGTTATGTGGTAGCATTGGCTGAGCAGCCAGACTTATCTCAAGAGTTGAAGTGAGCAGTAGAACAAGTTACACAAAGGGACCAACAAATACAGTGGTTCAACTCAAGGTTTCTTGGTAAAAGCATACACATTTATTTACACAGTCAATTAGAAAACATTACACTAACGAAAGCAGCTTAATATCATACACTAATACACCACAATACACAACCAATAGGTTACTGAACAAGTTCAGCTCCCCTGAAGTGGGAGCAAAATGGCACTTCAGTTACTTTAAAAAAGGGGTAAAAAGACAAGGTTATAAGAAATGCAGCCCAAATACATTCATAGGTAGGGCAAAGGGTTTCAGTTAACTACAACCAGCAATTAAATTCGATAGGCCTGGGTCAAAGTCAATGTTTCAGAGTCTTTGTATAGGATAGCACAGTTCTGGTAGATAACAGTTAAGTCTTTGCCACGGTTTTTAGAAGAATTCGGCCAGGTGAAAAGTTAGACAAATTTTTAGGGAAGGACCAGCCTTCAAAGACGGGAAAGTTTCACAAACTTTCTCTGTGGTCGAAAAGATTCCGGACCGGGTTTGCACAGTACCTTTAAAGTGAAGAAGAGCTGTAGCTGAGGCAGTTGTTCCTGGCAGTTTGAGCTGTTCCTGAGGTTTAGTCGTGGGGACAAGAAGGAGGACGTCGGGAGGTTCCTGCACTGGCCAGGAATGAGGCCACAAGCTTGGCTAAACGTCGGTTTAAGGTATGAGTGCCTTAAAGAACACAAACTGGTATCCTTCCCACTGGCTATCCGGTTTTCCACAGCACTCTGTAGAAAATTTGATCAGGAGGGGACGGTTTTCAGGCGGCTTGTGAGTTGGTTGGTTCCACCAAATTCGAGGGAAGAAGTTAACCTTGAAGGGCTTCTCTGTCGATGGAGTTTCAGGCAATTCGGACCTACAGCAGGGCTTCACCGGTCGTCCAGGAGTTGCAGCAGTCCTCTTCCTTCAGCTCGTCTTCGGTTCTTTCGTTCCAGTGGTCGACTCTGCTTTCCAAGTCCCAGGGACCTGCTTTTGAACAGTTTTCCCCCATTCATTCCAGCCTGGCTGTCACTCACACAGCAGGGTGGCTGTCTTTGCCGGACAGCCAGCCAGCCAATCACGCCAGAGTGCATTCAGGTCTCCTAGGAGACTAAGCACAGGGAGTTTCGGGCACCTCCCTCACATCCTGTCCACCCCAGACACTGAGGCGCCAGAGGAGGGCTTCAGAACTGGAACTCGCCAAAGGACAATGAACAAAGGGACCAAACCTGGTTAAACACAAGAAGGACCTTTCCTAAAAGAAACGGCGAAAAAAGTCGACCGGAGTCTGTTTTTACAGATACGTCTTGGGCGCCATCTTGAAAAACATGGCTGACCCGATTTTTTGCTACCATTGTTCGCGGTCTGGTAAAATCATGGTAGTTTGATCTAAACCACTGCCACCAGCCATGGTAGGAAAGGGTAACATTTCACTGTTACATGAGTGTTTTGACTCAGGGGATGCTGGGCAACCCCTCCAGTACTCTATAGGAAGATAGTGCGTGCTGGGTCAGTAAATATAAAGAGACTAGTAAAGTCAATTTACCTTTACATGCTCTGGAGACAATAGTCAGTCCCAGAGAAAGTGTTTAAACCTTGGGGAGTCTGAAAGACACCCCTTTGCCACTACACTGAAGGTGTTGTGTGACACAAAGAAAAAGATGATGCCTATGGAGTTGTTTAAAAACCCCATAACCAAAGAACACAAAAGTAAAACACACATCAAAATACATGGAAGAGTGGGAAAAAAAGGCTCACACTCTTCCCAGGTAGAAAAATCAAATCCTAGAAATCCAGCAAAGTTGCTGGGGGTCTCAAAAGGTAAGGGAAATTAGCACATTTTGAGAATCCTCCCTAAACACAGAGGAAGAACAAAGCCTCATGGACAAGGAAGTAGGAGAGTTTCTAAAGAAAATGGAGATAAGGCCAGCGCAGCAGGTGGCGCAACGCTTCCTAAGCAATGTCTTACTGGTGAAACAGAAGCAAAAGGTCAGGCCGGTGATAATCACAGACAATTTAACGCCTTTCTCGTGTACCGACACTGCAAGATGGAGGAAATCCATCTCTTCAGGGACATTTTGCAGAAAGGGCACTGGCTAACCTGCATAGATTTGAGGGATGCCTATCTAGCAGTACCCATTCCTGAGATGCACCAGCAATTTTTAGAATTCCTCTGGTGATGGCAAAGGTGAGAGTTTATGTGTCTCCCTTTTCAGACTAACTTCAGCACATTGGTGCTTCACAAAGCTACTCAGGAGTCAGACTGATTTTATACATCGAGGATATTTGTCTCATGGCGCAGGATCCGATGCGGCTACCAGAGCAAATGGTCCCAATGACGAGTCTCCTAGAGAAACTGGGGTTTCTCATCAATTGGGAGAAATCCGAGACCAGACCACAGCAGAGAATGGAGTTCCTGCGGTTTATCACAGACTCAAAGCTGGGGCACTATCTCTGCCTCTGTAGAAATTGAACGACCCTTTGAAACATCACAGTATTGACTTTCCATTAAAGACTAAACTTTACTTGACAGTCTTATGTTTGCTCAATCACCTCTTCTGTTTACAAGTTCTTTTAACTAACTGATCAATTTTCCATCAATCAAATGTCATAACAAGTTGCATGTGTCAGTAATTTTACAGTCACTTATCTAAGAAGGAATCTGCTGAACCTCCAAGGGAACCTGACGGCAGGTGCGGACACTAAACAGGCAGACAACACACGGCGGATCCCTGCTGGAGTTGGAGGCGGTTCATTACAGGTTTTGTTCTTCGCTATACCCTGTTCGAGATGGAGTCATTCATTAGGAAGCTACAGTGAGACAGTGAAAGAAAGAGGAATTGGGGATGAGGAATTGTGAGGCGATAGGACCATAACGCTGTGATTCATGGACTAGGACAAGTGTCATGCCTGAGGGCAATAGAGTTTCAAACTGCAAAGACTACATTGACACAGAAAATGTTTTTTCTTTGATTTTTGTTTAATGTTTTTTTTCTTTTTAAGATTGCTGCTTGAGTTTTAATAAAGAAGAGTGTGCATAATACGAGCCTCTGTGTCTTTAATAGAATCATGACTTTCCTGAAAGAAAGTATTGACAATCTGGACTCTACCACAGTACCAACTGCCTCAATGGAGTTTACCATCAGACAGCATTTCTGGCTAGTCCCTTTTTTCTGGCAATGTATTCCATATCGTGTCATGGAGTGCCCCCTACATTATCACAATTTTTTTTTTATTTGTATTGGATAATAAAATCATCCTTTCAAATTTTTACATCATAATAATTTCATTACTATACACATTTATGACATCATACAAGTCATAATTCATACTATTCAAAACATAATTCATACTATTCATAATTCATACAAGGATAAGTCATAATTCATAATTCATGCAAGGAAAACACCAAATAAAATTTCAACAGCACAAAGCAATCACCCTCTAAAATCAAGGATTAATCAAAATGATATTATATCCGGAAAAATGGTCAATAAAAAATGAATGATTGCTATACGAACCGTTAGCTTTCCATTATTAAATAAAAGGTGCCTCACTGCCTCTGGTTCCATGTTACTACATGAACTTACAAATTATTTACTGAAGTGTCTACTCCTCAGCTCTAGGTTAGGGCACTTAGTTAAAACATGTTCTAAATTTTCCTTGCTGAATTTGTTACTACAGAAGTGACAATATTCCAAATCTCTGGAAATCATCCTTCTTCTCACCAGGATTTCACGTGTTGGCCACAGATTCAGCGTGAACCTTTGGTATAGGTTACGCATTTGAGGGCTAGGGAATTTGGAGAGATAGTCTGCCATACTTCAAAAAAGCTTATGTTCAAATGGATTGGACTTAAAGTCAATATATCGAAAACATAAATTCCGATTTACAAGCCAATCATTTTGATATATTTTGGCTTTTGCTCGATCAGGATTCTCAAGCAATAAATCCAATGTTATTGATGCATCGGCCAACGCGTGCAATACATATTCACACCATTCTTTGGTAAAAACCTGATCACGAGCAAGCAGATGTTTTGCCATTATTCCCAAATGATTCGAGGTTTTTAGACCTAAAATGCTTTTTCTCAGTGTGGCAGCCATTTTCTACTTCACTTGTACTTCGAGGGATAAGCCCAATGCATGCCTAATCAATGGCAGCGGGACGGATTTTGGTAACATCAGTAGCTCTTTCCAAAACCGGGATTCACATTTTTGCCAGCTTATGCTTGCCACAATTAGACACTCAGTTCCATATATCGTAGGGATGATCTTTTGTTGGTAAAAAGTCATTATATGACTTATAGTAAATTTCCCAAATTTCCCTTTTAACATTTTCGCTTGTTGTATTAGCGTCTCAAGTTTATTATATCTCTCAAGTTCATTAATTTTATTTGACACTGGGACTGCAAAAATTAGACCCAAGTATCGATACTGCTCTACCTTAGAAAGACTTCTGTTTTGTAGCTGCCACTTGTAATTTTTGACTTTAGTCTTAAAATGTGGACGACAAACCATAATCTGTGTTTTAGGCAAATTAATGATTAGATTGTTTTTCATCACAAAGTCATTCAACTTATCAAGCAACCACTGTAACCCTGCTGGAGTTTGGGATAAGAGAAGGAGATCATCCGCATACAATATGGGCGAGATTTTTTCTGTCCCTAATTTTGGTGGGTCACATTTCAGAGATCTCATCTCCATGCCTAATTCTAACAAGAAAAAGTTAAAGACTGATGAGGCCAATATACAACCTTGTTTTACCCCTCGGAATGTATTCAATTTGTCAGACAGTTTTCCATCCAAGGTTAATCTTACTTGTACTGTGGTGTGATTGTGAAAGCGCATAATCAGCTACAGTAAAGACTGAGAGCAATTGTTTTGTACTAGTTTTTGATACAAGATGTTCCTATCAATTGAATCAAAAGCAGATTGAAAGTCTATGTACGCTATATACAGCACTTGGTTCTTTTTAGCATATTTAGTGCCATAAGATTTGGGATAGTACCCAACCCAGCTACAAAGCCCGTTTGAAAGGGTCATGTAGCTCATTCTTCAATGTCCATTCTCTGAAGTCTCTCAACACCAATCTAGTAAAAATCTTGCCAGGCGCATCAAGTAACGCAATGGGTCTATAGCTAGACAGGCTCGAGCGGTCACCTTTTTTATATATAGGGACCAACAGAGAATGTGTCCAGGAGGCAGGCAGGGATTGATTCATATTAATTATCCTGAATATTTCAAAGAGTATCCCGGCCCATAGCTCAGGATGCTTTTTGAAGGTCCTATTTGATAACCCATCAGGTCCACAGGCACCTGAGTTACTGATTTTATTTATGAAGAATTTAATATCTTCCAGATCATACTTTTGGAAAAAGGGACCCAGATCCTGCGGAATAGTCACTATCGAGTTGGAAGGGGCTGCATAATACTCCAATATATGGGCACACCACACCTGGTTGGTAACATTATTTGCTTGCATGATGTTTTGTGAGTAATGCGTTGACTTACTCAATAAGGCACAGATTTGTGCTAGGTTTTTCGACTGTATTTTCGCCAGCATATTTTCACCATCCTGCTGCAGTCTAAGTCCTCTAGTAGCTCTGAGCCAATTTGTATATGTTGTTTTAATATGGGCCAACGCAAGTCCTCTTTCCTTCAAGGTCAAACAATTAACTGCCCTTATTTGACGCCGATACTCAGCCTTCCCTGCTCTGGTGGCAGCATCATACACATGTATCTGGGGACGATCTAGGTGATCTCTACACCCTCCTTTGCCTCTTTCGTCGGCTTGAAGGTATTGTAACATGTCAGCATAACACGGCTGCAAATGATTCCCCCCTGTACACCTTTGACTTTCAAGTTGATCTTTGAGCCATTTTAACAATCTCTCCGACCATCATAGCCTATTACCATTATTATTTACAACAAGATTTACTCTCATTAGATTTTTTTTGTCCGGTTGTTGGTTCGCCACTGACTGTCCATTGCATCACAAGTTGGTTGTGATCACTCTGTGTATTTTCCACAATGCAAAACTTATTGATCCCCTCAAACATATTCATATTCACATAAATAAAGTGAATTATGGAAACACTACCACCACAATGCCAAGTTGGATGAGGGGGAATATCGGAAGGAAAAGCACCATTCAACTGTATCAAATTATTTGATGAGACAATTCAGCCCATTTATTCAGTCTTGGATTATACTTTAAGGGCTGGTCATTGGTGCAATCCAAATTAAAATCTCCAGCAATTATAATTCGTGAAATTGATGAGTCCATTACAATAAGACTACATAGGTCTCCAAATGATTTGATAAAGGACCCGTCCGATATTCCCACTGGATTACAGTAGACATTTATCAGCCCATACGATTCATTGTTGACTTTTACTTTAACCAGTTGGAGAAATTCATTCGGCGTTTCCCATGCCTACGCGCAGATCCCCCCTTTAGATTTAATGGCTATGAGTAGGCCAGACATCGGTCTTCCGTGCAAAGCCTGTGATGCAGGATTTTAAAAAAGATCAAAGCCATCCCACACAGGTACCGACATTAGCCATGTTTCCTGTAATATAATTATGTCGAATTGCACTAGATCATTGTTGTCATTATTTAACAGATGGACAAAGCTCCTTGTATTCCAACTAATTAATACCAGATTTATATTTGCGGCTGATCGTACTAGTTAGGCTCGATCTTTTCTTTGATTACAATTACAATTACACACTTCACCCTGTTTAGTATTTCTTTTCCGTGAGGCAAGGTTAGAACCATTGAGATTGTAATTCAGCAGTACCTCATTTTTGATTTCGACATTTGCAGTTGTTTCAGTGAATACTGTAAATCCCAACAATGTCAAATCAGTTTTAGCAAGCCAGATTGTATTTTGCACCAACCTCGAATTCATCCATATTCTTACACTTTGGCGATTCCCTTTGTCCGGGAATTCCTCAGCTCCAAGTCTGTGGAACAAATGTCCTCAAGACTTGGTATATCCGAGAATATGGCTAAAATAGCTCTTCTATTTAGTTCATATTGCACTGCCGGAGAGGCGTTACAAGACAGCCTCAATGAATAATTTGCCAGTGATTTTCTCTTAATGGTCGCGGGTTTAGTCGCCGACACAACTTTTGTAACTGCTGCCATTGAGGGCATGGAACTTCTTTGTCTGCCACCGGTACTCAAAGCATTTTGTATAATGTTTAAAAATTCTGGCGTAATCTGTGAGATCAAGGAATTCTGAGGTATTACAGGACTTATGTACTCTTTGGCCTTTTGGCAGATTTCTGGATTTACCATATGGTTCTCTCCCAGTCCCAAAGGCAAATTATTTAACTCTATTGTTGTAGGTATGTTTATGGGTGGGACAAAATTTGTTTCCACCCTTTGTTCTTTAAAACTAACACTTTTAATCTTTTTACATAAGGGCATTGGCTCCGGCTTATCCATGTTAACCACCAAATTGCTACTCATGTAGGCATCTACTGCCTTTCTTATCTCCTGGCGATGGAAATCTCTTATATTGAGGCTCGGCACAGTGGTCCTCACTTCTCCAGAATTAGAGGATTTCTCAACTGGAACTTTTTCCCTCTTGGACCCAGTCCGGAGATTCTGATCTGTTACCTCATCAACCAGAGCATCAAGGGGGGCATGTGCTAGTACTGGTTGCAATGAACCACTTCCCGTTCGATCATCCTTTGAGTAAGTACGCATGTGATATTTTTTTGCAATAGCTTGAGCAGTTGTGATTGTATTGTTAGTTGGAATGCTTAACTTTTTGATAAATGTTTGTATTTTAGCCCCCTTCTTATTTGTTGGCATTGGTTGATTTTTTGGTAGCTTTTTACTCACATGGTTACTCTGCTTTGTACCACTTTTTGCCTGTTTGGTGAAGACTGTATAGGCAACTTTGTCTTCCTTCATCACAGTGTCACTAGCGAATCGCCTCCCTACAACTTCGTTCTCTGTACACTTACCCTCCTGCGTAGCTATTTTGTCAGGCACATTACATTCCAACACCTCACCTATAATACAATCCATTTGTGGGATAAGTTTGTACCCCGCCCTAACACCCATGTTCCCTGCTATTGAACATGTAGTTAGATCAGGGCGCGTTATACTTGGATTATCACTTTTCAATTTCAATTTGTGCATAGCTTTCTTTGC
Source organism: Ambystoma mexicanum (assembly GCF_040938575.1). Lineage (NCBI taxonomy): Eukaryota > Metazoa > Chordata > Amphibia > Caudata > Ambystomatidae > Ambystoma > Ambystoma mexicanum. The sequence continues at coordinate 369,460,039 of NC_090932.1, read as the reverse complement.
CATAAAAGCAAATGCTCAATTTGAAGGGCTTGCTTACGGACCTGTTCAGCCAAGGTATCATATAATTTAAACAGCACAGCCAATGAAAATTGAGTAGCTTTTAGCGCAATTTCCATGAGTACAACACTATTTGGGACCTGGTTGCCTATTTCTATTTTCTGCAATGGTTCCACATCATTGGGTACTGTTGGTTCCTGCCCTACCTCCCCACAGCTTGGTGCCTCCTCATCTACACACACATATGGAGTAACACATTTCCTCGGAGTTGGAGCACAATATGACACATTTACACTCGAATAACCAGAACCAATAGTAGAAAACATATCAGGTGTTTTCGATAAATTATCTGTGAGCAATTGTGCAGAAAACCAGGAATTAAGAAAGTTCAAATCAATTATGGCATCATCTTTTTCACCACCATCCACTACGACTTTAGAGGCATTATCAAAGGCTGTACATTGCACCGTATTCAGCAAACTAGTGTCCGTTATTGAAATATTCAGATTTGCCATTATGGTCCTCGGGACTGTGCCCAACGTGATGTTTTTTTTTTACTTACATTTGTTTCCTGCTGTTGTGGTTTACCATGATTACCATTTCTCCTAGACAAGGCATCAATCACATTTACATTGGAGTCATTAATAGTAATTGGCTGAGTACCTACACCCGCCCCCCCGGCCAAGGGCGGTTGGATCCTTGGCGGTAATGGATCTTTGCAGAATTCTCTAATGTCCGTCCCATGACTTAAGACGGTTTTCACCTTATTTGCCTTTCGCAAAACCTTTGGCGTGGATGTATTACTTAAATGACAGTTTATGACATTATTACTCGTCCGACTCGCCACACACGGTGCGCTAAGCGGACATATGCCCTTTGGCATGCCTGCCTTCAAAGACATGACCATGAAACCACATTCACCCTCACCCGCGCAAGTCAAGAAAAATTAAAGGATGGACGAAATACACCTCTCCCACCTCTCCGCTCCACTGTGCTCCGAGGCAAAGAGGGAACGATGGGCCTGACGGAATTTGCTCGGAGCGTTCCAATCTATTACAGAGATCCCAAATCAATAATCACATAGGCTTGGGGATAGGCACCTCGCAACGAGAACCGCAAACAGACAACAGTACTTAGCTTGTACTTTGCAGTGCGCGGCGCGGGTGCGCCAAGGTGCCGGTATTTATTGGAGTAGGCGGATCGTTGCACAAAACCAAGGGCGGGGCCAACCTCCCAAACACACACCCTAGGAAATAAATAAATAAATAAATAAATAAATAAGGGGTTTTAGATATATGACTTCAAAAAAATAAGAAAATTAATTCTCAGTTTTAACCCATCCCAAGGCTATACAGATTTCAATGGGCTCCAAGTATGGATATGATTGCGGGCACACAGTTTTCAAATGGGCTCCTACTATAAATGGCAATGCGGCCACACAGTTTTCAATGGACTCCACTATGAGCCCTACGTGCAAGTACAAAAGTCACCTCCTACTTCCTGAATGGAGGGTCAGGCACTTCGCGTGTCTCCAGCAAAGATGTCCTCCAGGGCTGAAATAAACAGCACGCCACGAGTGCCGATCCGGATTCAATACATCTGAAATGCGTAGGCAATCAGAAACGTTAGCCCAGGATAGTGTCGCGAACAGCCAACAGTACTTAGCTTGTACTTTGCGGTGCCTGTCAACAGAGCTGCCAAGTGTCCCTAAAATCGTGGAAGTCTCTAGCAAAAGGAGGCGGACACCTGCACTCTCGTATTTGAGCAGGATTTTCTTTCTACATCTGCAAAGAAATTCAGCTGTGCCTCAGACAGTCCCTTTGTTTGTGGCAACACTGGGTTGAAGTAAGTAACACACTGCTGAACACAGCACTCAACAGCACATGCTGGTCTGACTGGGGCTAAGCTGTGTCCTGTACACCTCTGCTGCTGAATTTCCAGCTGATCTCAGTGGCAACTTTGGATAAAGAGGGATAAATGGTATAGATAAGATGATCATGTGTGTAATTTCAGCACAGGTGGTGTGCGAGAGGCTACACAGCCCATGTGATGGTCTGACATGCATATTCTGGCACACAAACATGACTGTAGTGTCTGACAGGACATATTCTTGCTTTGCTTCTAAATATTATTAGAAACCACATCCTGCAGTCTCATAAGAAGCACAGTTTAGAGTTTCTAAGCCAGTACTTTCGTTTTATAATGTTACATAAGAAAAGGAGAGGACCTTGCAATTCTCTTATTGATTTCATGTGCAAGTTCATCACTACCAGGTCGGTGCTGCGGGCCCCGGTCAATGTCAAGGGATAGGCTTCACGGAGGGACTACTTCACCTTAATGTCTACTTTCCTGAAGCCTCAGCCTGAGGAAAATCCAGACACTTCCCAACAGACTGGTCCCTCTGAATGTCGCTGTGGCTCATATGTCTCACACTCTACACGACCTCTATTGTTCTTCAAAATCATGCATGAAATAGACAACTGTCCTCAGGGCCACAGCTTTATGGAAGAAATGGCAGCAATTATATGGCTTTTCCCCTAGTCCATGTTGGCAAGAGAGTAACAATATTCTTATACTGCAGGCCCATGTGAAATAAAGCTTTCTCTTAAATCTATGTATCATATGTTTGTCCTTCTGTAGGCTGTTGATTTCTTGGAGTCATAGATGTGTGTGATGTGTTGCATTTTGATAAGTTGTTCACATAGCTCTCAACCATTTGGGTCGCGAAGGCGGGTGAAAACACCCGATTTTAGTTTTGGCGGGTGAGACGCCCATTGAAATGAATGGGCGTGCTGGAGGCTTGGCGGGTGAGTCAGCTGTTTACAAGGCGGGTGACACCCGCCAAAAGCGTGAGAGTTGAGAGCTATGTGTTCATTTTGTGAGGCCCATTGCTTCCAAGTCACATTTTACATGTTACTGTGTGGGATCTCAGCAGTGGGACAAAGAATAGAAGAAAAGCATGACAGGGTTTAGTTAAAAACAATATTTCCAGAGACACATGGGCTAGATGGAGCCTGGGGTCCCCTGGTATATTAAACAGGCCAGGCATTTCAGGAGCCACATAAGGAAAGAAGGAAGGCCCTTTACCCTGGAATAGGGGGTGCAGAGAGTGGGGGCTCCCAAAGCATTGATACGAACAGAAATGCGACATTCACAAATAGAGTGTGAGGTGTTCCTTGGTCTGTTGTGGTGTCATCATGTCCACCTTTACATTTTTCATCATCCTAACATGATCGTGATGGACCCAAAACCCCTACTGCCAATTTTCCAAGGGTCATTTCTTCGCACACCACTCCCATTAGAGCACTTGACTGCAACTGTCAGATTACATGGTAACTGTCCATTTCGATGCAGTGGCTGGCAACCCCATGGACTACCTGCTTGGTTATCCAGGTCTTCGGGCGTCGACATCGGAGGCAGTGGAAGTTGAGGCAAAAGCTCTGGTTAGCATGGTCAGATCGATGACTCCTCTAAAATATTTATCACTTTGATTGTCCTGCTGCTATTTATATTCGTTTTCAGCTGTGTGCACATCGTGATTGTCCTGCTGCTGTTTAAATTCGCTTTTATCTGTGTGCACATTGTGATTGTCCTGCTGCTTTTTAAATTCGTTTTCAGCTGTATGCCCATCTTGATTGTCCTGCTCCTGTTTACATTTGTTTTTAGCTTTGTGCATAACCTGCTTTTCATGAGAATGTGTTAACAAGTCCACCCCTCTGTACTCTGTCTAGTCTGCCACCGGTTACCTCACCCTTCCTCAGTCCCATTGTCCCTCTGTGCTGTTATTCCCCTCAGCCATACACCCACTACGTCCCCTTCCTCTGCGTGTTCACTGTTCTTCTGTGCATATTAACTCCCCCAGCTCCCATTGTTTTTCTCCCATTCTTGTTCCCTGTCTCCCCTCCCCCCTCTACCTTCTGCTCTCGCTGTGCCTCTGTGGCCTCAGTCTGGTTAAGTGTACCTCACTCTCTGCAGTTTGCTACGGTGCTATCTATCTCTCCTATCTTCTCAAACTGCTTCTCTATCTCTTATCCTTCACCCCTTACTAAGTCTGTCAGGAAGATCCTCAAGAAGGACATACTGAGCTCTAACCCAGGCCTTCCAATTGCAAGCACCTACGTCATTTCCTCTGCCAGAGAGACTCTCACAGACATACTCTGTCGTTCCCTCACCCGTCCTATGGACTCTCCATATGATTGCTCTTCTCTCTCCTTTCTCTTCTTTGCCCATCAATGGTGGCACCCGCTGCGAGGTCATTCTTGCCCTCTCCACCTCCAGGGTCATCATCAATGTCTACTGCAATGGTACCATCATGGTCCATGGTCCTCAAACCAACCTTCTACTCTTTCATAGGCTCCTCCCCCGCCTTATCAACCTCCCTCCGCCTTTTGCACCAGCTCCTTCAGCTGCCCTGGCTCCCATGCCAGCTGTGCCCACCTTGGCTCCCTTGCCACCTCCTAACCACCATTCTACCCTCGCCATGGCTTTCTTGCCACCACCCCACACATTGACAATCCCATGTGCCTTCTCCTCTTGGGTGAACCAGTCACCCACTAACAGAGAATCTGGGGCTCCCTTGCCCCCTGTGGTGCCTCCCGCACCGGCTCCCTCCTCACCCATTATGGTGCCGTCTCCCTTACCGGCCTTGGCTCCTCTGCCCCCTTCTACCTCTGTCCCTCAGGTACTATCGTTACTTAGGGGGGCCCACTGTTCCCTGCTCCCCCCATAAGTCTTTCACTGATTGCAAGCTGCTCCACATTGCCATGGTAAGCACTCGCTCAGCTGTCAAACACTCCTCTGACATCTGCAACCTCCTTGAACTCCTGGATTGTGATGTTCTTGATCACTGAAACCTGGTTCAAGGATTGCTCTGTCACAAGCTTTGACACACTTCTCCCAGAAGGCTACACAATACTCTCTCTTCCTAGACCAAACAGATCAGGTGGGGGAGTAGCATTGATCTTCCCTGAGTGTATCCCTGTGTCTGTCATTCCCACTCAGGCCTACTCATCCTTTGAGTGCCTGATCTGCAGGCTGTCCCTCTCTCCAAGCTCTTCACTACTGCTGTCCACCTTCTATCAGCCACCTGGTCAGCCCTCCCTCTTCCTTTCGTAATGGGCTGACCTGGCCTCCTCTCTCCTTTCCTCCTCTTCTCATCTCCTACTGGGTGATCCCAACATCCATCTCGACTCACCTGATTCCTTAAGACCTTTATGCAACCTTTGCGACTCTCCCTTTCTTTCCATCTTACCGTCTGGCCCAACGCACAGCGCTGGCCACTCCCTGGATGCTCTCTTCTCCACTGACATTCCGCTCTCTATCCCTCTCACTACTTCTCTCTCCTGGACTGATCATTTTCTCCTCTCTTCTCACTTGAAGCTCTCTTCTCCCGTTGCATAGGTAAGCCCGGCACTGCCTCCCGTCTACAAGGTCATCTGACCCATGAAAAGAGTCTCAGTAGCTGCCTTTGCCTCCACCTATTATACTCCTTCCACTCCTGCGACTGACTCCCACCCTGCCACAGCCCTCTCAAACTTTAACCTCTCTGTTTCCAATACTCTTTATATTCTTGCCTCTGTCATGAGGGTACGATTGAAGCCTACCAAAAAGTGCAACTCTTGGTATGACTCCAAATCAGCTTCTGTTAAACACAAGTGCAGGGCAGCCAAATAGAAATGGGATTCCTCTGGCGCACCCTCTGACAAACTGACCTGCTGCCTCCTCCCAAGGCAGTATAGACTCTGCATCTGCTCCCAGAAAAGAGTCTTTATACAAGCCTGCATCTCTGCGGTATCCAATAACACGGACACAGTTTTCAAAGTCTGCAAGGAATTAGCCAACCCTACCGCAGCCTCTTCCACCACCTCGCACCACCAGCTCGCACCATCCACCACACATGACACAAAGTCAGGCACGCACGCAGTGTCAATGAAAGGGAAGGGGCGCCTGAAAGCAGACATAGAGGTGTGTCAAAGGGTAAAATAACACATATACTGCATAGCACCTGCATCACACACAAGCATGTGACTGGCATAGTCCTTCCACAAACATGACTGATGCCAATACACAGATGGCACGTAGTATATCCATGCCAGAATTGTCAACTAGCCTCAGATGGAAGTTGAATACTCCTGACCATGAGCCATGTACAATGCATGTCAGATGACATTTCATGGAATTCACTATTAGAAAACACACATGTGTCACAGGGTGCAACAGCGCTAGGGTGTTGTAATACAGTGAGGGCAGGCATACGGATTCAATAATGCTAGGTCACATTGACATCACGCAAGTGAATAGGCATATTGAAGGGGATAACAGGGTTTAGAAGTGTGTGGGTGCAGTGCAGTACATGGGTACAGCCTCAACTATGAATAAAAACACAGATCCAGTAATGCAATGTCGTGGCATGATGGCAGTGTAAGGGTAAGTGCCGTCATCATGTGTAAAGTGTTGGTAGTGGGTTGTAGGGATACAGTAATCCCCACCCCCAAGGGCGGGGGTGGCTGGGAGGCAGTGCGTGGGTTAAAATGGTTGCTCAGAGTACCGTGTCGTAGCAGACAGTGTGGGCAGGTGGCAAGTGCCTTTTCTCAGTCATCTGGGACTACAACAGGGGAGAGGAGGACAGAAAGCACAACACATGAGGAAGCATCAGAAGTGCTAGCATGCCTTGAAGAAGCTACACCTCCAGTTACATAGAGGCAGGGAGGCTGTACCAGAGGGAGGCCCCAGCTCAACACAGATGTGAACCACAAAGTAATTTCCATGAGGAGCAACTGACCCTGAGGGAGTAAGAAAGGGATGATCAAAGACCATGAGAATGAAGTAAATACTGGAGGTGGAGTTGAAGGAATTGCTGGCCCAGGACCCATAGGGACTTGCTAAGAATCCACAGGGTTCAGGAATGAACACTCATAGCCACTGTGAGCCTGTGCCATCATCACAGTCCTAGGAAGATACCTTGCACCAAGCCTAAAGGACTTTTCACACAGTCCAGGACTGGCAGAGTTGCAGAGGGAAGACTGTAGAATCATAGAAATCCTGGTGAAGCCTGTTGCAGTAGTCCATCAAAGGAATTACCAGTCCTCTGGAGACAGTGAGCTGCTGGGGGATGGAGAGGAAAGGAAGAATTCCTCTGAGGATGAGCAACTTGCAGGGTGACCTCACAGAGACGTCAGTCATGTGATGATAGAAGGCGACTGTTGAGTGGAAGATCATCAGAGGCTATCCGCGACCACAGGTTGGAGCAAGAATAGGGCCAAGAGAGGCTGGACAGAGAGTGTCATGGAAGGAGGGAGCAGGTGTGGTGATGAGGATTGCCTCTGTGTGCAGCATATGGTTTGTATGCAGTCTGCATGATAACAAGCACGTATCAGTCCAACATCACACGGGTCACACATGGCAGTCATTACAATGTAGCTTGAACTGGCAGGCAATCGTAACACATCACCCAAGCAACATACACAACGGCTTGTACACACACGCATCACCACTCACCGGACATTCCCTCATACATTGGCAGGTCTCCCACGCCTTGGATCTGCTCCACTGCAATGAAATCACTAGTGATCTCCTCATGTCCAGTGAGTTCATCGTCCTCTGGTGGTGACCCACTGTCAGTCACCATGTAGAGGCAAACTTTGAAGACAGCTTGTCTTTTGCTCGGTGTTGGAAGTCATTCCAGCGCTTCACAACATCACCAGCTGTGCGCCTCTCATAGCCCAAGACGCTAATACGGTCAGCGAGGCACTGCCAGGGGGGTCATACGCTGAGCAAGTGTATGTGTACTCCCTGCCTGCACCAGCATGTCACAGCCATGTTCCAACATGTAGTCCAAGAGTATCTTCAGTTCCTCATCACAGAAACTCCTCATTCTCGATGTGTGGGACTCCTGTGTCGTGTCTGGGGTCTTAGCCTGTACTGCTGGAGCATGCTTCTGCTTCTTGTGAGGTAGTGCAGACCCTGAGTGCCGTGTACTGCTCTGGTCAGTAGGGGCTGGAGTACAGGTGGACTGGCCTATGGAATCAGCCACCAATGTAACTACAGAAGGTCAGCTTGCAGGTATCAGTAGCTGGGTGCTGTTGCCGGGACTATGCGCCACACGTGCTTGGCCTTAGTGACAAGGGACTTGGCCCCTGAGTCACACTGGGCCGGGACCAATCCATTCCTGGCTGGGTGACCCTGAGACAGGGTGCCGGTTGCTACAGCTGCCCTTGCAGCTTCCAGACACTGGCCGGTGTCAACAGCAGATGACACCGCTGCTCCAGATCCCCGTGTGCCGGTGCCTGGAACTTGCACCGCACGTGTCTTGGCCTTCGGGACATGGAAATCGGCCATTGAGTCACCTTGTCCCTGTGCCGGGACCACTACCGTCCGGGCTGGCTGACCCTGAGCCTGGGTAGTGATAGCCGCAGCTGCCCCTGCAGCTTCCACACCCTGGACAGCAGATGGCACTGCTTGTCCGGGACCACGGGTGCTGGGTTTGTCAGCAGCTGCTGCATCTCCCTGGCCCGGTTGGGTGTGGGGCATACTTCTCCATGCATGGTCCTGCACACCTTGCCCATGTGGACCACCTTGGCCACCTTGGCCACCCTGGCTACGTCGCCCACCTTGGCCAGCTTGGCCACCCTGGCCACGTCGCCCAGCTTGGCCACCTCTGGCAAGTCGCCCACCTTTGCCTCCCTTCCCACTTGTTGCCCTCCCAGTCATGGCACTGATGGACTAGCGCAATGGGAGGCGCAGCCAACAAATGTCCTGGGAAATTGGAGTGAGGGGCCAGGGTACGTGATGGAAAATGTACCACTGTGCTCCAGAAAAGCTCTATGTGACCCCTGGTGAAAAAATAACACGTTGCGCAAAGCTCAGGCACCCAAAAACAAAAATCAACGTGTATGGGACCCCTCGGTAGCCCACCTTGAGTAAAAAACAGCCTGCAGTACGCTGTGTCACCCAGCAACACAAAAAATGTGTACGCGAGGAATACATAGGCTACTATGACCTCGAAAATGGTGTACGCGTCACACAGGGGCAACCACAGTGGGAAAAATGTGTGCACGACTCACTGTCTGTCTCGTAGAATGAAAAAAATCACACGTGTGTCTGCGCGTAGGCAACTCCTGCGCCAAAACAAGAAGTATGCACTGCCACAGTAGTGAACTATTTGCGTGTGAACCCACAAAAATATGAAGTTCACGCATCCGTCCCCACGAAAAGCATGTACAGTGCACTGTTGTCCTACCCAGACCTTTAACCCGATACTGAATGACAACGCTCAATGTCCAGCGCATGTCACGTGACTTACGCGCTTAGGGCCTTTCCTCTGATTACACACTAACGTGCTGTTTACGCATGTGCGGAGTCACTCTGTTTCCAGCTGGCAGCGCAAAAGAATATGGAAAACCCACGCTCCTGCCTACAAGGCCATTTACCTGCCTCCAACTGTCCAAGCTGCCTCCTACGAGCCATCTGCTGATGCCAGCCCACTCTGTGTGCCTGCTGCCCACATGCCCTGCATTTTGGTGCTTGCTCATCAGCCATTGCCAGTGATCCTGTCATTGTGACCACCTCTGCTGATCCTGAGGACTCCTGACTGCCATTCCACCGCTCCACAGCCCAGCCCCAGGACCACCTGGCCCACCCACACCTGCCTCAGGGGTTGCCATGTCTGACACCACACCATCTGAGGCAAGTGGCAACCCCCTGGCAGAGAGGCAGAGAGCTGTCAGCTTCTCACCCAGGGAAGTTGGCATCCTGGTAGAGCAAGTCCTGGGGCATCATGATGGGGCATCATGATGCCCTCTTCCACGGCCCATCGCAAGTTGGCAATGAAGGACGGAAGAAGATCTAGGGGGACATAGTGGGTGCCATCAATGTAGAGGGGCTGGCACCCCGCGACTACCATCATGTCCACAAGTGCTGGGAAGACTTCATGTCCAGGACCCACAACAAGGCCCGGTGCCTCATTAAGGCTGGTGATGATCGAGTGAGGTGCCGGGGCCGGTTGACCACCAACTAGATGTGGGTGCTGGAGCCTACCCAGTGCTGTACCCCCAGGTCTTGGAGTTGGTGCTCCTTCTGGAGTCGAATGGTTCATGTGTTCTTGTCCACCATTGAGCATGTGCATGTTGACATGTGGCTGGAGTGTGCACCTTGGCCTTATATCTCGCATGCCTCCTGTACAGATGTCTGTGTACATGTCCGTGACAGTGCTGCATGAGAGTCCATTCAAGCGTGTCCGACATCAATGGTGTCTGTGTTGCGCACCGGCATGTAACGATGCGCACATGTTTGCATACCTGTGTCTGGTCTGGGGCATATGAGAGGTGTGACGCATAGGTGCTTATGTCATCATCATGGACATGCATGGTGTACATGTGCGTGTGTCTGAGTAGTGAGTGTGTAACTGCCCAACACTCCGCACGTATGTTACTTGAGTTCTTGATTTGTGATTGCCTCACGCTGCCAATTTGCCCTTGAGTGCACTGTGACGTGATAGCTCCATGGCCTGCCTCATGACTGTCAGGTGATGTGTGTGAATGAGATGTGTATGTCCCATGATGTGTGTGAGCTGAATACAGAATTATGATCTTGTGTCAGTGCCTTGTCCATGGATGTGAATGTCTGTTGTGAATGATAGACATGTTTGTGAATGTGTGTGAATGGCACTTCCCTGTGTGTAGTGGAGGGTGATGATGGTTGTGACCTTTGACAGTACCACTGATGTACATTTGCATTGTGACAAACACACATACACACATATGTTCAGTAGCCTGATGTTTGTGTTCTATGTTTCCCTATCCACAGTGACGATGGAAGAAGAGGGCGGAGAAGGCGCTTTGGAGCACCGCAGCAGGGATGCCTCCACCAGGCACAGACGCAGGGCACAGTCCTCCTCCCAGGTACTGTCATCTTCCAGGAGCGAGGAGACTGGTGCCGCGTCCATGACAATGGCCACAGCTGCTGAGGGGAGGCCCAAGAGTGTGAAGTTGGTTGTGGGCACCTCAGCAGTGGGAGGGACAGGTGAGCCCACACAGGGGCAATCCTATGCAGAAGACAGTGGGGAGTCATCCAGGTTGGTGGTGGTGGAGGAGGAGGAGGAGGCCATATCAGCCCAGCACATGGGGCCCAGCAGGGGTGATGAGGTAGGTGTGAGTGGTGCAGTCCAGGATCAGGGGCCGGAGGCAGTGCAGGTCACGTGGAGGGGCATGTGACTGATCTTGTCCCTGGAACTGCGACTGCCCCAGTATGCACCTGCGGGCATGCCTCAGGCCGGACCCCTCCGCAGGTGGCGGATGTATCCACGCAAACAGATCCTCCACTACCTGTGGATGAATCAATTTGTCACAGGGTGGAACTGTTGCTAGCCGTTGCTAGCCGGTATTGCGAGGCATACAGGCACCATTAGTGATGATGTGCAGGCTTCCAATCGGGGGCTTGCACATCATCACGATGAGGTCTATCGCCTCATTAACTGGCTAGCTCAGTTCCTGGTCACAAATCTGGTACATGTGCTGGCCACTGCTGCAAACCCCTCTTCCTTTTCCTCCTCTGTGCGCCAGTCCTCCTCCCTGCCATCTTCCGGCCCAGATACCACCCAGGCCCCCTATGTACCTGTCCCAACCCCGGCGGCCAGTCTGGTGGAGATCACATCCCTGCCACAGTCGGGAGTCGAAGGAGGATCAGCAGAGGTTGTCACTACAGCGACAGGAGCTATGGCAAGGGAGGAAGTGCAGGCACCAAGAAGGAGGGCACGTGCATGACAGCCCCGGGTTGTATCATCATCCCGCAGGCTGTCCTTGTGGCGCAGGCACCAGGCATTTTGGCAGCAGCAGGCTCAGGAAAGGAGGCAACAGGACTCGGGCGTTCATCATCAGAGGGGCAGGTATCGGCCATCGGGCAGGAGACAAACGTGGACCTTACGACAAGGATGTCTTCCGTGTTGGAGCGTTTGGACCGCCAAAACGGGTAAGAGCGGCAGCGGGCACAGGAGAAGCAACTCACCATGGCCAGGGCAGAGAATTCACTGCGTCGGGCAGAGAGGCGGGTGGAGGTCCTCGAGGAGACTCGCAGGGAGTTTGAGAGGAGCATGAAGGAGTCCCTGCAATCCCTCGAGGGCGAAGCCGAGGCCCGCCTACTGCAAGTGGACGCAGTGTTCGATGACGCCCTGGCGGAGACTATGAGAGAGCATGGTGAGGAGATGGACTAGCCTGCTGCCTTTGTATATAATTCTTTAGGAGTAGGTTTCATTTGTTTTTTTCTTTTTATTTGGAGTTCCTGGACTTTGCTCCGCATCTTGTATATAGTTATTTTTGTATTGTATTTTTAGGATTTTTCTACATGTTTTGGGACCATGGACCCTGGATCTTTGTAAATATTTGGATTTTAATTTGGAATGGTTTTCACATGATATGTTATTTCATTTGCACATACATTAATGGACAAGGACCACATTCTTGACGCTTTCATTTTTTACATCACATTGACTTTGGTTTTCACTTTATTTTGATTTTTCATTTGGTTCATGCATGTTTAATTTGTTGTTTTTACTGTGGGTGACTTAGATACATGTTTTTTAATATAATTTTTTGACATTGAAATCGAAGTGGTATCTGGTCTCAACGGTTTAGTGCATGTTTCACTTCTCCTTGACGCATTTGCGTGTCCCTGCTGTTCACCAATGTTGTTCATGTGTATGCACATGCATGCACGTGTGATGTTAGGATTCACATAACATAGGGAGCATGACTAATGGATGGGTGTTGAGGTGCACCAGGGGGATGCAGCGTGTGGTGGCATTTTAGTTGGCATGTGCTGCGTGGTTGTATGTTGGTCCAATGTGTTTTGGGGTGGGGGGCGGGGACATGTGGCAGGGCCTGCCTGCAGGTTGCGGTCACTGGTGGGGTTGGGGACATGAGGCGGGGCCTGCCTGCAGGTTGCCATCACTGGTGGGGGGTGGGGACATGAGGCGGGGCCTGCCTGCAGGTTGCTGTCACTGGTGGGGACATGTGGAGGGGCCTGCCTGCAGGTTGCCGTCTCTGTTGGGGGGTGGGGACATGAGGCGGGGCCTGCCTGCAGGTTGCCGTCACTGGTGGGGGGGTGGGGACATGAGGCGGGGCCTGCCTGCAGGTTGCCATCACAGGTGGGGGCATAAGGCGGGGCCTGCCTGCAGGGTATGGTCACGGGTGAAGGGGTGCCTGTGTGGTGTGGGCTGCCTGCGGGGTATGTTCATGGGTGATGGTGCTGTCCCATGTGGTGTGGGCTACCTGCGGAGTATGTTCACTAGTGATGGTGTGGGTCCCATGTAGTGTGGACTGCCTGCTGGGTATGGTCATGGGTGATGGTGGGGGTCCCATGTGGTGTGGGCTGTCTGCAGGGTGTGGTGATGGGGGAGCCATGTGGTGTGGGCTGCCTGTGGGGTATGTTCACGGGTGATGGTGGGGGTCCCATGTGGTGTGGGCTGCCTGCGGGGTATGTTCACAGGTGATGGTGGGGGTCCCATGTGGTGTGGGCTGCCTGCGGAGTATGGTCATGGGTGATGGTGGGGGTTCCATGTGGTGTGGGCTGCCTGCAGGGTGTGGTCACAGGTGATGGGTTGGCCATGCAGGGTATGTTCACGGGTGATGGTGGAAATCCCATTTGGTGTAGGCTGCCTGCGGGGTGTGGTCACGGGTGATGGGGGGCCATGTGGTATGGGCTGCCTGCGGGGTATGGTCCACTGCTGGGGTCTGGCTGTCCCGTGAGGAGGCATCTGCCTCCAGGGGAGTTGTGCATGTTTCACAGGGTACACGCAGGCCTTTCCACGTGATTTGGCTGGTGCGAGCGGGGTACGTAATTTCGCTGGGGCGCGGACGGGGTACACGCGGGCCTTCCCACGTGATTTAGCGAGTGGGGTACATGATTTTGCTGGGGTGTGGATGGGGTATGTGCGGGCCTTCCCACGCGATTTGGCTGGTGCGAGCGGGGTACGCAATTTTGCTGGGGTGCGGACGGGGTACGCATGGGCCTTTTCACGCGATTTGGCTGGTGCGAGTGGGTTACGCTCTGATTTTTCATGCAATTACAATGGGGTGGATGTGTGCTGGGTCACGGATGGTGTGGGGCGTTGCGCCGTATTGGGCATTTCACTGTCTTTTGCCTGCGCATGGGGGTGTGTTGGGGCGTTGCTGGTGCTACTTGATGTTCATTGCGCCACGGTTACTGATGCCTCAGAAAATCCATGAATACGCGTGCCGTGCAATTGCTGGTTTGTGCCACAGCTGGTGCACGCATGGCACATGCTCCTTCTCGGCGTGCAGCACTTGTGCTGCTTCTGCGCTGGATTCTGTGAATTGGGCCCTAAATCTGAAGATTTAGCAACATTTGTAAATTATGTTTTCATGATCGTGTATATACTCTGATATATAATTTATACATATTATCAGTAGGATATGGTTGTACTGTATTTATCACAGTTTGTACAGTCAAGTGTGAAACGCATGAATTAATGTACAAACACACACTTTAATAGTGTGACCATACTGTTTTGGAAAACATGTACACAATACATTATTGACATTTAAAGCATTACAGCATTACACAGTAACAGGTTTTGGATTGAACTGTTTTTTACATTTTGTATTATGCAAGAAAAGCACAAGATGCAAAAACTTTCAGTAAATTGTTTCTATGCTACAAACTTTCATAATTGTACATGTAGTTTGTTTTAAGATGTAACTTAAAATAAGAAAAGGAGCAGTTTTGAACCATGTAAGAGTTCACATTAGAGGTAGAATTTGATAGAACTTTTAATATCGTGAGACATAATGGTGCAGTGGTTAATGGAGCTGTGCCCATAACAGGAGGTTATGAGTTCGAATCTTTCATAGAGCATTTTAATTTTATTTTTAAAAAAAGGGAATAAAATTGACATTTCGTATTTTTATTTTTTAAAAGGAGGATTATAATTTGAAAAACGAAGAGACACCGTGACACCTGAAACCTTTTTTTTGGGGCATGGCATGTGACATCTGCTAGTGGCACGTGTCACTTGTAGTGGTGACATGCACTGGTACTCGCACCATTTTGCACCTGCTACAATCAATGGCCAGTTAATACCACTATGGCTGTGCCTGGCAAGTGCCTTTCCCCTGCCTGCACAAAAGCCCAAACGGTTGGCATTGCCAATGCTTGTTTGAGGTTACTGTAGACGGATGCAGAGAGAATTAAAGTGTCCAAAATAAAAAACGGCATTCACCGAAATATTCCAAATTGCTCACATGACAGCCCACTATCGGGGTGAACTCCCGGGGGCCGGCAGAGCCGTCCGCGGACCTCCGGCCTGGGGAGGCCCCAAGTCCTCCCACGTCGCAAAAGGAGTATGAGACACACACAAGGAACAAGGCAACTACTGCTGTTTATTAGAGTAACGGCAAGGGTACGCTCAGTCCGTATGCATCCGGAGTGGCTCTCGTCGTCAGCGGGGCTCGCAGGCCCTTTTTACAGCAGTATGACGCGCTACTTGCGTCACCTGGGAAAATCATCACAAAACCTATCGCCACTTCGGGTTGGTTCCCCGAGTGGTAGGGTTAGTATAGATCCCCTATGGGAAGAAATGTTAGTGGATGAGGACGGGTCAGGTGGTACACTTGGGTTGTCCCTAATAGTTGTTACATTGGAATTGTTACAAGGGGAACTTTGGTGATTGGCTAAGAGTAATAGCGTCAGTGATGAGCCCCCCTGTATTGTGATTGGTTCTCCCACGAGCCCCCAAGCCTGGGACCATCATCGTTCCCAGCTTGCGGTGTACCTGATATTAGTAACAATGGGCAACTATGTGTTAGTGCGGACAATGGACAGGTCTGCTTTCGGGCTGGTGAGCAGGTCTTTCCCAACGCTGTAGGTGTCCAACTTGCCGCTTCGTTGTTGCAGATTGTGTCCCAGACATGGGACCCTGGCGGTTCTCTGTCTTGTAGGCTTGGCACCTCGTTAGTTCGGCTTAGTCACGTATGGGGAGACCGTAGCTGGAGTAGAATTATGAGCATTAGATTTTGTATTTTGTCTCTGAGGGCTTGGCACCTGTAGGTATAACCTTGGTGCTGGGCGCGCGGCATGCGGGTTGCAACATTGTGGTCTTGGCTGCAGGCTCTTGTTGGGGCTCGTTCTGCATGGTCAGCACTTGTATTTCGTTCTGAGAGGATTTTCGTTTGCGAGGCTCCTGCCTGGGGACTCTTGCTTGCTGCCTACTTGGGCCTAGTCCGTGGGTGGCGGTACATAATCCATACCGTGGGGGTTGCAGGGTGACAGAGTGTCATACGTAGCATTAGATATACATGGTGGCATCTTCATAGTGATAGGTAGCAAAAGCATAGGCAAGCATATACACGAGCTCTTCAGGGGTCTGGCGTTTCTGCGGTGCTGTAGAAGGCCTGAAAAATAACAATGATGCATGTCCGTGGGTATGTCAGTCCACTACGTCATAGCACTGAGTATATTCTTTGTGTTGGTTGGTGTGTGAGTGACGAGTGTGCATGGTGGCACGTGTGTTCTTGTCTGTTGGCTATGTCGTCATGGCATCCTTAACGATGTGAATACTTGTGGGTGTTGTTCTAGTCGAGCTGATCCATGTTGCAGGCGTCGGCTTGACCCGGGCGTACTAGTGGGCATAGTCTTCGTATATGCATGTTTTTGAAGCAGGGTATTTTGTCATCTGGTAAATAAGCGAACTCCTCTCGTGGGGGGTGCCTGGGCCATGATCCCCTAGGCCATGGTCTGGATGAGATCGGGGGGAGGGTGTTATCCCATTCTCCCACTTCACTGCCCTATCAAGAACACAACTCTGTTTAGCGACACGAAACAAAGTGGTCCATAGCCATAGCCATGTGGCCCTTCCTAGATGTTGCCCATTGTGATCAAAACACAGGACTGCGAAGTGACAGCTTTAAAATTAGCTTTAGCAAAGCCAACAGGTTTAGCTCCTTTGCCAGCACAGGCTGCCCAACCGAGGGTCCTGGAAAGTGCCATCATGGTGGAAGGACAGCCACTGGAGAGGAGGGCATCAGCCACGTACTCGATATCCCCCTCCTTGTTCCGGCTTTGCATCGCAGAAATGGTCATCAACTGCCAGGACCATCCTCCATTCCCAGCTACTAATCAGGTGCTTGCACAATTGTCAAGTAAACTACCTAGATGTTTGCAATATTGGCAAGAAGGAACGGCAACTGACCAGGAACCTGGGCCATGGACAATGGTTGCCAAAAAATACCCAGGAACTTGCCCCATTGCCATCGACTGCCATGGCTTTCACCCTAATCAAGGATTACCATCGGCTTCCCAGGTATTTACTCCATTGCTAACGATTGTGATCAACTTCCCAGGTATTTACCTCTCTGCCATCAAATACCCAGCTACATGCTCCATCAATAAGGACTGAAAAACTGCCCAGGTACTTTTGCCACTACCATGGATTGCCATCAAAAGCCCAGGTAACAACACATTGCCATCAAATACCCAGGAAAATATCCGCTTTGTTGCAGATGTGCCTTTAACTGCCCAGATACCTGGCCAGTTAAAGCCATTAGTACATGTGTGCATGCCTGACACCTACCCTGGTTCTAGTGGTCTTAGTTTCCTTTATAAAATACACAAATCACATAGTATGTCAACCAGACAATGTATCATTGTGTACAGCTTGAAGGGGGCCACCTGACCCAAAGCAGCACACTAGGACATGTATTTTGGAACAATCAACATTGTAAACACACCTCTAGTTTAGATTGTAAAGAGTGCTTGTGATGCAATTACAAGCACCCAGTTAATTAATTCCAGACTTAAAACACTTGATCAGCATTCAGTGAGTAAAATAACCTTGTAAAAATCAAATGCAGCTGTGCATGAAATTAAAGAGAATTTTGGGATTATAGGGCACTGGCAAGCGGGCTCTGCTGTTGCTGTGGGAGAAGTGAGACTTGCGATGGCGACAAATTTAAGATTAATAGCTGCTGTTTATCACAAGATGGCAGGCCAGCACAGATCTTAACCACTGAATTCCCACTGAACAGCTATAAACCCTTCTATGCCAGCAAGAGGCTGATGTAGAGGAATCAGTGTTAGAAAGCAATGAGGTGATTATACTGTACCATATCCCTTGGGAGGTGATGCCCCCCAAGACTCAATGAAAGCCCCTTGTGTCAAAAGGTTGAAAAGTCCTGCCGTCTCAGTCCCCACAGTCCTAACTTCTCCCCCGCTTATAGTGGAAGCAGTCTGTGACACACAACATGTAATGCAAATCGCACATTGTAAGCGTCAGGACAAAAAACAGAGAATTGAATACGTTGATGAGGTAAATGAGTTCTGACTGGCAACACTGGTAATACCGTATAGAGCCACATTATCGCACCGCCCAACTATGAGTTTGAGGGTAAAGGTGGAGGAAAATCCTCCAGCAAGAAGCTGGAGGTATTTCCTGCACCATGTCGCCCAAAATAGAACAATTTGGGGTATTACCACCAGCAAAATTACTACCAGCAGTAATACCGCTGAAATCCACCATGGAGTCCTATGGACTCCAATTAATGGGGACTAACACTGCCTACCACCACTTGTAATCCGGCAGTAATACCGCCAGACCAAGTGGCAGTAATGGTAGTACAGTTTGGTGGTATCTTGGCAGATTTACAGGCCACACAGAGACATCACCCTTCTCCATGTTGTCTTTTATTGTAAAGTGGATTACCAGGTTTCAGACCTGTAAGATACCCCTGTCACCTCAGGTGACTCAGACCCCCACCATTCCATCCTACATAAACTTGATGCCCCCAGGCTGTTGATCTTCTAGTCTACTTTTATTCTACCCATGTAGATCCAGGAACGTCATACTCCTGTTACTTTCATGGATTATTTTACTTCCTGTTCCTTAAAGCCAGGGGTCTTAAACATAGAGACTTTATGCCGGCCCTTTACCCACAAACACTGGTTGTTAATATTATACCTTGGAGCTGCACGCATTAATAGCACTGATGCAAGAAGCAGACTTTCAGGACGGGCAGTAAAAAGACTTCTGTGGGTCGTATGCGGCCTATGAGTTCACAGGGTTTGGTTGACCAGGGAATACGACACGAGGCATGGAGTTGGGACAGGTTGGCAGGTTAGCTGCTGGCAACCTTTCAGGTGGCAACCGTAAACCCATGAAGAGGGGGCAGAGATGTGCAGTGCTTCTTTGCCCCCCTGATTCTCTGATTTGTCAGAGCTACATTTTCAAAGCCTCTCTCTGAATGGAGCATGAGTGCATTCATCTCTCAGTTGACTCACACAGTTATTGTTCTGTCTGCGTCTTTCATTTGTTATAAAACAGCACCCATGGTTGGTGGCTCTCAGGGGGTAGGGAGCCTGGGACGCTCCAAGGACAACGAACTGGCAGCCAGGGGGTTTTAGCAATGCACTAATTTAGTAAACAAAATGAATCCCCAAAAAATCTTTTTTTTGTGACTGCACCAATAAATCATCAAGCATCGATGACTGGGAGAAAGGCTGCAGGAGAGCGATCCCCCTTATTTGTATGGTACAGTAGGACAGAAAGGAGAAAGAGGTTGGTTGGCTCTCGACTTAGCTCTACCTGTTCAGTAGCACACATGGGAGTGGGTAGTTGAACTGGTTTTGGGGTCCCCGTTTCTCTGTGATAGCATACTCTTGAGGGCATACTTTTTTAATGAACATTTAAGTGCAACTGCATGTGTATACCAAGTGCTTAATTTGTAAAACAGTAGGTGCCTGTGCCCAAATATGTTCTAGCACTTCTGTGACACTTGGGCAGTTCCACACCACTGCTGCCACAGCCAGGCCCGACCTTAGGTGGGGCGAGCCGGGCAACCGTCTTGGGCGCCACGCCCCCCAGGGCGTCACTAGCCCCCGCCACGCCAGCTCGGGGAAGTCTTTCAAGGGCTCCCCGAGCTGGCGTAGAGGGAGAAGGCGCGGCAGGCCGCTGTATTCAATGACAATCCGGTGCTCAGCACCCGATTGTCACCAAATGCGCCCCTTCGCCGCAGCGCCTTCAACAACAAAAGGCGCCATTAGCCCCCCACTGCGCCAGCTCGGGCAGTCCTTCAAGAGCTCCCTCGAGCTGGCATAGTGTCAGAAGGCGTGTCAGGCACCTCATTATTATTAAATGACCCTGCGCCGGCAGAGCTCATCTAATAACAACAGGGTGCTGATGGGCCCTATTCAAATAATTACCTCTTCGCAACACAGAGGAAGTTAAAAAAAAAGTGGCACTTCTTGGCCCGCCCCCTTTTTACCAGGGGCACGGGGGAAGGGGGGCGCCAATTCGCCCAGGGCGCTGGGACACCAAAGGCCGGCCCTGGCCACAACCCATAGTGTGACAGAGGCCGGACCTTTGTGGGGCCTCAGGCTCCATTAGGAGCCTATTCATGGAGAAAATAAAAAGCACACACCTTCTTTTGTCTTCATAAATACGCTGTTAATGGAGCCTGAGGCCTCACAAAGGCCCGGCCCCTGTCGCACTAATCATGTGTGGCAGGGGCCGTGGATCGGGCTACTGCTTGTTCATGAAGCAACAGCCCGATCCTTTGGTAATTTATCCTCTTTTTTTATTTTCAAACTGTGGATACGCGCCCCCCTGGGCATGAGGCTGCGGCCCACCAGAGGGGCGCGCCCCAGTTTGAATACCACTGCCCTAGGCCCTCCCCTCCAGGACCATACACCAATATGAGTCCTAGAGGGGAGGGCTTAATCAGACATTTTCGCGATTATACCTGGCCGGAGAGAAGTGATGCAGTATCGATGCTGCATCACTTCTCTCCGGTGCGGGGGTTGGGGGGGCTCAGCCCCGACTTGATTTTGCCGGAGAGGGGCTCGGGTCCCAGAGCCCCCCATACTCGGCACCCCTGCCCTCAAGTAAACAGCAGGAGTCCCCCACCCGCACAGTCGGAGGCCACACTTGACTCGGATATGTTGGCAGATAAAGTGATGCAGAATTTATTTCAAATGTTAGTTTACAGGCGACCCAGGTTATTAATCTTGGTGGCAAGTAACGGCAATACTATCAAATATAGCTAATTCACAAACCCGCGTCTCCTTCTGTTAGCTCCATTATTTCCCCCAAGTACATGTATGGGTGGGACAGGGGGTGCAGCTTTCGTAAGAGGAACATACCGGTTGGAGCAATTAAGCGAGTTGACAGCTACTGTCACCTTGGGGTGTTAATTAGCACCTCCTGAGCATATGATGAACTAATGGCACAAACAAAAAGAAAAAAGGGCTTATGCTAGCATACATAACTAGGACGATTGCTCGTGAAACTGCAGGTTACACTGGCAGGCGTCCAGTTATTAGGCAGCAGGTGTCTGTGTGCACGAACCGTCCATCCAACATTATTGTAGACAGTTCAGTTGACTCAACAGTCTAAAATAATGTCGGTTTGGCTCTGAAATTACAATTACAAATGAAACGAGAACGTAGGCCACCGGCCGCGGATATTACCTACCTTAGCTGGCACCGGTGCACAGGCCGCCGCCGCCGGCATGGGGCTCGGCCGGCCGGCACTGCAGCTTCACAGGGGGGCCGGCGGGTAGGTGACGCGGCTGCGGGTGTCACAGTATGGTGGCTTAGTCGTGGCAGCTCGAGTTCCTTGCAGCAGGGACTGGGAGCATGCATCAGTGTGTGCAGGCACGGGTCCGGGTGTGACCTGCTACTGGCTTCTGTCTGCGCAAGTGCGCATGCAGGGAAAGACCCAGGTCACGTGCATTTGTGCCCAGGCGGTGGCTCCCTGCGCAAGCGCAGACTGTTCATCCCCATGAGTCAGCACAACAGCAGCACGAGTAGCAGCCCAGGAGGCAGTGCGATGTTCGTGTCACTCACCATTTTTGATTCAAATCATGAACATTGCTGCTGCCTCCTGGCCTGCATGCTGCATCTGCCTGTGCCGCCCACCCGCCTTTCCAGCACTGCAGGCGGCAGCAAATATGTTCGGATGTTCGGGGCTAGCCTTTGCTTGTAGCCCTGTGATCTTCATCTGGGGCTACAAGCAAAGGATCCGGGACTATAGCCCCTCTAGCCCATCTAGCGACACCCCTGCCTTCATAAGGGTTCACTCTGTAACCCTTAACCCATCCATCTAAGTTTTTCAAACATTCAGTCACCCAGGTAGCCCAAAGGGTACCATCATGCTTTTTGAGGGTTCTTAAGCTCTTAAGATACTGAAACGGCTCTTCCCATATCTAGCTATCAAAGCTAGCTTCACAGTTTCATACTCCTCTCTGTCTATATCCCCGAACTCCATTACCACATCAGCTGTGGTAATGGAGTTGGCTCCCAGTGGCTGCAAGTGGCTGCAAGGATTAAGTTCAAAACCCTCTGCATCATCCACAAGGCCTTCTGGGTCCTGGGTCCTCAATACCTCCAACTCGCTTTTCCTAAATATCTTCCTTCTCAAGCTCTTCGCTCACCTGCCTCCAACTCCCTCATGGTCAGCCGCTTCTCCAAGCAATGAGTTGGTGGTAGATCTCTCTCCTCGGCTGGCGCTTCCCTCTGGAACAGCCTCCCTACCTCCCTTAAACTTGAGGAGAACCATCTCCGGTTCCGGAAAGACCTCAAAACCTATCTCTTTGCTTCTGCCTTCTCTTCTCTCCTCTGCTGGCCTCCTGGCTGAAACCGGTATTTCACTGGTTACCTAGACACCCTTCTGATTCCTGGCTCAGGGCCCTCTACTGCCAGCGTCACAAACCTGCACTGCCCACCTGGCAACCCCCGCACTCGGGGACTGTTTCTGTATCCCTACAGTCCCCCCACCAGACCTCAATAGCTGATGTCCGCACTTACCCTTGCACTTGCCACTTGCTGCCCGCAATTTATTTTATATATTGTTATCATCTTCTCCCATGTACTGCACTTTCCTTTCCCCCCTTCCCATGCACTTGTGCGATCTGAATGACACCTGGCCTAGTAGGATCGTTGTTTTGCTTTGTCCCCTTGTTCCCCTCTCTTGCCTTGTCGCGCCTTGAAACACTTTTATAGGCACGTTATAAATGCCATCCATATCATATCATATCAGTTGCAACAGGGGGTATCCTAGAAAAAGCCAAGGAATCAACTGATTCCCTGTAATGTCTTGGATCCCATGGTTACACTCAAAAGCAGCCAACCAATCCAAAATATCAAGCTTCACCTCATACATACTTACTGCATCTTTGGGCATGCAAGGCCTCTTAGGACTGGAGGACCTAGAGGACTCTGGGAGGGAACCAGTTTCAAGAGACTACTTTTTCATTTCAAGTGCATGATTCAATTCCATTTCTCTGAGTCTAAGCTCTTGATGCTTGGTTTCAGTTTGAGCTTTGAGTGTTTTAAATTCTAACTCCAGTCTCATCTTTTCAAATGAGACAAATTCAGGACATAGATTTGGACCTGATGGGGTCCCTGTTGTCAAAGGTTGAGGCCTATGAGCAGGTAAAGGTAAGACGGGGCCTACATTCTGAGAACCTTCTGCCTCATCTAACTCATCCACAATATTAGAGCTGGGCTCTGACATATTATCATCCTCATCAACATTTTCCACATTTGCTGCAGGTGTGGGGGTTTCAGACCCACTCCCCAGACGTTGGTATTCTAACAACTTTTCTATCAATTCAACCTTTTTGCCTTTTACTGTGAGATTCCAAGCTTTGCACTTATCTCTCAATTGATCAACAGTTAAAGTCACTAGGGTCTCCTGTCTGTAGATTTCCATATCAGACATGATAAAACAATTGCTTTAATAGTGTTGCTTTGCCTTGGGAGGATTATTTGAACAAAAGTAAAAGTAGCACTCAAAATGTAATAAGTATACTTTATCCTTACTGCTGTACACCAGTATTAGGCAGAATCACCTGCAGTACACTTGGGGAACTCTACAGGCAATTAGGACTACAAGTGTAAGCACAATTTCACCTTTGGTACAAGCCTGTACTGCACAGTAAAGTGGTAGTGATGGCTGAGCAACCAGACTTATCTCAAGAGTTTAATTGAGTAGTAGAACAAGTTACACAAAGGACGAAACAATTACAGTGATTCAAGTAAACACTTACTCAAGGTTTCTTGGTAAAGAATATACATTTATTTATTTCAGTTAGAAAACATTACACTCTCATAAGCAGCTCAATATCACACACTAATACACCACAAAATTCCAACCGGTAAGCAAATGAACAAGTTTAGCACCAACATGAAGTGGGACCAAATGGCACTTCAGATATTTAATAAAGGAAGGAAAAGACAAGGTTATAAGACTAGACAGCCCAAATACATTCATAGGCAGGGCAAAGTGTTTAAGTTATTAAATACCACCAGCAATTCTTCTCAATAGGCTTGGGCCAAAGTCAATGGTTCAGAGTCTTTTGTATAGGATAGAACAGTTCTAGTATATAACGGTTAAGTCTTTGCCACAGATTTTTAATGGATTTGGCTAGGTGAAATGTTTGACAAATGTTTAGGGAAGGACAAGCCTGTGTGGTTGAGAAAAGTTTAGCACACTTTCTCTGTGGCCAAAAAGATTTCCGGACCAAGTTTACACAGTACCTTGTCAATGAAGAAAGCTGTAGCTGAGGCAGTTGTTCCTGGCAGTTCAAGCAGATCTTGCTGTTCCTGAGCTTCAGTCGTGGGGACAAGAAGGAGGATGTCGGGAGAGTCCACACGCTGGTTTCCTTCCCTCTAGCTATCCGTTTTTCAACAGAACTGTGATTAAAATGTGACCAGAACAGACAGCTTGCAAGTTGGTTGTTCCTGCCAAACTCTAGGGAAGAAGTTAACCTTGAAGGGCTTCTCTGTCGTCGGATTTTCAGGCAATTCAGACCTGCAGCAGGGCTTCACCTGTCGTCCAGGAGTTGCAGCAGTCCTCTTCCTTCCTCTCCTCTTCGATTCTTTTGTTCCAGTGGTCGATTCTGCTTTCCAAGTCCCAGAGACCTGCTTTTAAACAGTTTTCCCCCATTCATTCCAGCCTAACTGTCACTCACACAGCAGGGTGGCTGTCCTTGCCAGACAGCCAGCCAGCCAATCACACCAGAGTGTATTCAGGTCGCCTAGGAGACTAAGCACAGGGAGTTTTCGGGCACCTCCCTCACATCCTGTCCACCCCAGACACTCAGGCGCCAGAGGAGGGCTTCAATAGTGAAGCCTGCCAAATGCCAATGAACAAAGGGACCAAACCTGGTTTGGCGCACAGAGACAAACACAAGAAGGACCTTTCCTAAAAGAAATGGCGAAAAAAAATGACCGGAGTCTGTTTTTACAGATAAATCTGCGCTGCCATATTGAAAAACATGGCTGACAAGATTTTTAGCTTCGGGACAAATTACGGTAGTTGATCTAAACCACTGCCACCAGCCATTTAAAGTAGGAAAGGGTAACATTTTACTGTTACATGAGTGTTTTGACTAAGGGGAAGCTAGGCAATCCCTCCAGCACTCTATAGGAAGATAGTGTGTGCTAGGTCAGTAAATGTAAAGAGACTTGTAAAGTCAATTTAACTTTACACGCTCTGGGAGACAGTAGTCAGTACCAGAGAAGGTATTTAAACCTTGAGGAGTTTGAAATACACCCCTGTGCCACTGCACTGAAGGTGCTGTGTGACACACATAAAAAGATGATGCCATGGAGTTGTTTAAAACACCATAATCAAAGAACACAAAAGTAAAACACACGTCAAAATACATGAAAGAGTAGGAAAAAAAGGCACACACTCTTTCCAGGTAAAAATAATCAAATCCTAGAAATCCAGCAAAGTTGCTGGGGGTCTCAAAAGGTAAGGGAAATTAGCACATATTAAGAATTCTGCCTAACAGGCAGAAAACACAAACCCCTTTAATGTTGCACCCAGTGGCACGGCGGTTCCATTCCAAGGCACTTCAGTGGTGGGGAAACCCCTTCTCATTCCCGGGACCAAATAATTATCCTGACTAGGACAACACACAGAGAGAACTGGCGTGTGCAGTCCTATCGATGACCTTAACCCAGAAGAGGAAACCGTGTTGGGGGCAGAGATAGGAAACAAGCAATTGATCATTATGGTGGATTTGGGCACTGAGAAATCATGCATCAGTGAAGGTGACTTCCCGTTATCTGGCTAAACCCTCGACACACAGGGATTCTCTGGGGCTATTTCTACGGTTCCGTATACAAAAGATTTGGATGTAAAGGTGGGAGGAAGGGTAGTTCATGCTCCCCTACTGTATTCTGAGAGCTCTCCTGTCAACCTGCTCGGCAGGGATCTGCCTAACAAGTTGAACACGAAAATGTCATTCACAGACAGGGGCATTGTCTGCACCATACCAGGAATGTGCACAATGAGGGCGATGCTCATAATACACGCCATGATATGTGACATAGTAGTGCGAGGCATACCCGTTGACCCAGACATGTTCATCTTTGGCATAACAGTGCTTCTCGAAGCAGTGCCACAAATATCCTAAGTCTGCAGGAGAGTCCCAACTTATTTCATTTTGTGCCCCATAGTGTCGCCAGAATTGGTAGCAGGCACAATGTTATACCTAGATCAAAAGGGTTGTTAGTGTCTGAAAAAAGAGTAGTTGTTCTTGGAACAGACGGCCAAGGTTGCCAGTGGCATACTGTATTGTGCATTGACCCCACCATACCCCTCAAGAAAGTGACAGATGCAGAACCCTTTAAAGACAATGACAATGACGGGGGATAGTACTTGAGGTATGTATCCCCTGTGAAGTAATGGTGCGGTACAGAAGAGTGCAATGCCCCCCAATGGCAGTTGTCACACTGCCTCCTCTCATCCAAGCTGACCTAGAGTATGTGCCAGCACAATTGTGAACAACCAACCCGCATGACGTAGGGCTATTGAAGGAAGTGACCCCAGTGCAGATCACACTAGAACCTGGAGTGGTATTACCCCAAGCGAAACAGTACGCACTATCAAGGGAGGACGAAGAGGGGAAAAAAGCCACAACACAGGCTCTACTCCAACAAGGTATCATAGTGCCCTCCACCTCATCTTGCAATACTGCCATATACCCTGTCAAAAAGGCAATGGGGGTAATTGGAGAATTAGCCAGGATCTCGGTCCCTATAATGATGTAGTACAGAAAGAATTTCCTTTAGTGCCGAACCTGGCCACCATTTTATGTAGCATCCCCAAGGAAACAACGCACTTCACAGTGATTTACTTAAAAAATGCCTTCTTTCCATTCTTGCCTTCTTCTATTCTTTGTGTTGGTTGGTGTGTGAGTGACGAGTGTGCATGGTGGCACGTGTGTTCTTGTCTGTTGGCTATGTCGTCATGGCATCCTTAAAGATGTGAATACTTGTGGGTGTTGTTCTAGTCGAGCTGATCCATGTTGCAGGCGTCGGCTTGACCCGGGCGTACTAGTGGGCATAGTCTTCGTATATGCATGTTTTTGAAGCAGGGTATTTTGTCATCTGGTAAATAAGCGAACTCCTCTCGTGGGGGGTGCCTGGGCCATGATCCCCTAGGCCATGGTCTGGATGAGATCGGGGGGAGGGTGTTATCCCATTCTCCCACTTCACTGCCCTATCAAGAACACAACTCTGTTTAGCGACACGAAACAAAGTGGTCCATAGCCATAGCCATGTGGCCCTTCCTAGATGTTGCCCATTGTGATCAAAACACAGGACTGCGAAGTGACAGCTTTAAAATTAGCTTTAGCAAAGCCAACAGGTTTAGCTCCTTTGCCAGCACAGGCTGCCCAACCGAGGGTCCTGGAAAGTGCCATCATGGTGGAAGGACAGCCACTGGAGAGGAGGGCATCAGCCACGTACTCGATATCCCCCTCCTTGTTCCGGCTTTGCATCGCAGAAATGGTCATCAACTGCCAGGACCATCCTCCATTCCCAGCTACTAATCAGGTGCTTGCACAATTGTCAAGTAAACTACCTAGATGTTTGCAATATTGGCAAGAAGGAACGGCAACTGACCAGGAACCTGGGCCATGGACAATGGTTGCCAAAAAATACCCAGGAACTTGCCCCATTGCCATCGACTGCCATGGCTTTCACCCTAATCAAGGATTACCATCGGCTTCCCAGGTATTTACTCCATTGCTAACGATTGTGATCAACTTCCCAGGTATTTACCTCTCTGCCATCAAATACCCAGCTACATGCTCCATCAATAAGGACTGAAAAACTGCCCAGGTACTTTTGCCACTACCATGGATTGCCATCAAAAGCCCAGGTAACAACACATTGCCATCAAATACCCAGGAAAATATCCGCTTTGTTGCAGATGTGCCTTTAACTGCCCAGATACCTGGCCAGTTAAAGCCATTAGTACATGTGTGCATGCCTGACACCTACCCTGGTTCTAGTGGTCTTAGTTTCCTTTATAAAATATACAAATCACATAGTATGTCAACCAGACAATGTATCATTGTGTACAGCTTGAAGGGGGCCACCTGACCCAAAGCAGCACACTAGGACATGTATTTTGGAACAATCAACATTGTAAACACACCTCTAGTTTAGATTGTAAAGAGTGCTTGTGATGCAATTACAAGCACCCAGTTAATTAATTCCAGACTTAAAACACTTGATCAGCATTCAGTGAGTAAAATAACCTTGTAAAAATCAAATGCAGCTGTGCATGAAATTAAAGAGAATTTTGGGATTATAGGGCACTGGCAAGCGGGCTTTGCTGTTGCTGTGGGAGAAGTGAGACTTGCGATGGCGACAAATTTAAGATTAATAGCTGCTGTTTATCACAAGATGGCAGGCCAGCACAGATCTTAACCACTGAATTCCCACTGAACAGCTATAAACCCTTCTATGCCAGCAAGAGGCTGATGTAGAGGAATCAGTGTTAGAAAGCAATGAGGTGATTATACTGTACCATATCCCTTGGGAGGTGATGCCCCCCAAGACTCAATGAAAGCCCCTTGTGTCAAAAGGTTGAAAAGTCCTGCCGTCTCAGTCCCCACAGTCCTAACTTCTCCCCCGCTTATAGTGGAAGCAGTCTGTGACACACAACATGTAATGCAAATCGCACATTGTAAGCGTCAGGACAAAAAACAGAGAATTGAATACGTTGATGAGGTAAATGAGTTCTGACTGGCAACACTGGTAATACCGTATAGAGCCACATTATCGCACCGCCCAACTATGAGTTTGAGGGTAAAGGTGGAGGAAAATCCTCCAGCAAGAAGCTGGAGGTATTTCCTCCACCATGTCGCCCAAAATAGAACAATTTGGGGTATTACCACCAGCAAAATTACTACCAGCAGTAATACCGCTGAAATCCACCATGGAGTCCTATGGACTCCAATTAATGGGGACTAACACTGCCTACCACCACTTGTAATCCGGCAGTAATACCGCCAGACCAAGTGGCAGTAATGGTAGTACAGTTTGGTGGTATCTTGGCAGATTTACAGGCCACACAGAGACATCACCCTTCTCCATGTTGTCTTTTATTGTAAAGTGGATTACCAGGTTTCAGACCTGTAAGATACCCCTGTCACCTCAGGTGACTCAGACCCCCACCATTCCATCCTACATAAACTTGATGCCCCCAGGCTGTTGATCTTCTAGTCTACTTTTATTCTACCCATGTAGATCCAGGAACGTCATACTCCTGTTACTTTCATGGAATATTTTACTTCCTGTTCCTTAAAGCCAGGGGTCTTAAACATAGAGACTTTATGCCGGCCCTTTACCCACAAACACTGGTTGTTAATATTATACCTTGGAGCTGCACGCATTAATAGCACTGATGCAAGAAGCAGACTTTCAGGACGGGCAGTAAAAAGACTTCTGTGGGTCGTATGCGGCCTATGAGTTCACAGGGTTTGGTTGACCAGGGAATACGACACGAGGCATGGAGTTGGGACAGGTTGGCAGGTTAGCTGCTGGCAACCTTTCAGGTGGCAACCGTAAACCCATGAAGAGGGGGCAGAGATGTGCAGTGCTTCTTTGCCCCCCTGATTCTCTGATTTGTCAGAGCTACATTTTCAAAGCCTCTCTCTGAATGGAGCATGAGTGCATTCATCTCTCAGTTGACTCACACAGTTATTGTTCTGTCTGCGTCTTTCATTTGTTATAAAACAGCACCCATGGTTGGTGGCTCTCAGGGGGTAGGGAGCCTGGGACGCTCCAAGGACAACGAACTGGCAGCCAGGGGGTTTTAGCAATGCACTAATTTAGTAAACAAAATGAATCCCCAAAAAATCTTTTTTTTGTGACTGCACCAATAAATCATCAAGCATCGATGACTGGGAGAAAGGCTGCAGGAGAGCGATCCCCCTTATTTGTATGGTACAGTAGGACAGAAAGGAGAAAGAGGTTGGTTGGCTCTACCTGTTCAGTAGCACACATGGGAGTGGGTAGTTGAACTGGTTTTGGGGTCCCCGTTTCTCTGTGATAGCATACTCTTGAGGGCATACTTTTTTAATGAACATTTAAGTGCAACTGCATGTGTATACCAAGTGCTTAATTTGTAAAACAGTAGGTGCCTGTGCCCAAATATGTTCTAGCACTTCTGTGACACTTGGGCAGTTCCACACCACTGCTGCCACAGCCAGGCCCGACCTTAGGTGGGGCGAGCCGGGCAACCGTCTTGGGCGCCACGCCCCCCAGGGCGTCACTAGCCCCCGCCACGCCAGCTCGGGGAAGTCTTTCAAGGGCTCCCCGAGCTGGCGTAGAGGGAGAAGGCGCGGCAGGCCGCTGTATTCAATGACAATCCTCAGCACCCGATTGTCACCAAATGCGCCCCTTCGCCGCAGCGCCTTCAACAACAAAAGGCGCCATTAGCCCCCCACTGCGCCAGCTCGGGCAGTCCTTCAAGAGCTCCCTCGAGCTGGCATAGTGTCAGAAGGCGTGTCAGGCACCTCATTATTATTAAATGACCCTGCGCCGGCAGAGCTCATCTAATAACAACAGGGTGCTGATGGGCCCTATTCAAATAATTACCTCTTCACAACACAGAGGAAGTTAAAAAAAAAGTGGCACTTCTTGGCCCGCCCCCTTTTTACCAGGGGCACGGGGGAAAGGGGGCGCCAATTCGCCCAGGGCGCTGGGACACCAAAGGCCGGCCCTGGCCACAACCCATAGTGTGACAGAGGCCGGACCTTTGTGCGGCCTCAGGCTCCATTAGGAGCCTATTCATGGAGAAAATAAAAAGCACACACCTTCTTTTGTCTTCATAAATACGCTGTTAATGGAGCCTGAGGCCTCACAAAGGCCCGGCCCCTGTCGCACTAATCATGTGTGGCAGGGGCCGTGGATCGGGCTACTGCTTGTTCATGAAGCAACAGCCCGATCCTTTGGTAATTTATCCTCTTTTTTTATTTTCAAACTGTGGATACGCGCCCCCCTGGGCATGAGGCTGCGGCCCACCAGAGGGGCGCGCCCCAGTTTGAATACCACTGCCCTAGGCCCTCCCCTCCAGGACCATACACCAATATGAGTCCTAGAGGGGAGGGCTTAATCAGACATTTTCGCGATTATACCTGGCCGGAGAGAAGTGATGCAGTATCGATGCTGCATCACTTCTCTCCGGTGCGGGGGTTGGGGGGGCTCAGCCCCGACTTGATTTTGCCGGAGAGGGGCTCGGGTCCCAGAGCCCCCCATACTCGGCACCCCTGCCCTCAAGTAAACAGCAGGAGTCCCCCACCCGCACAGTCGGAGACCACACTTGACTCGGATATGTTGGCAGATAAAGTGATGCAGAATTTATTTCAAATGTTAGTTTACAGGCGACCCAGGACATTAATCTTGGTGGCAAGTAACGGCAATACTATCAAATATAGCTAATTCACAAACCCGCGTCTCCTTCTGTTAGCTCCATTATTTCCCCCAAGTACATGTATGGGTGTGTAAGAATAGTCACATTTGATGCATGTGCGTGACATTCTGTTGCTACGACAACATCTTCGTGTATGGTTCCAGAATGTTGATGGAAGCATACACGAAGATGTTGATGGAAGAGGTTGGTCTCTCCGGGGCTCTTACGAATAAACCTGTATGAATCTTGATTCACACAAGATCGGAGTTGTGTGTTGATGCGTCAATGTACACTACAATTGGCGACGAGGATGTCCTAAGGAAGGAGCCCCAGGCGCAGCGTTCGTAGTGAAAGGAAGCTGTTGATCGCTGCCGTCACAGTGACGAAGTACGGTATGGCGATCGTAATTATATTAAAGAGAGAAATGCGCTCATGAGAAGGAGGTGAGGAGCGGGAGACCGGGTGTGAAAAAAAAAAAAAAAAACAAAAGAGACTTTACATTGTACTTACAAGCAGCGGCGGATGAGAGACGTGCGCGAGCGGCCAACTGCCTATCGCATTAGAGGAAAGGACCCTAGTACGTGCTGAACGTGCCGCCATTTTGAAAAAAAAAACGGAGAAGCATACGGAAAGAGGTACAGATACAATGTGGATGTTATATAAGTGGTGCATTTAAAAAAAAAAAAAAAAGTGGACAATACTTATTGAAATAGAGTGCAGCACATTAAGTGAAGGTGCCCCAGGAAGTTTATTGATATAGAGTGCAGCACATTAAGTGAAGTGCCCCAGGAAGTTTTAGCAACATCTGTTGGAATATAGGGAACATCATGCAGACCATATCTGCTCCAGTGAAGTTTTTGCCATTGCCTGGGAATCCAACATGTTCTTGGGAACAATGGCAGGATAATTTTCAAGTATATCTGAGAGCAATTGGAGGGTCAAGATACAGTGATGATCAGAAGGAGGCCACTCTTCTAAGTTGTGTAGGTGCGGAGGCACTAAGGATTTTTAGGACTTTACCTGAATTGGTACAGGATGAAGTGAGTTGGGAAGAATCGTCGAGTGGAGCCAGAAAATATGACACAGCAATGGCCAAACTCAATAAACATTTTGGAAATAAAATTAATATAGTATTGGAAAGATATAGATTCTTTACGCGAAAACAAGGTAAGGAAGAAAATATAGACTCGTATTTAGCTGCATTGAGGGGGTTGATGGCCACTTGTGCGTTCACAGGAGTTGCAGATGAATATTTAAGAGATCAGGTGGTGTTACATGTGGCAGATCCCCGGATTCAACAACGGTTATGGCAAGCGAAAAACCCCACATTGGATAAAACAATTGAGATAGCCAGATCTATGGAATTGGGGGAAAAATGTATGAAGGAAGTTCAAAAGAAAATGGAGAATGTGGAAGTTAAATCAGTACAAGAGATGGAGGTTGGGAAATATACCAGTCAAGAAGATGATTTGGTTGCCATGGTCAAGAGGTTGGTCAAATCAGATGTTAATAGTGGAAGTAGACAAGGAAGGAGTGGAGTGTTCAAACAGAATAACAGATGCTGGAATTGTGGATGGCATAGACATGCCGATACAGAAAGAGATTGTCCAGCTGCGTCAGCGGAATGTTACAGATGTGGTCAATTGGGACATTTTGGAAAAATGTGTCACAACAATAGATCAAGAGGAAGATTCAACAGCCGGTTTGGGAGAAATATTGGACGCTACAATAGAGGTAGAGGTGCAGCGATGACAAGTATAAAAGCAATGGAAGACATGGGTGGTCCGAGTAATTTTTTGGCAATCAAGGATCGGCTTGAAGATGAAGTTCAAATACTAACTCTTGCATCAAGTGAAAAAGAGATGGGACCATGGGTAGCCATGGAGATAAATGATATAACGCTACAAGTAATGGTGGATACTGGTTCTCCTTATACAATGGTTGATGTAGAGACGTATGTCAATGTCTTAAAAAAAAATTTGGGGGAATTACAAACGACAAAAATCAAGGCAACTGGATATGGAAAAACACCCATCAACATTATAGGATTTGTGTGGGTACATCTGAAATTTGAAGGGAGAGAAACATATTGTAGATTATTTGTGGCTGAGAATGGATTTTCAATAGTAGGTTGGTGGGAGCAAGCAACATTGAAAATCAGAATTCATCCTGGTGAAAAGGTACCCATCTTATGCATTACGGAGAGCAGTTGTGATACAGCAGAAAATTTGGCAAAAGCCTTTCCGAAAGTTTTTAAGGAGGAAATTGGTTTACTCAAAGGATTTGAACATCGAATCATACTAAAAAGGGGTGCAAAGCCAGTGGTACATAGAGTGAGAAATATACCCATTGGTACCAGAGAAGCATTGAAGGCTGAATTAGAAAGGTTATGCAAGCAAGATGTCATTGAACCTATTGAAAGCTCGGAGTGGTTATCCCCCATCGTGATTGTCAAAAAACAGGATGGGTCCATTAGAATGTGTGTGGACCTAAGAGACTTAAATTCTAACATTTGGGTGGATCGCCATCCGTTGCCGAACATTGGGGAAATGTTGACTACCATGAAACCGGCAAAGTATTTTACAACGTTAGATTTATCGTCAGCGTATCACCAGGTGCTGCTGGAAGAAGAGAGTAGACATCTAACGTCTTTTGTGACACCCTTAGGAGCCTTCCGGTACAAGAGAATGCCGTTTGGGTTGGCTTCAGCAGCTGCAGTGTTCCAGAGACTGATGCATCATTTATTTGAGGGTCTACAAGGAGTACATTATTTTCAGGATGACATATTGGTGTCAGGAATGTCTCAAGAAGAACATGATGCAAAGTTATTGGGAGTATTACAAGTATTACAACAAAAAGGAATGACCTTAAAAATTGAGAAATGCAAAATCAAGAGAAGTGAAGTAACATATTTGGGTCATCGCATAACTGCTGATGGAATAAAGCCAAAAGACTCATTAGTAGATACCATTTTGAAAATTGCTGATCCCAAGAATAAGGACCAACTGAGGAGTTTCATGGGATTAACTGAATACTACTCGAAGTTTGTTGACCATTATTCAGACAGAACAGAGAGAATGAGAAGTTTAATGTGCAAAGGTGTAAAATTTGAGTGGACTGAAGGTATAAAAAAGGAATTTGAACAAATCAAAATTCTGATCAATAAAGCACCGGTATTAAAATTATTTGATTCAAGCGCAAAAACAAGAATATCTGTGGATGCAAGCAACATAGGACTGGGAGGAGTTCTAGAACAGGTTCAGACTGGAGAAGTTGTTCCAATTGCTTTCGCTTCACGGACATTAAGAGGTGCTGAGAGACATTATTCAACAATTGAAAAAGAAGCTTTGGGGGTTAAATGGATATTGGAACATTTCAAAAGTCTCATTTGGGGCATTCCGGTGGACATTATTACAGATCACAAACCACTTGTACATGTGTTGAATTCAAAAAATCCTCATATGACCTCTCCAAGAATAAGAAGATGGATATTGATCATCATGCAGTTCAATGTGAGGATAAAATATACTCCAGGAAAAAACAATGTGGTAGCGGATTGTTTTTCTCGCCTGCCGTGCGAGAACGTAGCAGAGGTTGGTGATGAAAGTGAAACAGTGATGGAAGAACAAAATATGGACTGTATTATTGCTCAAGTGCATCCCAGTTTTTCAAAGGAGGAATGGATAAGAGCTAGTGAATCTGACCCTGAACAAGAAATGTTGAGAAGAGCCATTGAGAGTGGATGGCAAAACATGGATGACAATACAAAATACTGGGAGAAATTTAAGGATGAGTTATCTAATGACAAAGTTTGTGTTTATCGAGGAGAACGCATCATACCTCCAACGAATTTGAGGAGGAAAATTATGGACATTGCCCATGAAGGTCATGTGGGAAGGATGTTGACAAAGAGAAGAGTAAGAACTGCTTATTGGTGGCCTAACATGTGGAGTGAAATGGAAACTTTGGTCAGAGATTGTACTGCATGTGCAGTGAGTGACAAGAGTAAGTTGAAAATTACAACCCCATTGCAACCAGTGAATATTCCTAGTACAGTATGGACAAAATTAGCCATTGATATAACTGGGCCCTATGAGACATTAGAGTCGAATAAAGTGTTCCTCATAGTATTGGTAGATTATACGTCTAAGTGGGTGGAATGTGGCATTGTTGAGGACTCAGTGTCAGCTATCAAAGTAGTGAAATTTCTGGAAGAAATCTTTAACCGAGAAGGTGAACCACAAGAACTGGTGTCGGACAATGGAACTCAATTTATGTCTGTAGAGATGCAAAAGTTTCTGAAGGACAGAGTTATTAAACATAGCACCACAGCTTTATACCATCCAATGGGAAATGGGTTGGTAGAGAGGATGAATCGTTTTATAAAAGGTATTATTCAGCTAGCCGTGATAAATCAGTTACCCTGGAAAGAGACACTCAAAGAGGCTCTCAATACATACAAAGTCACGCCACACTCAGTCACTGAGGAAATGCCATTCACGTTGATGAGAGGAAGGACACCTACTAATAGACTGAGACCTGCTTGGATGGAGAGAAAAGGAAATAGGGAGATAAATTTGGAAGACATTGTCAGCAAAGTAAAAAGAAAACAAGAAGAGTATAAAAGATATTATGACAAACAAAAACATGTTCAAGAAAGCCAAATTGAATCAGGTGATTGGGTTAGAGTCAAAGAGCCAAACAGGGTGATGAAAGGAGAATCAAGATATCGTCCTCCTCAAAGAGTGAAGGAGTGCTCAAAGAAATCTGTGATATTAGAGGATGGCAAAAAAATGGTCATGCGATGATGTAGTTTTGGCAAAGGAAAATGAGATGAGGAGAAATGAAGGAGAACAAGGCTGGTGTGAGGAAACATTCCGGAATAAGATATCCAAGGATGATATTGAAGAAACAAGAGTAAGATGTAAAGATAATATACAAGAGGAGAAAACCCAAGGTAGACCACAAGAAGTAGGGAGTGACAAATCTTGGGCTATACCAAGACACAGGAGAAGATGTTGGAACCGTAAATCTGACTATGTGTACTATTGAAGATTTGATATTTAATGATTGGATCCAGATAACGAATTACAACCCTGATATAATGAAGATACTGTATCCTTTATTAATATACATAGTTCAAGTTATTATGCACAGTAATGTATATATACGCAACAGCAGTTAGATATAATAAGGGTGTTCTAGTTTTAATGAGTTTTTTTATTTTGTTATTTTGTTAGAAGGGGAGATGTAAGAATAGTCACATTTGATGCATGTGCGTGACATTCTGTTGCTACGACAACATCTTCGTGTATGGTTCCAGAATGTTGATGGAAGCATACACGAAGATGTTGATGGAAGAGGTTGGTCTCTCCGGGGCTCTTACGAATAAACCTGTATGAATCTTGATTCACACAAGATCGGAGTTGTGTGTTGATGCGTCAATGTACACTACAGGGTGGGACAGGGGGTGCAGCTTTCGTAAGAGGAACATACCGGTTGGAGCAATTAAGCGAGTTGACAGCTACTGTCACCTTGGGGTGTTAATTAGCACCTCCTGAGCATATGATGAACTAATGGCACAAACAAAAAGAAAAAAGGGCTTATGCTAGCATACATAACTAGGACGATTGCTCGTGAAACTGCAGGTTACACTGGCAGGCGTCCAGTTATTAGGCAGCAGGTGTCTGTGTGCACGAACCATCCATCCAACATTATTGTAGACAGTTCAGTTGACTCAACAGTCTAAAATAATGTCGGTTTGGCTCTGAAATTACAATTACAAATGAAACGAGAACGTAGGCCACCGGCCGCGGATATTACCTACCTTAGCTGGCACCGGTGCACAGGCCGCCGCCGCCGGCATGGAGCTCGGCCGGCCGGCACTGCAGCTTCACAGGGGGGCCGGCGGGTAGGTGACGCGGCTGCGGGTGTCACAGTATGGTGGCTTAGTCGTGGCAGCTCGAGTTCCTTGCAGCAGGGACTGGGAGCATGCATCAGTGTGTGCAGGCACGGGGCCGGGTGTGACCTGCTACTGGCTTCTGTCTGCGCAAGTGCGCATGCAGGGAAAGACCCAGGTCACGTGCATTTGTGCCCAGGCGGTGGCTCCCTGCGCAAGCGCAGACTGTTCATCCCCATGAGTCAGCACAACAGCAGCACGAGTAGCAGCCCAGGAGGCAGTGCGATGTTCGTGTCACTCACCATTTTTGATTCAAATCATGAACATTGCTGCTGCCTCCTGGCCTGCATGCTGCATCTGCCTGTGCCGCCCACCCGCCTTTCCAGCACTGCAGGCGGCAGCAAATATGTTCGGATATTCGGGGCTAGCCTTTGCTTGTAGCCCTGTGATCTTCATCTGGGGCTACAAGCAAAGGATCCGGGACTATAGCCCCTCTAGCCCATCTAGCGACACCCCTGCCTTCATAAGTGTTCACTCTGTAACCCTTAACCCATCCATCTAAGTTTTTCAAACATTCAGTCACCCAGGTAGCCCAAAGGGTACCATCATGCTTTTTGAGGGTTCTTAAGCTCTTAAGATACTGAAACGGCTCTTCCCATATCTAGCTATCAAAGCTAGCTTCACAGTTTCATACTCCTCTCTGTCTATATCCCCGAACTCCATTACCACATCAGCTGTGGTAATGGAGTTGGCTCCCAGTGGCTGCAAGTGGCTGCAAGGATTAAGTTCAAAACCCTCTGCATCATCCACAAGGCCTTCTGGGGCCTGGGTCCTCAATACCTCCAACTCGCTTTTCCTAAATATCTTCCTTCTCAAGCTCTTCGCTCACCTGCCTCCAACTCCCTCATGGTCAGCCGCTTCTCCAAGCAATGAGTTGGTGGTAGATCTCTCTCCTCGGCTGGCGCTTCCCTCTGGAACAGCCTCCCTACCTCCCTTAAACTTGAGGAGAACCATCTCCGGTTCCGGAAAGACCTCAAAACCTATCTCTTTGCTTCTGCCTTCTCTTCTCTCCTCTGCTGGCCTCCTGGCTGAAACCAGTATTTCACTGGTTACCTGGACACCCTTCTGATTCCTGGCTCAGGGCCCTCTACTGCCAGCGTCACAAACCTGCACTGCCCACCTGGCAACCCCCGCACTCGGGGATTGTTTCTGTATCCCTACAGTCCCCCCACCAGACCTCAATAGCTGATGTCCGCACTTACCCTTGCACTTGCCACTTGCTGCCCGCTATTTATTTTATATATTGTTATCATCTTCTCCCATGTACTGCACTTTCCTTTCCCCCCTTCCCATGCACTTGTGCGATCTGAATGACACCTGGCCTAGTAGGATCGTTGTTTTGCTTTGTCCCCTTGTTCCCCTCTCTTGCCTTGTCGCGCCTTGAAACACTTTTATAGGCACGTTATAAATGCCATCCATATCATATCATATCAGTTGCAACAGGGGGTATCCTAGAAAAAGCCAAGGAATCAACTGATTCCCTGTAATGTCTTGGATCCCATGGTTACACTCAAAAGCAGCCAACCAATCCAAAATATCAAGCTTCACCTCATACATACTTACTGCATCTTTGGGCATGCAAGGCCTCTTAGGACTGGAGGACCTAGAGGACTCTGGGAGGGAACCAGTTTCAAGAGACTACTTTTTCATTTCAAGTGCATGATTCAATTCCATTTCTCTGAGTCTAAGCTCTTGATGCTTGGTTTCAGTTTGAGCTTTGAGTGTTTTAAATTCTAACTCCAGTCTCATCTTTTCAAATGAGACAAATTCAGGACATAGATTTGGACCTGATGGGGTCCCTGTTGTCAAAGGTTGAGGCCTATGAGCAGGTAAAGGTAAGACGGGGCCTACATTCTGAGAACCTTCTGCCTCATCTAACTCATCCACAATATTAGAGCAGGGCTCTGACATATTATCATCCTCATCAACATTATCCACATTTGCTGCAGGTGTGGGGGTTTCAGACCCACTCCCCAGACGTTGGTATTCTAACAACTTTTCTATCAATTCAACCTTTTTGCCTTTTACTGTGAGATTCCAAGCTTTGCACTTATCTCTCAATTGATCAACAGTTAAAGTCACTAGGGTCTCCTGTCTGTAGATTTCCATATCAGACATGATAAAACAATTGCTTTAATAGTGTTGCTTTGCCTTGGGAGGATTATTTGAACAAAAGTAAAAGTAGCACTCAAAATGTAATAAGTATACTTTATCCTTACTGCTGTACACCAGTATTAGGCAGAATCACCTGCAGTACACTTGGGGAACTCTACAGGCAATTAGGACTACAAGTGTAAGCACAATTTCACCTTTGGTACAAGCCTGTACTGCACAGTAAAGTGGTAGTGATGGCTGAGCAACCAGACTTATCTCAAGAGTTTAATTGAGTAGTAGAACAAGTTACACAAAGGACGAAACAATTACAGTGATTCAAGTAAACACTTACTCAAGGTTTCTTGGTAAAGAATATACATTTATTTATTTCAGTTAGAAAACATTACACTCTCATAAGCAGCTCAATATCACACACTAATACACCACAAAATTCCAACCGGTAAGCAAATGAACAAGTTTAGCACCAACATGAAGTGGGACCAAATGGCACTTCAGATATTTAATAAAGGAAGGAAAAGACAAGGTTATAAGACTAGACAGCCCAAATACATTCATAGGCAGGGCAAAGTGTTTAAGTTATTAAATACCACCAGCAATTCTTCTCAATAGGCTTGGGCCAAAGTCAATGGTTCAGAGTCTTTTGTATAGGATAGAACAGTTCTAGTATATAACGGTTAAGTCTTTGCCACAGATTTTTAATGGATTTGGCTAGGTGAAATGTTTGACAAATGTTTAGGGAAGGACAAGCCTGTGTGGTTGAGAAAAGTTTAGCACACTTTCTCTGTGGCCAAAAAGATTTCCGGACCAAGTTTACACAGTACCTTGTCAATGAAGAAAGCTGTAGCTGAGGCAGTTGTTCCTGGCAGTTCAAGCAGATCTTGCTGTTCCTGAGCTTCAGTCGTGGGGACAAGAAGGAGGATGTCGGGAGAGTCCACACGCTGGTTTCCTTCCCTCTAGCTATCCGTTTTTCAACAGAACTGTGATTAAAATGTGACCAGAACAGACAGCTTGCAAGTTGGTTGTTCCTGCCAAACTCTAGGGAAGAAGTTAACCTTGAAGGGCTTCTCTGTCGTCGGATTTTCAGGCAATTCAGACCTGCAGCAGGGCTTCACCTGTCGTCCAGGAGTTGCAGCAGTCCTCTTCCTTCCTCTCCTCTTCGATTCTTTTGTTCCAGTGGTCGATTCTGCTTTCCAAGTCCCAGAGACCTGCTTTTAAACAGTTTTCCCCCATTCATTCCAGCCTAACTGTCACTCACACAGCAGGGTGGCTGTCCTTGCCAGACAGCCAGCCAGCCAATCACACCAGAGTGTATTCAGGTCGCCTAGGAGACTAAGCACAGGGAGTTTTCGGGCACCTCCCTCACATCCTGTCCACCCCAGACACTCAGGCGCCAGAGGAGGGCTTCAATAGTGAAGCCTGCCAAATGCCAATGAACAAAGGGACCAAACCTGGTTTGGCGCACAGAGACAAACACAAGAAGGACCTTTCCTAAAAGAAATGGCGAAAAAAAAATGACCGGAGTCTGTTTTTACAGATAAATCTGCGCTGCCATATTGAAAAACATGGCTGACAAGATTTTTAGCTTCGGGACAAATTACGGTAGTTGATCTAAACCACTGCCACCAGCCATTTAAAGTAGGAAAGGGTAACATTTTACTGTTACATGAGTGTTTTGACTAAGGGGAAGCTAGGCAATCCCTCCAGCACTCTATAGGAAGATAGTGTGTGCTAGGTCAGTAAATGTAAAGAGACTTGTAAAGTCAATTTAACTTTACACGCTCTGGGAGACAGTAGTCAGTACCAGAGAAGGTATTTAAACCTTGAGGAGTTTGAAATACACCCCTGTGCCACTGCACTGAAGGTGCTGTGTGACACACATAAAAAGATGATGCCATGGAGTTGTTTAAAACACCATAATCAAAGAACACAAAAGTAAAACACACGTCAAAATACATGAACGAGTAGGAAAAAAAGGCACACACTCTTTCCAGGTAAAAATAATCAAATCC
Organism: Ambystoma mexicanum; assembly: GCF_040938575.1. NCBI lineage: Eukaryota > Metazoa > Chordata > Amphibia > Caudata > Ambystomatidae > Ambystoma > Ambystoma mexicanum. The sequence continues at coordinate 369,418,233 of NC_090932.1, read as the reverse complement.
TAGAAATCCAGCAAAGTTGCTGGGGGTCTCAAAAGGTAAGGGAAATTAGCACATATTAAGAATTCTGCCTAACAGGCAGAAAACACAAACCCCTTTAATGTTGCACCCAGTGGCACGGCGGTTCCATTCCAAGGCACTTCAGTGGTGGGGAAACCCCTTCTCATTCCCGGGACCAAATAATTATCCTGACTAGGACAACACACAGAGAGAACTGGCGTGTGCAGTCCTATCGATGACCTTAACCCAGAAGAGGAAACCGTGTTGGGGGCAGAGATAGGAAACAAGCAATTGATCATTATGGTGGATTTGGGCACTGAGAAATCATGCATCAGTGAAGGTGACTTCCCGTTATCTGGCTAAACCCTCGACACACAGGGATTCTCTGGGGCTATTTCTACGGTTCCGTATACAAAAGATTTGGATGTAAAGGTGGGAGGAAGGGTAGTTCATGCTCCCCTACTGTATTCTGAGAGCTCTCCTGTCAACCTGCTCGGCAGGGATCTGCCTAACAAGTTGAACACGAAAATGTCATTCACAGACAGGGGCATTGTCTGCACCATACCAGGAATGTGCACAATGAGGGCGATGCTCATAATACACGCCATGATATGTGACATAGTAGTGCGAGGCATACCCGTTGACCCAGACATGTTCATCTTTGGCATAACAGTGCTTCTCGAAGCAGTGCCACAAATATCCTAAGTCTGCAGGAGAGTCCCAACTTATTTCATTTTGTGCCCCATAGTGTCGCCAGAATTGGTAGCAGGCACAATGTTATACCTAGATCAAAAGGGTTGTTAGTGTCTGAAAAAAGAGTAATTGTTCTTGGAACAGACGGCCAAGGTTGCCAGTGGCATACTGTATTGTGCATTGACCCCACCATACCCCTCAAGAAAGTGACAGATGCAGAACCCTTTAAAGACAATGACAATGACGGGGGATAGTACTTGAGGTATGTATCCCCTGTGAAGTAATGGTGCGGTACAGAAGAGTGCAATGCCCCCCAATGGCAGTTGTCACACTGCCTCCTCTCATCCAAGCTGACCTAGAGTATGTGCCAGCACAATTGTGAACAACCAACCCGCATGACGTAGGGCTATTGAAGGAAGTGACCCCAGTGCAGATCACACTAGAACCTGGAGTGGTATTACCCCAAGCGAAACAGTACGCACTATCAAGGGAGGACGAAGAGGGGAAAAAAGCCACAACACAGGCTCTACTCCAACAAGGTATCATAGTGCCCTCCACCTCATCTTGCAATACTGCCATATACCCTGTCAAAAAGGCAATGGGGGTAATTGGAGAATTAGCCAGGATCTCGGTCCCTATAATGATGTAGTACAGAAAGAATTTCCTTTAGTGCCGAACCTGGCCACCATTTTATGTAGCATCCCCAAGGAAACAACGCACTTCACAGTGATTTACTTAAAAAATGCCTTCTTTCCAATACCCTACACCCTGACTGTTAGTACCTCACAGCATTTTCTTAAAGCACTATGACCACACTCATTTACCACAAGGGTATTGCGAGAGCCCAAGCATATTCAACAGGATATTACATGAAGACTTAGGCCATATCCATGTGCCTAGCACATTCATCCAATATGTGAACAATGTATTAGTTTGCAGTGACAGTGAGTGAAACTGTCACAATGATTCCATCACCCTCCTGCTACAGTTGGCCTGCGAGGGGTACAAGGTAGACAAGGCCAAACTCCAGTATTGTTGCCAGCTTGAGGTGCTTTACCTGGGACAGCTCATCTTAGAAGACAGCAAAAGGATACTACCAGACAGAGCAGCAACTGTGTGTGCAACTCTTAAACCTGTGACAGTAAAAGACATGCAGAAATTCCTGAGTTTGTTTAATTATTTAAGGACATAGATTTTGGGCTATGCAGCATACACAAGACCGCTTTTACAGGTTCCCAAGGAGGCACGAAAAGTCAACCATAAATTAGAATGGACAGCAGACATGGTACAGAATTTTTATGAGTTAAAAGAACTGATTTCCACAGCCCCAGTTCTTTCCACCCCAGATTACACGCACAAATTCTATATCTTTTCAAACTGAAATGGCACACTCGTTACTGCCGTGCTAACACAGAAAAGGTCAATGCGCCACAAGCCATTGGCCTAATACAGAGGTGCACAGAATTCAGTTATACAAGGGCAATTTGTATGCGAACAAGCTCTTGCAGCAGCTGCCTTCGCCATTGAAAAGAGCTTCCCAATTGTCATTAGATGCTCAGTAACATTCTATGTGGAGCACTGAGTATTTGCGATCTTGGAAGATTCGGTCTCTATAGCTATGCCCTTACAAAGGTGGCTCTCAACATCCTTATGACGTCAAAACGTGATTTGAATTGGGGACCACACCACGCTTGCCTGCATTGACTAATAACTGTCTTTGGTGTATCAGCTTTAGGTTGTTTTAAATTCCCTCTTTCAACCTAAGAAGAACATGAGAAAATAGGAGCAACTCAGCTTTCAGTAATTGAATTGGAATTATATGTTATGTGATGGAATATTATTATTGTTGCCTCATTTCCTGTTCTGAACAAATAGCATCATTGGACCTAAGTGCTCAGTTGAAATGTTATTGTATGTGATGTGATTTAGCATTCTTGTTTCATTCCCTGTTTTAAACAGACAGTACTGTCGAACTGCTCAATCAACCAAATTTGCTGGTTTCTGCGTACAAAGCTAAGACACTGCCTTTGTAAATTAAGGGAACTTGGCAAATATTTTCCAATCAACAATTTTAATTTTCTTACTGTTCTGTATATTTATATATGTATATATATATATAGTATACAGTTTTCTTACACATTCTATTCACTTTCTTTTACTTTCCTTAAGTTTTCTGCAACCCTCATCTTCTAGTTGTGGTTCCAGACACTACCATCACTGGGTCTCCTTCGTGATCTCCCTTCCTCAATACTACCACTTATTATTTGCATTGTATCTACACTCATTATACATACATTTGTTTTGGATTTTATTATTACTTTGAAATGTGCATGTTGTTCCATGAGCTATATCTCGAATACTCCAATGTATTATAGTAATAAACTAACATTTATGTTCCACTCTGAACACATTTCAATGGTCTGTATGACTGTTTTTTGGAGACAGTTACCACTTTGAACGATATCATATTATTGATTGATGCGACTAGGTTCTTAGTTAATAACCACATTAGTATCAGCATTGGCAACAGCATTTCTCTTTTTGTGTTTCTGGGACCCCAATGTGGGCACACCGTGTACACTCACTGACAGTGGCAAATGACATGAAGAAGGTATCAAAAACAAAAAACATGTAAGCCACCCTGGTGCAGATAACCAACAGAATCAAACACTGTACAAAAAGCTACCTCATTGGGTTACAAATAAACAGTCATTCATGTGAACACATGAACATATCTGTCCAACCAGACATGCATTAAGTGTGACAAACATGTCGTGTGCAGTCAATGCACACAAAAGGCCAGAATTGAGTCACTGTAGACTACATCATGAAGCACTGCATCGTAGGATGAGGATACATGTCAATGAATGTTTGTTGTACATGTTCAACAGTGGAATGGCTGGGCATGTCATGTAAGTGGAGAAGGGAGTGGATTGGGAAGTGGCACAGGTCAAAGAGTACTGTGCACAGGGCGTACACCTGCATGGCAAGGTATCAAAAGTGTGGAAAGGTGGAGTGGAAGGGTGGCAGTAATGAGACATAATCATGGTCAGTGAGGCAAGTGTTGGAGTACAAAATTACACAGAGTGCAGATGCACAGTGAATGCATGCCATCAATCAGTAATGTGCATTCAGACTGAATGAAACACTGCCAATGGGTAAAGTGTGAATAGTGCTGCATAATCCCTGCCAATGATGGGGGCACTTATCTAAGTGCATCCACCAAAGCAATGCACACACAGTAAAGTGTAAATGCACATACACATTCATGCATGTGTAGAGACACACATCTGCACAGACATTTACCGTGACAAAAGGTTTACCCTCCAGTTTGTCAAGATGTGTACTGCATGCAAATAGCAAGGTGACCCAGAACACTGACACAACATCTGTGACAGTGCACATGCGGAGCTACTGACTGAGCTGGCATGATGTGATTCCCTCATCACCTCCATCAGGAACTGTGCCTCCACATGTGTGAGAGAAGGGCCACTGCCTGGCAGAGGGCACAAGGACTAGGAATGTGAACTGGTGCATGTTGGACTTCCCATGTAGTGCAGTCACTGCATGATTCTGGAGCACTGCAACAACATGGGACATTGCATTACAACAGCCATAGTTCACAATTATGCATACAGCAGACATGCGTCAATACACCCAACACACAATGTTACCAGCACATGCCATCCTGTTGACCATGATTCAACCAGACCAGTTAATGAGACTGTGCATGGTTGCTTGTTCACAGCTGCATCCATCATGCCCTTGAGAGGTCAACTGCACATCTCAAAGGAGAAAACAAAAGAGAAAGAAAATCAACTTTGGAAAGGGCAAAACAAAAACACATGCCAACATCCGGACGTGGCCAATAGAAGAAATATCAAAAAAGTGTCCATGCCCAATCAAGGGGACACAAAAAACAAGAAACATTATGGCCGTGGACAACAAATAAAACAGAAATATCCTTCATGGACCGGAGGGGTTGGAAGGGGGCATGTCAATGTCCACATGAGTGGACCATAAATTAGACCCCAACAAAAAACTCCATGGGCTCATGGACCTTACAGCAACGGTGGACCAGGAGGCTGATATGTGCTGGGACACCCGTCCTGTGGTGTTGGAGCCTCACTATGCAGTGCCAAGGCCTGGTCTTCACTGGCCACGGACAGCCATGACAATGTGAAATGCACCAGCAGAGTGGATGCATTTCCTCACGGATGGCTGCAGAGTCTGTATGCAGGCTCACCTGTGATGCATTGAGTTGTTCTGAGAGTAACTGCCTGAAGGCATCCATCTCATCATGGATCAGTGTCATAGTGGCTGAGAATTCCCCATCGGTAGCTGTCCTCATGACCAACATCTCACGCCTCAGGGCTTCACAGTGTGCTTGCAGATCAGCCCATCAGTCCTTGATGTTGGCCTCCATGCGCAGTCTGTGGGAGCGTCATGAGGACCGCATGACCTGCAGCTGTTGCTCTACCTGGGCCGCTGGTGGGGTCATGGACTTGGTCATATTATCCATCCCCCCAGATATTTTTCCAACACATTCCCATGTTGGGGTCTCCCCAGCCTGCACACGTCCCCAAGGCAGCCCGATGCAAGGGACCCTGGCCGTTTCTGTGGTGCCCCTGTCATTGGATGCAGATCTGAAACCCTCCCTTGGACATCAGCCCCAGCACCTGAAGCCCAATCATGGGAGGGTGGCCTTGCAGCCGTAACCACTGCAGATGGGGGGACAACCACTGATTGGCCTTGTGAAGCCAGCTGACCTGCCATAGACCCATGGGCCCCATCTGACCTGCCCATTGGGCCACTCACCTTCACCCTCTTTGAGGTATACACATCAGGTTCAGCATTAAAGCCAGCTGAGACAGAAGAGTCTGAAAAGTCTGCAGTACGATTGAGGATGGTCTGGAGCACCAGTGGGTTCTCACGGCCTACCACACCATGTCCCCCACTGGTGGTCTGATGCACCATTAACTCTTCCTCCACCTCTTCCTTTGCATCTGGTGAATAGTCACCTGCACACGTACATAGAAAGACAGATTGAGCCATGTTCAAAGAGAAAGAAATGCATATATGCCTCAAGATGCACTCAAAGCACAAATGGCAGGAACACACCCATCATTGTGCATTCACACACTTTGTTCAGTAAGCAACAGATGCATGACTTTCGCTGACAAGTGCCCCCCATCCATCATGTCCATGGGAGCAGTGCACACATGAGAAAGACACTGAATCCTGAGAAAGACACTGACTCCTGACAGAGTTCGGAGGGTTTGAAAGCTACAGTGCTTTGCTATAACCACCAGTGGGTGGCAAGAGAATACTCAGTTCTACGAGAGGGTATGCTTTGATTGCAGTGTCTAGTCCTGAAGAGGGACATTGCTCCAAAATGCATTGGCTTCTGTACTGCATAATGCATTCGAAAAGATGAAAAAATATGGACTGAGTTTATTCATTGTACTTTGCAGAGAATATTATCGTGATATCAAGGGATGCATTAATAGAGATCAAATATTATGAACGTTTGAGTACTTATTAACTGTGCACATCAGGTTGGACCAGGGGTATCCCTGATCCTTTTTGTTAGCAGTGGACACATTGCCATTCAACAGTGGCGTAAACCAACAATGAGGGGCCATGCAACTGTCGAGTCACCACGCATGCTAGGGGAAAGGTAATGCACGTGTGGCACTCAAATGTTCAATAACATCACATGGCAACAGCCAGACATCCATATCCACAGACAACAGCACAGTCAACACATGACACACTAATCAGGTCTGGGACAGGGAACTGGATGCTGGACACAATGAGAACCTACAGCAAAGTGTGGAAAGGGAAAAATCCCATGAGTAGGCACAGCCAAATTTGGGCCTTCTAGTCAAGGAACGATAAGTGCTGAGAGACAGATAGTGGATTGAGTGATGTAAACAAGGTCCACTGAGCCACAAGACCATGAGGGGAGTGGCCCCATGGAGTGGGGCCAGAGTGGGGCACGATTAGAGGGAGCAGGTGTCACAATGAGTTGGCTCTCTGTGTCACTGGAATTGAGTCACTGTGGATGTGGTCTGTAGACACTTATACAACTTCACTCTGGGAACACCACAAGGTGCATTGACAGACAGCTCAGATATGCATCGTGACAAGGCAACACATAGGAGCAGGTGACAAATAGAACATGCAACTTTGCATGACATTGTGTGAAAGTTAAACTTTGTCTGCATGCACCTGTCTAGCAGTGCAGAGTGACACACAACAAGAATGCTGCACTCAACAGTACATGTAGGTGTCTCGTGGTGGCCATGTACTGGCGTAGCACTCTTTGGGGTAAGCTTATGGCCCTTTAGTAACGTGCATTCAATGGATGTGGTTGCAGAATAACTCTGAGTCCAAATAATCGACCCAACTCAAGAAGATGGTAACAATACAGTTTTATTAGTAATTATCTAAAACAAGGAGGTTACAACAGACATATTTTCTCATAAAAATATCCTTACATGCAAAATATACGTCAGAAGTGACATCATACTACATGGCAAATAATAGAAAACCTATCAAGGGTTAGATTGGTTAAAGGAAACATCTAAATATACTTTCCATAGGGACTAAGATTGTGATTGGCTGCCCACTGTCAGGTGGACAATTTATGCCTACCTCTAAAACATGTCATCTTCAACACTATTAAGTACACAGTTTATCATTGGTTCTCAAACTATAAGGCCCTTTGTTATAGAGCCCCCTACAATTGGTTGACATGCTCGTGCCATGTCTGCAACATTCGGTATACTTAGCAGCACATAAGCTCAGACCCAGGTGCCAGGAGGTGTACTTAACTTTCTCCCCACCCGTTTTGCCCAACATCTCTCATCACCCATGACTTCTGCCATGAAGATTGTCTTTGAACTTGGCCTTGCAATGTTTCCTTGTCTGTGGGAATATATGGGACTGCAGGCACTCGCTATTGTTCTAGGACTCCAAGCTCAACTGTACTTCCATCCTTTCCTCACGTGACAGGAGACCACGATTTGGTCCATTTTGAAGCATTTAAATGTCTTCAAAGAATAAAACTTGGCACTCCTGTTCTTTCTTTGCACCTTAACAGGGGATGATTCATCTTTCGCACGTTTACTGCTTTCAAGAATAGACAACCGACCTTGGCTGCTTCAGTTTTGATACCAGGCCAGGTAGGCATGTCATGTAAATGGTCCTCTATATTCCCCCCTTTGGTCGAGTCCTCAACCACATCCTCAATTGTCTCCACATCTTGATATTTTCTCTAGAAGAAGTGGTTCTCCGGAGTCTAGATCTTCATCATACCCATCTGTGTGATGGCTGATTTGACATGCTCATCTACACTCCAGATCATATAGTTGCATTGTCCATTCGGATTACAATAGACCCATCTTCCCAGGTACTTCTTATGATTCTTCGGATACAGGAACTTTGTTTCTTCGGTGCTACGATGCTGGCCTCTATATATTTTCTGACATCTTAATCTGTCAATTCCTTGGGTCCAAATCCAGATTCGACATCTATAATGATCTTCATTCCTACCTCCTTCTTTGCTGTTTTCTTGCATTGGGCAATCGTTATCCTGATCACACAGAATCCAAACATCACTATCACCAATACCGCTCCAAGAATCTTGAATATGTTTTCCGACCACTGCGGAATCCATGAGAATAGGGAAGTAAACCAACTGTCATCCTTAATGTCCTCTGCCTCGTCTTCCATCTTATTATGCCGGTTTGTTAACAACGTATGGCGTCTGTCAAGGTCACATTCTTGTCATCATGAGAAGGTATTAACGTGAAACATGAAGGCCCAATTTTGGTGTAAACTCCTCCTTCCATCGCTGTGATCATATAAAAGACATAGCTGTTCTGCAGGTTCATCAGTCGTATGGCCCTCAGCTCTTCCTTGATAGCATTGAATCCCTTTATGACGGCATTGATTGTCTGCAGAAGCTCCCAACTCATAATCTGCAGCCACTTGGCGTTGCCCATCATTTTGATCCCTGGCATCAATATAGTCGTAAATATTGAGGCAGTCTTGCTGAACAACCTGTGTTCATTAGGAATGGAGTCATATGCTGCTCTTGATTTTGCTGAGAAATAATTCCCTCTTCTGGTCCGATTGAGAAGTTCAAGCAATGTTCTTTTTCTCAAATGTGTATCCTCTTTTGGAAATTCTCCAATCTTCAGGTCACTATTAGGAATCACTCATGCTGGAACATGGATGAGCACCAAGGAGCATACTTCACCCCAATCCTTGGGCAACGTCATGTAGGCCATAGACCCACAAGCCCAATATCGATCCATAAGGACGGCTGTACCTTCTCCCATCCTAGAAACATCAACTGTAGTTCTGTATTCCTTGTTATCTCCCACATGATTCTTTCCGTGTCTTCGGAAGCACAATGTTGCATTAGCCAATGGGATTAAAACCATTGGGCTTCATTCATCTTTTAACCCTGACAGTAGTTTGGCATGTTTAGCCCATGACTTCAAACACCCATAGTTCACACTTTGGACCTCTTGTACCTATTCTGGCTTCAGTAGATGAGCTGCACAGGACATCATTCCTTCTTCCCAACCCTTGATGTGATATGATTTATTTATTTGTATCATGCTCGTACACAAATGTTTCATAGCGCGGCCAGGCTAAGGAAGGGGAACAAGGGAGAAACAAAAACAATGATTTTACTAGGCCCAATGATGTTGAGAACACGCAAGTGGATAGAAAGGGGAAAAAGGGGGAAAGTGCGTGGAAGGAGGAGAAGTTGAAAGTGCAGAACAGAGGAGTGAACATAAATAAATAATATGTAAAATAAATAAATAAATAAATAAATAAATAGATAAATAAATAAAGGCGATGAACAATGTAAGTGCACCCAGCATGTGGCAAGTGCTAGATTAGTCAGATAGAGTGTATCGGATAAGTGCAGAAGAAAAGTGGAAAGGGGACTGTATGGTTACAGATACAGGTCCCAATGCAGCGGTGGCCCGCAGGCAGTGCAGGAAGGTGGCAGGGTGAGCAGGTACCTGGGCCCGAAGGACAGAGGGTGGCCAGGTGCACAGTGCAGAGAGAGAAAACAAATCTGCAAGGGAGAAGAGGAGCAAAGGCAGAAGCGAAGGGGAGGGTATTGAGGTGCTTCCGGAACCCAAGATGGTTCTCCTCAAGTTTCAAGGTGGCCGGAAGGCTGTTCCAAATGGAGGCTCCAGCCAAAGAAAGAGATCTACCCCCATCGTAAAGTGGCACAACTTCCCTGAAATTGTCCACTAGTCATACATGCTGCAAGATGACTGAGGCACCTTGCATCGTGTTCTGGGACTTCTATGGCGATGAAAGTTTGCACTGTATTCATGGCATAGGGGATGAGAGAGCAGACGTAGCAACTCTCCTTAAATTTTTTCTTCCCCACTTTTCTCATTTGCAGGTACCACATGTTATTCCCCAAGTGTGCTGCATTATAGGTAATCTGTATTTATCCTCTCACTATCTCTCACTATCTTCCTCTGCCTCTCTCTTGTGTCTTTTAGAAGCCATGTACCATTCATGAAGTGTATCAAAAGAAGTTCCCATGGCAGGAAGAACCAGAGGGACATCGCCAACAGTGGAACTGCTAACATAATAAAGACTGTGAAAGATGAGGAACAGAAAGACAAAGAGAACAATCATACAAACATATATTATGCATAAGAACATAGGCATCCATCTCTCATGCCATCCTACTATTCGTTGCACTTGCTCCTCTCGTAGAACCATGCCACTTTCTTCTTTAATCATGTTGAATACAATCATCAAATTTCTTTCTGCTTTCAACTGTAAATTCTGCTTGATAATAGCAATAAGAAGCCATTTTATCATCGGGCCATTTTTAGGGTCCAGTAAGAAAATGTGAATATCAGCGTCTCTTCTCACAAGAACAGGTTAAGCCTGACGTATAAACACAAAGAGAGCAAGCACACGCTGATGAACATCCCTATCAGTAAGTTCTGTATGTTTAACTGCTTAGAACAGGTATTCTCCAAGAAATTAATCTGGATACTGATCTCTTTTCCAATTTCTAATCAAGAACTAACGTTTAGGCATAACTCTAATGCTTCAATGTATTTCTTTTTTTTTTTTAAACATGTTTATTTTAAACAGGCAGGTTATGACAATACAAAGCTTAATCACTTGCGACATGAAGCATAAAGCAATACCACTTGACACTCTTCCCACCCCACACTCAGGTCTTAAGTTCCGTCTTCCCGCCCCCTCTGGGGATCTCCATCTTGAACAGTTCTCCTGGCCAGTTGGGGCTTGAATGTCAGGGCCAGGAACCTTTGGTCAAAGTCCAAAACCGGACCCCAGATGTTGTGAAAGCAATGTAGAATGCCTGCCCCGGCAGCCGTCACCTTCTCAGCGATCAAGATGTCCCAGACTTTCATCCACTAGAAAGGCATGAGTGGGCCTTCTGTCGTTTTCCAGGTGCGGGCTATCACGTTCCTGCCCGCCAGTAAGCACTGGGATAATAGTTTGGCCTTAGGACTGTAGGGTATTTTGTGTATATTTGGGGCCTAGCGGTATTTTCTTACCACCAAAAATAAAGTAATTCAGCAATAATCATTCCTTGCATTGAGATTGGGTTTGGTATTATAGTAATACAGTGGCTATGCATTATTTCAGTACACAGACGCATTTAGTTTGTATGCATTTCGTTGTGGTATAGTGATGAGCATAATTTCTTTGTTTTATTCGTGGCCCCAACATACAAAACCCCTTTCTTTTGTTTAGACTGTTCTTATGATCTCTAGAGGCCTCAGGCTTCTACATTATTCAAGAACACCACATTTTCATATGGAATGCCATTATTTGGCTGTTATCACTGATTTATCTACACCAGTGAGCTATGCTTCCATAAAGTATTTATAATAACATGGTATAATCACAAATTTATTTACATTAGTGAAACTATTTCCAGAGGCCTCTCTTTCTGCTGACTCATATGCGTCCAGCAAACTATTTCATATGTTCCACTCAGAAAACACACACACATATATACACAGAGTGGAACCACGCACACGGCTATTTATAATTGCTCATAACATTACTTTATCTGCATAGAAACTTGGCGCTTTAAGCATCATTCCCTCTATGGCATAATATTTCTTTTAGACACCAAATGAAACAGAAACAAGAATACTCTTAGGGAGACTGTGTTATCACAATTTCATTTTAAAATGATACATTACCATTCGTGAGACAATCCTCTCTGAAATAAAAACATGAGAAAAACAAAATGCAAGAACACTACGAATTTCATTTCATATTTGCACAAGAGAGAGAAAAATTACATTGTTTGTTTTGCCTTCAGCTGGCAACATTAAAATGTGTCATTTGAACACAGTGAAAAGCTATTGATACACTGCCTATCTAAAATAGGTCTCATGCACAAACCGCACCCTCACTTTCATACAAGATAATTACCAGCGAATTGTAGCTGTTTAGCACGCGAACTCCCTGGACTGGTCACTTTCTTTAAATGGCTCAAGGCTTTCCTTCAAAGCACCCCAGCGAGGACATGCAGTTCTGATCTGCGGTCTCTCAAGCCGGTGCTTATTGACTGGAATCTCCAGGCTGAGAAAGTCAGCGATGGACTGGGACGATACCTCTCAATCGGGAAACCCCATAGAAACTCCAGCCAAGTCTTCCCCGGAGCTGTGCAAAATGTCCTCTGCCTTTCCTTTTCCCCGAAGTGTACCAAGAGACCTCTGTTACAGCCCTTAAGGTGACGTGTCACCAATGAAAATGCACAATAATCTATCCTCCTCTTTTAACAATGGCTTGGCTATACGGTTTACAAACTGTATCTACTCATTTCCTGGCATGCAGATTTCGCATCCAGCTAACACAGTGCACAGAGAAGAAAAAAAATGAATCCAAGTGCACGTTTAAAATGACTTTCAGAGCCTGTTTTTTCCACCTCATTTTGCACTGGAGAACACATTATGATGTTAATAAGTTACTTTCATGTTAGTACTGTTAATTATATTAGTTCATTAATCCTCTAATGTGTCTCCTGCAACAGAGGCATTTCAGGAGAAAAAAAAATGGTGCAATTGCTTGTACCACATTATAGCAATACATTGACCTCATGCAGTGGTGCAGCACTCCAAAAACACGCTAAATAATCCTACACATCCCCTCCTTTTTTCTGAGAATTTTAGCAGTGGTCCAAGCCATAATTGGAAGAAATCCAACTTGCTCCCTTTCTTCTTTTTTAAAATGTGTGCGTGTTGGGATATCTTTCTCTCCCCGTTGTAGCCACTAACATGAGCAACATCTTCATTTTTACTGATAAAACAATTAACCATCCTCCCATTATCAGCATCAGTACAGCTAAACCCACTATAGAGCGTTCCCCCCAGGTTCCCTAATTAAATCTTTCCACTTCTATTATACCCAGGTTACTAACCGTAAAGTTGTTCTTTCTTAGATTCATTTTCACTACGTTTTTGTCTTTATGATTCTATAAGAATTCTAGGTCCGGGTCTATTGGAAATGCATCCCTTTGAAAAAATTCAATATTTTCTACTTGGCTTTCCCAAATGTCATTCGTAACATGAAACAATGTTAACCCTCCAATCGACACAATTGTATCCTTTGGAACCTGTAAGTAAAAGACATTATATTTCACCTGTTTAACCACATATGTTCCATGATTTAAGTGTACTACTGTCAGGTTTTTTAAACAGGTGCTGATCAAACATTTACCTTTGACCATTTTAGCCTGTGCTAATTCTTCACTCCCCATATTGCTAATGATCATTTCACATCCTTCTGATATACTTAGGTCAGATTTCAAACCACAAATAGCGTCTGTAGCATCAGGAACAAACGGTTTACCTGGGCACATATAATTTTGTTCTTTAAATTTGACACACGTTTCCAAGTTTGTTATCAAGTAAACTTCAGGCTCCCATGACTGAAATGCCACCACTTCTGGAGTCTTAATCTTAATAAATGTGTCCTCTTGCCAAAATCTCACATTGTGTACCCACTTGGTTTGATAAATAATTTCAGGAGCTACATATGGGATGTATAGTAAGAACCCAATTTCCAGCCTATCCAAGTCCACATATAATGGCATTGGATTACCCATTTCAAATGCAATTTTTACCTCTATCACATCAATCTCCCTCCTAGTCACCCTTTCTATCATTTGTTGAATAATATCCTGTGAAACAAAGTACAATGGTATATGTCCTTGAATCAATTGTGAAATTGCAGTTTGAACTTCTCTCATATAATTCGTTAATAGTCTATCAACAGGACTCATTATATTCAAAATCTCACTAAGTGTTCTGTCATGCTTAATAATCAGCTTAGTTGCCCGTTGCATCACATCCGCTTGTTCATTCAATATGATCGCAGTTTCATTTATGAACCTTACTTGTTCATCCAATCCCCCTCTAATGCCATCTAATATTTTTTGTATTATTTCTAGGTCAACACTCAATTGTTGTGCTTTAGAACTCAGCGTCCCTACTGAAATGGCATTGGCTGTTGATATCGTGGTACCTATTATGGCTCCAACTATAGACATTACCAATGAGATCGCAAGCATCACTGCACCTCTTTTTCCTCTCCTCTTCTTAATATCTGCTGAATTCACAAATGTTTTCTCCAATTGCATCAATATATCTCTTATTGACTGCTTAGCGCCCTCTTTTCTTATTTCCAGCCACTGTTTAGTCTGCTCAGCTTTAATTCCAGTGTTGTTAAAATGTTGTTCTATCAAAATATTAGGATTCAATGGTATATGAATGTTCTGGAAAATCATCCTTCTATCACTCATGATGAATCCTGGTGCTTCTTCTACCGCAATACCAGATGCTGGTCCAGGTTCAATGACAACCTGTGCTTCTGAATTTTTGAAGTTCCCTCCGAACATCAACATAATTATCCATATTGTCGGTGTCATCTTCAATGCTGATCGCTTTGCAGCCTTGATCTTCGCCCCCTTCCGGGGCTTCTCGGGAATCCGTCCACATGGGCTCCAGGACTCCATCGTCTCCCGTGGCCTCTGGTCCTGTGTCCTCCAAGTACAGATATGTTAATATTCTAAATCAAATAGAAAAGAAATAAATTAAGTACATAGCACAATACTAACTTCACCTTTTTGCCAAAAATAAAACATGCTTTGTAAAATATTTCGCCCTTTTTCCTCTTGCTTTCTGAAATTAAACATAGGTTAAAGACAAAACAACATATATAAAACAGCATTCAATATTTAATACATTTTCACACCAATTCCATACATTTTAGCTTCCATTTTTTTTATATATATATTTACATATATTACAGTGTTTATGTGCCATTATCATAATCAACCATCTTTATTTAACTTCTCTGCCACTACTATTGACTAGACCCATTCACTTTACCTTTCTATGTTCAAGGGACTTTATCTGCTTCTACACGCTCAAGTTGTTTAATCTCATGTTTAGGGTGACATGGTTTCATTTGATTTACGTGAACAAACTGCTCTGCTGCTGTTTCACCTTCAGTCTTCAAAATTTTATAGACCACAGGAGAGACCTTATCTATAATTCGATATGGCCCCTGCCAGGCTGCTAGAAATTTGGAATTTTTCTGTTTACCTTTTCCAAAATTAAATTTATACACCTGATCGCCCACACAATATTCCTTTACTGACGTCTTTTTATCATAATATGACTTTGCACTGTCAGCAGCTCTTTCTAAAATTTTCTGTACAAGAGCAAATGCATGTTGTAAATGCTTCCTCAGTTCATCAATGTATTCATGAACTGTGGATGCGCTCACAAGTGTTTGCTCATGTGTCCTGTATAGCAGGTGTTGTGGTAACACCATTTTCCTACCTGTCAAAACTCCATGAGGGCTAATACCTGTTGCTTTGGCAGGAGTTGATCTGATTGCCATCAGAACCAAAGGTAAGCGTAAATCCCAGCTGGAACCTGCTTCTGCCACGGATTTCTTTAAAATGTCCACAACAGACCTATTGCTGTGTTCAATTCCACCTGAAGAAGCCGCCCGATATGCGATATGTAGCTTTCTCTTCACACCCAATATTTGCCATACCTTACTCATTAGAGCACTTGTAAAATGACTTCCTCTGTCTGATTATATTCTTTGTGGCAACCCAAATCTTGAAAACACATGGTTCACCAGCAATGTGGCTGCTGTTTGCGCACTACAGTCTGGTGCAGGAATACTCTCAATCCACTTCGACATCAAACACACCACACTTAAAATATAACGGTTCCCTCTGCTCGACCTCTTTACAGGCCCTACATAGTCTATTTGCAAATCTGACCATGGAAGAGTTAGGCCTCTTTTCATTAATAGAGCTCTATGCATTGGTGAAGCAGGTTTAAATTGGGCACATACTAGACATCCTCTAGTATATAATTCTACATCTTGGGACATATGTGGCCAATAAGCATAATCTTTTAGTATTTCCATTGTTTTCTGTGAGCCTCTGTGGCCTGCAGTTATAGCGTCATGCGCATGGTGTAGCATTAACCCTCTGAATGAAAGGGGTACCACCCACTGTATTTGTCCTGTTATGGGCTCTCTAGTCATGAGTCCATCTTGTAGTCTTTTTCGTTTTTTATTCTTTAATAGCACCCTTAACACTTCTTTTCCCATATAATCATTTTCTGTTAAAGGTTTTTGTTCAGGATCTATCAAATGATTATAATGGATTCCCAAAATTCGATCATTCTTTTGTGCCTCAATCAGATCTTGATCTGGTGTATCATAACTCCACTGTAGCACTGGTTGATCTGTTTCCTTTGTCGCTTTAGAACGTGTTACTGCATCAATTTGTATTTCACCCAGTAAATGTTCAATAGGTAGCAATTCTCCCATCACAGCCCCAATTTTAGTCAGGCGATCTGCCTTATCATTTCCCTCCTTATCCTCTCCTGGAGATTTCAAATGCCCACGAACTTTCCTCCAGTATATTGTTAAATCATTTTCTGACACCAATTTGTCTATGGCTTGTATCATTTTTCCATGTTTAAGTGGCTTTTTATTGTATGTAATCATGCCTCTCGCTTTCCAGCCAGGTAAATATTCCACAAAGCTATTTTGTGCGTAATCAGAATCAGTCACCAGGACAATGTCACTGAATTTATTATCAACTGCAGTAGCAATTGCTTTATAAATGGCTGCCAATTCCGCTACCTGACTGCTCCTAGCACCAATTCTCATCCCTATACTCGGGACACCTTCACACTTCAACCATACATTCCCTATTCCTGACACTAATTGTTTATCACTGTCATTTTCAATGTGAAAGGCACAACCATCAACATATACAG
Source organism: Ambystoma mexicanum (assembly GCF_040938575.1). Lineage (NCBI taxonomy): Eukaryota > Metazoa > Chordata > Amphibia > Caudata > Ambystomatidae > Ambystoma > Ambystoma mexicanum. Next base: position 369,401,179 of record NC_090932.1, on the reverse strand, counting down.
TTGGCAAGTCTTTGCATGTTTTTTCATCAAAAGCTTTATGTGGTGATTGTTCAAATTCCTGCCAATTAGGTTCCACTTCTATTTCATTTGATACTGGTTCAGCTGCACATTCATGTAAATCTGCTAAACCTTGAGCAATTGGGCTTTTTTTATTTTGGCCATATCTCACTTCTACAGGAAAACCCTGTAATGCTAGTGTCCATGAAGTGATTCTGGACTGCGCTAGATTACCTGACCTAATTGTTTTACTCTCTAAAAACTGCAAAGGTTGATGATTCGTCTCAATAATCACCTTTTCTCCCTGAACAATGGGGCGGAAATGTTGTAGCGCCCACACAGTGGTTAATAGGGCCTTTTCACATTCATTGAATTTAATTTCAGCTTGGGAAAATGCCTTACTTGCATACGCAATGGTTTTGTGATTCAAATCATGTTTTTGTGATAACACTGCTGACATACAATGTTCAGAGAAACCTATTTCTATAAAGAAATCCCTGTCCTTTATGGGATATGCTAAACAGGGTGCCTTTACAAGACATTCCTTTAATTTAGCCACTGCCTCAGACCGCTCTTTTCCCATTTCCAGGTTGTATTCAGTTTAAGCAGTTTAGCCAATGGTTGAGTGATTTCAGCATCATTTTCAATGAACTTTCTGTTATAGCCTGTCATTCCTAATAAACTTTTTACCCCTTTCATATTTTTAGGATCTTTTAGTTTCTGTATGGCCTCTATTTTCTTCTTTTGTGGATTTAGTCCATGTTCAGTCACTTCATGGCCTAGAAAATTCACCTTTTTCTTGCACTATTGTGATTTTTGTAAAGATACTTTGGCGCCTGCCTTCTGCAATTGGCCAAGAACATGTCTTATTTCATCAAAATGGCTTTTCAAGCTTTCATCTTTTATCAGGACATCATCCACATAAATTATGGTTCCTCTTTCTGCTGCATCAGGCATAGCCTTCCTAAAAAATATGCCAAATTCACTCCCACTATTGACGTACCCGAATGGAGTTCTAACCCATGCGTATTGAGTCTTATCAAATGAAAAGGAAAATAAATTCTGTATCTCCTCTGCCAATGGTACACACCAATTTCCAGAGGTGAGATCTAATGTGGTGAACACTTTTGAACCATGTAACTGAGCTCATCCCTGATCAATGAATGGCAGTGGCCATCTGGATACTGGCACTCTTTTATTTAACTCTCTCAAATCTGCACACAGTCGCCATTGACCGTTTGGTTTTAACACACCTAAAATAGGTGTATTGGATGTGCTATGAATGGGCCTGATGATTCCCCGCGACTTCAAATTTTTAATAATCTCTGCCAATGATTCTAAACATGCCAGCGGTATTCTATACTGGCGTACAAATACTGGGCTTCTGCTACACCCTTTCCGGAAGTGTGGCCACTTGTAAATTAGTTAGCCCACAATCATACAATCATAAGCATCTTCTGCAAATACATCTTTAAACTCCATAAATATCATCCTCAATTCATTCCTATTCTCCTCGTTGTCCCATGCATCCGCTAACAAAATCTGCTCCTCTACCATTTTGGAAAATTCTGGAAAATGTTCTGGCATGGGAATCTCGGCGCTTTCCTCTAATTGTGTGGCTGTGTCTCTTTGTAAAGCTGCCAGATTTAAATGTTTTGGCATATCAGCTTCCACTTCAATGGGATGATTTTCTATTTCATTTTCATTTAAGTTAAATGTTATGCAATTCTCTTGATGACAGCACACTGTCTCGCTTGAATCATAAGGGTACACAGAATGAATTTTAAATATCCCTTTGGGCTGAGAGTCCAGGTATTCTGGCAATTCACCCTTAGCATCTGCATACTTTTCCGGGATATTTCCAATCACCATGTTATTTAGATCAGCTGTGTAATGTGATTTTTTTTATGGCCATTCCTACTGGGGAGTTTTCTTCTAAATGAATATTCTGATAACCTTTATTATTCACCATAATTTTTACAGACCCTTTACCCACATCTACCAATGGAATGTATTCATAATCCAGGCCCTGCTTTTTTATGGATTTATTCAGACACACAAATGCATCAGAATCTTTCATCTGCTGTCCATTTTTGCACTTCAGTGTTATTGCAAACTGCTTTGTGAATGCATGGATAACAGTATATTTCCTCATTTGTAATACAATTGCATAAGGGACCAGCTGTGCGCAATGATAAGCCCTTCTTTTGTCTTCAAATTCAGGTGCAGTCCCACCTATGCGTGACCATATCTTTTGATTAAGGAAATCTAGCACCATACACATTCTGTGCATGATGTCATTGCCCATGTAAAAGTCATTTTTTGTTCCACACACTATCCAAACATTATGGTAAATTGTTTTTTGTCCAATGCTAATTTTCAGCATGCATCTACCTGCAATTCGGTTTTCAAAGTCTGGACCATCCAAACCAGAGACATACTGGTTTTTAATCCTAGGTTTTCGAGATCTCCTCCCTTTCCATTATTTTTTGCAACAATTTCTCGTTAATGAAGCTCCTTTCCTGTTCAAGTGCTAAAGTGGCTTTTATTGTTTTAGAATAGTCATTTATCCCAACATGAACCCATGGTTGTTCATCTTCCATGTGTATTTCAGCAAGAGTGGTAATGTGTTTTTCTGAACCTGCTCTAGGAGCAGTATTCTTTTTGCATAGCTTCTCTTTTAAATAAAAACATAAGGTGTGCTCATCTATGGCAGTTTGCCATTCTTTCCTTGGGTCTAAGTATATTTGTACAGGTAATTTATTATTTTCACTCTGCATCTTGTCTTGACAAATTAATATAACAGTGACGCTAGGTATGCAACTATTCTGGAGATACACCTCCACTGCATAATTTTTTTTTGCAAGGGTGTGACATTCATTTATATTGCTGTTTTGTGATTTTAGTTTCTTAGGTCTCAATGGTTTTTTGGTTAAGGACCACAGTACTCCATTCACCCCATCTATGAGCGGAGATAATCTTTTCAGGCAATCTGTTCCCATTAGAAATGGAATATCACAAATGGATGTGACCAATACCTCCTGTTTCATTCTGTGTTTACCTATCTTTATGTCAACCTCGGTGGCGCCTATAATAGGCACCTCCTCCCCGTTAAAATTATGCACTGGACCTTGATTCTCCTTTACTGTGATCTGATTCTGCAGGGATCTCCCTTCATTGATACTCTTTACTAATTCTTTAGACATAATTGTGGCCTGTGCGCCAGTGTCAATCATTGCAAATGTATGGCATTTTTCTTCCACAATGATGGGAGCATAATACTTGTCTTCAACTTCCTCTAACACACATAGGAAATGCAAATTCTTACTGATTTCAGGGCTCATCTTTCTCAGGCTCTTTTCACTTTTGGCTAAGCACATCGGTAAATGGAAAGACATTTCTCCCTCCTTTTTGCTCATTCCTGTGTGAGGGACTTTATTCATTTCCCCATGTTCAGACGTTTTTTGGAGTGTGGCCACCGTTCGCCCATCCATCCAGGTATCATCAGAGGTCACACTACAACCCTCCAACTGAACATGTGTAACAACATCACTTGGCAATTTGTCATTGTCTAATTCTGTGCATTTGTGAGTATTCAGTATGATACCAGCCCCTTTAACCTCTTCAAAAATATGTGGTTCAAAGAATTCTTCAGGTGATTGACCTGTACCCTCCTTTTGAGTATTTCTTTTTCCTGCCTGTGTTTGGTCATTGTTTGGATTGCCCAGGGAAGGAGCTATAGCATCGCCACTTACTCCCGGTTCACTGGTATTCCCCATGCATGAGTCATTTTTCTTAAACCTGTCTCTTTGTTCTTTTGGGTTATCAGGTTTTCCTATTTCATTTGTACATATCGCCAATGTTTGATTTAGTTCTAGGTTAAACCGTACCTCTCTTTTAGAAGTATTTGCATTTTCTGTTACATGTTCATGTACTGGTATTTTCACTTTTAAATCATTAGGCTTCTCAGAGTCATTATGCAAAATTACATCAGAGCAAAGTGTCTTTTCGGCGCTGCAGGTATCATAAGTACTTAGTCACTTTTCAGAAGCCCCCCGATCATTGCTATGGCCATCTGCCCCCTCCTTTGATTACTGTTTTTGTGTTGTGCAGAGCTTTCCTATTTGCTCAGCCAACATTTTCACTTGGGCCTCGAGGCACTGGAATCTTTCCATCTCTCTAGAATCCTCTCTCTGTGGCCTAGATTGATATTGATTGTTTTCCCCCAGATTGGATCTATTCTGATACCTCTCAGGAGAATGATTTCTATTGGGATGATTCCTGAACTCTTGATTCATTTGCGGAGGGGAGCGGGGTGCACCCATCCTTTGGTTGTAGTCCCCTGGTGGGGAATCATTGTATTGACGTGAAGTGTAGTTCACATTCTGTCTCATGTCTTGTCTCTCAGGTTGTGGGTACTGGCCCCTATGTTGATTCCCATTATCAGCAAATCGATCCCTATATCGGGGTCTATCCTGATTACCATATATCATGGTATTGGGATCAAATCTGCTTTGTGTCCCCAATGTATGATAAGGACCATCATTTCTTTGATCCTGATTTTGTCTCTGGGTATTGTTCATACCTGACATATCAGGTCGATAGCCTGCCGGGGGCCTATCTCCTAAGTACCTGGGGCTGATGTAACTCTCCCTATTACTAGGATCATGTGATTGGAACATTGGTGCAATGTGTGATGACCTTTATTAATGACCCCTCTGTTCAGGTGCCAAATTATTTTTACTTGGACTTTGAGCAGACTCAAGGGACATTTTGGCTGAACTGATTTCCATCACTGTTGCTGAGGGTTCTTTAGGTTTAGGTCTAGTATCTCTCATTTTATCACTTTCTCTACCCTGACAATAGAGTACCTCATATAGTTTTGTGCTTTGGTGTACAATCCATTCCAGGGACTTGTCACGGTCAAATTCACAGACCAATTGGGATATGATGTCTTTCTGCAGCCCATAAAAGTAGGCAGTTTTAAACTCATTGGAATTGGGGTCAAAAGATACATCAAAGCGAGAAAATGCTCTTTTTTAAGTCTTGTAAAAACTGGCGAGGGGATGTATTATGCCCAGCAGTGATTGTGTAAGCGACTTTCTTTGCCCCCTGCAATGACTGGAAAGGAGAAAAATGACACCTAATCTCTTTTTCAAACTCTGCCCATGTCATATTTTGCTATTCATTCAATCCTCTTATAATACTGGCCATCGGGGCATCTAAAGTTAAATGAAAATATTGCCTGTACTGTTCCTTAGGTATCTGGAGTGCTTTAAAAATGTCATGAACCACTTCTAAGTGATCCTCTATGCAGCATTCCCGTCCTTTTTTCAAATGGTTTGATCAGGGCTTTAATGGATTTCATTATCTTTATGGGGCTACTTGTTGCAATGCATGGAATTGCACTACTTGGTGACTCAATCCTGGTTCCAGGTGTATGGGATTTGTGGCTGCCCCCAATGGGAGTATCAAATCCCCCAAGGGCGCTACGACCAAGTTCAGTCACCAGCCCAGTCACTGGGGCACTAGCCCTTTGGGTAGAAATAGAATTCACCTCAACTCCATTGAATGTGGTACTCCTGGGACATGGGAATGCACATTTGCTGTTCTAAGTCCTTACACTTTTTAAGGAGCCTGTTTGCTTCGTTTTGCAAATAGTTTTTTTCATCACTCATTTTATTAATTACCTCCTGCATGTCACACATTTGCATTTGGCACTCATTAAATTCTTTATTCCTCTTGTCTCTTTCTTGAAGCATTTTAACCATTTCTTGTTCCGCATTTTGGAGGTCACTTTCTTTCTCATAATGTTCTTTTTAAAATCTGCATCTCTGACACAACCTCATCTTTATCTTGTCTAATGTGGTCCACCAATGCTTTTAAGTGTACCAATTCTTGTTCACTGTCCTCAAATTGTTCCTTGCTTTTGGACAATTGAACATCAAAATCTCTGCATTTTAACTGCATGTCTTTTTGGCATACATCCAATTCTGCTCTTAACATTTCCTGATTTTTACTTGCCCCATCTAAGTCAGTCTTTAACCTGTTAATTAGCTGGGCGTCATTTTCTTGCATTCGCAGGGACCTATTAAAAATAAACCAGATTTTGGCGCATAGCCGTATCAAACAGTCTTTCTCTGCATTTTTATCGGCTGTATTTAATAACCTTAGAAGGCAGACCTGAATTATGCTGCCTTCTGCAAAAATATTGTCTAGTTTTTCTTTGTGCACCTCACCCTGAATGCGGTCATGCCATTCTGAGGTACTGTTTAATGACCACGTCCCATGTGCGAATAACTTTGCCTCTAAATATTGCACTAGGTCTGAGAATGTGGTTTCCCTTTGAGACATTCTGAAATTCGTTTTTAGTGACACACTGCTATTATGAAATGGGTTCCCTTTAATGTACAGATGGCGGCGTGAGACACACTTGCCATGCTCAGTAGGTGCTCTATGATCACTTTCCCGGCCTGCAACGCACCATAAATATGTAGGGTATTTTGTGTATATTTGGGGCCTAGCGGTATTTTCTTACCGCCAAAAATAAAGTAATTCAGCAATAATCACTCCTTGCATTCAGATTGGGTTTGGTATTATAGTAATATAGTGGCTATGCATTATTTCAGTACACAGAAACATTTAGTTGTGGTATAGTGATGAGCATAATTTCTTTGTTTTATTTGTGGCCCCAGCATAAAAAACCCCTTTCTTTTGTTTAGACTGTTCTTGTGATCTCTAGAGGCCTCAGGCTTCTACATTATTCAAGAACACCACATTTTCATATGGAATGCCACTTATGGCTGTTATCACTGATTTATCTACACCAGTGAGCTATGCTTCCATAAAGTATTCACAATAATGTGGCATAATCACTAATTTATTTACATTAGTGAAACTATTTCCAGAGGCCTCTCTTTCTGCTGACTCATATACGTCCAGCAAGCTATTTCATTATGTTCCACTCAGAAAACACACACACATATATACACAGAGCGGAACCACGCACACAGCTATTTATAATTGCTCATAACATTACTTTATCTGCATAGAAACTTGCCGCTTTAAGCATCATTCCCTCTATGGCATAATATTTTTTTTAGACACCAAATGAAACAGAAACAAGAATACTCTTAGGCAGACTGTGTTATCACAATTTCATTTTAAAATGATACATTACCATTTGTGAGACAATCCTCTCTGAAATAAAAACATGAGAAAAACAAAATGCAAGAACACTACGAATTTCATTTCATATTTGCACAAGAAAGAGAAAAATTACATTGTTTGTTTTGCCTTCAGCTGGCAACATTAAAATGTGTCATTTGAACACAGTGAAAAGCTATCGCTACACTGCCTGTCTAAAATAGGTCTCATGCACATAACCCTCACTTTCATACAAGATAATTACCAGCGAATTGTAGCTGTTTAGCATGCGAAGTCCCTGGACTGGTCGCTTTCTTTAAATGGCTCAAGGCTTTCCTTCAAAGCACCCCATCGAGGACATGCAGTTCTGATCTGCGGTCTCTCAAGCTGGTGGTTATTGACTGGAATCTCCAGCCTGGGAAGGTCAGCGATGGACTGGGACGATACCTCTCAATCAGGAAACCCCATAGAAACTCCAGCCAAGTCTTCCCTGGAGCTGTGCAAAATGTCCTCTGCCTTTCTTTTTCCCCGAAATGTACCAAGAGACCTCTGTTACAGCCCTTAAGGTGACGTGTCACCAATGAAAATGCACAATAATCTATCCTCCTCTTTTAACAATGGCTTGGCTATACGGTTTAGAAACTGTATCTACTCATTTCCTGGCATGCAGATTTTGCATCCAGCTAACACAGTGAACACAGAAGAAAAAAAATGAATCCAAGTGCACGTTTAAAATGACTTTCAGAGCCTGTTTTTTCCATCTCATTTTGCACTGGAGAACACATTATGATGTTAATAAGTTAAGATCATGTTAGTACTGTTAATTATATTAGTTCATTAATCCTCTAATGTGTCTCCTGCAACAGAGGCATTTCAGGAGAAAAAAAATGGTGCAATTGCTTTTATCGCATTATAGCAATACATTGATCTCATGCAGTGGTGCTGCACTCCAAAAACACACTAAATAATCCTACAGGACCAGACCTTAGGTAGATCCCGGGGATCGGCGCTCCAAGGAGAATAGGTTTGGGGTCCAAGGACAGTCGCACCTGAGTAATGTCTGCTATCGTCGCTAAGCATTGTTTCCAAAAGGCTTGAGCCTTGGGGCAGGACCACCACATGTGGAAGAAGGAGCCTATTTGGCCGCATTGTCTACAGCATTGTGGGTCGAGTGTGGGGTTCATGTGATGAAGTCTTAGGGGAGGGTAGTACCAACGGAGGAGGATCTTGTAGGCGCATTCTCTGTTTGTGATGCAGGATGAGGAGGTGTGAGCCCGGGACCAGATGTCAACCCACTGTTGGTCTTCAATCGACCGGCCCAGGTCCGCTTCCCATAGGGCCATATACCTAGTCTTGGAGGTTAAGAAATCCGTTTCGAGGTGTTTATATAGAGTGGAGATTCTCCCCCCAGGCGGGAGCTCATTAAGGGTCAATTCGATGGCTGTGGGGGGGCGAATAGCTGCCTGGCGAGTCTGTGGATGGGTGCACAAGTGGCGCAGCTGGGTATATGTGAATCTATCCTGTTCCTGGATCCTAAAAAGTTCTTTACATCGCTCAAAGGTGCAGGGTTGGCCCCCTTCAAAGAGTTGTCCAAGGGTCTCCAGGCCTCCTGCAATCCAGGACTTAAAATTCCGGGCAGACAGACCAGGTGAAAAGGTCGGGTTCATAAACACCGGGGAGAGGGGGCTGAGCCCTGTCGGGATCCTCTTCTGTTTCAACGCCCTGTCCCATATCGAAATGGTGTGTTTGGTGGTCGCCAGAAGATTCCGCCACTGTCGCCGTTCCGGAGGGGGATATGTGGGAGAAAGCATAGCGGGGGGGGTAGTTGCGCCTGTTCGAGGTCCACCCATCTAGGGCAGTTGGTAAGGATTTGCCACGATTGGATACAGGACAGCTGAGCTGCCATTTGGTATTTCTGTAGGTCTGGGACCCCGAGGCCACCGAGTTTTGTGCTGCCCAGCATTTTGGATTTAGGGATTCTGGGTTTTTTCCCCCTCCAAACAAACTGCAGCATTTTCTTCTGTAGGTGATGAAGGGCTGGCGCCGGAAACGGCACCGGGAGTGAGGAGCAAGCGTACAGAAATCTCAGTAGTAAGTTCATTTTACAGGCTGTACTAAGGCCCATCAGCGATATCTCTTGTGCCGCCCAGCGCTTTAAATCTGCCTCCAAGTTTGTAAATAATGGAGGGAAATTAGCCCGATAGACCTCGCTTGGGTTGGCTGGGATTTGGACTCCGAGTAGCTGATTCCCTTGGTCGTCCATTGTATTGGGCACAGAGGGATTAGGGCTTCTCGGTCTTCCCGGGTCAGACCCACTCCCATGGCAGCTGATTTCCGGAAGTTGATGGCAAAGCCTGTGACCCTTCCATAGCTCACTATCTCAGCCAGGGCTTGAGGGAGGGAGGAACAAGGCTTCATGATAGTCAGGAGGACATCGTCTGCATAGAGGGCCAGCTTGTGGTGTGCCGTGCCTGATTGGAAGCCTTCGATTGCAGGGTTCAACCTGATCCGTTGGGCAAACGGTTCCATGATTAGTGCGAAGAGGAGCGGCGACAGTGGGCATCCCTGTCTGGTTCCGCAGCTTAGGCTGATAGGGGAGGAAAGGGTGCCATTAACTCTGAGAAGGGTTTTGGGAGCTTTGTAGTTTGCCAGCGTCTTAGTGCAGAATTCCGGGCCAAATCCAAAGGCCTCAAGGGTGAGCATCAAAAAAGTCCAATCCACTTTGCCGAATGCCTTGGTTGCGTCCAGTGCCAGAAGCACCAGCTCCCGGGAGTCTCGGAAGGCATGTTCCACCAGGTCTAAGGCCCTCTGGATGTTGTCGGCCGTGGAGCGGTGTCTGAGAAAGCCACTCTGATCTGCACTGATTATCTCCGGCAAGAACTGAGATAGTCGTGTTGCTAAGATTTTAGAGTATATATTAGCATCTATGTTGAGCAGGGCGATGGGTCTATATGAGGCAGGGTTCTTCGGATCGCTTCCAGGTAGTAAGACAGTAATTGACTCCTGCATGGACGGGGTAATAGTGCCCGTGGTCCTGAACGAGTTAAACAACTGTACCAGAGGCGCTAATAATTGGGGTTTGAAAATCTTGTAAAACCTGGTTGTATATGCATCAGGGCCAGGGGCCCGGGATTTAAGGGCTTTTATTGCCTCGTCCACTTCCTTGTCGGTAATCCGCGCCTCCATAGAGTCACGGGCTGTTCTTTTTAGCCGGGGAAGCGCTGCACTCCGTAGGTATTCCCTCTGTTCCTTCATGTCCCGTAGCGGAGCGGTCATCAGCTGGGTCAGGTGGGCCGTTGCAAACTGTTGTTTGTCCTGGTCAGCGTAATGGACATTGCCTTGTTGGTCCCGCAGGCCCACAATCGTGCTATTCCTCTTCGCCTTGGCAAGTTTGGCCACCAGTAACTTATTCGCTTTGTTGTTCTTAGCATAATAAAACTGTTTAGCTTTTGCCATTTGGTGGGCAGTGTGTTCAGCGTAGTGGGCCTCAATCTTTTTTTTGCGCTTTCCGGATGGCCCGCTGAGTTTTAGGGGTCCCGCCCTTCTCCTTATGGGTCCTTTCTGCTTTTTTAAGTTCTTCCTCAAGACCCTGGCGAGTTTGTCGTTTATGCCTGTGATAGGCGGCTCCTTGCGCAGTCAGTTCTCCCCGCATTACTGCCTTCATTGCGTCCCAATTGTTGGCGGTGGAAGTGTCTTCGCTGGGGTTCTCCTTAAAAAAGTTGGTGATCGTGGTTGCGATCGCGTCTCTGCGTGGCATCTCGTTAGAATCGGATCATATAGTGTCCATCTGCGCTGTTGGGGGTTAGACGGTTCCTGCAGTTGGATTGCTAGGGTCACCGGGGCGTGATCAGACAAGATTCTGGAGCCGTTTGTCACATTGTTGGTGAATGTGAAGATTTGCGGGGATACTAGGAGAAAATCTATCCTGGAGGAGGTTCTGTGGACATAAGAATAAAAGGAAAAGTCTCTTTCGGATGGGTGGAGTACCCTCCATGAGTCCACCACCCCCAAAGTTCTGAATAGTTGCAGGAGAGCCAGGGCTATAGTGAGGTCTCCGGCACTGGGCGGGTGCGACCTGTCTTTCGTGGGGTCCGGGACGCCATTGAAGTCCCCACCAATCACTATCTGGCCCTCCAGAAAAGGAGAGAGAGTCGTACTCAGGGACTCATAGAACAGCGCCTGGCCTGAGTTGGGTGCGTATACAGAGATTATAGAGTAGAGTTGTCCCAGCTGAAGGCATTTCACCGCCATGTACCGCCCCTTCAGGCAGCTTATGGAGTCTAGAATTTGAGTGTTCAGTCCCTTCCCAAATAGGATAGCCGTGCCACCCCTCTTGGAGTTCCCAGATGCGAAGAGTTACTTCTGGACGTTTCGGGAACGTAGGCAGCTGTGGTCTGCCAGCAGCAGATAGCTTTCCTGTAGCACAGCTACTGCTGCATCGTCATTTTGAAGCTTCTGTAGGATGCACTTGTGGTTGGCGGGTGAATTCAGTCCCTTGACATTCAGGGAGACAAACCTCAATGTCCAATGTTCCGGGGCTAGTTCCGGGGCCACTGACAAGTCCTAGGGGAGAGGGGGAGACGTAGAGGGATCAGCCATCATGTCGCGGAGTGTATGGCCATTCATTAACCTGCCTATGGGGTTTTTGCTCGGGCCGCCAACGGGAGGGCCGAGTTTTAACTGGGGGTGGCAGACCTTTTGTAGGTCTAGAGCCTCCCCTGGCCAACGGGGCCACAGAACAGTATGTAGCCAACATGGCTAATCTTACAAGTAGTCTCAGTGGATCGTTCCAAGGACTCATAGGTGGACTGTGCCTTGGAACCGGGCATGGGCCGTGGAATAATGCCCGCTGCTTTGGGGATGGAGCTCATCTGTGTTCCTGTGGGTGTTGATCGGGTTCATGGTGCCGGACTGACACGCCGGGACGGAAAGTGGTGGCTCCATCATGGGACCGCATCCGGCTACTTCCTCCTCCGGAATCTGGGAACCCTCGACCAGGAATTTTGTGTGGGGTTAGGGGAGGCCACAAGGTCTAAGTCAGCCGTTGCCTCGGAGGGCGGGGGAGGCGGAGGCCTGGAAGCATCTGGGCGCAGGATGTTTTCAGGATGTTTTCAGCATCTTCTAGGTGGCTAATTTTCCTTAGTGAGCCCTGTGGGAAAGAGCCATCTGTAGCGGATTTTTTGGGCTTGAAGAAGAGTGGTTAGTGGACAGAGGGCTCGCCTCTTTTAGATAGTAAGAGGGGAAAGATCCTGAAAGATCTGGAGGGAGGTCCCTTGTAATGTAATGTCATCTTTGGAGCGGCTTATCGCCGAGATGGCTTCCTTCATGGTAAAGAAGTGCACCCTAGTGATGTCTCAGGGGGGCCATCTGACTCCACTCCGCGACGGGGGTTGTCTGGGATCGAAGTAGGAACCCCCCAATTTCTAGAATTCCCTGCAAGTCTTTGCACTCTCTGCTAAAATATTTATAAGGAGTGTCCACTGAATTCCAGTCCAATACAAAATCTGTATTAACAGCTGGTTGCTTTATCATCCTTCTTCTTCATCATTGATGGAGTCTGCACACGCTGAAATTCTTCTTCTTGTCTTCCTTCTGGATCAGCAACATTGGGAGGGCGGGTTTGCACCTTTATAGGCCATTACGTCATTCAGGTGAAGCCAAGCTCATTTCCCTTGGACCGTCACACCCGAAGGGGTTATATTCTCAACACAAAAGGGACCATTGAAACGTGGCTCATGCCACCTTCTAGTAAAGTTTTTAATGAGAGCTAGGTTTCCAACATATAACTTAGGTGCCAATAATAGTTCAATTGGGTTGTTGGTTGAATTGTCTTCTTCTGTGTTCTGAGACCAACCCCTCTTGCGCTTGGTTTGATCTGAAATGAAAGAAATACAAGAGGTCAAATAGTTGTGCATCTCATCACCTAAAGTTTCATCTACACTATGGGCATCACTTCTGATCCTAGATGGAGGTTTAAGGGACATTCTCATTCAACACCCTGTTACTAGCTCATGCGGGGTGAGGTGATGGTCCAATCCTGGGTGATTCTGAAGGGCATGTAAGGGTAGGGGTAGGCAATATAGCCACCCCATCTTCAAAGTCAATCTAATCTTGGCATTCCTTTCTTTAAGGAGGTTGTTGAGTCTCTCACATATCCGGTTCACTTGTGGTGATAACCAGAAGAAAGCTTGTAATTTATACTCAATAGAAGCCCTATCTGTTCGAATAACTCATTAACAAAATGGGGTCCATAATCGGATCTGAGCACTTCACACACACCCTGCCTTGGGAAAACAGTGCCCAATAAAAACTTTACTGCAAAAGTGGTGTCATTCTGTGTACAGGGATCTTCCTCAATCCACCTAGAGAAGGGACACACCACCACTAATTGATACCTATATCCATTACATATTTGTAGCATATCAACATAGTCGATAGGTAAAAGCTGAAACAGACCATTCGGTCAAGGTATTACACCTCTAATCATTCTCAGTGTATGCCCAGCAGTAAACCTTTGACACACGATGCAGTTTACCATAAATAGTGCATTGTGCTCCAAAAAATTAGGAATGAACCAGTCTTTTGCAATCATAGCAGCAAGACTCTCCCTAGTTAAATGTGTGGGGTAATACAGCTGTTCAAGCGCAACCTTTAATAATGCTAGTGGCATCACTGGCTTTCCAGTGCTGTCTTGTCATCATAAAGCCTCTGTGGGGGATGAAGAACACCCCCTTTGTTTCCACAATTCCTGCTCTTCCTGTGGTGCACTCCTTTGAATCACCATTAGTTGGGTTATCGTCAATATATTAAACCCTTCTTGGACTAAGATGGTTGTGACTACTTATTCTTTGATAGTTTCAGTATCAAAACTCAAAATGTCTGGGGAATAGGCAACCCTTTTGGCTTCTTCTACTGCTGCTTCATTCCTGCAAGAGATAAAATCTGTTTGCTTAGTATGCACTGCGCATTTAATGACCACTATGGTCACTGGGAGTTGTAGTGCCTTAATAAGCTTATTCATAAAGGATGTGTGTAGCACTGAAGTGCCGTCTGTGTGGAGGTATCCCTTCCTCTTACAACGTGCTAACCCTGTGTGTCCGGTCGACGTCATGCAGGCAGAGTCACTGTACATTGTCACTTCCTGTCCTTCGTGTTTCTCGAGCCTGACAAGGAGCACTACCAATTCTGCTGCTTGCGCTGAAAAGTGAGATGATATCCTTGCACTTGCTACAAATTCAAATTCTTCATTTCTTCTATGCCTCAATACTGAAGCGCTTGAATGCCTTTGCCCACTAGTCTGATCAATTTTTACTGAACCATCAATAAAGAGAATTTCCCCTCCTGCTAAAGCATTTTCCTTCAAACAGGGTATATCATAATAATTAGCGCAGTCATGCACATGATTGCCTTCTTCTTTTGGCTACGCTGTAAACATGGCAGGATTCACTATTTTACATCTTAAAATCTTAATTGTTGGGTTAGAAATCAGTAGCTCCTAAACCAAAGCCTTTTGCGGTGTCAATGTGCCTTTGGGCTTCTCTGAAATAGCAAATAGAGTCTGTTCCACAAAGAGAGTCATGGAGCAGCCCGTGACAATACTTGTAGACTTCTCAATCGTGAATGCGGCAGAAGCCAAAGATTGTTCGCAAAGGAAGTGCACTCTCATAACTGGGTCTAAATTCCCACTATAATACGCTAAAGGTTTGGACCCCAATGTAGTCATCTGCATAAGCACTGCTGTCATGATTGTCCCATTTGCGTGCAAAAACAAATACAATTTCTCAGCATAATTGGGAATTCCTAAAACGGGTGCTGTGCAAATTGCTTTTTTCAGCTCCTCAAGCCCTTCCTCCATCTCTTCAGTCCATTCTATTTTATTTTCCCCACTTGTGCTTTCTTTAACGCTTGCAGAAGTGGTCTTGTGTACGTACTGTAATCAAACACACAGGCTCTAAAGTAGTTGCATCCCAAAAACTGTGGCATATGCTTCACTATATTTGGTTTTGACGTCTTTATAATTGCCTTGGCTCTCTTAGGTGTCACTTTCTTTCCTTCATGTGAAATCAACTGACCTATGTATAACACCTCTTCTTGACAGTATTGTAGCTTCTCCTTGTTTACACTATATCCCTTGTCTGCTAGACTAGTCATCAACTGAATGGAATCTTGTCTTCTGTGGTGCTACAAATTAAAATGTCATCTACGTACTTTATCACTGCACTTTTGAGATCTATATTGCCTAAATCCATCTGTAGAACTCAATTAAAGATCGATGGGGACTTGCATTAGCCTTGGGCAGCCTAATATGTTTCAGTCAAGTTTGTTGGAAGGTAAAGGAATTTAAGTCTTTTGAGCACTTTTGCAACGGGATCGAGAAACACGCATTCTTTAAATCGATCACTGTGAAATATCCAGCCTCCACCAGGATACTGCACAGTATCGTCGTCGGATTTGGAACTAAAGGAAACTCTGCATCTACAATCTGGTTAATCGGTCTCATATCTTGTATAAATCACCACAACCCTCCCTTAGATTTTTTGATAGGATACACTGCGGTATTACACGATGATTCTGATAGCACCAGAATCACTTGTTTCATGACTGCTGAAATGGTCTGAAATATACCTTCATCAGCTTCTCGAGACATGGGGTACTCTTTTGCTTGAGATAAAATCGCTCCTGGCTCAAGCTTTATTTTATCTTCCCCTATTCTCTCCAATATACCTATGTCATAAGGGCCTGTGGTCCAAAGAACGCTGGGCACCTTTTCCAAGTTTTACTGAAAAAATGCTGGACATTGCCGCATTATTGCCATTCACTGTGGGACTTCCCTCTTTTCTATCCTTATCCAGTATGTGATGCTCATGAACAACACCACTTCATCATCTGTTTGGTCTTCCCTGAACATGTTGTCATCAGTTATGTCAGTCAATTTGTACCCTTCCTTGTCAGCTATTACTGTTCTCCAGGGTCTAGCCTCATCATCGACTCCTTCGAGCATTGCCATTTCCCTTCGTACTATGGCTGCATCTAATTCTATATTAATAGTTTGTCCCCCCTCTTTATCCATAGGTATTTGTGGTCTAAACAAAAACTCATCAGGTATCTTCACAATTTTTCCCACCAAGCCAGATAGTCATGTCAGTAGAATGCTCACTCCATACAGGAAAATCTCTGGATCTACTGGAACACCTCGCAGAGCCACTTGCCCTGTGAACGCCAGTATAAATTCCCCCACATTTAAATAGTGTATTCCTGGAGTGGAGCACACTATCCCTTGATCAATAAATGAAATTGTCATATTTAGTTTTGGCTGTCTTGAATATAACAAAGGAAAAAAGGGCAGCGGTCTTAACAGCCTGTATGCAGCATTTTCCAGCTCCTTCTTCTCTCATCAGCCCGGCCGGCAGGGCAGGAGCCCTCCAGCGGCCAATCGTAGGACCAGACGAGGCATTGTGAGATTTGACTCCACTTCACGAGCCACTGCACAGCGTTTTACCATCATCCACTTTGTGTGCAAGTAAGCACAGGGAAATCGAGGGAAGCTGTATTATATTCCCATTATCTTTCTGATGCAGCCTGACCAATCCAAAATGGCTGCACTATTTCCCTAAACTACCGAAGCCCAGACCACCCTCCATAGCGACCAGCTGATTGGCTGTGCCGCACTATTTCCATGGAACCCCTTGACCCGAGGCAGAAGCCGGCTGCTGTCCCTAAAGGGCCGCGCTTTTAAGGGCCTGTCTGCGGCTGTCCGTGGCAGGACACAGTGACTGGTGACCACTCTAGTGGAATCCGCAGATCTGTAAGTACTTCTTCAGCCCAAACCATTCATTTGCACGACCATCTCGACCAAGGACATATTTTTCAGCTATCAAGTGTACTGTAGCTGGATTGTTGACATTATATGCACCCATATCACGGCACTTCAGCCATACTAATTGTTTGAATAAGTAGTGAACGACCCAGCCATACCAAGCTCTTATGTACCACGAAGGCCCATCTATGCATCATTATATCCTTACTTTGGGGTAATATTGAACCCTTTCGATGTACAGCTTAACATACTAGCGACCCTCCCACCACATTGAAATATTGAAATGTCTATTCATTTAGCATTGATGCCCAGAGATTAGAGTGCAATAATTTAATGCCAATTAAATTGACTGCCTACTGCCTCTTCTCTGGCAACCATACTCAGGTTCCGTCCATCAACGTAAGCACTACTCAGGTTACAACACCTTGCTGGCAGACCACTCTTTGCAATTCTTGCTTATTCATTGTCCAAACTGCTATAGGCCACACTGCACTCCTAATTGCTTGTCATCTGTATATCATATTACTAATGCTTGTATGACAGTTAATCATCTGTATACCTCATATTTCTAATGTTTTCATGACCGTTTTAATCCTCAACTACCCTGCTGCTTGACTAGAAGTAATGTAGTAATAGCCAAGTATATGAATAGGTTTAGGAGTACATTCCTAATAGCCTGATCTAGATGGTATTCTTCTGCCATTAGGCCTCCTCACCCTCTGATCACCTAGAATTGTCGACCTAACCGCTGTAGTAGTACTGTATCACACATACCTCATGCTAACTCTTTGTACCTAGGTTGCCCTAGGACATTTAACTTACTTAAGGGGCTAGTCTCATAGTCTGTATGTTTATGTTTGATTCCCTGTAGTAAGTGGACCTTACCCAGATGGTATCCCCTCAATCATTACACTTCACACTGCCCACATGAACCAATTTTTTAGATCTACTGACCATTTGAGCATGCTAGGCCTTATCATAGGTGTCATGTTCCCATATCATATTATACATAACGCTACTCCTTGTTCAAGAGGAACTTTTATCACATTTGAAAATGGTCTAGCTAAACTCGGATGCCCACGCCACTACCCCATCCCTTGTCCCACCCCGTTCCTACCTACTACGTCGCCATTCCCCCTAACAGCCCAATCAAGAAATTAATATCCACACTAAAGCCACCGCTAGTCTACGGCCTTGCCCAATTGTATGCATAGCCACGTCCATTAATCAGCCCAAAGGTATCATCACTAATAATCCTACCCCGATCCAGGGTACTGACAGATACCATAGACTTAGATCAAGAACCAAAGACATCCACTTCAAGTCTAAACCCTCACAAAGCTCTAATACACACACCAAAACTCATGCCACACTCAAAGCCCACCAAACCGAAGTGCCACCTATAACACCATGTATTCTGCACAAAGATACCAATGATCAACTATCTACAACGCCAACCAATTCAGTATACACTGATTCCATACCTAACCTCAAATGTGCACTAATCAACGCACACTCACTTGGAGCACATGATACAGAAATACATGACCTTATCATTGATCAACAACTAGACATTTTAGCAGTAACAGAAACCTGGTTACATCCAGCATCAGGCCCCTTACTCACCATTGCCTTACCCCCAGACTACAGTATTCTTAGATCTGACAGAATCAGTACTCAAGGAGGTGGAGTTGCCATCATAGCCAAATCCATCCTGCCAATCAGAGTTTGCCCCCTTGATGTATTACAGGGATATGAACTCCTTCTAGCCAAACTTACTGCTAACCCTAAAACCACTGTTAATCTCCTGATCGTTTATAGATCACCAAATTAAAAACACACACCCCGTTTTAGATATCCCATTACTACTCACACCTATCATTAAACCTAATACTAAATGCATCATCCTTGGATACCTTAACCTTGGATTCAAGGACCCGCAAGATCAGAAAGCATTAGCTTGTCTTGCAGCCATGCAAGAAATGAATTTCTCACAACTGGTCAACGACCCTACCCACAATAAAGGAGGAATACTGGATTGGATCCTCACCTTAAATATTCAAGTTACTATCGAGTCTGTCCAACCACCAGACTGGTCGAACCACCATATCATCAACTTTTCCATCAATGCTCTAGCTACCGACCCCATGACCTTAACCAAAGCTGCTTCCACTTACAAAACTAGAAATATAAAAAAACTAACAGAAGAAAACCTCTCAGCAGCATTAAAGAAGGAATTGGCTGTTAACTTACCAATGAGTAACAACCCCATCTGCCTAGCAGACCACTACCAAAAATGTCTCTTAAATACCATTGCCTCTTTAGCCGCTCTTACTACTAAAACCCGGCGAGATACTAAACAGTCCAGTTTCTGGTTCAATAATGAGTTAGTCATCTTACGACGAACGAAAAGATCACTTGAACACATGTTTAAAAAAATAAACTCACCAGATTCTGCCAAAGCATTCAATGAAGCGAACAAAGCA
Organism: Ambystoma mexicanum; assembly: GCF_040938575.1. Taxonomy (NCBI): domain Eukaryota; kingdom Metazoa; phylum Chordata; class Amphibia; order Caudata; family Ambystomatidae; genus Ambystoma; species Ambystoma mexicanum. The sequence goes on along the minus strand of NC_090932.1, from coordinate 369,381,733 downwards.
TACAAACTAGCTATAATAACCCATAAAGCGGATGCCTATAACCTAAGTATCAGTAACGCAACTTCCAATTCAAAGGACCTATTCATTATACTTAGGGAACTAGAAAATCCATGTCAATACACCACACTGATTAACACCAGTAAAACCTGGTGTAACATGATCCAAAATACTTTAACATCCAAAATGTCACTCCTCAAAATGAAAATATACAACAAAAGACAAGCATTAGCAAGTAAAATCACGCCCTCCCTTGTAAAGGACCCATGTAATGACAAACTCTGTAAGCCTTTCCACTTCTCGCCAGTTTCACAAGAAATGGTACTGGATGCCATATCCAAATTAAAAGCCTCCAATTGCAAAGAAGACCAACTCTGTGCCCCTACATTGACACCTATCATCAGTAACTTTATTAATGCTTCATTCCACACTAATACAGTCCCCGCCAGCGTTAAAGAAGCCCGGGTCACACCTCTACTAAAAAAAACTAGACTTGACACATCCATTCCCACCAATTACCGTCCCATAACGACGGTCCCATTTCTCCTAAAAATAATAGATAAAATAGCATATATCCATATCCAAAACCACTTAGAGCAACACCACCTCCTAGGAGCCTGACAATCAGGATTTCGCCCAAACCATAGCACAGAAACGGCACTCCTGGATTTGAAAATCCTAATGGACTCCTCTAGAGAATCAGGCAAACTCTGCCTACTTATGCTGCTAGATCTTTCTGCAGCTTTCGATTTAGTAGATCATGATAAACTGTGCGCCACCATCAACAAAGACTTCAGTTTCTCTAAAGATTCCTAGTTGAGAGAACATCACATATCACCAAAGGTTAAAGAGTCGGCTGACCCTATACCAGTCCCCATTGGTGTTCCCTAAGGATCTTGCCTCTCCCCCACCCTTTATAATGCCTACACAAAGTTATTATTCGCAGCCCTTGATGCTATGGGTGTCATCTACACTAACTTCGCAGATGACACCCAGATCCTCATCCCCCTATCAGGCATTTACGAGCAGGACTCCATAATGATCAACCAAATCTATGCACTAATTCAAAATTGGATGGCCCACAATAGTCTCTGTCTTAATGACGAAAAAACAGAGTTGCTCATAGTAGGTCCCCCAACTAAAATATCCACACTACATGCTGACTATGGTGCCTTTAAAATCGATGGTTCCATAATTCCAGTATCCAAACATGTGAAAACTTTGGGTGTTTACCTAGATGCCAACCTCACCATGTCAAAACAAATCAATGCCCTCTCCTCAGCCACTTCCTACACGGCTAAACTCATCTCACTTAGTCAGAAATTTCTCTCTCCTAAAAACTGTGTCACATTAGCAAGAGCATTAATCCTATCAAAGGTGGACTATTGTAATGTACTCATTCTAGGCACATCCAATGCTAATTTAGCAAAGCTCCAACTGATGCAGAATAAAGCCTTACGAGCAGCACTCGACATCAAAAAATCCGATCATATCTCCCAGAAGAGAACACCACTGGTTGCCCGTTGAAGCAAGAATGAGCTACAAAACGCTCTATATCACACATAAATGCATCGCTAACAAACCCCCTAAATACATTAATAATGTGGTCACTAAAAAACCCACCACCAGATCACTCAGATCTAATTCCAACTCACTCTTGGAAATCCCACGTTACAAAAATGTGAGAGCCGGGGGTAGTAGTTTTAAAGTCCAAGCTCCCAAACATTGAAACGCCCTCCAGATACCTCAGGGTCTGGGCGTATAATAAATGTAATTAAAACAAAAGTCACATTCTCCTATAGAGGCTGGTAATTCATTGGCAAAAGGAACTTTATTCGTAGCCCCAGATAACCCTTGAGCATACACGGCAATTCCTGACATTGGATATTTTACCACCCATATACACGAAAGAGTTGCTCACGTGTGTACAAGAAAAGAAAAGGATTTACCTCCTATCGTCGCATCGACCTATGGTTCCTCTTGGGGGTCTGATGTCACAGATACTACTGAACACATCAAGTCACCCTGTGAACTGTCTTATTGTGGGTACAGGCTCATTCCGTCACTGTGAAAAGATGTCCTCCTACCACAGTGACACCTCCTATTCGGGGTGTCACTACTTGTGCTGTGTTTGCATACTTCTGTGTCTGCATTGAGGCTTGTTGCGACTGCCCTTGTGGTGGATTCATTTGCACTTGTTCCAAGTGTTGTACTTGCTGTACTCGCAGCGCTTGTTTCTGATAAAATATGTGATCTTGTGTAAAGCCATCTCTAGTCTGTGTGCTATATGGTGGAGGATAAGCTGTCTCCACTCTTGAAAATTGGACATTTTGTACATTCACTTGGCTTCCACCTATGTGCGCAATATGCCCTGTCCTCCACAAGTCCAACATACTGGGGTGTCTGTCTGACAAGCCCCTCCTTAGTTATATCCTCCTTGAGTACTATGGTTCTCATTCTGCGTACCTTGAAACCCACCTTGATTATTTTGGAATCCACCTCCTCTTCCCCTATAGCCTACACCTCTGCCTGTGGCATGAACCCATATCCACTTTGATCCATCGGGTGCAGATTACTTGCCTGCGATGCACCTATTGCTTCCTGCATTCCCAATCCTTCTCCACTTGTCAATACGGCCACTTCTATAGCCAAGTTTGACAATTATTTTAGAACTAATTTGGCTTCCTCGATGTTCCTATTCTCATCTTTCTTCTTATTTTTCTCTTGTAATAACCGTCAAGGGTGTACTATCTTCAGCTGTAACTCAGCCCATGGCTTCGCTTCCATCCCTACTTGTTTTTTCATCTGCCTCTCTACTGGCTCAGGCAACCCCTGGCATAAAATGTGGTAAATTAATGGTACTGTCTTTTCTTACGGCTCGCGAGTTTCAAGCTGCCATTTCTCCTGAGTATCCTGAATGTAAGCAATATGGTCTTCATCTTCCTTCATCTTACATGTCATATTTACACCCATATCTGATGTATTGGCATACTGGACCCTAAGAGCCCTCCAAACATCTGCTCTACAATTATTAAACATCGCTCCATCATGCACTGTATTCCCGTGCTGTCACACTTGAATATCCGGCTCTTCCCCATATGTAATCAGCCCTCTTTCCAAGAATAGCTGCCACAAGAGTTTTTATGTCCCCTATGGCCAACGTGTTTCCTCCTGTCATTTTTTCTAATTCATATATCCATTTCCCAGTCAAACTCGGAAGCTTAGACCTTAAATTATCCTTATCCATCTGTGGCCATGGGATATGCTGTCGTCTTGCTCCCACTTTTCCAATAAGGGAAACTGAGTGAACTACATCCCAGAGTTGTATCCCATCATTAGTCTTTCTATGGCAGGGGTGATCGTTCCTGTCTATCTCCTTATGGGTAACAACCTTATCCTGCTCATATATGGCAGCGACTCTCCCTCCTCACTATATGATCGTCCTCAGGGATGCTCTGGATATACTATGGGATCTGGCATCCTATCTTTAGGCTGTTCCATCTCTCTTCTTTATCCATTTGCAGACTTCCTTCAGGGGCGCACGCGCTCCCTCCTTCTACCCCAAGACTGCACTTTCTTTCCTTGTCTGACATGTCTATTCCCCAACTAGTATGACTATCATTCCCTTCACTCTTATCCAGATTCAGTCTACTTAAAGACAATGCTAAACGTCTGTGATTGAACAGATTTTCTTCTACACTTTGTAATTGAAATACTAGGAATTGATCACATTTCCCTTGAATTCCATACTTGCTACCTTCCTTTAACTGTTGATAGACCTTGTATATCTTTCTAGAATGCTTGCCGCATAAAATCATTTGTCTTCCATACCTCTCTAGATGCCGCTGGCATTGCTTCCTTTATTGGTAGAATCTCTTCTATTCTGTCCCATCGTATTTCTGGGCTCAGTCCCACTGGTTCCTTATGAATGAGACCGGTATCAAGACCTCATTGTCTCCTTTTTCATTCCATTTCTTCAGCTATTTCTCTTTGCTTTCTCACATCCCTTCTAATTCTTTCTTTCTCTTTCCATTGTTCTTCTCCTCTCCTTATTCCTTCCCTTCTTTCCTCTTCTCCCCTTCGTCTCTTTAATGTTCCTTAGTCTTTGCGCTTCCTCCTCTTCTCTCTTCCTTTCCCTTCTATCCCTATCTTCTATCGTTCTCTGTATATAGTCATACTTTCTTTGTTCTTCTGCCTGTTCTTTTTTCTCTTGCTTCTCTTAATACATCTGTTCTCGTCGCTCCCTGCTCTTCCATTTCTGCTCGTATTCTTTCAATCTCTTCTCTCTTTCCTTGTCTTTTCTTTCTTGTTCGTCTTTATGTACTCTTTGCCCAACTTCCTCGATACTTTTCCCATCTATTTTAAGTAAATTCTGTCCTCCCATCCATTCATTCTGCATGAGTGCTATCTCGTCAGCTTTATCCTTCTCTCCTTTCCATCTCTTAATCTTCCTGTCCGTTTCTGTCAACAGATTCAACTGCTCACTCCTTTATTCTTTGTCTTGTAAGATCTTATAGATGTCTTATTTTCCCTTTTTCTCCTCTGTATTATCGCCACTACTGTAAGCACATATCGGATTACTATACCCCGTCACCATTTTCAACTCCTTTAAAGGATATAACTCTATTTCTTCCGTACTAGCACCTTTTGTTTCGGGTGGGGTAAGGGTAGCTGAGGGGTCAACACCTTCCTCCTTATGCTGACTAAGCATCAAATCCTCAGGTGGTGGGTCTTCTCTTTCTTTTTGGTACATTTTACAGAGCTCTAGAATAGCTAATCTGTTCTCTAATTTCTTCCCCGTGTACGCAGCGTGCAAGTATGTGATCATGTGTTGCAATACCGCTTTTGACAATGATTCTCTCACTTAACAGTCAGTACTTACCAGACTGTTAAATAAACGTCATACTTTTGTTTAAATCTCCACTTTTCAATGTTTTAAAACAACAAACATGAGCATGAACCATCAATTGCTGCTCAAGCCTCTAAATTCAACAGTTTAACTATTTTATTATTCGATATATCGATTTTCTTGATTGGCGCCAATAGTTTGCTACGCTCAGTCAGTGTTGCTCCTCAACTTTTTCAATTTTTCCACAGCTTCTATCACTCTTCGATATTTCTGCTCAACAAACAACATTCAGACTAGTCAACATTGCACCTTTGTATACACATAGTGATCATCTTATTTCCCTCGCCTTTACTTTATACCCTATACAGGGTTTGAGACGTCACCTTGCGTAATCCTGATTACACGTTATATGTTTCTGCTCTACCCCCGCTGGGATTTGCGAAGTCTCATTCTGAAACTCCCTAGAGTCAGGGCTCCTAGGCGCTACCTTTTCTCTTTGTTAGGGAGATTTCTCACACAAGTGCTAGAATCCCTCTACCTTAGAGCCCTCCAGCTCTTTTGCTATATTTTGGGGCTTTGAACTTTTCATTTTCAATGTGTTTTACTTTTATGTTCTTTGGTTATGGAGTTTTAAAACAACTCCATAGGCATCATCTTTTTCTGTGTGTCACACAGCACCTTTAGTTTAGTGGCACAGGGTTGTCCTTCAGACTTCCCAAGGTTTAAATACCTTCTCTGGGACTGACTACCGTCTCCCAGAGCATGTAAAGTTAAATTGAATTTACTAGTCTCTTTAAATCTACTGACCCAGCACACACTATCTTCCCATAGAGTTCTGGAGAGGTTGCCTAGCTTCCCCTGAGTCAAAACACTAAGTTTACCCTTTCCTACTTTAAATGGCTGGTGGCAGTGGTTTAGATCAACTACCATGATTTTCCCGACCACTAACAACGGTAGCTAAAAATCGGGTCAGCCATGTTTTTCAATATGGTGCCCCAGACCTATCTGTAAAAACAGAATCCAGTCATATTTTTTCGCCATTTCTTTTAGGAAAGTTCCTTCTTGTCTTTGTCTCTGCGCACCAAACCAGGTATGGTCCCTTTGTTCATTGGCCTTTGGCAGGCTTCAGTGCTGAAGCCCTCCTCTGGCGCTGGGGTGTCTGGGGTAGACAGGATGTGAGGGAGGTGCCCGAAACTCCCTGTGCTTAGTCTTCTAGGAGACCTGAATGCACTCTGGCGTGATTGGCCAGCTGGCTGTCCGGCAAGGACAGCCACCTTGCTGTGTGAGTGAATTGGGGGAAAACTGTTCAAAAGCAGGTCTCTGCGGCTTGGAAAGCAGAGTCGACCACTGGAACGAAAGAACCGAAGAGGAGAGGAAGGAAGAGTACTGCTGCAACTCCTGGATGGTCGGTGAAGCCCTGTTGCAGGTCCGAATTACCTGAAACTCTATTTCCATCCTTTCCTCACGTGACAGGAGACAACGATTTGTTCCATTTTGCAACATTTAAATGTCTTCAATGAATAAAACTTGCTACTCTTGCTGTTCTTTCTTTGCACCTTGACAGGGGATGATTCATCTTTCGCATGTTTACTGCTTTCAAGAATAGATAACCGACCTTGTCTGCTTCAGTTTTGATACCAGGCCAGACAGCCTCACCATGCGCTTCAACCATCTAAACTTATTCTTTGCTGCAACACAATTCTCGCCTTTCCTTTCCATGGGTCCTGGCTTTTCTAAATTCATGACACTGATGTCCAGCCCCTATACAATGGTGGCTTCGCCTGCAGTCTATTTACTAGATACAGCCAGCTTTGATAATGACTTAGTCTACTTGCATTTCAGAATTGGTACAATTATTGAAAGGTTGATCTTCTGCAGCACTTCATACACATACAATCTTCTTTTCACATATGAAAGTTTAATCGATTCTTAAGTTTGTCATCAGTTTCTGTAAAATCCATGCATTCTCTATAGCCAGTATTCTCGAGGCGTCACACATGTTTCTTGTGATGTCACTGTCTTCTCTCTTTGGTCCTTTTTATATTCCTTCAGGGAGGTCCTCCCTCAGATTATCATCTCTTCAGGAATACATTCAATACGGTTTTCTCAGTGGGTACCTTCTTCTGAGTACCCAATGCAGTATTGGTGCAACTGCTGGTGGCAAACATGGCATGATCTCCAGCTTCCAACATATAGGAGGTAGGGGCAGGATTTCCTGCAGAGGCATGTCATGTAACTGGTCCTCTATATTCCCCACTCTGGTCGAGTCCTCGACCACCTCCTCAATTGTCTCCACATCTTGATATTTTCTCTAGAAGAAGTGGTTCTTCGAGTCCAGATCTTCATCACCCCCATCTGTGAGCTGGCTGATTTGACATGCTCATCTACACTCCAAATCATATAGTTGCATTGTACATTTGGATTACAATAGACTCATCATCCCAGGCACTTCTTATGATTCTTTGGATACAGAAACTTTGTTCCTTCGGGTGCTACGATGCTGGCCCCTATATATTTTCTGACTTCTTAATCCGTCAATTCCTTGGGTCCAAATCCAGATTCGACATCTATAATGATCCTTTTTTGCTGTTTTCTTGCATTGGGCAATCATTATCCTGATCACACAGAATCCAAACATTACTATCACCAATATCGCTCCAAGAATCTTGAATATGTTTGCCAACCACTGTGGAATCCATGAGAATAGGGAAGCAAACCAACTGTCATCCTCAATGTCCACTGCCTCGTCTTCCATCTTATTATGCCGGTTTGTTAACAACATTATTATGGCCTCTGTCAAAGTCCCATACTCGTCTTCATGAGAAGGTATGAACCTGCAACATGAAGGCCCAATTTGTGTGTAAACTCCTCCTTCCATCGCTGTGATCATATCAAGAACATATCTGTTCTGCAGGGTCATTAGTCGTATGCCCCTCAGGTCTTCCTTGATAGCATTGAAGCCCTTTATGGCGGCATTGATTTTCTGCAGAAGCTCCTATCTCATAATCTGCAGCCACTTGGCGTTGCCCATCGTTTCGATCCCTGGCATGAATACAGTCATAAATATTGAGGGAGTCTTGCTGAACAACCTGTGTTCATTAGGAATGGAGTCATATGCTGCTCTTGATTTGGCTGAGAAATAATTCCCTCTTCTGATCCGATTGAGAAGTTCAAGCAATCTTCCTTTTCTCAAATGTGTATCCTCTTTTGGAAATTTTCCAATGTTCAGGTCACTATGAGGAATCACTAATGCTGGAAGATGATTGAGCACCAAAGAGCATACTCCAACCCAATCCGTGGGCAACTTCATGTAGGCCATAGACCCACAAGCCCAATATCAATCCATAAGGACGGCTGTTCCTTCTCCCATCCTAGAAACATCAACTGTAGTTCTGTATTCCTTGTTATCTTCCACATGGTGGATTCATTTGCACTTGTTCCAAGTGTTGTACTTGCTGTACTCGCAGCGCTTGTTTCTGATAAAATATGTGATCTTGTGTAAAGCCATCTCTAGTCTGTGTGCTATATGGTGGAGGATAAGCTGTCTCCACTCTTGAAAATTGGACATTTTGTACATTCACTTGGCTTCCACCTATGTGCGCAATATGCCCTGTCCTCCACAAGTCCAACATACTGGGGTGTCTGTCTGACAAGCCCCTCCTTAGTTATATCCTCCTTGAGTACTATGGTTCTCATTCTGCGTACCTTGAAACCCACCTTGATTATTTTGGAATCCACCTCCTCTTCCCCTATAGCCTACACCTCTGCCTGTGGCATGAACCCATATCCACTTTGATCCATCGGGTGCAGATTACTCGCCTGCGATGCACCTATTGCTTCCTGCATTCCCAATCCTTCTCCACTTGTCAATACGGCCACTTCTATAGCCAAGTTTGACAATTATTTTAGAACTAATTTGGCTTCCTCGATGTTCCTATTCTCATCTTTCTTCTTATTTTTCTCTTGTAATAACCGTCAAGGGTGTACTATCTTCAGCTGTAACTCAGCCCATGGCTTCGCTTCCATCCCTACTTGTTTTTTCATCTGCCTCTCTACTGGCTCAGGCAACCCCTGGCATAAAATGTGGTAAATTAATGGTACTGTCTTTTCTTACGGCTCGCGAGTTTCAAGCTGCCATTTCTCCTGAGTATCCTGAATGTAAGCAATATGGTCTTCATCTTCCTTCATCTTACATGTCATATTTACACCCATATCTGATGTATTGGCATACTGGACCCTAAGAGCCCTCCAAACATCTGCTCTACAATTATTAAACATCGCTCCATCATGCACTGTATTCCCGTGCTGTCACACTTGAATATCCGGCTCTTCCCCATATGTAATCAGCCCTCTTTCCAAGAATAGCTGCCACAAGAGTTTTTATGTCCCCTATGGCCAACGTGTTTCCTCCTGTCATTTTTTCTAATTCATATATCCATTTCCCAGTCAAACTCGGAAGCTTAGACCTTAAATTATCCTTATCCATCTGTGGCCATGGGATATGCTGTCGTCTTGCTCCCACTTTTCCAATAAGGGAAACTGAGTGAACTACATCCCAGAGTTGTATCCCATCATTAGTCTTTCTATGGCAGGGGTGATCGTTCCTGTCTATCTCCTTATGGGTAACAACCTTATCCTGCTCATATATGGCAGCGACTCTCCCTCCTCACTATATGATCGTCCTCAGGGATGCTCTGGATATACTATGGGATCTGGCATCCTATCTTTAGGCTGTTCCATCTCTCTTCTTTATCCATTTGCAGACTTCCTTCAGGGGCGCACGCGCTCCCTCCTTCTACCCCAAGACTGCACTTTCTTTCCTTGTCTGACATGTCTATTCCCCAACTAGTATGACTATCATTCCCTTCACTCTTATCCAGATTCAGTCTACTTAAAGACAATGCTAAACGTCTGTGATTGAACAGATTTTCTTCTACACTTTGTAATTGAAATACTAGGAATTGATCACATTTCCCTTGAATTCCATACTTGCTACCTTCCTTTAACTGTTGATAGACCTTGTATATCTTTCTAGAATGCTTGCCGCATAAAATCATTTGTCTTCCATACCTCTCTAGATGCCGCTGGCATTGCTTCCTTTATTGGTAGAATCTCTTCTATTCTGTCCCATCGTATTTCTGGGCTCAGCCCCACTGGTTCCTTATGAATGAGACCGGTATCAATTTCTTCAGCTATTTCTCTTTGCTTTCTCGCATCCCTTCTAATTCTTTCTTTCTCTTTCCATTGTTCTTCTCCTCTCCTTATTCCTTCCCTTCTTTCCTCTTCTCCCCTTCGTCTCTTTAATGTTCCTTAGTCTTTGCGCTTCCTCCTCTTCTCTCTTCCTTTCCCTTCTATCCCTATCTTCTATCGTTCTCTGTATATAGTCATACTTTCTTTGTTCTTCTGCCTGTTCTTTTTTCTCTTGCTTCTCTTAATACATCTGTTCTCGTCGCTCCCTGCTCTTCCATTTCTGCTCGTATTCTTTCAATCTCTTCTCTCTTTCCTTGTCTTTTCTTTCTTGTTCGTCTTTATGTACTCTTTGCCCAACTTCCTCGATACTTTTCCCATCTATTTTAAGTAAATTCTGTCCTCCCATCCATTCATTCTGCATGAGTGCTATCTCGTCAGCTTTATCCTTCTCTCCTTTCCATCTCTTAATCTTCCTGTCCGTTTCTGTCAACAGATTCAACTGCTCACTCCTTTATTCTTTGTCTTGTAAGATCTTATAGATGTCTTATTTTCCCTTTTTCTCCTCTGTATTATCGCCACTACTGTAAGCACATATCGGATTACTATACCCCGTCACCATTTTCAACTCCTTTAAAGGATATAACTCTATTTCTTCCGTACTAGCACCTTTTGTTTCGGGTGGGGTAAGGGTAGCTGAGGGGTCAACACCTTCCTCCTTATGCTGACTAAGCATCAAATCCTCAGGTGGTGGGTCTTCTCTTTCTTTTTGGTACATTTTACAGAGCTCTAGAATAGCTAATCTGTTCTCTAATTTCTTCCCCGTGTACGCAGCGTGCAAGTATGTGATCATGTGTTGCAATACCGCTTTTGACAATGATTCTCTCACTTAACAGTCAGTACTTACCAGACTGTTAAATAAACGTCATACTTTTGTTTAAATCTCCACTTTTCAATGTTTTAAAACAACAAACATGAGCATGAACCATCAATTGCTGCTCAAGCCTCTAAATTCAACAGTTTAACTATTTTATTATTCGATATATCGATTTTCTTGATTGGCGCCAATAGTTTGCTACGCTCAGTCAGTGTTGCTCCTCAACTTTTTCAATTTTTCCACAGCTTCTATCACTCTTCGATATTTCTGCTCAACAAACAACATTCAGACTAGTCAACATTGCACCTTTGTATACACATAGTGATCATCTTATTTCCCTCGCCTTTACTTTATACCCTATACAGGGTTTGAGACGTCACCTTGCGTAATCCTGATTACACGTTATATGTTTCTGCTCTACCCCCGCTGGGATTTGCGAAGTCTCATTCTGAAACTCCCTTGAGTCAGGGCTCCTAGGCGCTACCTTTTCTCTTTGTTAGGGAGATTTCTCACACAAGTGCTAGAATCCCTCTACCTTAGAGCCCTCCAGCTCTTTTGCTATATTTTGGGGCTTTGAACTTTTCATTTTCAATGTGTTTTACTTTTATGTTCTTTGGTTATGGAGTTTTAAAACAACTCCATAGGCATCATCTTTTTCTGTGTGTCACACAGCACCTTTAGTGTAGTGGCACAGGGTTGTCCTTCAGACTTCCCAAGGTTTAAATACCTTCTCTGGGACTGACTACCGTCTCCCAGAGCATGTAAAGTTAAATTGAATTTACTAGTCTCTTTAAATCTACTGACCCAGCACACACTATCTTCCCATAGAGTTCTGGAGAGGTTGCCTAGCTTCCCCTGAGTCAAAACACTAAGTTTACCCTTTCCTACTTTAAATGGCTGGTGGCAGTGGTTTAGATCAACTACCATGATTTTCCCGACCACTAACAACGGTAGCTAAAAATCGGGTCAGCCATGTTTTTCAATATGGTGCCCCAGACCTATCTGTAAAAACAGAATCCAGTCATATTTTTTCGCCATTTCTTTTAGGAAAGTTCCTTCTTGTCTTTGTCTCTGCGCACCAAACCAGGTATGGTCCCTTTGTTCATTGGCCTTTGGCAGGCTTCAGTGCTGAAGCCCTCCTCTGGCGCTGGGGTGTCTGGGGTAGACAGGATGTGAGGGAGGTGCCCGAAACTCCCTGTGCTTAGTCTTCTAGGAGACCTTAATGCACTCTGGCGTGATTGGCCAGCTGGCTGTCCGGCAAGGACAGCCACCTTGCTGTGTGAGTGAATTGGGGGAAAACTGTTCAAAAGCAGGTCTCTGCGGCTTGGAAAGCAGAGTCGACCACTGGAACGAAAGAACCGAAGAGGAGAGGAAGGAAGAGTACTGCTGCAACTCCTGGATGGTCGGTGAAGCCCTGTTGCAGGTCCGAATTACCTGAAACTCTATTTCCATCCTTTCCTCACGTGACAGGAGACAACGATTTGTTCCATTTTGCAACATTTAAATGTCTTCAATGAATAAAACTTGCTACTCTTGCTGTTCTTTCTTTGCACCTTGACAGGGGATGATTCATCTTTCGCATGTTTACTGCTTTCAAGAATAGATAACCGACCTTGTCTGCTTCAGTTTTGATACCAGGCCAGACAGCCTCACCATGCGCTTCAACCATCTAAACTTATTCTTTGCTGCAACACAATTCTCGCCTTTCCTTTCCATGGGTCCTGGCTTTTCTAAATTCATGACACTGATGTCCAGCCCCTATACAATGGTGGCTTCGCCTGCAGTCTATTTACTAGATACAGCCAGCTTTGATAATGACTTAGTCTACTTGCATTTCAGAATTGGTACAATTATTGAAAGGTTGATCTTCTGCAGCACTTCATACACATACAATCTTCTTTTCACATATGAAAGTTTAATCGATTCTTAAGTTTGTCATCAGTTTCTGTAAAATCCATGCATTCTCTATAGCCAGTATTCTCGAGGCGTCAGTCATGTTTCTTGTGATGTCACTGTCTTCTCTCTTTGGTCCTTTTTATATTCCTTCAGGGAGGTCCTCCCTCAGATTATCATCTCTTCAGGAATACATTCAATACGGTTTTCTCAGTGGGTACCTTCTTCTGAGTACCCAATGCAGTATTGGTGCAACTGCTGGTGGCAAACATGGCATGATCTCCAGCTTCCAACATATAGGAGGTAGGGGCAGGATTTCCTGCAGAGGCATGTCATGTAACTGGTCCTCTATATTCCCCACTCTGGTCGAGTCCTCGACCACCTCCTCAATTGTCTCCACATCTTGATATTTTCTCTAGAAGAAGTGGTTCTTCGAGTCCAGATCTTCATCACCCCCATCTGTGAGCTGGCTGATTTGACATGCTCATCTACACTCCAAATCATATAGTTGCATTGTACATTTGGATTACAATAGACTCATCATCCCAGGTACTTCTTATGATTCTTTGGATACAGAAACTTTGTTCCTTCGGGTGCTACGATGCTGGCCCCTATATATTTTCTGACTTCTTAATCCGTCAATTCCTTGGGTCCAAATCCAGATTCGACATCTATAATGATCTTCATTTCTACCGCCTTTTTTGCTGTTTTCTTGCATTGGGCAATCATTATCCTGATCACACAGAATCCAAACATTACTATCACCAATATCGCTCCAAGAATCTTGAATATGTTTGCCAACCACTGTGGAATCCATGAGAATAGGGAAGCAAACCAACTGTCATCCTCAATGTCCTCTGCCTCGTCTTCCATCTTATTATGCCGGTTTGTTAACAACATTATGGCCTCTGTCAAAGTCCCATACTCGTCTTCATGAGAAGGTATGAACCTGCAACATGAAGGCCCAATTTGTGTGTAAACTCCTCCTTCCATCGCTGTGATCATATCAAGAACATATCTGTTCTGCAGGGTCATTAGTCGTATGCCCCTCAGGTCTTCCTTGATAGCATTGAAGCCCTTTATGGCGGCATTGATTTTCTGCAGAAGCTCCTATCTCATAATCTGCAGCCACTTGGCGTTGCCCATCGTTTCGATCCCTGGCATGAATACAGTCATAAATATTGAGGGAGTCTTGCTGAACAACCTGTGTTCATTAGGAATGGAGTCATATGCTGCTCTTGATTTGGCTGAGAAATAATTCCCTCTTCTGATCCGATTGAGAAGTTCAAGCAATCTTCCTTTTCTCAAATGTGTATCCTCTTTTGGAAATTTTCCAATGTTCAGGTCACTATGAGGAATCACTAATGCTGGAAGATGATTGAGCACCAAAGAGCATACTCCACCCCAATCCGTGGGCAACTTCATGTAGGCCATAGACCCACAAGCCCAATATCAATCCATAAGGACGGCTGTTCCTTCTCCCATCCTAGAAACATCAACTGTAGTTCTGTATTCCTTGTTATCTTCCACATGATTCTTTCCGAGTCTTCGGAAGCACAATGTTGCATTAGCCAATGGGATTACAACCAATGGGCCTCATTCATCTTCTAGCCATGTCAGTAGTTTGGCATGTTTAGCCCATGACTTCAAACACCCATAGTTCACACGTTGCACCTCTTGTACATATTCTGGCTTCAGTAGATGATCTGCACAGGACATCATTCCTTCTTCCCAACCCTTGATATGATATGATATTTTATTTGGATCATGCTCGTACACAAGTGTTTCAGAGCGCCACCAGGCTAAGGGATGGGAATAAGGCATAAACAAAAACAACGATTTTACTAGGCCCAATGACATTGAGAACGCGCAAGTGCATCGAAAGTGGAAAAAGGGGGAAAGTGCATGGAAGGGGGGAAGTTGAAAGTTCAGAACAGAGGAGAGAACATAAATAAATAATACATAAAATAAATAAACAAATAAATAAATAAATAAAGGTGATGAACAATGGAAGTGCAGCCAGCATGCGGCAAGTGCTAGATTAGTCCGATAGGGTATATCTGATAAGTGCAGAAGAAAAGTGGGAGGGGGACTGTATGGGTACAGATACAAGCCCCGGTACAGGGGTGGCCCGGGGGCACTGCAGGAAGATGGCAGGGTGAGCAGGTACCTGGGCCTGAAAGGACAGAGGGTGGCCAGGTGCACAGTGCAGAGAGAGAAAACAAATCAGAAAGGGAGAAGCAGGGCAAAGGCAGAAGTGAAAGGGAGGCCCCAGCCGAAGACAGAGATCTACCCCAGCTTGTTTATTTGAAAAACAACTAACCCTGAGGGATTTAGAAATAGAGGAGCGAAGAGCTCGAGAGGGGAGGTATTACAGGGGGATAGTTTAAGGTATTTTGGATATTTTGGACCCAGGCCCCAGAAAGCCTTGTGGACAATGCAGTGGGTTTTAAATGTAATCTTTGCGTCCACTGGGAGCCAATGAAGGTATTTCAGAGCTGGAGAGATACGATTCCCAGGGCTTGAGGCCAAGGACACGTCTTGCAGTCCTGTTCTGGATTAGTTGTGAAGGGTGGACAGTGGAGGCAGGTAGATTCAGAAAGAGGCTGTTACAGTAGTCCAACCTAGAGAGAACCAGAGCTTAGGAGACAGTGAGCTTCTGAGGGAAGGAGAGGAAAGGCAGAATACCTCTAAGAAGGTGCAGTAAGAAGTTTGATTTTTTTAGAGATGTCAGAGATGTGTGCAGAGAAGGAAAATGAGGAGTCAAAGATGACCCTGGGGTTCTTAGCCTCGCAGGTAGGGGTAGGAGGTGGGCCAAGGGGGGTGGGGCAGAGGGCAAGGGGTAAGGATGGAGAAGGTGTACCAATGAGGAGGATCTCAGTCTTATTGGCATTTAGAATGAGATTGTTGGCAGCACACCAAATTTGAATGGTGGTTAGGCAATCAGAGATGAGGGAAGGAGAGGAGGTGGCTGAAGGAAGCCTGAAAAAGAGTTGACTTCACTTGTCCATAGACTAAAAACTTAGTTTGCTTCCAGCATCCAGGTGATCCAGCTATTTCTGTCCCATATGGGCAGTTCATTGTCTTCATCTCTTCAATGACCACCTCATCCTGACCTGCTGCAGGATACACAAGCATCTTGCTCTTATATCCAGGTTCCGTTTCCATCTGAGTGGTCTTGATATAGTCATACTGGCATGGAACAATCATTTTGATCTCCATCGTAAAGTGGCACAACTTCCCTGATATTGTCCTCTAGTCATACATGCTGCAAGATGACTGAGGCACCTTGCATCGTGTTCTGGGACTTCTATGGCGATGAAAGTTTGCACTGTATTCATGGCATAGGGGATGAGAGAGCAGACGTAGCAACTCTCCTTAGATGTTCTTTCCCCCACTTTTCTCATTTGCTGGTACCACATGTTATTCCCCAAGTGTGCTGCATGGTGTAAATAGGTATTTATCCTCTCACTATCTTCCTCTGCCTCTCTCTTGTGTCTTTTAGAAGCCATGTACCATTCATGAAGTGTATCAAAAGATGTTCCCATGGTAGGAAGAACCATAGGGACCTCGCCCACAGTGGAACTGCTAACATGATAAAGACTGTGAAAGATGAGGAACAGAAAGAAAAAGAGAACAATCATACAAACATATATTATGCATAAGAACATAGGCATCCATCTCTCATGCCATCCTACTATTCATTGCACTTGCCCCTCTCCTAGAACCATGCCACTTTCTTCTTTAACCATTTTGAATACAAACATCAAATTTCTTTGTACTTGCAGCTGTAAAATCTGCTCAATTATAGAAATAAGTAGCCATTTTATCATTGCGACATTTTTAGGATCCAGTAAGAAAATGCGAATATCAACGTCTCCTCTCACAAGAGCAGGTTAAGCCAGATGCATGAACACAACGAGAGCAAGCTCAAGCTGATGAACATCCCTATCAGTAAGTACCATATGTTTAACTGCTTAGAACAGGTATTCTCCAAGAAATGTATCTGTATACTGATCTCTTTTCCAATTTCTAATCAAGAACTAATGTTTAGGCATAACTCTGATGATTCAATGTATTTCTAAAAGTTCATTTCAAAATTCCTGGAATTCCCTGCAAGTCTTTGCACTCTCTGCTAAAATATTTATAAGGAGTGTCCACTGAATTCCAGTCCAATAATAATCTGTATTAACCGCTGGTTGTTTTATCATCCTTCTTCTCCGTCATCGATGGAGTCTGCACACGCTGAAATTCTTCTTCTTCTTGTCTTCCTTCTGGATCAGCAACATTGGGAGGGCGGGTTCGCACCTGTATAGGCCATTACGTCACTCAGGTGAAGCCAAGCTCGTCTCCCTTGCACCGTCACACCTGAAGGGTTTATATTCTCAATACAAAAGGGACCATTAAAACGTGGCTCATGCCACCTTCTAGTAAAGTTTTTAATGAGAGCTAGGCTTGCAACATGTAACTGATAATATGCTGATAATAGTTCAGTTGGGTTGTTTGTTGAATTGTTTTCTCCTTTGTTCTGAGACCAACCCCCCCTTGCGCTTGATTTGATCTGAAGTGAAAGAAATAGAAGAGGTCATACATGTCAAACAGTCATGCATCTCATAACCTAATGTTTAACCTACACTATGGACATCACTTCTACTCCTAGATGGAGGTTTAAGGGGCATTCTCATTCGATGTCCTGTCACTAGCTCATGCGGGGTGAGGTGATGGTCCAATCCTGGGTGATTCTGAAGGGCATGCAAGGCTATGGGTAGGCAATATAGCCAACCCAACTTCAAAGTCAATCTAATCTTGGCAATCCTTTCTTTAAGGAGGCCATTGAGTCTCTCACATATCCCGTTCACTTGTGGTGATAACCAGAAGAATACATGTGCTTTATACTCAATAGAAGCCCTATATGTTCGAATAACTCGTTAACAAAACGGGGTCCATAATTTAGATCTGAGCACTTCACACACACCATGCATAGGGAAAACTGTGCACAATAAAAACTTTGCTGCACAAGTGCCGTTATTGTGTGTATAGGAATCTGACTCAATCCACCTAGAGAAGGGACACGCCACCACTAATAGATACCTATATTCATTACATATTTGTAGCATATCAACATAGTCAATATGTAAATGCTGAAACAGACCATTCGGTCAAGGTATTACTCCTCTAATCATTCTCAGTGTATGTCCATCAGCAAACCTTTGACACACGATGCAGTTTACCTTAAATAGTGCAACATGCTCCAAAAAATTAGGAATTAACATTTTTTTTGCAATCGTAGCAGCAAGACTCTCCCTAGTTAAATGTGTGGGGTAATGCAGCTGTTCAAGCGCAACCTTTAATAATGCTACTGGCATCAATGACTTCCCAGTGCTGTCTTGTCACCATGAAGCCTCTGTGGGGGATGAAGAACACCCCCCTTTGTTTCCACATTTCCTGCTCTTCCTGTGGTGCACTCCCTTGAATCTCCATTAGTTGGGTTATCGACAATATATTAAACCCTTCTTGCACTAACATGGTTGTGTCTACATATTCTTTTAAAATCTCTGTATCAAAACTCAAAATGTCTCGGGAATATGCAACCCTTTTGGCTTCTTCTACTGCGGCTTCATTCCTGCAAGAGATAAAATCTGTTTGTGTAGTATACGCTGCGCATTTAATGACCACTATGGTCACTTGTGTTGTAGTGCCTTAATAAGCCTATTCATAAAGGATGCGTGTTGCACTGAAGTGCCATCTGTGCGGAGGTATCCCCTCCTCTTCCATCATGCTAACCCTGTGTGTCTGGTCAATGTCATGTAGGCGGAGTCACTGTACACTGTCACTTCCTGTCCTTTGTGTTTCTCAAGCATGACAATGAGGGCTACCAATTCTGCTGCTTGCGCTGAAAAGTGAGACGATAGCCTTGTACTTGCTACAACTTCAAATTCTTCATTTCATCTATGCCTCACTGCTGAAGCGCCTTAATGCCTTTCCCCACTAGTCTGATACATTTTTGAAGAACCATCAATAAAGAGAATTTCCCCTCCTGCTAAAAAATGTTCCTTCACACAGGGTATATCATCCTAAAATTCAACATAATTAGCACAGTCATGCAGATGATCCCCTTCTTCTATTGGCTCAGCTATAAACATAGCAGGATTCATTATTTTACATCTTACAATCTTAATTGTTGGGTTAGAAATCATTACCTCATAAACCGAAGCTATTTGGGATGTCAATGTGCCTTTGGGTTTCTCTGAAATAGCAAATAGAGCATGTTCCACAAAGAGAGTCATGGAGCAGCCCATGACAGTACTTGTAGACTTCTCAATATTGAATGCGGCAGCAGCCAAAGATTGTTGGCAAGGGAAGTGCCTTCTCATAACTGGATCCAAAATCTCACTATAATCCGCTAAGGGTTTGGATCCCAATGTAGTCTTCTGCGTAAGCACTGCTGCGTTACTGTCCCATTTGCGTGCAAAACCAAATACAATTCCTCAGCATACTTGGGAATTCCTAAAAAAGGTGCTGTGCAAATTGTTTTTTCAGCTCCTCAAGCACTTCCTCCGTCTCTTCAGTCCATTCTTTTTTTTATTTTCCCCACTTGTGCTTTCTGTAAAGCTTGCAGAAGTGGTCCTCTGTACCTACTGTAATCAAACAGACAGGCTCTAACATAGTTGCATAACCCCACAACTGTTGCATCTGCTTCACTATATTTGATTTTGAGGTCTTTATAATTGCCTGGGCTCTCTCAGGTGTCACTTTCTTTCCTTCATGTGAAATCAACTGACCTATGTATAACACCTCTTCTTGACAGTATTGTAACTTCTCCTTGTCTACCCTATATCTCTTGTCTGCTAGACCAGTCATCAACTGAATGGAATCTTGTCTTCTGTGGTGCTACAAATTCAAATGTCATCTACGTACTGTATCACTACACTTTTGAGATCTATATTGCCTAACTCCATCTGTAGAACTCAATTAAAGATTGATGGGGACTTGCAGTACCCTTGGGGCAGCCTAATATGTTTCAGTCAAGTTTGGGGGAAGGTAAAAGAATTTAAGTCTTGTGAGTCCTTGTGCAACAGGATCGAGAAACATGCATTCTTTAAATCGATCACTGTGAAATATCCAGCCTCCACCAGGATACTGCACAGTATTGTTGCTGGATTTGGAACTAAAGGAAACTCTGCATCTACAATCTGGTTAATCGGTCTCATATCTTGTATAAATCACCACAACCCTCCCTTAGTTTTTTTGATAGGATACACTGCGGTATTACACAATGATTCTGATGGCACCAGAGTCACTTGTTTCATCAGTGCTGAAATGGTCTGAAATATACCTTCATCAGCTTCTCGAGAAATGGGGTACTCTTTTGCTCGAGAAAAATCGCTCCTGCCTCAAGCTTTATTTTAACGTCCCCTATTCCCTCCAATACACCTACATAATAAGGGTCTGTGGTCCAAAGAACGCTTGGCACCTTTTCCAATTTTTACTGAAAAAATGCTGGACATTGCCGCATTATTGCCATTCACCATGGGACTTCTCTCTTTTCTATTCTTATCCAGTATGTGATGCTCATGAAGAACACCACTTCATCATCTGTTTGGTCTTCCCTGAACATGTCGTCATCAGTTATGTCAGTCAATTTGTACCCTTCCTTGACAGCTATTACTTTTCTCCAGGGTCTACCCTCATCATCGACTCCTTCGAGCATTGCCATTTCCCTTCGTACTATGGCTGTTTCCAATTCTATATGAATAGTTTGTCCCCCTCTTTATCCATAGGTATTTGTGGTCTAAACAAAAACTCATCAGGTATCCTCACAATTTTTCCCACCAAGCAAGGTAGCCATGTCAGTAGAATGCTCACTCCATGCAGGAAAATCTCTGGTCTATTGAAACGCCTCACAGAGCCACTTGCCCTATGAACGCCAGTATAAATTCCCCCACATTTAAACAGTGTATTCCTGGAGTGGAGCAGACTATTCCTTGATTAATAAATGAAATTGTCATATTTAGTTTTGGCTGTCCTGAATATAACAAAGCAACAGACATGTCACATTCTCCTATAGAGACTGGTAATTCATTGGTAATAGGGACTCCATTCGTAGCTACAGAGAACCCTTGAGCATTCACGGCAATTCCTGACATTGGATATTTTCCCTCCCGTATACTTGAAAGAGTTGCTCAAGTGTCTACAAAAAAAGAAAAGGTTTTGCCTTCTATCATCACATTGACCCATGGTTCCTCTTGGGGGTCTGGTGCCACAGATAGTACTGAATACATCAAGTCACCCTGTGAGCTGTCCTATTGTGGGTACAGGCTCATCCCAGTCCCTGTGAAAGGATTTCCTCCTAACACAGTGACACCTCCTATTCGGGGTGTCAGGACTTGTGTGTTTGCATCATGCTGTGTTGCATATGGGCTTGTTGCGACTGCCCTTGTGGTGGATTCATTTGCACTTGTTCCAAGTGTTGTACTTGCTGTACTCGCTGTGCTTGTATCTGATAAAATATGTGATCTTGTGTAAAGCCCTCTCTAGTCTGTGTGCTATATGGTGGAGGATAAGCTGTCTCCACTCTTGAAAAATGGCCATTTTGTACATTAACTTGGCTTCCACGTATGTGTGCAATATGCCATGTCCTCCCACAAGTCCAACATACTGGGGGTGCCTGTCTGACAAGCCCCCCTTAGTTATATCCTCCCTGAGTACTCTGGTTCTCATTCTGCG
Source organism: Ambystoma mexicanum (assembly GCF_040938575.1). Lineage (NCBI taxonomy): Eukaryota > Metazoa > Chordata > Amphibia > Caudata > Ambystomatidae > Ambystoma > Ambystoma mexicanum. Next base: position 369,360,203 of record NC_090932.1, on the reverse strand, counting down.
TACCTTGAAACCCATCTTGATTATTTTGGAATCCACCTCCTCTTCCCCTATAGCCTATACCTCTACCTTGTGGCATGAACCCATATCCACCTTGATCCATCGGGTGCAGATTACTCGCCTGGGATGCACCCATTGCTTCCTGCATTCCCAATCCTTCTCCTCTTGTCAATACGGCCCCGTTTATAGCCAAGTTTGACAATTATTTTAGAACTAATTTGGCTTCCTCGATGTTCCTATTCTCATCTTTCTTCTTATTTTTCTCTTGTAATAACCGACAAGGGTGTACTATCGTCAGCTATAACTCAGCCCATGGCTTCGCCTCCATCCCTACTTGTTTTTTCATCTGCCTCTGTACTGGCTCAGGCAACCCCTGGCATAAAATGTGGTAAATCAATGGTACTATCTTTTCCTATGGCTCGGGAGTTTCACGCTGCCATTTCTCCTGAATATCCTGAATGTAAGCAATAGGGTCTTCATCTTACTTCATCTTACGTGTCATAATTGCACCCATATCTGATGTATTGGCATACTGTAACCTAAGAGCCCCCCTTAAACATCTGTTCTACAATTATTAAACAGCGCTCCATCATACACGGTATTCCCGTGCTGTCACACTTCAATATCCCGCTCTTCCCCATATGTCATCAGCCCTCTTTCCAAGAATAGCTGCCACAAGACCTTTTATGTCCCCTATGGCCAACGTGTTTCCTCCTGTCATTTTTTCTAATTTGTATATCCATTTCCCAGCACCCAAAGTCAAACTCTGAAGCTTACACCTTAAGTTATCCTTGTCCATCTGTGGCCATGGCCATGGGATATACTGTGGTCTTGCTCCCCCTTTTTCCAATAAGGGAAACTGAGCGAACCACATCCCAGAGTCGGATCCCATCATTAGTCTATCCATGGCAGGGGTGATCGTTCCTGTCTATCTTCTTATGGGTAATGACCTTATCCTGCTCCTATATGGCGGCAACTCCCTTCTCACTATACGATTGTCCTCAGGGACACTCTGGATTTACTGTGGGATCTGGCATCCTATCTTTAGGCTGTTCCCTCTCACTCCTTTATCCATTTGCAGACTTCCTTCAGGGGTGCCCGCGCTCCCTCCTTCTACCCCAAGAGTGGACTTTCTTTCCTCGTCTGACATGTCTATTCCCCCACTAGTGTGACTATCATTCCCTTCAACCTTATCCAGATTCATTATACTTAAAGACAATGCTCTACGTCTGTGACTGAACAGATTTTCTTCAACGCTTCGTAATTGAAATGTTAGGAATTGATCACTCTTACCTTGAATTCCATACTTGCTACCTTCCTTTAACTGTTGACAGACCTTGTAAATTCTTTCTCCAATGCTTGCCGCATGAAAGCATTTGTCTTTCATATTACTCTAGATGCCGCTGGCATTGTTTACATTTTCGGTAGAATCTCTTCTTCAGCCCCACTGGTTCCTTACGAATGAGACTGGTATCAAAACCTCGTTGTCTCCTTTTTCGTTTCATTTCTTCAGCTATTTCTCTTTGCTTTCTCGCATCCCTTCTAATTCTTTATTTCTCTTTCCTTTGTTCTTCTCCTCTCGTTATTCTTTCCATTCTTTCCTCTTCTCCCCTTCGTCTCTGTAATGTTTTGTCCCTTAGTCTTTGCGCTTCCTCCTCTTCTCTCTTCCTTTCCCTTCTATCCCTATCTTCTATCATTCTATAGTCATACTTTCTTTGTTCTTCGGCCTGTTCTTTTTTCTCTTGCTTCTCTTGATACATCTGTTCTCGTCGCTCCCTGCTCGTCCTTTTCTGCTCGTATTCTTTCAATCTCTTCTCTCTTTCCTTGTCTTTTCTTTCTTGTTCGTCCTTATCTACTCTTTGCCTAACTTCCTCAATATTTTCCCATCTATTTTAAGTAAATTCTGTCCTCCCATTGTCTTGGTGTGTGCTCCAAAACCCCTGGAACTGATGGGCCCACTCCATTCATTGACACCCAATAGGGCTTATCAAGCCCCAATGGAGCGTCCCAGAACCTCCTGGACTCAGTCCTGGCGCCGTTGGCACCAGGCTCAGAAGTCGGTTTGAACCATATGGACTACTTACTCAGCCTAATGAGGCTGAGCCTTTCTGCATATCAAGGGCGTGACCGAGGGACTACTTTACCTGAAAGGCAGGGTGTGGTAAAGGGACTATTTGCCTGGGACTACTTGCAAGGCTATTTAAGCCACACCCTGCAGCAGAACACACCTTGCGTTATTCTGCACTCCTGCAGCGTAACGCTCACCGTGTCTGCTCTGTCCTCAAGCTTCTACAGCCACGCCCGTTCTGAGATTTCCATCCATCGGTACCTGAAAGAAGAAAGAGAGAAGAACAGATGTTATTACAGCGACAAAAGCCTTACCTGCAATTCTCATCCACCGGTCTCGCCTTCAGCTGATCTTCGGATCGCCGTCCTTGTTGGGAGGAGGGCATCCGCACAGGCCTCCAATACTCACCCGCGCATCTGCATTCCTCCGCAATACGTCGGAGCGGTTCTTCCATCCATCATCCTGGAGCCACGCCGCGCCTGCATAGAAAGAACAGAAAACAGCAGGTTAGTCGCGCATAAAACAAAAACAAAAAATTATTTAGCCATCCAGCGCCACTCACCCGCGCTAATACTTACCTGGAGATAACCTGCCAAGCATCCTAGGAGAGTCAAATCTTCATCCAAACCTCCGTACTAATCCGCACCTGCAAGAAAGACAAACCTTGGGAAATAAAGACATTGAGCACCTATACCAATCATCCATTGGCATAGAGACTTACCTGCTTAATCCAGATATTCCAGACACATCAACAGCCACTCTGGACCAGTGAAGTAACTGTGTCCGGGGAAAGACTGAGCTTACTGCACCCCTGCTGAAAGTCAAGCAGGACGGAGAGCCAACCTCACAAAACTCAAAGGTGAGCCAGAAAAGGAGTTGGACATCAGGAGGTTGAAGGAGGTGGGACTAATCCAGCCCCCCACTCAAAAGCTAATATCTTGTTTCAACATTGCAGACAAATGCCTCCTGGGGTGATAACAGGGGAGAGGACATCATCATACCACCAGATCTACGCCAGTGCAGACATCGTTCGTACGGCTACGTGCAACGCCCCTGTGGAGACCAGGTGAGCGTGACAGAACGCAATGCCTTCTATAAAATCTCTACCTGGGCGTCATGGAAACCACTGAGACAGACCAACTAGCCCAGCTTTTGGGGGAACTCAGGGCCTAGATACATTTGGCACGACAGGACACCAATGCTTTAAGGAGAGAATTGATTGTGGCAAAAGATTGTAACGATGAGCTCGCTAGACAATTGCTTCAATCCCAGGCGGGGCAAACACTGTTACCAGCATTGGGGTCACGATTCCGACTACACCCAGCAATCCAGTTCAAGTAGTCCTTCCAGGAGCCGTACCTTTGGAACCTCCAGAATGCTTTGCAGGAGACCCAAAAAGGTATGCAGTCTTTATAGACCAGTGCCGACTACATTTCCTATGTAGGCCAATGGCCTTTCCAAACGACCAATCTAAGGTAGCCTTTGTATTGTCGTATCTCAGTGGCAGTGCTGCGGACTGGTCAGTACCTCTAGTCAATCGGGACGATCCCATCTTGCAAGACTTCCAGAGGTTTCAAATGAACATGGAGACGTTTTTTTTGCCCGCCACTCTCAGGGTCAGGCATTGGATAATGAATTCTTGTCCCTACGCCAAGGCAACCAAGATCTGTTGACGTACATCACAACTTTTAATAGACTGATAGTGGAAACCGATTGGCATGACGACAAAAGATCAATGCTGTTTTACTGTGGTTTAAGAGGGGAGTTAAAGGATGTTTTAGCTCAAGTGGTCAACCCTCCCAGTGATTGTGCGGAATACATAGATTTGGTGGTTCAGCTTGATCATAGACTTCAGAACTGTAAGGCAGATCGAGCTAGAATGGACACTCTGGTTTTTGTATGGATCAAGAATTGGCTACAAGGATGAATCTTCCTCTGTGCAAAAAGGCAACAACAGATTTAGTCACCACTGTCGACGGAACTGAGATTGCTTCGGGTCCAGTAACACACTCAACAACAGAGATGACACTTTTGTGCCAAGGCGGACATCGGGAAGACATTGTGTTTGATATAATCAAGGCTCCACAATTTCAAATAATTCTGGGAATGCCATGGCTAGACTCACACAATACTTGCATCGACTGGCGTGCTAAGAGGCTGACCTTCTTAGTTGAATGTGCTTGTACCTGTTATCAAACAAAGGAACCTTTGGTTAAGGAAGCGACAACAATCATGAGTCTGACTAATCTGCTACCTCCGGTATACCAAGACTATCAGGATGTTTTCCAGAAGGATGCAGCTAATACTCTTCCTCCCCATAGATCGTACGACTGTCAGATCGACCTTATACCTGGCGCACAGATTTCATGCAGGCGAATCTATGCACTCACGGAACCCGAAAATCTGCATCTAAAAAAGTATCTGGACCAGGACCTGGCTAACAGCTTTATCCGCCCATCTAAGTCCCCAGCAGCCTTGCCCTTATTCTTTGTGCCTAAAAAGGAAGGGGAGACCTTAGGACTTGCATCGATTACCACGCATTGAACCAAGTCACAGTTAAAAACCGTTACCCCTTGCCACTAATTCCTGAACTATTGGACCAGGTTAAAGATGCCCGTATTTATACCAAGCTTGATCTTCGAGGGGCATATCATCTGGTACGAATCAAGAAAGGGGACAAATGGAAGACCGCCTTCCGCACCAAATACGGGCTATTCGAATACCAAGTAATGCCCATTGGCCTTTGTAATGCCCCAGCGGCGTTCCTGTATTTCATGAATGACGTCCTGCGAGAATTGATTGATGTGTGTCTCGTAGTATACATAGACGACATTCTGGTATATTCATCGTCTGAACAGGAACATGTGAAACACGTCCATGCTATTCTGGACAAACTTCGACAAAACAGACTATTTGCAAAACTGGAAAAATGCTTCTTCCATGTTACGGAGGTCGAGTTCCTAGGGTTTGTCCTAACCCCACATGGTGTACGCATGGATTCGCAGAAGGTTGACGCCATTCTCAACTGGCCTTCTCCAACCTCAATTAAAGGAGTTCAGAGTATGCTTGGATTTGTGAACTTCTATCGCCACTTCATTCCAGGCTTCTCGCAGCTAGTACATCCCATCACCTCTCTACTGCGAAAGAACAAACGTTTTCAATGGTCAGAGGAGGCCGAGAAAGCCTTTCAGGACTTAAAACAAAAATTCATCTCGGCCCCGATCCTGAAACACCCACGTCCAGACATACCGTATGTGGTTGAGAACGACGCTTCCAGTTCGGCAATGGGAGCGGTCCTCTCACAAAAAATCCTGAAACGGGTCAACTCCACCCAGTGGCCTTCTGGTCACGGAAATTCACTGCACCAGAATTGAATTATGCTATTACGGACAAGGAACTTTTGGCCATTAAGGCGGCCTTCAAGGCTTGGCGGCATTACCTTCTAGGAGCAAGACATACTATTGCAGTAATCACTGATCACCGCAATCTACAATACTTGAAGGTGGCAAAGGCTCAATCATACCGCCAACTCCGATGGGCATTTTATTGTGCTGAATTCGACTTTGTGATTACTTACCGACCTGGTTGTCAAAATGGCAAGGCAGATGCTCTATCTCGCATTGGGGTAGAAGAGGAATCCACCAACCCAGACCCAGTGCCCATCATTCCCGGTGAAAACATCTTAGGAATAACAACGTCTCTAACTTTAGATGACATCCACGAAGAAATCACACATCTCAAGGATGCTGACACTTTGAGAGATTGGCCTACCAAAAGTGTTCACCATTCAGTCTCAAACCACTTACCATATTTTCAGGGACGTCTCTACCTACCCAGTAGAAAACTTCAGGAAAGGATCATCTCTAACTACCACTGGTAGAAGGTCATCCGGGGATAGCGAAGACCGAAGCTAAGATCAAGCGACACTTTTGGTGGCCAACTAGGCATAGGGACATCAAGCAATTTGCATTATCCTGTGGAGTTTGTGCACAAAACAAGGCCCTAAAGAAGAAATCACCAGGCCAACTGCAACCACTGGATATTCCACCTACGCCTTGGCATACACTATCTCTTGACTTTATAACTGACCTTCCCCCTTGTAATGGGTTCAACACAATTTTGGTAGTAGTGGACTTGTTTTCTAAAATGGCTCATTTCATCCCACTAAAGGGGTTACCCTCAGCTTCAGTCCTGGCTAAAGAATTCTTAGAACAAATAGTCTGAATTCATGGATTCCCGTCCATCCTGATTTCAGATCGTGGCAGCCAATTTATCTCACATTTTTGGAAAAAATGTTGCGAGCTAGCTAAAATCGACGTAAGACTCTCCACCAGCCACCATCCCCATACTGACGGTCAGACTGAGAGGACCAACCAGACTTTAGAACAACACCTCAGATGTATGTTACACCAAACGGAAAGCACTTGGAAGGACATTTTATGGATAGCCGAATACGCCTACAACAATTCTCTGCACTCCAGCATTGGACAAAGCCCTTCCTATACCATCTACGGGCTACATCCACGAACCTCTAATCTTGACCCGCCTCAACTCCTGGAAATGCCAGCAGTAAGAAGTTTACATGCTACTATTACACAAGCCTTCAAACAAGCAACTGATCAGCTGAGACAAGCTAAAGAAATATACAAGAAGTTGGCAGAAATGCATAGAAGTGAAGCTCCAAAGTATCAAGTTGGAGATGAAGTCTGGCTGGCGGCAAAGCACATACCAATGAAAGGAACCCGTACCTTCAATCCCAGATATGTAGGTCCATACACCATTAAGGCCATCATTAATCCGGTAGCTATGAAACTCGATTTACCTCCACACATGAGGATTCATCCCATGTTTCATGTCTCACTTTTGAAGCCAGTGCAACCAGGAACCCGAGTACTGAAACCACCAAGACCGATCATGGTCGATGGAGAACCTGAATATGAAGTTAAGGACATCCTGGACTCAAAAATCATCAAATCAAAACTATTTTATCTAATCGACTGGAAAGGATATAGACCACATGAAAGATCGTGGGAAACCAAGTGATAATATTCATGCACCACGATTGCTGAAAAGTTTTAATCATAATTACCCGAAACAAAACGGGACCAATGGGGGAACGCGTCGTTAGGGGGGCATTGAGGGGAGTGCTGTCATGGTGCGTGCTCCAAAACCCCTGGAACTGATGGGCCCACCCCATTCATTGACATCCAATAGGGCTTATCAAGCCCCAAAGAAGGGTCCCAGAACCTCCTGGACTCAGTCCTGACGCCGTTGGCGCCAGGCTCATAAAATGGTTTGAACAATATGGATTACTTACTCAGCCTAATGAGGCTGAGCCTTTCTGCATATCCAGGTCATGACCGAGGGACTACTTTACCTCAAAGGCAGAGTTGGTAAAGGGACTATTTGCCTGGGACTACATGCAAGGCTATTTAAGCCACACCCTGCAGGCAGAACATGCTTCGCGTTATTCTGCACTCCTGCAGCGTAACGCTCACTGTGTCTGCTCTGTCCTCAAGCTTCTACAGCCACGCCCGTTCTGAGATTTCCATCCATCGGTGCCTGAAAGAAGAAAGAGAGAAGAGCAGGTGTTATTACAGCGACAAAGGCCTTACCTGTAATTCTCATCCACCGGTCTCGCCTTCAGCTGATCTTCAGATCGCCGTCCTTGTTGGCAATAGGGCAACCGCACAGGCCTCCAATACTCACCTGCGCATCTGCATTCCTCTGGAATACGTTGGAGCGGTTCTCCCATCCATCATCCTGGGGCCGCGCCTGCATAGAAAGAACATAAAACAGCAGGTTAGTCACGCACAAAACAAAAACAAACAATTAGTCAGCCATCCAGCGCCACTCAACCGTGCGAATACTTACCTGGAGATAACCTGCCCAGCATCCTAGGAGAGTCAAATCTTCATTCAAACCTCTGTACAAATCCACACCTGCAAGAAAGACAAAACACGTTTAAACCTTGGGAAATAAAGACATTGAGCACCTATACCAAGCATCCATTGGCATAGAGACTTACCTGCTTAATCCAGATATTCCACCCACAGCAACAGCCACTCTGGACCAGTGAAGTAACTATGTCTGGGGAAAGACTGAGCTTACTGCGCCCCTGCTGAAAGTCAAGCAGGACAGAGGGCCAACCTCACAAAACTCAAAGGTGAGCCAGAAAAGGAGTTGGACATCAGGAGGTTGAAGGAGGTTGGACCAATCCAGCCCCCCACTCAAAAGCTAATATCTTGTTTGAACATTGCAGACAAACGCCTCTCGGGTGATAACAGGGGAGAGGACATCATCATACCACCAGAGCTACGCCAGTGCAGACATCGTTTGTACGGCTACGTGCTACGCCCCTGTGGAGACCAGGTGAGTGTGACACCCATCCATTCATTCTGCATGAGTGCTATCTCATCAGATTTATCCTTCTCTCCTTTCCATCTATTAATCTTCCTGTCTGTTTCTGTCAACAGATTCATCTGCTCACTCCTTTCTTCTTTGTCTTGTAAAATCCTATAAATCTCTTATTTTCTCTTATTCTCCTGTGTATTATCACCACTACTGTAAGGGTATATCGGATTACTATACCCTGTCACCGTTTTCAACTCCTTTGAAGGATATAATCCTATTTCTTCCGCACTAAAACCTTTCGCTTCGGGTGGGGTAAGGGTAGCTGAGGGCGCCAATCCCTTTGCTACGCTCAATCACTGTTGCTCCTCAACTTTTTCAATTTTTCCACAACTTCTATTGCTCTTCGATATTTCTGCTCAACAAACAACATTCAGACTAGTCAACATTGCACCTTTGTATACACATAGTGATCATCTTATTTCCCTCCCCTTTACTTTATAGCCTATACAGGGTTTGAGACGTCACCTTACGTAATCCTGATTACACGTTATATGTTTCTGCTCTACCCCCGCTGGGATTTGATATGTCTCGTTCTGAAACTCCCTTGAGTCAGGACTCCTGAGCGCTACCCTTTCTCTTTGTTAGGGAGATTTCTCACACAAGTGCTAAAATCCCTCTACCCTACAGCCCTCCAGCTCTTTTGTTATATTTTGGGGCTTTGAACTTTTCATTTTCAATGTGTTTTACTTTTATGTTCTTTGGTTATGCAGTTTTAAAACAACTCCATAGGTGGTATCTTTTTCTGTGTGTCATGCAGCACCTTTAGTGCAGTGGCACAGGGTTGTCTTTCAGACTTCCCAAGGTTTAAATACCTTCTCTGGGACTGACTACCATCTCCCAGAGCATGTAAAGTTAAATTGACTTTACTAGTCTCTTTAAATCTACTGACGCAGCACACACTATCTTCCCATAGAGTTCTGGGGGGTTGCCTAGCTTCCCCTGAGTCAAAACACTCATGTAACAGTAAAATGTTACCCTTTCCTACATTAAATGGCTGGTGGCAGTGGATTATATCAACTACCGTGATTTTTCCCGACCGCTAACAACGGTAGCTGAAAATCAGGTCAGCCATGTTTTTTAATATGGCGCCCCAGACCAATCTGTAAAAACAGACTCCAGTCATCTTTTTCACCATTTCTTTTAGGAAAGGTCCTTCTTGTGTTTGTCTCTGCGCGCCAAACCAGGTTTGGTCCCTTTGTTCATTGGCCTTTGGCGTGCTTCAGTGCTGAAGCCCTCCAATGGCGCCAGGGTGTCTGGGGTGGACATGATGTGAGCGAGGTGCCCAAAACTCCCTGCGCTTGGCCTCCTAGGCCTCCTAGGAGACCTGAATGCACTCTGGGGTGATTGGCAGGCTGGCTGTCTGGCAAGGACAGCCTCCCTGCTGTGTGAGCGACAGCCAGGCTGGAATGAAGGGGGGAAACAGTTTAAAAGCAGGTCTCTGGGACTTGTAAAGCAGAGTCGACCACTGGAACCAAAGAACCGAAGCGGAGAGGAAGGAAGAAGACTGCTGCAACTCCTGGATGACCGGTGAAGCCCTGCTGCAGGTCCGAATTGCCTGAAACTCCAACAACAGAGAAGCCCTTCAAGGTTAACTTCTTCCCTTGAGTTTGGTGGGAACAACCGACTCGCAAACCACCTGGACACCTTCCCCATCTGGTGACATTTTCATCAGAGTGGTGCTGAAAACCGGATAGCCATAGGGAAGGAAACCGGCTTGTGGACATTAAGGCAGTCACACCTTAAACCGACGTCTTGCTACAGCTTTTGACCTCTTCCCTGGGCAGTGCAGGAACCTCCCGACATCCTCCTTCTCCTTCTTGTCCCCACGACTGAAGCTCAGGAACAGCGAGATCTGCTCAAACTGCCAGGAACAACTGCCTCAGTTACAGCTTTCTTCATTGACAAGGTACTGTGCAAAGACGGTCTGGAAATATTTTAGGCCATCAAGAAATTGCGTGAAACTTTCCTCAACTACGAAGGCATGTCCATCCCTAAACATTCGTCAAACTTTTTGCCAAGCTAAATTCTTCTAATCTCTGTGGCAAAGACTTAACCGTTACTTACCAGAACTGTGATATCCTATATAAAAGACTCTGAACCATTGACTTTGGCACAGGTCTATTGAGAAGAATTGCTGGTTGTATTTAACTGAAACCCTTTGCCCTGCCTATGAATGTATTTGGGCTGTCTAATCTTATAACCTTGTCTTTTCCCTCCTTTATTAAGTATCTGAAGTGCCACTTTGCTCCCACTTCATTTGAGCATTTACTTTCCGGTTGGATTTTTGTGGTTTATTAGTTTGTGATATTGAGCTGCTTATGCTAGAGTAATGTTTCCTAACTGACTGAGTAAATAAATGTATATTCTTTTACCAAGAAACCTGAGTAAATGTTTACTTGAATCACTGTAATGGTTGGTCCTTTGTGTAACTTGTTCTACTGATCACTTAAACTCTTGAGATAAATCTGGCTGATCAGCCATCGCTACCACTTTACTGCGTAGTACAGGCTTGTACCAAAGGTGAAATTGTGCTTACACTTGTAGTCCTAGTTGCCTGTAGTGTTCCCGAGGGTACTGCAGGTGATTCTGCCTAACACTCTTCACAATATTTCCCGTTACTCACAATTCCATCCCCTTTATTTACCATTCCCCTTAGTCTACTGACCATTCATTAATCAACCCGAGGCCTTCGTATTGACTCCTCCTTCAATCCAACCACTTTGCCTTCTGTCCGCAGAGCGCCTGTGGAAACCGGGCAGGGATTTCATCAAAGAGGGACCTGCCCACCATCTCGGTTCTTCTTACAAGTTTATTTCTATCGGCCGCTCTCCACAGGAAAACCTGCGATCTTCCGGCTAATGATGGAGGATGCCCGATCGTCTGAAACACTGGAGCAGATGTAGTTTGGATCTTTTTCCACCATCCGCATCGCTACCACGTGAGTTTATGGCCCTTTAGTAACATACATGCAATGGATGGGGTTGCAGAATAACTCTGAATCCAAATAATCAAATCAACTCAGAAAGATGGCAAAGATAATGTTTTATTAACAATTATCTAAAACAGGGAGGTTACAACGGACACCAATGGACGTTCGCTCAGGCTCTCAACGATTTCCTCATAAAAACATCCTTATGTGCAAAAGATATGTTAGAAGTGACGTCATACTATGTGGCAAATGATAGAAAACCTATCAAGGGTTGGGATTGGTTAAGGGAAACATCTAAATATACTTTCTATAGGGACTAGGATTGTGATTGGCTGCCCACTGTCATGTAGAGAACGCATTCCCACCTCTAAAACATGTCATCTTTAACACTATTAAGTACACAGTTTATCATTGGTTATCAAACTATAAGGCCTTTCATTATACGGTCCTCTATAATTGGTTGGCATACTCATGCCATATCTGGACCATTCGGTTCACTTAGCAGCACGTAAGATCAGACCCAGGTGCCAGGAGGTGGACTTGACTGTACCTCTCCACCAAATTAGCCCAACATCTCTGTGTGCTGTCACACTGACATGTGCCACAAATATCTGCCACACGAGGTAGTCCCATTATGATGGCCATTTGACATGAGTATGTACATCACTGGACAGGCTTTACCCCGGGCTGACATACTAATACAATCAGATGTGCCAATACACAAATGTTGTGGGTGATGCATGACTGGGAAAATACAGGAAGCACAATGACGGCTAGTCACCTGATGTGTCCTCATAATTCTCCATGCCTCCCATGCCTTGCACCTCTTCAAGGAGGATGAATTGGCTCGTGGCCTCTTCATGCAATGACAGCTGCTCCTCCTCTGTTGGACACCCTCCGGTTGCCAGTGCAGAGGACAGGTTGACACTCAGCTTGGGCTTGGTACGACAGGTGAGATCATTCCAGTGCTTCTGAACCAGTTCAGCATTGCGCATCTACACCCCTAAGGCATTATGTGTGCTCCCTTCATACAGGCACATGTCACAATGGTGATCGGTCACATAGTCATTGAGGATCTGGAGCTCCTCACCAGTAAAGTGCTTCTTCCTCAGCAGGCCATTATACTCTGCCGTGTCTTTGGGTTGAGTCTCTTCGTGCTGTGCAGGGCATCCCTTTCTGCCATGAGTAGCATGGGGTGGTGGTGCTGCCCCTGACTGGCTAGAACCACGTTGGCATCCAGGTGCCAGGCCACCTGTGGACTGGGGCCTGCCATGTCCTCCTGGGGCTGGGGTAGATGTCTCCACACCATGTCGCCGACCCCGTGGGACTGGGACAGGTGTCTCCACACCACGTCCCTTACCCCCTACGGCTGTGGAAGATGTTTCATCACCACGTCCCCCACCCAACCCTGTCTGCCCCATTAGCTCCTTGGTGCCTTTCCACTCATGTCACAGTTGTAAGGGATGACTGAAGGGCACACCAAGTTATATCCTGGGCAATAGGAGTGAGGGAACAGTCTAGGTGATGTGCAGCATGCCCCAAAAGGGAAAAATATGCAGTGGCACCCAGGGACCAAAATATTACTTACACGATACCAGAAAACCTTCTGAAAAGTAAAAAAAGCAGCACTCTATACGCAGAGGCACCCAAAAACACGCAAATTGCGTATGCGATACCCAGAAGGCTTCCGTAAAGTCAAGAAAAGTGGTACGCGATACACAAAGGCACCCACAGACACACAAATTGTGTACGCAACACATCATATGCCTCAAAAAGTTCACAAAAACATACAAGTATGTGCAGAGCCAATCCCACCCTTCTCCCCCGCCCCCCAAGTTAAATGAGTATGCGGTATCTGAAGGAAAGGATTTCGTAGCACTATAAAATATGTCTCAGGGTTGTAACCTTCATGCGCTGAACTAGTGATGTGCGGCGTGTGACTTATATTACCCCGTCATTGCAGTGATCCACGTAGGTGTGCAGCGTCACTGCATGTGGGATGTACCTTACGCTTTAAGGGCCGTTACTCTGCTATTGCTGCTGCTGATACAAGATGCACACCACTGTTCCTACTGCCTTCCTGCTGCTCCATTTGCCTCCTCTGGCCCTGCTTTGCCTCAGTCACTCTTGTAGTTCTGCTGCCTGCTCCAGAGTGAGTGCCTGCTTGCAACCAGCACTGTCTTGGTGTGCCAGCTACCCCACTTTGTATCTGGACTCTTGTATTGGGCCTGTGACCACATCCTCTGTACTTGCTCGGACTCCCACCTCTACCAACACCACCAAAGCTCTACAGCACCTACCCAGGACCCAGGAAGCCCATACCTCCCTTGGGTGTGCAATGTATACCCCATCCACATCATCTGGGGAGGGCAGCAGCCCCAAGTTGATGCAGAGGGCAGCCATCTTAACCAACACTGAAGTTGCCATCCTGGTGGATGGGGTCCTGGGCACCTATGATGCCCTCTTCAACCCAGCTATGCAGCTGGGCACCAGCACAAGGCTAAGGATCTGGGACATCATCACGGCTGCCATCAATGTGCAGGGGGTGGGATTCCACCCCAGGAACACGGTCCTGAAACGTTGGGACAACCTCAAGAACTGTAGCCATACCAAGGTGGTGGAAGCCCTCGACATGGAATCCAACATGGAGGTGCACCATGCTGGTTGCCACTGGTGCCCCCAGATACAGCTGCAGGTACTTTAGAGGTTCTATCCAGACTGCCACTCCCAGTACTTGGCATGCCTCTCCCAGTACTTGGCCTGGAGAAGTTGTCTGGATGCTGCTGGTGAGTACCCATGTGGGGCAATGTTCTACGGCGTATGCGTGGCATGCATGTTTACAGATGACTCATCCTGTTTGTGGCTTGTGTGTGTTGTGAGAAGCAGCTGATTGTTGCCTCATGCCAATGCAATCCATTTGTGGCATCAGACATTGTATACTGGCTTTTGCGTGAGTATTGGTGGATAGCTCATTCATAGCTTTTTGTACCTGGGCGCGTGCAGTGTGTGAGCATGGAGCAAGTGTTTGGACATGAGCGATGTGGACATGCTATTTTGTGGGCATGTGAGTGACATGCATTATGTCCAGTCCATGTGTGGCACGCCTGACAGTGCATTCATGCAGGCACATCTGCTGATAATGACACATGTGCATTGATGCCTGAGTATGTGTAGTTTATGCAGGCCAGGGGTGTGACCTATCATCCCACAAGTGTACGTGTGCACATACATATTTGTATGGTTGGCCAAATGACATGTGCAATTTATTCCCAGGTATGTGTGGCAATACATCTTGCTTGCTTGCAGGTCATGGTGTCGCATTTGGACATTGGTGACGGTGTTTGTGTGGGCAGGTGCCTGGTGCTTCCCCCATAGCCATGGCTGCATGTCATTTTTGTGTTGGTTGGTCATTGGCATGGTGGCGTTGCCTGTTTTCAGTAATGTGTTTTGGGCACTGTACAATGTGCTTTTTTCACATGTGCATGGGTCATGGCTGTGATTGAGACTTTACACTACTCTAATGGTACATTTGCAATGCAGTTTGGCAGGGCACATACATGTGAATGTGCATTGTGTGTGTCAGTTCATGATTGAAACATGAAGCATGATTTGTCACGTTTATTTTGTGTATGCCAGGCATCCATTGAAGACGTTCACTGATGTCAATGTTTTTTCAAAAACATTTTCTACAGTTGCTGCAGCTCATGAAGAGGGCAGAGGCATCATTGTGGAGCTGTAGGGAGGGAAGAAATCCACCAGACAAAAGCGCACACCGCAACCAGCCAGACTTGACTCAACATCATCCGAGGGTAAGTTGGCTGGGGGAGCGCAAGTTCCATCGGGCGGAGCTTCTGGGTGTACGTCCCAGGAGGTTTTTGTGGAGGGAGACTCGTAAGTGGCTGTGGGCCAGAGTGTAGAGCCGGAGGGGCTCTTTGGAGTCATCCAGGGAGATGGAGGTGGTGATGAAGGAGGAAGAAGATGAAAGCCAGCGCATAGGGTCGGGTTTGGGAATCCACAAGGATGTTCAGGCTGCACCTCTGGAACAGGGACAGGAGGATGTGCAGTGCACTGTGGAGGTTGCGCTTTACAAGATCTGTTAACATAACATAACATACTGGCTGGGATTTCAAGGTGGACGGGATCGATTTGTGATAATGTGAGAGTGATTCGTGAACTGCTCTCAGATAATCACAATTGGATGTCCATCTTCCTGGCCCGCTGGCACATTCACTGCTCTCGGGTGGTCTCTGTGCGCGGGTGCATTCGCCAGCCCCACTTCCACTGTCACCTCTGTGCCATTATTGTCCTCTGGGGGACTCCCTTACCAGTTCCAATCACGGCCCCCTCACTCCTGTCCTGCCGACACCGCCAAGTCTGGTGGTCACCATGTCCCTGCCTATGGTGGAAGTCCAACAAAGTACAGTAGAGGTGTTTGCTGTGCCTGGCCTGGCACCTACACAGGAACAAGCATAAGTGGGGCAGCTGGCACATCAGGACAGTGCAAGTACTGTACCCCACCGTCATGCAACATCCATATGACGGGGTGTATGTGCAAGGTACACTTGGCCAGGCAGCATCACTATAGCAGTGTTCAGGGGTAATCATCACAGGGCCCTACTACATTGGAGAGACAAGCCATGCAGCAAAGTTCAGATATCTGGCAGGAGCACCACCGCTCTTGGCTATTGATGTGCGTCAGGATCGAGTTGGGGATGGAGCTGATGGCGAAGAGGCAATGGGCTAGGATGGCATGGGCTGCCAGGGCCAGGGCAGAGGTGGTGGAGAGGACACACAGGCGAGTTAACATCTTGGAGGAGGTTTGCAAGGATGTGGGGGAAGAGGAGAGGAGGATGAGGGACAGCCTGCAAGCCACCCAGGACCGGCCAATGGCTCGCCTCCAATTGGAGGATGTAGAATGTGACTCTGCCCTGGAGGACATAATGGCAGAGTATTTAGCCTGCTGCCTATGTATTAGAATATCCTTGAGGAATTATCAGTAAACCTTTTCTAAATAGTTTTATCTTTGGTGCAACATATTGTAATGAAATATTATGAAATGTGATAAATTGATTTTATGAGCTTTATGCTATGATATGCATCAGATTGTTTTTAAAGGTTTCTTTATATTGTAATGGCTTTGTCTTATGTGTTTATACAAAGTCAATTTGGCTAAATGTATATTAATACAAATAAAATTAAATAAAATAGTTAATTGTGTGGTTTTCTTTCTTTTTCTTTTTTCCCTTGGGTATATCCCCATAGTTGTATCGGATAGTGAAACTCTTGTTATTACAGTTTCTGGTTACTCATCACAAAGTTGTTGTAATGTCTTTGTTCATGGATGGCACGTGGTTTGATTTGATTTTGCTATGCATTTGTTATGCGACTCTCACGTGGGTTGGAGCCAAACTGTGGAGGTGTTGAATATGCTCATCAATAATGCAGGTGGGGCATGTGTGCCTTACAATGCATGGACACCCACCAACACACATCAGCTACCATACATTGTATACTCTCATGTTATGCTGCACATATGCCACTGTAATGCTGCTTCATCACATCTGAGTTTGGATATATGTGGCAGTATACATCATTCATCTGATTGGCTCACACACTCCCAGACATCCTTCGCATCACCCCAAACATGCCTGTTCAAATTATGTTAGTTGCAGGGGCTTTGAATGCTGTGCCAACCTCAGTGCCTTGATGCATTGATTGTTGTTTGCTAAAATGCACTGACATTACATGTTACTCTATCCCATCAGTGATGTCTTGAACTACTGTACGCCTGGCTGATTCACCTACGACAATTTGAGGCAATTGCAATGGCACGTGTGCACATTGATATGTCACAGTGCATCACATTGCTTTACTGTGTGACGTGTACATGGTGCTTTCACTGTGTAGCTGTCCATTTGCTGTGCCAATGTTTGTGATTTAGCAGAGAGTCATGTGATGAGTTACAAACATGGATTCTGCATCAGCGCACACATCTTGTGGGTATATGGGTGGGTATGTGGCCAGTCTGCTTCGTGTTGGTGACAGGGCAGTCGAGTTGAGGTAAATTGTTGTTCAATTTTGCACTGGAAGGGGGTGATGTGGCAGGGCCAGGCTAAGTTGGTGTTGGAGGTGAGGGGGTCTGGTGGATGGTATGAGGGTTGCCTGGGATATTGGTGTAGTTGAGGGGGCTGGTGGGTGGTGTCATGACTTGAGGGTGCTAGCTGGAGTCCTCTCGGAGGTGAGGGGGCATGGTGGGGGCTGTCTGGACCTAAGGGGCATGCCTGGAGGTGGTGTCAGAGGTGAGGGCGGCTGATGGACGGTGTCTAGACCTGAGGGGCAAGCCTAGGGGTGGTGTCAGAGGTGAGGGGGGGCAGTGAGTGGTGTGTGGGCTGCCTGGGGTATTGGCATAGGTAAGGGCGGCTGGTGGGTGGTGTCTGGACATGAGGGGCATGCCTGGGGCAGTGTCAGAGCTGAAGGGGGTTGGTGTGGGGGCTGTCTGGGGTATTGGCAGAAGTGAGGGGGGCTGGCGGTGGTATCATGACTTGAGGGGGCTGCCTGGGGCACTCTCGGAAGTGAGGGGGGCTGGTGGGTGGTGTCTAGACCAGAGGGGCATGCCTGGGGGTGGTGTGGAAGGTGAGATGGGCTGGTGGGTGGTGTGAGGGCTGCCTGGGGTATTGGCATAGGTGAGGGGGGCTGGTGAGTGGTGTATGGACCTGAGGGGTATGCCTGGGGGTGGTGTCGGACGTGAGGGTGGCTGGTGGGTTAAGAGAAGGGCTGCCTGGGGTATTGGCAGAGGTGAGTGGGCTGGTGGATGGTGCCATGACTTAAAGGGGCTGTCTGGGATACTCCCAGGGGTGAGGGGGGCTGGTGAGTGGTGTCTGGTCCTGAGGGGCATGCCTGGGGTGGTGTCAGAGGTGGGGGGGCTGGCGGGTGGTGAGAGGGCTGCCTGGGATATTGACAAAGGTGAAGGGGGCTGGTGTGGTGCAATTACTATAGGGGGCTGCCTGTGGTACTCTCAGAGATGATGGGAGATGGTGGGTGGTGTCTGGACCTAAGGAGAATGCCTGGGGGTGGTGTGGAAGGTGAGATGGGCTGGTGGGTGGTGTGAGGGCTGCCTGGGGTATTGGCATAGGTGAGGGGGGCTGGTGAGTGGTGAATGGACCTGAGGGGTATGCCTGGGGGTGGTGTCGGACGTGAGGGTGGCTGGTGGGTTAAGTGAAGGGCTGCCTGGGGTATTGGCAGAGGTGAGGGGGGCTGGTGGATGGTGCCATGACTTAAAGGGGCTGTCTGGGATACTCCCAGAGGTGAGGGGGGCTGGTGGGTGGTGTCTGGTCCTGAGGGGCATGCCTGGGGTGGTGTCAGAGGTGGGGGGGGCTGGCGGGTGGTGAGAGGGCTGCCTGGGATATTGACAAAGGTGAGGGGGGCTGGTGTGGTGCAATTACTATAGGGGGCTGCCTGTGGTACTCTCAGAGATGAGGGGAGATGATGGGTGGTGTCTGGACCTAAGGAGAATGCCTGGGGGTGGTGTGGGAGGTGAGGGGGCTAGTGGGTGCTGTGAGGGCTGCCTGGGGTATTGGCAGAGGTGAGGGGGGCTGGTGGGTGCGGTCATGACTTGAGGGGGCTGCCTGGGGTACTGTCAGAGGGGTGGGGGGCTGGTGGGTGGTGTGAGGCTGCCTGAGGTGTTGGCAGAGGTGAGGGGGGCATGTGGGTGTTGTCTGCACCGGAGGCGGCTGATGTGCGTTTGGGCATGTGCCAGCACTTTCTGTGTGGTGGGAGTAGGGGGACGGTGGGAGTAGGAGGGACAGATCTCTGGGGGGCAGCCGTTACTTATGTGGGACCTCCCGTATAGTAGCTGGGGTGCAGCCATTACTTACGTGGTACCTCATGCAGAGTAGCTGGGGTGCAGCCGTTACTTACATGGGACCTTGCGCAGAGTAAACTGGGGTGATGGATGTTGTGTCAGAGGTGGACACTGAGCTTTGTGCAAAGGTTGCTCTTTGGCTATGTTTTTGGTTTACGTGGCGTGTTGTGGGCATTCCTTGCGCAGCTGGATTCCCTTTGCATGTCGTCTTGAAATGCGTGTTTGGATCCATGAATATGCAGAGAGCGCAGATTTACATATGCGCACAGGCTCACACAGTGCTTGCTGTCTTCCAGGTGAGTTATAATGTCTTTTCTGTCTTTATTCTGTCTTTTTATTTCCCTCTGTTTTCTCTGTCTTCTCAGTGTCTTGCTCCACTATGCTTTTCCCTAACAATGTCTCTTTTTGTTTTCACAGGGATAGTTGCGATCTCGGAGTTGCAGCGCTGATGGCGAAGACCGCGGTGAGTTATTGATGCACGGAGTGCTGCGCTGTTTATTGGTGTTAATTGCTATCCTGTGTTCTCTTCCCTTCTTTGTACAGGTTGCGGTGATGTTCCGGAGTGATGAGCGATTGAAGCGCTGCTTGCCCAGGTAAGTGCTTTGTTAATGCTGACCTTGTTCCTTCTCCCTTGCAGGTTACTGCGAACTCCGGAGATGGGTGAGGTAAGTGAAGCACAGGATGGATTCAAGACTGGTTACTTCAGAGGTAAATGTTTTTGCTTGCTAATGCTGTTCTTATTCTTCCAAGTTAGTAATGGAATCCAGATCTAGGGCTTCAGGATCGGGCCGCCGGAGAAGCAAATGAGCAGTAGCTGGACACGGTGAGCATTACGCTGCAGGAGTGCAGAATAACGCGAAGCATGTTCTGCTGTTTGGGTGTGGTTTAAATAGCCCAGGTAAAGTAGTTCCAGGCCAAGAAGTTCCAGGCCCAGCCACACCCAAAACACTAGACCGCATGGCTTGATTCTAAAGAAATGAGCTGTGTAATAGGCCTCCATGTTGGATAAGGTCCAAAACTGGTATTGCTTTATTCCTGATAAGGAGCCTGGCGCCAAAGGCGACAGGACTGACTCCATGTATGTTTCTGATGGAGTTTTAAGGCGGATGGGGCCAGTGTGATGGGCTTTAGCCCCACTGCTGCCAGGGGGCTGTTATACCTGAGGCGGTCAGGGGCATGGATTGTGACCCACGGTTCCTGAAGCGACTGTCAGACTGACACAAAGTAGGAAGACTTGAGGGTCCTGCACTGCCCAGGGAAGAAACCAACAGCAGAGCAAAGCAACGAATAAAAGATGCGCTCCTTAAAACCCACGCAGGGTCCGATCCTTCTGGCTATCCGGTTCACTGTAGCTGTGCACAGAAAATGCGACCAGAGGAGGGAGGCCTGGCTTGCAGTTTGGTGAACTGGTTGTTCCCACCAGCTCAAGGGGAGAAGATTCCTTGCAGATCTTCCCTGTCGTCGAAGTTTGGAGATTCAGACCCACAGCAGGGCTTCACCGGGAGGTTCAGTCTCGGTAGAGGTCCTCTTCTGTCCCCTTCTCTTCGGTTCTGTCGATCCAGTGGCGACTCTGCCTTCTCAGTGCTAGAGACCTGCTTTTTATGCAGTTTTCCCCATTCACACAGCCTGTCTGTCAATCACACAGCAGGGTGACTGTCCCGGCGGGACAGTCACCTCAGCCAATCACACAGAGTGCGACATGGGTCTCCAAGGAGACCCTGTGCAGTGAGTCTCAACCCCCTCCCTCACATCCTGTTCCCCTCAGACATTCAGGCGCCTAAGGAGGGCTTCTGTGCAGAAGCCCACGAAAGGACGGCAAACAAAGGAACCAAACCTTGTTTTAGCGTGCAGAATAAAACACGAGAAAGACTTTTACAAAAATAAATGGCAAATAAACCCAGCCGGAACCATATAAAAGTAAATGTGGTCCTGCGGGTATCATTTCGAGACTACTAAGATAGCCTAAAACAATACCAAGGCTATATAAAATAACCGTGGTAGGAAAAATAGGTTAGATACCACTGCCACCAGCCAAATCTTAATGAAAAAGGGAGTGAAATAATGTTCCATGGGAAACAGACAAAAAGGGATAACTATTAACCCATTCCAGAACTCTATGTAAGATAGCTTGTACTGGGTCTGTGGATTTAAAAAGACTAATAAAGTCAATGGCAACTTTACATGTTCTGGGAGACAATAGTGAGTCCCAGAAAATTGAGTCTGAGTTGGGAAGTCGAAAAAGACAACCCTGTGTCACTGCACTAAAGGTGCTGTGTGACACACAGTAAAAAGATGATGCCTATGGAGTAGGTATGGCTTCACATTCTATGAACACAAAAATGTTAAAAACACACAGCAAAACACATGTAAGAGTGGGAAAGAAGGCCCACACTCTTACCAGGTGAAAACAATAAATCCTAGATATCCAGTAAAGGGATATTAGCCATTCTGGAGAATTCTCCCTAACACAGGGACTATGCATAGGCTCGGCACGTCTCTGCAAGCCCCGAGTGCCTTGCGCGAGACACCACGGAGGGCGTGGGCTTGGCCTGCACAGAGGGCAGAGAAGGGGCTGAACTTGGAATATGAGGAAGAACAAGGGAAAATGTGAACGTTATGAGGGATGGCCCGCAGGCAGTCAATCGCACAGCCACTATTGTGCGGAATGATACATATTCATGGATCTGACCACACAACCTCTCGGCAGGGAAATGGCCATGCAAAACCCTCATAGGATCCACCACTAAAGGCAGGCGTACAGACACTCGTGTATTAGGGGTGTGTTTATGCAGCTGGGGTCCCCATCTAATTTAGGGGTGCGCATATGCAGTGTATTGGGGTGCAGGAACAGTTTACGAGGGTTCGCATGCAGATATTTTTAGACTTACACAAGTTACGATAAATCGTACGCATGTTGTCGGGGTGCCAGTAACAGTTGTGCGGGACCCCGTGCAAGATCACCGAGATGCAGCCTGCTTTCAGGGGACCCAACACACTATTTCAAGGGCGCATGTATTTGCGCCCAGTGAGCACACAAAGTCAGCTGTTTCTGGCTGATTTTTCTTTGCGTGAGGACGTGTCGGGGGCATTCCGGCTGCGACTTGCATATAGGTTTACTTTGCGGGATCGATTCTGTGAATGCACAGAGCATGCAGAAAAACTTCTGCACGCAAGCTCACACAGAGACGTTCTTTGCGCACATGTTTTGCGGGATCTATGCACACTTTTCCATGAATCAGGCCCTTGATCTCTGCAAGAAATACTACCAGGTGTTCAACTGCCCTTTGTAACTTACAGTTCTCGGGAGAAAAAAAACAACTGTGGTCAGTGAATATATATAACCTCTGGACCCAGGTTCCCTTGCACTAAGGATCATGTGATTCTCCCAAACATACCAGTCTTTTCCGTTTCTGTGGTGTGAAACCTGGAGGATGGCAATTTCCCTACAGGGGTAGGGAGGGGTGTTAGGGAGAATTCTCATAAATGTGCTAGATTCCCTTACCTGTTGAGACCCTCAGCAAGTTTGCTGGATTTTTAGGACTTTAAGTTTTACCTGGAAAGAGTGTGAGCCTTTTTCCCACTCTTTCATGTATTTTGATGTGTGTTTTTCTTTTGTGTTCTTCAGATATGGAGTTCTAGACAGCTCCATAGTCATCATCTTTTCTTGTGTGTCACACAGCACCCTCAGTGCAGTGGCACAGGGATGTTTTTCAGACTTCCCAAGGTTTAAATACCTTCTCTGGGACTGACTACTGTCTCCCAGTGAATGTAAAGTTAAATTGACTTTGCTATTCTTTTTAAATTGCTAGACCCAGCACACACTGCCTTACAGCAGAGTGCTGGAGGGAATACCTAGTATCCCCTATGCCTAGAAAACTCATGTAGCACTCAAATGCTATCCTTTCCTCTCAGAATGGCTGGTGGCAGTGGTATTACCATGATTTTCCTGACCGCGACCCATTTAAATGCTGCTTTTCAAGATGGCGTCTGAGCCCCCTCTGTAAAAACAGGTTTGGATTAACTTTTTTTTGCCATTTCTTTTTGGAAAGGTCCTTCTAGTGTTTGTTTCTGAGCGCCAAACCAGGTTTGGTCCCTTTGTTTGTTTGCCTTTGGCGGGCGTCAGTACTGAAGACCGCCTCTGGCGCCTGAGTGTCTCGGGTGGACAGGAAGTGAGGGAGGTGCCCGAAACTCCTTATTTTTTATCTCCTTGGAGACCTGAATGTACTTTGGCATGATTGGCTGGCTGACTGTCTAGCAAGGACAGCCACCCTGCTGGGTGAGTGGCAGCTAGGCTGGAATGAATGGGAGAAAACTGTTTAAAAGGTAGGTCTCTGGGACTTGGAAGGCAGAGTCGACCACTGGAACGAAAGAACCGAAGGCGAGCTGAAGGAAGACGACTGCTGCTCCTGGACCGTTGGTTTGCCCGGTGAAGCCCTGCTGCAGATTCGAATAGCCTGAAACTCCCTCGACAGAGAAGCCCCTTCAAGGACGACTTCTTGCCTTGAGCTGGTGATAACAACCAACTCGCAAGCCACCTGGAAACCATCTCCATATTGGTCGAATTTTCTTCAGAGTGCTGTTGAAAACCGGATTGCCAGTGAGAAGGATAACAGCTTGTGGACTTCAAGGCACTCACACCTTAAACCGCCATTTTGCCAAGCTTGTGGATGCGTCCCCGTGCAGTGCAGGAACCTCCCGGCGTCCTCCCTCTTGTCCCCATGACTGAGACACAGGAACAGAGAGATCTTCACGAACTGCCAGTAACAATTGCCTCAGCTACAGCTTTTCTTCATTACCAAGATACTGTGTAATTGAGTTGAGAAATCCTCTCTGCTGAGGTGAAAGTTTGTGAAACTTACTCAACTTTGGAGTCTTGTTCGCTCCTAATCCGATATTTATATCTTTTTCTTGCAAACTAATTCTAAGAACATTGCCAAAGGCTTAACCATTTACTACCAGAACTGTGCTATCCTCTCCAAGACACTGATCCATTGACTTTGGCCCAGGCCTAGTGAATTGAACTGCCTCTTGTAGTGAACTGAAACTATTTGCCCTGCCTAAAGAAAGTATTTGTGTTTAATTCTTAAAACTTGTGTCTTTTACTCCCATTTAAAGTTACTGAAGTGCCATTTTGCTCCCACTTCTGGGGAGCCCACTTGTTCAGAAACTTATTGGTTTGGTACTGGAGTGTATTATAGTGTGATATTGAGCTGCTTATTGCTAGTGGAATGTTTTCTAAATGACTGTGTAAATAAATGTCTGTTCTTTTACCAAGAAACCTTGAATAGTGTTTGTTTGAACTACTGTGATTGCAAGTCCTTTGTGTAACACCTTGTACTGCTCACATCGCACTTGAGATAAGCCTGGCTGCTCAGCCATGCTACCACAATACTGTGTAGTACAGATTTATACCAAAGGTGATATTGTGCTTAAACCTCTAGTCTTAATTGTTTGTAGTGTTCCCAAAGGGTACTGCATGTAATTCTGCCTAACAGGGGGCAATGGGAGGAGCGCCTAGTGCCTTGCCTCAAATGCTGGACTCAAGTCAGCCTTTTCAAAGGCCCTGGAGCACAGAAAGGTCCTTTCCTCCGAAGGTCTCCTATCCTCACCCACTTGTCCACTCTAGGATTATCCTACGCCTTCCAATCTCCCTGCATGGAGATTTCAGAGAATACCAGACATGCTGACCAATGGAAAAGCTATCTGTATGTCTTCCATTTCCACAGATTCTCTCAAGCCTAGTCTGTTCTGTCTATCCTAGAATTGACTAGTCTGAGACAAGGAACTATATTATACACACCCACACACGCAAACACACTCACGCATGCATGCTAACAAAGGTGCTTGCCCTGACGCGGGGTACCTCGTGGCTCCAACTAAATATATTTAATGTACAGATTGCCTTTTGTCCTGGGTGGGGAACCATAACACACTGTGGGGGTATATTTACATAAAGAAATAACCCTGTGCCCACCCATGACTTGCCAGGACAAGGGGTCAATCACTTTTGCCCTCCATGTGTCCTTCTCAGGTCTGGGACTGATTATAAGTTTAGTGCAACATCCTGCTTTGATCTGTTTAAATATATGTTGTTCTATAGTAATTTAGGAAGATGGGCACAAGTTGGTTTGGGCCTTAACTGTTCTTTTTCCAGAATGAGAGCTTACCAATACATAATGGGGATGATGCGGATGGGTACTGATTGGTTCAAATGGTCTCTTGACGATATGGCTGGCATTCTAAACTGCCTTTCATCGTCCAGTGAAGATCAGGAAGGTGCTGTTTTGAGAGTTCTCCAGAGTAAAGGGGCCAAGTAACTAAAATATTGTTGTCAAGAGTTCAGGAAGAAGTAAAAGTGACTTTTCTGTGTGGGACAAGACATCATCATGAGTTTCTGGTGGGAGCGCAGTGATTCTTTTGCAAAGATATACGCAAAGAGAAAGTTTACAGTTGAAAGGACTTCAAGTTATTTAAGAAACTATTAACATATATATTATGTCTCTTAGTTTCGGCATTTAGTTTAAAGAGTTTAGTACAGCACTTGGAAATGCTTAGCTCTAAGTAAAGGAACTGTAATTAGCAGCGTTTTAAATGTTTTGCTTCGAGTGAAGGAACTGTTATTGCAGGCAAAGTTAAAAGGTAAATCAACTCTTCAAACATACGCGTTCCAGTAAGTTGCTCCGTGAGTGTAAATTAAAAGGAAATGTTCCTATGAGCATGATCGTAGATTTGTAGTACGGATTAGTGGGGAGATTCTTTTTAGATGTGCGCAATCACGAGAACAAAACCGCTATGTTTCATCTTGTTTCCTACCTGACTGCAAACATTGTGCATTACGCGCATGTGCGATAAACGCTGATGTAGTGTTCCCTATAAAATAAATCAGAGGATTTTAGTTTCCATGTCTGTGCGCAAGAGTAGAGAGGCAGTGTGGTTTCATAAGGAAACTAAAGGAACTAAATTGCCTGACTGCGCACGCGCAGGCAAATTGAAGAGTAGCGATCCTTCAACAAACAATCTTATGAGCTGGAGTTTCGACTGCGTGCATACGCTGAGATCTTACAAGATAGTGTTCAACTCCTATTCAAAGCGATTCAAGGTAGTGCAAGCAACCCGTCTCCATGTGGAGTGAACTTCAAATCCTTGTGATTGCAACAGGGTTCAAAACCGCATTCAAAGACTGCAATAAGAGAAGAAAGACATTATGTATAACTAATTCAGTTCCGAAGAAGAATTAGAAATCTAGTGAAAAGTACTGAGAAGTAGTTTTGAATTGCCTGCCCTTGTAATGCGTTCTGGGACATTTAGCTGCGTTTGTTCTTTTAAAGTTTCAATCCAGAAAAGACATTAAATGCCATTTAAGGCAGAAGATTTTTTAATGCAGTGAAATGTCACAAGGTCTATTCAAGTCCTCTCAGCACTCCGCAGAGGATAACAGGTACTACATGTTTCAGGTACATGTTTCAGGCGTACTGGGAATGTTAGGAGTTATGAATGATGTTAATCTGTTTTCTTGTGTCCTCACTTTCTATAGATTGGTGACTTGCTGAAGACCAGAATCTATATTCTTTTTTATTTTCTCCACTTCCCCTTTCCCCTGGAGGAGTCGGGATTACAGCTGTTCCTTAACCCAGTTGTGGACCACACTTTTCTGGGTGACTGTGGGGTTCAGCAGCTTCTGCAGACAGGAGACTTCAGGACCGGACAGATCTGGGCTGGAGGGATCTCTGTTGGGAGCCAGCAAAGGTATAACTGGGTCTTAGAAAAGCCTTCTGCCCCTGTCCCCTGTCCCATCCAGGCCCACTTTGATGTGGTGAAGCTCGGGCTGACGGTGATGCACAGGATTTAGGGTCTCTAGTGGCACATGTTTACACCTGCAATGACCTCACACTTTCCCAAGTGGGATACGGAAATAATGTATCTTCCCTATCTTTCCTCCTGTGTCTGGAAGGGGAACATGTGTGAGCGGCAATACCCTCACCTGTTGCTGCAACCTATATCCTGGCTATACATTTCTTCCCAACAGCTTGGAGGAATGCTGACGAGAGAAAAAGAATGAAATGCCAAAGCAGGGGGGCAAGTATGGTGTGGCCCTTTGTAAGGAAGGAGCACAGTGGGGGCACTCAGGCGTGTGGTAGAGCAACTCTTTCTGCTATGCAGGACTTCACGGTGGTGGAGGACATAACGATTCAATCTGGCAGTCTTTAAATTCTGCTGTTGGGTGCCCTTGTATCATCTGTGTTTAGATCTTGGAGCAGGTGTGTCCTCCTGTGCTGTCTTTGACATGGGCAATGATATTCTTTCTCTGCCTGCATGTTACGCTCACCTGGTGTCCACGGGGGCGTTGATCTGGACCGGCCTGATGTTACTTCTGCCAGTGATACACAGAGCGCCGAGATGACGGAGTGGACCGGGCCACCCAGTTTGGTCTGTGTGGCTCGTATGAATACTCTTCTGTAATGCAGAAAGGGGGAATTAACCACCTGTGAGGTTTAAGCTTAACCCCACCTTCTCCCCATGAATTACTTTGGGACTCCTTTAGATTCTCACCTGATAATCTGGAAAGATGAACTCTCCATCCTGCTTCAAGTGCAGGGGCGCGTAGATGACCAGTTGCCTCACTGGTGTGGGAAATTGGCGAGTTGCAGATGGTGTTGACTCCGTAGAGGTAATATTTATAAAGAGTTTAAAACGTCTGGAATTCACTCTGTCCAATTCCCCTAGGTTGCCCTTATGGATCTGGAAAGAGTTCACGTGGCAACCAGAGATGCGCAGGTAAGTGTTTATAAAAGCTGTTTCGGAATAAAGAGGGAAGCTTGCTCTAACCTGTGGTCTTTTCCTTTTCAGGCATCCATTCGGAGGAAGATCCGTGGATTGAGG
Organism: Ambystoma mexicanum; assembly: GCF_040938575.1. Taxonomy (NCBI): domain Eukaryota; kingdom Metazoa; phylum Chordata; class Amphibia; order Caudata; family Ambystomatidae; genus Ambystoma; species Ambystoma mexicanum. Next base: position 369,332,054 of record NC_090932.1, on the reverse strand, counting down.
CATTTACCGCAACAGGGTAAGTCTGTAGCGGAATGTTTCCCCATAGGGGCCGGGGTGCGGCGGAGATGCGGAAGAGGTCGCGCCGACCCGAGATTAGGTGAGGATCCCCGGAGATCTCAAGTAAGTCTTAATATTTGCCTTTGTTGTCTTAGATAACTCTCTGTTGCTCACCTTATTGTTATTATGTCCATAGGTGATGAAGAGCGGCCGCGAACTGAAGATGCGCGTGAAGGAATGCTGAAAATGGCAACAGGTGAGTTCAGCGAGGCGTTGCAGGAGGCGCGGCAAGAGTGTCTAATGGATTCTTTCTTCCAGGTCCAAGTCGGGAAGATGCAGGATTCAGGTGAGTATGAATAAAACTCTTGCTCTAACCTTTCCTTCTGTTTTCCTTGCAGGGTTCAGGAGCTCCGGAGTGTAGACAGCGTGGTTGAAGACTGGAAGCTGCTGCAGGCACGGTGAGCGTTACGCTGCTACTGCAGAATAACGTGAAGCACGTGTGGCTGTCCGGGCGTGGCTTAAATACCTTTGGAAGAAGTCCCAGGTAAGTATTCTTCCACTGCCCCACCCAGGTAAGAAAATAGTCCCTGCATTAAAATAGTCCCTCCTAAGCCTCATTTGGCTTAGGTCTTCATGCAGCATGGTCTGTATCAGGTGAGTAAGCAGCATGGTCTGCTTTAGGTAAGTTATCATTAATGAGCCTGGCGCCTATGGCGCCAGGACTGACTTTGTCCTTATGAGCCTGGCGCCAAGGGCCCAGGCTAACTGGGGCTTTTGGGCATGCTCCAAATGGCGTGATGCCTGCTTCCGGGGCTGCTGGGCCTGGTCTGGTTTCCCGGGGGAAGGCATCATGACAGCACTCCCCCTCAAGATCCCTCCCAAAGTCGTTCCTCTACTTGGCCGTGGTTTGTCTGGAAATTCCTGGTGGAACCTCTTCACCAAACGAGGTGCATGCACGTGGTCACTAGGTTCCCAAGACCTTTCCTGCGGACCATAACCTTTCCAGTCAATTAGGTAAAAGAGTTTAGATCTCACTCTTTTTGAGTCCAAAATATTCTTGATTTCGTATTCGGGTTCTCCGTCTATGAGGATAGGTTCAGGTGGGTCGGTTAGCCTAGTTCCCGGTTGCACTGGTTTCAAAAGAGACACGTGGAAGACGGGATGGATTCGCATATGAGCAGGTAGTTCCAACTCGACAGACACCGGGTTAATAATGGCCTTGATGGAGTAAGGCCCCAAATACCTGGGATTAAAGGTCCGTTTTCCTTTGAGAGGAATGTGCTTAGTAGATAACCACACTTGGTCCCCTATCTTTTAGTGTGGTGCTTCTCTTCTAAGCTGATCAGCGTTTTTCTTGTATTTTTCCTTGGCTTTTCGTAAATGTTCTGTTGCTTCCTTAAAGGTTTGAGAAATGACTGTGTGAAGATGATCTACTGCGGGCATCTCTAAATGCTGGGGTGAATCCAAATCCGAGGTTTGAGGATGATGTCCGTATATGGTAAAAAAGGGACTGTGCCCAATTCCTGAGTGTACTGAATTATTGTACGCATATTCAGCGATACATAGGGTGTCCTTCCAATTGCCTTCAGACTGATGTAGCATACAGCGTAAATATTGTTCGAGAGTCTGATTAGTTCTCTCTGTTTGGCCGTCGGTCTGGGGGTGGTGGCTAGTGGAAAGCCTGACATCTATTCGTGCCAGTTGGCAGCATTTTTTCCAGAAATGCGAGATGAATTGACTTCCTCGGTCTGAAATTAACACAGATGGAAAACCGTGTATACGAACAATGTTTTCAAGGAATTCCTTGGCCAGGGTTGAGGCTGAGGGTATCCCTTTTAAGGGAATAAAGTGGGCCATTTTAGAAAAAAGGTCCACTATTACTAGGATAGTATTGAAACCGTTACACGGGGGTAGATCCGTGATAAAGTCTAATGACAAGGTGTGCCAAGGAATCGGTGGGATGTCCATAGGCTGTAATAGCCCAGCTGGTTTTCTTTTTTGACTTTTGTTTTGGGCGCAGATGCCACAAGATAGGACAAATGACTTAATATCTTTTCGCCAGGTGGGCCACCAGAATTGTTTCTTGATTTTAGCTTTGGTCTTTGTAAAACCGGGGTGTCCCTCTAGTAACGTATCGTGATAATGAGAGATGACTAGTTCTTGTAGTTCTTTTTGTGGCAGAAATAGACGTCCTCGGTAATATGGTAGTTCATTGGTGATGCAGAAATCTGGGCCTTTCTTGGCCCAATCTTGTAAGGCTTGAGGATCAAAGAGCTGCCGGACACTCCCTTGAATGTCTTCCAGTGTTTGTACTGAAGTTATACCAAGAATTCTCTGGTCAGGGATTATGGGTACAGGTTCCAGGGTCACTTCAGTCTCTCCCATTCCTATTTGGGATAAGGCGTCCGCTTTCCCATTTTTACAACCGGGCCGATAAGTTATTACAAAATCGAATTCGGCAAAAAACAATGCCCAACGGAGTTGACGTGAAGACTGGGCTTTGGCTGTTTTTAGATACTGTAAATTTCGATGATCGGTGATAACCGTGATGGTGTGCCTGGCTCCGAGTAGATAGTGTCGCCAAGCTTTGAAGGCGGACTTGATAGCTAACAGCTCCTTATCAGTAATGGCATAGTTTAATTCAGGAGCCGAGAACTTTTTTGACCAAAAGGCCACTGGGTGAATCTGGTTTGTTTCGGGATCTTTTTGAGAAAGGACGGCTCCCATTGCTAAACTGGATGCATCAGTCTCCACTATGTACGGGAGTTCAGGACGTGGGTGTCTTAGAATCGGTGCAGATGTGAATTTGGCCTTTAATTCTTGAAAAGCGCTTTCAGCTTCGTCTTTCCATATAAAGCGTTTGTTTTTTCTCAAGAGTGCTGTGATGGGATGAACAATCTGTGAAAAGTCTGGAATAAACCTGCGGTAAAAGTTGGCAAAACCAAGCATGCTCTGTACCCCTTTGACAGAGCTTGGCGAAGGCCATTTGAGAATTGCGTCCACTTTTCGTGTATCCATCCTGATTCCTCCCGGGGTTAAAATGAATCCTAGAAATTCCACTTCAGTGGTGTGGAAAACGCATTTCTCCAATTTGGCATATAGTTTGTACTGGCGTAGCTTTTCTAACACTGCTCGGACGTGCTTGATATGATCAGATTCTGATGAGGAGTATACTAAGATGTCATCAATATAAACGACGACACAAACATCGATAAGTTCTCTGAGGACATCGTTCATGAAGAACTGGAAAGCCGCCGGCGCGTTGCATAATCCAAAAGGCATCACTTGGTACTCAAATAATCCATACTTCGTGCGAAAAGAGTTTTCCACTCGTCGCCTTCTTTAACACGTACCAAATGATACGCCCCCCCGGAGTTCTAGTTTAGTATATATGCGGGCTTCTTTTACTTGGTCAAGTAATTCCGGACTTAAAGGCAACGGATACCGATTCTTAATGGTTATTTGGTTCAGTGCGCGATAGTCTATGCACGTTCTGAGGTCGCCTTCCTTTTTTGACACGAAGAACAAAGCAGAAGATGCTGGGGATTTAGATGGGCGAATAAAACCGTTAGCAAGGTATTGGTCCAGGTATTGACGTAAATGAAGATTTTCGGGCTCCGTAAGGGCATAGATCCTGCTGCAGGGAGGTTGTGCACCTGGTATGAGGTCTATTTGACAGTCATATGATCTGTGTGGGGGCAAGGTATTTGCCTGTTCTTTTTGGAAGACGTCTTGAAACTCCAGATACTCTGTAGGTAGTTGTATGGTAGCTGGAGTTACTGAAGCCAGGACCGTGTTCTGAGATTTTCTTGGGTAACAGGTGTGCGCACATTCTGGGAAGGTAATTCTCTTCTCTCGCCAATCGATACTAGGATTATGTTTCTCCAACCAAGGTATCCCCAGTATTACTTGAAACTGCGGAGCCTTGATTAAATCAAACACCAAAGACTCTCGGTGCCCATCCTGCACCAGCAATGTCATTTCTGTGGTGGAGTGAGTTACGGGGCCTGAGGCAATTTCCGTTCCATCAACTGTGGTAATGACATCTAGAGTGGGTTTCTGGGCGAGAGGCAGGTTCATCCTGGAAGCCAGTTCACTGTCCACGTAGTTTCCTATGGCCCCGCTATCTACGTACGCTTTTACCGCGTGCATCCGAGATGGCTGTTCCGGATCTACGAGGATCATTGGAATGGTGAAATGCGAGGTCTGAGTGTCCTTCTTCGAGCTCGGCAAGCGGACCTCTACGCTTGTCGGGCGGGATCGTTTCCCGAGTCAGAGTTTTTATCCGCAGCCCCCACCACCTTTTTGGGCGGTTTTATGGGGCAGTTCAGCAAGAAATGACCGGAATTCCCGCAATATAGGCATAGCTGCATTTGTCGCCTTCTATCTCTTTCTTTCTGAGTTAAGGGTCCTCTCACCCCTCCGATTTGCATGGGTTCTGAAGCCCCCCCCCCTTGGGGCTGGTATGAGTTCTGACCAAGACTCTGTTTTCAAACCTGGCTTTATCGGCCTTCAAGACGACCTTCGAGGGTAGCGGGCAGGAGCCCCCCTCCTATCCTGCAGCCACGGACACCAGGCTGTATCCTACAGCTAGCGCAGACCGGCATCACACGGCCTGCCTGACGTGTCCCAATCTTCCGCCTGACCCGCCCATGCCGGGCGCGACGCGGCACCACAGCGAGGCTGAGCCTCGATCTGCCCCATATTTTGATTCCAGTATCCGCCGGCAGGCGGATGCGCCGGCGGCCTGCATGAAGGCCGTATAAAGGCCCTGTTTGCGCCCAGGTCCCCCTCTTCAAGATGACCTTCGAGGGTAGCGGGCAGGAGCCCCCTTCCTATCCTGCAGCCACGGACACCAGGCTGTATCCTACAGCTAGCGCAGACCGGCATCACACGGCCTGCCTGACCGTGTCCCAATCTTCCGCCTGACCCGCCCATGCCGGGCGCGACGCGGCACCACAGCGAGGCTGAGCCTCGATCTGCCCCATATTTTGATTCCAGTATCCGCCGGCAGGCGGATGCACCGGCGGCCTGCATGAAGGCCGTATAAAGGCCCTGTTTGCGCCCAGGTCCCCCTCTTCAAGATGACCTTCGAGGGTAGCGGGCAGGAGCCCCCCTCCTATCCTGCAGCCACGGACACCAGGCTGTATCCTACAGCTAGCGCAGACCGGCATCACACGGCCTGCCTGACCGTGTCCCAATCTTCCGCCTGACCCGACCATGCCGGGCGCGACGCGGCACCACAGCGAGGCTGAGCCTCGATCTGCCCCATATTTTGATTCCAGTATCTGCCGGCAGGCGGATGCGCGGGCGGCCTGCATGAAGGCCGTATAAAGGCCGTTTGCGCCTGTTTGGCAACTGGAAGGCGAGGAAGTGCCCATCCCTTCACCCCTGTTTTCTAAAGGTAGCTCGGAGGGAGCCTCGTCCTCCTCTACGATGGGCCCCCATCACGGTAAGTCTTGGGGCCTTAATTTGCACCTCTAGCAGGGAAACGAAAAACCTTGAAATCGAGATCCAGTATCTACGCTCCACTTAATGACATAGAGCCATTCTGTAACACTTCTTGCGCTGCTGCGAGCTGTGCTCATATAACTCTGCCCACTATTGTGCAGCTCACACAGTCCCAAAGCATGAGGCTCGACTTTCCATAATGACCGCACTATTTCAATAAGGTGTTCCCCATATGTGTTGAAACTAGCCACTACATGGGTGCTCAGGCTTGCCCATCACAGTTCAATAGGTAGCTATAATATGCTATCCCTCCCTGCCAGCGATATGGTCACCTGCTTTTACCTTGTTGCCTGCACTGTGCCTATGCCATTTGAAATGCAATCATTATAGCCCTTCGTGCCTTGCTACTTGCACCCTAGTCACTGCAGCCCACTGTGCCTAGGCTGATCTTTGCCCACTGTGCCTACAAGCATCTTAGTCACTGTAGCCTTTGCTGATCTCTGCCCACTGTGCCCATGAGTATTGTAGTCATTGCAGCCTATGAAGACTATGCTGAACCATGCCCTCTTTGATTTTGTGTAACTTAGTTTCTGCTACCCACTGGGCCTATGTTACTTGAACCTTAGCCACTGTGGCCTACTGTGCATATGCTATTCTCTGTCCAGTATGCCCAATTGAAATAGCCTATCCAGCTCTCCGTGCTTATTGAAATTTAGCGTCCACAATAGGCTGACCTTCATGGTACTGTTCCAGCTTGAGCAGCCCTTTTCACCACCTACTGCATAAACATGGTCCCCTACTAATACACCTTATGACCCATTTGAGACCCTCCTGGTCGCTTGCCAATGGTATGGTCGCTCAGAGACCACTATGATATTGTGTTGTGCCTTATGGTCGCTCAGAGACCACTGTGATATTGTGTTGTGCCTTATGGTCGCTTAGAGACCACTGTGATATTGTGTTGTGCCTTATGGTCGCTCAGAGACCACTGTGATATTGTGTTGTGCCTTATGGTCGCTTAGAGACCACTGTGATATTGTGTTGTGCCTTATGGTCGCTCACAGACCTCTGCGATACTGTGTTGTGCCTTAGGGTCGCTTAGAGACCACTGTGATATGGTGTTGTGCCTTATGGTCGCTCATAGACCTCTGTGATATTGTGTTGTGCCTTATGGTCGCTTAGAGACCACTGTGATATTGTGTTGTGCCTTATGGTTGCTCAGAGACCTCTGTGATACTGTGTTGTGCCTTATGGTCGCTCAGAGACCACTGTGATATTGTATTGTGCCTTATGGTCGCTTAGAGACCACTGTGATATAGTGTTGTGCCTTATGGTCGTTCCTGACCGCTCACAGGCCCTCCTAGGATTTTTGCTATTAGCCTAACAGTATTTTACTGTTGACTACTGTATCTAGCCCAATTGGTGCAAATAATGCGAGCCAAGCCTCACTTTACACCACCCCTATATCCCTAGCTATGTTAAGTTGGATATTGTGCATCATGTTCCCCTTCTGCCTTGTCCGAGCGGACACCCCGTGCACTGGCACTCACTTCCTCGCCCTCAGTAATGGGCTCACCAAACTAGCTTGCCCAAGACACCATCCCATCCCCTGTCCTACCCCCTTCCTCCCTACCACACCTCCCTTCCCATCCTCCTCCATTCTCTTTTCCAGGCTCAAGGACACCTACGCAACCAGTAAGGAACGCCATCCCACCTCGACCATCACTGATGATCCACATGTACACCCCAACCCCTCAAGCAATGGTAAAACACACCCTATCCTAGGATATGAGAGAACATCCCGTTTAAGAGCTCGCACAAGGCTACCACACCACAACCCTACTACCAAGACCCAGCCTCCCAGATCACCCAAACCCACGGCCCACACAACAAACGACAAACACACCCAGCCTAGAGCAACTAAAACTACTCCACTAAGTGGCCCACCAACTATAAATATTCCCACTAAGGAGCCCAACCCTCCCATTAGTCTCAAAAATGCACTCATCAATGCCCACTCCCTTGGAGCCCACGCCATTGATATTCATGACCTCATCATCGAACTTGACCTTGACATGTTAGTAATCACAGAAACATGGCTACACCAAGCATCAGGCCCTCTGCTAGCATTGGCTATTCCACCAGATTACACCATTCTCAGATTTGATAGAACCACCACTCCAGGAGGCGGTGTGGCCATCATTGCAAAAAACACTATCAAACTTAGATCAAGTTCCATTGAAATAATCTCAGGGTACGAACTACTACTCGCCAAACTCTCATTGAATGAAAACACCACAATTAACATAGTGGTCATCTATAGAGCCCCTAGCACAAACAGCCACCCAGAAACAGACATCCCACTAATACTGGCGCCCTTCCTCAAACCCAAAACGAAATGTATCATCATTGGTGACTTGAATCTAGGTTTTAATGATAACCAAGACACCAAAGCAACCGCCCTCATCCTGGCACTAAATGACATGAACTTCTGCCAACACTTCAATGTCCCCACCCATACCAAGGGCAGAACCCTTGATTGGATCCTCACCCTCAACACCAACATCAGCTTAGGCCCGATTATCGCACTGATTTGGACAGACCACTACTGCATAGAATTTACAATCACTAGCGACGACCCTTGCACACCCAAGAACATATCTATGGACATCATCGAAAGTAGAAACTCTAAAAAGCTCACAGCTGAGAACTTCGACCCCACCTTGAACAAATTGCTAGATACCCACTCAATCCTCAGCAATGACCCAACTACTATCGCTGAGTACTACCACAAATGCCTCTCCACAGCGATTAACACCATAGCACCTGTAACCTCCAAACTAAGGCGCCTCAACAAAAAATCCAACTTCTGGTTCAACGAGGAATTAATCGCCCTTAGAAGGAAGAAACGCTCTCTTGAGCATGCCCATAATAAACATCCCTCCCCGGACTCAGCTAAAGCATTCAAAGACGCAAATACCCTCTACAAATCAGCTATCATCTCACATAAAGCTAACGCCTACTATGCTCGCATTAGCAATGCAGCATCCGACTCCAAAGAGCTCTTCTCTATCCTTAGAGAACTTGAAAATCCACTTCCGACCGACACACCCATAAACACAAGCAAAGAATGATGTACCACCATACAAGATGCTCTTGCCTCCAAAATCACTATGTTACAAAACAAAATCAACTCCAAAAAATTACTCCTAGCTACAAAACCCCCCCCCCTTCCCTAATCCCTGTAACTTTTCCAGTGACAACTCCAACCCCCCCTTCCAATTCACACCAGTCACCCACAATCTCGTACTCGATACTATCTCCAAACTAAAAGCATCCAACTTCAAAGGAGATACTGTCCCAGCCAAACTTGTCAAAGCCTGTGCACCCACCCTGACCCCCCTCATCACTAAATTTGTCAATGCCTCATTCAACTCCAATACAGTTCCGACTTGCATTAAAGAAGCCTGGGTTACACCACTTCTAAAAAAAACAAATCTAGACCCCACCATTCCAACTAACTATCGCCCCATAACCACGGTCCCATTCTTACTCAAAATCATCGACAAACTAGCCTACAACCAAATTCAAACCCATTTAGAATCTAACCAGCTCCTCGGCACCAGACAATCAGGCTTCAGGCCCAACCACAGCACTGAAACAGCTCTCTTGAACCTCAAAATCCAGATGGATGCCATTAGAGATTCAGGGAAACTTTGCATTCTCCTGCTGTTGGACCTCTCTGCTGCGTTCGACTTGGTGGACCACGACAAACTCTGCAACTCACTTGCCCGTGAATTTAATTTCTCTGGGGCAGCCACTGCTTGGGTTAAATCATTCTTAACTGACCGCACCCCCAGAGTGTCCATAGGCAAAGAAGCAGCCAACCCCATCCCAGTCCCCATAGGAGTGCCCCAAGGCTCTTGCCTTTCTCCCACGCTGTATAACGCATATACCAAGCTCCTGTTCTCAGCACTTGACGATATGGGTGTCATATACACAAATTTTGCGGATGACACCCAGATCCTTATACCTCTTACAGGCAACTATGACCAGGACACTTTAACAATCAATAAAATTTACGTCATCATACAAAACTGGATGGCATTAAACAGCCTATGTCTTAACGATGAGAAGACGGAAGTCCTCATCGTAGGAGCTCCAGCCAAATTAGCAACCCTTCAGCCAGAATATTCAACCATCAACATCGACGGCACCAATATTCCAGTGTCAAAACAAGTAAAAACACTGGGCGTGTACTTCGATGCTAGCCTGACCATGACTAAACAGATCAATGTACTTTCCTCCTCCACGGCCTACACTTCCAAATTAATTGCACTCAGCCGACAATTTCTGACCCCAGCAAACTGCCTCACCCTGGCCAGAGCACTGGTTCTATCGAAATTGGACTACTGTAATGTATTACTACTGGGCACCTCCAACACCAACCTAGTCAAAATGCAACTTTTGCAAAACAAAGTCCTGAGGGCAGCGCTAGGCATAAAAAAATCAGACCATATATCCAAGACCAGGAAAGATGCCCACTGGCTCCCCATCAAATCCCGCATCATTTTCAAAACATTATGCATCACCCACAAATGCATTACAAAAAAAGGACCTATCTACCTCAATAACACTCTGCATCCTAAAACTAACATAAGATTGCTGAGATCCAACGACAAACTCCTCCTGGACCCCCCCCGATTCAAAACCACAAGAGCAGGGGGCAGCAGCTTCACCACTTTAGCCCCCAAACACTGGAACACCCTACCCATCATCATCAAAAAAGCATCCTCCTTCACGATCTTTAAGAAACAGCTAAAAACCTGATTATTCAACCAATATTAGCACCCAAAGATAGGACCCCTTCCATCGGATACTGTTGTGAATACTTAGGCCACAGTATATTGTTGTGAATATGTTGTAACCTATATCATGTAATGCAACTAATGTAATGTTTGAATGTGACTAATTTCTAAGCTATCTTATAACCTCGCCGTGACACCCGAGGGTCTGGGCGTGTAACAAATAAAAAATAAAAATAAAAAATAAATAAAAATTCCTATTTTGAAGTCTATGATCAAGTTGGACCACCAAATTTATATATTCGGTACAATCTTGAGGGGGGTTCACGATCTGGGCCAAGACATCTTTGAGTTCTCCTCGAAGCCCTCGATGGAACAATGTGATTCTTTTTACTTCTGGCCATTCAGTTTCCACTATTAATCTGTTAAAGGTTGCAATGTAGGAAAGAAGATCCTGATTCACCTGTCGTAGGGATAAGAGTTCGTTATCCAGGGCCTGACCCTGGGAGTGTCGAGCAAATAGTCTTTCCATGCTTGTTTGAAATCCCTGGAAATCCCGAAGAATGGGGTCATCTTGATTAACTAGAGGAATGGACCAGTCTGCTGCGCTGCCGCTGAGGTATGACAGCACAAAGGCTACCTTGGCTTGATCATTCGGAAAGGCTGCAGGTCTGCATAAGAAGTGTAAGCGGCACTGATTCATGAATACGGCAAACCTTTTTGGGTCTCCGGTAAAACGTTCGGGTGGAGCCAATGGAACAGCCCCTGGTAAGTGTATTTGAACAGGGTTGCTCGATGACACAGGAGCTGGACCTGCCCCGAGGCCAGGCAGTGGCGTTTGCCCAGCTTGGTTTTGCAATAACTGTCTGGCTAGGTCATCTGTTCGTTCTTTCGAAACTATCAGCTCCCTCCTAAGGGCATTATTTTCGTGGCGGGCGGCATGCACTTCAGCCCTTAGCTCCCCTAATAATTGGGCTAATTGATCCGTCTCTGAGGTCTCCATAACGCCCAGGTGGCTTGTTGTGGGTAGGCTTCGTGTTCTGTTACGCTCACCTGGTGTCCACGGGGGCGTTGATCTGGACCGGCCTGATGTTACTTCTTCCAGTGATACATGGAGCGCCGAGATGACGGAGTGAACCGGGCCACCCAGCTTGGTCTGTGTGGCACGTATGAATACTCTTCTGTAATGCAGAAAGGGGGAATTAACCACCTGTGAGGTTTAAGCTTAACCCCACCTTTTCCCCATGAATTACTTTGGGACTCCTTTCGATTCTCACCTGATAATCTGGAAAGATGAACTCTCCATCCTGCTTCAAGTGCAGGGGCGCGTAGATGACCAGTTGCCTCACTGGTGTGGGAAGTTGGCGAGTTGCAGACGGTGTTGACTCCGTAGAGGTAATATTTATAGAGTTCAAAACGTCTGGAATTCACTCTGTCCAATTCCCCTAGGTTGCCCTTATGGAGCTGGAAAGAGTTCATGTGGCAACCAGAGATGCGCAGGTAAGTGTTTATAAAAGCTGTTTCGGAATAAAGAGGGAAGCTTGCTCTAACCTGTGGTCTTTTCCTTTTCAGGCATCCATTCGGAGGAAGATCCGTGGATTGAAGCGTTTACCGCAACCGGGTAAGTCTGTAGCGGAATGTTTCCCCATAGGGGCCGGGGTGCGGCGGAGATGCGGAAGAGGTCGCGCCGACCCGAGATTAGGTGAGGATCCCGGGAGATCTCAAGTAAGTCTTAATATTTGCCTTTGTTGTCTTAGATAACTCTCTGTTGCTCACCTTATTGTTATTATGTCCATAGGTGATGAAGAGCGGCCGCGAACTGAAGATGCGCGTGAAGGAATGCTGAAAATGGCAACAGGTGAGTTCAGCGCGGCGTTGCAGGAGGCGCGGCAAGAGTGTCTAATGGATTCTTTCTTCCAGGTCCAAGTCGGGAAGATGCAGGATTCAGGTGAGTATGAATAAAACTCTTGCTCTAACCTTTCCTTCTGTTTTCCTTGCAGGGTTCAGGAGCTCCGGAGTGTAGACGGCGTGGCTGAAGACTAGAAGCTGCTGCAGGCACGGTGAGCATTACGCTGCTACTGCAGAATAACGCGAAGCACGTGTGGCTGTCCGGGCGTGGCTTAAATAGCTTTGGAAGAAGTCCCAGGTAAGTATTCTTCCACTGCCCCACCCAGGTAAGAAAATAGTCCCTGCATTAAAATAGTCCCTCCTAAGCCTCATTTGGCTTAGGTCTTCATGCAGCATGGTCTGCATCAGGTGAGTAAGCAGCATGGTCTGCTTTAGGTAAGTTATCATTAATGAGCCTGGCGCCTATGGCGCCAGGACTGACTTTGTCCTTATGAGCCTGGCGCCAAAGGTGCCAGGACTACACCCAAACAGCCCCTAACTGGGGCTTTTGGGCATGCTCCAAATGGCGTGATGCCTGCTTCCGGGATTCTGGGCCTGGTCTGGCTTCCCGGGGGCAGGCATCATGACAGTGCAATCGTCAATTAAATACTGCAGAAGTCTGATTCATCGGGTCCCATGCTGCAGCCCAAAATAAAACTGTCTCATGGAACTGAGTGAGCCAGGTCCAAGGGAGGGAGCAGCAGAGGGACCTGCTCAGAAGAGAAGAGCACAAGGGCCAGGGTGATGATTGCTGAGGGGCTGTCATTGCCATCCAGGCAGAGGTAAGGAGTGCTGCAATTGCTCCCCGCATTCTGAGTATTGCATATTGAACCATTTCTGTGTTTTTTAACTTGTTGGGCTAGGCGCCTGGAGCGCTCTCTCTCTATCCCCCTTCCCCGCTCTCTCCTCCCTCCACCCCGCCCTCCTCGTATTGATTGGGCAGCTCGGCCCGTGCTTCTGGTGCCTGGGACCTAGTCCCCAAAGCACACAAGACCTCCCCATTGCCATCCAGGTGGAGGTAAGAAGTGCTGCAATTGCTCCCCACATTCTGAGTATTGCATATTGAACCATTTCTGTGTTTTTGAACTTGTTGGGCTAGGCGCCTCCGAGCGCTCTCTCTCTCTCTCTCTCTCTCTCCCCCTTCCCTGCTCCCTCTTCCTGGTTCCCCGCTCCCTCCTCCCTCCACCCCACCCTCCTCGTGTTGATTGGGCACTCCCCTCCTCTTAGTTCCTCCTCCCAGGGCACCCCCATTAGGCAAAGGGTGGCTCCCACTGTATCAGCTCCTGTTGTGTCTGCAGGTGTCCGCAGGGGACGCCAGTTGCCAATCAGTCTCTACTCACTGGTCCCACTAGCCTCCTCGCCTCTGACTCTTCCACTCTTGCTGTCCCCCCTGTGTTGTTGTAATACGCACTGTATCAGTATTTAAAATGTTTTCACTGTGAAAACTAGGCCTTTTTCTCCCCTTTCAGGATTCTCAAACTTAGGTGGCTTCTCCACATTTTGTTGTAATACGCACTCTATCAGTATTTAAAAATGTTTGCACTGTGAAAACTAGGCCTTTTTCTCCCCTTTCAGGATTCGCAAACTTAGGTGGCTTCACCACATATTGCTGTAATACGCACTGTATCAGTATTTAAAAATGTTTGTACTATGAAAACTAGGCCTTTTTCTCCCCTATCAGGATTCTCAAACTAGGTGGCTTCTCCACATATTGTTGTAATACGCACTGTATCAGTATTTAAAAATGTTTGCACTGTGAAAACTAGGCCTTTTTCTCCACTTTCAGGATTCTCAATTTTAGGTGGCTTCTCACCAGTTATATAGTTGAGCATTTGTTAGCTCTTTAACCCTGAGAGTCTGTCCTATTGCGCAACTTGATTGCCGTCTGCTCTCTTGTCTGTATACTTTTGCCAGTGTCTCCTCCTCTCGTCTCACCCCCTCCTCTCCCACCTACTCTATGGTGCTCTCTGTCTCTCCTATCTTCTCCAACTGCTTCTCTGTTGACTATCCTGCTCTCCTCACTAAATCTGGTAGAAGAAGTTAAAAATGGACATACTGGTCTCCAACCCAGGTCTCCTTATTGCTGACACCTACGCCAGTGCCTCCTCCAACGAAACTCTCACCGACAACCTCTTTGTTGTGCTTTCACCTGACTTATGGACCCTTCATATGGTCTCTGTGCTCTCTCCTTTCTCCTCTTCTCCCATTAATGGTGGCACCCGCTGGGACGCCCTCCTGGCCTCCTTCCATTCCGCTAAGGTCATCGTCAATGTTTACTCTAATGGTACCGTCTTGGTCCAAGGCCCTCAGGCCAACCTTCACCTCTTTGATAGACGCTTCCCACGCCTCATCATCTTCCTTTCTTCTCCAGCTGTCCCCTTCCCCTTTCCTTGGCTACCTTGCCTTACCCCTCCCTCTCTGACCGCTCTTGGGCTCCTTCTACACCTCCACAGGGTGTACCTCTAATCTGTACCCCTCCCCGAAAGTCCTTCAAGGATGGTAAAATTCTCCACATTCCCACTATAAACTCTCGTTCGGCTGTCAAACATTCCTGTGATATCTGCCGCCTTCTTGAAGAACTTGACCTTGATGTCCCCGGTCTCACTGAGACATGGTTCACGGCCAGCTCTGTCACCAGCTTTGACACGCTCCTACCTGATGGCTACAAGATCCTCTCCGCACCCAGGCCCAACTGCTCTGGTGGGGGTGTAGCCCTTATCTTCCCTGAGTGGATTCTTGCCTCTGTCATTCCTACACACTCCTCTTTTGAATGCCTCGTCTGCAGGCTCTCTCCCCCAGCCATTCCTTTACTGTGGCTACTCTCTATCAGCCACTTGGTCAGATTTATTCCTTCCTCTCTGAGTGGGCGGACCTCTCCTCCTCACTCCTGGCCTCAACCACCCAACTCCTCCTTCTTGGAGACTTCAACATCCACCTGGTTGCCTCCTGTCCCCCCTCTGGACACCTTTGCGACCTCTGCGACTGTCTCTCACTCACCATTCTCCCCTCTGGCCCTGACTCATTCTGCAGGGCACACTCTTGATGTTCTGATCTCCTCAGACATTCCCCTCTCTGTCCCTCTCTCCACTCTTCTCTCCTGGAGTGATCACTTTCTCTTATCCTCCCACCTCACCCTCCCTACCCTTCAGGCCAAGCCACCTCCATCACTGCCTCCCACGTTCTCGGTCATCCGACCCATGAAGTGCGTGTCAGTTGAGGCTTTCCCCGCCACCTTCTCACCCCCTCCTCCCTCTCTCGCTGACTCTCACCCTGACACAGCCCTCCCCACGATCCATTCCTCTATATCTGATACTCTTGATATCCTTGCCCCTGTCATGAGAATCCATCTGAAGCCCAAAGCCAAGTGTAACTCCTGGTATGACTCAGACCTCACCACCCTAAAACGCAAGTGCAGGGTGGCTGAGAGGAAATGGCGTGCTTCATGTTCATCCTCTGACAAACTGGCCTGCCGCTGTCATGATGCCTACCGCCAAGGAGCCAGGTCCGACCCAGCAACCCCAGAGGCAGGCATCATTTCCCCCAGGGAAGTGCCAGCGGGCCCAAGTTGGGGCCCTTTGGACACAGTCCTGGCGCCTTAGGCGCCAGGCTCATGTTGGACCCCTGTCCTGGCGCCTTAGGCGCCAGGCTCATAAAGCTAGACATGTGTTCAAGTGTTTTAAGGTGCACTTACCTGATGCAGACCATGCTGCTACATCAAGGCCCTCTTGAGGCCTGAATGGAACTACTTTACCTGTGGACCTACTTTCCCCTGGGTGTGGTCGGGGAAGGATACATACCTGATCGGTGGAAGGATACATACCTGGAACTTCTACCAAAGCTATTTAAACCACGCCCGATCAGCAACTCACGCTTCGCGTTGTTCTGCTCCTCGCAGCTGGACGCTCACCGTGTCAGCTCCTGCATCTGGACTTCAGCCACGCCTGTAAGCATCCTGGGTCACCTGCTAAGAGAGAATTGGAGAGAAAGAAGACCTTACCTGCTAAAGCTACATTACGGAGACTTCAAACCGACGATCCTGAAAGGGAAGACATCATTCTAAAAGCATTTCGCTCCGATCGCTGCAGCGCTGCATTTCACTCACCTTTCCTGGGCACCTCCATCTTCAGCAGCGATCATCCGGATCCGCAGCCACTTCCCAGAGCCTAGAGAGAAAAAGACAAGAACACAAGGTGAGAGAAGGAAGGGAATAGGAAAAGCTCAGTTTCCTTCTAAGACTTACCTGTTGGGTCATTCCCATTTCATTTCGGGTCCTGCCGCTTCCTGGCATTCCGGACCCCGGCCCCTATGGGGAAAAAAGACAAAGACATTGAATGAGCGTATGCAAAGACATTACCCGAACGCTCATCCAGAACTTACCTGTCATTTACTGGAACTGCACGTTTCACTTCGGGTCGGCGCCATATCTCCGGCATTCCGAACCCCGGCCCCTAAGGGGAAAAAGACATAAGCGTTAGCGCTTGCTGCAATAAGACAATGAACATTATTATTAAGCTTGAACTTTTGAACTTGCTACAGAACTCTTACAGCGCCTTACCTGAATAGTCAAGCTTATTTGAACTCCCATCAAACCTCAATCCAGTGAAGTAACTGGGTTTCAACGCACCCCTGCATCAGAAGCAGGATGGAGAACTCATCCTTCCAGACCCTAAGGTGAGACTTCACGGGGAATCGAGGAAGGGTATCGTGGAGGGTTGGAAGGGAGTGGGAGGCTTGAGCATTATTCCGTCAGTAGGTAATACTCCCTTTTCACGCACAGGGGAATATTCCTGCGTGCCAGTGAGTCCATCTTCAGAGTCCTGCGCTTCACCATAGAAGAAGCATCAGCACTCGAAGCCAGACCTGCGGCTCCGTGAGAATCAGGTGAGCGTGACAGCCGCCTGCTGCAAAGGCAATACCGGCTCTCTGTCCTCACCAAGAAGAGAGCTCATATCCAAGCCCACATCTCTGCAGCATCTAACAACTCGCCTGAACTCTTTAAAATCTGCAAGGAACTGGCCAACCTTGTCGCAGTCTCTACCTCTCCTGCCCCTTCCCAGGCCCGCCGCAAGGCACTGGCTTCTCACTTCATTTAAAAAACCAAGGACATCCTGTCCTCACTCTCCGCCTATCGCCTCCCGCTCTATACTCCCTGCTCTTCCTCTGGCCCTTCTGCAGCCACCCTCCTCCCTCCTTCTCTGCCTTTCCCCTTTTCTCTGCAGACAAGGTTTCTAGACAAGTCTGATGTATGAAAGTCTCGTCGAAACAGGTTCACCCCTGTTCCTCCAAAACTATCAAGGACCACATCGACTCCCTGGCTCCTGCCCTGGCTGATTTCTGCAATCACTCCTTCGCCTCAGGAGTCTTCCCAACCCCCCTGAAGCACACCCTTGTGCACCCTATTCTTAGGAAACCCTCTGCTGACCCCTCCTGGCTGGCTAACTATTGCCCAATCTCCAACACTCCCTTCCTGGGCAAGCTCCTGGAGAAGCTGGCCATCTCCCAGCTGAATCTCCACACCAAATCTGTTGGCTGTCTCCATGACCATCAGCCTGGCTTCAAAGCTGCCAGAAGCACGGAAACTGCTCTCCTGAACATCCATGAAGACCAGCTCTCCAACCTTGACTCTAACACCCTGTGCGTCCTCATCTTGCATGATCTCTCTTCTGCCTTTGACACTGTCAACCCTGCCATCCTGCTCAACCATCTCCGTGATAACCTGGGTATCACTGGTCAGGCTCTGGCATGGCTGACTTCTTTCTCTCCGATAATTTTTCCCTACCTGTGGTGTCCCCTAGGGATCTAACCTCTCTCCCTGGCTGTTTAACCAATACCTGGCACTCCTTGCCCACCGCATCGCCGCTCTCTGCCTCAATTTTCAGTGCTATGCGGATGATACCCAGCTCATTTTCAGGCTACCCTCGGCCTCCTCCTCTCCCTCCCTCATCTGTGACTGTCTGTCTGCTATCCAGAAGTGGTGTGCAGCCAATTACCTCTGCCTTAATGCCAGTAAGACTGAGATTCTACTCATCGGCACACCCACTCCCTCCTTCCCTGCAGCTCTCTGGTCGGCCTCTCTTGGCCCTCTTCCTGCACCCACCTGTAAGGCTAAAAACCTTGGGGTCATCTTTGATTCCACACTCTCCTTCTCTTCTCACATCTCTGACGTCTCTAAGAAGTCCCACTATCAGCTGCACCTCCTCAGAGGTATTCTTCCTTTCCTCTCCTTCCCCCAGAAGCTCACTGTCTCCAGAGCCCTGGTTCTCTCTAGGCTGGATTACTGTAACAGCTTCTATCTAAATCTGCCTGCCTCTACTCTCCGCCCTCTGCAACTTATCCAGAACAGGACTGCAAGACTTGTCCTTGGCCTCAAGCCCAGGATCGTATCTCTCCCGGATTGAAATCTCTGCACTGGCTCCCTGTGGCTGCGAGGATTACGTTCTAAACCCTCTGCTTTGTCCACAAGACCTTCTGGGGCTTTGGCCCACTATATCTTCAACTCTCTCTTCCTAAATATCTTCCTTCTCAAGCTTTACGCTCATCCGCCTCCAACTCCCACAGGGTCCATCGCTTCTCCAAGCAACGAGTTGGTGGTAGATCTGTCTCTTCGGCAGGGACCTCCCTCTGGAACAGCCTTCCTGCCTCCCTGAAACTTGAGGAGAACCATCTCCGGTTCCGGGAGCACCTCAAAACCTTCCTCTTTGCTTCTTCTTTCTCTCTCCCCTGCTGAATTCCTCACTGATATTGCACTGGCTACCGGGCCACCCTTCTGACTTGGGCCCAGGTCCCGCCAGTTGCTCACCTGCACAGCCTCCCTGGCAACCCATGCACCTGGGGACTGTTTTCTGTATCCCTACAGTCCCCTAACAGCACTCAAGTCTGCACTTACCTTGCACTTGCCACCATCTGGCCGTTTTATTCTCTTATTTATTACTAATATGCTATTTATTTACTACTATCCCATGTACTGCACTTTCCTTTCTCCCTTCCCCACGCACTTTTTCCCTTTCCTCCTTCCCATGCACTTGCGCGATCTGAATGACACCTGGCCTAGTACGATCATTGTCTGTCTTCCCTTTGTTCCCCCTCCCTTGCCTCGTCGCGCCTTGAAACATTTGTGTATAGGCACGTTATAAATACCATATCATATCATATCATATCATAAGGCTGACAGATGTCTATAGGGTGGGGTTGCACAGTCTCTCTCCAGCAAATGTGCCCCAACCACCGTTCTTCTGCGCTGTGCCCTGGGAGCACAATAGACAAGATAAAGATTGAAGGTTAATGTAATGCCTGGACTGGACGACTCACATGATGAAATTTAGGAATGGACTTCCACCATTGGCAGTGGAGGAACTGAATCAGACCCTTATTGTAGCAACCTATATCTTTCACTAGATAGGGTGTACCCAGGCCTGTCCCCCGGGGCTGTACTAAGGATGGGAGGGGCATATGGCATGCCTCTAGGCAAATGAATTGGCTCGATTCTGCTTTTTCTACGGCTGCCAAAGAGTTGGAACAGACCCTGAAGGAAGAAAATTGCCAGATCTCTCAACGGAATGTCAAACTCGTCACTGCCATGCCAGAGAAAGATGTTTGTAGAGGTTTGTGAAGGTGCTCTTGCGGTATGCCTATCCATGGGTCCAGAAGCTGACAATAACTATAATCAAGAATGAATGCAACAGCTGAGTGCCAGCATAGATTGATGAACTATGCTGGCAAGAGTTTTATGCACACCCCTATATTTCCTAATGCAGATGGAGATTCTGAAAGAACAAGGACATCAGGGTCTGCAGAACAACGGATGACACTGCTTATCTGCAGCAGTTTGCATAGGGTAGGTCACCAGCTCTTCCACTTTCTGGGCTCACGGGCTAATAGTTCTATCAAGGATCCTCCATTTTGAAGATGTGACTCATTGCCAGACCCTGTTTGATTTCACCATTCCCCCCACCCCTTTTGGATTTTGCTTATCACCTCTTCCCCTGGATGTCTCCCTCCATCCCGTTTACCCAGATCCCAACACTCTCTTACTCCACCCTTTCTCCTTTTCCTCAACTGTGCTTTAAGATGGCCTAATGTCATTGTTCCGTAGTGTACAAGATGCTATTCCACAATCAAGCTGTTTCCTGCCATCTTGCAGCAGTTTATGGTTGCATATTATGCTTGAGATGTTGGGCTGCCAGGGACATAGACCCAGGCCCGGCTCCAGGAATTTTCTTCTGGGTGGGCCAGGGTTGTGATCAGGGGGGGCCACATTCAAATGGGTGTGGGTCTAAGAGTACCCTAAACAAAGTCTTCGTTAGGGTACTCTTAGACCCACACCCAATGATCCAGATTTCCCAGATCTGGGATCCATCAAAAAATGTCTTCCCAGACCTGCAAAAATATATTTGCACCCCTTCAAAAAAAAAAGAAAATAGATAGCAAAAGAGAAGCAAAGAAAATAGTGTTGCAACATCAATCCACCTATCTTCCCTTCCCATTGGCTCCCCCCTTTCTGTTACATCTGATCCTCCTTCACCTTTCACCGTCCAGTCACCTTTCTTCAGCTGCCCGAACCACTTTTCCTGTTTACCTCCCCTCCCACTTATTCCCACCAGCACCCAGCATGCCTTTCCTGGCCTGGCGTGGGAGAATTGAGGGTGATGCTTCCTCCTCCTCCTCTGAGAAGGCTGAGCACTGAGGCCCCCAGTCTTTGTACCATCTCAGATGGTGTCCAACCAACAATAACTTCCTGAGCACTGTGGCTACTCCCAGCAGGTCCTGGAAGAGATGCTTGTGCTCCCTCCATCTTGTTGTGAAAGACAGACCTCCCACCCAGAATACTGAAGCAAGGAATAGAAGATTTTGTTTCCTACAAAATGACTTTTTTTCAAACTTCTTTTAATTTCAGGAACAGAACATACCATGTCCAATCAATACAGTGAGTCTTGTTTATCTTAACAATATTTAGAGCACAACAACATATCCTCCAATAACATACACATGTATACAATCCTCCCTTCACCCACCCATTCCACAACCCCCCTCCTTTCCAACTGAACCCCTACAGTAGTCCCATTCTGAATGTCTCCCATCAATGGTTCATGCCCAAAATTACATTTTAAACACAATATGTTCTTTTTTGTTGCGGTTTTTGCAGCACATTTTAATTGAGTTGAGAGTGCAAAGGAGTACTAGGGCTGTAAGGGCTGCATCAGGAGGCAGACGGTGCTGGTTGAGGGGTTTGCGGCCTCCTGGTATCCTCCTGGTGGGGCATGCCCCTGTACCTCATTGTCTGGTACATACTGTTTACATACTGATTATAATATGCAAATGTCCATGATGACTCTTTGTTTGATGTGTTTACTTTGATTTGCTATTGGACGACACAATTGTGTTAAATAAATGTGGCTCGGATATTTTCAAAGTTAGATGTGTGCGTGTGTGGGTCCTAATGTTGTGCTGCTCATCTATTAAACCATGAGTGAGGTTTTTTGGAATAGCTTATACTGCAAACTGAATCACATCTAGGGGCACCTAATTTTAACAGGTAAGGCATAGTGAAATTGAAAATTATGCCCAGGATCACACACTTTGGTCAAGTGATAAAGCCATAATTTAGGCATAGCCTGAAATTTAGATACATGACCACACATCTTCCGAGTTCAATTTCGTACAAATATGTGTTGAAGTTTGGCTTTGAATACCTAAAATAATAGTAATTGTTATACAGATTACTTTATAAATGCACAAGTCACATGATAAACCAACCTGACAATGTATTATTGTAGAAACATGTTGATGAAAAGATTAAGTGGTGCGGGGGGATTTTGTTTTTAATCCTAAATTGCACAGAGTTGAATTCTCCTGTTTGCAGTTTTTTGCAAAAGGCCAGTTCATTAATTTGAATGGTTTCCACCAAGTACTGGAAAAGTAAAGTGTAAAACACAGGCGAAAATTGCCTTTAGCTCTTTACTTTAGCACTACGTGTCTGGAAATGTGTAACTCACTTCCAGAATTAACGATTGTGGGAGCCATCCACAATTTCTTTTACCAGATGTATGTAAAAGTCAGCCAGATCTCATAGCAATCTATTGGTTTTCTGCCAACGTAAAAATACATGCTGTGGAATACCAATAGGATTTGGCAGGGGGAGTCTGATCTGCTCTCCAACGTTGTCTGTCAAATCATACAAAATCCTGCAGCTCATAAAAAGCAGACCTAAATGCATTTAGTGCCAATTCTTCCACTCCACGTGACCTGGAAAATGCTCCCCTATGACTGTAGCTTCATTTTCCCCATCCTGAATGGAAGCCTACAAGCTCCAGCATAGCAATTAATGAGAACGTACAAAAATTCTCATACAGACACAAAGTGAAATGAAATGCATGACAAGGTTATTGTTTCACACAGCCTGTTCTGTATCCCCCCACTTACTAATCACCCAACAATCACACTTAAATAGCTTCTTAAAAATCTATATAATTGTTTTAAAGTACCACAGCAATGGTCACTGCCTTGTTACTTTTTATCATCTCTGATCACTTCCTGTTGTAAATAGTCTGCCTCTGAGACACGTTAAAAAGATAAGATCTCACTGGGTGGGTCTGTTCAGCCCTGCTATTTGTATTTGAGGGCAGAGAGTAGAACAGGGGTGGAGGTATTAGAATGTGTCCCTTGTCCAAATGTTAAATCCACCTCTGATTGCACTCTTTAGAAAATATTTAAATACTACTTTTTGGTTATACAAGATGTACACCTTTTATACTTTGCCCGCAACATTATAAAAACGCTCTTCTTTTTTGTTATTTTACGAGTGTTCATGTTTCATTTCCGGCACTGCCTAAACACCCAGCACCCAGGATTGACATCATACTTTCCAAACATATCCCACAACACACATGACATATTCTGTTTGCATGCAAACTCTGTAAAGTTACTCAAACAGAATGAGGTTATCAAGTCAGTACTTATCAGTTTGAATCATGAAACGTTCTGGCAGAGTAGACTAGGCTTCCAAACAAAGATACATTCTATTTAGGTCAGAGCCCCACTGGTAAGTATGCATGAGAAGATCTGAAACTGGTCAATACTTGACAACCTAGGATTATCATTTTCAGGTAGGGCCTTGTTGGAACAGTTCAGTGTGGTGCAGCTTGATTCCCTATGTGTAGCAAACAAGACACCCACATCTGGACACATACACATTCACTTAGGGAGACAACTGGAAGCTAACATGCATTGTTGGCAGCTTGGGCTTTTGATTAGGCATGGATAGGCATTTACCAAGCACTGCCATATGGGGACCACCTGGCCATAAGATGGGAACAGCTGGAAAATGGTGCCAGTAACTGGGCATATGATGGCCTTGCCTGGCAAATGCCTGCTAATACCTATACACAAGCCAGAACTGCTGGCTTTGTGATTGCTTGTTTAAGACAGGACTTCAGTGCAAGTCAGAGAGGCATTGAAAAATATATTGCTTATAAAACCAACTAGCTGAAGACACACATTAAGATAATTTTACTACACCAGCAGCTCATTTACAGAGGCAATTAAGTAATTAAACACTCAAAAGAAGGCTTAGATATAACACTGGCAGGCCCTATAAAACAACATGTTTGGTGTTACTTTGTGATAGAACATGCTCAAAGAGTTATAGAACGGTTAGGTTTTGGTGGTGAAGCATAGATATAGCCATGGCTAGTCATTAGGTGGGTAACTGACCAGACACACCCATAGGATGTGTTTTTCTCTTCACATTTTATTGCGACCCTATCTGTGCTCCACAGCATGCATTCTGGTTGCATCTAATAGGAAAACTGTCTGAATCAATTATAACCACCGTCATTGCTCCGGCCAGCCTTCCATACCATTGTTTGCATATCAGCCTTGGCCCTGTGACTAATATCAGAAGCCCATCCCAAACTGCTAGAACGCACGTCCCAACAATGCATGTGGTTGCTTGTGTTCCAGTGCAGATGGAACACGACCCAGCAATTGAGCCTGAACTGCAACTTTTGTGTGGCAGCACCAAAAGTAATTTGCTGATGGCTTGTCTACTTCTCTAATCACACAGACAAACTACAGAATTATGGCATGGAATGTTGTGCAGAGCAACTGTAGTGGTAATTCTTTAATTCACTCTCTACCCATCCTGAACCTGTAATCTGTGACTATGTGAAATGAAACCAGAATAAAGCAACTCCAAGAATATCCCTGAGACTCCTAGGTCATTTGTCATGAACCAGCCCACTACATATACCACATAATGGGGCTCATTCCGAGTTTGGCGGTGCAGTAAAAAAGTGGTGGTAATTCCATTACTGCCCCTTTATTTTGGCGGTAACAGAATTATATATTTTGTTCCTGCACCGTCAAATTACAAGTATGATGTTGGAGGTGAATGCTTCACTTTTCCTCCAAAAATCAGCAGAATTACCACTCAGTAATTTTGCTAGTGTTAATTCCTTCAAAAATCCCAGATGGACTCCATAAATGGGGACTAACACTGCCCTACCACCACTTGTAATCCCACGGAGAACCCATGGCTAGGACCAAGTGGTGGTAACGGTATCCAATTTTGGCAGTAATTTAGCAGAATTACCAACAAATTACTGCCAAACTCGGAATGAACCCCAGTGCATTTCACACATATTGCATGAAACAAATACCCCAATTGTCATAATGAGTATGGCCAGTACATTCCAGCAGTATTTTGATTCTTGGCTGCCTTTACAATTAACACCATACCTATAGATCCATGACAATGGTGAACAACCACCATTAGTAACATATTATTATTAACCCAATGACGTCATGGGGGCATGCAAATGAAGGTTCAGAGCTATGTTTAGTTTAGTTTCGTTTCTTTATTTATACCACCCGTCAAACCCTGAGGTAACTGAGCACCAGAGACTTAGAGCGAGTTCAACAAGTTACATGCATTTTCATACTATACAAGGCAATAAGGATAAGTGCAAGTGACCAGTTTACAAGATGGTCGTAGAGTTGAAACAAGGTGAAATACAGTACAAGATAGAGGCAGCGA
Source organism: Ambystoma mexicanum (assembly GCF_040938575.1). Taxonomy (NCBI): domain Eukaryota; kingdom Metazoa; phylum Chordata; class Amphibia; order Caudata; family Ambystomatidae; genus Ambystoma; species Ambystoma mexicanum. The sequence continues at coordinate 369,306,881 of NC_090932.1, read as the reverse complement.
TTCATCAAACAGTTGAGCAATTCTTGTTAGCAAGCCATGGCTTGGTATTGGCTCTGAAGGTCCAGAACGAAGATTCCATTCTGACGTTGAGGGGTATAGCGTTCCATTGTTTGGCTGCAAGGACCGGGAAGCTGGAACCACCCGCTTTTTTAGGGTGAATTTGAGGATGATGAAGCAATGACAGTACATTGTTCTGTTTGGTTTAGCTGATAGGCATTTGTTGAATGTATCTGCCATATACTTGGGAGCGTCATTCGAGAGGCATTTATGGATGATGACCAGTGATCTAAGGGCTATTCTGTCTCGTACTGGGAGCCAGTGGGCGTCCTGTCTAAAGCTGGGAGTGTCGGAGGATGCTCAGAGCAGCTAAGAGGGCATTATTCTGCAACACTTGGAATTTGTTCAGGTTGTGCTCTGAGGTGCCAAGGAAGAGGGTGTTACAGTAGTCAATTTTTGAGAGCACTAACGCTCTGGCTAGGGTGATGCAGGTGAGAGGAATGCCTTACAGGCATTGATGAGATTATTTGTGGAAGCTGTGTGCGTTTACTTGTTTTGTGAGAGAGAGCATGGAGCCCAAGTAAACCCCTAACGTTTTGATTTCTTTGGCCACTTTGATCAGGTTTCCATCTATGTTGATGGCAGCATAGCGAGGGTCAAGTTTGTTTAGTCGTGGGTGGGAACCGACGAGAAGAAGCTCAGTCTTCTCGTCATTGAGGCATAAACCGTGTTCAGCCATCCACGCTTGGATTTCCATGCAGAGGTCGTTGATCAATTTGGAGTCCTCTTCGTAGCATCCTGTTACTGTGATGAGAACCTGGGTATCGTCAGCATAGTTTGTGTATGTGACACCCAGGTTGTCCAGGCAGTCAAACAGTAGCTTTGTGAAGATATTGTATAAGGTTGGCGATACGCATGAGCCTTGGGGGACGCCACAGTGGATAGGGATAGGGTGAGCTGATACCACAGGTGTGAAGACCCTGGTGGTGCGGTTAGAAAGGAAGGATTGTACCCAAGCAGTTGCCTCGCTAGAGAAGGCAGCAGCTGACACCAGATGTTCAGTGAGGATCTGGTGGTCAACGAGGTTGAAGGCTGCCGAGAGGTCAAGCAGCAGGAGTATGGCTACTTTGCTGTTATCCTTTGCCTCATCCATCTGGATTTTTAAGTCCAGGAGGGCTGTTTGTGTTCCGTGCCTTGGCCTAAAGCCAGATTGTCTGAGGCCCAGAAGGTTGTCATCTTCCAGATGCTTCTGAATCTGTAGATAGGCCACTCTGTCTAGGATCTTTAGGGTGTAGGGGACAGTAGTGATGGGCCTATAGTTGGTGGGGTTGTTAGGGTCTAGGTTTGTTTTTTTTTTAGGAGGGGCATGGCTCAAGCCTCCTTAAGGCTGATGGGAACTGAGTTCGTTTCGAAGGACGAGTTGATTAAGGCTGTTATGAAGGGAGCCAGTTCATTGGCACCTTCTTGAATGATGGTGGCTGGGCAGAGGTCCCCTTGGCACTTGCACTGCTTGAGGCCTTTGATGATGTTTTCTACTTCTTTGTCTGAGACTGGGGTGAAGGAGACGGGCAGGCATGTGGGGGTTTTAAGAGTAGGTGGTGGATGAGAGTTGGCGTTCTTGGCTAAGCAGTTCTTTTTTTTGCTCGATTCTAGATTGGAGCAGGGCAATTTTGTCTGCGAGAGCTTTTTGGATTCTTTCGCACCAGTCTTCATCGTTTACGCAAGATTCTGCCGATGTAGATGTCGCCTCAAGTTCCCTAAGGATATTAAAGAGCTCTTTTGTTCTAGATTTGGCATTGGAGATTCTGTTGTCATCGGTCTCTTTTTTAGCAGTGAGGATAGCATTTGTATAGGTGGTAGCAGCTGTAATAAAGAGAGCTTTGTTGGATGAGTTGGGCATTTTTCTCCATGCGGATTCCGCCGCAAGTTTGGCATTCGGAACGATTTTTAATTCTGGGGTGATCCATTTGTTGAGGTGGGCTGCCGGTTTAGCTTTGGTGAGTTTGATAGGTGCGATGTTGTCTACTGCTACTTCAAGTGTTTTGTTATAGAGGTCGACTAGTTCATCTGCATCTAGGTCTGTGTAGTTTACTGGGGCAAGGATATTGTGGATTAGTGAGCAAAGGCTTTGCAGTGTAATGTTGTGGTTATTCCTAGAGAGGGTTTGCGGGATGGTGATTGGAATAGTGTTGGTCTGCGTATTTCCTTGGATTGAGAAGGAGATGGCGTGGTGGTCAGACCAAGCAGTTTGTTCATTTTTAAGGATGGTGATGGCACAGTTATACTCCACCACCCAATCCAGGGTTCTGCCCTTCTTGTGCGTAGGGGTTGTGACCCTGTGCTTGAAACCAAGTTGGGAGATTGTATTTTCAAGAGATAGTGCATTAGCATCATTGGGATCCCCGAGGCCTAGTTGAAGTCCCCAAGCAAGATGATTTGTGATCCAAGTTTGGTGTTGTTAGTTAGGAGGTCAGAGATATCTTCCTCAAATGAGGAGATGTGGCCTGGTGGCCTGTAGATAAGGTGCATGAGAATTGTTTGAGATGCTGAGAGTGGGATCTTAACTGTCAGCAGTTCAGAAGACCAGATGCTAGTAGATGGGGTCGCTCTGAGGCCTAGAGATGCTTTGGCGATGAAGGCTACTCCTCCTCCTTTGCCCGTTTCCCTGTCATGCCTTGTTATTGAGTAACCGTCTGGGATGGCAAGGGAGAGAGCTGGGCCTGCTGCCTTTTGCAGCCAGGTTTCAGTGATAGCCAAGAAGTGTAGGCCATTGGAGGAGATAAGGTCTGCAATGTCAAGCGCGTGGGCGACCAGTGACCGAGCGTTGATGAGGACGCCTCTAATCGAAAGGCTTTCAGCTATGCTGAGGGGAGCTTTTAAGGTTTTGTCTGTATTAATGTTTAGACTAACTGGTGGCTGGTTGAGAAATGCGTGAGGCAGGCTTTTTTTGTTGGGTGATCTGCAAGGAGGGAGTCGGGAGCAGAGTCTTAGGTTTCTGTCCTTCACCGGCATGGGTTTCAAGGTGTGGGTGGTGAGGCAAATCAGTGAATCCATTCTAAAGGGCTGAGCGGCCGGTTGGGCGTGTAAGCCTGTTTCAGGTCTTCACGATGTGTGCAGTAAAATGGATTCCCCCATGTATGAGGCGCAGCACAGCCAATTGGATGTTGATCTCTATATGGAGCACCAGATGGCCCCTTGGTATGGCTGATCTGGGCTCTAATGCCACTCTAAGGCTGAGGGTGCCACAACTTAAAGCAGAACTATCCACAACATCCAACCTAGGGATGTCTATGCTAATAAAAAACAGTTTAAAACTTTAAAAAGATATTGTTTGATTGTGTAACACAGGGTTGTCCAACTCCGGGGCTCGAGTGCTGGGATCCTGACAGGTTTTCAGGATATCCCTCATTAATATTCAGGGGGAAAGATTTGTGTACATTTAGAATCATTGAATACAAATCTATCACATGTATATTAAAGAGGGGTATTCTGAAAACCCGACATGGATCCGGCACTCGAGGCGTGGAGCTGGACAACCATGGTGTAACACAATCGCTTCCATGCCAGCATTCCTCGTTTCATTTGGAAGATGCTCATACAGTCTTTTTTTTCTTTCTTGGAATTCTTGAATTTAAAGTGCTAGATTTATAATGTCAAATATAAACTATATATCCCAAAATGTACAAAAAATGCAGGGCTGGATGGGCATTTCCCCAATGACATGGGACAAGATGGCATTTGTGTTTTACAAAACAAAAATGCACACAAAGAAGTAGTATAAACAAATATGAAATACGTGTTTTACATAATCTCCTTTGTTTCCCAATTGAAAAGAAATCTACAATAAGTAGAATGCTGGGACAACAGTAATAAATAATCCGACAGTAATTCATTTCTTGAATAATAATTTTTTTGCAAAAACTATAGAATAAAAAAAAACTCACATCAAATACAAATGTCAACATTCATATCACAAACAATGAAGGGAACAATAATCCCTGACATTCACACTGAATAATCCGAAATATTGCATACATGATTCCAAATTCACAGTCAAATAAAGCAATTTTGTATTTTCCTATATAAAGGCTGGTCATATGAATACAGTGAAAATTCATGAACTGGTTAATACAATTTTCTAGCTTTTGGATCCCTATTAGCCTACACAAGGAGAGGTCTACAACCCATGAAGGCAAGATGAGCGTTTGGGTAGTCCGATCATTTACAGGGTGTGGGGGGTGCTGGTAAGGTGCGCCGAGTACGCAGGTGTTCCGGGGCCCAGGCACCCACCGGCAGAATGAAATAGGGGCTGATCCCCCCCCGGGCTGGAGAGAAGAGACGCATTATGGCCCTTTGTTCCATCCATACTGTGTCTCTCTCTGGCCCGGGTAAAAGCCGGGTAAAAAATGATGTTTAGAAATTGAGGGACAGATGCAAAGCAAGAGGCTCTTGCTTTGCATCTGTCCCTCAATTTCTAAAAATCGTTTGGGTTGGGTATACTTCTACATTTGTGTACCAGGGTGCACAGATGTAGAGGTACACCAACCACAAAACGATTTATAGAAATGGAGGCACAGATGCAAAGCAAGTCTGTCCTTCAATTTCTAAAAATCGTTTTGGGTTGGGTGTATTTGTACATCTATGCACCCAAAACGATTTTTAGAAATGGAGGCACAGATGCAAAGCAAGATGCTCTGCGATTTTTAGAAATGGAGGCACTTTGCATCTGTGTATGGGTAAAATGCTGAATTATCACATAGAACCCAGTATGGACCTTGCCATACTGTTGACCTTGTTCAGAGTAATAGCATTTAATAGGACAGTACTTGGCTGCTGGAACTCTAATGGTGCAGAGCTATCGGGCTTCTATAGAGACAGTAACATCACTTTTCAGCAGGGCTGTGTAATCTATATGAGCCAGCACTTTCTAGTAGAGCTGTTATATTTGAAATGGAGCAATGCTTGTACTCCTCAGTTAGCTCGCTTTACTCTTAATGGGGTAGTACTGCTGTTTCCGAACAGGGCTTCTATAATTGTTGAATCTACTTAGCGTTAATACTATGCTTTTGTTGAGGCAATGCTAGTTCATCTTAGTGGGGCTGCTATACTTTTGATGGGACAACATCATAACTTCTCAGTTCTGCTGCTACACTCTTATTGACAAGGCCCCAGCACTTCTCAGCAGATGTATTTATTTTTATTTTTATTGGGTATTTATAATGCGCATAATACCCAGATATTTCTAAGCTCAGACCGAGGGTTCGAACCTGTGTTGCGTGGACAGAGAGATCGAACCTATGTTGCCTCGTGTTGTCTTGCTTCCAAGGCAAGCACATTGCCCTTGAGCTATCCTCCTGAGACTCTGGAGATCTGAAGTACATTTAATGATACAGAACCAGAACTATTGAGCAAGTCTGACATCATCTTCATCATTATCAGAATAACTCAACACTGTCGTGGTTATACAAGAGCTAATATATTTAAAGGGATGGAATTACTCAGAATGTTGCAGCACTATTCAATAACCCAAAACGCTTAAGCTTAGTTAATGTGAAAATACTACACTTCTCACTGTTGGGACAGTACTGCCACTTCTCCCAGAGGCTTGTACACCTTTTATGGTGCAGCACTGATCCAGCATACTGGACAGCTTCACTTTTAATGGCCCTTCTCAATAGGGCTGCTATACTTCAATAGGAAATTACCAACACTAGCCCACAGGGAATTGCATACTCTTGATGCAACCGAAGCAGCACTTCCACCCACCACAGCTGCTTTATTTTTAATGGCACAGTGCATGTCCTTCTCAGCCACTCTGCTTTACATTTAAACAGACCGAATTGTCATTTCTCAGTAGGACTGCAACACTATACCAATGTGTTCTGTATGTTGAGTGCTTCTTCACCACCAATGTGGATTCATGGCACTCTCCCAATGTCTAAATAATAGATCTGGCTACATTTAATTGGCAACAGGCATGTCCCCAGCTGCTTGCTGTCCATAAACTGCCGCTCAGGATGTTGGAAGCCGTGATGGGGCAAGGGATAGAAGGCTTGAGCATGTAGGATAGCAGAATAAGCAGCATCCAAAACCTGCTCACTCATTCTGCAGTGAGGGGCCATGGGGCAAAATGAGCCTGAACCCACATACAGGGGGTTGTTACCCCTTTATCTCTCCTGAATGAAAGAATGAGCTCTCTCAGACACAAGTTATCACCCCTGCACACACATTGAATCAATTTGGTATGGATCTATAGATCGAGAAAACTGGAGTGAGAATTCAGTGTGTTTTAACAGAAATATAATTGTCTTCCCAGATGGGAGACTGACACCATTAATATACATGGGGTCACTGAGATGACCAAGAGTGAAACTACATTCAGTTGAGATTACCAGCAACGGGTGATACTATGCTCCAAGGAGTGAGGTGCCCACTCAATATATCACACTGTTTAAAGGTGTGAAACCCATCCTGAATGCTTGCCCAAAGAGCCTTGTCCAGGGTTTCACACTGAAGAAGTGAGCATGTCATCCGGGGTCTGTAGCACACACACATGGGATTCCCATGTTCCCACTTGCGAGATTTGCACCAAATTAGTGAGATTGTGCTCCAAGGTAGGAGGCACAGGCACACGCGCAGTCTTTGCTCTGAGGTTTGACACACTCACAGGATGGCATTTTGTTCTCCCATCCTAGTTGTGTTGCTCTGCCGTTTGAGGGCTACTACAACCTGGATGATTATAGAAGGGTGAAGTAGGGGCAGTGATGGCCTACTGGTATGCAACTGGAAGGCTTAAACCTCCTTCTTACTTGACTTTAGTATATGCAGTACATGCTAGCCAATGTTTCCACTGTTCTGCGCCCCCCCCAACCCCTATTGTACCAAGTTGGCAACTACATTCAAATGCAGTCATATAACTGCTGGTGATGTCACTTCCTATATTTGTATACAAACAATAGGTATGCCCCAGTGTGCATGCGTGGGCGGGGGCAGTATAAACATTCAAAACAAGGAACCTAAGAAAGGAACCCACGCCAGTGACAGTCCTGAATTCTGTCAATAATTTTTGGTTAAATCTCCATATTATTATGAGGTATGTGCTTTCAAGGAAAGTCACAGAGACAACAAAACCAATGGAAAAACCTAGGAGTACATGAAAATAAATTTATTATACAGAAAAACATATTCTTTAAGAATTTCAAGGTGTTTCTTACACAAGTTTAAAAAAACAACAAAAAATGAAAGAGACACAAAGAGCATAACATGGGTACATTGTACTTTCATTAGAGAAATGGAATAGGATATTGTGCAAAAACAATTAATAAAAGGACGGAGTGCCAACAGGAAAACAGTTGTACCTGTGGGTTGGATTTTTAACCATGGTGTATAAAAAATTACCCTGGTTAGTACAGAGTGAAATCATTCACAATCAACTTATGACATAGGGTTATTTTGCCATATCATTAACTGGCAATGTGTATGAAATATCGTAGATTTGTTGCCAAAGGTGCTTCCAGAAGGGAGGGGAACACAGCACAGGGAAAAACACGTTTCGGCGGGCCTAAACAGGCTAATGTGATTGAAGCCTTCCTCAGGGCAGAGTTGATGTAGTATAGAGATTAATCCCTAAAGGGGGCAGAAAAAATGAAAACATGATTGGTCAGACTAGTACTCCATAGGAAAATTACAAAGGAGTGTTGAGTTTTTGTGATACTATTGACAAACGGATGCGAAACACACCCTATGAATGTATGGAGGACAGGGGAATGTCGCGTGGCTGCTGTCCCGGTGTGTCAGAACTCTTGTACTGCTTGTGAAAATGTCCAGTTGGACAAGGCTAATGCCAGAACTTCTACTTGTTGTGCCGGAAATCCAACAGCTATAGAAGTAAGCACATAAAAGGAGTAGATCTCAGAATGGGGAGAAGGAAGTCATGAAGTTATGTATTGTGCACAAATGCATGCAAAAAAATTCAAAAAAAGTGGTGTGTTAGATAAAACTGCTGTATATACACCATGTGTCCATGACTGCCTAGAGGGAGAATATAGGTACAGAAGTGACCATATACTGTAGAAACGAGTTAAGAACAAGGCAAAGATAGATGTGTGAGAGAGGCTGTAGAACGGCAAACACAATGATAGGTTCCATGTGCAGAGTGGCAAAAGGAAGAGAAAAAGGGGAGATACGCGACCCATACAGAAATGGTGACCCGTGTGGAGCATACTGACAAAGTATACAGAGGTGTACGGGCAGGTTACCTTGCAGCACGGTATCAGTCAGAGCTGGGTGGCGAAGTCGAGAACAACACAGGTCAGTCCAGGAGAAATTGGTGTGGCACGGATGCGGTGTTACAGTACAGGAATAACTGTAAAATGAAAACAAGAGCCGCCCGAATCGAGCGGGTATAAACGTTACTAATGTTGTCCGTTTGTATTGGTAGCGAGACCACCAGTACAGACAATGTAGTTACAGTGCCCGTGGGAACTAGGAGGTGGCCTCAAAATTTCATAAAAAATAGAGGAAAGAAAGGGAGAAGACCTGGTGCGTGGGAAACACGGTGTCTATCGTGGAGCCCACCGTAAATATCCCTCTGCTGGACCAAGCTGGGTATGCTTACCTTGCGCGCTTGTACAGGAGTATAGAGAGTTGGGAATTGAAGCGCACGGCAGAAGTCTTTGCTCTGAGGTTTGACACACTCACAGGATGGCATTTCGTTTTCCCATCCTAGTTTTGTTGCTCTGCCGTTTGATGGCTACTACAACCTGGATGATTATAGAAGGGTGGAGTAGGGGCAGTGATGGCCTACTGGTATGTAACTGGAAGGCTTAAATCTCCTTCTTACTTGACTTTAGTATATGCCGTACATGCTAGCCAATGTTTCCACTGTTCTGCGCCCCCCCCAACCCCTTTTGTACCAAGTTGGCAACTACATGCAAATGCAGTCATATAACTGCTGGTGATGTCACTTCCTATATTTGGGCACCCCCTGGGAAATTCATAAATCGTCTCCCCTCGTGCTGGTCACTTTAGCGGGGCTCATGGGCAGGGAGCCGCTCTATTGCAGATTGGTGTGACATTCACAGGCAAATCCGTATTATACATGACTGATAGGTTAACAGCCTGTGGTTAGATGTTTAGGGATTCCTTATTATACACCAGAAATTATTTTTTTACAGGTAACCTTGACCGAAGTGCCTTCTTTAGTGAATCCAAGATTTGAAGACTGCCTAATACAAACGACTGGAAAGTAGAATGGATTAAAAGTTGAAATATCTTTTAGTGTGATCAAGGGTTGAGCTCCCTACGTAATTCGTCTTCGGTAGCAATCATTTCCGGTCCAAAGAGCGGAGCCTTTTCCTAGTCACTAGCTTGAATGGCTAGGCCGCTCATAATGGCCCATTGTCTTGTCACCGCATTGTGTAGGCTAGGTCTCGGCCATGCCCACTCTCTACTTATCTACTCGTATGCTAGTTCGCTGTTTTACACAGCTAAAGCTGAGGATTTTTAGTGATATATAATTAGTAGCGGAAATGGAGGTTGGGAAAACTCTGGCACCGTGGCTGTAGGACACCTTCTACTTTAGGAGCTGTTACGGGGGCCGTTACGGGGGCCTGGCCTCTTACGGTGGTTTGCAATGCTGCCTTCCGCTCGCCGGAGCTTCAGTGATTTGACGTCGAAGCCATGCGCGCCTTGGGAAGTGCGCACCTCGACCCCGCTGGACGCCATGGAAGAGTGCGTGCTCGAGAACGGGAACAAAAAATGGCGGGACTGCGAATTGCTGGTGGATCGCGTGAGCCGCTTGGAGCTTACCATCGACACTATGAGGGCCGCGATAACCAGGCTTCATGCAGAAAAGGAGCAGAACATCAAGCACTCTGGTAAAAGGGGGTGCTGCTCTAGGAAAGGGCTGGGTAACTGGGGTGCGGGGGCTATCTGTGAAATCTGGAGCTGGAGAGCGGCAGCACATGGGAAGCAGGGAATGGCAAGTGAGGAAGGGACAGTAACAGAGTATGTTAGAATTAAGGATGCAATAGACACACTGCATATTTTTTTTTATTTGTGCCTCGGCCACTACACTTTAACGCTGCTTCACAGATGTGCACTGCCGAGTATCAGTGAGCACCAGAGCCAGCATTGGCTGACTGCATAGGTGGAAATGTGTGTATGATGATTTGATGGACTACTACAAAGCACAGCTTTTAGATCTGGCTAATTAGGTGGGTGGGGCGTTTTCCAAGTGCAGTCAGCATACATGCCAATATTATCCATTCTATTCCAGAGACTGTAGTCCAGTTCTGGTTTTAAATGTGCATTCTGGGACTTCTAGTCTTTGTTTTATAACGAGCAATCCTAGGGTGACCAGGTTATAACAATAAACAGGGATATGCCAACGAATTGACATGTGGCTAGCATGCCACATTTTATTAGTGGGTGAAGGGTTGGGATTTGGGAAGCAGGGCGGGAGTGAGAAGTACAGGGGGGCTAATGGGGGCAGAAAACTCTTGTGACAGGGGAAACTAGGGGCCAATTCTGGGAGAGTCCTAGCAAAACCAAGACATCTGGTCACCAAGGGCAATCCACGACTACAAGTCTCAAAATGCAAACTTAAAACCAGGAATGATCTAATGACGGCCACATGGAATGGATAATGTTGGCATGAAAGAGTCAGAGGCTTAGCCAATGATCCGTGTTTGGCAGGCCTTTAAGGCTCTGCCCTATATGTCCCCCAATATGCCGAATGCCCCTCATTACTATTTATTTATGTTATGTTTATGTTTATTTATTTCATATAGCGCCTTAAGTCAAAGCACTTTACAATATAACAAAAAGATACAATAATGGTAGAAGCAAGTTATCAATCATGATACAAACAACAATTTAATATATAGAACAGTTTCCTTGAAGTGGAGATGAAGGAACGGAAAGAAGGAAGGGAGAGGAGGTAGAAAGGAAGAGGAGCAGTAAAGTCAGATATGAGATATAAGGTCATGTGGATGTGAGAAGGGGAGAGGGAAGGTATGAGGGTTAGGGAGATGGAGAGGGGAGATGGTAGAAGGTCAAGGGGGGGTGAAGAAGAGGGGCTTTCAAGGAGGTGCGGAAGGAGGTGTAGGTGGGGATAGAGCGGATAGAGAGAGGTAAGGAGTTCCAGTGTAGGGGGGCTAAGAGCTGAAAGGAACGGAAGCGAGAGGCTGCACATGGTGACGGGCAGGGCCTGTCTTACACCAGATTGCACCCCAGGCGGGAAGCATCGTTGACGCCCCTGACCCTCGACCTGTGATCTCATGCATGTGTCATGGACTGAGCAGCGGGAGGGGGGACTATGAGTTAACATAACTGCCAATGCTGGCATCTGCTGAATTTCATGAACCTCAGAAAACAGCCAGCAATAAGAGGGTCAAACCCGAACAGGCCTGGTTATGTTAGTTTGCTTTTGCTCTTCATTTTTAGTAACAATGACCAGTTTGCTGCTGTGACTCAGGTCAGAGAATCGACAATTTCAGATCTACACTAATGTCATTCGTATGACCTCAAACATTTAGCCACTCTTAAAAGGCAATGAACTGGTTTTGAACAGTGTTACTCGAACCTCCAAGAACAAGCACCAGCAACATACCCACCGATAGCTGTACACGCTCGTCTATCTCAGCAGTAACATACATGCATTTATGCAATAAATATTGCATCAAATATTTCACCGTCAGTTAAATATATTTAGGAGGGACACACGTAAACAATATCACTACTCCATGTGAGTGGTAAAGTCTACTTTAAACATATGCAGAGAGTTGACATGCATGTAGAATTCAACATAGCTCCCAATGTAAATGTTGGAGAGGTGGCGTTCTAAAATTATGACATTACAATGTGGACTTTACATTGAAACATTAGCGCGGCAGAGAAATGGCAGTTCCAGTATTGGGGCTTGTTTCGCTCATGTTCGTGAACTCTCAAAATTCTTAAATGTTTCCTTTTGGCTGACTGCACAAAAACGCAGACTCATTTAAAAGTGGAAAAGGTCGCTTTAATGTGACAGGCCAAAGCTTACAATTAAACGCTTACCTGGCTCCATGGCCTTACAGACTAACGAAATATTTAAACAACCAATTAACTAATTACACCTTTCTCATTTTCCTCCAACAATTAAATAATTAAATAAAGCCATTTCCTCCCTAACTGTCCCTTGGACCCTACCGTCTCCTTACCCCTTTTCCAGGCGTCCCGCTTTCTCCCTGGGGCCATCCCCCTCCAGGCTCAATACCTGTTCCCCCGGGGTGGCCCGCTTGTGCAAACAGCACCACCCCATCCTTTCCCGTGTCATTCCCCCATTGTGCTTCCCTCCCCCCACATCAAAAGGGGCCATGCCCCCGGAGCCCAGACCCACTTCAATACCCCTCACAGTCCCCTCCACCAATCTCCCCCTTCCTATGACCTGCAGCCAGTCTGACCTGCCACATCAGCAACAGAAATTTTACATCACAACTTCACTAATGCCCTGACCTGTCACACAAAACTACCAGCCCATCGCTCCTTAACAGACACCACAAAACCCCTTAAAAAAACTTGACATGGTACGTAAAAAAAACCCTGCATAACCAACATACAGTGGCCCCCCTTTTAATAACCATACCCCGGACCTAAACCAAAATGAAGGGGTGGGAGGGCGGGACAATCGCCAAGTCCAACCGTCACCTGCCTCCCGAACCTTCCCTGGCCCCTTAAATACCCCGGGGAGGCGCTCTGCCCCCCACGGCCACTCGCTGGCCGTGTGCAGCGCCAAAAACCTCCCCGGGGGGAACCGCTTCGCGTTCCCCCCATGCCCCCACTTTTGGCTTACTGCACAAAAACCCAGACTCATTTAAAAGTGGAAAAGGTCGCTTTAATGTGACAGGCCAAAGCTTACAATTAAACGCTTACCTGGCTCCATGGCCTTACAGACTAACAAAATATTTAAACAACCAATTAACTAATGACACCTTTCTCATTTTCCCCCCAACAATTAAATAATTAAATAAAGCCATTTCCTGCCTAACTGTCCCTTGGACCCTACCGTCTCCTTACCCCTTTTCCAGGCGTCCCGCTTTCTCCCTGAGGCCATGCCCCTCCAGGCTCAATACATGTTCCCCCGGGGTGGCTCGCTTGTGCAAACAGCACCACCCCATCCTTTCCCGTGTCATTCCCCCATTGTGCTTCCCTCCCCCCACATCAAAAGGGGCCATGCCCCCGGCACCAGAAAAAACCCTCCCCCAGGTGTTCTTTCTGCCCCACCCCCCCACCACTTTACTTTACTTCCAACTCTTTAAGCAATCTCCCAGCCAAGAGCCCAGGTCCGCCAGATAATGATTGTTCCCATAAATCGACAAGGGTACACCATCCTCCCTAAAGATCATGAAACCTTCATACACTATTTCCTTATGTTTCATCACCTGCACTGCCACAGAGGCACAAAACTTAACCATCTCTCTGTTGATCCCTTTTCTAGCCCGCTCTATCGCTCCCTCGCTTCTCGCTCCCCTCCACACTCTCCGCGGCAACAACTTAGTCCACAACACCTCTGCTTGAGGCCACATTTCTCGCACCCAGACTAAATCCCTTTTCATTTTCCTTAACAGAGCCACCCCCGTATCACTTACCAGGTCATTCTCTCCAGCATGAATAATCAACACCTCTGGAGACCCGTAACGTTCCCGCAACCCTGCCAACATAGGAAGCAACTGGTCCCAGCGCAGGCCCCCTAACTCGTGCCATTTTACCACCACATCCTTATAGCTACACCCCAGTTGCCTGCCCATAACCCTTTTCTCTGCTTCTTTCCCAGCCCATTTAACAATTGAATGGCCGACAATCCACACTTGCGCCAACTCCCCCTCCTTTCGCACAGCATCTGAAAAAGAAATTACAAAATTACTACAATAATACATTCTCCCAACACGCTGTTGTCAACCAAAACTCCAGCCACCTTCGTTCAAAATTCCCCTTTATGAAACTCCCTGACATACCCCTTGTATCTCCCAGACCTCCAACTCCCTAAACTTTTCACCTTATCCTCCGAGAAACCCAACCTATTACCCTCCGATGCTGCGCCCATCCTGAATGAATGTGTACCAAAATCCCCTGCCTTTTCTCCTACCACTAACAGCGCCTTCCGCAATACCCCACAATACTTGTGCCGCTGAAACCGGCGTCCCATCCTCATGCTTAAACACCAAGCCTGTCTTACCCCCACACCGCTCCTTCCACAACCTGCCTGTCTGCACTGGGCATAAGTCCTTGCTCCCCTGACCCAACAAAACCCAAGAACCCTTTCTCTTTTGGTCCGTTTTAGACTTATTAATCTTGATGTCCAAACCCAATTCTGTAATTTGCACATCCTCCCACTGCAATCCCCCAGACCCCTCTTTTCCCCCCACCAACTCCGAGACCCGAAAAGCCCCGAAGAATAACCAAGTAAAACAGGTCGCAAACAGCTCCCCCTCCCATAACGACCAGCAAACTCCCCCCACTGCCTTAACCAACCTCTGCAGCAATTCCGCCGATATCGGCCTCCTCTTGTCCTTGTCCCTCTTACTCTCCCTTGCCCATCCTTCCAACATCCTACTCGCCATTTCCCCCCCACTCGGCTGAAAACCCCAGAACCATTTCCCGTAGAAAGCAATCCCTGCTAACTTCCCTGCTATAGTTGCTCTTGACCAGCCCCTGTCCATGCACCTCAGGAGGAAATTCATGACATCATCCCTCCTCCGCTCTTCCGCATCCCATCTACCCTTCCAACTACACGTTCCCCCTCCAATAAAATCCTCCCAGGCCCTCCTGTATGACTCCTTAGACGCCCCGGCCAATGAACCCTCCACCAAAGCCAGCGCTTTCATCTTCCTATCTTCCACAGCTCCTCTGGAATCTGCTGCCCCTCCTGATCCGCATCTGGAGCCAATCCACGGAATCTCTGCCATTGAAAACGAGATAATGCATCAGCGATGCCATTATCCTTCCCTGGCACATGTGTTGCCTTAAACACCACATTCCATTCCATGCAGCGCAGCACAAACTCTCTCATGAGTCTTGCCACCCTCTGATCCCTTGCTGACTGCCTGTTTACCACATGGACCACGCATTCATTGTCAACATTGAAATTCACTTTCCTATCCTGCAAATCCTTCCCCCACAACTCCAATGCCACCAGCAATGGGAAAAATTCAAGGAATGCTATACTCCTTCCCTCCTTCAACCACAGATCAGGCCATTTCTCCGCACACCATTTTCACCCCCAAAATACTCCGAAACCTCCTGCTCCTGCTGCGTCCGAAAATATCTGTACTTCCCATGTCACCGGGTCTCCCTGCAACCACATTGACACCCCATTAAAATTCTCAAAAAACGCAGCCAAATTCTGCAGTCCTCCCTCACTGCCCCCGATACTCTTATCCGATGATGTGGGCACTTTGCTCCCGCCATAGCCCTCGCCATGTTCCTACAAAACATCCGTCCTGGGGCCACAACCTTGCATGCAAAATTCAAATGCCCTACCAATCTCTGCATGTCAACCAGGGTCATTTTCTTGGCCCCTACCGCCCTCTCCAGCAACACCACCAGTTTGCTCACCTTGTCGTGCGGCAAGCGTGAGGTCATGGCCACTGAATCCAGTTCAATTCCCAGAAATGTCAACACCACTGCAGGCCCTTCTGTTTTGTCTTCCGCTAACGGCACACCCAAATCCTCCATTAGCTCCTGAAACAACTTTAGCATTCCCTTGCACTCCCCCTCTCTTTCTGCCCCGCTGATGAACAGAAAATCATCCACTGTAAGAAGGAGCTGAATCATTCAAACAGCGCGCAGGAAATTGCGCACCCCATTGGCAAGGCTTTGTCTATGTATATGCGGTCCTCAAACTGCATACCTAACAACCAAAAATCCTCCGGGTGCACCGGCAATAACCTGAAAGCCGCCTTGATGTCACACTTGGCCATGAAGGCCCCCCGCCCTTCTTTCCTTACCAGCTCCACTGCCTGGTCAACACTTGCATATACAACCCCACATTCTTCCGGGGCAATTAAATCATTGACTGACATGCCCTCCGGCCATGACAAATGGTGTATTAATCTAAACTCCCCCGGAGCTTTCTTGGGCACCACCCCCAGTGGGGATATAACTAAGTCATCTGGGAGGTCATCAAATGGCCCTACAATCCTTCCCGCCGCTATTTCTTTGCTCAATTTTTGTCTTACCACTTCAACATTTTCTTTGGCTGACTTCAGATTTTCAGCCCACCGGCGCACCCTTGGGCCCTGGTACCCCAATCTGAAACCTTGACTAAACCCCTCACTCAAAATCTTCGCCCCTTCCCTGTCTGGATAAAATTGCAACCATTTCTGCAGCACCCCCACTTTAATTGGCGTAGAAGCTTTTCCCCCAAAAAAAGCTTCTACGCCAATTAAAGTGGGGGTGCTGCAGAAATGGTTGCAATTTCTACCTGAACCTCTCCCCCTACCCCTGTCTCCCTGTTGGAAACACTGAGTAAGAGGGTGTTTTCCTCCACACTTGCTACACTCATGCCTGAACCTACACCGGGTCCTTGTGCAGCCGTCCTTATTAAACGCCCAACATGCTGCTGAGGACTGCCCTCTGCCTCCTCCCCCCACCCCCTAATGGGCGGGGCGACCAAGAAAGGGCCGGAAAGGCACCGGCAGCCCACTTGCTGTGTGCAATGTCGGGGCAGGCCTCGTTGGGGCCATCCATTGCAGCCAAAGATCCATGTCTATCTCCCCCCAGACCACCTGACTTTCCTCCGCCATTCTCGCTCTGAATTCCTCATCATACCTTACCCAGGCAAAGCCCCCAAAACTCGTGAAAGCCTTCCTAATTACGTCCATATATTTAAGCAGGGCCACACAACGCTCCGGGAATTTTTCACAATAAACACTGGCATAAATGATAAATGCCGACGTCCAATTCTCAATAGTCACCGGTACCCTTGGGCGCGAAGCCAGTTCCCCCTCTTCTTCTTTAGACCCCTCCTTAGCTCTTACTTCCCTATGGAGCAATTTAAAAACATCTACAAATTCCCCCGCCTGAATCTTCTCCCTGGTTGCTGCCATCAAGTGCGCCCTCAACGGTTTTGTTATGTATGGCAGTTTTTTCTCTTTTCCTTTGACTTCCAACTCCTTTTCTTTCCCAGCTTGCCCCTCGAGCACCAATGGCTCCACCACCTTGTCCGTTTGGACCTCCACTGAGCAAATGCCCTTCTCAACCCCCAAGGCTCCAATGGCCTGTACCCCAATGTCTTTCCTTATCCCTTGCAATCCAGGCCCTTCATTTCCCGTCCCCCCTCTTGGGACCCCTCTCTGCCATGCAGATGACCATTCCCTTTCCCGCTCACCTCTTTCCACGCCTGCCGTCTGCAGTCTGGCGTCCACACCGATGCTCCTCATCTCTTTTCTTAGAGGGCTCCTACTGCGGGGACAAAACATGTCAGCAGACTCACCCAGCCAACAGTTCCCCCGCTCTCTTGCCCCCCGACCACCCTGCACCTGCCTTTCCAGATCCCACCATCAACTTCTTCTCTCCTCGCCCCTTTCCCCTACCGCCCTATAACCTTCCACCTCCCACTGCCCCACATAATCCTCCAAACCAACTTCATCAACCCTCAAATACCATTGTGGATGCAAGCTTGTGCCCCAGTCGAGTTGATCTTCCTCTTGCGAGCCCGGGGCGTCCGTCCCGCCACTCCTTTGACGTCTTCTCGGCGGGGCCGCGGAGACTCCTGCCTGGTCCTCTTCTCTCGGGCGAGGCGTTCCGACCTCCACCCTGGAGTCCTCATTGCTAGGGGCCGTGCTGCACCCTCTAGGCTCTCCATGCGCTGACCGAGGATGGGCCGTTCTATAACCCTCTACCTCCACCTGACCAGCGGGGGCTGCGCAGCGCCCTCACTCCTCCTACCCGGGGGGGCCGTTCCGCGCCCCACCCTAACCTCCTCCATTGATGGGGACCTCTCCCTCCTTCTCCCACCTGCACTCTTGTGCAGGTATTTACCCCCTCTTCCCCTCTGCCCTGCCACCCCCTTCTGCGCCCCATCAATGGCCCCGCTGTGGTTACCTTGAGCCACCTCCTTTTGAGCACTCCCAGCTTCCCTAGGGCTATCAATCACTCCCTCCCTAGATGGCTGCCCACCCAAAATCATTTCTCCCCCGGACGCCCTCCTGTCTATCTCCCTCCTCATCTTCCTGCCCCTGGATTCCCACACCTCCCCTCTCCCCGCCGCGGGGGTGCAAGCCACCACTGCCGCGAGAGCCCCATCAGCTGCAGCTCTACGCTGCAGTCTACCCCCACTTATCTCCCCCTCACCCGTGACCTCCCCCACCACCCCCTCCAGCTGGGCCTTAGATGCCCTGCTGATGATTTCCAGGGCCTCCCTTAGAGCCCTAGCATCAACCAGCCCCTTCTTGCTTGCTCCTTGGCCCACCATCGTGCACTACTAATCTGAAAGCGCACTAAAATATGCACTTAGCCGCTCACTAGCTAACTATGCCCCCGAGCCGGTACCTGCCCGGGGAACAAATACCCCTAGCAGAGGGAGAACCAAAGAAAATTGCGCTATAACACTAATAACCTAGGAGAGTTAATTAACTCAAAATTACCGGCTATCTTATATATATATATATATTTTTTTATTTTTATTTATTTATTTTTTTATTTTATTTACCCCTCACCTCGAAAATACCCCTCTCCTAAAGAAAACCCCCTCTCCTAGCTCCACTTCTGCCCAAGAGAATAGTACACAACCCAGGAGCCCCCACTACTGATGCTGAGAACCCCTAATATATCTCTTTTTTAAAAAAAACCTGGAAACCCAGATGAACAAAATTAATGTAGCACACCGGCCCGCCCCCTGGTGGCTCACGAACTGAACCGCACTACCAGCAGTCACCAGAAAATAAGAGCGGCCCCTTTAAGGGGACTGCTCTGCCCCCTCTGACAGAAGGCTGCAACCGCGCACAAGGACACTTCCAAGACAGGGCCACACGGGCTCTGCTACCAACCCCCAGCCACCACCCCCGAAAACCAGGAGGACCCGGGCAGAGAGGAACCAGTGCCGGGTGATGAGGAGAATGAAGAGTCCCCCGATACCTTCAAGAGCAAGGATGTGCCCGGAGAAGATTCCCCGCTCCCACACGGCACCTCGGATCCCAAAAAGACAAAAATCCGGGCAGGGCAAAACCATACCACAACCCCAAACCGCCCGACAGGACACAGGAAACGCCGGCGGCGGCTCCGGTAAGGGGGGGGGGGTAACTTATTTACGATACCCTTGGCTATTCAACAAATGTATCAAAAAACATTTTTTTTTTTTTTTCATAAATCCGCTGTAATTATATCTTACAATACCTACAACTATACCTAACCACCCCCAGTCACTAACTCCCAAAAAAGACCCTACCTCACCTGCTCTAACCTCGACACACTAGGCCCAGCTACAGGGAAGGCTTGGGAGCAGGCGACAGGACTTCACAATCGCCAAGTCCAACCGTCACCTGCCTCCCGAACGTTCCCTGGCCCCTTAAATACCCCGGGGAGGCGCTCTACCCCCCACGGCCATTTGCTGGCCGTGTGCAGTGCCAAAAACCTCCCCGGGGCGAAACGCTTTGCGTTCCCCCCGGTGCCCTCTTCATGATCACTCATTTTAGCTCCTGACAGCACCATGAAACTGTAAGATCGCAAAGAAAAATTCTGTCTATCATCCCAACATAAAAACAAAAACAATCACATCCTTATAGGGTGCAAGGCAACCTTTTCTTGGGACTCGTTAAGTTTACTTTTTGCAAATTACTAGTTGCGTGCTGGTTGAATAACATCGGCCCATGCACATTGTGCAGTGTATAGTCGAATTTCATTTCAAGGGACTTGGAGTACTGCAGGTATCAGTGGCAGCATCTCCAGTGTACCCCAAGGGTAGTGCGCTTTGCCCTCCACCCGCAACCCACAGCCTTGCAGCCCTGCGCTTTTTCACATTCTCCATTATGGTAAAGAGCATTGTCCCGAGCTTAGGAGAGAAATGGACTATGCAGAAGAAGCTGCCTGCCCGGGGTGTGTCTAGCCGCTGGTGTATCAAATGCAGAAACGGGTGGCATCAAGAGCCCCACGCTCTGAAACATCCTTTGCGCACTGGTTGGTCACACGACAGAAAGTGTGAGCAGGTGATTCCCCAACACTTGAACCATTCTTTAGTGACCTGGCTTTGATTAACGTGGCGTTAGCTAGTCATGGCCAGCATTTGTGTTAAAGGAGATCAGAAGCTGCACTGTGCAGGGTATTTTAAAGGGCATACATTGATGCTAGGGCATGTCGCCCCCACTGGAACAAAGAAAGTGAAGCATGCATTCGGCAAGTCTGGGTATTTGCATTATACGGAAGGCGGGCCGACCGTCCATGGAGACGGTTTCTACTGTAGTTGCTGAGTCGCGTTCCTAAACCAGCTGCTGTGCAGACTTCGCTCAGCTTTTGGTCCAGCGCCTGCATCCATCCTTCACACCATCATTCGTAAAGGGTGTTCGTGCAGGTGTTTGTTTATCTCATTAGACTAGTGTGATTGCTATTCCAAACGAAAGAAGCACAACAACAAAGGCAGAGTATAAGACAAGTATGAGCGAAGAGTGAAATGTATGAAACTCTTGCACTAAAATACAGTCAGCAATGCATGCCCAGGAAAGAGGGAACGATGAACAATATGCTCGGGAGCAGAAACTAGGGGGCCATAGTAACCCCCAAACTGGCCCAAGTGTGGTACCGGCCCCCAGGGCCTCGCCCTTGAAGTGATTTCGGCCCGGCCAGGGCCGAATGGCCGACGGACGGACCAATCCAACCCCGCTGGAACTTGCAACTGTCTAAGATCTGCTGACGGTGACACTCTGCCCAGGTCTTCTGCGAACCGGCCCTTTGATCTCCTGAGGAGAGTCCACCACCAGTGCTCGCTTCCTTTTTCATGACTACTTGAGCCTTGACAAAAGTGTCTAGCTTTGTGGCCTCCAGAGGCCATTCTAGGTTGGCCCAATCATCTCCGCAATACCATTTTAAAATAAATAAAATGCCTATGTAGCAATAGGCCTCACCTGCGAGTACAGGAGCAGGAGGAAAGAAGTGTGCTTGCCTTGGCAGGCTGTAGTTACTGCTGGCCGGGGCCGACAACACCAGCCAGCCCCAATCAATCCTCACTTCACTGTCAGTATCAGTGCGCGCGCATAGCCTGGAGGAGGGCACGCCCCACATGTGCCCATGGGCCTGGCTGGCGCCAGCGGCGCTGGTGCCACTCAGGGCCGGGGGAAGTGAATAAAGCAACAAATGTTGCTCATTTATTTGCCAATTGCCCTGCCCTGCCTGAGGGCCGAGGCTGCAGCCTGCAGCAGTGCCAGTGGTAGAATACATGTGTAACACGTTTGTTTCCTAACATTATAAAAATGCACAGGCACATTCACTTTTATAATGTTAGGAAATGAATGTTTTACACGTGTATTCTAGCACTGCCTTGCCTGAGGGCCGAGGCTGCAGCCTGCAGCAGTGCCATTGATAGAATACAAGTGTAACACGTTTGTTTTCTAACATTATAAAAATGAACAGGCATATTCACTTATATAATGTTAGGAAACAAACGTGTTACACATGTATTCTAGCCCTGGCATTGCGAACTGCTGGTGCAGTGCCACCTAGAAGCTGACTGACGGCCCTGGTGATGGGGGTACAGTGAGCAAGAAGAAGTCAGCAGAGTGGAGAGGACAAGAGGGAGTGTAAAATGAGAGAAGGGAAGAGAGATGGGGGGAGCAAGGTCGTGGAGTGATTTGAAGACCAGACAGAGGAATTGGATTTTAAGTTGGGAGGGGAAGGGAAGCCAGCCAAGTTGAGAGAGCGAGGAAGAAATAGAGTCGCAAGGGCCGAGTAGACAGAGATTACGGATAGAGGAGTGGTAGATGGATTTGAGGGGGGGGGTCAGATGAGAGGCAGGAAGTCCAAAGAGGAGAGAATAGCAGTAGAAGAGACAGGAGAAGATGTATTTAGTACATTTGCAGAAGCGCACAAAACCCACAGGCCTCTAGGCGTTGGTTACAGGGAAGGTGGGCAGGGGAGGTACCAGGTAAAGTGGAGGCAATCTGCATGAATCATATATTAGTTGAATAGCAAAGGTTTTAGGTGTTCCTGAAGATATGGTACAAGGGTTTGTTTCGTGGGTGAGGAGGTAGATTGTTTCAAAGCGTTGGGTCCCGGGCAAGGAAGCTGGCGCCCCGTGCTCTTTTCCTGTTGTAGCGAGGACTGAGTAGGCAGTGTTTGTAGGCGGACCTGGTGGGTCTAGCGACAAGTGTTTTTTGATGGTGTCTGTGAGGTATTGTGGAGCCTTGTTGGCAATGCATTTGAAGGTGATAGACAGTGTCTTGAATTTGATTTGTTCCTTGACTGGGCACCAGTAAGCTGATTTTCAGGCTTCTGAGATATGGGCATGCCTATCAATGTTTAGTGCTGCTCATAGGGCATTGTTTTGGGTGTTTTGGAGTTTGTGGAGAATTTTCTTCTGAGGTTCCACATAGTACAGCATTGCAATAGTCCAATTTGGATCCTATGAGGGATTGGGCAATTTCTAGATGGTTCTGTTTTGAGAGGAATGGCTTGCTAGTGTTGATTAATTTGCGTATCCTGAGGAGGCGGCCACATGGTTGACATGATGGGTCATGGTTGGAGAGGAGTCGAGGACGACAGCAGGGGTTTTGATGGACCTTGCTACTGCGATCTTGTGTCTATCAATGGTGAAGTCTTGTTGTTGTGGTCTAATTTGGCCAGGCGTGATGCTGGGCCAATGATGAGGAGCTCAGTTTTATCATCGTTGAGGCAGAGGCTTTGAGCTGCCATCCAGGCCTGGATGGTTTCGTAGATGGCATTGATGCAAAGTGTGCCTATAGGGATAATCCCCAGAGAGGGGTATGAGGATTTGTGTATCGTCCGCATAGTTGGTATATGATATACCAATGGCAACTAGGTGGTTAAAGAGGGGTTTGGTATACACGTTGTACAGCATGGGTGATACACAAGAGCCTTCGGGGAAGGGTGGTGGCCTCACATGCGGAGACACAGGTTGATCTGATGGCTAGGAAGGATGCAATCCATTTGGTAGTATCTGGTGAGACGTGTGCAGAGGTAGATAGGGCATTGCATATGATGTCATGATCAACGAGGTCGAAGGCCGCAGAGAGCTCAAGGAGAAAGAGGAGTGAGAGGGAGCCCTGGTCAATGGCTACATCAAGTTGGTTGGTCAATGAATGACCACCTATTCCGGTTCTGCATGTGTTGCTTCACAATAGCAGTCTGCATATGAGGCATCGTAACACAACTGCTGAGTATGAAAAAATATATCAACAACAAAGCCACTTTTCTGACCTAAAATCACTAGAGAAGCAGATAGTCATGAAACAGCCCCCAGAAAAGCGTATTGGTGTACATATTCTCTTCACCATCATCATCAGCACAACATTATCCTGAAGTTAATGCCATGAAAGTTACAAAACATCAGAAAGGGATTAAAAATACGCCGGATGAAAGTGGTACTCCAAATGCAACTTTGCAAATTAATACAACTATTGCGCAATTCTCAATTGAAAGGTTCTCTTTCATGCACGTAATACATAGGTAGAAACAGCAGCAAATGTCACTTCCAATGTTTTAAAACTTCTATGAAAATGTTCAGCAGCAATCATAGATGACATGTCTCAGTTCTGCATACAAGGTTTTATGTTTGATTTCCTGATCATATCATATTGGGGACACATAAAAAGAAAATGTTGCAAAGACTTTCTCTCGTCAGCGCAGAAGGGGCACATGGGTGACCATTTTTCATCCCACTTGGCAGCCATTGGGGCTAAAGGTAAGTTTCCAAGCTGCATTTTTAGTAGTAAAGTGCGCATTCCGCGGTCATCCAGGAGAGATAAATATTTTTCCACTGCGGAATCATCTGTGCACAACAAGTATTCATACCCCGTGGCTAAGTTTAGGCATTCTCCATATTCTACAGTTCTTGCTTTTTAAGCACAATTAATTTTGCATTTCTTGTGCAGTATTTTGAAAAGTAGTTGCACTTCACGTAATAAATGTAGGACTGCAAGTACCATAATGCAATGTGATGTGAGCATAAAAGCTAGGACGGGCAAATAAGTTCACTTCTAATATGGGACAATGTTATGTCTTGCTTCCCTCCTGTCCCCTGTGCTGTGAGCTTGTGTGCTTGGAATGCCGGTGGAATGCCTGCTTCTGGAATGTTGAGTCAGTGTTTGAGTGTTCCCTGAGAGTCAGCTGAAAGGGAGCTGCTTGGATGAGAGGGTGCCGGTGGATGTCTCTGTATGTCTCCTACCTAATATACTTACCGGATACCTGTAATCCTGTCTACCTGAAACTTGAGTGAAGAAGCTACTCATCCCAGCATGGTCTCTCTGTGTCTTGAGTGAAGAACCCATCTTTTCATTGGCAACGAGCATGCTGTGTGTCCCAGGAGCCCCTGCAAGGAGGGACAGTTACTGAGAAGTTGTCACCTTGGGGAAGCCAACTGTACAAGGGGGACAGAGAAGAAGTAAGTAGACGAGGAGACAGAGACACCCTCAGGAGAGAGACATCCACCAGCCCCCCAGGCCCCAAAAGAAGGCCCTCTTTCCATCTTGAAGCGTCGGTAAGGTGTCACTGCCAGGCCCGCAAGAGGCCGTTAGGTGCCAGGTGAGGCCAGAAAGTACTGGAGGTGGTGGCAGTGAATGAAGCAAAGTGGATTTGTAACGGACGGCAAGTTCCAGGTCTGCAGGCGGCAGATCAAGAGAGAAGTCCTGGTCTGCAGGGTGCAGATCAAAGAGGTGGGTCTGCGAACCTGCCATGCGGCTCTGGCTGCACAGGTGGAGCTTTTGCTGACTTTGAAGGGCATAGTTATCCCTAGAGGAAAGGACTCAGTGGCCAGGGACGTGGACAGCAACAACTTGCAGAGAAGTGCCCCTACCTGGTTGGGCAAGCATACGTTGTGGAAGCCAGAGTCAGGCAGAGGCCTGCCTTTGAAGAGTTTGGAGTCATGGCGAGGTCTATTGGCCTCGAAGCTCAGCCCCGGACAAAGCTCTTTTCCCAATGATGATGTCTAGAATATCAATGGGTCGAGCATTCAGCAGTGAGCCTGGCAGAAAGTATGGCGCATGGGCACGCAGCGGGACATTGTTGGGTCCTCTCTTCTCGGCTTGTGTTGTGCCGTGTTGCAATGGAATGTCTCTATCCGAGTTGCTCCATCAGGCACCAGTACTTAGCGTCGCCGCTGGGCAGTGTGGCCGTTTCATGTCTCATGATGAGGAGAAAGAGTTACCCGAACTTAAGGTGGTGAAGAGGGTGTGAAGGAGCCGGGTGCTCTTTGGGAAGAGCCAAAGACAAAAAGAGGAAAGTGCTCTGAGGTGGTAGTTGTTACATTCTGTGAAAGTTGCTGTGACTTTGCTGGGTCTCACCAGTTGTCTGCCATGGAGGATCAGAATTGGGGTTTATGTTTGTTGTGAGGTGCCATATTGAATACCCTGTATAATAAGACTCTGCAGGTTCTGCAAGAGCAAGACACCTATCTTTTAGCATTTTTTCAGGACATATCAATTGGTTCCAGGGAGGTGTAGTGATGTGAGGCCCATTAAAAAAATAGAGCTGGATGATTATCAAATGGGCTTGCTGGAATGATGTGTGGTGTGCCCTCGTGTGTTTGTGTGATGTGCCCTCTGTTAGTTTGGAATTATCTAAAGCTCAATGTAAATGTTTTCTGTTTTGTCTTACTTACAGGTACCAACAGCTATGGTGGAGGTAAAGCTAGGGCATGGACCTGGAATGTGACAGGGTCCTTCATTTACTGTGTTCCTGTTTTTCTTATGTACTGCAGATTGTGTGGTGAGGTTTTCTGTGTGTGTTGTGTTGTAGGCTTGTCTGGTGGCTTAGCCAACCACCAGGGGGGTCTGGCGGCCTTTGTTTTTGTGCGTGTGGTAGAGTAGTGCTAGCCACTTTGTGCTCCAGCCTATCCACACGCTGCTTGCAGGGTTTGGTCACCTGGCTTGTTGTGGGGTTCTGTGAACCTGTGCAAATGGTGGAATGAGGTATTGTAGAGGTGTTGGACACGCCAGTGTTGTGGGTGTTGGACACCCCGGTGTTGTGGTATTGTAGAGGTGTTGTGCACCCCCTGTTTTAGAGTTTAGAGGTGTTGGATATCTCACGTTTTGGTTTCAGTGGTGTTGGACGCCATACACTCACTTTTCCACCTGTGCTTTGTGCTTTGCCAATGTATGTAGGGGGAGTCGCGGTACCCTCAATGGGGGTGTTGTTTCTGCACCTTGGCTGTGGTGGTCTTAACCTACGTTCTGTTGTTGAGGTTTTAGTGCTCGAGTTTGGGCATTTGGGGTGCATTATACCCAGTGTGCGTTTGTGCGCTATCAAGTTGTGTGGTTCTCTGTCAGCCGTGGTGTAGAGGTGTTGTTCACCTGTTGTGCTTTCAAGTGCTGCCACGGTTGCATTTTGGCGAATGGTCGGAGAGATGGTTTCAGTTGGTTGAATATCGGCAGTTTGTTCTGAGTGTGTGGGGTTGGTTCCCTGGGTAAGTTCCAGATGTTTAGCGAACATGCGTGGATTACGGAGTGGGTTTGGGTGTGTTGTCCTGCTCATCCTTGCGTGGGACGGTGAGGGGATGTGGTTGAGTTGGAGTTCTTCTCCGTATTCTTAGTAGGAGTGGAGTGACTGATTTTGAGATTTGGTTTCAGTCTACTTAGAAGCTTTGGTTGGATTTTAGGATGTCCTTGTATTTTCTCAGTTCCGTTCCCTTTCTCTTAATGAGTTATAAGGAGGGAGATGTGTTATATCTTGCTTCTCTCCTGTCCCCTGTGCTGTGAGCTTGTGTGCTTGGAATGCCTGTTTTTGGAATGTCGAGTCAGTGTTTGTGTTTGAGTTTGCCCTGAGTATCAGTTGAAAGGGAACTGCTTGGATGAGAGGCTGCCAGTGGATGTCTCTATGTCTCCTACCTAATACACTTACCTGATACCTGTACTCCTGTCTACCTGAAACCTGAGTAAATAAGCTACTCACCCAATATGGTCTCTCTGTTTCTTGAGTGAAGAACCCATCTTTTCAGACAATTTGAGATTACTGTAAGCTGCCTTTGGGTTATTCCAAATGTTACTCCAAATGTCTTATTTAAAGGTGCAGATCATAAGAGCCTGTTGGATAGTCACCTGCTTTAACTCATTGTTTGTCACAGGCTTGTAACTTGCTTGTATGAAAGATGTGAAAGATAAACAATGCCACATAAAGGTGACCACCTCTTTGTGCATTTAACATAAAGTGGTCTAATCAGCAGTCCAGGAAGCGGATTCAAAACCTCACTTTACCTTTTGAATTGTACACTCCTCAAAAGTGTGAATTACTAACCATTAACACTGAAAAGAAGTAGCAGCTAGCAGGGAAAATGGTTCCCCACACATGCCATTAAACGTTGATGTAGGTGTCTGCTGCAGTGCCATATGACACAAGTGCTGCTTATAATAGAGGATCTGTGAAACAGACAGAGCAAGGAACCTGCAGCATGGACAGGGTTCGAAGTACCACAGTCCCATGTGTGAGAAAGTCCCATAGTCCTGATTTTTTCTTGGAATTGTGGCGTCTGTAGTCCCACATTTAAAATGGGAAATGAATAACCCGATGACATTCTCCTGCATATTTTTGGGTTAACTTGAGAGTTCTGTGAAGGTATTCTACAGGAGCAATTTGGGATCTTTTGATGGCTCTGCATAGGGTTATTGAGCAATATTTGTGTGAACAATTTTCAAGGCCCTATATCAGAGGGCTTATTTGGCAGGGCTTCAGCCCCCCACCCTGTGTGGCTGCTGTTGCCCATGGGTCCCGCCCTTCATAGCCCCGAACCACACCAAATGTTCAGACTATTCATGGACTATGAAAATAACTCACATGTAATGTCTACGGAGGTGGGGAGGTCATTCGTTTAGGCTGTTAGGTGGTTGTTAAGTGCCATCTGTACACCTAAAGTGTTGCATTGGTGTACAGATAGACAGGAGGGAGATGGAATGCGAGGTGGGACACAAACATTGCAGGTGTTGTTTGATGTTTACACACCCATTGTCTGCCTATAACCATGCTATTCCATAGGGCCTTTGCTACCCACTACCTGCCCCTCCCTGGCCAAAACATATCCTTCTGAGGACATATTACAGACAAGTTGCACCAGTGCAAGTGCAAAGGTGCACAGTATTAGCACTGGGGCAAAGTTTGCCATATTTCGAAGAAAAAGGGACATATTAGAAAATCATTGCACCATGACAAGTGCAGTTTGTCACGGTGAAAGCACCAGGGCAAAATTGGCCACAGTGCAAAAAAGCTATATTTTCACTGCATTTTTGCACCAGGGCCAAGTTTGCCTTAGTGCTAATATGGAATGGTATTAGAACTAGTGCCAATGGAACCGGAGATGCTGCCTTTGGCATTCCTTCAAACTGTTTGAATCACTGTTGCTTCAGCCTCAAACCAGTTCACCCCCTGGATCCACACCATCTGAGTGTGTCATTGCCTCGGCTTGAACTACAAACTCAATGCCTGGAAGAATTTGAACAGCCGTGCCTCAATCAAGTAGTCTGTGTCACCAGCATCTTTACCATCGACCCTCGCAGGACAAGGCCGTGGTGTTGAATGATGCAGGTGTTT
The DNA here is from genome assembly GCF_040938575.1 of Ambystoma mexicanum. NCBI lineage: Eukaryota > Metazoa > Chordata > Amphibia > Caudata > Ambystomatidae > Ambystoma > Ambystoma mexicanum. The sequence continues at coordinate 369,278,162 of NC_090932.1, read as the reverse complement.
GGTGTCAAAGGGGTCTGTGGCGTAGACAGTGAGTGCGGACGATTCATCCTCCTGTCCCTGGCCGCCAGGTAAGAAGTTGGGGAGTTTGCTTGCCTGCACTGCACTTCTTGGCCCTTCCGATTGCGCTCTGTCTCTGATTTGGACCCCCCGCAACCTATGCCTCTCCCCTGCCTGGTGCTTCACTCGCGCCTCGCTTCCCCTACCTGCGTGGCCCCTCACAGTGTTTCATTGTGCTGCCTCCACGTGTGCTGCGCACCCCCTGACTGCGTGATCCCTCGCAATCCTTGCTTCGTTGGCATCTTGCCTCTCCTACCTGCGTGGCCCCTCACAATCTTCTATTGTGCTGCCTCCAGGTACGCTGTGCGCCCCCTGACTTTGTGTGTGCTCTAGCGTTTACTCCATCCTTGGTTCTGCTTGGTCAGTGCGTTCTTCTGAACTTTTGTGATCGTCGTGCATCCCTGCGCCCTCCCATCCTCAGCCTCGCTCACACCTGCGTGCTTTAGACCGCGTGGTCCCTCGCAGTCCCTGATTGCTTGGTTCCCCGCACTTTCACCCTGGTTTCGCCTGCGGCAGCGCATCCCATTTGCGTGGTTCCTCGCAACTCCCTGATTGCCTGTTCCTCACAACTTCCTACCGCGTGCTCTGTGCACTTCCATCCTTGTTTCATCGCATTGCGGGTCTCGGACCGCTGTTGCTTCGCAACTCCTGCCCGTGTTTGCCTCACACCCCTCGTCTTCCTCCTGCATCCCTGTGTCCCCTTCTGCTCTTCCTCACTGACTGCCTTGTTCATTGTAGTGTTCTATTGTTCTGTGTTCTGCAGGTTTCATTCCCTTCTCTAGGTTATCATTTGTCCACTGCTTGGCTCTGTGTTCATAGCTTTGTGTTTTTCCTCGCTGACTGCCCTTTTTTTTGCATTGTACAGCCATGTGTTCTATTGTACTCTTCCCTCCTCTAGCTCATCATTTGTCGACTGCTCTGCCCTTTGTATTGTTTTTGTGTTTTTCCTCACTGTTTTTCCTCACTGACTGCCCTGTTTCACATTGTATTGCTGTGTGTTCTGCAGCATTCTTCCTTCCTCCAGGACTACTTTGTCCTTTTGTATATTGTTATGTGTTCTGTTGTGCTACACCCTCCTCTAGGTTACTCCTTTGGCTTACAGCTCTGTTCTTGATGCCCTGGTAACCTGATTGTTGCCCGACTGCCTTGTTTCCGCCGTTCTTCTGAGTTCTTGTTTTCTTAATGAAATTGTCTACTGTTGTCTGGTCCCTCTCTGTCTCATCTGTTTGGACCCTTCCTTGTGTACTCCTCTAGTGTCTTCCCCCCTACCTTCCCCTCTACCGCCCGTCTTCATCTCTCCTCTCCCCCCACCTACTCTATGGTGCTCTCTGTTTCTCCTATCTTTTCTAATTGCTACTCTATCGACTATCCTGCTCTCCTTACTAAGTGTGTTACGAAGAAGTTCAAGAGAGACATCCTGGTCTCCTACCCAGGCCTCCCTCTCACTGATACCTATACCAGTGCTTCTTCCAGACAGACCCTCACTGACATCCTCTTTGTCGTTCCCTCGCCAGACCTTTGGACTCTTCATATGGTCTCTGTGCTCTCTCCTTTCTCTTCTCCCATTTATGGTGGCACCCGGTGGGAGCCTCTCCTGGCCCCCTTCCACTCCTCTAAGGTCATCATTAATGTTTACCTGAATGACACAGTCTTGGTCCAAGGCCCTCAGGCCAACCTTCTCCTCTTTGATAGACGCTTCCTGTGCTTCATCAATTTCCTTTCTTTTCCTGCTGTCCGTTCTCCCCCTTCCTCTGCTTTCTTGCCTCCCCCTTGTGCTTCCTCCTTGCTACCTTGCCCTCTCCCCCTTCCTCTTCTGCCCGCCCCTCCAGGCTCCTTCTACACCTCCGTATTTGTACCCCTCCCCGGAAGTCTTTAAAGGATGGCAACCATCTCCATATTGACACTCTCAACTCTCGCTCAGCTGTCAAACACTCCTCTGACATATGCCGCCTCTTGGAAGAACTGGACCTCGATGTCCTTGGTCTCACCGAGACATGGTTCACGGCCAGCTCTGTCACGAGCTTTGACATTCTCCTCCCTGATGGCTACAAGATCCTCTCCATGCCCAGATCCAACCGTTCCGGAGGAGGTGTAGCCTTGATCTTCCTGTAGTGGATTCCTGCCTCTTTCATTCCTATGCAGGCCTACTCCTCTTTGAATGCCTTGTCTGTAGGCTTTTTCTCTCTCCTAGCCACTCTCTTACCGTGGCTACTATCTATCGGCCACCAGGCCAGATCACCTCCTTCCTCTCTGAGTGGGCAGACCTCTCCTCCTCCCTCCTGGCTTCGACCACTCAACTCCTCATTCATGGAGTCTTGGAGACTGTAACATCCACCTGGATGCTTCCTGTCCATCCTCTGGACTCTTTCGCATACCTCTGCGACTCTCTCTCTCTTTCTAGTCTCCCCTCAGGCCCGATTCACTCTGCAGGGCACACTCTGGATGGTCTGATCTACTCAGACCTCCCCCTCTCTATCCTCTCACCACTCCCTCTCCTGGAGCGATCACTTTCTCCTTTCTTCCCATTCTCCCTCTCTTCCCCTCAGGCCAAGCCAACTCCAGCACTGCCACTTACCTTCTCGGTCATCCGACCCATGAAGCGTGTGTCAGTTGAAGCTTTCGCTGGCGCTTTCTCTCGCCCTCCTCCTCCTCTGGCTGACTCAGATTCCAACACAGCCCTTTCCATGCTCCACTCTTCTATCTCTGATTCTCTTGATGTTCTTGCCCCTGTCATGAGGATCCGCTTGAACCCCAAAGCCAAGTGCAACTCCTGGTAAGACTCTGACTTTGCCACCCATAAACGCAAATTCAGGGTGGCTGACAGGAAAGGGCTAGCTTCTTGTGCATCCTCTGACAAACTGGCCTGCCGCCTGCTCCAAAGGCAATACCGGCTCTCTGTCCACACCAACAATAGAGCCCACATCCTAGCCCCTGTCTCTGCAGCATCTAACAACTCAGTCGAACTCTTTAAAATTTGCAAGGAGCTGACCAATCCTGCTGCAGTCTCTACCTCTGCTGTCCCCTCCGAGGCCCTCTGCACGGCCCTGGCTTCTCATTTCAACTCTAAAACTCAGGACATCCACTCTCTCGTCTCCTCCTCCTCCTCCCACTCTCTCCTCTACCTGCAGCCCCCCTGTGGCCACCCCCCTCTTTCTCTGCCTTTCCCCTGTTCTCCCCTGTCGAGGTTTCTAGACAAGTCTGATCTATGAAAGTCTCGTCAAAACAGGTTCTTCCCCGATCTTCTAAAACAATCAAGGACCATATCCTCGCTCCTGCCCTGGCTGACTTCTGCAACCACTCCTTCGCCACTGGAGCCTTCCCTTCCCCCATGAAGCACTCTCTTGTGCACCCCCTTCTTAAGAAATCCTCCTGCCCGGGCTAACTATTGCCTGATCTCCATCACTCCTTTCCTGGGCAAACTCCTGGAAAAGCTGGCAATCTCCCAGATTAACCTTCATACTGAATCTGTTGGTTGTCTCCATGACCATCAGTCTGGCATCAGAGCAGCCAGAAGCACGGAAACTGCTCTCCTGAACATCTGTGAAGACCTGCTCTCTAACCTCGATTCTAATCTCCTCTCTGTTCGCATCTTACTCTATCTCTCTTCTGCCTTTGACACGGTCAACCATGCCATCCTGCCCAAGCGTCTCTGTGATAACCTGGGTATCACAATCAGGCCCTGGCCTGGCTGACCTCTTTCCTCTCTGATCGACCCTCCCAGGTCCAACTTCGGTCATTCCTTTCCTCTATCTCACTCTCTACCTGTGGTGTCCTGCAGGGGTCTAACCTCTCTCCCTGGCTGTTCAATCAATACCTGGCACCCCTTGTCCACCTCATTGCCGCTCTCTGCTCCAACTTTCAGTGCTATGCGGATGACACCCTGCTTGTTTTCAGGCTCCCCTCTGCCGCCTCTTCTCCTTCTCCCATCTCTGTCTGTCTGCTATCCAGGAGTGGTCTGCTGCCAACGATCTCTGCCTTAATACCAGTAAGACGGAGATTCTCCTCATCGGCACACTTGCACCCTCCTTTCCTGTCACTCTCTGGCCGGCCTCCCTTGGCCCACTTCCTGCTCCCACCTGTGAGACTAAGAACCTCAGGGTCATCTTCGACTCCACACTTTCCTTTTCTTCTCACATCTCTGATGTCTCTAAGAAGTCAAACTACCAACTGCACCTCCTCAGAGGTATTCTTCCTTTCCTCTCCTTCCCCCAGAAGCTCACTGTCTCCAGAGCTCTGGTTCTCTCTCGGCTGGACTACTGCAACAGCCTCTTTCTAAATCTGCCTGCTTCTACTCTGCGCCCTATGCAACTCATCCAGAACAGGACTGTAAGACTTGTCCTTGGCCTCAAGCCCAGGGATCGTATCCCTCCAGCACTGATATCTCTGCATTGGCTCACAGTGGCAGCGAGGATTAAGTTCAAGACCCTCTGCATTGTCTACAAGGCCTTCTGGGGCCTGGGGCCTAAATACCTCCAACTCTCTCTTCGTAAATACCATCCAACTTGAGCTCTTCTCTCCTCCACCTTCAACTCCCTCAGGGTCAGTTGCTTCTCCAAGCAATGAGTTGGTGGTAGATCTCTTTCTTCAGCTGGAGCCTCCTTCTGGAACAGCCTCCCTGCCTCTCTGAAAGTTGAGGAGAACCATCTCCAGTTCTGGAAGCACCTCAAGACCTTTCTCTTTGCTTCTGCCTTCTCTCTTCCTCTCCCCTGCTGATTTCCTGTCTGACACTGCACTGGTCACCTGGCTACCCTCTGATCTTGGGCTCAGGTTTCAGCCTGCCCAGTTGCACACCCACACTGCCTCCTGGAAACCCTTGCACTTGGGTCTGTATATGTAACCCTACAGTCCCCCTACCTGCCCTTGGACACCTGCTGTCTGCACTTACCCTTGCACCTGCCACCCGTTGGCTGTACTTCTTGTTATTGTTTGATCCCATGTACAGCACTTCCCTGTCCCCTTTCCCCTTGCACTTTTCCCCTCTCCCCTGCACTTGCACAAGCTCAATGTCACTTGGCCTAGTAAGATTGTCTCTGTCCTCTCTCTGTCCCCCTCCCTTGCCTCGTCGCGCTTTGAAACACTTCTGTATAGGCGTGTTATAAATGCCATATCATATCATATCATATCAGGATCGAACTGACACTTGTAGCCCCATTTACCCGCTTCATTAGAACGACACATCAAACCTCACCAAGCCTCACTTCAAACCCAACTCAATGCATATGGATCACTGCTACTGCTTCCCACATTGACCCACTTGTGAGCTAAACTGACTTGGACATCGCCTGCCTCTCATTGCTCGTGCTTTTGCTGCTTGGGATGCACCAAGGAGCCAGTCAACTAACTCATCAACCCAATGCCAAATTAGCCCCAAGGAAGCTCCTCGAAGCCTGGCTTGATGCTTTTGAGCCCCAAAGAAAAGTATAAGGTACTGTACAGAAGTCTGCCCCCCTAATCCACCTTTGAGACAATAGTGCCTTTTAAGCCCCTCCGGCTTTTTCTTCTTCTAAGAGATTTCAGAATATTGACACTATGCAAATTAAGTACCTAAACAACTCACCTCATCTACGGAGAGTGCCATTCTACAACAGTCTGCATTTTCTGCATTCTCTTCACAGTGGTTGGTTTTTGCTACGGTTTTAGTTAATTGATTGCATTTTATTTTTTTATTAAAAATCTGTATTTTTATAGAACAGTGATTTGATATTCTTTCATTTTGGGATCATTGTACTTGAGTTGTTTTGGTTGGAAGTGTTATCACCTCACATCTCTCTTGAAGATATAGCACACCCTGGGTCTGCTCTACCATATAAAGTGAAGGAGGTATAACAATCTGGCAGTTTATGTTTCACATTTATGATGGGGATCACTGATGCTTTAACAGTAGTGTGAGGCTAAATAGGTCATCTAGTCACTACTCATCCCTTTACTCATGCAGAGCAGTAGTCATTTTGTTGCAATGTGGCATCTCATTGCCGGGAAGAGCAGAGTCGTCATTTGGGGGTCACCAGGATCTGAAGCTGTGACACCAGGTGACTCCCCTACTGCCCCTCCCACTGTGACCCCTGCTTGAGGAGTGCAGAGGCAGGGCTCCTGCGCGCATGTGCAGAAACCAGGAAGCGCATTGTGCTTCCTGGTTTCTATTCTTGTGTGCTGAGTCATGAGGAATGCAGAAGCAGCATTGGGACGGGACTCACTCAAAGGTAAGTGAAAGGAAAATGCCTCAATGGAAACTAATGAAACTGTCAGGAAGATGGAAACAAAATAAGAGACAAGGTCTGTCACTGCCTTGTCCAAAAACTACATCTGTCTCAAACACTAACAACTTCATCATATTGGTGCATGGGTATCTTCGACGTAATAAGTAATGGTCAAAACAACAAGTCGTCCCCAACCTTGCTGGCGATAAAGTGATGTCAAAGTAAAGCTTCAGCAAATTACACAACTCAATAAATATAATCACTCCATGTTAAGTGAGTTCATTCTCCTGAACCAAGTTTATCTGTGCCAAGGGGAACAATCCTCTTCCCCTGGTCTTTTCTTCTTTCTAGTTGGGCCAACAGGGTATTTCCTTCACCTTGGCTTCTGCTTTTCAATTGTGGTGTTTACACTAGGTTTATTTACCTGCACAGTGCAAGAGTCATAAATACTGTTCACTGGGACAATGAAGAGTAACACTCTTCCTGCTTTAAGTTTCCACTTGTCTGCTGTGCTGGGGTTCACTCTCCTGTCCCACACCGGAGCATGCCTGGGCAGTGTTGCCTCTTGCCCACCAAGTTCACTTCTCCCCTTTCCCTTCCCAAACTGTACCTGGTTGCGCTGGATGCGTCTTCTCTCTTTGCTATTGGCGAGGGTCCGCAAGGACGGGATAGATACTTCTCAGCTGTGCCGCCTTTTGTTGGCGTTCGCACCCTTTGGTGAAGCCATCCCTCAAAGGGTTCTGGTTTCCACGGTTCTCCACTTTCACATTGTGTGCTGCTTTGGGTAATTCCTGACCGCTTTGCCGTATCTTCTTCCTTCTACGCCTTCTGGTGCTCCGACTACTGCTATTGTCATCATTTGCCTTCAGTCTCCCTTCTGATGCACTGTGACGTTTGTCTTCCGTACGCCGTGAACATCTGGACCGCTCATTTCTCTTCCTTTGGTTACTTCTTGCCTCCTTATCAGCTCTCCTCGTCTCTGAATTTTCTAAATAGCGACATGGCTTAGCAATGATAACATACATATATTTGTAAGGATTGAGGCTATTAGTAGACACGGATTCTGTGGGAACGTCTTTGGGAGTTTCTGATCTTTCCAAATCATTCTGTTCACTATCATTTTGTGCAATTGTCGGGTGTTTTTGTTTCAACTAGTTATCGTTGTGGGGATTACTAGGTAAATACTGCACATCACCAATCTGTTTCTCAATAGTTGTTCCCTTTTGAGAGTCGCTGATGTATTTTGACCCATCACAGTATGTATGTATGCATTTGTAAATGAGTATGTGCTGTGTAATGCTGTTTGAATGCGTGAATATGTTTGAATGAACGAGTAGATATCGTTGTGGGGATTACTAGGTAAATACTGCACATCACCAATCTGTTTCTCAATAGTTGTTCCCTTTTGAGAGTCACTGATGTATTTTGTCCCATCACAGTATGTATATATGCATTTGTGAATGAGTGAGTATGTGCTGTGTAAATGCTGTTTCAATGCGTGAGTATGTGCTTGAATAAGTGAGTAAATGCTGTTTGAATGCGTGAATGTGTGTTTAAATAAGTGAGTAAATGCTGTGTGAATGCTGTTTGAAATCGTGAATATGTATTGTATTGTGTTGTATTAGTTATTTATATAGCGCCCTTTCCCCATTTGTATGGCCTCAATGTGCTTTGTGGTTGGAACGCTCTTGGTGACCGCAGTCCATGTGTGTAGGAGGCTCTAAGAGTTTAAATTAGAAGATGCTTGTGTGCATTATTGCCAGGTTAGGACCCAGGTGGCTGGCTAGGCTCCAGTAAACAGCCCTGAGGTCAGGCACATGAGAGGGTGCTGTTGGTGGTTTAGGATAGATTGCTATTACTGAAGACTCGATGTGTGCGCAGTTAGACCGATTTTTTTTCTCTCCATTGGTTGTCTCTGTATACTAATGGCAGAGGTGTTGAGGTTCATCAGGGGTTTCATTGTGGATGGCTATGTGTGCTGCTAGACCGGAATAGCCATAGCTGCATTCTGTGGTGCATGGATGGGTGGGCCTACCTGTAACCTGTGCCCACAGACCTGGTGTAAGGTGATTGTTTGTTACAGGGTTTCTCTGCAGAAGCTGCCGGCATCCGTGGGGTATTGGTGGGTAGGAGTGTTGTGTTTTTCGGGAGGACGAAAGTTTATTACGGTGTGCCTCTGCGAATGCTGCTAGCATCCACCAGGGTACTGGTGGGTAGGAGAGTTGTTGTGTATGAGGAGGATGATAAGTTTGTCACGGTGTGCCGTTGCAAACACTGCCAGCATCCATGCGGTATTGGTGGATAGGAATGTTGTGTTTCGGTCAGCGAAAGAGTTAAGAGAGGGGGAGTGTTTCAAGAGGAGGGAGGGAAAAACCTGTTTTTATGGCCTTTCTGAATGCCAGGTGATTGTCAATATCGCAAATGTGTAGAGGTAGGGTGTTCCAGATGATGGGTGCTTGGACGAAGAACGAGGATCCACCCAGTCTGGAGGAGTGGGACCATTAGGAGAGATGCTGCACGAGATTTGAGACTCCTTGAGGGGTGGTAGTGAGTGATTTTGTCTTGAAGGAATTCTGGGCCGCTGTTGTGGATGGGTGGTGCACATGGCTTTAAGGTAGTGTGTCGACCAATAGGGGGCCAATGGATGACTCTTAATGTAGGACTGATGTGTTCTCTGGGAGGTAGGTTAATGAGCAGGTGGGTTGCAGCATTTTGGATTCTTTCCAGTTTCCTTAGTTGACACTCTGGTATGCCTAGGTAAAGGCAGTTTGCATAGTCTAAGCAGGAGAGTATGATGGAGGTGATGGCAGAGAAACTGTGAGGAAAAGTGAGGAAAGGGAAGATATGCCTGAGGATCCGTAGATGCAAGAAACAGGTTTTGGATACAGGGTTGATGTGTTGGGAGAGGGATAAGTCTGTGCCCAGTGTGCATCCAAGTTCTTTCACCATAGAAAAAATGAGGAAATGCTGTGTGAATGCTATTTGACTGTGTGCATGTGTTTGACTCAGCAAATATATGCTATGTGAATGCTGTTTAAATGCGCGGACGTGTGTTTCTATGAGCAAGTAAATGCTCTGTTAATGCTGTTTGAATGCGTGAATGTGTGTTTCAATGAACGAGTAAATGCTGTGTGAATGCCTTTTGAGATGAATACTGTCTGAATGCTGCATGAATGTGTGTTTGAATGAAGGTGGGTGAACTTGTGATGGGTTTGTGCCAACCTTGTAGGCTGATTATTGGGGGAGAAGAGATTTTGCACTGGGTATCTATGATACTGTATCATAGATGCCCACTAAACAATGTCATGCCACCATAAGAAATGGCTAGACTGATTGCATGAAAATGCATTCTAGCCATGTAATAACACTTATCCTGCTTGATTTAAAAGCATGATAAAGCAAGCATGGTGAGTGCTATTATGAGGCCCAACAAGGCTGCAAACTCTCATCTCAGAACAGGTTATCATGCCATGTTCTTTCTGGAGAGGAGCACGTGCTACCTTTTTTGAAATATTTGCAAGGAACTTGGGGTTGGTCACCCTGAGTTACCTGGGGGCAACCAGACATGGACTCCCTGCTCACTGTGCTCAGAGAGGCACAGCTTCACCTCACTGGTGAGGTCCAACAAGGCTGAAACATGTTTATGGGGTTACTGTTGGTACTCTTGTTCAGAGAGGAATTGCCATAGCATATCGGTGCTGGACAAAGACTGATATGCAAATGGATATTTCCCATCTGTGAAAGGTACAGTGAGCAAACAGCATATGCTGCAAACTCTCATCTCAGAACAGGTTATCATGCCATGTTCTTTCTGGAGAGAAAGCCTGCTTACCTTTTTTGAAGTGTTATTATGTAGCTAGACTGGTATTTTGATGCAATCAGTCTAGTCATTTATTAGGGTGACATGACGGTTTCTACTGGCCATCTATGATAGAGTATCATAGATGGGCAGTACAAAATGTCATGCCACAGTAAATCATTGTTAGACTTACTACTCCAAAATGCCAGTCTAGGTCCATAATAACACTTATCATGCCTTCTTTACTTTAAAAGCATGATAAAGCAAGCATGATAAGTGTTATTATGTGGCTAATATGCACGTTGATGCAATCAGTCTGCCCATTTCTTACTGTTGCATGACATATTTTACTGGGCATAGATGGCCAGTAAAAAATGTCATGCCACAGTAAGGCATGGCTAGACTTACTACACCATAATGTCAGTCTAGACATGTAGTAACACTTATCTTGCTTGCTTAAAAGCATGATAATGCAAGCATGAAATGTGATGTTACGTGGTTACACTGGCATTTTGATGCAATCACTCTTGACATTTCTTATTGTGGCATGACATTTTTTTTACTGCCCCTCTATGATAAAGCAGGCACGATAACCCTTATTACATGACTAGACTGGCATTTTGGTGTAGCCAGTCTAGCTATATCTTACTATGTATGCATTGTCAATTTTTCTATTGATCATCTATTATAACGCAAACATGATAAGTGTTATTATGTGTCTGGACTGGCCTGCATTGGAGCCACTAGTTGAAACATGTTTTCTTATTGTGGCATTGCATGGCATTTTAAATGGCAAAGGCAACAGGAGTATGTCCTTATGTGCAGGTATTCGAATATATTGGCAGAGACAATCTGGACATGTTTTCTTATGGTATCATTACTGGCATTATGCGCAACATGAGTATGTTCTTATATGGGAATACTGTCAGAGGTATTTTGCATTATTTTTGGGAGCTTGCTGAGGTATTTCATGGTTTATTGGTGAGCCCTAAATACACAGGACTGCCTGATATTGTTCTTATATCAGGACCATAAACAGTAAGCTGAAACCGGACTTGGTACGCTCTAAACTACAATACCACTTTGGCAGTAAACCAGCATAAACTTACCAGGATACCTGAATGCAGTTGTTCATCATATAAACTATCCCTGCAATAGGCCCAATTCACAGTGACCAATTTCGTTATGAGTTTTACCACAAGCAGTAAAATACAATTACCACCTGCAGTAATATGCAATTACCATCCAGTTCACAGTTGTCTGTGTTTTATCATAAGAGACCAGGACACATAATAAGTAGACTGAGGCTAAATTGTTTCTTTCTTCTTTGCTTTATATGAGATCAGAACTTATAAAATGTACAGACATATGCGATGTACCAAGTTATCTTTGCATGACATTCCTTACGATTCAAAATGAAAATAATGGAAAACCACACATTTAGTCAGCAAAGTTCCTCCCACAGCAGTCCTTTCCCAAAATAGGCTTTAAACACTCTGTTACGATAGGTGCCAATAATTCTGCTAAAACTGACCTTGAACTTATCACTATTCTTGCCAGCATTATAACCGTCTGTTACATCTGAATATTATTACACGAGTGGTCAAAAACAGATGGAAAATAGCTCTCCACAATTACGAACGTGGATGCGCTTTTCTAAGCAGCCACCGTTTGTAACAGGCATCTATCAAAACCCTTGAAATGTAGCAGTTACCTTAACTAGCACGTGAAAATTAAGTACCCACATTTGTTGATTTACCTTAAATTCTTCATACTGTAAATGCCTGTAAATTATTCTTGTAAACATATTCATCCATTCATTAATTAATTCATTCATTCATCTTGCGCTCCTCAATTTACTGAAAACTCACCAGAAAAACACACTTGGTGCTGTATGCCCCCCGGGACAGCAAAGCCAGGACCCCTTTCCGTCTGTCTGGATGGAACCCGCACTGAAGAGTTCAGCAAATGCAGCACATCGACCCACAGCCAGATAAAGAGAGTGCCAGAGAGAGAGACACAGCCTTCTGGCTGACAGCTCTTTTTAAACCCTGTGTCTGAGAACTCCCATGAAAGTATGCTTGCTTACATAAAATGTAAGAATATACCGCCCTTGAAGTGATGTCGTATGCTTGTCAGAGCCACCTCCCATTGACAAACCAACTCAGTAGAATGTTCTAAAAGCAAATCAGCCTGGCTTTTATAAAGACAGCAACGGATGATCAGTGTTACAATACTCTGCTCTGTTTTCCTGTTCTGAAAATGAGCAACGGGCTATTTTGAATAACGTGGCTCTCCACATTCCACATCTCCAACTTGTCATGTCTTCCTTGCAAGAAAACAGCTTTCATTCTGCACATTTATACTCTTTTAAAATGAGTCGGCTTATACCATAGATCTGTGCCAATGTTTTGCACCAAAGAGCTATGGGCTGAGTTGCCTTTAATATCAGTATGGGGCTATATTAGTAGTTTAGAATGTTAGTGAGTAAGCACATTGTTCGTTTTGCAATTCAGTCCATATTGAACCCCATGGTGTAGTGTCCAAATGGAAATACCAGCTCATATGTAATAGCAAACCTAACCTCCTCTTTCACCTTTTATTTTTTCCATGCACTCACAATGCTGAATCATACCAGAATAACCCTAAAATCTCACACTGAGCCTCACACTCTTGTTGGCAAGTGGGATCAGTTTTCTTCTTTGTTGAAATTCATAGCCTTAGTTAAAATTCAAAGCCTTAGCTAAAATTTAGAGCCCTCTCTTCCTATACTACTGTCATATATATAGGTGGAAATGTATGGGCACAGGCAGTGTGAAAATGTTTTTTATACTCGCATATATTGTGTGGAAAGGAATCATAAAAATGCGTTGGGAAAGGTTCCTGTCCACTGTTGGTGTCTTGCATACATTAGATAATTTCACGAATTACCCTACAAAAAAACAATTGCAAACTGTCTGGCTTTTTAAGCAATTTTCACAGACAGTGTTCTGTATAATGCATCATTTTAACCTATCATACTATCATTACAAAAAAAAATCTTGGTGGGGAGAAGCCGCCAGACCCTCCTTAGATGGTTCAGGCTCCCTCGCTACTCTTGGTCACTGTTGCACATCTGTGGCAAATATCTACGGTGCACCAAATGTCACCAGCCACAACTGACAGTGTGTAAATAAACATAAAGTGGGTTCTTAGAACCTGCTTTAGTTTTTGGAAATCACACTGTGAAGTCTGGCTTTCTTTAATGTGCCATACTCGCAAAGGTAAGACTGAGAGTTGTATTTGTCTATATACGCTATACAGAGTGGATCCCCCAGATGAAGAGCTACTTATTTAGAGTCAACTTGTTTGTTTTAGCTTTCTGAGGCCTATAATTGAGTGCAAAAATACTCCACGTTTTGAAGTTACTGTGGCTTAGATGTTTCCATATCCAAGTAAAATAGTTGGTATTATTTCATATTATTATGTATAGCCCTTCATGTCTCACTCCTGATACCCACAATATACACTTCACAACAAGGGTACCTGGTGAGGTCTTGATCGCCCAGGCTATCATGGCATTTCAATATAAACAATGATCAAGACCTAAAGTAACAGACAAAGCAGACCACAATCTAATTTAAGTCATACACTTTCAAATTCAGAAAATATAATATTTCTTTATTCAATTACTAGAAAAATATATTTTCTGAATTTGAAAGTGTATGACTTAATTTAGATTGTGGTCAGGTCTGTCTGTTACTATACGTCTTGATCATTGTTTATATTGAAATGACTCCTGATACCTCCTGCTTTTAAGTGCTGCAAAAATAGATGTAATAGTACTTAGTGCTGACTGGCACTTGTCAGAGATGAGCTTTTAACTTGGGAACTATCCAATTGCGACACATAATGCTGTCTAATCAATGGTGCAGTTAAAAAACATTCATCAGGATATCTACCCATCACCCTCTTCTGTCCCATACAGTCCCTTTTAAAAAGGAAATATAGCACTACTATTATCAGGTTTATTAGTGGGCCATGACACATTGCAGTATTTGGAAGCAGTACCTAGAAGCAGTAGGAATATATGTGTTATGTTAATAGGACACATAACCACTAGATCCAATGCAACCAAATGATGTAGTATTTACATTTAAGAAGAAATAGCTGGTAAGATAGCTTAGCGAGTTAAGTGCTCACTGCTTACAGTTATGTGTGTTCTGCAAATCACAGGTGTGAATTGTAGCAAGGTCTCCTCAGTCGTATATGCCACTAACCGTATAGCTCAGGAACGTATGGTAAACAGCATTTATGGTCAGTGCCATGTAAGAGAACAACACTGTGGGGTCAGCCTCTTGGTCCTCCTGATGATGAGCCATGTAAGGATTGAAACACGCTGAGCCATGTAAGGATCAAAACACTCTGAAGTGTCATTGGCTCCCTTTCAGTTTGTTTGTTATGAACATTTGGATTAAAACTTGATTGATAGATATTGCTTCTATAAACTTGACACATTGATTAACATTTTTCTGTGATAAAAAGAAGAAATAAAGGGTAATTTTGTTACTTATTACAGTGTTTGGGGTTTTGTGTCAGTTGGATATTCATCTGACGTTATCCCATACCAGGAACACGGCATTTACTCACATTGGGTGACATTGCTGGACATTTGAGGATGCACTTCGTACATCTAGTTGCTTCTTGCATATGCCAAGCTGTAACCTAGATATTTTGACCATACATAGGCTGTAAGGCTATTACAGATATGAGATGGCTGTATGCTCAGAGGCTACATTAGCCATGTATTATGGCAGCACCTGTGAATGTAGTGCTTTACTTGGCACCTGATTACTAGACCTGATGTGCAGCAATAATTGGCATACGTTGTCAGTAAATGGCCATATGAAGCTACATTGGCATATGCAGGGCAATGGCCCATGTTGGTTTTACTTTGTCTTCCTCTGTCATAACATGACCCCCTTCATGACATGTCAATGTAGCGCCCTAGTGAAAATGTGGTTGGTGTTTAAACTGCTGAGCTTTAATCAAGTCTATACAAAAAGGACGAGCATACTCGTCCTTTGCACTTAAGGGGTTAAAAAAGACATTTTTCTGCTTTAGTGCTGGTTCGGTACTTTATGAAATGTAAGCTTTCTTATGTTTTTAGAACTGTCAGTTACTTCAGGTGATGAAATTGGGGTTTAAATGTCATTGCATGTGATGTCACCACGGTCAAAGGTCATATGACACCCTTTCCTGTCTTGTCATCTGGTGTGTGATATCACTTCTGCTACCACAGGCATTTCGGTGAATTGACATCTCTGGGGAGGAGGCTGAAGCATCACAAGGTTACTGTGTAGTCTGATAGTTTTTAGATGGCTGTCCAATTTAGGAATGTGAGGTTCATTAAGTATAGGTGCCCCTGCAAAACAGACAGGTGTGATGAATCCGACGGATCCCTCACTGAAACCCTGCCTAAAGTCTCATCCCAGTTGTCCAAGGGAAGGCAGATGCTTCCTGATCCCAACCCTGGGGGTGGTGTACTGTGGGAGGATTACCTGGAAGGAGACAGTGCCCAGGGTAGTGAGGAGATTCTGTGGGATGAGACAGTGTTTTTCTTCTGACAAGAAAATGTACCTAAAGAGGTTATGGCGAATTTGTCATTTTAATGTCTCTTAACCTCATATTAGATCTAAGGTTGTGAACCCCAAGTTTATAAAATAAGAACAAACTATAATGAAAGAAAGATCCTTTTTGGTATCCCAGACTAAACACCTCGCTAAAGCCCAAGGGTACAATGTAAAAGATTATGGAAATGCTGTCTTCTTTAAACCATCTTCCTCTGTAGTAGCTAATTCTTATAGTCCCTCTGCTAAACGCCTTAAGGGAATTAAATCTACCCTTACAAATAATGTAGAAGTTGAAAAACTTAACATTAGTGGAATAAACTACAAGTCCCACAATCCTGGCATTATTTAGACAAAGAAGAGGGCTGAAGAGGTACAGAGTAGTTAGGCAATTAAGGTTAATAGCCCACACCTGAAGACAATTGTTTATCTTGTGAGGCATAAAAGGCCCCAGCAGGAAAGTAGGAGTAGACAGAGCTGGAACGAGAGCTGGAAGGCTGGCTGTAGCAGGAGCAGGAGAGGAGAAGCACGAGGCTGGCAAATCACAAGGAAGTGGGAGCACAGAAGGGACGCCGGAACGTGGAGACAGTAGATTTCACCTGCAAGTTCTGAGAGAGTCTTATTCTCTCACATCTGAAGTGCAGAGGCTGCACAGCGGAAGATGTGCAGGAGGCTGAGTTTTCCCCATGTGAGCTGTATTGCCACGATTGCAGAGCTGTGAACTTGCAGGAGACCATGGCTAGAACCTGAAGGCAAACCAATGGTTTCGGGAGAAAAAGGAACTCCCAAAGTGGCGGGACCGAAGACACCTGTGCTAGAGAATGGTGTGGGTCTGCAGCGAGCCAGAAGTACTAGAAGAGGAAGAGGAAGTCAGGAAAGCAGGGCAACCCGCAAAACTATTGTCTATGAAGCCAGTGAGTGAAGCACAGCATTCAAATACACTGAACAAGCCTTGCTGGTAATTTTAGCCAGCTCCTAAGTGACTTGTGTATTTGCTTAATGCGAGTAAAAGCTGTTACTTATACCCAAAGTCTGGTTAACAATGGAATTGGAGCACTTGCGTACATTGTAAGGGATCCATACTTGCGTAAGAAGCTAAAGTGCTTGAAAATCATTGTTGAAGTATCTAAAGACTGTTGCTGTATAACGGAGTGGTCGCATGTCACTAATTAACAAAAGAGAACACTCCCTAAACTATTACCGAATACCTAACATTGTCTATAAATGAGTTCCAAATTACAAAGAGTGAAAACTCAATTAAAAGGATGACAAGTGTACCTATTTGTAATTCCAAAGGAGGTTAGAACCTCATCCTTTATCGTTACACATGAATAAAATCCTTTATTCAACTTTAAACCTTAAATTATACTTGAAAGAGAGGTCGCGTGTGCCCAATTGTGTTTCCACTTGAAAGACTGAATCCTATACTGTATCCAGAAGTGACATTCTTTCTATTTCAAAGAAGTAAAGAGACTAAACTATTGAAGAGAAGAACAAGCACTACCCAAGCCAAGAGGCGCCCCCTTTACATAGTGAAACCAGTCTTGCTAAGAGTTGAAGAGCCATCCAACTACCCTGTGAAGTTGTTAACAGTCAATTGACCTAAGAAACAAGTACACCATTGTTACCTGAAGCTGAGACAGTGGCACATACGCCTCTGGGTAATTACTTGGGCTGTTAACTGATAACCCAATCCTGTGCAAAGCCGGATATAGCTGGGAAGCGGGGCCTACCATGAGCTGGAAGTTGTCAGGACCTTCTTTATTGGAGTTCAGCATCTCAGGATCGCAGGGATCAGAGGACTTTAAATTGAACTGTGCTTACACACATGAGCTAGTTCTAGTTAGCTATACCCCCCTTAATTTTTACTCACAGAGGTCTAATTAAGGCTCCACCATTGCTCCTGAAGTGAAAGGAACCTTTCTGTTCAGGAGCATTTAGGGGAAGTACTCGGAAGTCGGCAGCAGAGGGATCATTTGGCCTTGCCACCTCAGTCCTCCCAGTCACAAAATCCTTATTTATCACATACGCTTTTCAGGGCTATCTATGCTAAAGCAAGCAGATAAGCCCTTGGCCTCTCTTCTTGCTTTTCCATTCTGAGTGATTCATAGGATCACGTCATTTCTTCCCAGTGGGGATCCCTACCCTGTGAGGCTAGAGAGGTGCGGCCACAGCCAAGTATTCCTGCTAGGGGTGGCGGAAAGCGGGATATGACAGGGAGAGACTCCCCTCATGGGGAAAAGGGCGCCCATTCTGTGCTGTTACTCCCTAACCCTTCTATCCTTGAGACCAGGCAACCCCTTAGGTATTTAGAGAACAACACAAGAGCACTACTGTTTGTTACTGTAAGGTTGCCTCCTTACCTCATTTAAGATTTGACTCCACCAAGACGAGGAAGAATGAAAGGAATGTACAAAGTAATATTGAGTCATCTCCTTAAAGTACTGAGAGGAAGAAGATTGAAGGAGTTATACAAACTGAACCCATTATAGTTCTAGGCAGTACTGGAAGAGGTGGCCTTGAGGAGGCATGAAGAGTACTTAATGGACACAAAGGAAAGACTGTTGTACTTTGCTGGGGATGACCCAGCTACAGGAAATAAAAAGCAAGGAAGGACTCCTTGAAGTGGAAGCCGGCACAAAGCCTGTCAGCCCCAGGAAGTTCAAACCTGGGAACGGTGAAGTCTGAAGAAAGAGCAAGGCCTCAGCTGAGAGAAGGTGGACCATGTGGTCCTTTAACAACGCAGACACCGATAGCGCAGAGACCCTGCGGACCCGCAGCAGTACAGCGGGGAACAAAGAGCGAGTTACATCGAACGACCGAAGAGAATGAGCCAAAACACCCTAGGAAGAACCGGCGATATGGTGTCAGCAAACAGAAGTAAATGGGAGCTACGGTACACCCAGTACAGGCTTGGAAAAGGGCAACAATGTATCAGGACTAATCTCCCTCATTACAGTAACAGTGTTAAAAACACCACAAGTGAAGAATGCATCTGGAGTAATTGCCTCATCACAGTAACAGTGTTAAAGTCATTACAAGTGAAGAGTGCATCAGGAGTAATCTCCCTTGTCACAGTGACAGTGCCAAAATTAACAAGAGTGAGGAGGGCATCAAGAGTAATATTCCTCATCAGAATAATCGAAAGAAAGAACTTAAAAGTGATGAATGCCCCAGGAGTAATCTCACATGTCGTCACATTCAGAACAGAGACATTCAGAATCAAGGCAGTTGCAAGAGCTGTCTCTCTAACAATAGTGCTGTTGAGAATAGTGAAAGAAGCCAAGGACACTTCAGGAGTGATCTCCCTTGTTTCATTACTCAAGGAGAAGACCAGGGAAGCGCGGGAGTTTACATTGTGTTAAAAAGGAAGAACTGTTGGACAACTGGGCAAACCAAGCAAAGTCCTTGGAGGAACTATAAGGACCTTTAAAGGCTGTTACCCAAGACTATTTAAAAACAGCCTCTAAAGCTAATGAAGTTTGACCAGGAGAAGAAAGTCATTCTCCTGGTCTGACCTTTTGTTGAATCAGAAGCTACTTCATTAGACTGTTAGAACTCAGCCCTAAGGTTGACCCACTTGATCAGGAGAAGGGAGTCATTCTCCTGGCTTCACCTTTGCTGTCAAGAACATATCCACAAGACTGTAAGAAAGCAGCCCTGAGGCTGATCCACTTGAACCAGGAGAAGGGAGTCATTCTGCTGACATTATTTCTGTTTGCTGAAAACCTCTTTGATTAGTTGTAGCGTCAGAATAGGAAAGAGTTGGCCAGAGGACGGACTCTTTAGTGTGACATCCACCCTGATGATGAGAACCTGAGCTATTGTTCATTCAGGTAGGGCAAACCCTCTAGTGATAGGGAGAGTTAGGCTTTTTTCTCATTTGTTAAATAAAAGCTTATGTTTGAACTG
This sequence comes from Ambystoma mexicanum, assembly GCF_040938575.1. NCBI lineage: Eukaryota > Metazoa > Chordata > Amphibia > Caudata > Ambystomatidae > Ambystoma > Ambystoma mexicanum. The sequence continues at coordinate 369,258,588 of NC_090932.1, read as the reverse complement.
CCACGTCTGTGTCTGACTTCTCCTTCTGACACACCACAATCCCTTCTTTGCTCTCGTTGCAATTACCCCTAATAAACCCACTGTCCCCCTAGCACCAGAGCGCCATCATCTCTGCACTAAGCAGCCTCAAGTGTCTACAAACGACTGATCAGGGATGACGTGTCAGACCCTGGTTGCTCCGTTAGCCAATCGGGCACTCGCTCGACTTATTTTCTGTTTCACTCTACCCTTCTTTTCATCCTCTTGGGACATTTACCCACCTGACCCATTTGCTCGTTCAGACACATAGGTACCGCCGGCACTCACTTATTGTCTCACTATGTTTTGCAGCCTGCTGTATGTTCGCGCCATGCTCCCCTGCTATTCACAACCACACAACCATCCCGCTGTTACTCCCGATTCTTCTGAAAACTATCACGATAATTTGCATAGTTTCACCAATGATTGCCCACCCATAGCACCAGGCACATCCAAGTCCACGCACGCAACCCTCCTTACCTGCCGCTGCATACACACACGCGCCCTGACAATGCAGACATTTCGCCAATTCACCACCGTAACAAGCTTCTGCCCCACTCTACCTCACTATCAGCGTCTGCCCATAAAGAGACGAGCCCGCCCACTAGCAGCTTCTTACCTAGACACGCCCATGAGTCTTCCATGAGCCCTGTGCACATCTGCCCAACGTCCACTGCCCATTTTACAACGCTGCGCCTATACCACTTGTCCAAAATCTGCATACATATGCCAGGTACGCCAGCCTCCTACCACTGAGTCTCATCCCCCAGCTACTCATGCCACGGCCGATCGCCCACACACCGCCATCCCCTCCTCATGTAAATAGTCTGCAAAACCCAACAAGTTAGCCCACAGCTCCTGTACCACCCCACCTCCACCAAACTCACATGAATGCTCCAATCCACACAATACACCTCCCCAATAATTCATCTCTGCAAGGAGTGCCGGATTGTGCACTTGCACCACCAGGAGCACACCCAAACACCTCCTCAGAAACGCTCACCTGCACGCTAGATGCAGCACCAAGCACCACCTCTCCCAAACACCAACCACAGGCCCCACTCTTAAATCCGCACCCAGTCACCCACTCACTTACAAATACCAATCACTTTATCTTCACGCCACCGTCCCAACCCAGTGCAAACCAACTCCCACCCCACTACCACATCAGGAACTGTCCCTGAAAAACTAAAAACAACTTCTACCACCATTCCTACCCTAGAATCACCCCCTCAGACATCCCAGATACTCCGGGGCATCCTCATTAATGCTAGGTCACTCCCAGCTCACATCCTAGATATAAATGACCTCATCACTGCCCAGAAACTAGACCTCCTAGCCATCACAGAGACATGGCTCCACCAGGCTTCCAGCCCTGCACCATCTCTAGGCCTTCCACCAGGCTACTCCATCATAAGGTGTGACAGACCAGACTCCTGATGGTGTGGCATCACCCTTATCTATAGAGGGTCCCTTCAAGTTAGACTTTGTAGCAACTCCATGGAGGAACACTGTGAACACCTTGCTGTAAAACTGACCACGGCCCCAATGGACTCATCACCCTACCATCATTGTTGTTGCTCTTATACCAAACACAAGTGTTGGTACATCTTCTCATACTGGCAATCTATTTCTTCCTCCTTCAAAGACCATTGGTGTTTGTGCCATCCTTGTTTTAATTATTGAATATAAAAGAAGAAGTCCTGACTGGCTGACCCATCAATGCCCAGCTCAAGCAGTTTATACTAGGAACGTGAAATTTCGAAGGTACATTGGTTTCATGAGGTAGACACCTACTAACAAATGATTTTTGGAAATTCCGTCCCTAAAGGGTTGAAAAGGGGGGGAATATTTTAATGAGGATACCTATGTCTAAAAAAACGAAGATGTTACAGACGTGAACATTGGTATTTAGGTTCTTCTTCAAAAATAGAGAAACACGTGTTTTATCTTTTTCCGAGAATCCAGTGAAGGGAGGTGGAAAAGGTGGGCGCATGTTTTAGGAAGGGTGCCTACATCTTTCAAACCCAAGATGTTAGAAAAGTAAAAATTCACATTTTAAATCTTCATTATAAAGTATGTTTCTGAACTGCTTCTTAAAATTGGTAATGGAGAGTATCTCGTATTTAAGAGCAAAATTGTCATTCGTTCCGACCAAGGCATAGTTGTCAATTCTCTAGCAGACTTCACATACAAAATGTACCCTGACATAAAAAATCTCATGGAGAAATCTACAGAATGTTTATGTGAGCGTGCCATTTTAACACCAAAGAACAGCATGGCTGCCTTAATCAATAAGATACTTATTAATTATTTTGGAGGAGTCCAAATGGACTACAAATATTTAAGTGATGAGGCAGTCCACTACCCTGTTGAGTTCTTGAACACTTTAAATCATCCTGGTCTTCCCAAACACAAACTTCTTCTCAAAGTGGAAGCACCTGCGATATTATTGCGGAACCTCAACCCATCTAAGCTCTGTAATGGCACCAGATTGCAAGTGAAAGCTCTCCACAGAAATGTTATTGAGGCTACAGTGCTAACCGGTTCTGGCCAGGGGGAGTCCATGTTCATACCATGAATACCTCTTATACCTTCAGAATATCTGTTTGAATTGAATTAAAAAGACTTCAGCTCCCCTTAAAGGTTTGTTTCACCATGACCATCAATAAATCTCAAGGGAGACTTTAAAGGTAGCAGGTTTTGACCAAAAGCAAGACTGCTTCTTGAATGGGCAGTTTTATGTGGCCTGTTCCAGAGTGAGCTCACCTAACTCTCTGGTAATCCTAGCCACTGAATGGAGAACCACTATTGTACCATATCCCAGAATCCACGCGAGCGAAGTCACGGACAACAGCTAGTTATTAATATTTGTACCACCTTGTATTGAACATTGGGTTTGGTATACCCCATACTGACCATTTGTGTTTATGTATCCTGTCACCCCTCTTTCTAAACAATGTTCTGGAGTGTCCATTGTGCTGATTAGTGCCTGCAAATGTCTCTTTCTTTGATGCTTCTTTGTTTTCAGCACAAACAGCATGTCAGAACATTAATAATTTGTTTGCTTGGGAATAGCATATTTCTAAGATGTATTTGTGTGTCTTGATTATCTGACATTGACCATGTGAACCCCACAACCTTCTCTCAGATGAGTTGCAGAAACGCCTGAGTGCAATGCAGGAGGAACATAAGCTAGACATGAAGGTTGCACAGAAGATAATTGCACGTCTTCAGAAGAGGCTGATTGAAGAGAATGAGGAGAAGCTGACTGCGCAGGAGGAAAATGACAGCATTAATGCTGCCCTAGAAACTGCAGCTGTCACTCAGGTGAGATGATTACAGATGTGAAACCATAGCTCATGTTTTGCAAGCTCAAATACCTGCTAATTCCAATCCAATTATGCACATAGAATGTCTTCTGCAGCTGCTCGTTTAGTCCCACATGATCTATGAAATAATGCCAATGGCTGTTATCTACTCGCAATCCGTTATGTACCCAACTCACGCACCTGTTCCTGTCAGTAGAAAATTAGACGTGTTCAAATCATTATATTGGTCCCTTTCAATCCCTAGATTAATTATGCCCAATGCTTCCTGTAGTCCTACTTGATCACAGATTGGACATGGCCAACTCCTGCAACTCTTCAGTGTTGTTCACAATATGCCCAACTCTGCCTGCACTCCCTTTCCACGCCATAATGGAAGTACCCAGTACCTCAAGCTGTCCCTCTAAATCCATTGTCTAGACATACCTGACTTTTAAAGCCATCCCTTAAAATTCTGTAGCCATCCCTTTTCGATAGTAAGCACCACTTTGTCCAAATACCAAACAAATTGAATCCCATTGTGCTGCTTTTACCACAGCAAAAGGTAGATGATGGATCGGGTAAGATGTATAGAAAAGGGCTTGAGGGGAACAGTGAAAGGTGGTATGTCTCTCCCCAAATGTGGTTAAAAACGCAGGAAAATCAGATTTGAGCATGTCAGTTCAGCCAAATCTCATAGATCCTTTTCAATGCACCAACTGATGGGGATGGTCCTCTCAGTCCCTCGACTTGACATGACCTAATTTTGCAGCTGCTCCATTCAATCACAAACTTCAGATCGCCTGCTTGTGCAGCTATCACTGGCAATAGCACAGTCAGAATGGCTATATTTAGCCGCACTGCCTTTCAATCTCATTCTAGACATAACCGCCTTCTGCAACTGTTACTCTGATTCACATACTTGTCACACAAAACTCTAAGAGGCTTCATCTATGCTGATCCAACAGTTGCTTCTCCAAGACCTGAATAAGATGTCTCAATATCCTGCGGCGGCTGCCCTAACTCCCAGGTTTTTTAAAGATTTTTTGTTTTAATGAAAAGTGCAATTTACTGACACACATTGTCATTCTTCCAACCTTTAGCTTTGGCATTGTTGGGTGCAGGCAACCATATCTTTGCCATCTGTTAGGTAATGATATTATCTGTGAATTAGTTACTGGGAGATTCAAGGTTTGGCTCCCGATATCATCTGCAAAATAACTGTGCGCCATTGTTTTTAATTTTGACTCACCTGTCAACAATGTAAAGAAGATCAGAAATACAGACATTAGATGTGAGCATCGGTTCATTTAAGCCCTTTTACACCCCTGCTCCACGTTAGTCCTTTCTCTAATGATCTATCAGCATTTACCTCTTAGGCATCATGAAAAAGGGGAAAAGAACAGGGATATGCTGTACACATTCACTAAGCTTTCCTGTGAGTCTAGAAATTACCCTACCAAAGCATAGATGGTATATTATGTTTGCCGAAAACCAATCGCATCATATGCCCTACATTGCCAAATACAGAATTGTCAGCATAATGTTAAGCTGGGTCACTATGACCTCCTGGGAGGGGTCATAGTGTCACGCCACTTACCTGGAGACCGGGGTCCTCTGCTCTGACTCGCTCTCCTCCCTCTTGGCGGATCTACCCGCGCTTCCACTTGTGGGGATCCGCCATGGGAGAGCTTCTGGGGTTCCCGTCGGGAGTCCTTTGCGCATGCGCGGGAGACCACGGTCTCGATTCCGCGCATGCGCAGTTGATTGGGCTCTCTCCTCAGCAAGGGCTCGCGTTCCGAGCCTCGCTTTGGATGTGCCGGCACCCAGTAACGAGGCGGCTTGCGTTTCAAGCCTCTCTTGGGTGCCGGCCATCCTATAAAGCGAGCCTCGATCAGGAGCAAGTCGCGTCTCAACGCGGTTTGTCCTGATCGTGGTCACGCTTGTTATGCTACTAACATGTTCTGGCTCTGCTCAGTCTCCAGCTTCAGCCTGCATCCTTCCCTGGGTTTCTTGCCCCTGCAGCCTTTCTGGTCCTTCTCCCTTTGGGGTCTTGGGGATCCTGTTGGGCTTCTGAGTTCTCCCTAGGGTGGCGGAGAGGCCGGTTCCTCGCGTCATACGCTCATCGTCAGTCTGGCTGCCACGTCAAGATCTTCTTCCAAGTCTTCAGGTACGCTTCACTCACGAGATACCCAGCTTAACAGATTGAGACGCCTACCTTCGGATTTGGAGATGGAAGACGGTCAAGACATCAGAGAAGAACTTCAAGCTCTTCGTGCAGAGATGACGGCTTTACGTCAGGAAAATCAGACTTTACGTCAAATGGTATCGCAGGGGGCTATGAGTGCATCGCAAGGAGAGAGTTCACTGGCACATACTACTCCGATCAAGTTCGATGGAGACCCCCGACTGTAGCAGAATTCTGCAATCATTGCCGAGTCCACTTTCTCTTCAGACCATCTCATTTTACCAGCGACAAGGCCAAGGTTGGATATATCCTGGGGAATCTATCTGGAAACGCTCTTGCTTGGGCCACTCCATTGGTGGCCACCAATAGTCCAATTTTGAATGACTTCATGGCCTTTGAAAAGGCTTTCTTGGAGGTGTTTCAATCACCAAACCTGGCTTCCGTAGCCCAGAACCAGTTGATGGACATGAGACAAGGAAGTGCTGACATAATAACTTACATAAGCCGTTTCCGTCAACTGGCGACCGACTCCCAATGGCCAAAAGTAACACAAAGTACTTTGTTTCGTCGAGGGTTGAGAGATGAATACAAGGACGAGTTACTCCATATTCCCGGGCCCGAGACCCTCCAACGTCTAATTGAACAAGTGCTCCGGATAGACCAGAGACTTACAGAGCGAAGGGCAGAGAGACGTCGGTCCGAGAAGTTTCATTCCAAGATGCCTAACTTACCAGTCGGATCTTTTGGTTCTCCAGAGTCCGGTTCTGAACCTATGCAATTAGGGGCCATGAGAGGACCTCTATCTGAAGAAGAAAGGAGAAGAAGAAGAACCTTGCGCTTATGTCTCGATTGCGGAGCGGCTGGGCATTTTCTGGGTTCATGCCCTCTACGACCTCAGAAGAATAAGGCGGAAAACTAGGAGACCTGTTGCGTAATGGAAGGGCAGCAACAGGTCCAGCCTCTCTCTCAGGCCTTTCCGCATCTTGTTTTTCTTCTCACCCCATGCAACCAGCTGTCTTATTGACCCTGAAGATCGGGATATCTTTGCCTGATAAGACTCTGGAAGTTCACGGGCTGCTGGATAGCGGAGCTTCTGGTAATTACATCGACAAATCATTTGCCAACAGCAACGGTATACCCCTGCTCTCCAAACAGGCAGCCCTACCGGTTGAAGTCATCGATGGTTCACCTCTGTACTCTGGACCGTCCGTCTTCATACTGTGGGACTGGTACTGAAGATTGATGATCACTTAGAGACTCTGGCCTTGGATGTGATCAAGTCACCCATCTACAAGTTGGTTTTGGGATTACCATGGTTGCAATGCCACAATCCGGTGATTAACTGGAGAACCTGTACCTTGTCTTTCTCTTCCACCTTCTGTTCCCTGAACTGCAACCTGCCAACCCAGACTCTTGTTTCTTCTACACCTTTGGATTCAATTGGCAGAAGTCCGAGACTTTGTTCCATTTCTCATGTTCCTCAGGAATATGCCGATTTTGGTCATGTGTTCTCAGAACCAGGAAATATACCATTGCCCCCATATTGCTCTTTTGATTGTTCAATTGATTTGTTGCCAGACGTTGAAATTCCTCATGGACGGCTGTATGCGTTAACCCAGGAAGAGAGGCAAGTGCTTCAAGACTACTTATCGGAATGTTTAAGTAAGGGATATATTGCCCCATCGAAGTCACCTGCGGGCTTTCCATTATTTTTTGTAAAGAAAAAGTAAGGCACTTTACGACCCTGCATAGACTATCGTCAATTGAACGATATAACTATTAAGGACCTCTATCCCTTACCCTTGATTCGTAACATCCTGGAAACCCTCCACACAGCTCGGATCTTCACTAAGCTTGATTTACGAGGGGCTTACCATTTGGTTCGCATTAAAGATGGAGACGAATGGAAAACCGCATTTAAGACCGCCTTGGGACACTTTGAGTACAGGGTGATGCCTTTCGGTCTAAGTAATGCTCCAGCTGTCTTCCAGAGATTCATGGATAATATCTTCAGTGATTTAATAGGAATTTCGGTTTGGATCTACTTAGACGATATTTTGATTTTTTTCAAGATCTCTTGAGGAACATGTGAGACACGTTCGTGAAGTCCTTCTCCGTTTATCCTCTAACCAGCTGTTCGCCAAGGCGGAGAAATGTTCTTCTCATCAACACAGCATCGAATTCCTGGGTTATGTGATCAATCATACCGGTATTGAAATGGATCCCAAGAAGGTCCAGGCCGTCCTAGATTGGAAGCAGCCACATGATGTAAAGTCTCTGCAGCGCTTCTTGGGTTTTGCCAATTTTTATAGGCGCTTTATTCCTCATTTTTCCCAAACCACAGCGCCACTCACAAGGTTGACCAGCAACAAGACTGTTTTCAAGTGGGATTCTCTAGCTTCACAGGTCTTTGCCACCTTAAAGACGGCTTTCACCACCGCCCCTATTTTGCGTCACCCCCAGGACGAATTGCCCTATATTGTGGAGGCAGACGCTTCCGATTTCGCCATTGGAGCGGTCCTTCTGCAGTGTGATCCTAAGACCTCTGTTGAACATCCAGTAGCCTATTATTCACGAAAATTGAATTCCAGCGAAAGGAACTATGCGGTTATTGAGCGGGAATTGCTTGCCATAAAGATGGCTTTTGAAGAATGGAGACATCTCCTGCTTGGGGCACGCTTTTCTGTAGAGGTCCGTACAGATCACCGGAACTTGCAGTATTTACGTTCCTTACAGTGCCGTACGCCTCGCCAGGCTAGGATGGGCTTTCTTTTTTTCTCCGTTTCAGTTCCATGTTACTTACATCCCTGGTACCGCCAATCTGAAGGCAGATGCGTTATCTCGTTCTCTGGAGAGGGTGGAGAGAGAGGTTGGTGGGAGTTCCCCATTGATTTCTCCACACCATTTCTTGCTGGCATTGTCTCCCCACCTGCAAGCCATTTTTGATGCTACCCAAGCGGATCCAGAACGAGCGAACCTACTGCAGCAATCATTGGTGTCAGAACGAGACGGTTTGCTGTTTTTCCAGAAGAGGTTGTCCATTCCGGTAGGTCCAATCCGTGATGGCATACTACATAGTTTTCATGACTCTTTGATTGGGGGACATCGAGGAATTAAAGCTACGCAAGAACTAGTGTCCCGACAGTTCTGGTGGCCGGGTTGGGCCAGTTCCGTCAAGAAGAATGTGGAGAGCTGCCCCGTCTGTGCCCAGACGAAAGTACCGAGAAGAAAGCCTCTAGGACTGCTCCTTCCTACGGAATTGTCACCGTACCTGTGGCACACCATAGCCACAGACTTTATTGTAGACCTACCTCCCTCCGACGGATGTACCTGCATAATGGTGGTAGTTGACTGCTTTACTAAATACGCTCATTTCATTCCCTTTAGCAAGATACCCACGGCTTCTCAGATGGCATCAGCCTTCCTGCATGAAGTATACCGCTTACATGGCCTTCCAGAAAAGATTATTTCTGATCGGGGATCGCAGTTTGTGTCGTCTTTCTGGAGTAGGGTGTGTGGCCATCTTGGCATTCACAGGGCCATGAGCTCTGGTTATCATCCGCAGACCAATGGCCTAACCGAACGGACCAATCAGACCCTAGAGGGGTATCTTCGCTGCTTTGCCAACGCTACTCAGTCCAACTGGAAGGCATCTCAATCTGTTAAGCTGGGTATCTCGTGAGTGAAGCGTACCTGAAGACTTGGAAGAAGATCTTGACGTGGCAGCCAGACTGACGATGAGCGTATGACGCGAGGAACCGGCCTCTCCGCCACCCTAGGGAGAACTCAGAAGCCCAACAGGATCCCCAAGACCCCAAAGGGAGAAGGACCAGAAAGGCTGCAGGGGAAAGAAACCCAGGGAAGGATGCAGGCTGAAGCTGGAGACTGAGCAGAGCCAGAATAGGTAAGTAGCGTAACAAGCGTGACCACGATCAGGACAAACCGCGTTGAGATGTAACTTGCTCCTTATCGAGGCTCGCTTTATGGGATGGCCGGCACCCAAGAGAGGCTTGAAACGCAAGCCGCCTCGTTACTGGGTGCCGGCACATCCAAAGCGAGGCTCGGAACGCAAGCCCTTGCTGAGGAGAGAGCCCAATCAACTGCGCATGCGCGGAATCGAGACCGTGGTCTCCCGCGCATGCGCAGAGGACTCCCGACGGGAACCCCAGAAGCTCTCCCCATGGCGGATCCCCGCAAGTGGAAGCGCGGGTAGATCCGCCAAGAGGGAGGAGAGCGAGTCGGAGCAGAGGACCCCGGTCTCCAGGTAAGTGGCGTGACACATGACCATAGAGCGTCCATTTTGTGCCCGCAAGATCCGCCATTTGCTTTTCCTTGCCTTTCTGTTCAAAACGCTTTTGCAAAATGTATTTCATTTCGTTCTGCTCTTACACGAAGCAAGGACACAACTTACATGTTGAGAGACCGGCCCAGACAGAAATGCCAAGCAGTACAGAAATACATTGTTTTCCTCCCTCACAAGACCTTGAAGGCGAGCAAAAAGGCATTTAATCACCAAGTCAGGTGCCAGCCGGTCTCGCTGAAACTGCAGAAACAGGCTTTTAAAAGCATGAATTATACTTTCCTGCCCACCGCCCTTTCATGGCCCTCTTAGATCAGGCTGACCCCTAGTTCACGAATAGAAACTAGAAGATAGCATGGTTTGGAATGTGTCTCTCCTACGAACACAGTTTGCTCGCTAAACAAGTGCTTTATGTTCTCCATAACAAAGAACCATGTCTGATTACTGAAAATTGCAACTGTTGCTAAACCAAGTAATATAGATTAAGAAAGAAACTTGTCATAATGTTTCATGTTTGTCATAATTGTCAATTACCAAACCCTAGCTCAAGAAGATACATTATGGGCAGTTCTGATGTGTCACAAACAGATTGTACGATTGTCCTTTTGTATATATGATACTGTTGTAGAACACTCTCTGTCTTGCGTCACACGAGGTCTGGGTGATTTTTATAGCAGATCACTAAAAGAGCAGCTAGACCAGTTAGAATTGCCGAAGGGTTGTGTACTATTGCAGTACATCGATGACCTATTGATTGCTGCCGACACAGAAGACATTTGCAAAGAGAGTACTGTTAAATTGTTGACACATTTGGCAGCAAATAGACATAAAGCTTCATTAAAAAAATGGCAGTATTGTCGAAAGGAAGTAGCCTATTTGGACTACCTCCTTTCGAAAGAGGGGCAGGAGACTGACACCGGAAAGGATAGAAAGCATCTCTGGTATGCCTATTCCCAAGACACAGAAGGAAGTCAGAGCCATAATAGGCACGGCTTCATATTGCAGGCAGTGGATTGCCAATTTCGCTATGTTTGTTAAGCCAATGGTGGCATTGACAAAAAAGGATGTTGCTTTGCCTTTACCATGGAGTGAGGAATGTCAGAATGCATTTGATTTGCTCAAAGTTGCGTTGTGCTCAGCTCCAGTTTTGGGCACACCAAATTATGAAAAGGATTTTAGGTTATTTGTGCATGAAAATGATGGCTGTGCGCTGGCTGTTTTGATTCAGGAACAAGGAGGAAGAAATAGACCATGCGGTTATTTTTCATCCGTGCTGGATCCTGTTGCATGCGCTTTGCCGCGCTGTTTGTGAGCTGTCGCTGCGGCTGCCACATCAGTAAAACAAACCGAGGGAATGCTTTTGGGTCACACCTTAACTTTGATGGTGCCCCACACAGTAGACGTTCTTTTAAATAGAACGCAGATGTAGCATCTTACATCAGCTAGACTGACTAGATACGAAATCGACCTCTTTGCACCACATATTCAAATTTTGAGATGTTGCACTTTGAATCCTGCATAGTTAATGCCCCCTCTCAATGAAGAAACGGGTGAGAAGAAATTACCACTCCATGATTGTATAATCGTTACTGAACAAGAAACGAAAGGGAGAATTGACTTAACAGACACCCCACAGAAAGAGCCAGACGGAGAACTGTTTTGTGACAGTTCCTGTTTTAAATTGCCTGATGGCACATCAACTGCTGCATATGCCATCACGACACTGAAGAGTATTGTAGAGAGCAAAAGAAACCCATACAATTCAGCACAGGCTGCAGGGATAATAGCATTGACAAGAGCATGTGAAATTTCTGAAAATTTGAATGTAAACATATACACTGACAGTCAGTACGCATTTGGGGTGGTACACAATTTTGGTCGACTTAGGGCTGAGAGGGGTTTTCTAACGTCGCATGGAACAAACTATCAATAATGAAATTCGAGGCGCATAAGAAAGTAACATGTAACGTTGGAAAAGGAAAAGCATTTGCAGACAAAATTGCGAAACAAACTGCCACTGATCCACCTACAAAAATGTTTATAGCACAGTCAGAAGAAGTGCCCTGCATGATAGAAAATGGGATTGCCACAGTCATAGAGCTGCAGGCGGAAGCAACTGCAGATGAAATAAAAGGGTGGGCTGAGAGTTCAGCAGAATTAGACATAGAAGGTTGCTGGGGGGACAAAGAAAGTAGAACGTGGATGCTGCCCAACTCCTATGTAACTGCAATGGTCATCATGGCCCACAGCCCCACACACATATGTGCTAATGGTCATCATGGCCCACAGCCCCACACACATATGTGCTAAGAAAATGTGCATTTGACCACAGTATGGCACAACCCACAAATTAGAAAAACTGCTGAGAGGCTAGTCCAGAATTGTATGACTTGTTTGCAACATAACATTGGAAAAGGAACACCTACTCCAGTAGGTAGTGTTGGCCCCCCCTCAATGCCCTTTGAAGTCATCCATTTTGATTTCATAGAAATGGAAAGATATCAGAATCTTAAATACATCCTGTTGGTAGTCTGTGCATTCAGTAAATGGGTGGAAGCATACCCACTTAAGGACTGCACAGCAATGAGCAAAAGTGATGCTAAAGGAATATTTCTCTAGATTCGGCCTTCCATGGGTCATATGGTCAGACAACGGCCTGCATTTTGTTGCCGCCGTGATATTATAGATTTGTGCAGTCCTTCAGATTGATAAACTATTCCATTCCACCAGGCACCCGATGAGTGCCGGTCTTGTTGAGCGCCAAAATGGCATCTTAAAAGACAAAATAAGCAAAATCTGTTGAGGGAGTCAATTAAAATGGCCGGACGCGCTGCCCTTAGCTTTGTTGTGCATGCGCAAGTCTGTGCAAGCAAGGACTGGACTCTCCCCATATGAGATTGTCATGGGGAGACCTGCAAATGTTTGGTGTGCCCCGCAGCCTAGGCACCTGAGTGAAGTAGAATACCCTTTGCTTAGTACCTATTGTACGTGTTAACGCAGAAACTTCGTTTGATTCATCAGCAGGTGCAGGAGGCTCTTCCTGTCAGATACACAGGCCCAGGGCATTGTCTACAGCCGGGCGAGTGGGTTCTGGTCAATAATTTCAAGAGGAAATCCTCGCTCGACTGCAGTCAGTGTGGATAGTCGTAGGCGTGGATCCATGCCACCCACAAGAAAAGAATTCCATTTCCGTTGAAAGAACTGCCTGATCCAGACGACGAGAAAGAAACAGCTGCCCTTGACTCGAAAGACACCATCGCCAGTTCTCTGCCACAAATACTGCCTGAGAAGATTGCTAAAGAGGAGAAAGGGCTACATGTGCCCCTACTTTGCCCAGCTGAACCTGCATCATCACAGGCTGACATAAAGCCTGCTTCATCACTTATTGCATTAGAGGCTGACACTGAGCCTGCATCTGGAAGTGCATCTGCACTGTTCATTGATCACACAGTACCTGGAGCGATAAGGTACAACATACAATCTCAAAATAGGAAGTGATCTGATCTACGTGCTTTGTTTTTGCCTCTATCCCACTACGGATTAATTGGGAATCGGAGGCCTAGGGAAGTGGAGCGTGGGGGCTGTACCAATCTGCATCAAATTGAGAGCTCTGGAACGCCTCTTCCCGCTGCTATCTTTGAAAAAGTGAAAGACCTATGTTGATCGCCCCATGGGAACAAGTGGGGCGCATATGGTGAAAACACAATTGATGCCTGCTCTAAAGTCTTTGGAGCACATTGCAGAGGCACAATAATCTCGTCACATGTTTAGCAATTTGGGCTACCGAAAACTGGCCTAGACGTTTGCTGACCTCTTTGAAAGCTTACTGTTTTAACGGACGCTGCTGTAAGAATTATTCACGACGAACATTGTTGGAGAAGATGAATTGCACACAATGCCCATACTCGCTTCTGGTCCCTCCTGCACCAATGCTGATGATGTAATAGATATATAGACTATACAAAAACGTAGAAGGAGTTGCTGTAAGAAATCAATGCTTATAATTACAACGCTTCTGTGTATTCTGAGTATACTTATTCCAGTAGTATATATCCCAGTATTATGGTATTTGGAGAATGTGCATCCATTAAGTTCTCATTTGCCTACTACTAATGCCTCTGTCACAGACAGTCTAGTCCATGTACTCTCTTATACTCTCCCTCCATTAGAAGAAAGACACAGGGAAGGTTATGGTAACAACACGTTGCTTTTGATTATGAATATGACTCGCTCCATCCTGAAAAGAAAGAACAGCTGGGTCTGCTCCCATTTACCCCAGCATGGCGGGAAAAGAATAGGTTGGTATGTACAGCCATTGCCCCTCAATACAGCATGCTATGCATCACTAAGTGCACTATTTTATGGGAAGTGGAATAAGAGTGATACGGGTCAGTTAGACAGAACAAACATAGATGAGTTTGAAAGAGCGGTAATGAAACCTGTAGGTTGTTCCATATTTAACAGAGCAAGAGTGATAAAACCAGTGGTGGTAAGGCCAGTAGACAGACTGTATGTGCCTTAATCACGTTTCACATGAACGCAGTAGGGAATAAGGATGTAGGGCCCCCCTCGTATACAATAAATTACAATCATTGCACTGTCCCATTTTGTCTACGGAAAAAAGGTTCCTATTCAGTAGGGACATTCAATAGATGCATGAATATTGCAGTACTTGAGAGAGAAGAAGGACCAATATATGTAGGTGATCCATGTGGAGAAAAAGCTTATCCCTGGTTGCCTAGAAATTGGGGAGGGACCTGTTACTTAGGGATCCTTTTCCCTGGGGTATTACTTTCCCGCACATCAGACATATCAAAATTATCTAGGTCGAGGCCCCGGCGGGATGAAACAGGATTAATTGCGGAGGACATAGCAAAACCATTTATACCATTTTGGGGCCAAGCAATAAACTCCTGGAATATATGAAGATTGTCCAGAATTTTAGAAAAAACGACAAATGTAATGACCGATATATTGTATAATATGACCATAGACGAAAAGGCAGTTAGATTAATGACACTTCAAAACAGAATGGCGCTTGATATAATTTTGGCCGACCGTGGAGGTGTTTGCAAAATTGTGGGGTCAGCGTGATGCGTATTATGTAAGTGACTCCTCCCCTACGATTTTTGAGGCAATAAAGAAATTACACATTCTGAGCTCTGGCCATCATGTCCTGACAGGTGGTTGGGAACTGAATATAAGTGTCAGGATCGGTGGTTGGAAGGTATGGAATTACTGGCGGCGGCTTTAATTCTACTCTGAATAGCGCTCTAGTCCTCATCCAACATGGCGGACTATACTATATTTGCCGGCTCCTCCCCTTCTGCCGGCGCGTTGTATCTGTTTTCTCTCGCTACTACGCTTGCATTTCGGTGCCACTCTTGTGATTCTAGTGATTCTTGTGATTACTCTATTGTATCTAGAAAACCCCTCCCCGGGGTCTATTCTGTTTGGTATCTGTGATTTCACTTCTTTCTTTTCCTTCTGTTCGTTTACCTACCTGTTTATCATCTTTACCCTCTGTTTGTTCGCCCTCGGTAACCATACTTTCTTTCTCAGATTGCATTTCTCAGCTTGCATTCACAGCTTGCATTCACGACTTGCATTCACGGCGTCTTGCCAAACAAACCAGCCGTTTGTAACACACGCAAAACGGCGGTGTTACTTCCTGTATGCGAGCAGCTTTCGCGACTTTCATTTCAGTTTTCTTACTTACTCCTGGCGACCCTCTGTCTGTCCGCCTTCTGTAACTATACTTTCTTTCTTGGCTTGCATTTCACCGCTTGCATTCACGGCTTGCATTCAAGGCGTCTTGCCCAAACGAAACCAGCCGCTTGTATCACACGCAAGACGGCGGTGTTTACTTTCTGTATGCGAACAGCTTTCGCGACTTTCATTTCATGTTCTTACTTACTCCCAGCGATTTTTCTTCGGTGTTAAGGGATCTTTGCTATATATATATATACGTTTCCCTATATGTTTTGTTCGTTACATTCTTCTCTGTGAATTGAGCCATTCTCAGCTTACAGTACTACATTCAGTACTAGATTTGGTCTTTGGAAACAACTCTCACTTACTTTGGAACCAGGGTTTTTTCTGCCTTCCGGCTTTTTCCCTGGGGCGAGGCTGGCCCTCCTGGGGGCCTCCCTGGGCAGTTTCTCATCTCTGTCACGGTGGCCTCTGGAGGGGCCAGACCTTATTTACACGAAAGAAAAGGTCGGAAACTAAGGGATAACCATCCCAAGGAAAGGAAGAAGGACAGTAAGAAATCCGAAAAGGTACTTAAGAACCGTTCTTCTGAGGATTCAGGTGAGGAGAAGGGGGATTTTGAACCAGAACCTGACAGCATACAACGCCCGAATCACACTATGGCATCATTGGAGCAATACCAAGAGCTATTTGCGGCTATGCAGAATCTAACAGTTGAGGTTCAAGCCCTGAGAACGGAAAACGTTGCACTTCGACAACAGGTAGTGGTACGTCAGGAAGGACATGGTGACTTACCCACTATGCCACTCTCTTTCGGCAAGTACAACGGGTACCCTGGAGGTCTAAAGGACTTTCTAGATGCTTGTAAAGTGTACTTTGCCTTCAGGACCCATGCATATGAAACGGCCAGATCAAGGGTCGGTTTCATCATCGCAAACCTTTCAGGAAACGCATTATCCTGGGTCACACCATTGGTCACTAATAATGACCCATCCCTAAATGATTATGACCGTTTCATAGAACTGTTCAAGGAAAGATTCGACAGACCGGAGGTCTTCTACTCCTCCTTGGAAGCCATTCTGGATGTTTATCAAGGTAACTCTGATCTTCAAACCTACGTTTCCCGCTTTCAGAGTTTAGCTGCTAAAACAGACTGGCCAGACTCGGCCCAACAGACCATTTTTAGACGAGGTCTTCACGACGAGATCAAGGACGAGCTTGCTAGAGTTGTCAGACCAGCATCCTTCAGAGAGTTGGTAACATTATCACTCCAGATCGAATTTCGCCTACAGGAAAGGCGACAAGAAAGAAGACGACCCAGAGGAACTCCGCTAACCATGAGGCTCCCATCCCCTTCTCCTCCAGCAAGACCCTCAGCCAGGACGGAAGAACCCATGCAGATAGGAGCCACTCGAGGTCCCCTGACTCCAGACGAACGAAGAAGACGACGGGACACAGGATTATGCATGTACTGTGGTTCTTCCAAACATTTACTGAGAGACTGCCCGGAGGTACCTCTTCGACGGAAGGGAAACTTCAGCCCCCGCTCTGCTGCAAGGGAAGTGTCGGGGGACTTGACAAATACCCTTGCAACAACTCAAGAACCTTAGACAACAAGGAAGAAAACAGCCTGATGATATTCAAGGTGAAACTGTGGCTGTCCGAGACTGCTCCCACGGAGGTATTAGCAATGTTGGATTGCGGAGCAGCAGGCAATTTTATGGACCTCAATTGGGCCACTGAACATCAGGTGGCTACCAGACTCAAGTCATCTCCCATTCCAGTAGAAGGTGTTGACGGCAGGCCATTATCCTCTGGACCCATCACCTCAGAGACTTTCCCACTGAAGATGGAGATGGGCCAACATAAAGAGATCTTAGTGTTTGATCAGATCAGGGCCGCCCATTTTCCGGTTGTGATAGGTATCCCATGGTTAAGAAGGCATAACCCGCACATTAACTGGACAGACAATAAGGTGAGCTTTGATTCTCTGTTTTGTAAAACCAACTGTATGGACTTTCCTACTACCCAAATCACCAAGGCCAGATTGGAAGAAGGAAGATCTACTCACAATTCCATGATCATTTCTTCTGTCCCTCTTCAATATCAGGCATTTTCCGAAGTATTTCTGGATACTATACCCAAGATACTACCTCCTCATAGGGCAGAGGACTGCAGCATCGACTTGATACCTGAAGCCATAGTTCCCTTTGGTCGCATGTATCCATTATCGCTTCTGGAACGCAATTCTCTTAGAGAATATCTAAATGCAAATCTACAGAACGGACTTATCCGTGAATCTAGGTCTTCTTGTGGGGCTTCTTTATTCTTTATCCCTAAGAAAGATTCAGTGGAGTTACGTCCTTGTATCGACTATCGAGGATTGAATAAGGTTACCATCCGTGACAGATATCCCATGCCACTTATAAGGGATATATTAGAAGCGGTACAAGGAGCGGTATATTTCACTAAGCTCGACCTAAGAGGTGCCTATCACCTTCTGCGGATAAGACAAGGAGACGAGTGGAAAACGGCATTCCGCACCCCATTTGGTCTATATGAATATAGGGTCATGCCGTTCGGACTGGTAAACGCTCCAGCAATATTCCAAAGATACATGGATAAGGTGTTTTCAGATATGTTGTTCATAACAGTAGTGGTTTATCTTGATGACATCTTGATATTTTCCAAGACACTTTCAGAACACAGAAGACTTGTTGTACAGGTTTTGCAACGCCTTAAGTCCCATCAGTTGCTTGTCAAACCAGAAAAGTGCAAGTTTGAAGCTACGTCAGTATCCTATTTGGGATTTATCCTAACTAAGGAGGGCATAGAGATGGACCCAATCAAGATCGAGGCTATCCGGAGCTGGAAGGAACCTACTAATATAAGGGAGCTACAGAGTTTCCTGGGTTTAGCTAACTTTTATCGGAGATTTATATCCAATTTCTCTAAAACGGTGCTTCCACTAACTACTCTGTTAAAGAAGGGTGTAAAGTTCATCTTTGATGAGGATCCCAGAAGAGCCTTTATGACACTCAAGGAATGCTTTTCTAAGGCACCCATACTGATCCAACCAGATCAAACTAAACCATTCATTATGGAAACGGATGCCTCCATTGGTGCAGTAGGGGCTATCCTACTACAGAAGTCTGAGGACGAGGTGGAACATCCAGTGGCCTATTTTTCAAGGACTCTTACTGCTAGTGAGCGTAACTATTCAGTACTGGAAAGGGAACTTTTGGCAATCAAGTTAGCCTGTCAGGAGTGGCGCCATCTGTTGCAAGGGGCCGCTCACAGCTTTGACATCAGAACGGACCATCGTAATCTTCGGGTTTTACAACAAATGGAATGCACCAATGCACGCCATGCCAGGTGGGCCTATTTCTTCCTGCAATATGATTTTAATATCACCTACATTCCGGGCACAGAAAATTCGAAGGCGGATGCCCTGTCTCGTAGTTTGGGGGAAGGCTCTGGAATCTACAGGGGACACGAATTGGTCTTCCCAGGGCTTAAGATTGTTGCGTCCACTCTATCCTTTCTTCGAGATTTGATACCTCAATATCAAACAGGCTCTGATCCTCCATCCTCTATCATCCAAGGCAAGGATGGGTTATATTATCATGATGAGGCTTTGTTCATTCCTACCAAGAAACTTCAGACTCTAGTCTTGTCCTGGTGCCACGATTCCCCTTTAACAGGACACCCAGGAGTCAGGAAGACTTATGACTTGCTACGCAGGGGTTTTTGGTGGCCTACCCTACGGAACGATGTTTGCCAATATGTTTCCACATGTTCGGTTTGTGCCGCTAACAAACATCGAACTGGAAGACCGCTAGGTCTACTTCAGCAGGACTCCTTACCTAAACGTCCCTGGGAACATATTTCCACTGATTTTATTGTGGATCTCCCTCCTTCGGGTGATATGTCTGTGATCATGGTAACGGTTGATACTTTCAGTAAGTTAGCTCACTTCTCCTCCTTCAAGCATGTTCCATCAGCCTCAGAGACAGCAGCCGTATTCCTTCGGGATATAGTCCGCTTACATGGGTTGCCTCGGACTGTGGTTTCGGATCGGGGACCTCAATTTACTTCGAAATTTTGGGCATCTCTTTGCCAGGCACTAGGGATTCACAGGGCTCTCTCATCGGGTTACCATCCTCAGAGTAACGGTCAGACCGAGAGGTTGAATGCCAGTCTGGAACAATATCTGAGATGCTTTTGTAGTCCACAGCAGGAAGGATGGTATCGCTTCCTTCCACAAGCAGAGTTTGCCTACAACAATGCAGTTCATACGTCCATCCAGATGAGTCCTTTTTTTTGTACCTACGGGTATAATCCCCAACATCTGCCCTGGCTCAGTACCCCTTCCACTAAGATTCCTGCTGTGGACGGGGTTCTGAAGAACTTACATGAGGTACATGAACTTGCACAAAAGGCACACCTGGCCAGCCAACAGGCTCAAAAGAGATGGACAGACAAGAATAGAAGCCCCAACCCTACGTGGCAGGTGGGCCAATTGGTCTGGTTGTCTACCCGTTTCCTGCCCAGGTGGGTTCATTCTGGTAAATTCTCCCCCAGGTTCCTCGGACCTTTTCCCATTGTGCAACGGATTAATCCGGTTGCCTTTAAGATCAAGCTCCCTGATTATCTCAAGAGGGTACATCCGGTCTTCCATGTCTCCTTACTCAAGGAGTACAAGGAAGATCCTTTCCAAAGACCAGTCCGCAAGGTACGTACACAAGTGAAACCAACACCTGAAGAATATGAAGTGGCTTATTTAGTTGATTCCCGGTACCACCGGGGTAGGTTGCAATACCTAGTGCATTGGAAAGGTTATCCGTTGGATGAGAGATCCTGGGAACCAGTGAGTCATATAAAGGCACCCCGATTGGTTCGGAGATTTCACCACTTCCACCCGGGCAAACCGGGGGGTCCCCGGAGGAGAAGGGGGTATACTGTCAGGATCGGTGGTTGGAAGGTATGGAATTACTGGCGGCGGCTTTAATTCTACTCTGAATAGCGCTCTAGTCCTCATCCAACATGGCGGACTATACTATATTTGCCGGCTCCTCCCCTTCTGCCGGCGCGTTGTATCTGTTTTCTCTCGCTACTACGCTTGCATTTCGGTGCCACTCTTGTGATTCTAGTGATTCTTGTGATTACTCTATTGTATCTAGAAAACCCCTCCCCGGGGTCTATTCTGTTTGGTATCTGTGATTTCACTTCTTTCTTTTCCTTCTGTTCGTTTACCTACCTGTTTATCATCTTTACCCTCTGTTTGTTCGCCCTCGGTAACCATACTTTCTTTCTCAGATTGCATTTCTCAGCTTGCATTCACAGCTTGCATTCACGACTTGCATTCACGGCGTCTTGCCAAACAAACCAGCCGTTTGTAACACACGCAAAACGGCGGTGTTACTTCCTGTATGCGAGCAGCTTTCGCGACTTTCATTTCAGTTTTCTTACTTACTCCTGGCGACCCTCTGTCTGTCCGCCTTCTGTAACTATACTTTCTTTCTTGGCTTGCATTTCGCCGCTTGCATTCACGGCTTGCATTCAAGGCGTCTTGCCCAAACGAAACCAGCCGCTTGTATCACACGCAAGACGGCGGTGTTTACTTTCTGTATGCGAACAGCTTTCGCGACTTTCATTTCATGTTCTTACTTACTCCCAGCGATTTTTCTTCGGTGTTAAGGGATCTTTGCTATATATATATATACGTTTCCCTATATGTTTTGTTCGTTACATTCTTCTCTGTGAATTGAGCCATTCTCAGCTTACAGTACTACATTCAGTACTAGATTTGGTCTTTGGAAACAACTCTCACTTACTTTGGAACCAGGGTTTTTTCTGCCTTCCGGCTTTTTCCCTGGGGCGAGGCTGGCCCTCCTGGGGGCCTCCCTGGGCAGTTTCTCATCTCTGTCACGGTGGCCTCTGGAGGGGCCAGACCTTATTTACACGAAAGAAAAGGTCGGAAACTAAGGGATAACCATCCCAAGGAAAGGAAGAAGGACAGTAAGAAATCCGAAAAGGTACTTAAGAACCGTTCTTCTGAGGATTCAGGTGAGGAGAAGGGGGATTTTGAACCAGAACCTGACAATAAGTTCCTGGTTTTGGGAGTTATTGCGCTCCGGGGGATGGAAACTAATTGCAATTTTAGTAACGGTACTCGGAATCGTCATGACATGTTGTTGCATACACTGCCAGCCAATTATTTGCTCTGAAATAACTGATGAATGCGTACACATGTTAACAGATACAAGAACTCCCAAAGTGGATACGAATGCAAACCACGAAACAGAAACTATGAAAGAGTACATGTCTATTAATATTGATGATGACGATTACAGTAGTATGCATAGTTCAGAACTAGATACATGGTCAGAGGAAGATGCGATGTATGGTTGATGCTCTTGGCTTACAGTCTAAAGGAGGGTTTGTGAGTATAGAAATTACCCTACCAAAGCATAGATGGTATATTGTGTTGGTCGAAAACCAATTGCATCATATGCCCTACATCGCCAAATACAGAATCGTCAACATAACCATAGAGTGTCCATTTTGTGCCCGCATGAACCACCATCTGCTTTTCCTTACCTTTCTGTTCAAAGCGCTTTTGCAAAATGTATTTCATTTCGTTCTGCTCTTACACGAAGCAAGGCCACAAGTTACATGTTGGGAGACCGCCCCAGACAGAAATGCCAAGCAGTACAGAAATACATTGTTTTCCTTCCTCACAAGTCCTTGAAGGCGATCAGAGAGGCATTTAATCACCAAGCCAGGTGCCAGCCGGTCTCGCTGAAACTGTAGAAACAGGCTGTTAAAGGCATGAATTATACTTTTCTAGCGGCCCCCCTTTCGGGGCCCTCTTAGATCAGGCTGACCCCTAGTTCACAAATAGAAACTAGAAGATAGCATGCTTTGGAATGTGTCTCTCCTACGTACACAGTTTGCTCGCTAAACAAGTGTGTTATGTTCTCCATAACAAAGAACCATGTCTGCTTACTGCAAATTGCAACTGTTGCTAAACCAGGTAATATAGATTAAGAAAGAAACGTGTCATAATGTGTCATATTTGTAATAATTGTCAATTACCGAACACTAGCTCAAGAAGAGACATTATGGGCGGTTTTGATGTGTCACAAACGGAGTGTACGATTGTCCTTTTGTATATATGATACTGTTGTAGAATGCTCTCTCTCTTGCGTCTCACGAGGTCTGGGTGACACACGTTGCGAGACGTGAGATCCAGTCTGCTGACTGAGAATACTTGCTTTGCAATAAACCCTAGTTATTGGGAATTGAACCTTGTGTCTGTCGTATCAGTTTGTGTATGGTGATTGTGCCTTGTTTCCATGCGCGAGGGTCTTCAGGGCTTAGCACTCCTGCCCTGATCCCCTACTCAGGTAAGGTAGTATTTCCTTATTATGAAATTGTCCTCATGTCACTTGATCGTCTATAACGCTAAATACTTACCTCTACAGAATGAGCTCCTGCTGGAGCGTAAGCACTGTTATCCTCTACATCCCTCCTATTTCCATAATCTTTTTATTTCCATAGTTTGATTGATGATGGTTCCAGTGTTTCCCAATTCAGAATGATGCATTTATCATGAGAGTCAAATATAACTCTGATAATGTGAAACCTGGCAAATTGCCCCCTGCATTCTACACAAACATTACTGGCCTTGTAGAGTTAATGATGTGCCACACCATTGCTTTTACATATTTGTAAACAATGGTCCCGTGATAGCTATAAGACCTGAACAAGTGCAAAAGATGAGTCAGTGGTGTCCTTCTCGCTTCATCAACTTCAATGTTCCCTGCCATTTTTCCATCGCATTTTACTATTGAGGTTGGAACTTTCACCTTCCGCAGAAATTCCCTCCAATGTGTGGATTAGCTACCTTTATATATTTAAGTAGATTTCCCATCAATCTCTCCACCTGCTAAGTTTTCCCCCAGTTCCCTGTACTTTTTGTGCCACAGTCAGTCCCTTTCCAAGATGCACCTTCCGCACATCTACTAAAACCCCCATTAGGACTGATCCATGTGTCATGCACTCCATGAAAGTATTATTGCATCTGTTTTTGGCTAGCCTTGGTTCCCCACTCCACCATTTAAATGCGGTCGTTGGAAACCCCATGTTTCCCATGTCCTGTCTTTCAGTGTTATTGGAAGACAAAGAAATAGATAGAGGGCTCTATGTAAGGGGTTAATTTTCACAATGTCGACCTTAGTGCATTGGGTAGAATTTGACTGTTACTCATATCTTCATGTAGTTTTCCAAAGAGGATAATGTAATTGTCACTGTATAGACAGTCCTATCCTTTATAATTACGGTCCTTTATTACTTCATCCTTGTAGTACAGGGCCATTCAAATCAGACATGTGAGAAATATCAATGGGTTATTTATGTTTTCTCCCTAATAAAACATTGGTCTTTGTCCTGTCCAAATCTGTTTGCTATTCTGAGACCCACCTTTGTGCTGAAAGCATTTTAAGTGCAGGCATTCAGTTTTCCGGATCTGAGATTTTTATATGGACATCATCATTAAACAGGGATCTCTCATTCATAACCCCCCCATTTTGACCACTTCTATACAGAAGTTCTGTTTGAAGACTTATTTTATTGCATTGTTCGCTATTGGGAAGAGGCTTGAAAAAGGCAGGAATCCCTGTTTGGGATGGGATTGGCAGAGGATGGGATTGACAGAGGTAATGTCAGTAAGTGAAATGGGAGCTGCCTTCCAGAGGCCATTGTTAGGGTACATGGAGGACCACAAGTTGATTTGCCCTGTAAGGCCAAAACACCTCTTTACCCCAACTAACCGAGGACCTGCTAAAGTATCCTACCACCTTACACAGCACTCACACTCAATTCCCACACAGACACCCACGAAAGGTCAAGCTGTTAACACATCAAAGATAATAGAGCTATGACTAAATGACCAGGCTCTCCTCTTTAGCCCTATTTCAGACCTCCTCACCAGTGGGTAAATACACCTAAAGCACTTCTTCCTATTGGACCTTGCATTCCTCCCTGCTGATAATATTTCTCCAAGTGTTTCTAACAAACCCATTGAAGCAGATCGACACTCGGGACCCGGATACCTCTGACTAGTACTCATCAACATCTCAGGTTTTGAATCTGCATCTCACATTGTCCCACTAACAACCCCCTTCCTTTTTTCTTATAGAGCCACGCATAAAGAGGCCAACAAAAATGGCACAATGGTGCTATATCAGACTACTTTACATGACTTTACATAATTTCACACGGGTTGTTCGGCAACGCAGTGACGGGGATGACACGTGATTACTCACGTGACGAGCAGACTACACCTACGACCTTTATTTTCACTTCCGGGTAGCAGTTTACATGGCACAATGGGAGTCGGTAGAAGGAGCCGAATCATAAACCCCGAAGAAGCGGTTGCAGTTCCCATTTCTCTCGAGCACAGACATCGGGTAAGCCGCAGCTTTTAGCTGTGTAGAAGATGAAGCTTCCCAGTCGGCACATAATTCGTATGGTATGAATGACTCCAGGCTCTCCCTTCTTCTGTTTACAGAGCAGCGTTACGCGACCGCGGTATTGCATTTTCTGACGTCATTTCAGCACACGGCGCAGCATTAATGCCTGAGAGGCAGAACGATTGAGTGATACACCGCTCTTACTTTTCATGAGGGTATGTCATTGCGTCACTTTGTCTCTCGATTGGACGCAACTGCACATATTATGTATCACACACCTTGGTCGCCTCTGGAGTACCACATCTGTGATTTATTGCATGTGAGCGTGAGTTCTCACTTATCATTTTGTGGATTCACATTGGTTCTCTTAATCAAGGCATGCATGACTGAACACTTTCTATCGGTGACAGACTCCCTAACAGTGACACAGGTTCCACATAATGAGCACCCTGTACCTGGGTTATTTCGAGTGATGCAGTAGTCATAAGTCTAACCCTTCAGCTGTGTCATGAATACAGTGGTCCTCTTTGTTTACTCATGCCGGTCTTTTTTCTTCTTTTCTTGGAAATACAGAATGTGTTCACCGTCTACAAATGAGACGCTCCCCTAATCACTGGAACTTAGCAGTATTGACCATATGTTGGCAAAACTGATGTCAGTGAGTCTTACTGAGGTTAATTACAACCTAGTAAGTCCAATTGAGATATGTAACTAACCCAGATCTCTTTTCTCCTTTGTTTGTCTTCTTGCTCTATCTCATTTCCCCTTCCTTTTTAGCGGGCTGTGTACACTAATGGTCTTCATCATTTGAAAATTGCTTCAAACATGTGTATTGACCACACCTTTTTGTCAGCTCAATAGCTTGTCCTGTGCTGTGTTTATTTGTTGTTTATAGTGGATATTGTTTTGGATCCCCTGAAAAAGTTCATGCAATTTTCATCATTAATGTATATGAATGAAACATGTCGGGCATAAGAGCACTTTAAGTTGAAAGGTGCAGTTCATCAACCAAGTCATTGGTTACAGACACCCTAGTAGCAGTGTAAAGGGGTAGACGATTAACTGTTAAGTTATCAATAGCAAACCTCTAACAAACAGACAATTGTAGTTGTTTTGAGGCCCTACACTCCAAAGCGTGACTATACACCAGGAATTTCGTGTTATATTGCTAAGATTTGTATAGGCAGGAGTGTTTTAAGTGTATAGGTGACACCTAGACAGGTTGTTGTTTTTATCAGTTTTTTACTTATTTATTTAAAACTGATTTGGTACATGTAATGTTGATTTGTATTTGCTGTTTTAGAAGAAGTGCACTAGGTTTTAAACTTTTTTATAATGTTTGTTTTACTTAGACATTTACATTGTGTGTTGGTTTTTTAATAAAATTGTACTTTGTTATACGTGTTTCAAAAACCTTTTACTCAGTCCCTATTTGGTCCATGGGCCGTGTAGTGTGAGGGAAGATAGAGTTTGAATAGGAGATAGACGGCTGGTCCCCTTTTTGTCTTATATTGTCTAGATGGCTGTAATAGGAGTTGGGGCCAGACGTCGTTAAACTACTCTGTTGGTCTCTCATAGTTAGTAGTTTTACATTACTTCTGTCAATGGATACAAACATTAGAACATCTTCTGAAAAGATAACTGTCTTTCCTCAGTAGATGGGAACACTCGGGAACGTGTTGTAGCATTGAAAGGAAATGTAGCTTCTGAGAAGACACTGTTAATGGCTATTCTTATCAGAAAGCATGGCAAGAAAAAGCAAACATTGGAAAGGGACTGATCTGTGAGACAGAGAAAGAAAAATTAATATCAAGGTGTTTGATATTCCAAAAAAACAAAGAATGATCAAATAAGTGGGGATAGATTGCAAAAATATTGGAAGATGCTCTTCCATCTCTGGAATGATGGAATTTAGTTTAGTTTAGTTATTTTTTCATGCTGCATAAAACAAGGTGCCGGGAAGATATTATCTGCATCTTTGCGCATATGGAAGAAAAGGCTAAACATGCACTGTCTAACGGGCAAGTAAACCAAGAAAAACAATTATAGGAAAAGATGGGTTTTCAATTTATTGCAAGAGATCACCATGGAAATCAGGGAACAGAGTTGTAGAGGGAGGTTGTTCCAGATACGAGGACCCAGAACAAATGAAATTCTGTCGATTCTGGTTGAGCAACAGTCTCGAGTAGTAGATTGGAGGAGGTGTGCTATCAAATATAGCTTAATTTTCAAGCAGGGATTCTGAGGTGTCAATCCTTGGATCCATTTAAAGACAAGTCATTCAATTTTGAAAAGTATCTATTGAGAAATAGTCAAACAGTGTAAAGAATGTCTAGCATGGCACACAGGAGATGTTAGGTAGTTTACAGACCCACCTAAATGCTGCATTTTGGGTGGTTTGATACCCAACAGGTAACTCAGCAGTCTGCCGTATATACCATTGGCATAGTCAAGCTGGGAATTCACCAGAGTACCCACCACAAAGGAATGGGTGGTCTGCGGAAGGGATGGGAGAGTACGCCTCAGCATTCATAAACAATAAAAAGAGGATCTAGTAACATTATATTGATTAATTAGTTCCATTTCTGGATCCCAGATAACTCCTAGATTTGTAATCTCCTTAGCAAATCTGGTGGGCAAATCAAGCATAGGAGGAGATAAAGCAAATCTTGAAGCATATTTCACAAGGTGTGTGGGGCCCAGCAGTCGCATAGTCTCTGTATTGGATGGGTTTAGTTGAAGTTTGTTGTTACTCAACCAAAGATTAATCTGGGCAAAGCAGGAATGTGAGTGGGAAAAGTTCTCCTGAGGGCTAGAGATCTTGAGGAACAATTGCAAACCATCTGTGAATGAATGGAAATGAGTGTCAGATTTCCAGATGATGGTCAGTAAAAGGGAGACATAAATGTTAAAAAGGAGAAGTGATAATGAGGAGTCCTGGGAAACACTGCATGAAACCAATGCAGGGGCTGATGTAAAAGGGCAGATCTTGTTGGTTCCTGTTAGAAGCTCCAAAACCAACCTGGAGAGTAACCTTGAACTCTTACTAGGGATGAAAGGCTATATAAATTGACAAAGTGGTCCACTGTATCAAACGCGGACGATAGATCTAGCATCAACGAAAGGGAAATCACCCTGTTTCGAGTAGTGGAGAAGTTCATCCCAAACCGAGAGCAGATCAGTTTGGGTCCCATGACCTTGGAGAAAACCTGATTTGTATAGGCATCAAGAAGTTGGTGGTTCCTGACCTTACTATTGGGTCACCAATTTTTCAAGGATCCTAGTCACCCAAGGGAGTGCAGTGATTGTTTAATATTTCCCATTTTCCTCATGGCCTGGACATGTTTTTTTAGAAGGGGGAATAATAGGAGCGGTTTTAAGGCCCTGAGGGCGATGTTGAAGAGGCAGATTGACTAGCTTTGTGATGCACTCAGCCAAGATAGAAGAATACTTTTGTGCTACTTGTGCGAAGTACATCTACACTAGAACCAGTTGGCTTAACCTTATTTTGTGAGGAAAGAACATCATCCTCAGACACTCTGTTGAATACGAAGATAGGCCCAACTTAAGTGTCAAATGTTGGCTCTACTAACAAGTGTGTTGGCTGCCTGCTCTGTAAGCTTTCATAGATGTTATAAGTCTTCCTGAGAAGACTTATAACATCTATGAACACATATGCCACTATTTGGCAATATCAGCAGATGTAATAGCATCCTGACATAGACAGACATGGTTGATACATTTTTTTACCAATAGTGAAGAGTTTAGCTGACTTGTTAGTAGCCGAGCTAATCTTACCATGTAAAAAGATGGATTTAGGTCATGGACAATAGAAATAGGACATTACAAATATAGAGAGGACATTACATCTCCCCCTTGCTTAAGAAGAAACGTGGGGTCTTAGCTCATTTCTTCGATCCACCACGAAGGCTTGCGGACCACCATTCGAGAGGGGCCGCACACGTAGGGAGTGTAATTTGCGGTGCAGTCACTGTCATCAGCGTCCATGTCATCTTCTATGTATTCAGAGTCCAGGTGAGACAAATCCTCTTCTCCCGTGGGCACACTGCTTTTGTGATGCCAGTCGCCTTCAAAAGTTTGAAAGAATTACGTTATTCTGGTGACAGTGCCTGTGGGACTGGCAGCTGTTATCATGGACCCTTTTATGTGAGTCACAGTGATTGGTTCTGGCTGAAAACTGGGAGGTATTTGGTGTCTTGAGTTTGTCGTACCAGTACCTGATCTCCTATTTGGAAAATGCTGGTCTTTGCTTTTCTCCGCTGATCAGCCTACTCCTTCATTTTAGTTTTGCTCTCTTTGTCTTTTGTCCGTGAGGTGTCGGCATATGTGGTAGGGAGAGAGACATTGGGATTGTGTGGCAGTGTGGTTCTTACCACTCGCCCCAAACATTTAACGCAGAGGGACACGTTCCTGTCGAGCTATGTTGTGTGTTTCTGTAGTCCCTCAGCAAGGTGCATATTGCCTGCATAAAGGAACCTTTAGTGATCGAGCATATCTGGAGAGTGTGTTTTAGGTTTCCCATAAATCTCCCCACTGTTCATTTGCCTGCGGCCGCAGAGGCGTGAATTTACGATGTTGAAAACCAAGATGTCTTGCACACATGGGGAAATCATGTCTGCTGAAAGGGGGTCCGTTGTCAGATTTCACAATAGAAGGAATTCGGTAATTAGCAAAAGTTTTGTCTAATGCCGGTATTAGCACCTGGGCACTGGTGGAATGAATTAGATGAACCTCAGGGAATCTGGACATTTCGTCGTTGATCACAAGTACGTACTTGCCGATGTCTAATGGGCCGAACATGTCAATGGCAACTTCGTCCCATACCTGTAATGACATCAATGACATCTTGTGAGGCTCGGGAAATGTGCGTGGGGCGACTGCCTTGCACGCAATACATTTGCCCAGTATTTGTTTTACCCTTTCGTCCACCTGTGGAAACCATACCTTGGTTCTGAGTTGTCTTTTTGTTGAGACAATTCCTCGATGCTCAGAGTGTGCCAGTGCAAGCACTTGCTCCTTCAAACTTGCCGGGTTGACAACTCTGTTTTCCTTTAGCAATAGTCCTTCTGGAGACATGGACAATGTGTGTCTTGTGAGTCTGAATGTGTAGAAGTGTCTCTCTTCAACTGTAGATAGGGGTCGACCGTGTTTGCTTTTGACATGCCACTGGCCTGGCATCAGGCATTCTTTTATTTTTTGGAGTAACTGGTTGTTTAAGAGTTGCGCACTAGTGATGGACTTGGCCAGTGCGTTGCATACTAGAAAGTTTACGTATTGGTTGGCTTTGATGGACTGCCTCTCATCTTGAGCTGGAAGGGGGTATCTAGATAGGAAGTCTGCTGGGTTGTTGTCTTTCCCCGGGCGGTGTATATTAAACTAATATTCTTGCAGCCTGAGAATTCAGCCCCACCATGCAATGCGTAGTGGCATCTTGGCCGTTGGTTTGCCATAAATTGTGGTAAGGGCTTGATGGTCTGTGATAATGCTAAATGGATGTCCATACAGGAACAGATGGTAATGCTCACATGCCCACACAACTGCAAGGCTCGCCTTCTCTGGTTGTGAATATGCACATTCTTTTGCAGAGAGGCTGCGACTTGTACACGCTATTATGCTTCTCGGTGAGTCAGGCGAGGCTCCTGGTTTTGTCGACCTAGAATCGCCCCCAGACCAACAGAGCTAACCGTCACTTCTGTGTTGAGTTCCGGATCATAATACGCCATGCAGGATGCAGAAGCAATACATTTTTTGATTTCCTGAAAAGCTTCCTTGCACGCATTGAACCAGGCGAATTCTTGCCCCATTCCAGTGAGAGACCAGAGCAGCATGCTCACCGATGCAAAGTCCTGAATGTATCTGGTGCAGTAGCTCGCCATTTCCAGAAACGATCTGACTGCAAACACAGAGGTGGGTGTAGGGGCTTCCACTAATGCTTGCGCTTTCTCAGGGTTGGGTTGTAGGCCTTTGCTTGAGAATATATGTCCAAAGAACTTTAGGGTCGATTTGCTGAGCTTGCACTTATCAGCCTCTAATGTCAGATGGGCATCCTCAAGCGGCATACATACTCTCTTTAGAGTGTCATCATGTGCCTCTTGCGCGGTGCCGAATATCAGAATGTCATCGCTGTAGTTTAGGCAATGAGGGATATGTTTGATGACCTGATGGGTTTTGTTTAAATATAACACTGCGGCTGATGATACGCCAAAGCTTAGCCGCTTGTTCCTGAAGAGCCCCAGGTGTTTAGAGAAGGTAGTAATGGATCTAGAGGACGGATGCCGCTCTAGCTGAAGATAACCCTTATTTAAGTCCAGTTTTTAAAATACCTTTGCCCCATGCAGTAGATGCATTATGTTCGTCATTTGGGATGCTAGATGTCGTTCCCTTTCTGTCGCTACATTGAGGGCTCTTATATCTACACAGATACGAATGCTAGTGTTGTTCTCCTTCTTTGGTACGGGCTCAGTGGGGGACACCCATGGTGTGGGCGCTGATGCTGACTCAATAATGTCTTGTTCTAGAAAAGGACTGTATCTCATCCTCTACATGCCTCTAAATGTTGAGGGGTATGCCCCTATAGTGTTGAGCCTTCGATTGTATCTGTGTGTTTATATGTAGCTTGATTTGTTTGCCTTTGAGTTTTCCAAGACTTTGAGCAGTGTCAGGAACATTTTCTTTATCATTTCCTTCGGGCTGGTCGTATATGCGGACACAATCTGGTACATCACATGTATTAAGCCCATTTGCAGAGGCGTTGCTAGTGAGGGTCTAAGGGGGCTATAGCCCCTGGTCTTTTGGTCGTAGCCCCGGATAGAATCTCAGGAGCTACAACCAAAAGGCAAGCTAGCCCCCAGTCCCAACAGTGCCAATATTAGCGTAGCCCTGGGTCTTTTCTAGACCTAGCAACACCGCTGCCCATTTGAATGGCCAATTGAAAGCTGAGCATGCTTCCCCCTGGTACTTCTCCTTTTATTACATATATTTTGACTTTTAAGCCTTTATCTTTGTATTGACACGTGGCTGTGAACATACCTTTGCAGTTGAGGGGTTTATTTGAGCCGTACGGATATATATCAGTGTCTGCTTTGCTCAACTCTTTCTTCTTGACCAGTGACTTGTATGTGTCTTCATTGATGACATTTACCGTGGCTCCGGTGTCAATGAGGAATTCATGGCTCTGTCCATTTATCTGCAACAATAGTGTTGGACTGTAGTCGGCAGCTGTGTCGTTCCCAATGGCATATACATACCCTCTCATCTGATCTCCACTCGATGAGGAGGGGTTTTAGTCATGTCGTCGTCGTGCTGACTCTTCCAGATACCTAATTTTCTGTCTTGGTGCCCGTCTCTTTGAGTCATTTTTGCTCCTGTATCGACTGGAGTTGTCTCTTCTGTCCTCACGCCATCTATCTCTGCGTGACTACTCCTGTGATCCGCTTTGTGAGCTGTGTCTGCTGGTAGCAGGAGATTGCCACGTGTTTGTTCGTGGACTTTCCAGCCTTGGGCGATGGCCATCTTGTTTCTTGATTTCTCTGCTGGTTTATGCAGATTGAAAGAATTGTTTGTTCTTGCAGATTGATTGGAAGTGGTTTTCACCTCCACATTTGTCACAATGATGTCCAACGGCCGGCCACAGGTCGACATGTGGGAACTTGTATCCACATCTATAGCACTTCTTCTGTTCTGTGGTGCTCTCCGACCTGCAAATGGGACACAAGGCTGCTGGTGATGCAGATTGCGTTATTTGGATGTTATTGAGTGACTCTGTTTGCAGAGACAGAGCAGAATCCGCTCTCACGAGTTGGAGAATTTCATCTAAAGTTCTACTCTTTTGAAGCTGTTTTTTCCAGAACTCTGGAGTTTCGCAGCCTGCAATAGCTTGCAATTTGAGGGCCTCTTTTGTCGAGTATTGGTAGAAATTGCAGTACTTTGCTCTTTTCCGCAATCTCATTACGAAATTATCCATGTTTTCACCTTTACATTGCGTGGTTGTAGGAAAAATGTGCCTCTCGTAGTCTACGTTTTTCAGCGGTGCAAAGTAATTGTTCAGTGAATCAATTATGCCTTGAAATGTGTCAATCGTGTTTTCCCGCATTTGAAATACAATGGGCCTCATTATAACTCCGGCTGTAGCCGTGCCTGTAAAAATGGCAGGCTACCGCCAGCATTACAGCCATGGCAGTCCCTGAAGCCAGGAAAAAGTAACTCCCCATTTCCATTCAATGGGAATGGTGAGGACGGATGCACGGGCACTGTGTGCAACAGTGCCGGCGCATCCGTTAAAGTCTGCAAGCTGGTGCCTTTCCGCCCGCCAGGTCAGACCTGGTGGGCGGAAAGGCATCTGCACGCAGAACTTGGAGTGTGCCTTTCCGGTAACAACGGTGCCGGTAGCTTACCGGCACTGTTGTTACCGGACCGGCATACTCATAATGAGGCCCAATATCTCTTAATACCGGGCTGGGAGAGTGCATTAATATTCCTGTCAGACGGCGTTCGTCTCTGTCACCTGTCGCATCAATGTATATATGTAGCTCCTTGAGCCACCTGCCCCTTCTTGGTGCCAAACTGCTTGTGTCCGAAATGTCAAAATGCTGCATGGCCTTTAGTTGTAACGAGTCATGGTTTCCCTCTTCCCTGAGTATAGGATTGCGAGGTGTGGAACTGGATTGAGGGTTTTGTCAGCTGCTGTCCGCTTCATTTTCTGACATGGTGGCAGGGGCCCAGTAGATTGCAAACGCTCACCTTTGATATTGGAGCGAGCTGTCCTTGAAGCTTGACGTTTCGGTGTAGGCTGGATAACAAAGGCTTCTGAAAAGAATGTTCTAAGCACGTGCTCTGTGCAGCTTGCTGCTCGTGGCGTGGGAGAAATGGCTGGTTTCTTATGTAGTCAGTCTTTAGCAATGATGTATGCAGTCAAATTAGTCCATTTTATTATTATTATTTTTCTTGAGGCTGCACTCCAGTAATGGGCTGCCAGTTTCTCTCCGTAGCTGTGCCTATCTGTTGTGCGTGTCTGTGACTCGACGGTCTCATAAACAGCAAGCGTAGGAAACCGATGCAGGGTGTGGCGTCCTGTGGCTCTGCAGCGGTCGCGTAATGCAGCGGGAGCTTTCGCTTGTGCGGACTGTGGAAGGCACCAGCGATGATAGCGTAACACTCCAAGGGGATTACCTCATCGCCATTGTTAGCTTCTACTGTGTACACCTTCTCGTGAGTATGCCGTGCAAATAAAGACAGGATACAATTAGACACGGAGACGTGAAGGTAAGCTGGTATCTCTTTATTAATCAAGCGCAAAACTGGCACACAGGCTCTGCCTATATCAACATGTGGGTTGCAACCCACAACATGACAACTGAAAGGATACAGGGTCTCCTTTCCCAACATGAACAATAGAAACAGGATGTTACAAATAGGGAGATGTAATTACAGCAGCTAATTTTGAAATCAATGATATGTGGAGCAGTTAAAACATCGGAAACAATGCAGCAAGAAGAACTTGCTCAGGCAAAAGTCGTTTCAGGCCTGCGGCGTAGGGACCTGACGTAATACAAGAGTGCAGTTGAAAGATAATTACGGCCATTTACATTAGAAAATCCAGGTTTCCCATCAGATCTCGTACAAGTCCATTCTGGGGCAAGAGAGCCTGGGCTGCTCATTCCTCACATGCAGAATGTAATCCTAAAAGATCACATTGCTTCACTCACTCACAACAATAAACCTATCCACCATGATGGCTTATGATAATCACCACACCTGATATTAGTCATCAGTCAGCTGGGAATCCTTGGCAGTTAATTGCATTTTCCCCACTTCAAGGAAATAGAGGTGGAGGTACATTTGCTACATCAAGCCAAATGAAAGGACATACTAGCTCAAAAGTAAATATATTGCATAGATAAAGACGGAGCAGAGGAATTGAAAGACTGATGGTTGAGGCAGCTACTGTCAGGCTTTATCAAATCTGATGTTGTCCCCGGAAGCTGCAGAACCCCCGCAGTCCCCTTTGGATGCTAACCTCTTAACTGGTATCAAACAGTTCAGTTGAGAGCACCCCCAAGGGAAAGGGGGAAAATGGGACAAAATAATAAACTTCAGGTTTTGCTCAGCTTCTTTATCTGTCAACCTGTTGGTAAAAATAACAACAAATTAACTTTAGACACTAACCTTTCAATTCCTTGGCTCTGACTTCTCTTTATCAATTTAAGTAAATAAACACGCCACCATACCTGATTATCCTCTGTGAATAACGTAGAGGACGTGTGTGAATTCTACTGAAGAAAACAGAAAAATAGAGTCTCAGATGCTCTTACTAATTTCTTCAATTCGGTATTGAAAAACTGCTAATCTCTCTCAGTTTAATGAGTTAATCTTCTAGCAGTTCAGATGCCGTTTACCCAAACAACCCGCTGGAAATATTATACATGTTGTTCGTATTAATTTCTAGCTTCAACACAAATTCCAAAAATGACACTCTGGCTATTCAATTTAAAATTGTTTGTTTCCTGAATATATAAAGTGTTCATTAATTGGATCTTCTGTTTGCAAAGAAGATCGCTCATAAAAGAAGCGTTCTTTTAACCAGAGTATGCGCATGCGTGAAGATACTGTTTTCTCCTTCTAAAATGGATGCGCTCATGAACAAGGAATAGAGTTCAAAAAATGAAACTGGCATGGGCGCATGCGTAATGGAATAGTATTCCACTCTTCTTAATGTGAATTGTTCAAACTGGAAAGAAGAAATTCCTCAGTTCCGGACACTAATCCTTGAAGAGGCAGCCCAGTGATGATCACGCGCCAGGTTAGAATGTTAGTAAATAAAACATAACGCCTCGGAGTCGCGTGGCTACCACTCTGTCACTTGCGCAGACAGTGTAAGATTTCTAACGCTAGTCCGACGTTAAGAAAAGCACTGTTACCGTAAAATGGAACAATACTCAATAATCTTTTATACGGCCGAAAAAACACACAACGCTAAAATGATAAACAGACCTCCACACTCCAACTTGCCAGGTGCAAAAAATGTGACGCAGTTCAATAAATTTAAATGCAGTTCTAGAAGTTCTAAAATAAATTCTTGAAAGAACGAAATGAACTACTAATTAAACAAAAACTAAGAAAACAGGAACAAGTTAATTAAAGGTATTGATATTTAACTTCTGCTTGAATATCACAAAGTTCCGTAAAATATAAAGAATTCACTTAGCTTGCTTCTTTCTTTCACTGGAACGTTTTCTAAGTTTCTTCTTAATTCTCCAACACTTTCCTGATCCAAATAAACAATTTTAGGCACAAGGGCCTAACTAAAGTTTTCTAAATCTTAAGAGCTTCAAACATAAGACCTTCCAGCTGGGCTTCTGACAATGAAAGGTGGTTTAGAATGTTCCAACAATGCCTTTCTTTTACTTCTGACCAATCACTGATCCTTTTGGAAGTCTCCATTTTGGCTTGGGAAGCTCTCCACACTCTGCACAGAAAGTTAAGGCCCAAAACATACTTTATGTTAATCATATCCTCATTCCACCACATTCAACCAAATCCCACAAAACCTGACAGTACCCCCCCTTTAATGCCCTGTCCCAGGGCCAACTTTAGAAGGATACTTTCTATGAAATTTTGCGACTAATTGTGGTGCATGCACATTCACATCATCCTCCCACGTACGTTCCTCAGGTCTGAAACCTTCCCAGTCTATTAAATATTGTAGTTTCCCTCTTAACCTCCTGGAGTCTACAATTCTTTTCACCACAAACTCTTCAGATGAATTCTCTAACTGAACTGGTGAAGGTGGATGTACAACTCTAGTCCCCTGAATCACAGGTTTTAATAGACTAATGTGAAAGGTTGGATGTATTTTCAAGGAAGTAGGTAGTTTTAACCGTACTTCACTGGATTGATCACCTTTTCTACTTTAAATGGACCTACAAAACGTGGAGTAAATTTGTTTTTGCCCTTAATTCTTAAATGTCTCGTCGAAAGCCAAACCAAGTCACCAACCTTATATTTAGGACCCAACCTCCTTTTTTGATCTGCAAATCTTTTGTACTTCTGTTTATTATCGAAAAGTACTCTTTTAGCTCTTTCCAAATTCTTTCTCATAGTTTGTAATCGAACCTCAACTCCAGGATTCTCTGACTCTTCAGTAATTTCAAAACTTAAAAACCGTGGGTGAAAACCTCTTCCAAGATAAAACGGAGACATGTTAGTTGAATCTTTAGCACAATTATCATAAGCAAATTCGGCAAGCCAAATCAAATCCACCCATTCTTCCCCTGCCTGTAGATAACACCTCAAATACTTCTCCAGTTCTTGATTTACCCTTTCTACTTGTCCATTGGTCTCGGGATGGTAACCTGATGATAAACTGACTTCCACACCCAAATCCTTACAAAAAACCCTCCAAAATCTAGAAATAAATTGAGGACCTCTATCTGAGATAATTTTATTAGGAAGACCATGCAGTCTAACTATTTCTTGCAAAAAGACTTTGGCCAAACTGTCTGCAGTAACCTCTCCCTCCATTGGAACAAAATGAGCCTCTTTTGACAAGAGGTCCACAACAACTAGAATAGATGTACAACCCTTGTCACAAGGAAGATCTGTAATGAAGTCCAGGGAGATTGTATGCCAAGGACGAGGTGGAATAGGCAACGGCTCCAACAACCAGACTGGTTTTCCGGTTTGATTCTTCATTTGAGCGCAAATAGCACAGGTTTTTACAAAATTTAAGATGTCCTGACGCATTTTTTCCCACCAGAAGCTCCTCCTGACCAATTCTAGCATCTTTCTGAAACCTGGATGTCCGGACAGCATAGATTCATGACAGTCTCTTATTACTCTCTCTCTCAATTCTAAAATAGGTAAGTAAAGTTTATTTTCAAAAAACGGCAATCCTTTCTCAATTTTTCAAACCGGATCCTTTCAAACCCATTCCTCCATTTGTGCAATTGACATGGACTTTCGAACTTCTTCCTCAACATCCTCAATTTTCTGTATTCCGGCAGAAATAAAACAGCATGGATCGATA
This sequence comes from Ambystoma mexicanum, assembly GCF_040938575.1. NCBI lineage: Eukaryota > Metazoa > Chordata > Amphibia > Caudata > Ambystomatidae > Ambystoma > Ambystoma mexicanum. Next base: position 369,220,538 of record NC_090932.1, on the reverse strand, counting down.
ATGGATATCATCTCCTTCTCTGATTCCATCTCACTTCCAGGAAATTGACGCGATAAAGCATCAGCCTTTCCATTAAGCCTGCCTGGCTTAAATGTCACTACAAAATCGTAATCAGCAAAGAACAATGACCATCTTAACTGCCTTGGTGTGAGAGTCTTGGCTGATTTTCAAAAAAAGCAAATTTCTATGGTCTGTTAACACAGTCACTGTATGTCTTGCTCCTTTTAAAAAATGCCTCCACTCTTCAAAAGCAAACTTGATTGCCAATAATTCTCGATCTGAGATCGTATAATTTTGTTCTCCCATAGAAAATTTTTTAGAATAGTAAGCCACTGGATGAAGTTGTCCTGTCTCTCGATGTCTCTGAGAAAGAACAGCCCCCATGGCAAGATTCGATGCATCCGCTTCTACATAAAAAGGCTGAGATGGGTCTGGATGAATTAAAATAGGGGCCGAACTGAACCTTTTCTTTAATTCTTGAAATGCCTCCTCTGCCTCTGTCGACCACACAAATTCTTTAAGAGTTTTGTTATGGGAGTAATCAATCGAGAAAATCCTTCAATAAACCTTCTGTAAAAATTTGCAAAACCTAAAAAGCTTTGAATTTCTTTTACTTTCGTTGGTGTTGGCCAATCCGTGATGGCTTGAACTTTGTTCGGATTCATCTCCAACCCCTTGGGAGAAACAATGTATCCTAAAAATTCCACAGAATTAGTATGAAACTGGGATTTTTCTAATTTAGCAAACAAATGATTCTCTCTGAGTCTTTGTAGAACCTTTCCCACATGAATTTTATGAGACTCTAAATCCTGAGAATAAATCAAAATATCATCAATATATACTACTACGAATATATCTAAAAAATCTCTTAAAATTTCATCCATAAAGAATTGAAAGGCAGCTGGTGCATTGCATAACCCGAAAGGCATCACCAAGTACTCATAAAGCCCAAATCGGGTTTTGAATGCCGTTTTCCACTCATCACCCTCCTGGACTCTCACCAGATGATAGGCACCACGTAAATCTAATTTGGAAAAAATTGTGGCTCCCTGGACCTGATTCAAGATTTCCGAAATTAGAGGGAGAGGATACTTGTTTTTGATTGTAATCCTATTCACAGCTCTATAATCAATGCATGTTCTGAGAGACCCATCTGGCTTTGGTACAAAAAATAATGGAGATGCGGCTGGAGATTGAGAATGACGAATAAAACCCTTAGCCAAATTTTCTGCGAGGTACTCTTTAAGATAATCATTCTCCTTTTCCGTTAATGCATACACTCGACTACTTGGTAAAACCGCCCCGGGCTCCAAATCAATTTTACAGTCAAAACTCCTATGTGGAGGTAATTCTCCTGCCTCCTTTTCATCAAAAACCTCCTTGTACCCTTGATAACACTCCGGAAGATGTCCTAACACCGCTCCTATATTATGTCTTGTAATACCTGCGTCAGTCAGAAAAGAGGAAACCAAACCTTGTGTTTCTTCCCTCCCAGGATTACCTTTCAAAAGGCAGTTTTCTAAACAGAAACTAGACTGTAATTCTACCACTCGCCTACTCCAATCAATTTGAGGATTATGCAAGGTTAGCCATGGCATGGCTAAAATTATTTTCAGAATTGGTGTATCAATTAAATCAAATGAGATTTCTTCTCTATGACCTCCAAGTAATTCCATAACCAAGACACCAGTTTCATGAGTTATAGGACCTGATGAAAGAGAAGTTCCATCTACAGCCCGAACCTGTTCCACAACTTCCTTCCTCACAAGTGGTATTCCCAAAGCCTTAGCTACTCCCCAATCCATAAAGTTCCCGGTGGCTCCTGAATCAATCACTACCGGTCCATACCCTTTCCTTTCCTCCTTCAAATACAAGGATACATTTACAGTTATGTGTGGAACCGCTGACTGAACTGTATTTGCAATTTGCTGTCCTTTTCCTCCGGCTGATGAAAATGTTTTGGGTGTAAAGGGACAATTTCCTAAAAAGTGACCGCTCCTACCACAATATAAACACAAATTATTCTCACGCCTCCTAGTCTTTTCCTCTTTTGATAAAGGACCTTTTATTCTAATTTGTTGATCATTTACCCTTGGTTTCACTTCTTTACTACCCACCTCAAGCCTTGAACGATCTCCTCTAAGGACTGACCTCACCTCCCCCTGAGTACAACAACGCCTTTCTGCTTTCCTTTCACTTATACGATAGTCCAACTGAACTACTAAATCAATCAATTCCTCACAAGAAGAAGGGCGTTGAACTACACTGGACAAGGCATCCTTCAACTCCTCCTTGAGGCCTCGATAAAAAAGAGAAGACCTCTTCTCTGCTGGCCACTGGGATTCTAAAACCAAAGACCTGAACTGTGTGATATATGTGACCAAGTCTCTGTTTCCTTGAAGCAAATCTAATAATTCCCCATCAACTTCTAAGGACATTTGTCTTTTATCAAACATTTTCTTAAATTCTTCCATAAAAAGAGAAACATTTTTTAAAGATAAACTCTTCTGCCTGACCAATAAACTTGCCCAAGTAGAAGCCTCTCCTGATAAATAAGACATCATAAAAGTAACTCTGGAAGCATCAGAAGGAAATAGTTCGGGCCTACTAAGAAAGTGCAACTCACATTGGGTTACAAATGTCTGAAATTTACTTGAATCTCCATAGTAACGCTCTGGAGCTGCCAAAGGTACTGGCATAACTAATGCCCTAAAACCTCCTTCTGCCCCGTCACCTCTACCCACACCTCTCTCCTCACCAGCCCTTACCAATTCTGGGGGGAATTCTTCTTTCCCAATTCCCTGCGTCTGTGCCATCTTTTCACATAACTCATCTACTCGTTGTCCTAATTTTTTATTCTCTTGATATGCCACCTTTAATTCCTCCTGTAATTCCCTCACTAAAACACTTAACGCTTCCATTGAGAACTCGGGGTTCATGACAACTTAGGAGGACTATTTTTTCTGGCCTTTCATACTGTCAGGCTTTATCAAATCTGATGTTGTCCCCGGAAGCTGCTGAACCCCCCGCAGTCCCCTTTGGATGCTAACCTCTTAACTGGTATCAAACAGTTCAGTTGAGAGCACCCCCAAGGGAAAGGGGGAAAATGGGACAAAATAATAAACTTCAGGTTTTGCTCAGCTTCTTTATCTGTCAACCTGTTGGTAAAAATAACAACAAATTAACTTTAGTCACTAACCTTTGAATTCCTTGGCTCTGACTTCTCTTTATCAATTTAAGTAAATAAACATGCCACCATACCTGATTATCCTCTGTGAATAACGTAGAGGACGTGTGTGAATTCTACTGAAGAAAACAGAAAAATAGAGTCTCAGATGCTCTTACTAATTTCTTCAATTCGGTATTGAAAAACTGCTAATCCCTCTTAGTTTAATGAGTTAATCTTCTAGCAGTTCAGATGTTGTTTACCCAAACAACCCGCTGGAAATATTATACATGTTGTTCGTATTAATTTCTAGCTTCAACACAAATTCCAAAAATGACACTCTGGCTATTCAATTTAAAATTGTTTGTTTCCTGAATATATAAAGTGTTCATTAATTGGATCTTCTGTTTGCAAAGAAGATCGCTCATAAAAGAAGCGTTCTTTTAACCAGAGTATGCGCATGCGTGAAGATATTGTTTTCTCCTTCTAAAATGGATGCGCTCATGAACAAGGAATAGAGTTCAAAAAATGAAACTGGCATGGGCGCATGCGTAATGGAATAGTATTCCACTCTTCTTAATGTGAATTGTTCAAACTGGAAAGAAGAAATTCCTCAGTTCCGGACACTAATCCTTGAAGAGGCAGCCCAGTGATGATCACGCGCCAGGTTAGAATGTTAGTAAATAAAACATAACGCCTCGGAGTCGCGTGGCTACCACACTGTCACTTGCGCAGACAGTGTAAGATTTCTAATGCTAGTCCGACGTTAAGAAAAGCACTGTTACCGTAAAATGGAACAATACTCAATAATCTTTTATACGGCCGAAAAAACACACGACGCTAAAATGATAAACAGACCTCCACACTCCAACTTGCCAGGTGCAAAAAATGTGACGCAGTTCAATAAATTTAAATGCAGTTCTAGAAGTTCTAAAATAAATTCTTGAAAGAACGAAATGAACTACTAATTAAACAAAAACTAAGAAAACAGGAACAAGTTAATTAATGGTATTGATATTTAACTTCTGCTTGAATATCACAAAGTTCCGTAAAATATAAAGAATTCACTTAGCTTGCTTCTTTCTTTCACTGGAACGTTTTCTAAGTTTCTTCTTAATTCTCCAACACTTTCCTGATCCAAATAAACAATTTTAGGCACACGGGCCTAACTAAAGTTTTCTAAATCTTAAGAGCTTCAAACATAAGACCTTCCAGCTGGGCTTCTGACAATGAAAGGCGGTTTAGAATGTTCCAACAATGCCTTTCTTTTACTTCTGACCAATCACTGATCCTTTTGGAAGTCTCCATTTTGGCTTGGGAAGCTCTCCACACTCTGCACAGAAAGTTAAGGCCCAAACCATACTTTATGTTAATCATATCCTCATTCCACCACATTCAACCAAATCCCACGAAACCTGACAACTATCGAGTTGAATTAAGTGTTTGATGTTGCTTAATTTGATACTCATAAAGTCACTTTTCACTTTTTATTTTCATTTAGCTTTATGCGAGGGAGTGAAATGGGTCCAAAATGTGAGTGTGTGAGATAACGGTATATAATGGGTTCTGGGATTAGTCAGGACATGTAAAGTCAAGATGCTGCTCCTGCGATCATAGAGGGGCTGAGAAGGAAGGAGGGCAACAGGATTAGGGAGACTTTCAACAAGACAAAAATGATCGGATGATGTCACAAGAAACACAATTGGAATTATGCAAGACAAAAAGAAATGATCATAAGCAAAGCCACACATATTATCAGACAGAGAGTAGACTGTATTCACAACCTCTAGATGGGGTGGGTTTTAAAATCTCTGTTTAGTTTGCGAATTGCTTTAATGGAATAAGAACAGGGTCTCAAATTGTAACTTTCAGGAGCCAATCAAACTAAGTTCTGGTCTAGCTACAGGAGACTGATGTTCAGTACCATGATGGGACCTGGTTAAGACAATAGGTGGCTCAGGATTCTAAAGTCACCACACACAGACCTCTATGGGAACTGCAGTTCTAATTTACAACACTAAAAGAACAATTCTACGTAAGAAAGAAGAGCCTGATGGCCCATGTGCTATAGTTACTGTTGAATTGCAACTGAGGATGTATATAGTGGCATGATATACTCTGATGACCCATTCAGAGCTGGCACATCACAGAGGGTATCTAGTCCTTTCTGCTACAAACCCTGTATTAAATTGCGCTTCAGATGGTAGTCCAGTCCGTAAGACTGCAGTCACAAATGCAGGGACACCTTTGAAGAGGGAGATATGAACGTGGCCCTCATTACACCTGTCCCGCGTTCAACTCAACATCACCGAAATTAAAGGTGTACATCGTTCCTGGCTCCCTTCTCCCCATCACCAATGTATGGCAAATGCGAGAAACGATATTCACTTAGACAGCCATACAGAACTTATCCTGATCACGTCACTGAAGAAATAGTTTTGGAGCCAATGGAAGTAGACTAACCAAAACTATGCAAGAGGTGATGACGTCACGACTGAGACCATGACTTAGATTTATTTATTTATTTATTGCATTTGTTATACGCCCAAACCCAGAGGTGTCACGGCGTAGGTTACAGAAGGCTTGCAAAATCTGGTTACAGTAAAAAATAAATGTTACAAAACATAAGGACAAAGCAATACAATTGAGACCACAGCAAGATAACCGTACACTTGAATCACTGTTTCCAGTGAGAGGAGCAGTTTCAGTTCATACTGATTTGTGGGTACACAAGTGCAGTTGTAAGAGTATGGTTGGAGTAGTGCCTTTTCCGTGGATAGGAGTTGTATGGATGAGCATTCAGGAGGATGGGTTAATGTTTTAGAATTTGTTGAACAGCCAGGTTTTTAGTGTCTTCTTGAAATGCTGGTGGAAGGGCTTGTTTCTGGTGTGAGACGGGAGAGTTCCAGATTTTGGGAGCTCGAACTGGAAAGCTACTTCCCCCTTCCCTCGTGCATTTGATACGTGAGGCAAAGAGTTGATTACTATTATTCGATCTCACTACTCTTCTGTCCTTGTTTGAGGTGATTGCATTGTTGAGGTAGGTGGGAGCCTTCTTGGAAATACATTTGTGGGTGACACATAAAGTTTTGAATATAATTCTAGCTTTGATGGGTAGCCAATGAGCTTCTCTCCTCGTATTAGATATATGGTCAGTTTTATTTATTCCAAGGGCTGCTCGCAGAGCTTTATTTTACAGCAATTGGAGTTTAGCCAGATTTGCATTTGAAGATCCTAACAAAAAAAGAATGTTGCAATAATCTAGTTTGACAAGATAGGAGCATACGCTAGAGTTATTCAATTTTGTGGGGTCAACAATGGATGGCTTAAGGCTATAGGTTTGGAGCTGTAGGAGGTGGCTGATGAGAGAACGTTGACATGTTTGGTCATTGTTAGATTGGCATCTAAGTGGGCACCCAGAGTTTTCACCTGCTTAAGGACTGGTATGGGTGTTCCATCAATGGTGATAGATGCATAATCCACATGGAAAGATTTGATTTTGGCAGGGGAGCCTACGATGAGTATCTCTGTCTTATCATCGTTGAGGCACAAACTATTAGTAGCCATCCAATTTTGGATAATGGCCTACGTTTTGTTTATCATAATGGCATCTTGCTCATGGTTCCCGGTGATGGGAATGAGGATCTGGGTGTCATCCGTGAAGTTTGTGTAGATGACACCCATAGTGTCAAGGGCTGCAAAGAGCAGCTTAGTGCAGGCTTTGTTGAGGGTAGGTGAAAGGCATGAGCCTTGCGGAACCCCAATTGGGACTGGAATAGGGTCCGCTGCTTCTTTACCACTGGTTACTCTTGAGGTTCGTTCTGCAAGGAAGGATTTAACCCAGGGGATAGCTTCCTGAGAGAATTGGAAATTTACCGACAGTGTGGTACATAATTTGTCGTGGGCCACCAGGTCAAATGTGGCAAACAGGTCTAATAAGAGTAAGATACAGAGATTTCCTGCGTCTCTTATGGAGTCCATCTGGATTTTAAGGTCCAATAGAGCCGTTTTAGTACTGTGATTAGGCTGGAAGTCAGCTTGTCTGTCTCCAAGGAGTTTGATTTCTTCGAGATGGTTTTGTATTTGAGAGTATGCTATTTTGTCTATTATGTTTAGCAAGAAGGGCACTGTGGTTATGGGGTTGTAGTTTGTGGAACCTGTAGGGTCCAATGATGTTTTATTAAGAGTGGCGTAACCCCGGCTTCTTTAATACTGGCACGGACAAAATTGATACTGAAGGAGGTGTTAACAAATTTGGTGATGATGGGGGTTAACATAGGTGCGCAGAGTTTAACTAGGTGGGCAGGAAAGCAGTCTCCTTTGCAATGAGATGGTTTTAAAGTTGAGATGGTATCCAAGACCTGTTCTTGGCTAACCAAGGAGTATTTGAATTGTGTACCTTTGTTTTCGCTGTCGTTTTATATGCGTTAGACATGAAGCACATATGCATTCCTGCATGAAGCTACGCAGACATTTAGATTAAACTTTCCCTAGACAAAAAGAACATACTTATGACCCACTTAAATAGAGGACGCACACACTTTTGCTAAGCAGTAACCGTAAGTCACATAAGAATACATGTGAACTGCTTGCTGACACTGAACGCAACTAATATGAGTGGCCATGTAAACCAAGATGGAAGCCGCATTGAAATTAATGGAAATCATCAGGAAGGCTTGAGAATACGGGGAGAGGCCTGGCACATTGATTCTGCAGAGAAGCGCAGACCAGCCCGTCCACACAGCCAGCATTCATATTTCTGCCAAGGCTATCGAGGAAGGGAAAGTTCCACATTTACAAAAGCGATATGAAACCTGCATGAGTAGAAGCCAAAAATCCTCATAATTGCAAGCAAGAATATTAAGTTTGTGGTCCCTGCACACATGACCTAAACTTCAGAGACAAAGCCCATTCATTCAAGCCAGATGGAGACCACAGTTCCCATCCAACTGAAGACAGACTATACAAATGTATTACTAGGATAGAAGGTAAATGTCCTGTCTCAAGGCCTAGAGGGTCAGAGATGTCAACTTATTAGGTACAGACAGCAACATTGGGGCCATTCTCACCGCCTTGAATTGTTGCTCATGGCTGGTAACTCTCCATAAAGCCAAGGCTGAGAAGACACTAACCAATCCCTACCCACCTTTCACGCTAGTCCTCACTTTGTTGCACGAGCCAATCCTAGCGCGCTAACCTGATGTGCCTCTAGTTGCAACATTTAGGAGGTGGTCATAGGAGAAGTCACCAGGTATCATATATCCAATAAGATTACTAACCTTATAGATATCCCATAGGTAAACTACCATTCTAACCAATCCCATCTCACCTTAGGTTTTGTACTGTATAATTTGTAATATCACTGTGCAATAAAACTCAATGACAAGCCTGTAATGGACGAGAAAGAGTATTGGAAACCTTGAGCTATCCGTGTTACGAGAGATTTCAATAAACAGTGAGTTTTGTCTCATTTTTGGACTCTTTTGTTTTTGAGTCTGGGGACTTTCCCTGAATTAGTTCCTTCTCCTGCTTCTATTGGGGGTAATTAATAGACCCCCACCATTACTTCAGATTGTAGCAGAGGACAGTTCGCTAAGAACCCCAGTGAATTCTGTTTTTTCCCGCTGCATGCCCGAACGGATGTGTCGCGACACGCTAGACTGGATTGTGAAACCAGGTGTTGAAATTGAGTCGGTTATCAGGAGCCCCCTTACTGAAATTCCTGCCCGCTCCCCATGGGAAGCCCAGCAGACCAGAATGCATAGTGGCAGAATTTTGGAGGGAGTGAACTGTTGTGAAGTAATTTGTCGTTTAGGTTATTTATGAGAGTATCCCTCTTCTCTAGGCGCTAGCTTAGTTTACGGAAGAAGTATCCCTGTTCTCTAGGCGCTAGCATACTTTACAGAAGAATAAGTATCTCTATTCTCTAGGAATTAGCTTAGTTTACAGATAAAGATCCCTGTTTCCAGGTGTTAGCTAGGTTACGGATGACAACAAAAATCCCTGTGTCTACACGCTAGCTTAGGTCATGCAAGGTGGCACTTGTAAAGACCGGACGGGGGGTCTGTACTTCCGCTCTCTATTTGGTTGAGGAGAGGCACAGAGGACCCCAGCCAAGATTCTCTATTACGGTAGCAATGGATGAGCAGTCAAGGCCTAGCTTCTCAGGAGGTGATGCAGGCTGGTTCTTAAGTACAGTGTAGTCCCAAAGCACCCACAAAGGAATGTCCAAACACTGTATCGGTTAAAACACAGTCTTAATATAATTAATATTCAAGGTCACGTACACTATCAATGTAACTCACTTTGTACTCCAAAAATCAACAATGGTAAATATATACAGTTCTAAAGTGGTACCACTAATGTTATCAGATCTCATTAAAGTGCATACGGTCAGAATGACACACAGATCAAAATAAAGAGGAAACCAGTAGTAGAGAGAGGAAGGAAAGCAAGATGGTTGAGCAATTGGCAGAATACTGGCCCCGTCTACCTAGGCACAGTTCTGTGTGGAGATCCCCCCACCTGGGCAACCTGTAGAAGAAAGATACAAGCCCAGTCCATATATTGTTCACCCTAGACTTTCCAATAGTTCTGCAACCCCAAAGTACCTGGCGTTGTAGCGTTCCTCTTTGGGGAATCGACGGCCCTTCTTGAGTGTCCTCCCTTTCAGGCAAGAGCACGGGTCAGCGAACGTCCGACGGAGAACAGGTCGAGCTACGATGGTGAAGTGGCCGCGTCGTTCCTAGCGGTGCTCATTGACGGGGAAGTGTAAACGTCCTGCAAGGAAGAGGCGTGCGGGGCACCTCAGTGTCGATAGTTCTAGACCGCAAAGAGTTTGAAGAACTGTGGCCCAGCAAGGGTGTCGAGTCGTCGGTGTCTCTGTGATCTTTGGGTGGCGGGAAAACCACCGGCGGATGCTCCTTAGCGCGTCGACGGTCAGCCCTTCCCCAGCAGGATACAGCGGCGACGATGCGGACGAGAGCGTCCTTGGATCAATGAAGTTCTTAGACAAACGGAAGCGCGGCGGCTCAGGTCGGTGATGGCGGTCGTCGTCAGTGGCGGACAACAGTCCGGGCGCTTTTCCTTGTAGTTCTGCAGAAGTCCCCGTATCGGGTTGGCAGCCTGTCGAAGGTATGTCTACCAGGGAGCTTTGGCAAATATCAGCTGGTGCACGATGGTCCCTCTTATCTCGGGAAGAGGACACCTTACCAGATCCTCTCTGGGTCTGTCCTTGAGGCACAGCAGCTTTCAGATTGCGAAGGAGAGCAACAGCAATTCTTCTCGTCCAGCAGGGCTTCAAGATCAAGCTTCAGTTACTCCAGTTACTCGTCGTAGTGGACTTCAGCTTCTGAACACGATTCCTAGCAGTGAGAGGTCCCCATATATACTGTTGATCTCCCATTCATTCCGCTGGGTCACACTCAAGCATCCAATCACGACTAAGGGCATTCATGCAGGCAGGCAGCCAATCAGGCCCACAGTGCATTCAGGCCATTCACTTCTCTCCAGACACTCAAGTTATGCGTATTGGGACAGGTACCAAGCCATTCAACACTCCATACTGCATTCATACCGTTTTCGGGCAGGACTGTCTCAGCCATTGTCTCAAACACCAGATACTAGACACCCACAATATAGAATGCGTATTCGTCACACACTCCATTCACCCAGGTCCCACCCACAGGCGTACCCACAACATACGGTCGTTGAGAAGGCTCCAGCCATTCTGGTTGGCACTTCCCCACACCACCATATATGGAACTTCCACCCAACAGCCAGTCAGGGGGAATGGACAGAGTTCAGGCTTCCCGGGACTTCGGGAAGATCAAGGTAACAGGTGATGGAAGGCAAGAGGCCATGGGGGCCATTTTGTCTCCATCAGGAATCTACCTATTCCAATGACAGGGCCTGGGCATCCCAAAATGGAGGACGCTCAGGGCACCAGTCATTTCAGCACAGAGCTGCCACCAGCCCGTACCCTGCTCTGTGGGTCACACACAGGTGCCCAAAAACATGCACTACGGGCACAGGGTTGCACCCCACCCATGGGTGCCATAAGGGTATCCCACGGGTCTGTTCACCAAACCAAAAGGAGAGAGCTGCACCGCCAGGAGTCCCACACAAACTCCTGCGCGGAAAACATGACAGAACACATGATAAAAAGCAGTAAAGGACAAGGACACGGAGGCCCTGTCCCTCCGATGCATTTCCAGTATCACAGTACCTTATTTCATTAAAAAAAATAAAAATTAAAAGTATTGAAAAAACTTATTGAAAAAGTTATTCCATGCTATGGCGTAGAAAGACGGCTATGCCCCTGAGTGTGCATTGTATGAGATGTATCCCATGTGATTGAAAAAAAGGATGATGGCATGGGGTATTCGTCTTGTGGTGTCTTTGTTGTTTTTGTGGGGATTTTAGAGTGCCCTCGAGTGGATTTACATGCATAGTGGTTGGTGACGTCACAAAGAGGTTCTGAATAGGGCATAGTACATAGACGGAAGATTAGCCCGTAGCGGGACACAGAGTTGTTGGTGAAGGGAAAATGGAGGATATGTTGTTTTGGGGCGGGGCGAGGCAACTCAGTGTTGAAGTTTTGGAGAGTGAAAGGATTGTTGTACCATTCGTTTGGGCTTGAGAGTATGTGGAAGGCTTTAGTTTGGCCTTTAAGGCAGAGATTAGAGTGTGGCTGGTGTGTGGAACATGTCCTTGGTAATGCTGGTGAGCCGGAGAGGCTGGTGGAACAAAGTGGAGGTTGGATTCTTTTGGAGAAGTTGCTTTACCGGTCACAAGAGTGGCAAATAGAGATTGCTGTGTTGAAGTGCCCCAACAAAATCCTGATTTGAGGTCAAGTAAGTATCGGCAGTCAGGGAAGTGATGTGCCATCATGAGGGACACTCCCCTCAAACATTTGTGCAAGACCCTTCTGCGGTATGCAAGTATAGCGTAGAATGGACTTGCGATACAGAGGAAAATATTGAGAAACCATGGCCCTGGGAGGACAGTCTTTCAAAATCTGTTTTGCAACACATGACCACATATGTACACGCTATGTATAAAGGGATGAAATTAAGCAACAGACTAGTGATACTGCAGTTATGGAAGATGTTTGAGGACAAGGGAGAGGCCCCACTCAAGAGGGAATGGATTCTCAACCAGCATGATGCGGGACAGAAGGGCCCACGGCTCATATTCCAACAGTGGATCCACAGACAGGAGGCCAGGGATTTTACCCACTGAAGGAGTTAAAAGCAGCAACAGGTTCCACTAATCCTGTATATGCACCTCTGGTGTATAGTAGCACAGATGCGTTTAGTGGGACTAAGCTGGAGAATTGGATGATAGGGACTATATCTGATGAGTGCAGGGAACGTGTAGAGTAGAGGCGAAGAAGTAATTAAGGGACAGTCCCGCCAAATGAGTGGATAAGAGGACAGATATTGATTAAATTAGACAGAAGGAATGTGACGGAGCACAGCGATCCCTAGGGGGAGACTATGAAACAGAAGGAAAAGGAGAAAGAGGAGTTAGAGAAAGTAGAAGAGAAGGAAAGAGCAAAGAGAAAGGAGAGAAGACATGTGGAGATCAAAGAGAAGGCGACTAGAAAGGCTAAAGAGGAGAAAGGAGGTAGATACAATTGAAAAGGGAGAAGAGAAAAATGGAAATTGAGAGAATTGTTAAAGAATGCCAGTTCAGAGAGGATGAAGAGAGAGACATAAAGGCATGAATGTGAGAGAGAAAGGAGTAGGGAAAGACACCTTAAGGAGGTGGAGGATATAATGACGGCTCCTAGGCTTTCAGACAATGACGAGGAAGCGGGAATACAGAGAAGGATTGGGGCGCTGTATAGAAGTAGGAGAGATAGTGCTGCTGCCCCTAAGGCAAGCTGGGGAGTAGCAGGGTCCCCACTGAGGGAGGGAGCGACTCACTGGACAGATTAGTAAGAAGACCAGCGAGGAAAAATATGTTGAGACGACTTAGTGCTGAGGACAAGGGGGATGAAGACAGGAATGACAGTTTAGGGGCCATGGTGTCGAGGAATTAGGGGAGAGTGAGGACAACGAAGGAAGGAGGCTGCTTCACCCCTCCAGGGAGATTAACCCAGAGCAGGAGGCACTATGGGACCAAGAGGAGGACATAGAAAGAGGAAGGATAGAGCCTGAAGGGTGCAACAAGTGCTCCAAAGGAATATTACATAGTGCAGACGAAGATACTCATATGCTCAGAGGTTCAGGGCACTACCAGGAAGGAAGAGAACTTGCGTGATGGGAGCATTTACGGTCACAAAGGATTTGGGGAAGTATGACAAAGGTGTGGGGCTGACGCAACTCCCCCAATTAGAAAAGCATGGCGGGCGACCACAATACATACCATGGCAACAGATGGACAAGGATAATTTGAGGTGTAATCTGAAATCATTGACTGCAGGAGCTGGGAAATGGATTCATGAATTGGAAAGGTTGACAGCAGATACGACACTAGCAGTGGGTGACATGAATCGCTTACTTTCAGTCATTCTTGGGGAATTAGCTGACGACGTTTGGAAACAAGCAGAGTATCCTGTAGTGACGGCACAGTACACAGTGCACGACGGAGCTGAATTTAATAACTGTATGGCAGCCGTATGGCAGTCCCTCAGCATACAGTACCCAGACACCACTGACATAAGCACGATTATGGCACGCAAAATGTGCAAGGACGACAACCCACTTCAATGTATTCAGCAGATACAAGAATGTTGGCGTCTCGCGGCGCGTGAACCATGGAACAAGACCATGGGATTCTTTTTCTACATATTAAGTCAGGGACAACCAGAACAAGTGCAGAAGCAGTTGAAGATAATAGTGGGGATGTAGGCGAAGCATTTGTCAACAATTAATTTGACTATAGAACACTATTGACAACTCATGCAAGAGAACACAAGAAAGAAACGCAAGGAAAGGAAACAAGAAGAAGCAAAGCTAGTTCAGAAGAAATTGTCTAAATATTCAATGGAAGGGGCGATGTTGACAAGTGGAGAAGGAGTGGTTATACAGAACACACAGCACCAGCGGCAAATGGCGGGGAAATTAAGCAGGAGGGGGGCACTAACTATTGCCCACAGGGAAGAGGAGGCATACCCAGAGTGTGAAGAGCAGGATATCCAGCGCAGCAGGGAGGAGATAGATTTAACGGGCGACAGCCCAGACCCATGGGACCTCCACCACAATGTTGGGCATGTGGAAGGACTGGCCACATATCTTGAGTGTGTAGACGTGGAGGGGGAATGTCACATAATGGGGGAGTGATACAACCACCAACATATGAGCAACCCAGCTATTATGCCCAAGATCACACCCAGATGTAGATGAATGCACCAGCCCATCAAACATTGGTGAAGTCACAACAGCCCATGACATACACACTGCATGCACGGTTCTACACACAGCCCCAGCAATTAACATTGCAAGCACCGGCACAGCAAAACAGTGTAGCCACGAGACACATGAGTACCGCACTACAGACTCAGACTGACATTAGGGGGAGCAAACGTAGTGGGAGGGAATCCCTTCATGTGGACGGAGATGAGCTTATACCCCTCACTTAGACATCCCACAGAGTTACTTGATGAGTTCAAACCTATCTGTTAAAACCCGAACAAGGCACCCTGTGTAGGGATAACCATAGGTGGCAAGACCTTTTCTTTTCCTGTAGATATAGGGGCAAGCAGCTCCTGTATTAGGGAGGGGAGATACCCCATGTCAGGCATTGCCATGTACGCTCAAGGGTTTTCTAGGGCTACAGACTTGGTTCAATTCACTGACGACTTACCCATTCCCATAGGAGAACATGACCGTAACATGCCACAGACGACAGCAAATGTAAAGGGAAGGGGCATGATGAGTAAACCTAACATGACCATTTCATTCATTGAACAAGGAATAGTGTGTTTTACACCAGGAATCCACTATATGAATGCAAGAGAATACATTAACGCATTCTGCGGCCAGACGGTACACAGGGGGTTGCCCCTAGATACCAAGGTATTTCAGTACGGGGGGAGGTGCTGCTAGCATGGCTTACAGCGATACAGGGCAAGCTACTCCTCTTGCCAAACCAGTTCCTCTTTAGACCGGAAGTTCCCCTAGTAGAGGAAGAAGTACATGTATTCCTATTAGAATTGGAAACAGTTATAGTAAGGGACAAGAGAATTGTAATACATGGGACTGATGATACAGGAAGACAATAGAGAGCAGTAATAGCAGTAGGCGAAGGATACAGACGGACTGACTTGACAGATGAAGAGCTGTTCCAGGATGATTATTCAGACATTGAGACAGTGTTCTTCATGAGCATTACTTACTGGGTGAGAATCCATTATAGGGAAGCCCCACAGAGGATGTCCCTGATGAAAAAGGCACCACTGCCATTTCTTGAGGAGGACTTAGCACAAGTCCCAAGCATATTAAAGACCAACAGCCCATATGACGTTGGCCTGTTGAAAGGGGTAGGAGCAGTTAAAATAAAATGAAAACCAGGGGCGATTCTACAGACAATGAAGCAATATCCTTTATCTAGAGAATCGGCAAAGGCAATTTTGACACGATTTCCACATTTGTGCAGCAAGGAATCCTAGTGCCACCAGAGTCTCAATTCAACACGGCTGTTTATCCAGTGAAGAAGGCGGCAGAGGGATCATGGCCTTTTATTCAAGATATGTGCCCTTCGAATAATATTGTAGAAGCAGATTTCCCTTTGTTATGCAGAATTCCATTGGAGGCTACTCATTTTATGATGGTGGATTTGAAGAATGCTTTCTCTATTCCCTTTCTCAAGAAGAATCACAGGATTTTACTGTGTTTCAATATAGAAATCTGAAGTGGAAACATATGTGGCTGCCCTAGGGGCACTCTGAATACCCTTTTATATTCAATAGGGTCCTTCAAATGGACCTGGGCAATATACATTTAGATAGCACGATAATACAGTATGTGGATGCATTTTAATTTGTAGCAGGACAGAGGAACAGCGCCAAAAATACTCAGTGCAGTTGTTGACAGTTTTGACGGATTAGGTTAGGTGGAAGTGCATGTACTTCCACCTAACTGTCTGAGATAACGTACTCTGTTTTGCAGGCAATCTTAGGCTCTCCACTCTAGTGGTTAGCCGCAGTTTGTGTTTTGGGTCCCATCTCTAGGTTCCCTCATTTGTGGTGACGGTTTACTGTGTACTGTGTTCCATTAGGCTCTCTCCCACTCTCTAGGTTCTCTTCCACTGTAGTTACTGTTTTACTGGGAATGGTGTCCCATTAGGCTCTCTCCCACTCTCTAGGATGCCTTCCACTGTGGTTACTGTTGCACTGTGAACTGTGTCCCATTAGGTTCTCGCCCACTCTCTAGCTTCCCTTCTGCTGTGGTGACAGTTGTACTGTGAACTGTGTCCCATTAGGCTCCCTGCCAGTCTCTACACTCTAGCAATAAACCTTCACATATGAAAACTAATCAAGAGTTGCAAACTTATTTTCAACAACCTAGAAGCAAGAAACCAATGGTTACAACCAATCTCCAGCGTCTCCACTCAACAAGGTTTGCCTACCCCCTCTTTCCTAAAGCCATTGGGAACCTTGGAGTTTTGGTTCCCTGACAAACCATGTTATAGGCTGCAGGACATATCGGACCAACAACTCAACCAACTGATGGCGCAGGGGTCTTCTTTTCCTCCAAGCTCCAGCCAAACTGTATATTCTTTTATTTTTCAACAGCTAAAATAGTGGCTGGGGAGGTCGAAGAAAGATGATGAAGATAATGGAACAGTAGAGGCACATGAACTGCTTACTGTCCCTTTTCTTTATCCAGGGATAGGGTTCCATTGAGGAGTTTTAATATGGCATGCAGAAACCGAGATTTGAGGGACCCTTTACCGTAGAACAAGCAACACCCAAAGCAGTCAAGTTGGTAGGGAATAAAGCGTGGAATTATCTAGAAGTCAAGCCCTGCTGACGTAAAACCTCACAGGCCCAAAATGTGGACAATGCACTGCAAGAGCAAGAAGATGAAGAGCAAAGACAAATTCAAGTACGTTCAATGACTAGAGCTAGGAAGGAACATACAGAAAGTTCATTTAGGCACACTGGGCCTAATTCTGAGTCGGCAGGCTGACTACGGGTTTGCCGGTGGGGTGCCTGCCTTGCCCCAAGCTGGAGATAAGGCAGACACCCTACTGGCAAAGAAATTGATGGTTTCCGGTAAGGATGGCAAATCCCCTCATGGAGTCCTATAGGACTTCATGAATGGGAATTTATACCATCATTCCGGCACTTGGAATTTGTGGCAATGCTGCTGGACAGTATCTACATTTGCCGGTATCCTGGTGGCTCTACCGCCAGGATACCGGCAGGGTCAGAATGAGGCCCACTGTCTTTTCTTACACTAGGTAATTATCTTGTTTATATAAATTGAATGTCAACGAGTAATTATACACATGCACGATAAAGAAGAGCACTTTATGAGTTCCTAGAGATCCAGGACAGATGATACCAGAAAAAATGTTGTTTATGCTTTTCTCCTTTACGTTGCATCAATCTACCCAATTTTGAAAAGAAGTAACGTGCCCATTATCACCTTGCTTAGTAATGCTAAGACTTAGTTCATCTTCAAGAGGTTGTTCATTGCAGCTTTGGCACAATATTATCTCAGAAGAAACTAATCATCCTAAGGATGGTCATTTCTAAGGTTATGAGTTTTGGTAAAAGTTTATGCAAGTCCATGGACAATGCCAAGAGTGCGCACACATACAAAACAAGAAGGTTTGCAGCAACAGTTATTGTATTGACATTTTTCGCATTCTGTCGTCTCTACCTCTTTACCCTCTTCACCTTGCAAAAAGCTGCATTGTATCACATACACATTGAAGCATATGCTAATGCAACTCCTAGTCCTGGCAAAACTATGGCTTTACCTGAGATAATGACCAGCGCTGCCCATGAGGTACAAAGAGTTAAGCGCAGTATGAACTCTGATTTTGAACATGTAAATGCTTAGAAGATTCTGCCTATGCCACTAATAATATTTGTTACCAGCACATGACCAAGGTGGGGAGAAAGACAACAAAGGAGAGCTGCTTTGTGTGTTCTCTCATTCCATATGCCATGAATGCATCCAGGACATTGATAGCAACAGACATTCAAACTGCCAGAGCACAATGCCTTATGCACTTAGCCCTCTGCACAACAGGAGGCCAATTCCAAGGAAGATGGGACCCATTATGATGGATGTCACAGAAGACGTTCCCGTATGAGGACAGCTACATCAAAACTCAAGCAATGATAATAGATTATAAACGATTATTGGAGCTCAGATAAAATGATACAGTATACACTAGAGGGCCCAAACAAAGGGGAAGCTATGCTAGTAACACAAAAAGAGCTGCAGTGCCCGAAAACAGGGAAGAAGAAAACAGGAAGGTTGCCAGTATGCTGGGAGAGACCTCGACTGTTCATTTATGGACAAGCATTCACGGGTGAAGGATGGATGGAAGGGATGATGGCGTGCAAGGCACAGGCACTCCTGACCGTTCCAGTGGAATTGGTACAGAAGGAAAATGACAACTGTTTTAAGCAGTGGACGGTGAATGCAAAGCTGCTCACATGAGTCAAGAACCAAGCCAGTGCCATGTTGATAATGACTCGAGAACTCTTCCCTGTGTTACCAGAACAATTGCCTAGTAAAGGTTGGGGTTAGTAGGGCCTTAAAAAGACATACAACTAGATGGATTAATGAATGCACACCAGAGGAGGAGACGATCCATGGAGATAACCAGAATAAAGGGGGGAACCTATATTTGTACCAAGATGGAAGAAGCCCTAGACGCAATACCACCAGAACACAGACTGTTCAGTAGAACTGAAATGTTCTTGGCTTCAGTTATCCCGGGGGTCCAGGCCAACACGAATGCCAAATGGCTCCAGTTAACCAGGTGGAAACTGTTGCAGATGTTAGGCAAGAATGATGTCGTAACACTGTGTGACACTACACAGCACTTATCTACTTGGTATTAGGTAACCCACCTTTTGGTATAGGTCTGTACTACACAAGTTGGTAGTGTGACTGAGCAGCCAGGCCTATCTCAAGAGGGGTAAAAGTGAGTTGTAGAGCTGTAGCAATGAAATTCCCAAATGCAAGTAGCCAAGTAAAACTTGCACTCGGGATTCAAGATGGCTGCCGGCAGTGATTAGATGTGCCGACGGCGGCTCCCGCACCTCGAGACTTCCATCGGGGATCCACCACCCCCTGAGGACACTTTGCGGCAGTTGAGGAGGTGTGCGGCTCTGGGAGCCCGGGCGGCCAGGCGAGGCTGATCCTCGGGTACCGCGGACCCGGAGTCCCGCCTGCGGCGGAGGAGGCCTGCTCAGGCAGGCTGCGGGCGGGTGTATCGGCATACGGAGAGGGGTGCTGGTGAAGGACTTTGGCCCGGCGATGGGAGACGGGCCCGGCGGCGGCTGCTCGTTGGGGGGGCGGTCCGACGCCCTGAGGAGGAGAGCCAGGGCCCCGAGCGGAGGACGCGGGAGGCTACGGGCTGTCTTGCAGGAGCCGCGCCCCCGGATCGGGTGCGGCGGGAGCCGCCGGTGGACTGGTTGCGTGGCGGCTCCCTGAGGAGCGGGAGGGGGGCCTCCCAGCCCACGACAAGGAGGTGAGGAGTGGGCAAGTCCCCGGGCAGGGGGCCAAGGATGGGAGGCGCCCCCCGCCAGCTTGATTGGATCCGCGGGGCGGAGGCTCGGTCCCGGTGCTGGCGTTGGGAGGGTCCCGGGGGGGTGCTGATTGACCGGGCCTCTCCCCCCCATCCCAAGGGGGGTGAAAGCAGCAACAGGGGAGGTGGGACCTCCCTGGCAGCGCGGCCTGTGGTTGCCCCTCTCCGTGGGGTCGGTGGGCGCCCCCCCCGCGGCGCCCGGTCGAGGAGCGGTGGGCATGCTGGGGAGTGCTGTCCTGCTTACCCCAATTCCTGGGTCTTTCGGGCCCCCAAGAGAGAGACCTAATGCCCTCGAAATACAAGGGTAGGGCCCCGCGCACCGGACAGAGAGAGGGAGACCCTCTGAGCACCCTTCCCGCCTTGTGGTCCGCAGCAATGAAAGTCAAAGGCAGCAGCGGTGAAGACATTGAGCGCCACGTGGCATCTAGGGCACCCGGAGAGGCTGAAGATCGGGAGCCCCTGACAAGGGGGGACCTCAAGGGTGAGATGCATGCCCTAGGAGAAACTCTTGCTAAGGCCTTCCAAGACCAGTTCCAGTTGCTGAGGTTGGATTTAAATATGGCCCTCGGGGAGTTGAAACAGGAGGTTGCTCAGTTAGGTGAGAGAACTGACATACTGGAAAGGGGCCTACAGGAATTGGAAAGAGATGGCACGGCCAACGGAGAAGCGATCGATCGTCTGGACCTAGCGACCCGCAATTTGGAAACCCAACTGGAGGACTTGGAAAACAGGTCGAGACGGGTCAATATAAGAGTGAAACTCCTTCCTGAGTCTGTAACGGACAGGGACTTGAAGGGAGTAGTGCAGAGAATCTTTATGGACCTGTTGGGAGGAGAAGACCCCAAGGCTATAGAGCTTGACAGGGTGCATAGGGTGGGCCGGCCTCTCCGCGGCCCTGGTTCCAAGCCACGAGACGTTTTGGCTGCGTTCGCATGGTACGCCCAAAAAGAGGCAGTTCTACGGGCGGCAAGGCTTCGCGAACCATTGCAATACAAGGGCCAGGAGATCTCTCTGTTTCAAGATTTGGCTAACAGTACATTGGTGAAAAGGAGGGCAATGCGCCCGGTTCTTAGAGTTCTTTCGAGGAAGAGTGTCAAATATAAGTGGACCTTCCAGTTTGGGCTGGTGTTTGAATGGGAGTGCGCCCAAAGAAGGGCCACCAGTGTACAGGAGGCGGCGAACATTATCCACCCGGACCGTGGGGACTTGGAGGGGGAAACTGGAAGTGTCCAGTCTGCTCCAGGAGACGGAGCCAGACCGTGGGTATGGTCTACGGTGGGCTCCGACGCAAAGAAGAAGACGACGCAGAAGCGTCCACAGGAGGGGAGAGAGAAGTCCGCCCAGGGAGTAGATGAGGGTCGGTCTTCGGACCGGGGGGGTTCCTGCTGATGCGGTTTGAATCAAATCTTAAAAGGGGGGTGGTGGAAAAATGGGCTATCAACAGATTCGGGGAGTGGGCGGGGTTGCACTTCTTGGATCACGCAAGGACGAAAGAGTCCGGAGAATGGGGGAGGGAATGTGGGATGCCTTCCAAGTTGGGGTTTGCAGGGCAGGGAAGCGGGCAGGTGAGGGGTCCCCGGTGTGGGATAGGGGAGGGGGGATGGGACAGGGGGAAGCGGGGGGGGTGGGTGGTTACAGCACATGTCGAGGATGCGTCACCCTAAGAGCCCGGCAGTTAGAGAGCCGTCCTGTGGGGAGGTGTGGGGCTGGAGGGGAGGCCCAGGGTCGGGTAGTAGGAGGGGAACTCTGACGGGGCGGTCTATTGATACCCCGGAATGTAGGCTGCTGATGGCCCGATATGCCCAGTTGACACTTTCAAGTGGCAAACACATAATGTGAGGGGACTCAATTCCCCCCTCAAACGTACAAAGTTGGAGCATTTCGTTAGATCCCACAAGCCGGATGTGTTGGCCATGCAGGAGACCCATTTGAGGAAGCAAGATCAAGCCTGGTTGCGACTCAAGGGTTATCCCCTGATCTATTTTGCGTCGGGCCCCACGAAGAGGGGGGGTGTGGCCCTCGCCTTTGGAAGGGGTACGGATTTTCAGCTGCAGGAGGTTCTGCGGGATTCCAATGGGAGATACGTGGTGGTAAGGGGGACCATAATGGGCTCAAGCTACACTATTGGGTCAATATATGCGCCGAATGTGGGCCAAGACCAGTTCTTGCGGGACGTCCTAAACACCATCGAGAATTTTGCTAGGGGCCAAGTGGTTCTGATGGGGGACTTTAATCTTGCCTGGGACAGGGTGGGAGACCGCTCCAGAGGGGGTGAGGGGGGGGAGGTTCAGTGGCGTCTCCGCAGCTGAGGGAGAGATGGGCAGGGGCTGGCCTTCGCGATGTTTGGCGGTCTCTGTGGGGGATCGAGGAGGGTTTCACATTCCTCTCCGATGTCCACCAGACACAGTCACGGATTGACTACATCTGGGTATCTGCTAGTCTGGTGGGAGCGGTGGAGGCGGTGGAGGTGGGCCCCCTGGGTGTGGCCGATCACAGAATTGTGGAAATGGTCCTGAGGCTGGGGAGACGTAGACCAGGGGTGTGGGGTTGGAGATTCCCGGGAGAGCTCTTGAGGGACCCCGTGATTTGTAAGGAGCTGGAGGACAAGATCCAGGGATTTTTTGGGAATAACGCGTCCTCCGACACGAGTCTGGGCACCAGATGGGACGCCTTTAAGGCGACCCTTAGGGGGGACCTCATCGCCCTTAAGGCGGAGAGGAATAGGCGGATGAGAGGTTTGGAGGCCCAGCTCGAGGGAGAGGTGGAGGCCGCCAGAGTCCAACTCCGAAATACCCCCACGAGGAGGGCCTTCAGGGCATATAGGCTGGCAGAGGGCCAACTGGGGGTTTTTGAGAAATAAGAAGGCCGAAGAGGCTCTGCTCAAAATGAGGCAAACCTTTTACGCCAAGGCCAACAAAGCATGCTCCATGCTAGCTCGTCTTCTGCGGGGGCAAAAGGAGAGCAGGGTAATTACCGCACTCAAAGACCATGGTGGTAGGCGTTTGACCCGGGCTGGCGAAATAAGGGAGAGATTTGTGGAATTCTATGAGGCCCTGTATTCCTCAGAGAGCCCCTCCCCTCACTTGCAGGAAGATTTCCTGGAGAATTTACCAATTCCGCAGGTCTCTAGGGAAGTGGCAGAGGAACTGGGCCGCCCCATTCTGGAGGACGAGGTGAGAGCAATTATTGCTGCTCTGCCCCGTAATAAGGCGCCGGGCCCCGATGGCTATCCGGTCTCCTTCTATAAGACATTCTCCTACCTTTTGGTCCCACAGTTGACCCAGCTTTTTAATTTGTTTAGCACAGAGGGCGGAATTTCCCGGACGATGGAGGAGGCTAAGATCACCCTTATCCATAAGGCAGGGAAAGACCCGGAGGACTGTACTTCTTATCGCCCTATTGCCCTTATCAACACTGAAGCCAAAGTCTTTACTAAGATTCTGGCTGGGCGTCTGGAAAAACATCTTCCACCTCTGATCCACCAGGATCAATCGGGTTTTGTTGTGGGTCGACAAACAGCGGATAACATTAGGAGGGTGGCTGACCTGGTTGAGAAATCCCGTAAGACGAAAACCCCGGGATCCTCTTGGCGCTGGACGCCGAGAAGGCGTTTGACCGGGTTGAGTGGTCCTTCTTATTCCGTGTTATGGAGAAGATGGGGCTCGGGGAGGGCTTCATTGACTTGGTTGCCGCTAATTATTAAAATCCCACATCACGCATATTGATCAACGGAGAGGTGTCCAGACCCTTTAGGCTCCAGAGGGGGACGAAACAGGGATGTCCCCTCTCCCCATTGCTATTTGCCATATATCTAGAACCCCTCCTATTGGCTATCCGCCAGTCAACGGAGATCAAGGGGATCCCATTCGGTGGAGTGCAACACAAAGTAGCGGCCTTCGCCGATGATATGCTGCTCACACTTACTAATCCGAGAGAGTACCTCCCAGCTTGCATAGCTTTGTTAACCTCCTTTGGCGGGATATCAGGCCTGCGGGTTAACTTATAGAAATCGGAACTGATGAATCTCTCCCTGGGGCAAGGGGAGGCGAGGGCGGTCAGAGATCTGTCCCCCTTTCAAGTGGAGCCCCTCTGGGCTGTGGTATTTGGGAGTAAGGATCACCCCCTCATTAGCGGGTTGGTATGGAGCAAATTATGAACCGATTCTCCCAGCAATCCAGAAAGATTTACGGAGGTGGGGGGCCCTTCCAGTCTCCTGGCTGGGCAGGGGCGCGGTACTCAGGATGGTGATACTACCTCGGGTGCTCTACCTTTTCCAGGCCATTCCCTTGAGAGTGCCGGAGAACTTCTTCAGGAGATTGGATAGTATGGTCAGAGACTTTGTCTGGGGGGGAGGAGAGCTTGTGTGTCAGGCAGCTGCTCACTGCCTCTAGAGATAGAGGAGGCTTGGCCTTCCCCGACTTGGCTATCACGATGCGGCTCAGCTCAGAATACTTAGAGAATGGTTTTCAATCGAGTACCTGAAACATTGGGTGAGGATGGACAGGGCGGTGGCTGGGCACCACTTGGGGGAGGTCCTCTGGCTCCCGCGACGGTTACGACCCGCCCATATTTATCTGAGCAACATCACGAAAAGTGTAGCTGAGTGCTGGGATTGGTCGGTGTTAAGATGGGGGATCACAACTTTTCCCTCGCCATTTACCCCTATCTTCCGAAATGGAGACTTTACTCCTGGGTTGGAGAGGGGAGCTTTCTTGGCTTGGGAGGAGGGGGGGTGTAGGACCCTGAGGGACATGTTTACCGGGAAGAGGGTGAAAACATTTGTGGAATGTAAAAAAGAGTTTGGCTTGGGGGAAAGAGAGCGACATCGGTATTTTCAAATTAGGCACTGGGTTATGTCTCCGACTATAAGGCAAGCGGCGACTAGAGATCTAACCCACTTTGAAATATTCCTAACAACCCATGAGGGCACAAAGGGGCTGATCTCCGATCTATACAAACAACTCAAGAGAGGTAAACCGGGCACCAACTGGGCCTACATGGCAAATTGGGAGAAGATCTCAGGGGTACGTACGCATGGACCAAGCCGATTGGGAGAGATTATGGGCGCGGATCCCTAAGCTTACGAAGGCAATTCAGGTTCGGGAGGTGTGGTACAAATGCTTGGTAGGATGGCATTATACTCCTGCCCGTCTGCATGCAATGAACCCTGCCGCTTCGGGGGAATGCTGGAGAGGGTGCGGTGAGTATGGCATGGCCTCACATATCTGGTGGGATTGCCCCGTTATCCAGCCATTCTGGGACGATCTTAGGAAGGCGTCCGCTCAGGCTTTGGGAGGAGGAGCCCTCCGAAACCCGTGAGAGATATTGCTGGGGAGGAGTGTGTTAGGGGACGGGGTGGGGGCGGATGAGGCAGGACGCGGCTGCAGCTAAGCATCAGCGATATTCACCTTGGCGGCCTTATCCCTCATCGCACAAAAGTGGAAGGGGCCCGTGATCCCAACTGAACAGGAGTGGCTCAGAAAGCTCTGGGATATAGTCTCGCTGGAGTGGGCCTCTTATGCTGCGGAAAACAAACTGGGGTCTTTCTACGCGGACTGGGTGGAGACCCTGGAATTCCTAAGAGGAGACTTTAGAGCACAATGGTGTCCGCAGAGACTTAAACTATTGGACTTGTACAGTTTAACAAGGGTTAGGGGGAGAAGGGAATGGGATGAGGCTTTTTAGGTGCTGTATCACTGGGGGGGGGGATTAAGGAGGGGAGGGTTTAGTTCTATAATCGATGTGTTGATGTTACTCTTTGTGTTCATATATACTTGCTGATTTTCCTCTTTTTCCTGAAAACGAATAAAAAAGAAGTTTAAAAAAAAAAACTTGCACTCAAGGTTTCAGTTATAAATAGTTATTTATTTATTTAACATCAATTTTTAAATAAGCGTTGTTTAAAAAGGGTAAGATAGGTAACAATCAAAAATACTTTAAAATTAGTTCTCCTGAATCAGCACTAGTTAGTGGATACTCTTTAGATAGTATTTTACACACTTCCTACACCTGGAGGTGACTTCATTCACAAGGACAGTAATGGCATTTATGTATCACTAGTTATACTTTGCAGATTCTGCGGTTGCAGAAAGGAAAGGACAAAGGAAGGAAAAGGTTAAACAGATTCTCAGGGCATGTGAGTATACTTAAATATTCCAATGAAGTCTAGACAAGCCTTTCCCAGCAATAACAGTTTAGAACAAGTTACCACCTCCGAGGGACAAAAATATCAAAGTCAATGGACTAGAAGAGTCTGCAGGGAACCAGGACAGCCAAAGTCAATTGGAGCACAGTCTATGGCGCCTAGACACTTTTTAGATAGTAAAAGTCTTGCACAAAGTTAGAGAGTTTTGTAGAAATCACTTGTAGGGTCAAAGCTGTTAAGCCTGTGAAAAGCAGAGTTGGAATCAACTCTAAGGTAAGCCAATGCAAGTCTCAACTGAGAAAAGCACAGCTCAAAAAGACACTGAGGTACGTACCCCAAGTCTATACGGTACCTCTGGTTTGAAGAAGAGCGGTCCAGCTGGATTCTGTCCTATTGCAGCGGTGCAGACCCTGGGTCCCTGAGCCCTAGTCGTGGGGACAAGAGAGAGGATGTCTGGAGGGCTCCTGCGGCAGCAATTTGGAGGTCGTCGGCAGCTACGGGCTTGTTTGGATCAGCTGCACTTTTGCAGTTTCAGTGCTCGGTAAACAGCACCTCTGAGGATCTCGGATACCAGTTGGGCTTCCTTCACTCCTTGGGTCCTGCACTCTGGTGAGGGAACTCAAACTCGGGGCGTCCTGCTTCTGGAGGGTCCTTAGGAGAACCTGGAACTTCTGGCTGGATTGCAGATGCTGCACTCCACTATGGATTTTTCAAACCCTGGCACTCAGTTCTTGCAGCAGCGAAGAAGTACAGCCAATCAGGGAAGAGGGTCCAGAGGAGTTTGTCTTGGGGTTGGTTGGTGCCACTAACCCAAGGGAAGGAGTCGTCCCTTTGCAGAGCTTCTCTTGTCGATCAGAAAAGGGAGTTTCAGCACAGCAGCAGGGCTTCACCGGGCAATTGAAAGGTCCAGGAGGATGCAGCAAGCTTTGTTCATGGTTTCTCCGCTGGGTGTTTCTCCCAGTGGTCGACTCTGATTCCAGTCCCAAAACCCTTGCCTTTTCAGCAGGTTTTTCCCATTCATGCACAGCCTAGGCTGTCAATCACACAGCAGAAAAGACAGAAAAGACAGCCAGCCAGCCAATCAGGACTGGTTGCATTCAGGCATTCCTAGAGACAAACGACAGGGGAGTTTCGGGAACTTCCCTCACATCCTGCCTTTCCAGACACACTGGAGCCAGAGGGGAGAAAAACGAACAAAGGGCTCAACTCAGCCTCGACGCACAGAGTAAAACCCAAGAAAGACCACACAAACAGAAAATGGCAAAAAAAGAAGACCTGTGCCATTTTGACAAAAATGGTCACCTATGGGTGCTGTACTGCAGTTGAGGATTTAGCCTGCGGTAAAAAAGCACAATGGTAGGAAAATTAAACCACTGCCACAAGTCATTTAAAGTAGTGAGGGTGAGATAAGAAATGTTACATGTGAATGTAGGATAAGGGGCTACTAGGTAACCCCCCAGCACTCCACATAAGAAAAGGTAAGTAAAGTCAATTTCACTTTACTATTCTTGGGAACAGCAGTTCACACAAGAAAAGGTATTTAAACCTTATGAGAAATCTAAAGGATTTCTCATTAACACTGCACTGAAGGTGCTGTGTGTCACCATACAAAACGTAGATGCCTATGGAGTTTGGCAGACTCCAAAAACAGAGGAAACATGTAATCCAATCAGGTCAAACATACATGAGAGGGGGAGAAAAAGTTCTCACTCCAGGGCTAAAATTAAAAAGTCCTAAAGTCCAGCAAAAGAGCTGGGGGTCTCTAAAGTTGAAGGAAATTAGCACAGAAATGAGAATTCTACCTCACACTCGCCCTCCCCAGACTAAGGTACAGGAGGATTTACTCCACTCCTGGATGAATCTCCTATTCAAGTTGGTCATACTTTCTAGAGAGAGCATCAGCATTTTGGTGATTACACCCTAACCTGTGTTTTATGATGAAATAAAACCCTTGGAGCCTGATTGACCACCTCAACAATTTTGGATTCTCCCCCTTCATCTCAAGGGTTGGTGGTCTGTCTGAATAATGAAAGTAGAATTATACAAGTATGGCCTAAACTTCTTCAGAGACCACACACTGGCAACACATTCACCTTCTATAGTTGCCCACCTTCTCTCATAGTCCTTCAGTTTCCTACTGATGAAGCAGATAGGGTGTTCCCTGCCTTTCTCATCCAGTTGGCTCAAAACTGCACCTATCCATGTGTTAGAAGCATCTGTTTGTACAATGAAGGATTGGTTGTAGTCAGGAGGTCTCAAGACTGGAGCTTGACAAAGGGATTTCTTCAGTTCTTTAAAAGCCTTAGTGCACTCCTCATTCCACCTGACCTGCTTGGGGAATTTGGGTGAGGAGGGAACATTCAACAGAGAAGCTATGGTCCCATAGTTCTCTATGAAGTTCCTGTAATACCTAGCAAGACCTAGGTAGGCTCTTTCATGGACCTGAGTAGTAGGGGGGGCCCAGTCTTGTACAGCGTGTACTTTGTTAGGCAATGGCCGTATTTCTCCTCCTCCTACCTCATGTCCAAGGTAGACCATTTTACTGTGACCAGTTTGAAATTCACTAGCCTTTATGGTTAGATAGGCTTGTTCTAGAGCCTACAAAGCATATCCTAGGTGGTAAAGATGCTCTTCCCAAGTGGGGCTGAACCCTGCAATGTTATCCAAGTATGCCATGCAGAAGTCCTCTTACCCATTCAGTACTTGATTCACAACCCTCTGAAATGTAGCAGGTGCATTTTTGGTAGAGGCCTCCTAGGGTGGAAAATGCAGTTTTCCCCTGGGCATGGTCTGTCATAGCTATTTGCCAATAGCCCGAGGTCAGGTCAAATGCAGGAACTTGTCTGAACCAAGTTTGTCCACCAGCTCATCTGCCCTGGATAAAGGATGGGCATCATTTGTGGTGACTGCATTAAGAGCTCTATAGTCCACACAGAATCTCAACTCTTTGGTTCCTGCTTTTGGCACTAGTACAACTGGACTAGCCCATGGACTTGTAGATGGCTCAATAACCCCAAGATCAAGAATGTTCTTGACCTCTTCCTTTATGTGGCTTCTGACATGATCTGACATTCTCTAACCCCTTTTTTTGACAGGGAGACTTCACCAGTGAGACCTTCATGCTGGCCCTAAGGGGTCAAGCCTGGTGTCAGTGAAAACAGAGAGGCAAACTGATTCAACAGAGCCTTGCACTCCTATTGTTGCAGAGTCAAATTTGAAGAGAGTTTTACTACTTCAATTGTCTCATCTGAGGGTTGTACCCTGAAGAGATCAGGGAGAGGCTCACTTTACTCCTCCTCTTGATCAGGGACTAGAAGCAAGGTTCCTAGTACTGGTCTGGAAACATAAGCCTTCAGACGGTTAGTGTGATCTATCCTATTGGCCTCCTTGGGGTTGCCCAAGTCCACTAAATAGTTGACCTCTCCAGGTTTACCCACAATCCATTTGTCTTGTAAGGCCCTCTCCTTGTAGGTTCCATAACCAAGACAAGCTAGACTGGAGTAAACTCCACCATGTTGGCCTTCTGGTCATGCCAATGTTTGACCAGAGCCTGACCGGCTTTCAGGTTTTCTGAAGCTTCTGTCATCATCAGTACCATCCTCATTCTGAGGCCGAGCACATAGTCAGTAACTCTCACTGTCTGTAGTGAAGGGGCACTCTCCAACACTTCCTTGATCAGGGCCAAAGGCCTTTGACTGGATGGCCATAAAGAAGTTCAAAGGGGCTGAACCCAACCCCTGCTTGGGGGACCTATCTATAAGCAAAGAGAAGGCATGGCAGTAAAATGTCCCACTTTCTTCTAAGGCAGAGGTCTTCAAACTGTGGGGCGCGCCCTCCCAGGGGGGCGCGGCCGCATCGCAGCTGGGGGCGCCAGAGCCCAGCATGAAATGTGTCAAAAGAAATTAAAAACATGTTTTTTTTTTTTTTTTTTAGATTTGAGGAAATGGGAAGGGGCAGCTCACATTGTCAGACTGGACCATAAAATGGTCTTAGGCACCAATGAAAAAATGGCCAGCAGTTGCAAATAGATATTCAGTCCTTTAGTCACAGACTGTTTGAATAGTACCCAAGGGGTTGTTTTTTTGTTCAAATGTAAACACAGTATGATATTTAAAGAATAGTTATTCAGCAACAATGAAGTAACTCCTCAAACTGGCCCACATTGGCCAAAAAAGTGGCCCATTTTGACTGGCCTACAATAGCATTTTGCATTTTTGGTACGGTCATCGCCCTATTGCCCTATAGACCAGTCCAAGCCTGCCGGCTCATCCATAATGGGTGAGGGGGCGTGCACCTACTGGCCATCTCACCCATTATGGAGGAGCCGAGGAGCCAGCCCAGTCAAACACTGAGCACTCCCTCAGCTGCTTTTTCCAGCTGAGGCAGTGCTCCTGGGCTGGCTGAACTGTCAAAGGGAAACACTGTTTGCCTTTGACAGTTCATTTCCCCAGCCTCACATGATCACTGAGCCATGCAACGCTGGGGGTGTTTTGCTTTGCCAGCCTTGCATAGCTCATTGGAAATGCTGGCTGGGGCACTGCATGTATGTATGTGTGAGGGGGTGCTCCTGCGCCTCCTCGCACATACAGGCAGAGCAACCTGGAGCGGGGCATTTTAGCAACCACGCACAGGCCCCTGCAGAAGGTACGTTTGTGGCGATTTATTTTTTATTTAAGTGTGTATGGATGTGTGTATGCTTGTGTTATGGGACTGTGGTGGGAGCAGTATGGGCAGCAGCACTGGGATAGTGGTGGGAGTAGGGTGGGGAGAGCCCAGGGTCTGTACTGTGAGTAGGGTGTGGTGACGGCACGCAAAAGTTCATAGCGATTTCTACATACTGTCCATCTGGAACTTTTGGGGGGGCCCGGCCTGCCCAAACTTTGCTCGGGGGGGCCCAGGCCAAAAAAGATTGAAGACCACTGTTCTAAGGGGTTCCTCTAAAGCACCTATCATGCTATTCATAGTACGGTTAAACCTCTCCACCAACCCATTGGTTTGGGGATGGTAGGCTGTTGAGAACTACGTCACTCCATAGTTCTTCCAAATGGTCTTCATGTAGTGGGACAGAAATCTGGATCCCCTGTCAGAGATTACTTTCTTAGAAAAACCTACCCTGGTTAAGATACTAATGAAGTCCTTAGCCAATGCCTGAGCAGTAACGGTTCTCATAGATATAGCCTCAGGATACCTGGTAGCATGGTCTACCACAACCAATATAAATCGGTTTTCTGAGGAAGTTGGAGGGCCTAGGGGACCAACAGTGTCAATCCCCACCCTCTCAAAAGGGACTACCAGCACAGAGAAAGGGCATTAAGGGTGCCACATTCTTGGACCCACTCTTGCCAGAAGCCTGACAAGTGTGGCAGCTCCTGCAGAATTTATATACATCAGCCCACATCTTGGGACAGTAGAAGTACAGAGATAGCCTTTCTTTGTTCCTCTTGAAAATCAAGTGACCAGCCAAAGGAATCTCATGTGCTAACTGTAGGAATGTTTGTCTCACCTCCTGTGCCACTACCAGTCTCCTGTAGTCCCCTGTGGTAGATACAGTAGGTTCACTGTAGATGAGGCCATCCTCCCAGTAGAGCCTGTGCTTCCCTGGTTCTAGCCCTTCCAGCTGGGAAGCTGTCTGCTGGCACAGACCTTCTGTAGATGGACACTCTCTTTGAAGTCTGCCCTACAGGGTCCTCCTCCTGCAAGCAAGGTCTGCAGCTTGGGGTGGTCTCTAGGATCCAGATCTCCAACACAGGGAAGGTTTTCTTCCAGCTCTATGTCACCGGTACCTGTTTCCTCAGAATATGGTTGGTCCTCCCGCTCAGCCTCAGCTGGAGTAGGGGTCACTGGGGTGACCTGGGACAGTGCTCTTGGGGATGTCCTTGTCCTATGAACAGGTTTGGGTTTCAGACCTTTCTTTCTCCCAGAGAGCTTGGATTTCTCCTTGTCTCTTTGTTTTTTCTTGGAAATAGAAGGGATGGCCTTCCTGTGGACTGGAGGTTTTGGAAATCTCCTCAACCTCAAACTGAGAGTCTCTCAAGGTTGCCTCTTTGGCCAATGTTGTTTGCTCCTGTTTCCTTTTTCTGGGAGGCCTGGGGGTACTAGATACAACTCCAAGTGTTTTCAAATAATTTCTCAACGGGACTTTCCCTGGCACTGCATTCTTTACACTAACAGGAATTCTAAGTCATATTATTGCACTGGATGAAAGCTGGCAGAATAGGAACCATTTGGATAGGGCCTCCTGCACGTTTAGTGGGACCATTGGGTGCCTTAGCTACATCCTCAGGTTTGAAAATGTTAATCTACCACTGTAATGCTTGCCCCAGTGTCTCTAATGACAGGGGTTTCCTGACCATTTACAAGAACACTGTCTTTTGTGTTGTCTGGAATGGAGTTATACACATCCACATTCTGTTGTTCCCACAGACCCAGAGACACTAAAGATACACTGGCTTGAACTCCAATGGGGTCTTCAGCAAGTTGTTGAATGTGAGCACTTCCCATTTGTGCTTCTCCTTTGGAATGAAGGCTAAGGAGACAGTGTGGACCCCAGAAGGTTTATCCTTACATCTGGGATCCTCTTTCACATTGTCTACAGACCCACATACAAAACATTTCCCAAATGTTCTCTCGAATGGCGGTTTCTGTTGACCTCCCTCTGGGCTGGCACCAGAGGGTTCACTAGATCTAACAGGTTTCCCATGGAATTTACTCTTGCTATGTTTGTGGCCCTCTTTTGGATGGTTGGAATTAGAATTATATTTACCTTCTTTATTGTGCTGCTTCCCTTCTTCCTTCTTGTGAGTTGCCCCAGAGTCCTTGTGAGTGGCCCTGTTGGCTACCCACAAGTCAGCAGCATGTTCTAGTGTTTTGGGATCAATTTCGTTTGAGTCAGCCAAGTGCTGCCTCAGCTCAGGAGAGCAGGCATCAAAAATAGATTCTAGTCAAACCAAGATTTCTCATTCCTTCAAAGGTCTGTACTTTGTACACCTTAACCCAAACAACTGAGTTTTTCAAACATTCACATGCGGAGGTAGCCCTAAGGGTGCCAACAATAATTTTGAGGGTCCTAAACCTCTTAAGGTACTGGGAAGGAGTAATATGATATGATATATGATATGCCATTAATATCGAGGCAAGGGAGGGGAACAGAGGGAAGACAGACAGCGATCTTACTAGATCTTACTTACATCTTAATAAGATGTTATCACCAACTCTGTTGAAACATTGGTCACAATATATCGGGATAATGACTATATCACCTCAGCTAGTCTGTCAAATGTTACCCATGGTTTTAATTCAGTGAGATAACTATACAGTGGTTTTTTGCATTCGGTTTTTGCATTCATTTATGTGTGATGTTACCCAGCTTTATCCAGAGTGACAGTGAAAGCAAATGTATTCAATGAGAGAACTTTATTCAATGAGACAACCATGTAACCCTGCAATTGGTTTTTGCATCTCACAAGTAAACTCTGTCGAAAATGATTGTGAAACCATATGACCCATCTAAGTTGCACTCCCCACCAGATCTTTTGATACTTTAAATACATGATCTAGAACTACTCTAAGTAAGGCTAGATGCCTGTGACCTAGCAATCTGTGTGTTTTTATCACCAACTCTGTTGAAACAATGGTCACAATATATCGCAATAATGAATATAGCATTTTCCATAGCTAATCTGTCAAATGTCACCTATGGTTCTTTAATCCAGTGAGATAACTATACAGTGATTTTTGCATTCATTTGTATGTGATGTTAGCCAGCCTTTCTCCAGAGTGACAGTGAAAGCAAATGTATTCAATGGGAGAACTTTATTCAATAACACAACCCTGTAACCGCATACTTGGTTTTTTGCACCTCACAAGTAAGCTCTGTCGAAAATGATTGTGAAACCATGAGAACCAACTAGCTCTGCACTCCCAAAAAGAGGTTTCTGTTATGATCTAATTTGACACGTTTAATACATGCTCTTGAACTATTCTTAATAAGGCTAGACGACCTAGCAATCTGTGTGTTTTTTGACCTAAACATGGTTCACCGACTGCATGCAGCATTTCTTAAATAGCAACATTTATCTTTGCCACCTGACTTTTTCATATCGCAGACCGTGTCAATTACAGGTCTCTGTAAATTCATTTGCACTATCTCCTCGGTGGCACACGCTTTGAAGAGTATAGTCTAGTCCCGTAACAACGGCACAATAAAGTTTCATTCATTCAAATTGCCTCACTCCATACACTGGAGCCTTTGCTCGCTCGCGACGCGCATGCGCGTAGATTGAACACTGCCTGCGAGTCGACACAGCTTCAGCTCCAGCCTCTCATATCAGGTAAGCCGCGGTGCGTTTTTCAGTACGCACACGGCCAGTCTCTTTTTCACCCTGGTGGGTTGTGGACCAAATAAGTAGCTAGCCACTTAATTCCGACTGGTACTGAGACCGCAACCATCCCTCTAGTCTTCGCATGGTAACCGGCACTCCTCATCTGCGTGCGCCCCCACACTGGTTCATCTTGGTTCACAAAGGTGTTCTTTGGGCAATCGTTATTTCCACCATCAATTAACACAATAATTTATTTTACGGCAATAATCTATGTACCCATACATACAGCGTTATCACTGGCCCAGTACCCACGCCGGTTTTTGTAACTATACAACATTTTGTATACTCCATTTTGTATACTCCGCCTGACTGGAACTCACACCTTCTTTCAGGTTAACCAGCGGCCCCAACAATGCACTCTCAGCCACCCGCTTTGGTTATAAGCGCAGTGAATTAACCCACTACGCGGTCAATATCCAGTACCAATTTACCTGATTTTGTGAATCTTCTTTTCTAAGGTATGTTTCAAAACCCCTCCACTGCTACCATGATTGGTTCCCCCTAGATCAACCACTAGGTAACTTTGTATACTTATTATTTTTAGATCCTAGCCACTGCAGGATCATCAAGCAATACCACTAGTACTACGGACTGTGTCCCTTCATATTATCTATTTCAAGAGACAATACCATCCAGGTAGGTCCTGGACCTGCAGCATCCTTTTCTCTCCAACAATGAGTCTATTCCTTGGTCACCATCACCTGACATACACCATGTAATTCTTTTTCATAGGTACATCTCAATACCTCGTTTCATCAACCCTGTCCTGATAACAGTTCGGTCCCTTCAGACAACTGGCCTTCATATGGCAACATCTGTCGGTTAACACTGTTACGAACCAGAAACACCCATTGTTTTTTTGTGTCGACAACTGCGTACAACTACTTTTGAGTAGTAGATGAAAGTGCACAAAGTACTCTGCTACTAACCCTCACAAAAATGTACAGTTAATTGTGAAATTATACGTCTTTGTGTTTTTTAATATCACTTCTAGCAGGCCTCATGTTGAGTTACAGGCCACCACATTTTAGATGTTTGTCTAGCATTTAATTAAAGCTTTTTCTATGGATTGACAGTCCCTCTTTCTGTGACCTTTCCTTTTCTCTAGTATTTATCATACCTAGCTCATGCTGTATCCCGCATCTAGCTACCATGCGTCTCTGAATAGGGGGAGCTTTTGACTCTTTTTCCCTCCCTCCTGCTATCTAACCTACCCTCTTGAGTCAGGCCCCCCTTCAACAAAAATGAGGGTCCCCTTTTGCCGAACTTATTTCCTCCAGCGATCTTACTAGGCCAGGTGACATTGAGATTGTGCAAGGGAATGTTAAATATGTTTTCTGGAGGAATAACACCTAATCTTAGTTTTTTTAAATTATTCTGATAGATAATGGTATTTTATTGTGGTATAGTAACATTGTTTAGTTTAGTTTAATTCTTTGTAAAGCTCATCGAACCCTGAGGTATCTGGGCGCTTGAGCTTGAGGACAGTTGCTACAGGTATAATGTACAGTGTTGATTAATAAAAATTAGCTGCTGACACGTGTTACAAATCAGTCAACAGTAGGGCAAACATAAGGCCAAAGATACTCCAACTAAGCCTGCAGTGATGCATTGGTGGCTTTCCTATTTATAGTGGTAACACTCCCCTCAGAATATAGCCTAACACCTGTCCTTTTTCACAGGGTTTTTCAAAATACCAGCTACTGGACTTATTACTCTTAGTATGTGACAGTATCACTTCTTCTCAGCAACATATCTATGAGGCTGAGGTATGCTTTAGCAGCCAAAGTGCAAAACATATATTATCATCATGTGACTGTGAACACACACACCATACACTCCTAAACTCACTTACTAGCGAAACTACAATCCTACTTCAGATTTTACCGCTTGTGGTAAAATGAATTACCACCTCTGATAAAATAAGCCTAGTCCCTGTGAACTCTCAGTCTCTATACAAATGAGTGCAGTCATGGAAAGAAGAAAACCCAAGATGCTTGTTTTTAATTTCTAATTGTATATACTAATGGGATTTAAATCGGATACATTATGCGGTACAAGCCATGACTACATAAAACTGTGAATTGATATTTTACATGGAAATATTCACACACATTAAAAGGCTACACAGAGCATAATCTTACCAAATGACCTTGTACACGATGAAATTGGCAAGTCATACAGTTTGAGAGAGAGAAAAACAACACAACAGCAATGCGACTTCATTCATGAACATTTGAAACTGCATTGTTTTAAACATTAATACCCATTATACATGAAAGCAAATCTGCTAATCCTATCTGGCTACCTGGCATGCATTCATGAAGAAAATCCTCACTTAAGACTCATATTTACCTAGAAATTGGTGAGTTTCCTGGCACAGCTGACCGTGGAAAACCTTCTCACTTGGTTTGCCCACCGCTAAGGAATGTCATGACCCCAGCAAGCCTGCCAACACTATTTCAGCAAAGCGTCCCAGGATGCCTGCCTGCACTGCCTCAGCCCAGCTCGAAGGTTCCTCAAGAATGTCACTCCCTGGATGCCGATGGATATCTGCCCAGCACTGTCTCCCAGGACGTTTCTGAACATCTGACTCGCACACCCACCCACAGTTCAACTTATAGTCTTCCCCTGTCAGTCAAAAGATAAACCTTCCCCTCGCTCTGATCATTCCATTTCCCCAGGTGGTATTACTGTTGGACAGCAATAAGAAACATTTGTCTTTCTTTGGCTTCGTGACTTAAAAATTGTGTTTTTCAAAAGGGCACATTCCATCTTCGCAGCTCATGCTATGCTGCACATTCTACTATGCTGATAACTGTCTGCATGTTGAAAACTCGATTGGAGAAGAGCATTTTCCCCAAATCATGTTCAGGTTATTTTATCTGGACCCATTTGCACTAATTTGTTAATGACATGTTACAGGTTACTGGGAATGGGTTATTAGTTCATATTAGTATTTAGATATAGTTCAAGCCAGTCCAACGAAATGTTATCCCGAAATATATAATTTTTTTTAACATGTGCTCTTTGTGAGAATGTGTGCATTTCCATCTGGTGCACACACTAACACTACACGTGCATAAACCCCTGTAACTCACAGCCCCCAACTCCTACATATCCCAAACCTGGCTATTAATACCAGTTTCACTGATTCATAATCCTTTCTCTCACTGGTACTCAACTCTTTTTAATTTCCATTTCATGCTGCATCTCTCTTTCTCTTAATTTCACCTCTCGATGTTTGTTTTCAGCTTGGACATTTAATTTCATGAACTCCAACTCTAATCTTAGTCCCTCAAAATAAATATATTCTGGGTTTAGATTTGGACCTTGTGGGGTCCCAATGGGAAGTGCCTGATGTACAGGGGCATGCTGTGTCTGAGGGGATCTCCCTTGTGGAGACTCCTCTACCTCCCTTGGCTCCTCTTGCAGATTGGAGTTTGACTCTAAACTAGCATCCTCATCATTACCTTCCACATTACTTGGGTGAGTAGGGGTTACAGGCCTACTACCCACACTTTAGTGATTTAACAACCTTACAATCAATTCACATTTTCTTCCATTCAGATTCAGACCCCTGATTTACACGTCTTTCAGCTGTTCTACTGGCAGGAAAATCAGGGCTGCCTCATTAAAGTTATCCATATTTGGCATGTTGCAATTGCTTAACCTTTTGGTGGAGCTTAGCCTTGTGGCTGGTTTAGTTGGGCACAGCACGGCAAATAGTCAATGTAACCACTCTACGCCAATCCCACCGCCTGCCACCTGTTTTAGGTAAGAATTGATGTAGTAACACTGTGTGAGACTACACAACACATATCTACTTAGTATTAGGTAACCCACAACACTTATCTACTTGGTATTAGGTAACCCACCTTTTGGTA
Organism: Ambystoma mexicanum; assembly: GCF_040938575.1. Taxonomy (NCBI): domain Eukaryota; kingdom Metazoa; phylum Chordata; class Amphibia; order Caudata; family Ambystomatidae; genus Ambystoma; species Ambystoma mexicanum. The sequence goes on along the minus strand of NC_090932.1, from coordinate 369,182,231 downwards.
TAGGTCTGTACTACACAAGTTGGTAAGGTCACTGAGCAGACAGGCCTATCTCAAGAGGGGTAAATGTGAGCTGTAGAGCTGTAGCAATGAAATTCGCAAATACAAGAGCCAAGTAACACTTACACTCAAGGTTTTGGTTATAAATAGTTATTTATTTATTTAACATCAATTTTTTAATAAGCGTTCTTTAAAAGGCAAGATATGTGACAATCAAATATACTTTAAAAATACTTTTCCAGAATCAGCACAAGTTAGTGGATAATCTTTAGATATGCTTTTTACACACTTCCTACACCCGGAGGTGACTTCATTCACAAGGACAGTAACAGTAATAGCATTTATCACTAGTTATACTTTGCAGATTCTGAGGTTGCAGAAAGGAATGGTTAAAGGAAGCAAAAGGTTCTCAGGGCATGTGAGTATACTTAAATCTTCCAATGAAGTCTAGACAAGTCTTTCCTAGCAATAACAGTTTAGAACAAGTTACTACCTCTGAGGGACAGAAATATCAAAGTCAATGGACCAGAAGAGTAGGCAGAGAGCCAGGGCAGCCAAAGCCAATTGGAACACAGTCTGTGGAGCTGAGGCACTTCTTAGATAATACAAGTATCGCACAAAGTTAGAGGGTTTTGTAGAAATCACTTGTAGAGTTGCAAGCTGTTCCCCTGTGAAAAGCAGAGTTCGAATCAACTCTAAGGTAAGCCAATGCAGGTCTCAACTGAGAAAAGCACAGCTCAAAAAGACATCGGGGTACGTACCCCAAGTCTAAACAATACCCCTGGTTTAAAGAATAGTGGGGCCAGCTCAGCTAGATTCAGTCCTGTTGCAGTGGTGCAGACCCTGGGTTTCTGAGCCTCAGTCGTGGGGACAAGAGGGAGGATGCCTGGAGGGCTCATGCAGCAGCAATTTGGAGGTCGTCTGCAGCTACAGGCTCTTTTCGGGTCAGCAGCACTTTGCGGTTTCAGCGCTCGTTAAACAGCACCACTGCAGATCTCGGATACCGGTTGGGCTTCCTTCACTCCTTGGATCCTGCACTCTGGTGAGGGTACTCAAACTCTTGTTGTCCTGCTTCTGGAGGGTCCTAAGGAGAATCCTGGAGCTTCTGGCTGGATTGCAGACATTGCACTCGACTACGGATTTCTCAAACCCTGGCACTCGGTTCTTGCAGCAGCAAAGAAGTACAGCCAATCAGGGAAGATGGTCCAGTGGAGTTAATCTCGGGGTTAGTTGGTCCCACGAAACCAAGGGAAGATGTCGTCCCTTCCGGAGCTTTTCTTGTCTATCAGAAAAAGGAGTTTCAGCACAGCAGCAGGGCTTCACAAGGCAATTCAAGGATGCAGCAGGTTTTGTTCATGGTTTCTTCGTCAAGTGTTTCTCCCAGTGGTGGACTCTGACTCTAGTCCCAAAGCCCTTGACTTTTAAGCAGGTTTCTCCCATTCGTGCACAGACTAGGCTCTCAATCACACAGCAGGTGATTGACAGCTGAAAGGACAGCCTGCCAGCCAATCAGGACTGGTTGCATTCATGTATTCCTAGAGACAAAGGACATGGGAGTTTCGGGAACTTCCTCACTTCCTGCATTTCCAGACACACTGGAGCCAGAAGCGGGCTTCAGTGCTGAAGCCTGCCAAAGGCAAAACGAACAAAGGGCTCAACTTGGCCTCGACACAAAGAGTAAAACCCAAGAAAGACCTCAGAAACAGAAAATTGCGAAAAAAGAAGACCGGGGCCATTTTGACAAAAATGGTCACCCGCAGTGCTATACTGCAGCTGAGGATTCAGCCTGTGATAGAAAAGAACAATGGTAGGAACATTAAACCACTGCCACCAGCCATCTAAAGTAGTGAGGATAACATATAAAATGTTACATGACAATGTAGGATAAGGGGCTACTAGGTAACCCCTGAGCACTCCACAGAAGATGGTGTGTGCTGGACCCACAAAGAGAAATGGTAAATAAAGTCAATTTCACTTTGCTATTCTTGGGAACTGTAGTTCACATAAGAAAAGGTATTTAAACCTTATGAGAAATCTTTGGATTTCTTAGTGACACTGCATTGAAAGTGCTGTGTGTCACCATACAAAAAATCGATGCCTATGGAGTTTGTCAGACTGCAAAAACATAGGAAACATATAATCCAAATCAGGTCAAAAATACATGAGAGAGGGAGAAAAAGGTCCCGCTCACTCCAGGGTTAAAATTAAAAAGTCCTAAAGTCCAGCAAAAGAGCTGGGGGTCTCTAAGGTTGAAGGGAATTAGCATAGAAATAAGAATTCTCCCTAACAGCAGACAATCAATATGACAGTTGAGTGGTTCAACGCTATCAAAGAAGAGCTACAGGCAGTTAAGTTAATGACCCTTCAGAATAGATATGTCATTGATCTATTCACAGCAATGGAAGGGTCCGTGTTCTCAAAGATAGGACCGTCTTGCTGCACCTACGTGTCCACACATGACGGAGACCGTGGAACCCTCATTGAGGCCATAATACTATTATCAGACCTGCACACCAAGATGGAGGCAATTAGTAGCTGTACAGATGAAGATGAAGACTGGCTGACATGCATCTCCTGGATACCAGTGTGGATGGCCAATTGGCTGAAGGTACTCATAGCGGCCCTAGTATTAGTACTGCTGGCCTTCTGTATTATTAGAGTAGCTGTAACGTAGTGCTGGAAGACTACTCAGAAGACAATAGGGATGAAACTATTACTGGATGTAGAGATGAAAACTGATGACGAGACACAAACTTTCTAAGTACTACTGTCACATCTGAAGCAATGTCTCCTGTTCCCTCCAGGATCAAGGTTCTAATTTCCTCCAGAACCATGCAACTGGAACGTTGGGTGTGGTCCAAACCCAATGAAGATTGCTGCTACATGACCTGGGGTTTTGATGAACAAGTGAAGTATGAAGCTGTGATGCTGGAAATGCCTTTTGGAGGGACAGGTCCTCCTAGTCCTTGTCCTCCCACTGTTTTCTGTATGCTTTCTGCCTCTGAGGGCCAGTCTGGACCTCTGAAAGTGTGGCTCTTCATTTTTCCTTTTTTATGAACAACACCCTTATGGCACCCATGGGACGGGGTATTCCCTTGTAACCCATATGTGTGTTTTTGGGCACCTGTGTATTGCCCGCAGAGCAGGGTATGGGTTGGTGGCAGCTATATGCTGACTTGGTTGTGGCTCTGAGTGTTCTCCATTTTGGGGCACCCAGGCCCTGCCATAGGAATCAATGGATTCCTGGACAAAGGCAAGATGACCACTGCAGCCTCTTGGTTTCCTTTGCTTTTACACCCTGTTTACCCAAAGTTCCCGGAAGTCCTGACTCTGTTCCCTTCCCCCTGAGCGGCTGTTGAGTGGAAGTAACCTATATGTGTGCCTGCCATCTGGAAAAGGGGTCTTTGTGAATACAGAAGAGGAATGCTTGGACATCTTGAATCGAAGAAGTCCAGTGGTGTCGCCCAGGTTCCGGAGGAGCATTTGTGACCGCTAGAAGCCAGATTGCATCGTATCGCCCAGAAGAAGGGTTACACTGGCATAGTGCTGCTTGATTCCCAGAGCTGGGAAAGTTCCACACTGCTGAAGAATACTTCAAGGGACATCCTTGCCACTTCACTGACAGCCATCCAGAGGTCTGTGCTGCGGCTGCAGCATCGAAGAACCGAAATTCGGAAAAACTTAAAATCCTGAAATCCCACACCAAAAGTGACCTGTGCACCCGTCGCTGCCAGAACTCATCGAAGGTCCCCAGCAAGTTTCATCTTCCCTGGACTCCTTCAGTTAGAGAAATCGTCAGCCAACTGAGAGCACAGGGAAGAGCAAAACTGCTGCTTTTCAGAGAGACTTTGGTCCCATGTTTCTTCTTGTACTCAGCATCCCTGTGGCTTCTTCTTCTAAGGGGGGGGTCCATCCTTAAGGGGAATCGTCGAGTCAAACCGAGAAACCCTGCCACATTGCCTGCCCAGGCACCAAAGGGACTGTAATGAGGAAGAGCATCTTGCAGCCTCAGGAGTCGTCCAGGGGTCCCAGATTTGTCTTGGAACCTGTTCTCCCGTGGCATCTCAGGTACTTTTGGGTGGTAGAATCCTTTAACAAGAAAGTAGAGCATTATTGGAAATCTTTGGACTGGCCTGTAAAAGACAAGATAAGGTACTCCCTAACTTTTCCATTACAGGTTTGCCGAGGTGGGGGGGATCTTCACACAGATTGTTTATCTATTCTAAAGAAAGCATTCTGCCACTGTTCATAACTAACCTGCTGTTCTTCCCTAATCTATGCTGTTACACCTCACTTAAGAATTCACATGCCTATTTGAAACTGCAGTTGGTGCATTTTACTGAATTTAAGTATTAAATTAAGTATTAAATTAAGTATTAATTTCATTATTCCGTGCCATGCACAAAGCATTGCATGGAAACAGCTCTGCTCGATCTGAACAATCGACCAGATGACATCAAAGACTCGGATAAACCTGCCATGCTCCTCATGCTGGATCTCTGGATCTCTGAGCCGCATTTGACCTTGTCGCCCTTCAGCTTCTTTACGATCACCTCACCACCACAGCAAACTTCTATTCTGCAGCCACTGACTGGATCAGATCCTTCCTGGCAGACAGATGCTCTTGAGTCTTCATAGACGATAATCCCTCCTCACCTACTCCTGTTACTGCAGCGCCCCCAAAGGTTCTTGCCTTTCCCCAACTCTTTATAACATTTGTACAAAACCCCTTTTTGATCACCTGGATGTCTTCGGCATCTCCTGCATGAACTATGCCGATGACACCCACATTCTCCTCCCCCTCTCAGGCTCTTACCACCAAGACAACGCAACCATCAACGCAGTCTACAACATTGTCCAAAACTGGATGGCAACACACATGCTATACCTAAACAATGATAAAACAGAGATTCTCATTGGTGGCTCCCCCACCACTCTCCTCATCTTGGATTCAGCTTACAAATCCTTCAACATAAACGGCAACCTGAACCCCATCTCACCTGCTGCCAAAACTCTGTGTTTCTATCTGTACACGTCACTCGACTTCTTGCGTCAAGTTAACGCCATATCCCCTGCTGCCGCCCACACAGCCAAACTACTCAACACCAGTAAGCTTTTCCTCTACGTACCCAATCACCTCACAATTGCCAGAGCCATCACCAGGGCCAAATTGGACTATGGTAATGTCCTCTTTGCTGGCACCTTTGATTGCAACCTTAAAATGCTACAAACCATCCAAAACAATGCCCTCTGAGCTGCCCTAAGGCCTTACCAAACACTCTCTCATTTCAGAAGCCAGAAAAGACGGCCAATGGCTACCAATTCAAGAGCGAGTCAACTTCAAAATCCTCTCCATCGTTCCCAAGTGCCTCTCTGAAACTGCACCGGCCTACATTGATCACAGTGTGTAAAAATACACTCCCTCTTGCCCCCTAAGATCCTCACACAACCACTTGTTCAAAGTGCCCAGCTTCAATCGTCAAACTGCAGGCGGGGTATCAGGTAATAGTATCCCCATATATATGGTCGCCGTAAATAAAATTGTTGGGAAAAAGTTGTGGCGATATTATTTGGGTGGCCATATATAGGGGACAGGGGCAGCGGGGGTTGCGGCGGTGTCCCCCGCTCCCCATGAAGAAAAAAAAGGTTTGGGGGTTGCGGGGGTGTCCCCCGCATGTTCCATGTAATAATGTCTCCACAAAAAACTGCCATTTTTCGGCGATTTTTTTGCATGGCAATATTTTTGCGGGGACATTATTACATGGAACTGCAGGCTGCTCAAGCTTCCCTGTCATAGCTGTCAAGCTTTGGAACAATCTCCACATGTTCTTGAGAATGGAACCCTCCTATTGGACCTTCAAGAGATAGTTGAAAACTTGGCTTTTGCCTAAGCTCCTCGGAGCCAAGACACTGTATCACTGCTGAACTTCATGAACCTATGCCTCCTGCCTTCCCAGTTTACCTTTACCTGTACACCCCTTGCCCCTTTCCCTATCGTAACTAATGCCTAAGATACCTGAGGGTTCAGTGAGCTGCTATAAATTAATAAATAAATAAATATTGTGTGGTACCACGTAAAGTGTATATATATGCGCCAATATTGGTATAGTGTTACCTGAGTACAAAATGTTATTATCTATAGGTACATATTTTACTGAACCTTATTTTACATATAGAAGCTGTGTTATCACCTAGCATAGTGTGTGGACAATCCTTTGTGGGGACTTGGGGAAACACTGTTCTTAAGAACCAGCTTGCATCACCTTCTGAGAGCGTAAGCCTTGGTTGCTTGTCGATTGCTGCTACATGGAGAACCTTGGCTGAGGTGCTCTATGCCTCTGTCCCAACCACATAGAGAGCAGAAGTACAGATACCCCCTCCAGTCTTTACACTGGTGGTACAGCCGTGGGATCACTGGCTTTAAGACTCAGTGTTTGACCTAGCTACTACAAAATATCCACACGTTTGTTAATTTAAGTTTTTAGTAGGGTATACTGATAACTACACTACAAACAATTGAAACTACTGCAAATGGTATATTGACTAGGATGAGTTTGCAAGCTCTCCAGAGTGCTTGTGAATTGAGAGAAATAGATTTTGAGGATATGTCTTGGGCAGAGCTAATAGCTGCCCTTGTGGATTTCTAGGCAGATTGTGATACTCATGATGAAAATGAGGGAGGCTCTGATGGGGTCCTTACCCATGGGGAAGTCACAGATTTTACCAATGGGATGGCCACCTCTCCTGCCACTTTTATTCCCAAACCCAGCATTGATTCACAGGGGAGTGCCCTGGAACTCCAGTTATTGAGGATTGCATTAGCCTTTGAATGCAAACAATTCGAGACTGAAGCCAAGTTGAAGAAAGAGGAGTTGGCACAGCAAGTGATACTTAAAGAAAGAGGCTGTGAATGCAAGGACAGAGGCAGTGAATGTCAGAGAATCCAATTGGAGAAAGCAAAGGTGGAGACTTCAGCTAGACAAGTTGAGAGTGTCAGGTCGTCTACCACTAAGTTCTTAAAAGATGTATTTGGTGTGTATGTGGAGAGTTTAGATATTCTTCAGTGGGTGGAAGCATTTGAATTGACTTGTGAGATCAATAATGTTGACCACCCATATTGGGCTAAGTGTTTGTTAAGTAGAGTGCCTCAGACTGGTCATGACTGCATTCTGAAGTTGAGTGTGGGTGAAAGGGGCCAGTATGAATGTATGAAAGGTGATTTGATTCAATTACTGCGGTATTATGGGTGGCTATTTTTTTTTTTAATTTATTGTTGCATATATAGTTTACAAAAAACCTTACACAACATATTTCATAAAATACATAGAAACATATAATTTCAATATATACAGAATTTTTACAAAAAAGAAAATTTTAAATGAAGAAATCAAATTATCAATCGAATACAAACTCATCAATAAAATCCATTCAGATCAAAATACCAGTTTCTAGATTTTTCTTATCCAGCTCAGAGCTAAAAAAAATAAGAAAGGAATTCAAAGCTAGGAAATACTAGTGCCCCACATACATCGACACCAAAACAAGTTACAGGACACTTCTGAGGAGTCAGGGATCTTTTCCCTGAAGAACTTGGCACGTTCCTTATCGAAAAACGAACAGACAACAACCAAGTTCTTCAGGGTCTCTCATGAGTTAACGGCTCCACAAAACCCACAGTTGCTCTCAAATGCTTTCAAAACTGCTATGGTATGCGTCTTACTCCAATGTCTGATCTTCTCATAGACAGGAAGCTGATTTAACCTAAAACGCATATAATTCATACGTAAGCTTGAACAAGAAAATTGCTGAAGATACATCGGTAAGCATTCCCTTGCATGCACAAACTGAGAATATTCCTCATAGCTGACGTAATTATGGGTTAATCATTAATCCACCCGAGGGCCTGCCTTTTGCTTTTTGTAGCGCTGGTTGATGAACAATAATGAAGCCCTCTGTTTGCAGGGAATTTACCAGTCATGTTTCTTCGAATAATATTCTATTGTTGAGACGAAATATTTTTCCCTCATAGATTTTGTTTTGAAGGAACAGGAACCCTGCGTGTTCCGACTAAAGAGATTGTGCTCCTACCGCCAACTTCTGAAAAACCTGAGTGAAAATCTCAGGAAGCAAAGATAAAAACACTCTTCTGGTGATACCCCTGCCAATCAGCCTTTCCCGAGCAGTGCTCAATCTCCTCCAATCTCACAGCACTAGCTGATTTACCCAGAATTTCACCCCCCCCCCACCCCTGTGACATCACCCCGCCTTTTGGATCGCCTGGCAGAGCTGTAAAAACCTCCAAACCCTGTTTCTGGAGGTCTTTTGCTGCTGCTAGAAATGTCTTTGACCCCATTTTAGATTTTAGGCCCACTTCTGCAATGTAAACATTTTGCTCCACTGGAAAACGAACAAACTCCATATCATCAGTGGAATAAAAGTTATAAGTTTGGAATTGTTTTGAAGGACAATATAACACCCCAGTTCAGGGATTTGTACTTTGTGGCCTTCATCAAGATCTTTATCAAAGAGAGTTTCCTCTTCTTCCCTATTAGAGGGCTGGGACTTAGATGTTAAGATTGCCAAGTTTGTCCTCACACCAGCCCAGTACCTTAAGAAGTTTAAGTTGGCTGACAAGTGGGTTTCCCACCGGGTGTCCCCTAAGGACTCCAGTGGGAAAGAAAAGGACAAAGAAAAAAGAACCTCTCTGAAAGGCTGAGGAGTCCAAGAAGCAGCCACATTAAAAAATAAAACGAAACATTTTCCCTCTAAGGTCCAGAAATCTAGTGGGGATATGCCCCATGGCTGTGGGGGTAAGAGTAGTGGTTCTCCTGCTGCAAAGCCAGCTTCCAGTGGATCCAGTTCAGTTCCTCGCATTCCTGGCACCTGTTGGGAGTGTGGGGCCTTGGACCACAAGAAGGGTGACCCCAAGTGTAAAGGTAAGGCACTTGGTCTCCAGGCTGTCAGACTGAGCTACCCTTACTCTATGACTGAGCCATTGTCCTCCCCTCCTCTCCAGGAATCACTGTTGTTTCCCCTGTAGAGATTTTCTCAGTGTCCCTTGGGGCCTGGGACCAGTACTCAGAAGTACTGGCTACTATCCCACAGACTACCCACAGGTTTTTGAGAAGTGTCCTGAGAGACACTGGGGATAGCGTGACAGTGGTAAACGGGACCTTGCTCAGGCCAGAGGACTATGTAGGTGCTCCTCTGAGAACCACCAGGTTAGCTGTTGGCCCCCCAAAACGTTCTCATTTAGCCCTAGTCCCCATTCAGATTGATGACAAGACAGCAAAGCTTCATGTCCTGATTCAGGACAGTGTGCCTGCCAACATTTTGTTGGGGAATGACTTAGTAGCAATGGGATTTATCTCTGATTTATCTCTGATGGGTTACCCCTGACTGTTGCTGCAGTCACTAGGTCACAGGTCAAACAGGGTCTGACTGTCAGTCGGTTAACCAAGCCAAGGAGGAAACCCACAGCAAAGAGTAAGAGTAAGAAGACCACCTATGTGAAGGGGACTCCTTCTCTTCCAGATGTTTCAGCAGCACCCACTGTGGTCCCAGCACCTAGGGGCGAGGCCCAATGGTGACCCTAGACACAACCCCTGAGGAAGAAGAGCCAGAGGACTCTCCTCGGGCAGAGGTACTCACCCCAGAGGTTCACCCAGACTTCCAGTGCTTGTTGGTTGAAGGTGACCCCTCCAGGGTGGAATTTTGTAAGGGTCAGAGAGAGTGTCACTCTCTTGAGGGTCTTAGCAGACAGGTCCGGACCCAGGCACACGGTGAAGTGCCTAGGTCTTTTAAGATGTATTGGGAGGGTGAGCTTCTTTACAGTGAACCCACTCAGCCTGAACCTGGTTCAGTCAAGAGGTTGGTTGTACCCAAGGTATACAGGCCCTTCCTGTTGCAGATGGCATATGAGGTGCCCTTAGCTGATCATCCTGGCATGAGGAGGACCACACAGAGGCTCTCAGACCACTTTTATTGGCCCAGGATGGGAGTAGAAGTGGAAGCCCACTGCGAGACCTGGTCCACCTGTCAGTTCTCTGGAAAGACTGGAGGCAATTTTATTGCCCCACTGCAGCCTTTGCCAGTGGTTGGCACATTGTTTCATAGGGTGGTCATCAACATTGTGGGTCCCCTAGACCCTCCAACATCAGGTGGACACAGGTTCATCCTGGTACTGGTAGATCATGCAAACAGGGTTCCATGTGTTAATTCCGCCGCAGAAATTCACACATGGATCCCCAGCTTCCACATAATATCCCCCCAAAAATATTGCCTATGGCGAACCAAACGGCCATATCTACAGAAATATTTTTGTTGGGGATATTATGTAGTGATACCGCCACCAGGTAGTCTTGAGTCTATACCACTTCGGACCATAACTACCAAGGTGGTTGCCAGGACTCTCCTGGACATTTACACCAGAGTTGGTTTTCCCGAAGATGTTATTTCTGACAGAGGAGCCAACCTCATGTCCGGTTACATGGAAGCTTTGTGGAAGGAATGTGGTGTAACCTAAAAGTTCTCCCACCTCCTGCCATCCTCAAACCAATGGTCTGGTTGAGAGATTTAACAAAACTCTCAAAGGCATGTTGTGTGCTTTGGAAGACCCCCTGAAGAGGAAATGTTATCTTCTCCTGCCATGCCTGCTGTTTGCATACAGGGAGGTGCCTCAAGAGGGTGTTGGTTTCAGCCCCTTTGAGCTCCTCTTTGGACATCCAGTGGCCGGGGCCCCTTGCCGTCGTCAGAGAAGGTTTGGAAGTCACACCTCCAGATCCTTCCAAGCAAGTAGTGGACTGTGTGTTAGGCCTCAGAAGGAGGATGGCACAGATGATGGGTCAGGCATCAGCCAATCTTAAGACAAACCAAGAATTGAACATGCACTGGCATGACCTTAAGGCCTCACAAGTAGACTGGACTCCTGGTCAGGAGATCCTTGTGAAGGACCCTACCAAGCCTCCAGCTTTGGCAGATAAGTGGACTGGATCTTTCAGAATAATCTCCAAGATGGGTGAAGCCAACTATATGGTTGACATGGGTATTCCTGCGGTAGGCCCTCATGTCTTCCATTTCAACAGGCAAAAGCCATTCCACAGGAGAGAGGACGTCTCATGCCTCTTGTATGCACCTCTATTCTCACTGACACCAGGCCTCATCCCATGGTTTAGGCATGATACTGACACTGGTGACAGTGTACCTTTGAAATGCAGATGTTAAAGGATGTCAGACACTGTTAAGTACCACATTCAGGCAGAGGTCACCAAGATGTTGGACTTGGGTGTAATTGAAACCTCAACCACTTTCTGGTCCAGCCCAGTGGTCCTTGTCCCTAAGGCAAGTTCCCAGACAGGTACCAAGGATTGTAGGCTCTGTGTGGACTACAGAGGAGTCAGTGCAGTCACCAAGACTGATGCACACCCCTTGCCGATAGGCTGATGAGCTTGTGGACAAGATAGGTGCTGCCAAGTTGGTGAGCACCTTTGACCTCACATCAGGCATTTAGCAAATAGCTCTGGCTGACCAGGCCAGGGGAAAACTGCTTTTTCAACACTAGAATAGCTTTACCAGTTTAGTATTATACCCTTTGGTTTGAAGAATGCCCCTGCCACCTTCAAAGGTTGGTCAATCATGGTCTCAGTGGACTGGAGGCCTTCTGTGTGGCCTACCTAGACGACATTTCTGTTTACAGTTCTACCTGGGAAGAGCATTTGACACACTTGGATATGGTGTTGCAGGCCATGAAGAGGACCAACCTCACTATCAAGGCAACCAAGTGCCAAATATCATAGAGGAAGGCTCCCTACCTTGTTTATGAGGTAGGAGGGTGTCAAATTCAACCTCTCCCTAGTAAAGCACAAGCTGTACAGGACTGGGAGACTCCCTCTATTCAAAAAACCCAGGTGACAGCTTTTCGGACCTCACTGGGTAACTTCATGGCAGACTATGGCACCATAGCTGCCCCTCTGACACCTCCGACACCACCCAAACAGCCTAAGAAGGTTCATTAGAGTGAGTGAAGACTGTCAAAGGGCCTATGATGCCTTGAAGGAAAGTCTGCGCAGGGCACCTATCATGTGTGCCCCTGACTTCAGCAGATGCTTTATAGTGCAAACTGATGCTAGTGGCACGGGAATTGGAGCTGTCTTGTTAGACGACAAAGGGAGAGAACACCCCATCATGTTCATCAGTAGGCAACTCAAGGGTAGGGAATGTAAGTGGGCAACTGTTGAAAAGGAGTGTCTTAGCATAATTTAGGCACTTAGACATTTTAGTCCTTATCTTACAGGGTCTGCCTTTAAGATCCAAAAAGACCATAACCCCTTAAAGTGGCTTATGCAGATGAAGGATGAAAATCCCAAACTGCTCAGGTGGTCCATTAGCCCTCAAGGGCTATACTTCACCATTGTGCATAGGCCAGGGAACAGTCATGATAATGCAGATGGCTTTTACAGAAGGTATGTTGACCGTCTGGATGAGGGTGACAATCTGGTGGGTTATCAGTTACCCTAACCTCAGTCTGGGCGGCAAATGTGATGGTGCAAATGCCTTTTGGAGGGACAGGGCCTCCTAGTCCCTGCACTACCACTTCTCTGTGTTGGTTTTATGTGTATTTTCTACCTCAGATCCGGTCCGGTCTGGACCTCTGGCAGTGCAGCTCTTCATTTTTCCCTTTGGTGAACAACACCCATGGGATACCCTTAAGGCACCCATTGGTGGGGGTATTTGGTTTTCTATATGTGTGTTTTTGGGCACCTTTGTGTTGCCCACAGACTAGGGTATGGGCTGGTGGCAGCTACATGGTTGACTTGGCTGTGGCTCTGACTGACCTCCATTTTGGGACACCCAGGCCCTGCCATAGGAATCAATGGATTCCTAGACAAAGGCAAGAGGGCCACTGTAGCCTCTTGGTTTCTTTTTCCTTTACTCATTGTTTTCCCAAAGTCCTGGGAAGCCGTGACTCTGTTCCCTTCTACCTGAATGGCTGTCAGACTGACTGGAACATTACCATGGACTGTGTATTGTGGGTACTCACATTCTGTGTTATGGGTGTCTAGTTTCTGTGTGTGTGACACATGCCTTAGGCAGCCCTGACTGAAACTGGAATGAATGCAGTATAGTGCTCTGAAAGGCAGGGTGCTTACTCCAAACCACATTCTGTGTTATGGGTGTCTGGTTTTGGGTGAATGGCCTAAATACCTGTGAGCCTGATTGGTTGAAAATCTGCATGGATACCCTTCTCTGTGATTGGTTGATTGAGCCTGGCACAGCCTGAGTGAATGGAGAACATAAATAGGGTCCCTGCCCTCACCAATTTGTTCCGAATAGACGTCTCTCTGTGCTATTAGGGACCAGCGTACAACCTATTACTCTTCATCAAAGTGCCCTGGAAGCAAGTCCTGTGTGTCTGTGCCTGCCGTCCGGAAAAGGGGTCTGCCTGAATCCAGAAGAGGATTACTTCGACATCTTGAGTCGAAGAAGTGCAGTGGTGACATTGAGGGTGCAAAGCTATGTACAGCATCAATTGCATGCATATGTATCCAAATATTATTAGCTGCTTGGATGTATAATTTATTTTATTTATATATTTCTACCGCACCAGAGCCTGCAGGCATCAGGGTGCCACATGTACACGCGGAGTCACATTAAACAAACAAGTCACGGCACAACATGAATCTACAGATTTTCTGGTGGGTTTTAGCTTAGATTAAGGGAGTTATCTAAACAAGTGAGTCTTGAGTTTCTTTCCGAAGGTAACGTATGAGAGCTCCAGTCTTATTTGTGGTGGGAGGATATTCGAAAGGTTGCTGCTTTGGTGTGAAATGCTTTGCCGAGTTTGTTGGTTTTCCTGAAACTGGTGGTTACAAAGTTGCCCTGGGCTTCAGACCTCAGTGCCCATCTCGGTACATATGTAGTCAGTTTCCTCTTGAGGTATGCTGGGGCTTTCCCATGGATGCACCTGTGGACTAGCGTCAGTGTTTTGAACTATATTCTATCTTCGATAGTAAGCCAATGTAGATTTCTCCTATCTTCACTGATGTGTTCTGTTTTCCTTTTTCCTTTGATGATTCTCACAGCCCTATTTTGTATTTTTTACATTTTGCAATGTGCCTTTTGTTTGCTCCTAGTAGCAGGACGTTGCCGTAATCTAACCTGGACAATATGGTGGCTCTTGCTACTGTGGCGCAGTTTTCCTCGCTTAGATAGGGGCGCATTCTGTGTAGGAGTCTCAGGTAATATGAGCAGTTCTTAGCCAGGTGCATGACCTGGGACTCTGCAATCAGTGATGCTTCCATGTGCATCCCCAGAGTTTTGACTTTGTTCACAACTTTTATTTGGGTCTCATTGATGTTAAAACACTTTATTGATGGTTCAGTCTTGCTCTGGCTGTATTAGTCCCAAAGATCATTAATTCTGTATTTTTGGCATTGAGACAAAGACAGTTGTTGGTCATTCATTTTTCAATAAACTTGTAAAGTTTTGTATACATTGGCACTGTCTTGGGTGTAGTTACTGCTAAGTTCTATGACCAGTTTGGTATCATCGGTGTAATTGGTGAAAAAAACGCAGATTTTCTCCAGGATCAAACAAAGAAACCTAATATACAAGTTAAAAAGAAGTGGTGACAGACTGGCTCCTTGCGGTACACTGCAGCTAATTTTTTCTGCAATAGAGAAGTTATCCCCCCAGTGGATCTTTGCCTCCCTGTCCGAGAGAAAGGAGGATATCCAGGCGATTGCCTCTTTGCAACAGTCTGCTCCTCTCTAATGATAGTCTGAGTTGGCTCTGGTCCAGTAGGTCAAAGGCTGCGCTAAGATCTAATAGTATTAGGAGCCCTTTTTTTCCATTCTCCAATGTTTAGCATGTGGGATTGGAGATATAGCATTTCCGTCTCAGTGCTATGAGCCTCCCAGAAACTGTTGGCTGTGAAGGATCTCCTTCATTTTCGACGAATGCCTGAAGTTGGTTTGTGACGATTTTGTCTAATACCTTTAGTAGAAAGTTCCAGTTTGTGATGGGTCTTAGATTCCCCGGATCACTTTGGTCTAATTCCGGTTTTATATAGTTTGCATTATTCACATCAGAAGACTGTTAAAAAATATAACATCAATTGCATGCATATGTATCCAAATATCATTAGCTGCTTGGATGTATAGTTTGCATTATTCACATCAGAAGACTGTTAAATATATACATTTGGGTCATTGCCCATTTGATTCTTATTCCTGGATACAGTGAGACGCGATCCAAAAGATAGTTTAAATAATAGGACAGTTGTTCATGATCTTCAGAGTGAATCGTTATGTTGCTCCTGGATAGTGCGTAGCGAGATCCTGGCGATAGCTTGGATAATGGTGCAGTTGTCCATGAACTTCCGTGTGATTACTTAAAAGTTCTTCTGCTTTAGGAGTTGTCAGCTTCAGGAACTGGTTTCTGGATGGAGGTGCTCTGCTGCGTTTGGATTGACATCTTGCTTCACTCTTAAAGTCCTCTCTTGACAAACTTTTCCCTAATCCAATAAGACAGCTTCTGTGATCCATCTCCTTAAGAAACCTGGTGTAGATCCTAACTGTCCTATCAACATTCCCCTGTCTCTCTTGCAGCACACTAATCAAAAATCCTAGCGTGAGTAGTATTTAATCCACTCACTGAGTTCCTCGATACTCACAACCTTCGGGACCCACGTCAATCTGGCTTCTGACCTCTGCATTCTACAGAGACAACTCTCCTTAATGTCAGCAACTCATCTCTTATGCTCATCATGCAAACCTTTTATCTATTCCTGTTCTTCTCAAACTCTCTGCTGCCTTCGATACTGTCAACCATTCTGACCTTCTACCTTATCTCTCCTTGGCATCAGAAACAAGGCCATCATTTGGTTTGCTTCATATCTTGCCCACAACCACCTTCAGGTGTCATGGAACAGCCTTACCTTCCCATTCAGCTCCCTTAAGGTTGGAGTTCCCCAAGGGTCTGTCCTTGGTCCACTTCTCTTCAATCGCTATACTTCAGCTCTTAGCACCCTGATCTCTTCTTGAGGCTTCTCCTATAAACATTTTGCTGATGACACTCAGATCCTCTTCTCCTTTCACTCCTTTTTCTGATGAGCTGTTGTCAAAAATGTTAAATGGTCACTGCTCCTGTAATTATTGGAGGGCGCCTTACTCGCTTATGCCAAACTCCACTAAGACTGAAGTTCTCTACTTCCCACTCAAACAGGTTATCTCTTCCTCTCCCCTCCTCTTCTCTTCTCTCCTGTCTACCTTCCTTACTCTGCTTTCACTCGTAACATTGGTGCCATCTTCAACCCATCACACAACTCAACCTCCTCAATATCAGAGAAATCTGTCATCTTCTTCTTTTCAATACTGATAAACAGCTAATTTCCTCCTTAGTACTTTATTGATCTGACTACTGTGCCTGTCTCCTCTATGGCATTCCCAACTATGCTTTTTCATCTCTGCACCAAGTCTTCAACTTCGCCTTCTGCATACTTTTCAACCTTTCTCGCTTTACCTCTGCCCGTTGCCAGATTGTCTTGCTATCTATGAAACAAAGGGCTAGGTATAAACTTCTCATTATCTTTAAAACTATCCATGTACTTGCCCCACACTACCTATCTACTATTCTCAATACCTACTCTCCTCCTCGCCTGCCACATTAATCCTCCAACACTCAAGCCCCCTGTGCTCCCTCTCATGTTCAATCTCTCTCCTTGCTCCCCTACTTTGGAATGCTCTTCCTCTCCCTTTCCATTGTAGTCCAATACTACAACTATTATAATACAACCTCAAAGCTTCTTCTTTCTGAAGAATCTGTTTCCTAGCACTCTATGCTACTGCATCACCAAGTTTTCCTCTCTCCCTACCCTTCATGGACAACCCTAAGCACTTTTCCATCACCCCTCCATTCTTAATCCAACACTTCCGCCACTATCCCGTTCCTATGTCATTCTGTCCTGTCTTCATCCCTGATTTATGTTTTCACCTTCTCCTGCAACATATGGTCTTCAAGTCACATTCTCTGGCCCTATATTAAAGGACTAATGTCCTCCGCTCTGTTATCAATGATAACTTTTTCATACACATTTTCATGCCAGAAATGCATTGCTTTCCCTGCGATTTTTGTAAATAAATCAGATGAATTAGACAATGGGCCTCATTATGAGTTTGGAGGTAGCCATGCCCTTAATAAGGGCATGGCTACCTCCAAACCCGGGTCCGGGTCCCTTCAAAAGGGGACTTACCGGCCCATTCTGACCTTGGAGGGCCCGGTAAATCCCTTTTGCGGGACCCGGACCTGGTACGTCCCCATTCCAATTTGAGGCCCTATAGGGCTCAATGGGAATGGGGAGGAAGGCAACAACGGCACATTGATAATGGGGCCGTTGCTGCCATCCGGTACTGCTCGCGGGTGCCGCTCTGCACGCCTGGTCTGACCAGGCATTCCAGAGCGGCACCGGCGAGCATACTCGGAATGTTGCAGCGAGGTAACAAGGTTGCCGGTAGCACTACCGGCTCCGTTGTTGCCTTACCGCAACACTCCAAATGAGGCCCAATGTCCAGCTTACTTTCTGTGAAAATAAGTATAGCTAATTAGGGAACATGTTGCTGGATATTGGCATTACATCTGATGCCTTCGTAACATCCACCGTCGTCATTCAGACTAAACGAACTTGTGAGAGTATAGCTCCTCCCAAAATACCTCCTTTAGGACAGAAGCAATCTTGTAGAATTTAACTAAAAATGACCTATTAAAAAGAGGATACACAGGGGACCGTTGATGCAAGCCCAATTTTCTCACTTTGCGGTGATCACGAACAATGTTTATAGTTGCAGTAAGTGCACCTAATTAGACAATTTACAGGTCTTTAAATATTTATTAGGATAATAGGGGATTGGATTGCATATATTTGTATCTGTATCGACATTGATTAGGACCCAGACCACGTTACACGTTAATTGTGCTCTAAACACCTTAACTGCCAGAATACAAGGTCAGGAACATGCCCTCACATATAGTACCATGTAAAATCAATTTTGTACAGGTCAAAGGACAAAGGTGAATACAGTCCAGGAATTCCAAAATGCATAGTGTATCTGAAAAAACACCCTCTGTCAACGAGGGCCTGACGTGCTGAGACAAAACTTGACAGCTCCCAGGCCTAGGCATCAGTGGCTGGCAAAAAGTATTCTTGTTTTGCAAAACTATGCTCCTCTCTTTTCAGTACGGCCACTGGCGTAACGGGGGCCGCCATAGCCCCGGCAGTGTGGGGGGCCCCCGCTAGTACATGTCCAGGGAGGGGGCCCCACTTGGAGAAAAAATCTTTTTGCAACATTTTTTTTTAAAAACAATTTCTTTTTGAAATCACTCTGCATTCATAAAGAAATTATTTCTGTAACAGAAATTATTTCTTTATTAAGGCAGAGTGACTAAAAAAATAAAGTTCTTTTTAAAGTCCGAGGGCTCCCTCCACACCATGGGCCTCATTACGACCCAGGCGTTAAGGGGTTAACGGCGCCGTAAAAGGTGTCAGCGCCGTTAAACCCTTAACGCCTGATTACGAGGTCCCTTTGCGGGTTGCACTTTAACGCCTGCTTTTAGCGGGCGTTAAAAAATCAACCCGCAAAGGGACCTAGGAGCTAATTACGGCACCGTAATTTACGGTGCAGTAAATAGCGCCTTCCCCATTCCCATTGAGCCCTATGGGGCAAAAATGGGAATGGGGAAGGGCCATGGCGGCATGGGGAATTACTGCACCGCCAACCTCGGAATGGCGTGGTAATTCCCCATTCCGTCATGGCGGACACCGGCATGGACCATGGTGCTAAAAGCACCATGGTCCTCCGCCTGGGTCGTAATGAGGCCCCATGACATGGAAGACCCTAGGCTGGACGCCTCCATGTCATGGGGTGGGGGGAGCCCTATGACTTCAAAAAGAAATTGTTTATTTTTGAAGTCACTCTGCCTTAATAAAGAAATTATTTCCATCATGGTTCGGTCTTTGGAAATCATTTCTTTATGAAGTCAGAGTGACTTCAAAAAGAAACAAATGGCCTCATTACAGGTCTGGTGGTAACCCTGCCGGTGCTACCGGCGGGTTGCCGTCGGACCCGTTAGAAATTACCAGCGCCTGACTTCCCAGTGCCACCGAGCTATTCCGAGTCTGGTGGCCAGGGAGTCAGGCGCAGGTAATTTTGTCAGTCCCCATTCCCGTGGAGTCCAATAGGACTCCACGGGAATGGGGACACAGGAGATACAGCACCGTTAGGAACGGTGCCAGTGCTCCCGTGAGAACTCTGCAAGCGGGTGCTATTCTGCCCGGCAGGTCTGACCCTGGCGGGTGGGACGGCACCCGCCCGCAGATTTGTAGTGTGCCCTTCCGGAAACAATGGTGCTGGTAGGCTTACTGGCACTGTTGTTTCCAGACCGGCATAATTGTAATGAGGCCCAATTACTTTTTGAAGTGATAGGTCTCCCCTCAACCCCATGACGTGTGCGTATGTGAGTGTATTTTGAAAGGGTGTACATTTAAATATGCAGGTGGCTCCCTGTGTGAATGTATTGTGAAAGGGTGCACACAAATGATTGTGTGGCGGTGTGTTTGTGTGTGCCTGTACAGTGAAAGGGTACATACTTAAAAGTATGGGTTGCTGCCTGAGTGTGCCTGAGTGTGCCTAAATGGTGAAAGGATGCACACTTAAATGTTTAGGTGGCTGCCTATGTGAGTGTATAGTGAAAGGGTGCCCACTTGAATCTATGGGTCATTGCATCAGTGCGTATGCCTCTATGGTGAAAGGGTGCACACTTAAATGTACAGGTGGCTGCTTGGGTGTGCCTGTAGGGTGAAAGAGTGCACACTTAAATGTATGGATGGCTGGGTGTGTTTGTGTGTGTATATGGTGAATGGTGTGGGTGCTTGTGTTCAGGGGCACAACAAAACCTACATTTGGGGGGGGGCTAATCCTTCAAATGTTGGGAGAGGCGCTAACTTCAGGGGTGGTGGGGGAGGGGCAAACTTATTTGTGTGGCGGCATCTGACTTTACACATGAAACTATGCTAGCACAGCTTTAATGTTACAAGCAGTTAACTCTCTCCTTTAAGTCTGAAAGCACCCTTTTAGGGACTGGTGTGAGAATGAGCGGTCTCCTGTTCCCTCTCTACCCTTCCACTCACTCCCCTGGCATGCAAGTACTAAACCCACATCACAATTTAAATTGGCTAAAATATTTGGCATTTGAATGCAGGTAATAACAGTGAAATGCTTCACGTTAGTAATTGCTGGGCCCTTGCCAACAGCGAAACCCAGGTGCTGTTTAACATCTGTAACCTGTTCTGTCCGGCAACTGCTCTGACGGTCAGACAGGTGAGTCAACATAGCCCAA
The DNA here is from genome assembly GCF_040938575.1 of Ambystoma mexicanum. NCBI lineage: Eukaryota > Metazoa > Chordata > Amphibia > Caudata > Ambystomatidae > Ambystoma > Ambystoma mexicanum. The sequence continues at coordinate 369,161,843 of NC_090932.1, read as the reverse complement.
AATTTCGAAGGGTTGGGGGGTGCTGAAGCTCAGTCAACTCAATGATGTTACGCCACTACTTGTGTTTAATGCCTTGATTACTTATTGGTAATTCTCATTACTCCTAGCTCTATTCTTCCTTGTCCCTGTACTTGTGTATGAGGCAGGGATCCTCATACATAAGCTCTGGGACAAGGAAGAGGGATGTGAAGGTAATTCTGGACCAAAGAGTTCATTTTGGAGCTTAGGTTAGAGGGTGGGAGAGAGAGGGGATGTGTGGGGGGCGGGATTGTGCGATAAAGCATGATGGTTGTCCATGTCCAGGATAAGCAGGCATGATTTGTGGTATTAGTGGCTCGAGAGGCATTTTGGTGCAGCCATTCTAGTCATTCCTCAGCGTGGTATGATTTTTTTTAACTGCACATTTTTGATAAAGCAATCCTGCTAAGTGTAATTACCTGGCTAGGCTGGCATTTGGGTGCTGCCAGTCTAGCCATTTCTTACTGCAGCATTGTATATTTTTCTGGGCATCTGTGATAAAATGATATAAAATGATATAAGTCATTTATAACACACCTGTACACAAGTGTTCATAGACGCGAGAAGACAAGGGAGGGAAGATAGAGGGAGGACAAGACAAACGATCTTACTAGGTCTTGTGTCATACAGATTGTGCAAGTGTGAAAACGAGAAATACAAGGGGAAAGGGAGGGGGGAGTGCAAGAAATAGGGGAGGGGAAAACATGGAAGTAATGCTCTGAGTGTGGCCAGGGCAGCGCGGCTCTGGGTAGTGCAAGGAGAACCAAGGACTGGAGGGGTACAGTTAGAGCCCCTAAGTGCGTGGTAGGCCCAGAGGCAGTGCAAGGGTGACTGATCAAGAAAGTGCCTGTACTCAGTGACACTTTGAGGGTATCCAAGGAATCAGTTGGTACAGCAGACAGGTAGGTCAGCAGGTGAGAGGGAGAGAGAAAGCAGAGGAGAAGAGGAAAGTTTGGAGCTGCTTCTGGAACTTCAGGTGGTCCACTCAAGTTTGACAGGGGCAGGGAGGCCATTCCAGAGGGAGTCACCTGCAGAGGAGAGAGATCTACTCCCCACTCTCTGCCTGGAGAAGCATCTAACCCTAAGAGAGTTGTAGGTAGCTGGTGGAAGGGGTCAAGTTGGAAGGTATTGTGGAGGAGAACGTTGGATATAGTGTGGGCCCTGACCCCAGAAAGCCTTGTGGACAATGCAAAGGGCCTTGAACTTGATCCTTGTAGCAACTGGGAGCCAGTGGAGATATTTCAGGGCTGGAGAGATACGATCCCTGGGCTTGAGGCCAAGGATAAGTCTTGCATTCCTATTCTGGATTAGTTGTAGAGGGTGGAGAGTAGAGGAAGGCAGATTGAGAAAGAGGTTGTTGCATTTGTCCTACCTAGAAAGAAACAGTGCTCTGGAGACGGTGAGCTTCTGGGGGAAAGTGAGAAAGGGAAGAGTCCCTTTGAGGAGGAGCAGCTGGTAGTGGGACTTCTTGGTGATGTCCGAGATGTGAAGAGAGAAAGAGAGAGTGGAGTCGAAGATGACACCAAAGTTTTTTGCTTCGCAGGAAGTGAAAGGAAGAGGGCCCATGGTGGGCGGCCAGAGTGAGAGAGGGAAAGCAGGACAGGTGTCCCAATGAGAAGGATCTCTGTCTTACTGGCATTAAGGCAGAGATCATTGGAGGCGCACCAAACCTGGATCGTAAATAGACATTCAGGAATGAACGAGAGAGGAGAGGAGCCTGAAGGAAAGCTGAGTGTCATCCCGCATTACACTGAAAATTAGAGGAGAAGGTAGAGATCAGGTGGGCCAAAGGGGCCAAGTAGAGGTTGAAAAATCATGGTGAGAGAATAGAGCCCTGCAGAACGCCACAGGTAGAGAGAGAGGTGGCAGAGAGAATGGGACATGGACTTGGGAGAGGCAATCCAAGAGGAAGGTCAGCTACTCCACGGCTTGATCCGTGATGCCCAGGTTCTCACATAATCAATTGATCAGGATGGTGTGGTTGACTGTGTCGAAAGTAGAGGAAAGATCAAGGAGGATTAGGACAGAAGGAATGCTGGAATCAAGCCTAGAGAGCAGATCTTCACCGGTGTTCAGGAGAGCAGTTTCCATGCCTCTGGCAGCTCTGAAGCCAGACTGATGGTCATGGAGACAACCAACAGATTCAATATGGAGAGTAAGCTGGGAGATGGCAAGCTTTTTCAAGTGTTTGCTCAGGAAGTGGGTAATGGAGATTGGGCAATAGTTTTCCAGGCAGGTAGGATCGGCAGATGGCTTCTTGAGGAGTGAGTGCACAAGGGAGTGCTTAAGGGGAGAGGGGAACGTTCCAGTGGTGAAAGAGTGATTACATAAATCAGCCAAGGCTGGAGCCAGGGTGTCAATATGGTCCTTGATGGTCCTGGAAGAGCAGGGCAGCAGCTGTTTGGTTGACACTTTCATAGATCGGGTTTGTCTAGAAACCTCGTCAGGTGTTGTCAGGGAGAAAGAGGAGAAAGGAGGAGAAGAGGTAGAGATGGTCAAAGGGGGGCCGAGGGACGAAGAGGGAGAGGAAGATGGGACAGGATGTCCTGAGTTTTAGCAGAGAAGCGTGAGGCCATAGCAATACAGAGGGCCTGGGAGGGAACAGGAGAGGTAGAGACCGCAACTGGATTTACCAGTTCCTTGCAGATTTGAAAGCGTTTGGCTGTGATGTTAGAGGCCGTAGAGACCCCGGATTGAATGTGTGCTCTCTTCTTGATGAGTGTTATTGCTTCGACTGGCATTTTGGTGCAACCAGTCTTGGCATGTCTAAGTGTGGCCTGGCATGCTTTACTGTAATATTATTACGTTTCTACACTGGTCTACATTGTACAGCCAGTGCGGCATGTTTTCAATGTGGCGTGGCATTATTAATAGCAAAGCATTAATTTTCCTTTACACTGTTTGTGATTTGCATGTATTGTATTGGTGTTACCCTGCAAAACAATTGCAAACACTCTAGCTTTTTAGCTAATTTTTCTCAGAGAGTGTGCTGTATATTGCATTAAAACACATATTTATATCTTTCTCCTAGTAAAGTGTGTGGCATACTCCTTCAGAAGCACGTTTGTGCGTATTGTGCAAGCGTGATAATCTAGGTCGGCCCAGAATGCGGTTCGACCCGTGATTTGTTGCTGACTTGAGGGGGGGCCCTCAGCATGGCTTGCAGGGGGGCCCTACATTTTGTGTTACGCCTCTCCTCTTGTACCTTTGTATGTGCTAACTGTCTACTTAACTTCTCTCCACTCTGATGATGCCATTGCATATGTAACCACGCCACTGACCTACGCCTTTCCTGACCCCATATTTCATCGATGCCCTGTAACACCCAAGTCTCTGAGATGAAGCCTGGCAGAACAGCCTATTTTCTTAATGCTCCGATCTGAGGCAGAGGTCTGTTTTCTCCACCTCCCCTGTTATATTGGCAGTTCCTATCCCATCTTATATCTGCCATAAAATGTTCTCTTCCTGAATGACACTGTCAACCCTACAAGTACTCAATATCATAAATCTGGAAAGGCATGTATGCAACCCATATCCAATCAGGTTTTCTTCCAGTGGTTTTTAATCAATTATTTTGGTGTTATTTTCCTACTTCTAGAATGACCTTGCGCTTGCAATTGATGATCTTCAAGCCATGAATTGCCGGTCCAGAAGCACAGGGAAAGAGGTAAGCTGGAAGTGTCCGAAGCAATGCACACAAAATGAGAAGTATTCCTCCTCTGGTTCATCCCAGCATCACCTCCACTTATCCAAGATTATGTTACTTGGCAATCGTATACCATGCATCTCAGAATGTTGGTCCTCCAAGTTATATAGGCGCGCCTGGGTGTGTTGCGCGTTTTCGCATGGACACACGTTATTGCTTGTAAAGAGTATGAAGTTGGAGTCTGACTATGGGCATAAGCTTGTTCAGTATTTAGCTATGCCCATCTGCAGACTAGATTCAGAGGTAACTGCCTAATGTCCATTCTTGTAAATCTCAGAGAATAGGACTCATAGGTCATAGTGGTGTCCTGGTTAGGCCACAAAATACAGGAGGAATAACCTTAGCCATATGTGATTGATTTCCTCCACCTCTCACTTTTATTGTTTCTGGGGACACTGAGAAATCAAATTTATTAAATCCTGTCCCCAAGTTGATGTTTTCAACTGTACCCTACCTAGGTTTTGATTTTAGCATTTTTTTTTACTATGTATCGTGTTTTATTTTTTTGACATTGTGATGGGTATTTGTACATATCAATGTTGATCGGTTTTTAAAAAGGTTTTGAAAATAAATTGAATATTATATGTATTTATTGTGAGTTGGTTTATAATTAAAATCTTACACAACCTTCATCAAAAGAGATTATATAAAATACATTACCAATTGATTTGAGATTCCATTAAAAGAAGAAAGTACAATAATGATCTAATTTGTTAGTGCATTGAATACTTAAAAGCATAACATCACAACACAGTAAAAAAGCATATTTCATTTCACGTAATATAGGCCAAAGTAGGCTTCTATGTTGTTGTTTAAGGTTTCAACGTCTCATGTAGAATTTTAAAATCTTGTGAGAGTTCAATTGTAGAATATGCTTTTACACATCATACATCGAGCCGTTCTTCACCATGCACCTAATTAAAATTAGTAAACTTTTGAAAGCATAGAATTCTTGTGGTATGCATTACAGAACAGCAAATAACAAGGTGCTTCAGTGTTTCAAGAATTTCCTTAAATCTACATAATCTACAAGCTCCCTCTTTGTTTATACCTCTTGTCGGTCCCATAAATTCCCATTGGGGACCTTGTTAAATTTAAATGTCATGTAGGTGCTTCTTATCCGATTACATGGGAATAGCATAATGTATTGCGTTATTGACTCTTGCTTGTAAAAGAAAGAGGCATATTCCAAATCCAGAGACTATGTTTGTACCCATTCTATAGTGGCCCTCCAATCGTACTGGTATTATTTTTTCTTGGTTTCAGCTGGGTTGTGAGTTTGTTCCCAGGTATCCGATTCTACGTCAAATAAAATGTGTTTCTGGATTATCCCAAATCCAATTATAGAAGGGGCCTTTTTTTCAAGAAGTACTTTGTTAAGATCACAGAAGAGAGAATTTACATGTGATGTATTTTGTGTACAAGGCCAGTTTTTCCAGTCCACCAAGGCCTTAAAGGAAACCAGTCCCAATTCATGGCTAATTACTGCATTCGGAATTCATAACGCAACACCTATGGCCCTTTTCCCAAGGGAGACTTGTAGGGAGTTGAGAACCGGCCCCAAATCGAAGTGCATGATATCAAGTCTGTATGTTAGCGCTGGCGCAATCTTAGCAGAATAAAACATTATCATCGGCAGCAGTAAACATTTACAAAGTTTGCTATACATATGTTTTAATTGAGAGGATACAGGATTTATCTTAGCTCTTAGTTTCTCTTCAATTATTTTTCAACTGAAACAATTTGAAATCATGAAACCTGACAACTTAGGGTATGCACCCTCTCCCATCTAGTACCTCCTATTGACCAATGAACCCTGTTAGACAATCATTTCTTTGAGAAGATGATGGATAATCTTTGATTTGGATGCGCTCATTCAGAGATATTTGCGTACTGCATAATTCGAGAAGGCATTCAATTTTCTCTGGAGTCCCAGGTGAGTGAAGTAAAAAAATGTAAAGAAAGTGAGCCCAAGCTTGCAGGAAAGTAGTTCAACCGTGCCCACAAGTTGTCCAAATCTGCCATGTAGAGGTTAGGAATTTTGGGCACCTTTCAGATTTTGCAGGTGACCAGTAGTTGTTCATAGGATAGGAAGATAATTTGTTCAGACAAAGTGCTAGAGGTGGGAATTTACAGGCTGAATAAGTGTATTGATTCCTTTTTTCCTTTTCCCTAACTAAAGTTATTTCAGGAATCCCAAACTAAGATGGCGAAACAGTGGTCAAAGCTGATTGGCTGTGAGAACAATAGAATGGATTGCCTTAGAATGTACTTTGAATTCTATGTCAAGACCGGAGGCTCTGATTATGCTTTCTCTTCAACTTTACTGTTCAGCAGCAAAGAAAACATTACCAAAGAACATGAATACAAATCTTATAAAAACTACAATAACCATGTTTTTTGAACATTTGTAGTTCATTTCTATTGGTCTCCAACTGACCACGTGACAATTTCTCAACCAATAAACCAGTCCTTAATGAACAAAAACTCCTGTCCTCTTTCCCTTCTTCCTCTTTCTTTGCTGCTCGGCAGCGAGTTAAGTACTTTTCTTCTATATTTCATATTTCGAACTGTGTGCATGCATGTTAATTTTCACCTAGTGTGACGCGTTGTGTTTACGATATTAGGCGGAACATTTCCGCGACGGAAAGGCGGCTCTGAGGAGCGGCGACCGCGACGGGGCTGGTGCTCCGGCGGCCGCAACGCCGACGATCCGTCATAGAGGGCACTATATAACGGAAGGGAGAGCGCGACGGGACCGCGTAGTTCCGGCGCTCTCTCCTTCGTTCTTTTTCGTGTGTTGGGTTCATTTCAAACCGGACTTTCTGTGACGAACGTTGTTTGATCGCAGAGTGAGATTCTCTGATATATATAAGATTAAGGGCTCAACAACACGCATCGCTCGAGCGTAGCGTCCTGTTACCAGCTCTACAGCGCCCCTGCAGGCAATATTCTGTCACCGCACCAAAATCGGGCACAGTCCCAGGTAAAACCTGTGAGTTTGAAACCTATTACTATATTTGGATATAAATTAAACCAAGAAAATCCTGGTATACATACTTATATATATTTGAATATATATATATATATATATATATATTTATATTTATATATCATAACATAACACTATTCCCCAGGGCCTGGGAATCATGAGTTCCTCTACTGATGAGGGGAAGGCTGGGGTCAGCCAAAAGAGGAGCCATTCAGAAATGAATGTTGTCTTCCAGAAAGCCCTGGGGGCTTCTCTGGGTCATAAACCGCAGCAGATAGCGCTGATGGAGGATTGGCTCAGACTATCCCAGGGCCTGGAGGCGGATAAGAGCCTTAAGGCTCGGATGAAGACAAAAGGGGGCAGTAAGTTAGCTCGCAGGGCGGATGAAGCCCACACCGCCCGAGCACTCCACCTAAAAAGAAAGGTGGCAAAAGAAAGAGAAAGGGTAAGACGGTGCCTTGCAGGGGACGAGTATCATCCTCAGATTCCTCAAAGGAGGGCGAGAATGATTGGGAGGAAGAATACCCCGAGGAAGAGGAAGTGTTATCTATATCCTCCTCAGGCGATGACCAGGAAGCGTTAAAGAAAAGGAAGAAAGAGGAGGAGGAGATAGCAGATGAAGGGGATTTCGATCCAGAAACTCTGATCCATCCCAGATCCTCAGAATGGGAACCTCCCAAAAGGATTTCGGCATATCTAAAGAAGCGCCTGAGAGCGCCATTAGCCAAAGAGGCTAGAAGCAAGATGAGGGCGGAATGCCCCAGACCTCTTCTCCCTGAGGGAGCGGCAGACACGCCGGTAATAGATGAAAAAATGATAACTTTTATGAGTAAGTTTACCAAAGATGTGAGGAAGGGCCTGGACAGATCCTGGCGTTCGTGTCAGGACAAGATGTTGGATATGACGGGGCCCCTCACAAAGATTCTCCAGATGGGAGAAGAAGCGAAGACGAAAGGAGAGCCAATTGACCCGGCAATCCTTATCGGATGGACACAGAGGGCGATATGCATGTTAGGAAATGCTAATCATGCTATTACTACAGAAAGGAGGAGATCGTTACTAGTGAAGATTGACCCAAAATTGAGTGAATTAGCCTCCTCAGAATCTGCCACTTCGGCAAAAGGGAAGTTGTTTGGGGACTCCTTCATCAAGGAGCTCACCAAATTTGTAAATTCATATGCAGCTTTAGATAAAGCTCAAGCCTCTCTTAAAAGAGTGTTCGGAAGACAGATTTTTGGACGGGCCAGCAGAGGGAGGGGTCGTTCGGCTGGCCGGTTCCAATACAATCGATCCTATCATGACAGATCACAATGGAGAGATTATGAGGAACGCAAACAAACACCGTTCTTCCCTTCGAGAGGTAGAGGAAGAGGCAGAAACTGGCGAGGTGAACGTCAGCAGAACAATCCAGGTGAGACTACCAATCCCAGGTATAAATACCATAGAAGTGGGTGGGAGAACCGCTCAATTTTTACACAATTGGTTGAACATATCAGGGGATACCTGGGTGATTCAGACTGCGCAAGGTTTTTATATAGATTTTCTAGATACACCCCAGCAGGAGAAACCACCAAAGGGAATAGTTTTGAACAGAGGAGACAAAATATTGTTAGAAAGAGAGTTGAGAGGTTTGGTAAACAAAAAAGCCATACGTCCAGTATCAGATCAGTCAAAGGGTTACATAAGCAATATGTTCCTAGTAAAAGGGAAACACAAGACAAGACCAATAATCAACCTGAGAGGTCTAAACAATTACGTGGTATACAGACACTTCAAAATGGAGGGGATACACCTACTAAGGGATATTCTAATTCAGGGAGACTGGCTAGCCAGAATAGACTTGAAGGATGCATACCTGACTATTCCCATAGCAGAGGAACACTGCAGATTTCTGAGATTCATCTGGGGAGGAACGACATGGGAGTTTCGATGCCTACCATTCGGACTGGCATCAGCCCCATGGTGTTTCACCAAGATGATGAAACCAGTAGTATCGCACCTCAGAGCTCAAGGGATACGACTCATAATTTATCTAGACGATATATGTCTGATGTGCCAGGAGAAGGAGACACTGGTAGGACAAGTGCAATTAACAATAGAATTATTAGAAAACCTGGGCTTCATTATAAATTGGGAGAAATCCAGCTTAATCCCAACACAGAAGATGGAATTCCTAGGGTTCATAGTGGACACGAAACAGGGAACCCTCAGTTTACCTATTCACAAAGTGAACGAGATCAAGAAACAATTGAGACACACACTAGCAAAGGGAGAAATATCACTGAGGGACATAGCGAGATTAGTAGGACGCCTTGCGGCTTCAATTCAAGCAATCTTCCCGGGGCCTCTACATTACAGGGCACTCCAGAGATTGAAGATATATCACCTCAGAAAGGGCGCTTCATACGAATCAAAGGTGAACATCTCACCAGAAGTGAGGGAAGAGTTGAATTGGTGGCTCATTCATATGGATGCATGGAACGGGAGAGCCATATTTGGTTCATCCCCGGACCTGATCATAGAATCCGATGCCAGCAGATGGGGCTGGGGAGCCCGTTGCGGGAATCTATCGACAGGGGGCAGATGGTCGGATCAGGAGACGAATCTCCATATAAACTGTCTAGAATTACTGGCCGGATCTTTTGCAGTCAAATGCTGGACACAAGAGAGAGTTCAATGTTGTGTCCTTCTAAAGATGGACAATATCTCGGCAGTCAGATATATCAACAGACTGGGAGGGACAAGATCCAGAATTCTTGCGGAACTAGCGAAGGAATTTTGGGAACTTTGTCTGGAAAGAAGAGTTTCAGTGAGAGCAGAATATCTGCCGGGCCAACAGAATGTAGTGGCCGACTGGAACTCCAGATACCTCAGAGACACCAGCGATTGGAAACTGGACGAGATGGTGTTCCAGGAACTAATGTCTCGATGGGGTCCATGCCAGATCGATCTATTTGCATCGAGATTGAACAGACAATTACCCCGATTTTTCAGCTGGAGACCGGACCCGGAGGCAGAGGCGATAGACGCTTTTCTGCAATACTGGGGCCATCAGAGGAACTATGCATTTCCCCCGTTCTCCATGATAACGAGGACTCTTGCTCAGGTGAGACGTCAGAGGGCATCACTAATCCTAGTAACGCCAGATTGGAGAAGTCAGGTATGGTTTCCCAGTCTACTGGAGATGACTTACCAAAACCCACTGGCCTTACCCAAGGGAGAATTAATAATACGAGATCCCAGAGGTCTCAGTCACCCTTTGGTGAGGTCAGGAGGGATCAACCTGTTAGCGTGGGCGATTTCAGGGGATCTTGGATTAGGCCAGGACTATCGAATGAAGCTGAGAACATCATCAACGAATCCTGGGCCCCCGGAACACACAAGGCTTATAGATCAGCATGGGCTAGATGGAGTAGCTGGTGTTTGGAGAGGAACATACATCCCGATGGAACGGATGTAGTACATGTAGCAAAATTTTTTAGCTCAGATGGCAGCGCAAGGTAAGGCTTATAGAACCATTAACACGGCCAGATCTGCGATATCGGCTGGACATCCTAGAGTTGATGGACTAGCGATTGGGGAACACCCATTAATTTGTAGACTATTAAGAGGAGTAAAAATGATTAAACCGCCTAGCGAGAGATATAGTGAATTATGGGATGTAGATAAGGTCCTGAGACTATTTTTGACATGGCCAGATAATCAAGATTTGACACGTAAAGCAATTTCAGGTAAATTAGCTATGATTTTATGTCTGTTAGCATGTAAAAGATCTTCTGATATCAGAGCACTGGAGATTAATAGGAAGAATATGTCCCCTAATGGAGTGACCTTCCTCATTTCGAAGAGGACTAAGACAGGTTTGAAATCTATTTCATATGAAGCTTTTCCAAATCAACCAAAATTATGCCCAGTTAGATGCATAAAGGCATACGAAGATATGACGAGGGAAGTAAGACCCCAGGGGATAACTCAACTATTAATAGCGATTTGTAAACCTTTTAAAGCGGTTAGACCGGCGACCATAGCCAGATGGCTTAGGTGGGTGATGGCAGAAGCAGGCATAAATATTGAGAAATATGGCGCTTACTCAGTCAGAGGAGCGATAGCTACTAAGGCATATAACATAGGTGCTAGAGTAGAAGACATTATGAAGTCGGCGGATTGGTCGAATGAATCGATTTTTAAGACTTTCTATTTTAAACCTTTAGAAAGTGCAACATCGTTAGTGGTAAGTAAGCTTTGAACAAGCATAATCAGAGCCTCCGGTCTTGACATAGAATTCAGATTTTCCACACATTCGTTACAGAAAGTCATAATTCTATTAAAGACACGGAGGCGAAGGATTATCCCACCCGATCAATCGTAAGAATGAGATGTTTACATAACATGTTTCTGGTATTATTATGCAAAAAATCGCATAAGAGGTATAATGAATATGATGATGTTGCTAATGATCAATGTTTATACAAGTTGTTACTAGATGTGGAATTTTACGATTGACCCACCCTGTATCGACTTATAGTCACTGTTCTAATTTATGTTTTTCTCTAGGGACGATGTCAGATGGCAAACAAGTAGGAAATTGAGAAAGGAAGAGAATATCAAAGACGTACAGAACTCATCCTCGCAGGGTCAAAGAAAGAGGAAGAAGGGAAAGAGGACAGGAGTTTTTGTTCATTAAGGACTGGTTTATTGGTTGAGAAATTGTCACGTGGTCAGTTGGAGACCAATAGAAATGAACTACAAATGTTCAAAAAACATGGTTATTGTAGTTTTTATAAGATTTGTATTCATGTTCTTTGGTAATGTTTTCTTTGCTGCTGAACAGTAAAGTTGAAGAGAAAGCATAATCCTTCGCCTCCGTGTCTTTAATAGAATTATGACTTTCTGTAACGAATGTGTGGAAAATCTGAATTCTATAGCTGCCTTTCTTCCCAAGTTTGCCATAGGTTGGCATTGTGTTTTAAAGCTCCTCAACTTTAGGCCCATAACTTAGAAATCTGAAGAAATCTTCCAGAAGAAAATAGACTGAAGCAGTTAGGCAAACAAAGAGTAATCAGAAGACCTCAGGAGGGAGTGCAGCTGTTAGAGAGAAACTGTGTAAGGAACTTTCTGCAGCAGCATTAGTGGAAAACATGCGAAATGGTTTGTTTAGTTTAAATGCAGTGACTTTGCCAAGCTTGGGGCATCGTGATGTGTGTTGCTTACTTCAAAATCGAAATCCCATGTGCTCAGCAGTAACGCACCTGTTCAGTGACACTTGATGGTGAGAGGAAAGCGTGCGAGTCCCTGAGCGCAAGGAACGTCCCCTGGAGTGCATCAGAACAGAGGGCAAGCTCTCTTCTGTCTGACGAGAGAAGAGGCATTGTTGCGCATTCACAGAAACAGAGAAAGGACTCTCTGCAAAGTGTAAATGGAGATTACATAGCCATCGTCCTCGTTGCAGTATTATTTGAGAAAGATAGGAAAGAAAGGAGTTAATGAGCACACAGTGGAGAACAAAACGCCATAGGAAGTAAAGTAAAGAGTTCTCTCTCAGTGGAGGGCAAACGCTACTGTTGAGAAAAAAGAAAAAGGAAAAGAAGAAGAAAGCGTAAATCAAGAACTCTGTATAGGGACAATTCAAATATTAGTAAATAGTGTAGATTAGGGATTATTAGACTAGATATTGAAGTAAAGAGTCACTACTAAAAACTCAAGTTTCATTTGGCATAAGGAGGAGACATGCGTTCTTCCTAAGCCATTACCTGAGGCAGAACAAGTAAAGAGGGAGCCATAGAAGAAAGAAGGACATATCTAGAAAGAAAGCGACAAGCTTGCAAGCAAAACGTATTCTGTATTTATTCTATTCCCAACTGCAGATTCCAAGAGCTCAGGAGTGAGGAGTGACTGGATTTTTTTTATCCACTACCCCTTTCCCTTCCATGGGGTTGCCGACTCAGCAGTAGATTCTAGGGTTGAGTTGAGAACAACTGGAGAGGGTCTTTGGGATCAGCAGCTTCTGCGGATTTTGGCAAGACAGCCCTAACAGCACCAACATGCGGCCATGTCTAAGGCCTGTAAAAGTTTCAGTGGAGCAAGACAATAAGCCCTCTCTATTGAGTCTGACTTGATTAGGTGTGTTCTCATGAAGGAGCATAAGAGCCTAAAAAGACCTTCGGAAAGGCACCAGTTTTTCAACTTGGACAATAAACAGTCTCTATTGACTCTATCGAATGCACTCTACATGTCCATACAGGCGATGTGTAAAGTTTTTATGGAATTCACCTGAGACTGGGCATGGAGATGCATTAACAGTGTCCCATTTAAAAAGCTTCACACTATCTTGTGGAACCCAATTTGATGTTTCGGGATTAAGTTCAGTGTCTGACCCAGATGTCAAGCTCTTTCCAAAGAAGGGCTGCTGCAAATACTTTTTTTGAGCTGTCCAAAATGGCTATGGGCCGATAATTTCCCAGGCAGCTCATGTCCCCTTTCTTAAAGATGGGAATAATATATGAAAGGCGCCAGGAAAAAGGTAGGGTATCTCTCATAATAATTCCCCTAAACAAGTTTCGCAAGATCCCTGACCAGAGGTCCAGAATACATTTAATATTAATGGGTGCTAACTGATCTGGCCCTGGAGCCTTAGAAGCTTTCATTCTGGATATTGCTGTAGGAATGTCATCTTTCGCAAATTCACCCTCCCATCTTCCCAAGTTATATCTACACATGGGACCCCCCCCCAACAATGAATTCCTTATAAAGGCATTTATGTCCCTGAAATGCCCTATCCATGCACCTTCCTCAATGATGTTGAGTTGGGCTGTTATGTATAAGTGGTTAGTGTCATTCAAAGTCCCCCAAAACGATGCTGTATTCTGCTCATTGAAAACTGTAAAATATTCTTTGACTGTCTTTGATATTAAGTGACATTTTCAGTCCTCTAAATCCATTCCTGTAAGACTGGCACATTATTTTCCTTGCCAGGCGGGATGCTTCCCTGTCCCTGATACCCTTCCTTAGTAGGAATCTCAAATGAGCTCTTTTAACTCTTTTGTCCTTGACGATCGCTGCATTATAAGTGTGCTTTAGAGGTATGTTAGTCGCATGGGTACCTTTATCGAGATTGTTTGATAAACACACGTACAAGGTCTTATTATAGTATGCTACGTGAAACACATTATTGCACTCATCCTCAGATAGTAAAGAGACATAGTTTGAGAAATAGGACATGCAATATTTCAGAGACAAAAAGTTCCATTGCACACTCAGGCCTCATTAACAGACTGTTAATGCAGCCAAATTGGGATCCCAGGAGAGCCCATAATTGCTGAACTCTACATCATAGACTTGTCTCTTTTCCAGGTTACAATTTCACAAAGAGATACAGTTTCCACAGAGCAAATAAGCTCAATGCCCCATGATGTGATAAAGTCCACCCAGTTCTCTCTTCTCCTCCTAGTCTGTGCACTGTGGGTTGTTTCACCAATTCCACCATTTTACCCTTAGAGTTGAGACAGGCCAAAGCACACCTCGAGTTAAAGTCTCCAGCTACATTTACATTGTTCTGGTGACCATTACCGAACCGTTCCTCAAATATCCCAGCTAATTCATCCAGAATAGAGCCGTTGTAAGTTCTGGAGAGATTCCAATAAACGTTGACAATCAACAATTCTCATAATTCCCCAGGATTACCCTGTTCCAATTTTATGGCCAATAAGTCGGCACAAGAGGTATTAATCAAAAAATGGGCTACCCCTAATTTAAGGTTGACTGCTATTGCAAGGTCACTGCTGGCGTGTTCAGTGTTGACATTAATTGCTACTTTTGAAAATACTTTAAAACCATCGACATGTGAGGGGGTCTACTTGTTTCCTGGGAAAGAGTAATATCCTTATATAAGGAGGGGAATTAATTAATGTAATGTGCAATATTGTTATACCCACAACTATTCTGAGATAACACTTTCAGATGGTCAAATCTAAAGTGTGGGTATTGATGTTTTCTTTCTACTGTCTCTATAGAGCGCTGAGGCAAGCCAAGATCAATCGTCTCATTTCCTTCGAGACAAGGTCCCGCCTCATTACTACCAAATACCGTTCTCGGGCCTTTTGACTGCAAGTCACATTTAATCGTTAGTGATAGAAAAGATATTTTAAAGACCCTAATTTGAGAATAATATGCTGCAGAAAATGATTAAAACTAGAGGGGAGAAGAAAGGTTATACAAATCAATAGCCATTGATCTAAATTGGTCCAAATGGTACAAAAAAAGGCTTGCTACAATAGAACCAGTCGATGTCCCTCGATTTGACCCGCCAAAGTGAGGACATTTCAGAGAAGGTTAGCAGTATACTATATCAATTTAGAAAGGTACCCTTGTTGATTTGTCTAATGTTCTCAAAACCAATTGCTTTGTCAGTTAGATTTCCATCTGGGCTGGGAGGAAGAGATATTTTTATTTGTGTATCCAACAATGCGCTCAGAAGAGCAGACTTGGTATTGATGACGGAGGGTGAACCACCTTCTGCTTAAGAAGATTGTAAAACTGCAACCTTATTAGAAGTTGAAGGAGATTGAATCCATCGTCTTGTTCATTGTTAAACGATCAGTGAGTTCTATGGGCTTTACTCTAGTCGTCTCCCTTTCTCTTTGATCTGGTAAGACCAACTTTGCTATTAATTGCCACCTTAGTTTTCTTTTTAGCATTCTGGGGCTTTGTTGTCTCAACATTTATGGACGAGTGTCAGGGTTTACCTATTTAGGGTATGTTGGTTATTATTAGGTAGCATGTTTGGGAATAAGAAAATCATTATGGTTAAGGTTTGTGTGTAATTTGTGAATTTCCTCAGGTTGGGCCTTAACTTTTTTGTTTAGAGTGTGGGCATCAGCCCCAGCCAAGATGGTGGAACTAATCAGTGACCTGATTGGCTGGTGATTCCTTGAGGTCAGTTGGGAAACATTCTCAACTGCCTTTCATTGTCACTGCTTCATCTCAGTAGGTCAAGTTCTAGGAGGTTCCAGTTTTTAGGCCTAAGTCCAGAGGCCTAGTCAAGAATTTAAGTAAACTGAAAGAAACAGTTGTGGACATACTGCTGACTAAAGCATGCAGAGAGACACAAAATCAAGTTAATTGAAAAGACTAATTGAATTGTGAATCATCCTATTTTTGTGAACAGTGTACATTATAGTGATATAAGTATTGTGCGCTATGAACAGTTGTGAATTACTCAGTGGCCCTCATTACGACCCAGGCGGAATCCACGGTGCTAAATGCACCGCGGAGCATGGCGGAAAGCCGCCGATAGCGCCATGGGGGTTGGCGGATTTACCACCCCATGCCGACCTTGGCGGAGCGGTAAATCCCCAATCCCCATTTTACCCTTCCCCATTTCCATTCTTGCCCCATAGGGTATAATGGGAGTGGGGAAGGAGTTAATTACGCCGCCGAAAAGTACGGCGGCGTAATTAACAACGAGGTCCCTTAGCGCCATGGTTTTCTCCGCCCGGTAAAACCAGGCGGAGAAAACCTCCATGGCGCTAAGGGAACTCGTAGTACGGCGGACGGGTCCGCCGCGATTAGCGCTGGCGGAAACCCACTCCGCCAGGGTCCTAATGAGGGCCAGTGTAATTGACTAGATTCATTTTTGGGAACTGCGCGCATTGTTTATTTTTTGTATGCTTGCAGTAATACTTAACAGAGTGTTACTTCACCTTTCTTCTCTTCGGCGGAATCGGGAAGAAAGGATCAGGTCAGTTTCCTCCGAAGCTGGAATACAGATGACAGCTGTTAGCACATCAGTTTTCTTTTGCTCGCATGCCATGTATATTTATTTCAATCCTCGTTCTAAGGTTATTTCTTAGGTTGCGGTTTACTCCAGCATTCATATTTTTCCCCTTATTCTAAAATACACACAAAGAGAATACAGATTGACTTCCACTGAAGTCAATTTCATTTTCATCCGCTGTGTGGCCGTGTTTGTAGTCAGTCATTAAAACTGCTTTTGCTTGAACTCTTTGAAGAGCTCCGGCCCTGCGTTGTTCCCTCTGACATGAGTCAGTTTCATTTCGTACTCAGCGCGCTGGCGGCTCTCGCACATAATTGACATAGCTTCTTTAACACGTGACAGAGCTCTCATAACTCTGCCTCGCTGCCATTGGATGAACTCTCTTAAAAGCTCCAATGCAGAACAATAGCATTAGTTCTTGGTGTTTCCTTCTCGCGGATTGCACAGCGACTCCCCCCTATATTCGTGGAAACAGGAGCGCAGTAAGAAGCAGCTAGTGTTTTTGAAAGAGGAGCAGCATGCTTCCAAGGGGGTAATTCTTAGGAATTCAGTAAGGCTTTCTATTTAAAGGATTCACAAAGTCTGAGAAAGTTATGAAGGTTTCACAGAGCTTAAAAAGAAGAATAAGTCAACTGCACAACTTTTAACCGTATATGACCCAGTTTCTTTTGTCAAAGTTGTTAACCAAGCAAAGCATTGCACAGAGAAGTGACCGAATACTTCAACTGTAGTATCTCTCTAAGGGAAAAGTTTAATTCATTGGAGGGCAACTAAATGGCATGGAACTTTTGCAACAATGTACTCTAGTTTGGCTAAATGAACTTCAGTAACAAGAAGCGTATGCAATATTTGAGAAATCTTCATGATCCAGTGTTAAGAAGAAACCATTATCTTCCTCTGGGCGATGAGCAGAGGAATTACAGATATACATTCCTTTAACAAACAGGACATGAGTACAAGGCAGATTAAGCAAGTAATGTAGTTAACTATTATTATTCTTTTTTTCCTTTCCTGCTACAGATTATCCTAAGGGTGCTGAAGGAATCTGTTACTTTGTTATTTTATCCACTTTCCCTCCCCCCCAGGGGTGTAGTGTCCTCAACTGTAAATAAAGTGGTTGAGTGCTCCACGCATTTGAGGTCTGTCGGGTTCAGCAGCTCCTGCGGATCTTCAGTCAAGACTCAGCCTGACATTATGAAAGGCCATCATTTTTGAGTCTGCCCGAGCTGTCATGAATCCCGGGGAGATCTCAATGGCTATTTTGGGACATATGATTTGGGAGTTGAGACAAGAGTTAAGAATTTCACACAAGGAACATGAGAAACTAATTAAGAAGATGGAGGAGTTAAGTGAAAAGGTTATTCATTTGCAGGGAGCAGAGGTCAGACAGGCTGTTCCAGGGTCCCGGGATAGTAGAGATCCCCCAGAGTTGTACAGGGGGGCAAGGACCATTTCTAGGAAGGGAATAGTGGGGCTGTGGGAGGAGTTAAAACTTTTCTGGTGCCAGTGCCTCTGGCAGCTCCCAAACGATTTGGGGGTGAGGGCAAGAAATTTCAGACATTCATTACTCAATGTGAACTCCATTTTCTTAGTTGTCCTGAGGTATTCTCTACTGAAACAGCAAAGGTAACGTTCATTATGTGATATGTGACTGGTGAGGCAGCGACTTGGGCGAGATTGCTAGTAAATCCGAATCATGCTATCTTAGGGAATTTTGAGCTCTTCCAGGAAGAGTTTCACAAAATGTTTGATATACGTCAGGTATCCTTGGAAGTGGATGGGGAGTTATTAGAACTCCGGCAGGGAGGGCAGGATTTAGTGTCTTACATTACACAATTCAAATCTTTAGTGTTATAAAGCTTGTGGCCAGAGAAAAAGAGGTCCTCTCTCTTTTACAAGGGTTTACGGGAGGAGTTGAAAGATGCTCTATCAAATGCAGTGAATAGATCTGCGTCTTGGCAGGAGTTAATAGATTTAGTCATTTAACTAGACTGTCGTCTAAATGAGAGAAGGATTAAACAGAGAAGGGCCCACGGTGATGGTAGGAGTTTGATCAGAGGAGATCGCCTCAGAACGGAATTTGTAAATAAGGAGTTTAGAGTCGAAGTTTAGAGAACAAAGGTTTTGATCAGGGATCCAGGATCTGGGGACCACTAACTAATGAGGAGAAGGAGAGGTGCCGTCCTTCCTCTCTGACATCTTTTTCTCCACCTGTGGTGTCCCCCAGGGATCTAATCTCTCCCCCTGGCTGTTCAACCAGTATCTGGCACTCCTTGCCCACCTCATCGCCGCTCTCTGCCCCAACTTTCAGTGCTATGCGGACGATACCCAGTTCATTTTCAGGCTACCCTCGGCCGCCTCCTCTCCCTCCCTCATCTCTGACTGTCTGTCTGCTATCCAGGAATGGTGTGCCGCCAATGACCTCTGCCTTAATGCCAGTAAGACTGAGATTCTGCTCATCGGCACACCCACTCCCTCCGTCCCTGCAGCTCTCTGGCCGGCCTCTCTTGGCCCTCTTCCTGCTCCTACCTGCAAGGCAAAAAACCTCGGGGTTATCTTCGACTCCACACTCTCCTTCTCTCCTCATATATCTGACGTCTCTAAGAAGTCACACTACCAGCTGCACCTCCTCAGAGGTATTCTTCCCTTCCTCTCCTTCCCCCAGAAGCTCGCTGTCTCCCGAGCTCTGGTTCTCTCAAAGCTGGACTACTGTAACAGCCTCTATCTTAATCTGCCTGCCTCCACACTCCGCCCTCTGCAACTCATCCAGAACAGAACTGCGAGACTTGTCCTTGGCCTCAAGCCCAGGGACCATATCTATCCAGGACTGAAATCTCTACACTGGCTCCCAGTGGCTGCGAGGATGAAGTTCAAAACCCTCTGCATTGTCCACAAGGCCTTCTGGGTCCTGGGGCCCAAATACCTCCAACTCTCTCTTCCTAAATATCTTCCTTCCCGGGCCCTTCGCTCATCCGTCTCCAACTCCCTCAGGGTCAGTCGCTTCTCGAAGCAACGAGCTGGGGGTAGATCTCTCTCCGCGGCAGGGGCCTCCCTCTGGAACAGCCTTCCTGCCCCCCTGAAACTTGAGGAGAACCATCTCCGGTTCCGGAAGCACCTCACAACCTTCCTCTTTGCTTCTGCTTTCTCTCTCCCTCTCCCCTGCTAATTCTTCGCTGAAACTGCACTGAATCTGCAACTGGGCCACTCTCACCGACCTCGGTCCTGGGCCCAGCCACTCTCCACTTGCACTGCCTCCCTGGCAACCCCTGCACTGCGGGACTGTCTCTGTATCCCTACAGCCCCCCCTTCCCAGCACTTGTTCTGCACTTACCTTGCACTTGCCACCAGCTGGCCCTTATATTTATTTATTCTACTTACCTTGTACTGCACTTCCCCCCTCCCCTTCCCAATGCACCTCTCCCTTCCCCCTACCCCTGCACTTGCGCGATCTGAATGACACCTGGCCTAGTAGGATTGTTGTCTGTCTTCCCCTTGTTCCCCCCTCCATGCCTCGTCGCGCCTTGAAACACTTGTGTATAGGCGCGTTACAAATGCCTTATCATATCATATCATATCATAAATTATGTCTGTGTTTTGGAAGGACGGGTCACTTTTTCGGTAACTGTCCATACACCCCAAAGAGGCCTCCAACTTCAGCGATCAAGGTGCAGCTGATGGCAAATACGTTGCAAGCGGTGGCTCCTCATCTTAAAGTAAACAAATCCTTGTTTGTTAAACCAGCATTGAAGGGTTCAGGCCCTGTAGTCATTGACTCTGGAGCCAGTGTTATCTTTATGGATTGGGGAGTAGCCACGCCTCTAGGGATTCCTTTTAAACAAAAGGCGGTGGTGGAACAGGTGCGGGCAGTGGATTGGAATTCTCTTACCTGCGGGCCCATAACTCATGAGACCGAGATTCTGGACATGGTTTTAGTAGGGGGTCATAGGGAGGAGATTTTCTTTGAACTGATTAATGCACCACAATTAAAGATTATTTTAAACCTTAACTATTTTGTTTAGAGTGTGGACATCAGCCCAAGCCAAGATGGTGGAACTAATCAGTGAACTGATTGGCTGGATAATCATTGAGGTCAGTTGGGAAACATTTTCAGCTGCCCTTCATTGTCAATGCTTCAGCTGAGTAGGTCAGGTTCAAGGAGGTTCCAGTTTTTAGGCCTATGTCCAGAGGCCTAGTCTAGAATTTAAGTAAGCTGAAAGAAACAGTCGTGGAGGTCCTTAAAGTATGCAGAGAGACACAGTCTACAAACCAGAGCTAAGTGAACCTGTCAAGTTAATTGAAAAGACTAATTGAATTATGAATCGTCCTATTTTTGTGAACAGTGTACATTGTAATGATATGAGTATTGTGCACTATGAACAGTGGGGATTTACTCAGTGTAATTGACTAGATTCCTTTTGTGAACTGCGCGTGTTGTTTATTTTTTGTACGCTCGCAGTAATTTTTAACAGAGCGTTACGTCACCTTTCTTCCTTTCGGGGGAATTGGGAAGAAAGGATCAGGTCAGTTTCCTTCGGAGTGGGAATACAGATGACAGCTGTTAGCACGCCAGCTTTCTTTCACTCGCATGCCTTGTATATTTGTTTGAATCCTCATTCTACGTTTATTTCTCAGGTTGCGGTTTACTGCGGCATTCATTTCTTTCCCTTCATTCTAAAATACAGCTGTGCTGCCAACATGGGTGTGCAGTGCAGGGCACTTGGATGGGTCCCTTGGCTCCCCTCCCCACTGTTGTGGCTCACAGAGGTGGCCTTAATTCACTGGCACAGGGCTGCTGTGGTTGGTGGCTGAAGTGTCACCCACTCAATGCACCCTGTCGCCATGGTCAGTTCATGGGTCTGTTCACTGGGGCATCTTGTGCTAGCCTGTCATTGATGCATGCACATGTTCTGGTGGGTGGGGGTTTGACTCACCGCTTGCATCTAGGCCGCTGGCACCCACCTCCGCACATCAAACTCCCTCAATGCCCTCCATTTCCAGCACTGTGCTGCACTTCTCCTCCCATGCGGTGAGGACCAGCGGCTCCACAGTTCCTCCACCGGTTGCCATTCTCTCCCAGGTGTTGGGACAGTAGTCCAAGCAGCCTGACCCTCAGGTCATTCCAGCGCTTCCTCCAGTCCTCTCCATCACGCTGTACACTGGCCCCCCTTGATACCTTCTGGCTTTTGGCATGCCAGATGACGGTCCTCCGCTTGCCTGATGTTTTGTGCTGAGTGGTCCCATAAAATTCATCATGGTGTGCAAGCAACTCATCTGCAAGCACCACCAACTCCCCCTGGCACAATTTGAGTTTTCGTAGCTGATCTTGGGCACCCTTGCCTCTCACCCTGTCCTGGGAAATTCTGACTTGTTTGCAGGTCTGGATGGCTACAGGAAATGGAGATATTTGATGGATTGTATTTTTCAAAATGTTTGCTGCAATGCTTCCCGTTCTGGCGGTGACGCAATTTCCACTGGCGCTAAATGCAACAGTGCTATTAGTGCCAGTTTGGGTGGCAGTAATGGTATTAGCGCCGGATTTTAGGTGGTAGCCCTTATTTTCAGCGCAATTTCCTCCGGGTCCTAATAGCATTACTGTCGGAGTCATGGGTGTCTTCACGCCAGGTTGCGATATGGTGCCAATACCGCTGCACAACCCATCGGTAACGCTATTTCCGCTCGGAGGAAATTGCGCCTGTTTACCGGCCAACTTGTGATGAGGCCCATTGTTTAATTTGTTTGACAAGTGCAATGTTGTATTTTTTAATATATTTTTACCGCAATCTCTGTGGACTACGGGCACTGTTCGCAAATCCAACAATGCGTCCGTTTCAAAAGTTTTGACGCACTGCACGTTTTTAATTGACCAATCAGCAGGCATGTACGATGTCCACGGACATCACACCAGACCCTGACTGGTCCAGAGGCGTCTGCAGATCCCGAATCAGGAAATGAGTCAGCAGACTGGACCCAGATATCACTATTTTCTTTCACCTACTTTTTTCCCATTTTAAAAAAAAAATACTGGCTGGATTTACACCAAGTTGACAAAAGCCCATTTTCGGGATGAAGTCGTCCCTCCATGCACAATTTTGGTGCTAATCCGTCCAGCGGTTTGGGCTGTAGACGCGAGAAAAAACCTTTTTTGCGTCTATGAGGATTTGCACACATATTGGGACCCCACCTTGGACAATACCACACCAAACTTCACGAAATCATTTTGAGTGGGCCCTATACATTTTTAAGATTGGTGAGGAATCGCCCGGAGTTTCATTGTTAATAGCCGCTCAAAAAGTGCTCTTTCTATGAGTTGAGCAACTGCACCATAACAACAGGGCCGCTACCGTGGGCCCTGTAATTTAACATCCTACCCCTACCTAACTTTTAAATCTACTTAACATACCCCGTAATACTTACCCCAACTCTACAATTCTTCCTACTTAACAATAACCCTACATAACAGTCATTTTATAAATATATGCACATAACTAACACATTAAATAAAATACCTTTATTACCCTGGTTTCTGCATCTTTATTTCTATGTGTTCCATTAGGGGACAAACATGTAGCCCCTAATAGCAATGCCCTGTGGGACCTTGGACAACAACAAGAAGCAAGAGAGTACTGAAAACAAATGCCTGGATTCTTGCCTTGAAATCCCCATCTGCTCCAAATTATCTAAATAAAGCATCAAACTATGTTAGATGAGAGAACAGTTGTAAAAGCCCTTCAGGGGCATGTTATTTCAAATAGTTATGTATGTTTCTAAACTGGTTATTCTATTTTAATTTTTTTATTGGAATATTGCAGAGCACTGTATTATTACTGACTTTTTGGCAGCAATTGTATGATCAAATAGACATGTGAATGTAGTATGTTGGCTGAAATTCCTCATATGTAATAATTTATTTCAAATATTCCTCCTGTCTCATCTGTGGCCCCTTTTCATATTCAGCAAACTTTATAGTGCCAGGAGTAGGGTTTCACGGTGTGTCCGGGACATCCAAATGCTGTGATTTGGCACACTAGGCATGAAATATGAATGTGGCAGCCGTGAAGGGTTCGGATGAGGATTGGCAGGATATAAGGCAGTGATATACAGGGCTGGGAGGGCTCTTCAGTGCTTGTGGTCCTGCAGGCTGAGCAGGCATTTCAGACTGGGAGAGCATCTGAGGATTAGGGGCATGCCAGGTCTGGTTCCACCTGTTTTTATCACCAATTTTGTTTACGATATATTCATTTTACTGCTGTTTTTGACTGATATGTACCGTTTTCTATTGATTTCCTTTTGTAAAATGCAGAGGGATACCCCCTGTCCATATAACTCTTAACTCCAAACCAACACCTCTTTAAACTCATTGGACCTCATTACGAGTTGGGCGGTATTCCGGCAGTAAATCTGCCATAATACAGCCGAACTGAATTCCCGTTACCTCCACTTGGTCTGGCGGAATTGCAGCTGGATTACAAGTGGCAGTGTAAATCCCCATTTTATAGGAGTCCATATGACTCTATAGGGCTTTTTTGGCAGAACTACTGCAGCAGTAATTCTGCCATGGTAATTCTGCCAATTGTGCCGCCTTTTTGGTGGAGAGTTGGAGGATTCACCTCCAGCACGATGCTGGAGGTAAATCCTCTACTACAGGGCCATACTCGTATTTTGGCAGAGTGGGAACATTGGCTGTAATTACATTGCCTCCAATTGTTTCCAGCTCTGCCATACTTGTAATGAGGGCCATCTCCTTTCCCAAACCAACCATGTGCGTTTTCTATTTTTATATGTTCACTGAGTTTCATTGTAATGGATATTCTGCAATGAAAAATATGTACAGTGAATATTCTGCAATTAAGTTACTGTATACCCTGTGCATTTCCTGTTGTCTCGTACACTGATATAACTTTCAGGTCTAGCCACGTAGGTACTCTCAGTTTTAGTTTTAGGCACAGGCATATTACGTTAACCGCATCTAGTGGAGCAAAATCTACTATTATAGAAAGAGGTAAACGGAAAAAGCGTTTGAATATACTACCACCATAGTTATGTGTCATTGTTAGTAGTAGAGTGGGATACCTTTTATAAAGAGTTTCAAGTGACAGGTCGCCCTGCCCCTTTGGCATGCTCCTGAACCCCTGAAAACTAGATTGAACCTCTATACATCTAATGCCCGTATTATGTAGGTTAATTACTCTGGAAGCAGCAGGAAAGATGATTAGGTTTCTTTACTCCTTAATCTTCACAGGTTCAGGTGTCATCAGGTAAATTACTTCATTAGGAGATAAGGAAGCTCAGAGGAGCCCACTGTCTCCCACCACCCAGGCTACATTCTTCCAAATGCCTTAGGTGTAACACTCAGAACACTATCATCCCACAACATTCCATCACACCCCTAGTGTTCTACAGATGACCTCACTCAGTCAGACGTGCAGGGAGACAGGAATGGCAGGAAGGACAGACCCTAACACCTCCCTTTCTTCCATTACAGATACAGAGAGAACACAGTCCTAACTCCTTCCTTCCTTACAAACTAAAACAACTGACTCCCACACTCACACAAGGTAAGCACACTTACCCTACATCTGCTTGGCAAGCCTGGGCTGCAGTTGTCCAAACCCAGCGTAACTGACAAACTAGCAGTAGACCCCACACCACATTGCTACACACACAACCAACACAAATAACCTCACTCCTACTCGCCACTGCCACCAGTGAGTCCCAAGGCTGCCAGCCTTGAGCACTACCTACCCCTATGTGGGCTCAACTATACCTTCACAATCCAGAAAACGACCATAACTGCACAAAACACCTCCTATACACTGCTGCCACCAGTGAGTCTCAACAATGGGCACAGCACACAGGCCTACCACACCAATTAAAAAACAGACTATCCTCCAGAAACAACCAGGTCCAGGTGATGATGATATAACCTGACAGATGTGTAAAGAAAGACTTAGGCACTCTTGCCTGCGGTGTGGGCCGCACACCCTTAGATCCCGATTGGGTTTCAAAAGAAGTTTGGTTTTCTGATAGTCCACATTCACGAATCATTAATTCTTGAGTTTGGTGATTTATTTAAAGTGACAGTAAACAGTCGCTTTTCTGATGGGCAAAACAACCCAAAATGGCCAATTCATTTTGGACTCTACAGTCCTTCATCGGGGCCTATCTAATCAAAATTGTACCCAAACATAAGACATCGGTGTTAATTAAACCAATCGTGCAAAAGACAACATGATCCAAAATATAACACATTACAACGCATAACATGAAAAATCAACAGGGTCCCACGTACACGAAACATAAAAAAATAAATAAAAAAGAGAGAGAGAGTAAACACAAAAATCTAAAAAATACATAAGCTTTTTCATATAAACATCACATTATTCAGCTTCATATCTTACAATACTCATGCGATTGTCTATTATACAAGTGCCCAAATGCCCGCTCGATTATAGATATGCTAATGCACCTTGTGTGTTAGCTATTGTGCTGGCCAGTTTGTTACCAGTTATGTCAATACTATAGTGCCTGATAATGATTGTGCTACGACTTCACAGGTGGGATTTACAAAAACGGATGACATTTATAAACCACACAGAACGAGTGTTTATTCTCATGGTGACTATGTTGAGAATGCATGCGTGATGCTAATGTGCAAGTATTGTGAGAGATCAAAATTTCTGACCTTTGTTACGATGTGTGGGGCAGCCGCTTCCAATCAAGTGCACAGTTAACCTGCATTGATATAATAACATCAATTTAAGCGTGCAGGTAGCCCGCTGGCTTCTGTTATTTTACACTTAATAACTGTTAATCTTGGCCGAGCTAGTCTGCCATTTAACCTTGTGTGAAATGCTGATGCAGAGCGGGAGACGTGCCTCGCTGAGTCAT
Organism: Ambystoma mexicanum; assembly: GCF_040938575.1. Lineage (NCBI taxonomy): Eukaryota > Metazoa > Chordata > Amphibia > Caudata > Ambystomatidae > Ambystoma > Ambystoma mexicanum. The sequence goes on along the minus strand of NC_090932.1, from coordinate 369,135,467 downwards.
GATTCTCTGTCAGCTCGTTACCTAAGTAAACGCTGAGTTGTATTCAAAGTGAGGCTCCAGTTGCTATGACAATGCCTCCTACAACATGGAGTCTTGTCCATGTGAAAGCCGCCATCTTACTTGGGGCTTATTCAGAATGTGAAAAAACGAGTGGATTCTGTATGCACACAAACTAATATGACGTACTACTATCCTACATCATCTAATGTCAAGCGAACATTAAAAAACAAAAATAACACATACTGTGGTGATCCCCTTGTATGTATCACAAAATCATAAATGAAGCGAGAAATGACAGAAAAACAGAAAAATAGAAAAAATACTGGAAGATTGTACCAAAGTCACGTAAACACAAAAAATATATTAAAAAAATATATAATGTAAGAAAACATGCAAGAACACTGTTAGGTGATGCTGAGTGAGCTTCTGACGATCAAACTCAGGAATATCGTCCGTAGGATGTAATCTCAACTACACTTCTGTGTGCAGTATATGCTGGTCCGGCTTGGTAAGTTACTTATACAGTTGCTTTTTAAGAAAACGGTTCAACTCATAGAAAACAGTTCAAATCAAATTCTTCGTTCATTCCCCTGGGTGATAAACTGTCCAATCGATTTATCCAGTACGCCTCTCTTTGCTGACGTCTTCTTCGCGGATCAATGCCTGGTTGCTGGTTGCTCAGTACTTCCAATACTTGGAACCTCAATTGGGCCGCAGTATGCTGTTTTTGATTGAACAGCTGAGTTTGGGTTCTTATTGCGTATGCAAGACTTATGTTCGCTCATCCTAGTCTTCAGCTTCCGTCCAGTTTCTCCCACGTAACATAGTCCACAAGGGCAGCGTGTGCAATATATGCAATTCTCAGTGTCACTGTGTTCCCTTTAATGATGCTATTACAATTGTTGCATTTCAGACATGGGTAGGTGCCTTGTTGTTTATGCTTTTGTTTTCTACCTTTGGTGTCTTTGGTGTTGACTAATAAATCACGTAGATTGTTTGAACGCTGGTATGCAAACACTGGTTTAGTTTGGAATAAGGAAGTTGTGCGCTCATCGCTGGTGAGTATAGCCCAATGTTTGGTAATGCATTTCTTTATTCATGCACTCTGAGTCAAAAATTTTGACACATACACTATTGTGGGGGCTTCCATTTTGGGTTTCTCTTCCAATGTGCTGGCTCTAGTTTTGGCTGTCACTTTAGAGGATGCTACATCTAATTCCTCTTGGTGGTATCTGTTAAGATGGATTTCTGAACTCTGTCCTGGAGGGGCAGAGGTTCAGAAGGCCAGCCTAGTTTCTTGGAACAGGGCAACCTCTGGACAATATGAGTATAAGGAGACAAAGTTATGAAGCAGGTACTAGAGGTGTGTGGTGTAAACACTCTCAGTAAAACATTAGGAGGGACCAAAAAAGGTTAAAAAAGCCAATATCAAATTTTAATAATCAACAGTCCGTCAAGATTAAAACATCAATTAAATAAATAGATCAGAAATACAGACATTGTCAAGTCCCATGTAGAAAGCAGCAATAGGAAATACGTAACAGGCTCTGAAGGCCAGTTGAAAGTGGTGTTATAGCAACAATACGACCACTAAGGGTACTTTTCAACCTAAATAGTAAGGTACCCATCCAAGTATGGATAAATGTGTCATAAATTATACTCTCTGTTTAAAGTTCAGAGATACGTCTCGACATGTTTCTGTTCCTAGAGAGCACGGTGTGGAACATTCATCAGGAGGGAGTACATTACAGTATATCCTATTTGACAATTCAGATGAAAAACAATAATGCCACTACATTATCATAGCACCTGCAAGAAATAAAAAACAGCAAACATCAAAGGTTAACTATTAAATAGTTATATACTTTGGAAAGTTCAGAGCATGAACTGGGCAACTTATAAAGAGAAATAGTTACCTTATAGTGTGCCTGTGGGGGCTCTCTACTAGCATTAGTAGGTATAGGGTGGTCAAAATCACGGCCCTAAAGAAGAAAAGGAGATAATACCCAAAGTATCAGCTATTATATAGCCTAGTAGTACAGAAAACAAAACAGCGAACAGTGTGGAAGAAGACCCCCAATATGCGGATAAGCGTGAAAGCGTGTCAACGTTGGAAGGGGGAACCATCACTGGTGATTCCCACATGCAAAAAGGGCCATAGACAAAACGGCGGTGGATAAGCGGGGCATGCTACACAACAATGTAGGTAGTGTCAAAGTCCAGACGGTGTAAGGACACCCGGACACGGCATATTAAAGATAACATACCACTATGTCACAGTGCATCAGGAGGAGAAGCATGGAACCGGTGTTTTACTAACAAGTTGAGCGAACAACAACACGGGGCAGGGAAACCCTGCAGTGAGAGCCGTGATAGTGATAATGGTCGGGTGTGCCCATACCCCATCAATGCCCAGAGGCATCCTACCTTGGTAAGACCATAGGCAAACCGTGGCAAACCTTTATGTTGAAACGTTCGAGAAATCATATATTTACAACATCAGTAATCCTTTCACTAACAATATTACTAAATGGAGTCGCTACATTGACGATATCCTGGTAGTGTGGAAGGGGTCACAGGATGACGCCAACAATTTCTTCACCTGGCTAAATGGTCTTAACCCCCATCTACAATTCACGATGACTTCTAGTAATGAGTCCACTAACTTTCTGGATTTAACCATCTACCCCCTTAATGGGGTCTTAAAAATAAAACCTTATCATAAACCAACTGATAAGAACTCCCTCCTGGATTACTCTAGCCACCATATTAAACATCTACGCGACAATCTCCCCTTTGGACAATTTCTCCTTCTCAAGAGGAATAGTTCGGATAAAGAAACTTATGAAGTTGAGGCTTCCGCACTCAGTAAGAAGCTCAGACAGAGAGGCTATCCTAAAAAGTTAATAAGAAAATCAGCCAAAAGGGCATTTAACAATAACCGAGAGGCGTTGTTGGAACCCAAGCTTAAGAAACCTAAAGAGGATCGCATTGTCTGTGTGAACACTTTTACGGACCAGAGTTTTGAAATTACCAACATCATAAAGAAAAACTGGAAAATCTTCAGAACCGCAACTTAATCGATTCCTATGCCTATATTCGCCTATAAAAGAAGTACCACCATTGGCAATATAGTTAGTAATAGTAAATTGAAATCGGTCAATATTTCAGAACCCAAACTAACCTCCCTTTGGGGTCTTCCAGAAGCCACGGGACACTATCCTTGTGGCTCATGTGGCGTTTGCAAACTAACTGCGAGAACTAAAGAAGTTGATGTTGGCCTTTCAAAACCCTGGACCCAAAAGAACCTAACTAATTGCAACACTGACTTTGTTGTATACATGATTACCTGTAGATGTGGATTGCACTATGTCGGTAAGACTATCAGAAAAGTAAAAACCCGCATAATGGAACATCGGAGCTGTCTGAAGAACAGAACTGAGAATGCTCCACTTGTTAAACACTTCAACCTTTTGAAACACAAATATGAAGATTTTACCTGGACGGTTCTACTGGTTTTGAAAGGATCAAATAACACAGCACGTGAAAAGAAACTGTTGAAAATGGAACAAATGATGATTTTCACCTTACACAGTGATGTTACTGGACTCAACGAGTCGATTGATTGGCACAATATATAGCGGCCTTGTAAATATCTGTGTATTCATTGCTACAATTTAATTACCAATTTTTTGATGTTAATGTTGGCAATTCTACCCTGTAACTCTTTGGTTTAGATTTCTTGTTCCTTTAGTTTTTCCACATAACTCTTGCCCCTATTGATGTTCTTAGACCCTCTCGAGTCTTTGTTGTTCCACCAACTGATTAAGGCACGTTTTACAGACTTGGCGGTGGCTGTACCTCTATCTCCATCACTTTCTTTCTCTTCCACTCCCTTGAAAGATGGCCGCCGGGTTTCACACACTCAAGGCACTCTTCTTAAGAGACACGAACATAATAGTAGGACTAACTCGTGGTTCCCTTGACTACTAACCTGCATCGGCCGCATCGCGCTGCTTGTGGATACTCTGTTTAGACCCTCAAGGGCGAGACACCTTCTTGCCACTTACTCCCCCGCACTGGGTAAGTCACTTTGCTGATTGACGATCAGCACTTTGCTGCTCTCACATCGATTCTTCTCCAGCGACCATTGTTGCGATTTGATCGTATTTCCCCTAACCTGATTGCACTACTTTGTTGTATTTACTGTATCTACAGTGCGGATAGCTGGGATTTGCTCCTGATGACATCCCTATGGTCTTACCAAGGTAGGATGCCTCTGGGCATTGATGGGGTTATGGGCACACCCGACCATTATCACTATCACGGCTCTCACTGCAGGGTTTCCCTGCCCCGTGTTGTTGTTCGCTCAACTTGTTAGTAAAACACGGGTTCCATGCTTCTCCTCCTGATGCACTGTGACATAGTGGTATGTTATCTTTAATATGCCGTGTCCGGGTGTCCTTACACCGTCTGGACTTTGACACTACCTACATTGTTGTGTAGCACGTTCCGCTTATCCACTGCCGTTTTGTCTATGGCCCTTTTTGCATGTGGGAATCACCAGTGATGGTTCCCCCTTCCAACGTTGACACGCTTTCACGCTTATCCGCATATTGGGGGTCTTCTTCCACACTGTTCGCTGTTTTGTTTTCTGTACTACTAGGCTATATAATAGCTGATACTTTGGGTATTATCTCCTTTTCTTCTTTAGGGCCGTGATTTTGACCACCCTATACCTACTAATGCTAGTAGAGAGCCCCCACAGGCACACTATAAGGTAACTATTTCCCTTTATAAGTTGCCCAGTTCATGCTCTGAACTTTCCAAAGTATATAACTATTTAATAGTTAACCTTTGATGTTTGCTGTTTTTTATTTCTTGCAGGTGCTATGATAATGTAGTGGCATTATTGTTTTTCATCTCAATTGTCAAATAGGATATACTGTAATGTACTCCCTCCTGATGAATGTTCCACACCTTGCTCTCTAGGAACAGAAACATGTCGAGACGTATCTCTGAACTTTAAACAGAGAGTATAATTTATGACACATTTATCCATACTTGGATGGGTACCTTGCTATTTAGGTTGAAAAGTACCCTTAGTGGTCGTATTGTTGCTATAACACCACTTTCAACTGGCCTTCAGAGCCTGTTACGTATTTCCTATTGCTGCTTTCTACATGGGACTTGACAATGTCTGTATTTCTGATCTATTTATTTAATTGATGTTTTAATCTTGACGGACTGTTGATTATTAAAATTTGATATTGGCTTTTTTAACCTTTTTTGGTCCCTCCTAATGTTTTACTGAGAGTGTTTACACCACACACCTCTAGTACCTGCTTCATAAGTTTGTCTCCTTATACTCATATCACTATCCTCCCGGATATAGACAAAGTATACACTGCTAATTGTGATTAGACAGTAGTATACCGGGTTTCCTCTCCTTGTAAGTAGCTCAAAGTGGCCTTTTGGTCACAGGAAACTTTTCTTAGTGGGTTATTAGTAGTACTCACACACAACAGCCCTTTGGGAATTTTAGACTACCCTGTCTCTAACATGGCTGAAGATAGAATTCTCGCCTATAGCGATGACTATGCAGCAGCCCTCATGAAAGCTATTTCAATCCTTAACCATGGTGACATTCAAGATATCTCACAAGACAAAGACGAATGGAATGAATTAACACAACTAGGAAAAAGACTTACAAGAACCGAACTTCATTGGGCAATTATGCTTGAATATCTTAAGAATAAAGCACTACCTCAAGGACTGACTGTCCTTAATGAACCAAGATTATTCCTAGATAATGAAAAATTCCGTGTACAATGGAGCTATATAGCAAACCGCTGTGGTCGTGATTGGCTTATTTTGATTATTGATACTGCCAAAATTGAAATTGAACTACATAAGATTGAAGACAATTTAAAAAAACAGCTTCCTCTAGAAACTTACAAAAAAAGACTTGAAGAAATTGAAAAAGAAATGAAAGAATTCAAATCTATAAATACCAATGAGCGAATTCAACGCATGAAAAAAGATCTGGCGCGCTTTACACATGAGAAAGCCTTCCCCTATGTGCAAGCTGACTATGTCAATAAATCGTTACAAACGAGTGGACCCACAAGACAAAACAGACGAGTAAGGTTTCGCAACACATCCTACAGCACAAGTCATGATAGTAGTGACCCTGATGATTCAGGAGAAGGCACATCCTCTGGTAACAAAGCAACTACTAAAAGGGGCAGAGGTCAATCTACAAGACGGCAAAGTAGTGGAGGAAGGAGGCAAAATCAGGGTCGTTTTTTATACCAGGCTCAGAACAGAAACAATTGGGACGACGGTTCGAGACAAACCAGAAGCGGGAATCGCTTTTGATCAACCTGTCGAATTATTTACCTACAACTACGGAACAACAAGTGCTTAATAAAGGCCTAGGTTATGTTATAACGAAAGAGCATGACCCGTTCGAATTTCAGATGGAATTCAAAAAGTTGATGAGAAAAATCCATTTGAAAGAATTTTTTTCTTCTCCTGACGACACCATCGAAGAGGGCCCCAGTAATTGTACAGGGCTACGGAATCCATCTACGTTTTGCCCCCCCTCCCAAAGTTTTTCTCCTGAATCGCTAGTATTTGAAAAGAAAGTCATTGCTGAGGTCACTGCCCTTGAAGCTAAGCACCGTAGAACCTTTCACAACTTATCCAATCAGGAACGCAAAGCTCTTGATTCCCTATCTTCTAATCCATCGATCATCATAAAGAAGGCGGACAAAGGTGGAGGTATTGTTGTTCTCAACCGCACCGATTATATTGATGAATGTGAAAGACAATTGAGCAACATCTCCTACTACCACTTACTTACTCATGACCCCACACCTGAACTCCAACTTCTTGTTGCTGACAAAGTGGGTAAAGCGAAAGACCGTGAATGGATCTCTAAAAAGGAAGCAGACTTCCTTGTTAATAAGAAACCCAGCATTCCCACGTTTTACACCCTTCCTAAGGTTCACAAAACACTCCTGAACCCCCCTGGCCGCCCCATTGTAGCAGGTATTGATTATGTTTTAGAACCACTCTCTACTTTTGCGGACCACTACTTGAAAATATATGTAAAAAAAATGCAATCCTATCTAAAAGATTCCAGAGATGTTATTAACTGCTATGAAAATCTCGAGTTTGACCCTTCATCCAACCTACTTGTAGGTTTGGATATTGTTTCCCTATACACCAACATACCGCAGCAGGCGTCACTTGATACTATAGAAGAAATATTACTTACCCGAGAAGATAATGACCCAGTACCCACCTCATTTATCCTCTGGTGTGTAGAACTCGCTTTGAAACGTAACTACTTCGAGTTCAATGGAAAATTTTATCAACAAATTGAAGGCACAGCTATGGGGGCCACCATGGCTCCTAGCGTGGCAAACCTTTATGTTGAAACGTTCGAGAAATCACATATTTACAACATCAGTAATCCTTTCACTAACAATATTACTAAATGGAGTCGCTACATTGACGATATCCTGGTAGTGTGGAAGGGGTCACAGGATGACGCCAACAATTTCTTCACCTGGCTAAATGGTCTTAACCCCCATCTACAATTCACGATGACTTCTAGTAATGAGTCCACTAACTTTCTGGATTTAACCATCTACCCCCTTAATGGGGTCTTAAAAATAAAACCTTATCATAAACCAACTGATAAGAACTCCCTCCTGGATTACTCTAGCCACCATATTAAACATCTACGCGACAATCTCCCCTTTGGACAATTTCTCCGTCTCAAGAGGAATAGTTTGGATAAAGAAACTTATGAAGTTGAGGCTTCCGCACTCAGCAAGAAGCTCAGACAGAGAGGCTATCCTAAAAAGTCAATAAGAAAATCAGCCAAAAGGGCATTTAACAATAACCGAGAGGCGTTGTTGGAACCCAAGCTTAAGAAACCTAAAGAGGATCGCATTGTCTGTGTGAACACTTTTACGGACCAGAGTTTTGAAATTACCAACATCATAAAGAAAAACTGGAAAATCTTCAGAACCGCAACTCAATCGATTCCTATGCCTATATTCGCCTATAAAAGAAGTACCACCATTGGCAATATAGTTAGTAATAGTAAATTGAAATCGGTCAATATTTCGGAACCCAAACTAACCTCCCTTTGGGGTCTTCCAGAAGCCACGGGATACTATCCTTGTGGCTCATGTGGCGTTTGCAAACTAACTGCGAGAACTAAAGAAGTTGATGTTGGCCTTTCAAAACCCTGGACCCAAAAGAACCTAACTAATTGCAACACTGACTTTGTTGTATACATGATTACCTGTAGATGTGGATTGCACTATGTCGGTAAGACTATCAGAAAAGTAAAAACCCGCATAATGGAACATCGGAGCTGTCTGAAGAACAGAACTGAGAATGCTCCACTTGTTAAACACTTCAACCTTTTGAAACACAAATATGAAGATTTTACCTGGACGGTTCTACTGGTTTTGAAAGGATCAAATAACACAGCACGTGAAAAGAAACTGTTGAAAATGGAACAAAAGATGATTTTCACCTTACACAGTGATGTTACTGGACTCAACGAGTCGATTGATTGGCACAATATATAGCGGCCTTGTAAATATCTGTGTATTCATTGCTACAATTTAATTACCAATTTTTTGATGTTAATTTTGGCAATTCTACCCTGTAACTCTAAGGTTTAGATTTCTTGTTCCTTTAGTTTTTCCACATAACTCTTGCCCCTATTGATGTTCTTAGACCCTCTCGAGTCTTTGTTGTTCCACCAACTGATTAAGGCACGTTTTACAGACTTGGCGGTGGCTGTACCTCTATCTCCATCACTTTCTTTCTCTTCCACTCCCTTGAAAGATGGCCGCCGGGTTTCACACACTCAAGGCACTCTTCTTAAGAGACACGAACATAATAGTAGGACTAACTCGTGGTTCCCTTGACTACTAACCTGCATCGGCCGCATCGCGCTGCTTGTGGATACTCTGTTTAGACCATCAAGGGCGAGACACCTTCTTGCCACTTACTCCCCCGCACTGGGTAAGTCACTTTGCTGATTGACGATCAGCACTTTGCTGCTCTCACATCGATTCTTCTCCAGCGACCATTGTTGCGATTTGATCGTATTTCCCCTAACCTGATTGCACTACTTTGTTGTATTTACTGTATCTACAGTGCGGATAGCTGGGATTTGCCCCTGATGACATCCCTATGGTCTTACCAAGGTAGGATGCATCTGGGCATTGATGGGGTTATGGGCACACCCGACCATTATCACTATCACGGCTCTCACTGCAGGGTTTCCCTGCCCCGTGTTGTTGTTCGCTCAACTTGTTAGTAAAACACCGGTTCCATGCTTCTCCTCCTGATGCACTGTGACATAGTGGTATGTTATCTTTAATATGCCGTGTCCGGGTGTCCTTACACCGTCTGGACTTTGACACTTCCTACATTGTTGTGTAGCATGTCCCGCTTATCCACCGCCGTTTTGTCTATGGCCCTTTTTGCATGTGGGAATCACCAGTGATGGTTCCCCCTTCCAACGTTGACACGCTTTCACGCTTATCCGCATATTGGGGGTCTTCTTCCACACTGTTCGCTGTTTTGTTTTCTGTACTACTAGGCTATATAATAGCTGATACTTTGGGTATTATCTCCTTTTCTTCTTTAGGGCCGTGATTTTGACCACCCTATACCTACTAATGCTAGTAGAGAGCCCCCACAGGCACACTATAAGGTAACCATTTCCCTTTATAAGTTGCCCAGTTCATGCTCTGAACTTTCCAAAGTATATAACTATTTAATAGTTAACCTTTGATGTTTGCTGTTTTTTATTTCTTGCAGGTGCTATGATAATGTAGTGGCATTATTGTTTTTCATCTCAATTGTCAAATAGGATATACTGTAATGTACTCCCTCCTGATGAATGTTCCACACCTTGCTCTCTAGGAACAGAAACATGTCGAGACGTATCTCTGAACTTTAAACAGAGAGTATAATTTATGACACATTTATCCATGCTTGGATGGGTACCTTGCTATTTAGGTTGAAAAGTACCCTTAGTGGTCGTATTGTTGCTATAACACCACTTTCAACTGGCCTTCAGAGCCTGTTACGTATTTCCTATTGCTGCTTTCTACATGGGACTTGACAATGTCTGTATTTCTGATCTATTTATTTAATTGATGTTTTAATCTTGACGGACTGTTGATTATTAAAATTTGATATTGGCTTTTTTAACCTTTTTTGGTCCCTCCTAATGTTTTACTGAGAGTGTTTACACCACACACCTCTAGTACCTGCTTCATAACTTTGTCTCCTTATACTCATATCACTATCCTCCCGGATATAGACAAAGTATACACTGCTAATTGTGATTAGACAGTAGTATACCGGGTTTCCTCTCCTTGTAAGTAGTAACCTCTGGACAAGCCAGACCAATCAGGGTAGCGATCGCGGCGGTGAAGACTAGGTCTCAAGAGGGGTGAGGGTGACTGAAAGCCCGCAATGAGCACACAAAGCAAGGACACTTACAAATTACTCCAAGCAGGGGTTATATTAAAAATATAGAAACATTTATTACAAGGCCTTTGTAACATTGACCGTAGCAAGAAATCACAATAAAACTCAAGTAAACCAACACATACAAATCTAATACAATATATATACAAATACAAACAAGTCTAACGAGTTAGACGCACGAAATGTGTAGACCACCTAGTTGGGGAGGAAAACAGGCAGTGCGAATAATAATTAGACCCAGTCCGCCTTCAGAGGCACCTAACTAAAAGGAAGTCCAAGCCCTACGAAGAGTGGAGCCTTGTGCTCAAAAGTACCTGAACATGCTGGTGCCAACGGGCAAAAGGGGAGTCTCTTCGAGGGAATCAGGCAGTTTAGTTCGATGAACAAATGAAGATGAACAGAGCTCCGCGACTCAAGCACAGCCTCCACTGTGGGCAGAAGCAGAACGCGAGACGGAAAGGTGTGCTGTTAGGCACAGCGGGGAAAAGCTATGGGCTACTGCAGGAGGGCGACCAGTTCCTAGCGATGCTACTCACCGGTCCCCGATGCAGGCAGACCCAGGCTTCTCCGCGTCAGTTTCAGTGCTGGCAGGTTCAGATACGAGCAGGGTACGTCTCAGCGTCGTGTAGATTCCGCAGCAGCAGAAGTTGAGTTGAGGATGTCCCAAACGCAGTGAGCCCGCACAGTTTGTTACCACAGCAGGGCAACGGAGCGACCGTGTGTATTAGCGCCAAATGTACACTACTCATTTCAGATCTGGGAATGCCAAGTGTACGAATCGTGTGAGAGTGACAAGGACTCGTAATACAACACAACCTAACGGCGGTTACAGAGCAAGACTCCTGGGTAGGCTGGTCAGTCTGCTGGATGGCCCAGAGACACTTCCGAAGGCTTACGTGCAGGAGATGGTGAAGATGCCGAGAATAGTTGTTCCCACTATTCCAAGGGGTCGAAGTACCAGTACAGGCCTTCTCGTTCGATCAGAGGTAGAAAGGGTTTCACTACGCGACAGCAGTGCAGAGGAGCAGTCCTTCAGCGGGTCACCAGCGATTCCTCGGTTCAGCCTCGTAGTTGCAGGATACTTGGCTCCTGTATTCCTTTGTTCGTGAGAACTCAGGAGATGGACATGGTAGTGGTGTTTCCAGCCCCCTCTTATCCACGGTTCCCTTTGCGCCAAAACGGAGGGGACCCAATGGGAGATCTGCTCACAAAACACTCACACCGTACGTGGACCTATCACGGGCCACGGAGGTCCCAGGCATTCACACCACCCTAGACTCTCTGGCACCCAGGATGTGCATTGGGACCAGACATCCCAGCCCACATCCTGGAGGCACACACAAGGTCTGTAGAAGCTCGCGAAAGCATCTGTGTTTCGCGGGAAAGTACATGCCCAAATAAGGAAGGCCCCGGGTCGGCTCGACCTGGGGAAGGTGAAGGGGGCAAGACGGTCAGCGGACAGGACAAAGAGCCTCGTGGTCTGGCCATTTTGGGAGCCAGGCCACCATTTTGGGCTAAGCGCGAGAAACGCGCTTAAACACCAAAAGGAGCTCAAAAACACAAAGAAACGATCGCTGCCACCAGTCCCGTCCGTGATTCACTTGCATCGTTCATTAACAATCCCAAGAGAGTATCTAGGGCCTGTAGAAGACTAGAGACCCAAGAGAGCAGTAACTTAGTTTACAGTGCCCTCTTGTGCCATGTTGCGCGAAAGCTGCAACATGATAAAAGAACTACGGAAAACAACGTTTCTCGGTACTGACTGTCTTAAGGGCATGTCAGTTTCCCCGTAAGAATGGAGCGAAAGCCCAGAGGAGTGCGGCAGAAGGCTGCACTTCTCTGGCAAAGTCTAGATCCTGGTGAAACTACAGCAAAATGTTTAGGGGTTGCCACATGGAAGGAAAATTACCCAGTATCAAGAAATCTTTCCTAACAGTATCCTCGATTGGATAATTTGTTTTCCAGTTTGTGTAATTCTTGGTGAAGTTCTTCTGGATCGCTGATGATTCTTTTCAAACGTAGCATCTGTCCATAGGGTAAGTTACATAGCGTATTCTGAGGATGAAAACTCATGCGATGTAGTAAGTTATTACTGTCAGTGGGCTTGGTGTACAGCGAGGTCGTTGATTTACTTTCACTCGACATCAAGGTAATGCATATTAGGATTTCCTATTTATGCGGTAAACTGTATTCGCGAATCGATCTGGTTCAGGTATGTCAAGATACCACCAAGAGGAATTAGATGTAGCATCCTCTAAAGTGACAGCCAAAACTAGAGCCAGCACATTGGAAGAGAAACCCAAAGGGAAGCCCCCACAATAGTGTATGTGTGAACACAGTATCACACCCCCACACAGGAGAAAAATTACAACTCAGAGGTTTTGGGACATGTGACACTGAGAATTGCATATATTGCATACGCTGCCCTTGTGGACTATGTTACGTGGGAGAAACTGGACGGAAGCTGAATACTAGGATGAGCGAACATAAGTCTTGCATTCGCAATAAGAACCCAAACTCAGCTGTTGCCAGACATTTCAATCAAAAACAGCATACTGCGGCCCAATTGAGTTTCCAAGTATTGGAAGTACTGAGCAACCAGCAACCAGGCATTGATCCGCGAAGAAGACGTCAGCAAAGAGAGACGTACTGGATAGATCGATTGGACAGTTTATCACCCAGGGGAATGAACGAAGAATTTGATTTGAACTGTTTTCTATGAGTTGAACCGTTTTCTTAAAAAGCAACTGTAGAAGTAACTTACCAAGTCGGACCAGCATATACTGCACACAGAAGTGTAGTTGAGATTACATCCTACGGACGATATTCCTGAGTTTGATCGTCAGAAGCTCACTCAGCATCACCTAACAGTGTTCTTGCATGTTTTCTTACATTATATATTTTTTAATATATTTTTTATGTGTTTAAGTGACTTTGGTACAATCTTCCAGTATTTTTTCTATTTTTCAGTTTTTCTGTCGTTTCTCGCTTCATTTATGATTTTGTGATACATACAAGGGGATCACCACAGTATGTGTTATTTTTGTTTTTTAATGTTCGCTTGACATTAGATGATGTAGGATAGTAGTACGTCATATTAGTTTGTGTACATACAGAATCCACTTGTTTTTTCACATTCTGAATAAGCCCCAAGTAAGATGGCGGGTTTCACATGGACGAGACTCCATGTTGTAGGAGGCATTGCCGTAGCAACTGGAGCCTTACTTTGAATACAACTCAGCGTTTACTTAGGTAACGAGCTGACAGAGAATCATGACTCAGCGAGGCACGTCTCCCGCTCTGCATCAGCATTTCCCACAAGGTAGGCGTTAAATGGTAGACTAGCTCGGCCAAGATTAACAGTTATTAAGTGTAAAATAACAGAAGCCAGCGGGCTAGCTGCACGCTTAAATTGATGTTATTATATCAATACAGGTTAACTTGTGCACTTGATTGGAAGCGGCTGCGCCGCACATCGCAATACACACTTTTGAGTTTGGATATGCCAGCATATTACTGGCAAAGGTCAGAAATGTTGTTCTCTCACATCACGCATGCATTCTCAACATAGTCACCATGAGAATAAACACTCGTTCTGTGTGGTTTATAAATGTCATCCGTTTTTGTAAATCCCACCTGTGAAGTCGTAGCACAATCATTATTAGGCACTATAGTATAGACATAACTGGTAACAAGCTGGCCAGCACAATAGCTAACACACAATGTGCATTAGCATATCTATAATCGAGCGGGCATTTGGGCACTTGTATAATAGACAATCGCATGAGTATTGTAAGATATGAAGCTGAATAATGTGATGTTTATATGAAAAAGCTTATGTATTTTTTATATTTTTGTGTTTACTCTCTCTCTCTCTTTTTTATTTTTTTATGTTTCGTGTACGTGGGACCCTGTTGATTTTTCATGTTATGCGTTGTAATGTGTTATATTTTGGATCATGTTGTCTTTTGCACGATTGGTTTAATTAACACCGATGTCTTATGTTTGGCTACAATTTTGATTAGATAGGCCCCGATGAAGGACTGTAGAGTCCGAAATGCATTGGCCATTTTGGGTTGTTTTGCCCATCAGAAAAGCGACTGTTTACTGTCACTTTAAATAAATCACCAAACTCAAGAATTAATGATTGGTGAATGTGGACTATCAGAAAACTAAACTTTTTTTTAAACCCAATTGGGATCTAAGGGTGTGCGGCCCACACCGCAGGCAAGAGTGCCTAGGTCTTTCTTTACACAGTTCACTCTCATCGTGCTGACGCATGGTAGCACGATTTAGTGGGCTGCACCCCAAAATACAGCAATATTTATAAGCTTCTGCTCAAAGTAAGAATAAATAGCGGTGCCCGCTCCAGTTCTTAGTCTCTCTCCTTGTAATAACCTGACAGATACCAATATATATATAACACTACCACAAGCATCTCACCATCCATGCAATAGGTGACAACCAACATCTGCATGCTGCGCATTCCATCTGGGATGTACCCCAGATTTTAAATGCAATATTAAGCTAAAAGTCCATTTTGCATCAGAACAGTTTTACAAAAAAGTACTGCAATGCCTCAAACTGTTATCACTAACATGTTAAAAACTACTTACTGCTATCTTTGTCCTGGCACACCAGTCATTCACCCCCACTCCAGCCAATCAAGTAAAGCATTTGTTTCTACTATGCAATCCGACTTTCTTACATTAGAAACAGCATTTAAAGTAATGCCGGTTTGCATCTTAAAACATACAATGCCTATACAAATGTTAAATTCACTAATATACTTTACTTAAGTCACATGTGAGACAGTTCATCCACATACACACCATGCATTCCTTAACGCCTGAAAATCCAAGCTGCAACAATAGCAGCTCTAATCATTACATCTCAGAACATGTTAAAATGCCTACACACATTGGGCAGCCCATCCTGCCTCCCAGACGAGAATAATGCAGACAATCTGACAAAGATTGAAAACGTGTATACGAATGGTGCAGGAACTTGCAGAATGCCACTGCGGAAACTTGCAGAAACATCCGTGACACTGCGCACACACCCCAACATCTTGAACAGTTGCATATGCTCTGCCTCGCAGCTTGGCTTTGGTCAGGAAGTACCTAATCGCGATCCTCACTGCACAATGTTAATTCCTTTTTCAATCGATGTGCAGTTGCAACAATTTACCATTTTAAATGATGCCCCCAATTACTTCTGCAACCGAGCACCAATTTCTGCCCTTCTCTCCTTCTTCTCCATGCACACCGGCACATATCTCCTCTGACCATACGGATGACGTGTTGTCATCACGCAATAACACATTATGAAGACCAATCTTGTAGTCATACTGACAACCTAAATCTTCTCATCATGCCCTCTGCTATCATGGGCTCGTCACACAGCTGGGGTACTGGAACACCAGCGATCACCAGAGTTTTAAGCAGACTCCTGACGTCATCACTTAATGGTTAACAGCAGGACTGAACAGAGCTCTCTGTTCACCAACGGTCAGGGTGGCACTCCAGCAAACACCGTTGGAGCTGTCTCTCATGCTGTCCTTTGACAGCCAGCTCTATAATTCACATACCTTCCAATAACTTCTCCGATGCTTCCACCTAGGTCATGGATCGCAGACCCAGTCCTTTGACAGCAGGTGCTAAGCATAACCAGAGGCGTAACCAGGATTGTCAAACAAGTGGGACCTAAAGCTAATGTAGTTGTGCCCACCGCAGTGACATTAACTTCTGTAAATGCCCACACAGTGCTGCTGAGCGGGCATGCACAGATTTTGGGTGGGCCTTGCCCTCTCAGGCCCTACCCTCTCTACGCTTCTGAGCATAACACTTCCATGCCCTGCTCCAGCCCCTGCTCTAGGAGGCACTCTTCAGCTTCTTTTCAAACCCAGCTGAACCAGCGCCTCACCCTGAGAGTCTTCTCATTCCTCTGTTGCCTTTCTCTTCACCCTGAGTGCTTTCTCTTGTTTCTGTCTTCTACCCTGCCAGCAGCCTCACTTCACCCTGGGTGACTTCTTATCCTCTGTCTAGGCACCCTGGCTATTTAACTGCCAACAACCTCACTGGCTACCGTCTTCTGCCTCCTTACTCACCCTAGGTGGTAGGAAGTTCTTTTGGGGGGCAGTGGGGCCTTCTTTTCTCTGTTCCTTCCTCCTGCACCCCCTAGAGCAGTGTAATGTTATCGTTCTCTTCCTCACAGGTGCACCCATGATGCAGATCAGCCCCCATGGTAAAGGCCCTCTGATCTGTTGTAAGGACCGTGGTCCCCAGGGTCCTTGAGGAAATAACAATGCTGTGACCTGCAGCGTCCCCATGTTTCTGATCAGCCCCCATGCAAAATACACCTTGATCTGTTGTAGAGGCCCAGGCTCCAATTGCCTTTGGTATATCAAAAAAGACCCTTAGCGTTGGAGCGAGGATCACGAGAGCTTCTGCTGGGCATATTGAAACACTTCTAAGGAGAAAACACAGAAGGCATCCCTATCTCAGAACTTTGCCTTTTCATTTTTTTTAACTATCTCTGAGTCACTGTTAAGTTCACAAGTGATGTATAGATATACCTGAATAAAGGACTTTTTGTTCAGGCAACCGGTCTGCAGACTGATCCCTTTACAGTGGTGGCAGTGGTAGATTAAGGCAATTTCCCCTTGTGCCCCAACATGGAGAATATTATTAAGAACCTGGCAGAGGGCCAACAACAACTGCAGCAGCTTATTCAGGTACAAGGGCACCAGGCACAGGCGGACTGGCAAAAACTACAGCAGGCGCTCCAATTGCAAGGCACTGCACAAGCTCATAGCCGGAGGCTTTGCGACTGTTAGGGGAAGCTGTAGCAGTTAGCAAAACAAACCCAGCTATACCCCCCACGGTGTTGCAAAAATATCAGACCGGCGATTACTCCTGTTTTTTCTTTGTGAACTTCAAGTATATTGCCTGAGCCGCCCAGTGGCCTGCTGAGTGATCGGGCATCTTCTTTGCTCCTCTGCTCACTCGAGTAATGCAGGGGGCTTATCAACCCACCAACCCAACAGGCTATTCACCTTACGCAGAGCTCAAGAAAACCATACTCGAAAGACTGGGAATGGATGAAGAAATGTATCGCCTCCAATACAGAGAGACCCAGTTGAAACCCTGTGAGAGCCCACGTCAATTCCTCTACTGAATACACTAGTTAGCTGAATAATGGCTTCAGACCAGTACCGCTAAGGTCACCTAAGTAAGGGATGAAGTCCTCCTGGAACAGTTTCTGGAAGCTTTACCCGGACCTATACAAAGATGGGTCCGACAACAGCACCACTTGTCGCTGTCTGAGGCTATTGATGTGGCTACGGCCTATCAAAAGGCCAGAGCATCCAGGGTGTTTGCAACTAATTCAGGGAGTCCAGGGAACGAGGCATCAACCAACCTTAATGTCCCGCCTAGATGGACCCAGAATAACTCAAGGCCCTGACCTGAGGTGCATGTTCCTCCTGGTGGACTCATAGCCAGACCACAACAACCCCAGTGTTCGATTGTGGTGAGTGGGGGCACATCGCTTTGTTCTGCCCTAGGAAGGTTAAACCTAAGCCCATGGACATCAGTACACTAGAGACGCAAGAATATTGCAGAAAACATCTCCCTTACACCATCAAAGTCACGGTAGATGGCAAGCCTGCACACCTGATGATTGACAGCGGGAGCAGACAAACAGCGATACAGCCCCAAGTAAGTGACAGACCAAATTGCAGGGACGGGTGGATCCCAGTGAAATGTGTGCATGGTGATGTTAGAACTTATCCATCCAAAAACACTGAACTGGGGGTACATGGCTCATTAATACCAGTAAGAGCCGCTGTGATTCCTTCCTTGCTGGCTCCAGTCCTACTAGGTACTGACCTCCCTGGTTTTTCTACAATACTGTGCACAACTGAGTGATTAAAAGAGGCACTTTTTCTACCCCATACAGTAATTTGCAACAGCACTCTATGGTATAAATCACCATCTTGCTGTTGCAATTGGTGTGTGTCTTGAGGATCCAATGGGTGTTGGCGTAGTCGAATGTATGTCTGGTGTTCCTAAATTGGCATTCCACACACTGTCCACATTTGTAGTGTCCCTGGACAGGTGGAAGCCCCCAGACTCTGTCAAGTGATTGTTGTATCATTGGTTCTTGGTATGTGTGAGCAAGTCAATCTCAAAGCCTTCTTTCAGTGCGAAGGGTCCCTTAAAATGATGGTCTTTTTCCTGTTAATCACTAAATCGTTCCCTTGAGCGTACGACACCTTAACGTTAATAAATCTTTGAAGACCCACCTGTGTCTGGTCTGCAAGGTTGATGTCATCCTCAGAGCATCCAGCACACCCTCAAGTCTCCCACTTTTGGTTGGAAGAAATCTACAGCTTCCAAGTAGGTGGGAAGGTCAGCCGGGTGACGGTTGAATAGGCAGGGGGCCAATACTCAAACTTGGCACAGACTTTGAGACTTCTTGATGTCTTCCATCAAATGTCCCAGCCTATTCAGCCTCAGCTGGACTGAAGAAATCTCATGGATGATCATTGAAATAGCCAATAGATGTTCCAGGAGATGTCACCCACACAATCTAGCCCAAAGACTGTCATGAATGATGGTATCAAAAGCTTGAGTTAAATGGATTGCCACCATATAAACTGGGGCTTCTCCAGGAGTCTTAACCATTTCCTGAAAGAAATTGACTATAAAGCCATTTATATTGATGCCCATCCCTCTGAGAAAACCTGTTTGCATATTGCTTAAGATCCCGGCTGAGGAGGCCCATTCCTCTGGCTCAGCCAGCATAAGGGATGCAAATATTTTACTCTCTGGGTCAAGCAGAGTGATGGGACGGTAGTTTACAGGGGCACGTTTATTCCCTTATTTATAAATTGGGACACTACTCGATTCTGTCAGGTTGTTGGTACTGATTTTTCCTGTATGATGTTTTTAAAAAATACGTAGAAAATCAAAGCCCAAAGCAGTGGATCTATCTTCATTATTGCATTACTGATCCCATTGGGACCGTAAGCACTGGAATTGGAAGAAGCCCTAATATAAGAATCAATGTCCTCAACGGTGAAAAAGCGAGGCCAAACGCAATTTGGAGCAGGTAGAGGACTAGAGGCATTGGGAGTTCTGTATAATTGGGCAATGTGATTTGCCCAATCCTTTTCACTCACTTCGTTCGTTTGTAAATCTTGTTGGGAGAACGTATTAGAATTTACTGCTGACCAAAGGTTTTTTTACATTTATCCCCATCACTACCTCTCCTAGGTGGTGTGAGCATCAATATGCAGCATTCTTTCACTTATTTTTGTTTCCTGTCAAATTTTAGAGAGCAAAGTCACTTTATATAATTAACTTTTCACTTCTTCAGTGTGAATGCAGATTCATATTTATTTAAAGAAGAGGTGCCCTTTAGCCATCTTAATTTGGCCCTTAGTACTTTTTTATCCTGAATGAGATCATCGTAGTGACAAAGCCTTGAATCCCCCAAATTTTCACGACAATTTTAGATTTATTACAATTCGTGAGAAATGCAGGAAAGAAAGTTGGGCTTAATATCACCATTTTCTCCTCCATATTCACCTGTCCTAAAAAGGATTCAACCTCTCGGGTAAAGTTCATTTTACCATCCACATTTCAGACCAATTTATGGCCCTTATTATGGACAATGATGCCAATTTGGGACCCACAGCCTTTGTTTTTAATGGAATAGTAAATATGCTTTGAGGGGGCTGTGGTCACTCTGAGCTCTATCCATTACAATGAAGGATTTGCAACACATAGTGCCTCATTACAAGTTTGGTCCGGAAACAATGGTGCCAGTAAGGTTACCAGCACCGTTGTTTACGGAATGCCAAACTATGAGTCTTCTGGCGGGTGCCATTCTGCCCAACAGGTCTGACCCTGGTGGGCGGAAGGCACCCGGCAGCACACTTTCACGAAGCACCGGCACCGTTATTAACGGTGCCGTTGCTTCCGTGGTCCCCATGGGATCAACATTTTACCAGCACCTGACTTACCGGACCGCCGGGGCTGTAATGCCCCAGAATTTCCAGCAAGTCAGGCGCTGGTAAATCATTACGGGTCCGGCAGCTACCTGATGGTTTTTCCGGCACGGTTCCTGCCGGACTTGTAATGAGGCCCAAAAAGAGTGACTGACTGAAAGTCATGGTGCGTGTTCTATCTACTGTCTGTCTGTCTGTCTGTCTGTCTGTCTGTCTTTCTATCTATCTATCTATCTGTTTCTTCTATGGCGCCACATGCCCAAAGTTCTCAGGGCGTTGACGTTGTTTCCAAAACAAGTAGTCTTGGGTGGAACGTCCCCTTGTAAGCTGCCATATGCCGTCCTAAGATCCCATGTGCGAAATGAATCGTGCAATTTAATTTTTTCCCCATTTTCCCAACTAACTTCAGATCTGGTCTGTATAAGGTTATTTTGTGACATGGCCCTGCCACAATCAAAATGGAAATCTCTGGCCATACATAGGTACATCTGAGGTTAAGTAGCTGTGATCAGATCACATATGTCTGAGAATTGCACGAGAAAAGTGTCCATGTCCGAACACGAAGGATTCCAATAAAGATTTATCAAATATATTAGGTTTTTCTCCAAATCTGACCCAAGGATGGCTTTCACTGCTAAAATACCATGGCCCTCATTACGACCCTGGCGGAAAGGGTTTTACGCCAGCGTAATGCATGGCGTACCTTTCCGCCTTACTACGAGTTCCCGTAGCGCCATGGTGGTTTTTTCGCCTGGTTTTTCCGGGCGGAAAAATCCATGGCGCTACGGGACCTGTTGTTAATTACGCCACCGTAATTTACGGTAGCGTAATTAACGCCTTCCCCACTCCCATTATACCCTATGGGGCAAAAATGGGAATGGGGAAGGGTAAATGGGGATTGGGGACTTACCGCCCCGCCAAGGTCGGAATGGGGCGGTAAGTCCGCCAACCCCCATGGCGGAGTTGGCAGCTCTGCGCCATGGACTATGGTGCAAATTGCACCATGGTCCTCCGCCAGGGTCGTAATGAGGGCCCATATATTGAATTTATCACCACCTCAATTTCTTTGCAGATACTCTTGTTAATTAAGATGGCTATCTTTCCGGTTGGGCGCCCTCCTTTATTAGGAGTTGCCAGCTGCTATGTTGCAATGAATCCAATAAGCTATCATATCATATCATATCATATCAATAAGGATAGGCTTAGCGATGTTTCTTGTAACAAAGTTATATGATTGTCACAAAAGGTACTTGTCATCTCCCCATTAAGAAAACTACCTCTCATGTTCCAGACCATGGCATTTAGGCCCTCATCAGGGGTTGAGCAGTATCCCAGCGCTAATTGCGCCGGGATGCCGCCCAGCACTATTAGAACGTTACCGCAACTCAGTCCGGTACAATTTGCGACAGATCCCGAGTTGCAGTGGTGAGGTAAATCTGTGTTCTTGGCGCTATTAGCACAAGCGCAATTAGCGCTGGGCTAATAGACCCAGCTGGAGGTAAAACTCCCACTTTCCACACAACTCTGGATTGGGCAGAGCAGTAAATGCGGCTGTAATAGTTTTACGGCCACATTTTACCATTTCGCTCAACCACTGATGAGGTGTCTCTAAAATACCGGATTCTGACTAAAGGCCAGTCCCCCTCTCTCCCAGTTTTTAAAAATTCAGGGTGAGATTGGTGGGCAGCCAACACCAATCCATTTCACCCTCAAGCACTCTGAGTATGACAGGGGACATAAGATGCACTATGCGATCTCACATAGGGTGATTGCTACAAGTCATTTTTAACTGTTTCCTCTTCAGTGGATCAACAAAGTTAACTTTGGCAGCTGGATTTTGCTAGAAAAGGCACCAAATTATAAGCCATCTGTCTTAATACATCTGATTCATCCAAGAGCATTTTTGCAATAATTTTTGATGGTATTGTTAATTGTACCAAATCTGTACGATCATCATTGAGGAAACACACGCTTTCTATATCTTTAAAACGTATCAATCGAAGGCAAGGAATTGTGTGCAGTAACTGTAGCCTCTGTCTCCAGTAACAGCTCCAGAAAGAACTTGTAAGGCACTGATTGATTAATGAAGATATCCTCCACTTTTCCCAGCTTGGAGGCAACAAATGGTAACATGAGCGTGCTGACATAGCAACATTAGCCATAGTGTGTTGTGGTTTATAGAGGCGAACCTCAGGAGCAAAGTTGTCTACTGCCAGATTTTGTTGATGTGGTATAGAGATAGCATTTGCAGGTTCAGCAGAATGAAAGTTAGAAGCCCCCAAGTAGCTTGATGCAACATATTTTGAGGTGGAGGGGTAGTCATTCACTTGTGAAGGAGCTTGTACGTTAAAAGATGTGCCAATGGGCACTTTGATAGAGTCTGTGTTGGCAGACTTGGTGGAAATGAAAGGTTGCGCCGGGTCAGTATAAGAATCAAGGGTCAGGCTTCCAGTTTCGGCTCAAAGGCACACAGCGCTAGGGTGAGAAGGGAGCCGAACCTTGTCAATAACGCTAGTAAATGAAAATAATGATGGGCCTTTACTTTGCGATATTTGCTGCGCAACTGTTTCAGTTGATGGGAGCATCGATTGAAATTCCTGATCAGTCTGTGTGGCACATGTGATACAAATTCACATGGGGGAAAGAACAGAGGCTGTTGCAACACCTGTACATACTGTTTGTGTATTTACTTTTAGTTATGTTGTTATTTTAGTTTGTCTGTTTTGAGCGCTGCTTTCTAGTATTCCTGGACTTCCTTTAAGAGATCTGCTTTGGATCAGTTACAGGAGAAGCTGTCACAGGAGACGCAATTGCGACTGTCTCTGGAGGACTCCCAGGCCGTCATGAAGTGCAGAGTCCAGAAACTGGAGAAAGAGATTGAGGCCGAACGGAAAGAGGTGAGTGATGCTGGTAGGCCCACCAAGTCCATAGGTCCTGAATTACATCAATTCATAGTCTAATAGGTGGTGGGCAGCTGAGCTAGGCCTGCCTAGCAAGGATCACTTTTTGTCTTAAATCAGCTCTGCGTCTTCTGCCATGCCAAGCAATGCACAGTATTGTGGCTACCACCTCCTACCACCTGTACAACCTCGGTATCCCTTTGGCTGCTATTCAAATGACACCATTGGTGAAACCACCTGTTTTTGCTGCAGTTTTGATGTCTGCATATTTTGCAGCATTCCTGGAGGCTGTGTTGCCACAGTTCGGTGTCTGGGTATTTCTCTGTGTTTTGAGGAGTATGTTTTTGCAGTGTACCCTGTGTTTTAGTGGCAGTTCTGCTCTCTGGACATTTTCCAGTTTTTCTTGCAGTTATAGTATGTAGTAACAGTTCATGGCTGAACACTTTCCGGTGACAGTGATTTAATGCATTTAATTGCAGTTTTAGTATTTGGGTATGCTTCTATGTTTCATGCACTTTCGGTTAAAAATGTGGGAGACCACAAACTTCAATCCTGAAAATTGTGCATCATTTGTTCACAGACTATTAAAATGCGAAATGCTGAAAAGGATGAAAACGTAAGCGATACTCCCATTCCTTTTCCATCACTGATCTATGTTACGTCAACAAAGGGGGAATCCCCCTGCACCTCGAAGATTTCCTTCCATATGTCCGCACCACATAAGTCCATACCCTTGACAAGCTGCAAAGTGTCAGGTCTTGCAGGCCTCCTACTACTGTGTACAGGGTTGGGGGATGTTTTACCAAAAGGTGGTGGTTCTGCTAGAAGTGTGGGGGAAGGATTTGGTCCTGGGGCTATAAGATATTTAGTGTAATCTTCTTTGGCTGTTTCTTTTATATAGGAAGGTTTCCTTTCCCCAATCCAAGATGGAGAAAAAGATTGCAGGCAATGATTGAACAACGCTAGCTTGAAATGTTTAAGGCATTCTGAACTGCCTTTTATACAGGTCCAGTTTTAGGAAAGCGTCTTTAATTCCCAGTTTGAAGTTTTGAATATTATTCTTGGATCAACAAAAAAATAATGTCTTACAATGTGTCGGCTTGTCGGCGGGCACCACGTAAATTTATGAATAAAGGAGGCCCACATGAGGGATGTGCATCAATCAACTCTACTTTATTCCCAAAACTGCATAACCCCCGTCCGCACACGTCACTTCCCCTTTCCCAAGCATCCCACCCTAAACCCACCTCTAAACATACCGGGACTGATGTGGAATGTGACACCTTCCCCCTTCCTAAAATAAACAGTTCTAACTTAACCCATTTGTTCAATAAGCCTTGTAGGTTTAAAGTTGGCCCAAACTGGCTGCCCCTCCCTTTGCTGGGTGAGGTTCCTTCTTGGTGAGACAGGCCCCAGCACTTCCCACTCGGACACCTCTCGCTCACCCAAGTAGGATTCATCAGAGTACCACATCCTGAATTCATTTGGGGACAACTCCCATTCTTCATGCTCCTCTCGACATTCCTCGAAGTGTGACACATTTCGCAAGATTGTCTTTCCCTCATTGTTCTCTATCGTGATCATGGTGCCCTTCATCTGTGTGACCTTGAGCATGTCTGGGGCAAACATGGGGTATTCCTTCCAACATTGGGGCTGCCATACCACCACCCTGTCTCCCATTGAAAGGAAAGTGTCTAGTGTGCACTTCTAGAAGTCGGCGGTCGCTTTCATCTTGCTTTTTTCCCTCACGTCTTATTCTTGGAGCTCCAGGTCAGAGGCCCTTGGCATCTCTGTGTCAGGACCATGCGGCATGCAGGTCTGTATTCGTCTGCCAAACATGATTTGAGCCGGGCACATGCCGGTGGTGCTGTGGGGCATGTGACGGTAGTCTCACAACAACTGGTAGAGGTCCTGTTCAAATGGCTTTCTTGACACCTGTCCTCTTGATGCTCCCCATAAAACGTTCAACCATGTCGTTGGCTTGGGGCCATAGGGGCGTGATCTTTTGGTCGTTGAACCCCATGTACTGTGCAAAATTGCCAAAGTTCATGCTGTTGAAAGACATCCCATTATCCGACCTGATGGTCTTGGGGATTCCATATGCCGTGAGTATATTATCTAACGGCGGTATGACTGACATAGCAGCCGTGGACGGAATAATTTGCACTTCAGGAAACCTGGAGTATTCGTTCATAACTACTTAAGCATAAAAGCCACCCCGGACAGGGCCGAAGAAGCCTACTGCCATCTCTTCCCAGATGCCTTCTGGTAGCGGGGACCTCTGACAAGGACTTGGCCGGGGGGAACGGGCCACCACACAGCAAATGGAACAGTTCTTCAGTGTCTTCTTCCACCTTGCTGTCCAGCAGTGGTAACCATATTTTTTGTCAGAGAAGTTTCTTGGTGGAGACCACCCCCAAGTGCCCCTTGGGAGCCATGTCCACAACCTGCTGGTGGAGAGACTTGGGTAGAACGATCTTACACATCTATTCATCAGAACCTGGTCTTCTCTGATGGTGAGTTCATCCTGTACCAGCATCAATCAATGAACGTCTTCCTGGAAGGCAGAGTCAAGGTGTGCATGAGCTTGTCTTTGGCGACACAGTGCACTATGATGACGAGCGCAGTGTGTGCCGCTGACTCCTGCAGGAGAATCTGCCACGCCACTGGGAAAGGCTTCATCTGGTGAATGACACAATGCAGGTAGAGGTCGGCAATTTAAAAAAAATATATTTTACTGTGCATTTGTAAGGCACTTATACATCAAGGATTTGTGTTTCACAGTGCCCACAGGGCAAAGGGAGGGAACAAGGGAACAAAACAAGACAATGGGCTAAATTAATAATGATGGGCAACGGCACAGGCGGTCCTACAAGGCCTTATGAACATTCAGAACATTGAAGTGCAGCGAGAGACACAGGACAGGGTAGGGGGGTAAGTACCCTCTGGGGAAGTGCCTCAGAGCCAGTTATAGGGCAACAGGTAAGTGCAAGGCAGTGAACACTTGGTAGGAGAGTGGTCACCTGCCAGTGAGATAACACATGCCTGTGAGATAACACAGGCCATTGGGTGCCCAAAGGCAAGTGCAGAGGCAGAGAACGGAGTTCTGAAGGTGATTGAACAGAATGCCAGGACCCAGAAGGACCCATAAGGATCCAGGCCACAAATCTCAGCAACTGTGGGGTCTAGCAAAGGCGGGAGGGAGAAGGAGGAGGAGAAGAGGAAAGTATTGAGGAGCTTGTGGAATTTGAGGAGATCTGGATCAAGGCGGAGAGGAAGGTGGAGGCTGTTCCGGAGGGAGGCAGCTGCTCGGCCACCTGCTTGCTACTTAGAAAAGCACTTAACGAGCAGAGAGTTGGAGCCAGAGGATTAGAGAGATCTGGAGGGAGAGTATTTGGAGAGCAAGTTGGAGATAGTGTGGTCCCAGCCCCAGGCAGCGTTGTGGATGATGCAGAGGGATTTGAATTTGATCCTTGCAGCGACCTGGAGCCAGTGGAGAGATTTTAGGGCTGAAGAGATACAGTCCCTCGGCTTGAGGCCAAGGATAAGTCGTGCAGCCCTATTCTGGATTAGCTGGAGGGGGCAGAGAGAGGAGGAGGGTAGATTAAGGAACAGGCTGTTGCAATAGTCCTGCCTAGAGAGTACCAGAGCTCTAGAGACATTGAGCTTCTGGGGAAAAGTGAGGAAAGGGAGTATACCCCTGAGGAGGCTGAGTTGGAAATGGGCGCTCTTGGCAAGGTCCAGGATACGAGGAAGGAAAGAGAGAGAGGAGTCAAAGACTCCAAGGTTTCTGGCTTCAGAGGAAGGAGAGGTGGGCGCCCATAGAGGGTGGGCAGAGTTAAGGAAGGAAAAGGGAACAGGAGTACCAATAGGAAGGATCTCGGTCTTGCTGGCTGTCAGGGTTTCTGTGGGGTTCTATAATATGTGTTGTTGTTTTTCTATGGTTGGATTTTGGTTTGTTTGGCCTTAACTAATACCTGAAGTGTATGGACAGTGTCCCAAGCCAAGATGGTGGTTCTCACCTGGCACTCTGATTGGCTGGGGAGAGACAAAGAGCAGTGGCTGGGCATTCTAAACTGCCTTTCATTGTCGTCAGCCCAGTTGAGAAGACGTGAAAATCAAGAGCTCCTAAAATCTAGGCCTGGAACCTACATCAGGAGTTAATAAGTTTTATATTTGGCCAGGAGCAGAGGAGTGAGGCAGACCATTGATCATGAGGTCTACTTTTCAACTAAGCTAAGTGTACTAATCCTGAATTCTGGAAATAAGACAGTCATTTCTGTATGTGACAAGTTTGCTTTTCATGGACATCAGTTTGAATTTTATTAAATATGTGAACGGCTTTGGTTTCGGAACCAATTTAGTACTGTAAGCTAGAACAGCGCTCGCGCTCGTTAGGTATAATCACAAGTTTGCTTTTACAGATGTGCGTTCATGTTAAGATAAAAACGCTTTGGAGATAGATCAGCTCCGTGCCTCGTTCTGTTGCTTAGCAACATTCGCGCGCGAGTCAGCTAAGGCCGTTAGTTTAATTCTGTTAAAAAAGAAAACATTAACTGGTTTCCTGGAATGGCACCAGAGGTAATTTAGTCAGCGCTCACTCGTCACAAGTAAAAGGGAAACATTATTTATAAAAGGATTGAGTTGTTTATTTAGTGCGCAGTTGCTTGCTGAGCACTCACCGGAGACTGCCTTTATGAACAGTAACAGAAAAGTATTTTGAACATGACTACCGGCACGGATTGCGTGGCAATTCTTGTTTGGACTTTCATTTGTTTTTATCTTTAAAGCGCAGTTTACGCTGCGACTTGTGTTTTTAAATTTTTTCCGTTTTGAGACTTTAAAGGCGCAGAAAGCGTAGTGACTGGCAAGGGAGGCAGGAGTGACAGGGAACTTCTTTTTGCATCTGGGAGGAACTACAGAGCTATGATTCAAGCCTTGTGAGGATTTTAAAAACAATGTTTTGGAATTGCAATTCTTTATTTCCATATATTTTTTTTTTATTAAGCATTTTAGTGTAAATTAATACATAACTTTTTGCTTTGCTCATCCAATTGTTCATTTGATCATCCTCCTATCTAGCCGAATAAAATGAAGAAGGGAAATAGTCATTACCATTGCTCAGTTCGCCGTTCAATGACTACCTATTAAAGTTCTTTCCCGTGTTGTGCGTTTGGCTAGATATTAACGGTTTTCAAGTTCCGTGTATGCATTATTTGCCATATTTGTTATTCTTGTTAAAATTGTTTCCAAATACATACCAAGTCCTCTCACAGTTCTCTTGTGCAATTCTACGTATAAAGCTTCCTACCATTGATCGGAGTCTTGTCCACACATCAGAGCCAAATTGTTCTGGAGATATTTTTCTCTCTCCTCATTTAGTTCTCCACAGAACATTAGCAGGTGTTGTAAAAATTCTTCTTTTTTATTGCATAGTCTGCATAAATCAGACTTTTCCAGGCCATATTTCTTTAAGATCTGTCTCGTTCATAGCACATTTAGCCTGAAATAAAGGATCAAGTCCCTGTGCTTAGGATTGGCACTCTTCCTTAGTTAGTTAAATAGGGAGCAAATTAGGGAAGTTTGCCAAGGTTCTTGATAAATTATGGGACTTGGAGGCTGACCGTCTTGCTTCCGTTTGCACCCAATTTACTGATAAGAGTAATGTTTTAACTCTCTTGGGATGGTCACTTAGTGTTTCGACCTGGGTGCATGGATTTTCCAGTATTGTAATGCACTCCTCACTCCACAGCTAAAGAGGCCAATATTCTGGAGCATTGTTTTCGTATTTCAGTATTTTATATTGGACAGGGCACTCCATTAATTCTACCTTTTTGTAGGTTGAAAGTGCTTTCCAAGTCACGTGTACATGGATTGAATGTAGGCCAGGTTTGTGACGGATCACACCTATTGGCACTGAATTCGCAAGATTTAGTATTCTTCTCCAGTATCTGGCCTCTAATTTGTCCCAAGCTGCCCATGGCATTCCTAAGCATGTACCGCCAGCATAGGTTATCACGGGATCACTTTGTGTTTACAAAAATCTACAACTGGTTGTAGTGAAAATGTCCTATATCTCTTCTTCACTAGGAGGGCTTGTGCTATCAGTTGATCCATTTTGAGTTTCAAATTTGCAAGCCACGGTTTCTCTCCGTTATCATCACTTATCATGGCACCTAGATATTTTGTGTTTTTCGTCACTTTAATCAGGGTTTGTTGAAGGGTCTGTCAATCTGGAAAAATGAATACCCTTTATTGGAATGATAGACGTAACTTGATGGCCGTGGGCCAACCATCTTATGCACCGAATTGGAGAAATATGAACTGCTATGCTTGACCAACGAGCGGCCATTTTAAATGTAGTAAGAATTGCCATTTTGCTTGTTAACCATTGCTCATTGCTTTCTGTCTAAAAACCGCTTTGCAGCTTGCAATTCTTGCGGATTCTGCTTACTCTGCTCAACTGTTAACATTGTTGTCTGAATATGAAAGGACAAGGTCGCGGGACTGAAGAGTTTGCTGAACTCCTCATGAGTAGCCCAGAGAGGAATGCCCACGCTCCCTCTCTGTAGCCTTGGGAGGAAGCTGCAGGGCATTTAATCACTTCACAGCTGCCAGCCAGTCTCGTACGATGGTAGAATATGTTAGAATAATACAGTTAAAGGCTTGAATTATGGTTCTCTTACGGCCCCCCTTCGCAAAACCCTTTAAAACGTGTCGGCTCCCAGGACACGAATACTACCTCATAGATAGCAAAGCTTGGAATGTGGCTCTTCCCCCATGTACAGATTGTTTCCAAGAACAGAACCACCGTGTTCTAAAAGATGCCTCCGCTCTTTCTAAATTGCACATTGTTACTAGAATAGACATCGAAAGCATTATAATCGTCATACTCGTCGGATATGTCCATCGTCATCCCGAGTTCAAAGGAACTTAATACAGAGGGGTGTTGAACATGACTTTTTTTTTTTTTTATTCAAACCGTTGTTTATAGTTTGATTACCAAACTTTTACAACATAATTTTTCTTACATTCCACAGTTTTCATACAATTTTCATACAATCATCATATACATTTTTACTTGCACAATCTTTCCATTTAAAAAAAGTTTGAGTTATTCCCATTAGACAATACCAACTTAAAAGGAAACACTCTAATTTGTCACAATACATAAGAAATTATCCAATATAAAAAAAAAAACCAATTCCCCGCTCGTGGCCCTTAGGTTTAAACTTAAATAAACAATGCAACATAGAGTCCATACCACCAATCATAAGGATCAATTGTCAAATTTCCTATTCCAGAAATTTTGTAATTTATATTTGCAAATTTTTATTTTGGAACTGCACTATTTGATTGAATTAAATGTAGTTTTTCTAATTGAACGTTCACTAAAGTAAGAAAACGCGTAGTTCTCAGTATAGCCTTAGTTGTGAGTCCCCACATACATGCCATCCACAGCCATTCTCTACTTTCGGCTGTATCATGCTCATGTTGGGTTTCAAATATTTCGTTTCGTTGTAGTTCAAAATATGTACAGTGAATGGTCAAATGTTTAAGTGTTTCGTATGAGTCCAACCCTTTGCATAGTCTACATATGTCACTAGACCCGGTTTCCTCTGAGTTTATACATTTTTTTGTTCTTTGTAATGTCGGCAATTGATTTAATTTAAATCTTAAATAGATGCCTCTTGCTATGGGACAAGGAAATTGCTGAAGATAAAACTTGCGCGGACAACGCGCCGTTGCAAATTTACCAGCTTCTTTGTATAACTGGTATTTTTCCATAGCGTTAATGGTTTTACACCAATCATGGGCAAATAGTCGATTTTTGATATGTGCTTGGCGATATTCTAAGTCGGCTGAAGTAAGTGCCATCTCGTTCAAAAGAGCTTCAATTTTTTTGTGATAATGTACAATGGATGGTGGATTGCAGTTTTTAATCATCGTCCCCAGATCTTGATATAAAGAATTATTGAGGGGAAAAAGCATTTTTGCATAATTTGTTAGTTGTCGCCAGTTGTAACGGGCAGATAATGATATCAATCCTAGTTCCTGTCTTAAAACTGCATTTGGGAGTGAGTTAGCAAGACGCAACACGTCTTTCCAAATGCGACCCTGTAATTGGTCTAGAAATTGATTTATTTTAGCCAAGCACATGTCAAGGGCATATAATAGAATTGCCTGGACTTTAAGAGTGTAGAACTCAAATAATGGAGACAGTGAGAACTTACAGTATTTCGCTAGTATCATGCGCATTTGAGTTGTTAGTATTTTTGCTTTTTGATTCAAAGTATTTTTCCACATTGATAACGCAGTCGAGTCAGATATCAAATAGCCCAAATATCGAATAGTGGCCGTCCGTGGAATAGGAGTCAGTCCAATAGTCCAATTTCTAGGGCATATCTTTTTCTTTAGGTTATTAAACAAAAAGATATTTGATTTACCCGCATTAAATTGCAGATTATGGGATAGACAATATTCGGCAAACAGTGAAAGCTTCATTTGCAGGCCCGACGGTGTTCGATCAAAGATTACTATGTCATCCGCGAAAGCTAGCCACTGGATTTTTAATTCGCCTAGTCGGGCTGGATAGCTAATTTTTTGCGACCATATTTCATTGATACTGCAGAGATATAAGTTAAACAGGGTGGCGGCCAAGTTGCAGCCCTGTTTAACCCCTAATGCAGTCGAAATAGGTCCCGTAGTAGCTCCAGCCATATTGACTCTAATAAAGTATACCGTGTTGGTGTGCAATTTGGCGATTAAGTAGACAAGATGATCAGGAATACCCATCGTCCGCATTTTTTGCCAAAGCAAACCACGTAGTACGTTGTCGAAGGCTGCAGTTAGGTCCACTGACGCCATATATATTGGCCCTGTGTCTGGAATCTTCGATTTAGCAAGTATATGCGCCATCAATGTTGCATTAAGGGAAGTTCCCATCTGTGCTCTGAAACCAATCTGAAATCGGGATAAGATGTTATTGGTTTTCAAAAATGATTGGCGTTCCCATAATAGTAAGATGGCAAATACTTTAGCAGACGCATCTATCAGTGCAATAGGCCTGTAGTTCGCGGGGTTGCTCCTATCCCCCTTTTTATGAATGGGAACAATAATAGAACCCAGCCATGAAGATGGAATTACTAAGGACGCTAATACTTTGTCAAATTGGTGTTTCAGTATATTAGCCCAGAGTAGTGTTTGTCGCTTCAGAACACAGGGAGGAATCCCATCCGGGCCAGCTGCCTTTGAATAGTTCAACGCAATGATGGCACATTCAATATCTTGGAGTGACCAAGGGATTATTGGCAGTTTTGGAATCGTAGGAGTAGTTGCGTTTATAATTGAAAAACATGGGGCTACTGCATATTTTTTCTCATAATGTTTCTCCCATATTGCAGCAGATATCGTAGAAGCTTGGCTCTTATCAAGTTTACAAGCATCCGATCTCAAGATTGCCCATGTCAATCTCCGATCATTTCGACATAAGGCGCTAATTATCTGTTGATTAACCAGATTATGTGTGTGACGTTTGATATTTTTACATTTATTCCGATAAGTGGTACAGATCGAAGTTATCGTCTTGACATATTCGTCTGCCGTGCAAATGTTATTTTTTTAATTTTTTTTTAAGATGCGTAATTCTGCATTTTTTTCCGTTTTGCTGCTATGAAGTCTGGACAGCTGTTTAGTGGGTTTGTTCTATTCACATTGCTGTTTGCGCTATGTGTTCCAGCCAGTAATTGCATTAACGTCTGCAAGTACTTGGCTGGATCTTTATAGTTTAATTGCAACTTTCCAAAACTGTCCAAATAACCCTCAAACCATTTATCCATATAAGCATTGACCCTATCGAATAAGCGATTGTTCCATCTTATTGTGAGTTGTGGTCTATCACTTTCCAATAGTCCCTGTTTCGGATCCTGAGCCAATTCGGTAGCATTTGTTAAAATGGTAAATGAAATTAGCATATGATCTCCAAATCCAGAGTCTGTTATAAGAGTATCGGTACAACATTCTAGAAGGTTTGCAGAGATACCAAAGTAATCTATACTGGATCTAAATGTTCCTCTCTTCCAGGTGTAGTCAAGCCGTGTGTTTTGGATAGGGAGAAATGTTATATCCCAGGATTCTAGATGCAAATTCCACTTTACTCCCCTTCCATATGCTGATTGGGGTGGCTCATTGGCTGTGCTGTTATCCGATTTCTTCCGACATTCAGCATTAAAGTCGCCGCCAATAATTATCCGACATGCCGTATATTTAGTAAGTGCTTTATCTAAAAGTATGTCTAACTGATCAAAAGCATTATTGATTTTGGAGCTATTTGGGTTATGATATAGGGATACACATAACAAGTAATCCTCTGGAGAGGATTGAAAGGATATAACAACAGCTATGTACAGTGAAGATTCATAAACTTCCTGGATATGAAAATGTAATTGAGTGTTTATACAAATTGCAATACCACCATACGGACGACCACTTGGACCTCGTACAGCCATTTTTTGAAGTACTAAAAAACCAGGCAGTGTGATATTATACATTGCCATAGTTTCTTGACAAAACAATACGTCACAGTTTATGTCATCGGGTTTCCTATTGAACCAAGAGAGGAGATTAGTAAAACCACATGGGTTCCATGAGAATATGGTAAGTTTATGAGACTTATTGGTTGGGAATATTGTCCATTGCAGGATTTAATGTGGTAGCCAATGAAGATAGCCATGACCAATCCTTGCTAGCATTTGATAGGGCAACCAGTTGGCTAATTACTTCCGGATGGATACCACCCTGATCTTTATGGGCTGTTTCATTTCTTGGAGGTGGAGAGGGTTCTCTCAGAGGTGTTTCATTAAATACTATAGCCTCATCAAGGATTTCAAATGGTGTTGGTTGAAGTCCGATCGTGATGAGTTTGGTCCTGTGTTGCCATATCAAGTTAGAGATGATAGTGGATTGTACCTTGCATACCATCCTGTGATTTTGGGTTTGGGGCAGGGTGATCCATTCTATATCATCAGAATGAAGCGTCCTAAGGTCTGGAATCTGCCTGAATATTTTCAGCAAGGCAGAACGATTTAGACGCTTATTTCCATATATGTTTGGATCAGATTCCCAGCCAAGGATAGTGGATACCGATGTGTTAAATTTGTTCTTATACTTTAGGGCGCCTGTGCAATCAGGCGGCATCTCTGCTGCGATAGGACCTTCCTTTTGAGAGACGTTATATATGTTTTTGTGCTCATGATCCTCAAAATTCATGTCCCTTCCTATGGGATGGATAGAATGTGAGTGAGCATTTCTTTCCTCAAACTCTGTAATTTGTATTTCTGAGTCGTCGTGAATGGAGGGAGGATGGTGTGGTTTATTGCCTGCCAGTAATGCTTTGGTCGCAATAGGCTTAAAGAAGGCTGATAGTTGCGTTTCAGCAGTAATTGATGTCTTAGGTTGAGGCACAGGGGGTCCACAGAGAATAATCCCTTTTGGTTCTTTGCGATTACACGCATTTTTTCTTCCATTGTTACTTATAAATGGCATGCCCGTCTCTATGCTTTTAAAGGGGGGCTGTGAGGCTTCCTTTAGTGTGTTTGTGGAATCATGTGCCTGGATCATTTACAGAAGACTGTTTGGCTTCCTGTGTAGGGGTAACAATTTGTACAGAACCAATATTTTTATTTTGTTTAATATCATTTTTTCTTTTTTTGTTCATTTTTGGGATAAGGAGTTTTTCCTCTGACAACAGAGACTGCCTATCTTCCTTCCTCTTTAGGGCTCTAAGAAATAGGCGCTTTTCTTTACGTGAGGTAAAGAATTGTCCAGCGCTGGCTGAGTCTCCAATCTTAGCCTTGCTTTTTCCATTTGGGGCCGTTAATTCAGTTCCAGGCTCCATAAAGAAGTTGGTCAAAGCAAAAGGACTATCTGGATGAAAAATTGGATCTACTTCCAATTCCTTTTGGGTCTCTTCCCCTCCCGTTAGACTTTCAGCCGGGTTGTTCTGAACAAAGAAAAGTAATTGTTCAATTTTTTCCGTATTCGTGCTGACCATTTGGCATAACTGGGCATGAGTGAAAAGGTGGTGATGTGTCGGAGCCGCAGAAGTGGCAACTGTTTGGGCAAAAGATTGCGCGAATGAGTAAGTATTCAACCGAGTTGAGGGCATGGTGGCTGAAAATTCCACTTGTTCATTCATTTCAGTTTGCGTAGCTATGTTTGCAGTTTCTACCTTTGTTATGGTGTCAATTTTTACAAGTTGTTGTGCATCATTACTGGGATTTGAACCCTCATTTCGGAGAGATTCGGCAAAAATGTAGCCCTCTAATTTGTTAAGTTTAAATAGTATTTGGTTCAACGATGACTTGCAATCCCTAAGCTCATAGTGGGTGTATTCATGACCTTTATCCAGTAAATTCAGTATGCGTGTTAAAACTGGATACGAGGCCTCTAAGGATTGCAAGTCATCTGAGGGATCCAAGAGATCAAAGCCGAGTGGAGGCATATGAGGCCTCAAGGTAGGAGAAGAGGCTACTGCAGCAGCCGATTGGGCTGAATCTGAAAACAACAGGAGTAACTCCATGGGCGGTTCCGTTATGACTGAGGGGTTACTAGACCTCACAGTGCAGGGGATGATATTGGAAGTATCCAGAGTCGCCTTTTCTCTACAGTGCAAATGAACATCAGCTCTCTTACAACTCGGCAAGGTAAGCGGCGTAGAGGGACCATCGGACAGGCGAACCCGTTTTTCAAGGGCCGCAAGAACTGCCGGGGCAAGGATGGAATTATCGGATGGTGAGATATTCACTAAATCATTCGGTTCATCCCCCATAATTGATGGTTCATCCATTTGCATGCTCATAAAACTCTTCCTAGAAGAGTACAGACGAGCCGGAACACCCTCCCCATTATCATTTAACAATTTCGGCATAACAGGAGTTTCTGCTTCCACAATGCACTGTGATCGCGCATATGCAAATGCCACTTCATGGCAGATTGTATCATTTACCACTTCGAGTGACCGGCCAGATGGAATGCTCGATGCGACCTGGTATTGGTCCATATTAGCTGTCTCAATAATTGGGGACAAATTAGATAGGACTATTATTTTTTTTTGCTTTTTAGACTCTTTTTTATTGGCCACAGTTTTACAGGGGGGGCATCCACTGCGTAAAGAGTAAACCATAGGGACTATGCTGCAAATAGGCCACTGCCCTTGAGGTTAGTTTGAACTTAACAGGACTTTAATGTCGAACGGATATGTGTTTTATAAGTCTACAATAACAAGAATTTGTAAAGTTCGAAATTGGAAAAAAATGCACTTTTGCGTGTTGAGTGCAGAGTCTCTGTGATTTAAGTAAAGGGGCCAAACCTGTGATCAAAGTTTACCAACCTCCAATTAGCCCAGGGAAGCAGCCTTGATTTTATATTATGGAGATAAACTTCAACAATTGTCGGCACACAAGGCTTTTTGCGCATACAGCACCCCGCGCACCGCAACCCGTGAACCGTGAACAGTTAACAGTACTTCAAAAGTACTTCCACGGTGCGCGCGCGGGTGCGCTGGATGCGCGTGCTTTATGCAAGCCAGGGGGTGTGCCCACAACAGGGGGCGGGAAACGCCACAAGAACACACCTTCAAGGAACAAAGAAAAAATAAGTATTTTTAGTTAGCGAGCATTGCGTTGAGTGTTAACTCAATCAAGACTGTCAAATGAAGAGGCGTTTCTTAACCAGGAGGCAAACCACCCTCAGGCTAAACCCCCTCCCACGAGTACAGCGTAAATGCAAAGTGGTTATAGCGTAAATGCAACGCAGTGCAAAGTCAATGCACACCACGTAGAGAGTCACTGCGTGCACTATGTTTCGTGCCTCTCGTCTCGTTTTAGGTGTCATTCAAGTAAGCCAACAGACAGTCACCTTTTTTTTCTTTCCTTTCCTTCGGTCAGGCAAATGCGTGCAACCAATAATGACTTCCTGTCAGGTCCAGAGGCCACAATCTCGCACGGCTTCCATACGGCGATTTCCAGGAGACATTCGGCAGCACCCGGCACCACTCGGCGACAGTTAACAGTACTTCAAAAGTACTTCCACAGTGCGCGCTTGAACATGACTTTGCTGATTGCATGATATGCATTTTGTATATATGTAACTGATGTACGTTATTCGCTCTCTTGCGTCCTTCGAGGTCTAGGAAACTCACGTCGCGGGGCGTGAGATCAGAATTGGCCAATTGATACTATCTTTTGCTTGCAATAAACCCTAGCATTGGGAATTTGAAACCTTGTGTCTGGCACATCTTTTCGTGTATGGTCATTGCCTTGTTTCCATAGCACGAGGGACCCCTAGGGGCCCCTTTCAAGATGGCGCCCGAACAGGGACCCTACCCCACTTGCCCCATCGTATATGTTGTAACGGAGTAAAGGCGGCAGAACGGCGAGGACGGGACGGTCGAGCCGGGATCAAGAAGTGTATGGGGAGCCCTGTAGAAGTGAGGAGAGATTCCTTCCGCAGATCTGCACACATCTGATCCCTGATCGACGTACCGGGCCAGAGGGCAAAGGAGGCGAGGGTCCCGAGACGAGGCAGAAGCCAGAGAAGCGCAGACACGACGTGGGGAGAGGTTGCGTTAGAACAGGCGACTTGTTTTATCAGGTAAGTCATTCCCCGATTCAAAGAGAAACCTGATTTTTGGTAGAGTGTTGATTTTGCAAACTCAAACGTCCAGGTAAAAGTGGCTAACCAAAGGGGAAGGTTAAAGAAACATGCCTGGAGTACTGTCCACTTTAGCGGGGCTTTTCAGCTGCGGTAGAAAGTCCTTGGAATATGGCCAAAGTGCACCGCCTGGGGGAACGCCGGCTTATGATATGTATGCGAAATATGGTGTGGGTGCGATAATATTTTGTGAAATTTGGCATAGGCAAACTAGAAAGCAACCCGACCATCAGTGGCCAATTAATGGTAGTTTTGAGATGGGGAGGATAGATAACCTAGAGAGGGTGCTGATTAGAAAGAAAGCGCGACCTGCAGCTTTTGAGACCGTCAAAGACTGGAGGAGGGAAGCGATGCTCCGACCAAGGAG
The DNA here is from genome assembly GCF_040938575.1 of Ambystoma mexicanum. Taxonomy (NCBI): domain Eukaryota; kingdom Metazoa; phylum Chordata; class Amphibia; order Caudata; family Ambystomatidae; genus Ambystoma; species Ambystoma mexicanum. The sequence goes on along the minus strand of NC_090932.1, from coordinate 369,096,928 downwards.
TAGAGAGAAGCATGCGCGTAGGCATAAAACGAAGCTTGAGATAGCAGAAGAGAAGGAAGAGGAGGAGTGGACTGAGAGTCTAAGACGGGAAGGGAGATGGGACCAGATGAACATAGACAGAATATACCCGCAGCGGGAACTACACATAGCAGATGAATTAATGGAACATTTGTTAACTAACACGGGTCGAGGCCCAAAACCAGAATCGAAACCAAACACGCCAGCAGTGACTGCACGGGCCCAACCACTAGCTCTCATACCCCCTCCCGCAGCCCAACCACTTCCCCTCACGCAAGCGTTAACCCAAGCCCCGCCCACAGCACGAGCACTCCCACAAGCGCAGACCCCGGACACACAATTTCCCAGCACCCAGCAAGGCCCTTCACAGATGCCACCTGTGTCACTTGTCCCATCCGCACCTCCCGCTCTAGAGACAGATTCAGCACCATCCGCCCCTCCCGAAGTCGAGATTGAGACTGGGGAGGCGAGAGGCGGGGCTGAAGGAACAGGATTTGGACGGGTAACTCGAAGCGCGATCAGCAAAGAGAGAAAGATTGAATTACGGCAAGAGGCAGAAATGTACATAGAAGGAAATGATGAGACGGCAGCATTGGCCTCATTGTATGGGTACCGAAGAAGAGACAAGAGACAGGTAGTGTTGGAATGCATGGGGGAAATTCTGTGGGAGAATGGAAAAAGATACTTGGGAATTTACCGCCACAGCGGTTGTTAGATTTGAATAAGTTAGCACGCAGTGAGCAAAGAGATGAGGATATAAGAGAACATGTGCACAAACTGATTGAAGTAAAAAATGAAATGGAAGACAGATATGCTGAAATGTTTGCTACACCTGAGTATAGTAGAGAGTTTATTAAGAAAGGTAGGAAGGAGGCGTCAAGGTTGAATATGAAAAAATCATGGCCGAGAGTTTTTCCAGGTGGTACAAAGCATTTGCCGGTACCGGGACAGATAGGCGATAAACAAAGATTGCAGGTATGGGTAGGGGAAACAATGCGATGGATGTCGAACAAAAGAACGTCAGTAAAAGAAGTACGTGAGATATGTAATGGGTACCCATTGGAGATGAGAAAGGAAGCGATGCAAATGATAGTAGGGGTGTTACTGCAGCAGGTCATTGGATACAATAGAGGTAGAGGTAATGCACCAGGCCGGGGAAATTTGAATAATATGCATGGGGTGTCATTGGGATTAAATCAATGTGCGTACTGTAAGGAGGAAGGACACTGGCGAGCGCAATGCCCGCACCTACAGAATAGAGGTGGGTTTGGTCAGAGGAGGCCTCATAGAGGACATCAGGGGTCGAACGGCCCAAGCAGAAGTAACATGCAGCAGCAGCAGGGATATACCAATGGAGGTACTCAAACCCAATCATATGGCCAAAACCAAGCACAACAGAACCAGACATTGAACCAAAGTGTTTCGAACCAAACAAAATCAGGGCGGGCAGGGCCAACAGAGAAATGATCAGAGTGGAGGACATCGAGGGGGAAATGGGAATATTTTTGATACACAACCAAACACGTATTATAGCAGTAGCGGTGACTACACATCGGACGATGTGTTATTTTCACGATAGGACAGCCCACGACAGGGGTCGGAACCAGTGTCTATTCCCGTGAATCAGAGAGGACCCTACGTAGAAATGAGAGTCGGGAATAAGGAGCACCGTTTCCTTGTAGATACAGGGGCACAGAAGTGTTCGATAGACTACCACTTGGTTCCGGAGATACCACTGTCGGGGCAGAAGAATGTTTCTGTAGGGTTCGCAGGTACACCAGTAATTAACCCCATGTCCGAAGCTGTCCCAATTACAATAGGACCATTTACGGAACAGTGTCCATTTCTTTCGACAGAGAATTGTGGAGAGAACTTGCTAGGATTAAATTTGTTGAGAAAATTGGGGACAGTCATACATTGTACAGCAGACGGGGTGTTCCTCACGATGTGGCCTCACGATGCACCGGTGACGGAATTCATGTCAAAAGAGTTGCCAGAATAGTTAAGTAGAGTACCAACCTGTCTGTGGGCAATGCATGATAATGATGTAGGATGCTTGAAAATAGAGCCAGCAAAACTAACTTTGAAAGAAGGTGTAACACTACCACGAATTCCCCAGTATAAAATTTCTGTTGAAGGTGAGAAGGGATTGAAAAGCATTGTTACTGACCTGGTGAGATTGGGGGTGGTTGAGGAAATTGCAGGAAGCACGTGCAACAGCCCGATTCTTCCAGTTTACAAGAAAGGAGGCAATGAAGTACCCTATCGTTTCATAATTGATCTGCGCGCATTAAACAAAGTGGTAGACCCACAATTCCCTTTGGTCCCAGATGTCACAACAATACTGACAATGATACCGGCCACTGCAGAATACTTTAGTGTAGTTGATTTGAAGAACGCATTCTTTAGCATCCCAGTGGATAAAAGCAGTAGATATCTGTTCGCTTTCACTCTAGGAGGTCGATCATTCACATTCACACGCATTCCACAAGGATACACAGAAAGCCCGAGCATTTAAAGCAGAGCGCTAAAAGAACAGCTAGACATGCTAGAACTACCCGAAGGTTTCGTACTTTTGCAGTACATATATGACTTGTTATTAGCTGCTGACACGAAAGAGATCTGCAAAGAAAGTACTGTATTACTGTTGACACATTTAGCGACCCATGGTCATAAGGCAAGTTTGAAGAAATTCCAGTATAATCAAAAGGAGGTGTCTTATTTGGGTTACCTACTTTCGAAAGAAGGGAGAAGATTAACACCAGAACGCATAGAAAGTATTTCTAGTATGCCTATTCCAAAAACTCAAAAAGGAGTGAGAGCTGTAATAGGCATGGCCTCTTATTGTCGGCAGTGGATTAGTAATTTTGCGTTGATTGTGAAGCCGATGATAAAATTTACTAAAAAGGATGCAGAGATGCCTTTACAGTGGGATGAGGAATGTCAGAAAGCGTTTGAGCAATTGAAAGTTGCATTGTGTGCTGCGCCAGTTTTGCATGTGCATTGGCGGTTTTGACACAGGAACAAGGTGGAAGAAATAGGTCGTGCAGCTATTTTTTCTTGCGCGTTGGACCCTGTAGCGCGCGCACTACCACGATGTTTGCGATCCGTCGCAGCGGCTGCTGCGTCAGTGAAACAAACGGAAGGAATGGTATTGGGGCACACTTTAATACTGATGGTGCCACATGCTATAGACGTTCTATTAAATAGGACGCAGACGCAACACCTCACCTCAGCTAGACTGACAAGATATGAGCTCATCTTGTTTGCACCCCACATCCAAATTATGAGGTGTAGCACATTGGATCCTGCAGAATTAATGCCACTGCCCATAGCAGAAATTGGTGATAACAAATCACCACCCCATGATTGTTTAATGATCACTGAAGAAGAAACAAAGGGAAGGATTGATTTGAGCGATATCCCACAAAAAGAGCCGGATGGGGAGTTATTTTGCGATGGCTCTTGTTTTAAATTACCTGATGGCACATCAACGGCTGCATATGCAATTACTACCCTAAAGAGAGTTGTAGAGAGCAGAAGGATCCCCTACAATTCGGCACAAGCCGCAGAAATAATAGCACTGACCCGGGCCTGTGAACTCTCTGAGAATATTTATACTGACAGCCAGTACGCCTTTGGCGTGGTTCACAATTTTGGCCGACTTTGGGCTGAGAGGGTTTTTTGACATCACATGGAGCCAGGATTCAGCATGGCCCTTTGATTGTGCGATTGTTGTCTGCGCTCACGTTTCCAAAATGCCTAGCTATAGTAAAGTGCGAGGCGCATAAAAAAGTAACATGCAGAGTGGGAGAGGGAAACGCGTTTGCAGACAGGATTGCGAAGCAAACAGCCACAGATTTGGGGAATAAAATGATGACAGTACAGACTGAGGAAGTACCTTGTATGATAAAGAATGGAGTCCCCACAGTCAAAGAAATCCGGCTGAGGTCACAACCGAAGAGATTCAGGGGTGGGCTAAGGGCTCAGCTGAGTTAGATTTGGAAGGATGTTGGGTGGACAAGGAAACAAAGAACTGGATGTTGCCAAATTGTTACGTAACTGCAATGGTTATAATGGCGCATAGCCCTACCCACATTTGCGCAAAGAAAATGGTACAGCATTTATCCACAGTATGGAAGAATGAGCACATAAAAAAGAATGCAGAAAGGCTAGTGCAGAATTGTATCACGTGCCTACAACACAATGTAGGAAAGGGAACCGTGACTCCAGCAGGTAGTTTCGGCCCACCCTCTATGCCGTTTGAGGTGGTCCATTTTGATTTCATAGAAATGGAAAGGTGCTAGAGTATGTATGTGTTAGTGGTAATCTGTGCATTCAGCAAGTGGGTGGAGGCATATCCTTTAAAAGACTGTACTGCCATGTCCACAGCAAAAGTAATGCTGAAGGAGTATTTCTCCCGGTTTGGGTTGCCTCGTGTCCTGTGGTCAGACAACGGCCCCCACTTTGTGGGCGCAGTAGTGCTACAGATCTGTTCAGGTCTGCAAATAGAGAAGCGATTCCACAGTTCCAGGCATCCCAGTTCTGCCGGACTTGTGGAGAGACACAACGGAATCCTGAAGTCAAAGATAGCGAAAATTTGCGCTGGGAGCAAGTTGAGTTGGGTGGATGCATTACCCCTAGCGCTGTTGTGTATGCGCACGTCTGTGCAGGCTAAGACTGGGCTCTCCCCTTATGAGATTATAATGGGGAGACCAGCAAATGTATGGACTTTTAATACAAAAGTTGCGTTTGATTCATCAGCAGGTGCAGGAGGCGTTGCCGATGCGATATACAGGACGGGGGCACTCACTGGAGCCTGGGAGCTTGGTGCTAATCAAAAACTTTGAACGGAAGACAGCATTAGCACCCAGGTGGCGCGGCCCCTATCAAGTACTTTTGGCAACACAGACGGCCATCCGAGTGGACGGACGCAAGGCATGGATCCATGCTACCCATGCCAAGAGGTTCCCAGCGTCACTGAAAACTTTGCCTGATCCAGACGACGACAAAAGACAACGGTCTCGGAAACTAAAGAAACTGTTGCCAGTCCGGTGCCACAGCATCAGCCTGAGCGAGAAGTGAAAGTTGAAACAAAGCGCAAACGAGAAGTGAAACTCGAAACAGAGCCTGAGGAGGCTACCAGTAAGGGGGAAGGGCGAAAAGTGCCCCAACGTTGCTCAGCGGAAACAACATCACTGCCGAACGACACAAACCCTGCATTGCAAACACGAGCAGAAACAACGCGTGCACCCCTTTGGCCACCACCAGTTCTCGCGAATGCACCAAAGCCAGAGAAAGAAACTACATCATTGCCACGACGCCCATCGCTTCCCATCATTGTGCCACAGGCTGACACTGAGCCTGATACTGGAAATGCAAGGGCACTATTCACGGATCATACAATAGCAGGAGTGAATCGATATAATCTGCGGCCTCGACAGGCAAAGTGATCCACAGATCTTTGGTGCTTTTCTTTTTGGCCTTTGGTTCTACTCACGGATGGATTAGGAACCAAGGGCGTAGACGAGAGAAGTGTGAGAATTGTGCAAGTCGGACAATTCAAAACTCACGGCTCCTCGGTGCGCTTATAAAGTACATGTGTCAGCAGCCAGAGCAGGACAAGCTGGACGCACATAAGTACTAAGACTGATGGAGTACATGTGTCCTAAGCCAGAGCGGGACAAGCTGGATGCACATGGTACTCTATCAATAAAGAACTGTTCAGAAATCGTCTGAGCAGTGGGAGAAAGAACAACTAATCTTGCTCGGGAGTGGATAAATGATCCAGGCTGTGAAAAGGCTGGGAGAATTGAACTGTGACATTTTTCGTTGAACTTTTCTGGCATCAAGAACGAGAGACATTCACGACGAACTTCGTCAGCAAGAAGAAGGACGATGAAGAACAAGTCAAGAACGGTTTCAGCCTCCTCCTGAACCCCTGCTAAAAAGATAATAGATTTAGAGACTGTAAATTTAGGGAAAAAGCATGGTAAAAAGAATAAAGTACTGATTTGCACATTGGTCCTATGTTTCTTATGTATGATAGTACCAACAATAACAGCTATTACACTATGGTTCCTGGAGTACGTACACCCATTAGAAACACTTTTGCCAAAAACAGCTACTGAAAGCCCGGTTCATGTAATCACTGGTACTTTGCCCCCAATGGTAGAAAGACATAGAGAAGGTTACGGCAACAATACATTGTTGCTCATCATGAACATGACCCATGCGGTGTTAAAGAAAAAAGATTGCTGGGTTTGCGCCCATTTACCACAGCACGGTGGGAAAGGGATAGGCTGGTATGCACAACCATTGCCATTGATTTATTCCTGTGAAGTAACGTTAAGTGCAATGTTCTTTGGGAAATGGAACAAGAGTAATACGGGTCAGCTAGATGTGACCAATATGAATGAATTTGAGGAAGTAATCATGAGACCTGTGGGTTGTTCCATATTCCAAAAAGCTCGCGTATTTGCACTAGAACCCTTGAGAAAGAATACACGAAAAATAACAAGACTAAATAGATTACATAGGCAGAATAGACCAACCCCGCCAGCAGAAAGAACATCAATAATGACATTTCGGAGGAGGGATGAATGGAACAAAGATGCTGTGCCCCCTGCCTATGCAGTGGATCACAGCCCCAAAACTGCTCACCTATGTCTACAGAAAAAGGGTTCCTATAAACTAGGAACGTTTAGCAACTGCCTGAACATAGTGGTTTTAAAACATGAAATAGAACCTGTGTACGTGGGAGACCCTGTTTATTTTATATGTGGAGAAAAAGCATATCCATGGTTACCTAGGAACTGGGGAGGTACATGCTACCTAGGTCTACTGTTTCCAGGAGTGTTCCTCTTGGAGACAGCAGAAGTAGCCAGACGAACAAAAGGTAGAACTCAAAGGAGTAGTGAGGATGGAATGATAGCAATGGATATAGCCAAATCATTTATACCGTTCTTGTCCCAAATAGAAAACTCTTACAATATAAAAAAACTGTCTGGAATATTACAAAAAAACAATAGATTCCACAACGGATATTTTATTGAATATGACGTTAGAAGAAAAAGGAATAAGACTGATGGCACTCCAAAACAGGATGGCTCTCAATATAATATTAGTTGATAGTGGGGGAGTTTGCAAGCTCGTAAAAACTGCATGCTGTGTGTATATAGATGACTACTCCCCTACGATATTTAAAGCGATCCGGAAATTACATGTCGTAAGTTCCACACTCTCTACTGAAGCAGGGGGTTGGGGGATAGAGTCCTAGTTATGGGGATTATTGCGGTCTTGGGGATGGAAGTTAATTTCGATACTAATGATGGCACTCGGGATATTCATAACATGCTGCTGTTGCATACAATGCTTACCAATAATATGCACTGAAATAACTGATGGATGTACTAAGGGATGTATGCACATGGTGTTGAGAGGAAAACAAACGCATGGCCGGAATAACAGAGACACTGAGGAAACAAAAATAGTAAAACAATTCATGGCGATAGACATTAATGGTGGAGATGATTCAGATGCAGATACCCCAGACTCCTCCTCAGAAGAGGAGGATACAATGAATAAATAAGACGTTTGGCACACGGCCAAAAGGAGGGTTGTCAATCTGGAAAAATGAATACCCTTCATTTGAATGATAGACGTAACTTGATGGCCGTGGGCCAACCGTCTTATGCACCGAATTGGAGAAATATGAACGGCTATGCTTGACCGACGAGCGGCCATTTTAAATGTAGTAAGAATCGCCATTTTGCTTGTTAACCATTGCTCATTGCTTTCTGTCTAAAAACTGCTTTGCAGCTGGCTATTCTTGCGGATTCTGCTTACTCTGCTCAACTGTTAACATTGTTGTCTGAATATGAAAGGACAAGGTCGCGGGACTGAAGAGTTTGCTGAACTCCTCATGAGTAGCCCAGAGAGGAATGCCCACGCTCCCTCTCTGTAGCCTTGGGAGGAAGCTGCAGGGCATTTAATCACTTCACAGCTGCCAGCCAGTCTCGTACGATGGTAGAATATGTTAGAATAATACAGTTAAAGGCTTGAATTATGCTTCTCTTACGGCCCCCCTTCGCAAAACCCTTTAGAACGTGTCGGCTCCCAGGACACGAATAGTACCTCATAGATAGCAAAGCTTGGAATGTGGCTCTTCCCCCGTGTACAGATTGTTTCCAAGAACAGAACCACCGTGTTCTAAAAGATGCCTCCGCACTTTCTAAATTGCACATGGTTACTAGAATAGACATCGAAAGCATTATAATCGTCATACTCGTCGGATATGTCCATCGTCATCCCGAGTTCAAAGGAACTTAATACAGAGGGGTGTTGAACATGACTTTGCTGATTGTATGATATGCATTTTGTATATATGTAACTGATGTACGTAATTCGCTCTCTTGCGTCCCTCGAGGTCTAGGAAACTCACGTCGCGGGGCGTGAGATCAGAATTGGCCAATTGATACTATCTTTTGCTTGCAATAAACCCTAGCATTGGGAATTTGAAACCTTGTGTCTGGCGCATCTTTTCGTGTATGGTCATTGCCTTGTTTCCATAGCACGAGGGACCCCTAGGGGCCCCTTTCAGGTCCACTTAAATGTTCTTTGATGTTTCTTTTGTCCTTTTTCAAATATATGAATTTCTGTTTTATCAGCGTTGGTCTGTTGTTTGTTTTCATCCACATAAAGTTGTAGAGCATCAAGCTTGTGTTGTAGTCCTATCGCGGTCATGTCAAGGAGAGTTAGGTTGTCTGCATATAGCAAGTGGCCCAGGACATTCCCACTCACACGTGGATGACATGCTCTCACTGGTTCAATTCGCTCTCTGATGTCAGATATCTAAAAGTTGTACAAGATGTCCGCCAATGGGCACCCTCGTTTCAAATCTCTCTTTGTGAAGAGGGGTTTACTGAGAGACCCTTGTTTATGTAATCTAATCTGTAGGCTTGTGTTGGTGTGCAGCGCTATGATAGCTTCGAGTAGGTCTTGGGGACAAACCTTTTCCTTCAGTTAGTACCACAAAATGCCTTGATCTACCCTGTCGAAGTCAGTGGCCATATCCACACATACTAGATATAGCTTCTTGTTCTTATTCATTGTTTTCATCTTTAACAAGTTCAGTGTTAAGAGATCTAGACCGCAGTCTACTTTAGCAACAAACCCTGCCTGTCTTTGGTCACGATTTCCACTCGTTGTTAGCCATTCATTTAATCTTTTGAGTAGGATACCAGCGTGTGGTTTCCCAAGCACATCGAATAAGGATATTGGCCGATAATTTCCTGGTTTAGTTTGCTCTCCCTTTTTGTGGATTGGGATTACGACTGCTTTCAGCCATGACCCAGGAATTTGCATACTAGTACCAATCCTACTAAAGAGATCATCACAAAGGTCAGCACATAGATTTGGATTTTGCTTTAGGATGAAATTTGATAACCCGTCCGGACCAGTAGCACGAGACTTACTTGCTTTATTCATTAGGTCCAGTATTTCATTTTTCGTGAAGTTTATTTCCCACTGTTTAGTATTTTCCGGGAGCCTTTGTTGATAGGGGTCCCCGCTGTTTTTGTTGTAGATTTCACTGAAGTGTTCCAGCCACTAATGTTCGTCTATAGGGTTGATTTGCTCGAGACCTTTTATGCTTGATTGTTTATTTATTAGAGACCAAAAGGCTTTTGTATTTTTGTTCTCGATTGCCATCAGCATGTGCTCCGAGTCCTGTTGATATAGTTGGGCTCTATGGGCTTTCCCCCAGTTTCGATGTCTTGCTTTCAGGGACCTTCCCTCTTGCTCCATTGTTTTACTCTTTAACTTTTTTAAGGCCCATAGATCTTTAGCTAGTTGTTTTTTCTTATTAGCTAGTTCCAAGTCAAATTGGTATGAGTGGGTTTTATTTTTCGAATACACTTGGCCGTTGTCTCTAAAAAGTGTAAGCCATGATTCGTATTCTACTCCCATGAATGGTGTGGCTATCCAGTGATCTATTGCTGTTTTTAGCTGAGGGATCAGCTTGTTTGTTATACGCAGTCGGTTCAGGCCATTGTTTACGCTTACATTATGCAGCCATAGTTCCTGGAATTGCTATTCTGAATGTACTTTAATGTTTACAAGCACACTTTCTCTACAGTTTTGAATTCAAGGAACCCACTACAAGCTGTCAACTCTTTTCATATGTGTCTAAAGATTTAAGAACTCAAGGCATTGAACTTAAGTCAATAATAGAACTCACAAACTTTAAAATTGAAATATTTCCTCTTGGCAGTCTGCAGAGGAGCTTCAGGTATTTAATCCAAATTACCTTTAATGGGGTTAGGGAGAAGATGGGCACGGACATATGTATGAGTGTAGTAGTTAGTGAAACATTATTTCTTTTTCTTCCCTCTACAGATTCACAAGGTGTAGCCGGAGGTGATCTGGGATTTTATTATTTCATCCACTTCCCCTTGGAGTGTGCCATGCTCAGCTGTTTGTCTGATAGTTGAGGGCGGGGCACTCTGGAGGGACTGTTGGGGTTCAGCAGCTCCTGTGGACAACTTTTCTAGTCTCAGCCAGTGGTCGAAGTGTACAAAAAGAAGTAGTGGAACTATGTTCCCTACTGGCCTGCACAGCTCTCCACAGACTCCATCGCCAAGCCCCCTCCCATGCACAATAAAAAACCCAAAACACATGCACCTGCTGTTTAAGGGAACGTTCAGTGCAGTGCACTGAAAATGCAAGTTTCCACTTCTTCCTACACTTTTATTTTAAAACGAAACCATTCCGGAACGGTTTCTTTTTAAAATAAAAGTATAGGAACGGTGAAACGTAATTAAAAGAAGTAGAGGAGCACCGCTCCCGACCGCTCCCGCCCACTTCGACCACTGGTCTCAGCCTGACACTGGCATTGAGACAGAGATTGTTAGTGGCGCACCAGGACTGGATTCAAGACAGGCAGTCTGGAATGGTAGAGGCAGTAGGAAGAGATTGAGAGGGAAGTTTGAAAAAGAGTTTGGTGTCACCTGCATAACACTTGAAGTGCGGGGAGAAAGTGGAAATAAGCTGAGCAAGGGAGCGAGGTAGATGTTAAAGAGACACGGTAGAACACCACAGGTGGAGATAGAAGTGGGAGAGTAGAAAGAGCCCAGGATAACCTTGTAGGGTGTCAGGCTGAGTCTACTCGATGTCCACGGGAGCTGCTGAACCCCGACAGACCCACCAAAGGTGTGAGACGCTCAACCCATATAAGTACGGTTAAACAACTAACAGCCCTGGGGGGGAAAGGGGAAGTGGAGAACATAAAAAACAGGAACATATTCTCTGGCGTACGGAACCTCTGGAAATCTGCAGCAAAGATAAATGGAAACACAATCCTGAATAAGCAAGCAATTCTATCATGTTGTTATTTTCAATTTTACAAGGCACGAAACATTCTCTGTTACCTGTTCACCCTCAGCTGAAAACCTTGAGGACTGTCATCAATCTTTTTTTTTTTTTTTTTTTTTTCAAAACTTTATTTATATTTTTTTACAGTAATCAGTAGGCATAGCTCCAACAGGGAGCTGCCAAATGCAATACCCAACCTCAGTTCCCCCGCCCCTCCGCCCCCCATCCCCCACTCCACAGTGTCTCTGAATGTTCCCGACCGTCGCCTTAGTCGAATGGAAGGTTTCTCGCCTTGTCCTCCCGCTTCTCTCTCCTATGGACACATGTTCTGGGCGTTCGGATTATCTGAGTCTGAGGTAACAGACTTTTCCATCAGGTAGGTGATATATGGTCCCCAGATGTCAGGAGGGCGTGCGTGTAGAGGCAGCGTACGAATAAATTCGGTGTCCATATCCTGGCAATAAGTTATATCCTTCTCCCAGTCGGCTACTCTGGGGAGTGGGCCCCTACCCCATGACATGGCTATTCTTCTTCGTGCTAGTACCATGAGAAGTGCTGCTAACTTGCGTGATGCTGGCAGCAGATGTCTTGTGAGGCCAAGAAGCGGGCCCAGCGGCAGGGGGGCCATCTCCTCTCCTATAATCTCAGATGTTGTTTGTATAACGGAGGACCAGAATTGCTGGACACCGGGGCAGACCCATGCCAAATGAAGAAAATCGGCGTTGGGACAAGCGCATCTCTCGCACTGAGCCGATGCCTCTGGGTGGTGCCTGCGTTTTTTGACGGGTGTGTAATATGTTTGGTGCACAAAATTGAAGTGGATTAGTTTGTAGCGAGAATTTAGCGCTACTTTTTGGGTTTGTCGAAGAATGTAGGCCCAGTCATCCTCATTAATTGGTTCCTGTAAAGCCGATTCCCACCTGCGTTGCACCTTAGGTTGGAGCTTTCTTGTGTCACTTACCAAGGTTTTGTACAGGGTTGACACCAGTCTACCCTCTCCTTGTGCTAATATTGTGTTATGAAGCAGCTCCCACGTGGGGGGTTGCTTTGGGAATGAGGGGAATAGCCCCTGTAGAGAGTGACGGAGTCTGAAATAGAGAAAGATGTCCAAGGATGTGTTCCCTCCCTTGTCCCTGGCCATTTGGGGGGTCAGAAAGGTGCCCTCCAGGAAGAGGTCTCCTAGCGTTTTTACTCCTATTTTGTCTACCCATAGCAGGAATACCTTTTCATTCGTGAGTGGGATGCCGGGGATAAATTTTATAGGTAGTATGGGGGAGAATCGAACAGCCACACCGTACTCACTAGCTATCTTCTTCCATATCGCATATGTGGATAGGACCGTGTTCAGCGTTTTATGCGGCACGGGGATGTGGCTAATTATGACTGCGGTTAGTAGATCGGGGGAGGCCAGGGCTCTTTCCACTTGTACATGTGGTCTTATGTAGTGGGTTGAGTACCAGTGGCTCAGGAATTGGGCCTGAGCCGCCCAATAATATTTCTCTATATCGGAGAACGCCAGCCCACCCTTCGATATTGGTAAAGTGAGTGTGTTGTATGCCACCCGAGCAGGCTTCCCCGCCCATATTAACTCTAGGATCGCGCTCTTGATTTTCGACAGAAAGGACTTGGGGAGAAGTAGGGGGATATTTGTGAAGAGATATAGGAGTTTGGGGAGAATAACCATTTTCGTCAGTGAGGTCCTGCCCCACAGCGTCAATGGGAGTGATTTCCATCTCTGAATACGTTCCTGTAATATCTGCAGTGTGGTTCCATAATTGTCTCTAAATATCTCGTGATAGTTACGTGACATCTTGATCCCCAGGTAGCGCACCTTTGAGGTTTCCCATTGGAACCCATGGTCGTCGGCGAACTCTGAGGTGCAAGGAGTCAGGGGGAATACTATTGATTTGGAGCGGTTGGTTTTCAGTCCTGACATCAACCCAAATTTTATCACCTCTCGCATTACGGGGTTAAGGTTAACTTGGGGGTCGCTGACGAACAACATGACGTCGTCCGCGTAAAGGGAGACGATTAGCCTGTGAGGACCCAGTCTTAACCCTCGCTCTAACTGCTCGGCCCGTAACCTCGAGGCTAGGGGTTCCATCACCAGGGCGAAGATAAGGGCCGAAAGTGGGCAACCCTGTCTCGTTCCGCGTTCTAGTGTGATCCCCGATGATTTAGTGTTCCCTAGCGTGATGTACGAGCGTGGTTTGTTATAGAGCAGAGCTACCAGTTTCAGGAAGAAGTTACCCAGACCCATCTGCCTCAGTGTCGCGAACATGAAGGTCCACTCCACTGAGTCAAACGCCTTCTCGGCGTCTAGCAGTACCGCTATTGCCTGTTGTGTCGGGTCTATGGCTTCGATGACACCAAACAACCTCCTTATGCCGAACGTCGTGCTGCGCCCCGGGATGAACCCGGCTTGGTCACCCAGCACCAGTGCTGGCATCAGAGGGAGCAGTCTGGCCGCTAGAATTTTGGCCAGGATCTTGTTGTCCAGATTGATCAGTGAGATCGGCCTGTACGAGGCGCAGTTCTCTGTAGGTTTTCCGGGCTTATGCAGCATCATCACGTTGGCCTCGCGCATCGTGGGGGGAAGTGCTCCTCGACCCACCGCCTCTTCGTAGACCTGCAAGAGGAGGGGGGCCACTATGTCCATGTGTGCCTTGTAGAACTCGCCATTGAGCCCATCGGGACCGGGTGCTTTGGTGTTAGGTAGAGATTTGATTGCTGTCTGGATTTCTTCAAGTGAAATGGGCGCGTTCAGGGGTTCGCGCAAGTCTTGGCTTACCCAGTACAGTTCTGTGTCATTGAGGTATTCTTGTATCGCTTCGGGATCTGATGTTCCTTTTGAGCTGTACAGGTCTTGATAGAATTCCTGGAAGGCGTTGGAGATCTCCTCCTCCGTGTAGGCCTTCTGTCCTAGCGCGTCTGTGACACATTCAATATGGGGTGGGACTTTGTCAATCGCTAATAGTCGGGCCAGCAGTGCACCTGGTTTTTGCCCCTCTCCGTACTGCCTGATCTGCTGTCTACGACCCAGGACCTTCAGTTCACGGTCTGCCGTCTCCTTAAATTTCAAGAGTTCTTTTTTAAGTTTGGCTTGGGTGCATGGATCTGGGGTATTGAGGAGATTCTGTTCCAATTCTTTCAAACGGTCCTCAATGTTGGACAGTTCCCTTCGGATCAGTTTTAGTACCCCATTTTCTTTAGCCAGGCAGATTCCTCTTACAAAGCACTTGAATGTTTCCCAAATGGTGCATGCGGAGTCGACCGAGTTTTGGTTGGTGTCTATGAAGGAGATTATTTCTTGTCGCAGTTCTGCTGCAAACACGGCATCTGTGAGTGACCCGGGTTTAAACCTCCAGTTGAGGCCTGGCACTGCTGCGCCCGCTAGAGTGGTCTCCAACACCACCATCGAATGGTCGGAGTAGGACCTTGGTAGGATCTGGCACGCGTCCCACCTAAAAGGGCTATGGGAAGATGCCAGGATATAATCGATTCTAGAACTGGTGTTGTGTACCGCTGATCGGAAGGTGTAGTCTCTGCTGTCCCGGTTGTGTCTTCTCCACATGTCGGAAAGGTTGAAGGCCCGACAAATCTCTCGAACCTGTGTACTGGCTTTAGACGGTTTTCCTGAAGTGTTGTGGGATCTGTCGAGCCTGGGGTCCAGTGTGGTATTGAGGTCGGCACCCCACACCACAGTCGACGCTTCGGTTGTGGCTAGGTGGGACATTATCCAGTTAAAGTTGTCAGGTCCATCTGTGTTTGGCGCATAAGAGTTGACCACCACCACTTCCTTTCCTGCGATTATTCCTTTCACCATTAGGGCCCTCCCTTCAGTGTCTTTCTTTGACTCGATGAAGCTAAAATTGGACCTTTTATCGATCAGGATCGCCACACCTCTGGCGAACGATGAGTAAGACGAGAAGTACCGATGGCATCCCCATGATCTGGCCCAATGTTGTTCCGACGAGGGCAGCAGGTGAGTCTCCTGGAGTATTGCAATGTTAATTTTGTGTCTCCGCAGATATTGGAGGATTCTCCTCATTTTCGTGGGCTGGTTGCCACCACGTATATTCCAGGTAGCGATTTTCAACTTCGTCGCTGCCATCTGTACGCGTCGATGTGGTCCTGTCGGGCCGGGGCCCGCGGAATTGGCTGGGGTCGCTTTCGGGGATGGGGCCAGGAAGACTTGGCGATTGTTAGGTATATAGTTCCTCGCATGACTGTCGTGGATCGGGGGTATGTGGGTTGAGGCGGCGTTGCTGAATTAACTTCCCTCCCCTGCACGGGCAACCCCCAACTGGCCCGTGGTAAACAGTCCCATAGTAACAAAACAACTTGCATTGCTGTGCTCGGGGCGCAAGTGGCCCTCCAAGAGGAGGTTATCTCCCTTCCCCGGATTCGATAGTGGGCTGCGGTGGTCTTCCCTTGTCAGCCATGCAGTCACAAGCTGTCCCCTTGGGTGCCCTGTGGGCAAATTTTACGGTGGATTTCTTCTCGGTCTCTCCCCCCCTTTGTGGCCTTCCGTTGGAGGAGGCGGGCCTGCAGCCCGAGCGGTCCAGATAGTTGCTTGTCTCTTCTGGAGAGTTGAAAAACTGGGTCTTACCCTCGTGTTGGATTCGGAGTTTGGCCGGGTAGAGCATGGCGTATTGTATCTGGTTCTCTTGGAGCCTGCGCTTTACCGCCGTGAACGATCTTCTTTGCACTTGGACCGCCTGGGAGAAATCCGGGAAAAACTGAATCTTATCGCCGTCGTACTGAAGATCTCCTTTCTCCCTGGCCGCCCGTAGGATGGCGTCCCGGTCTTTGTAGTTGAGCACTCTCGCTATGATTGGGCGAGGATTCGCCCCCGGGATCGGTCTAGTGTTGGGAATTCGATGGGCTCTCTCCACGACGAACAATTTAGACAGGATGTCCGTGCCGAAGAGGTCCACGCATAGTTTCTCAATGTAATCCTCCATTTTTATGGTAAGTTGTTGTTCCCTAACTCCAACGATCCTGATGTTGTTGCGTCGGGAGCGGCCCTCCAAGTCTTCGTTCTTGGCGTTTACCGCTTTCATTTGCACTTCTAGGGAGGCCACTCTGGATGTTAGGGCCACTGCCCCATCGTCGAGGTCCGACACCCTCTGCTCGACTGTGTCCAGTCTATCAGCGTGTTTGTCTAACCTATGCTGGAGCAGATCGACCTTGGAGGAGAGTGTGTCGAGTTTGCTTCCAAGACCGCCTATCCCGGCTTTTAGTTCTAGGAGGATTTCCCTGATGTCGAACCCGTGGGCCTCCTCCTCGTCCTGGGCCGCGGCCTGGATGGGAGACAGCGCTCTGCCATTTGAGGTGATTGGTTTGGTCGTGGAGCTGCCCTCAAAGTTTAGCTTCTTTTGAGCTCTGTCCATTTTTTTTGAAGTCGCCATTGATGCTCGCGTTGCGGGGGCCCTGATGGTAACGGGAAGTAGGCCCGGTTGATCCGTGCTTTGTTGCGCCGCCACCGGTGAGGATTCCCCCCAGTGTTCCCCTTTTGGATAGGAGTTTGTGGAGGCGGGGGTGACGCCGGATCCAGGCGTTGTCTACCGCTGGTTAACGGTTGCGCAGCCCGTTTGTTGGAGGCCCCGGGTCGGCTCGTGTGGACCCAGGCTTGCGGTCACCCGCGCCTCGCGCCTTCTCACAGGCTGGATATCACCCCGGGGTGTATGGACGAGGGTGCACGGGGCGCGCGTACCTGGCCTTCGGCGTTCATTCGGGATGGCTCCTCCGAGACTCTGCAGGATGTTCCTCCGCCTTCGGCCCGCCCCGCCTCCAACCGCCTCGCGTCCGGCCCGTGCCCACGCTCCACTCGGACAGGGGTGGGGGATGGTTTCTCGTCGTCGAGGAAACGGGACCCAGCGTCCGAGGTTCGACGAAAGAGGTACTTCGTTCCGTTCAGAATCGCCTTGGCTACAAACTGGGGGTGGCAGCATACACATTGCCCATCGCAGATGCCTCGATTAGTCAGGATTTTAGGGGAGCTCCGCGGAGCTCACAGGGAGGCCGCCATCTTGGACGGCTCTCTAGCGCCCTCATCAGGACTGTCATCAATCTTTGTTCAATTATGCTGGCTTTACTGCTTCTGATGACAGTCAATTAAAGAACTAACTCCAAACTCAGTTCTTTAACTGCTGAAACTCAGTTAATTTGTCCCTGCTCAGGTTTCTTGTAGATTGTAGCCTCTTGCTTCAAAAGACTGTGCATATGTAGTCTATAATTGTAATTGATGTCTTTACTGTGTTCACATGTTAAGAAATACTGGTTGCAAGCACGTTTCCAATGCCAGAATGTTCACTGTCTTTACTGTGCAGCCTCCAGCCTCCTTAGGAATACAGATAATTATACTGTCACCACTCAACATCGAACACGAGCATTAAAAAGTCAACACATTGCTTCTATCTTTCACTGGGCTATTAATCGAGAGCTCTGCTCAGTATGCCCTGGAGAGCGACGGCATGTGTGCAGGAAAGCAAAACAAACACATGTACTAAATCTGACAAGTGTCAGAATCCTTTGCCAGCTCAGAGCACAGTGAACTAACTTTCAAAATAGACACGCAGTAAAACAAAAACCCGCCTGTGTCTGTGTTTATTTTCTGAGTGAAAACGAACGCGCGTAATAAATCTGACAAGAGTCAGAATCCTGTGCGAGCTCAGTGCACAGTGAAATAACTTTCAAAATAGACAAGCGGTAAAAGAAAGACCCGCCCGTGTTTGCAATTATTTTCTGAGAACAAGCGCAACGGAAATAAAGGCACTTGCCAGAAACAGCAAACAAACAATTAATTTTCCGGACACAAGTCGAGCGTCGGATAAAGCAAATCCGTTCAGCTCCGCTGAAGCGGAAAAAAGAAAACACAAGACTAAGGTACGCAGACACGAGACAGAAAAAACGCATTCTGCAGTGTTACGAGCCACACTTTCTACTAAACAGTCAATGTTCTCTTAGAGATAGCCTAAGTCATTTCTGTTAATTTATACAGCAATCCTGAATATAGTTCCGTAAAACGTTACTAACAGATGAAGTTCTTAAGTAGATTTTCAGCGCTTCAGAAATAACATGACTACATTCTTTTTACTTAGCTCAGTTTCTTGACCCTTCTTCTTCTTTTAATTACTGGACTTGTCTTCTTCTGCTTGAAAATGCCTTCTGCAAAGTTCTATGCACTGTTAGGTCCCTGGAAAGGCCTTCTACCTGGGAACTCCTGAAACACCTACTACTCAGCTGTGAGTCCAACAATGAAAGGCAGTTGACTGAGTTTCCAACTGCCCCTGACCACATTCCAACCAATCAGGTCATTACCATTGTTCTCCATCTTGGCTTGGGTTTGACTCCACAGACTGAAATAGGAAAGTTAAGGCCTAATCGGAAATATGACAGACAGCAGCACACAATTTACCTTCCCAACCCAGATCACCTACCCAGAGACTCTAGAACAGACACTCCAGACAGGAGGAACCCTGACAGCGGGACGGTCAGTGAGGAGATATGTCAGCCAGTCCAGTGCCCGCTACGAGATATCCAGGGTATCATGGAGCTGCGTTGTGAGGATGGAGTGCTTGATGTATCGAAAGCAGAGGAGAGATCAATTAGAATGAGAACAGCAGGTGAGTTAGAGTCAAGAAATGCAAGCAGTTCTTCACAGGTGTTCAGGAGAGCAGTTTCCATGCCTCTGGATGCTCGGAATCCAGATTGAGGGTCACGTAGGCAACCAACGAGCTCACAATGCTGGATTAGTTGGGGGAAGACCAACTTCTCCTGAGGTTTACCAAGGAAGGGAGTGATAGATATAGAGCGGTAGTTGGCCGGGCACGAGGGATCGGCGGAAGACATTTCTAGGAGACGGGTGAGCAAAGGAGCGCTTGAGGGAAGAGGGGAAAGACCCAGAAGCAACAGAATGATTAGATACATCTTCAAGTACAGGCATAGCTCTCAACCATTTGTCTCGCAATGGCGGGTGAAATCACCCAATTTTGTTTTTGGCGGGTGAGACGCCCATTGGAATGAATGGGCGTGCAGGAGGCTTGGCGGGTGAGTCAGCCCTTTGCAAGGCGGGTGACACCCGCCAAAAGCGGGTGAGTTGAGAGCTATGTACAGGGGCAATGTAGCCAATGTTGTCCTTAATAGTTCTGGTAGTAGAGGGGGAGACCTGTTTGGAAGCGACCTTTATAGAGCGGACAACTTTAGTGACCTTGTCTGATGTGATCGGAGAGAAGGAGGAGAGAATGGGTATGATGCCAGGGGTGGCTGAGGGGTTGGGAGGAAGGGATGGGAAAGAGAGGAAGAAAGAGTACCCAAGATTTCCTACATTTTTTGTAAAGTGCATAGGGCCTGGGACGGAAGAGGCGAGGTGGAGACTGCAGAAGAATTGGCTAGTTCAGCCATGTTGTTGGATGCTCCAGTGACGTGAGCCTGGATGCGGCCCTCATCTTGGAACAAATGGAGAAGACAATATTGCCTTTGGAGACAGCGATAGGCAAGTTGGTCAGATGATGAGCTTGAGGTCTGCCACTTACGTTCAGCAGCTCTGCACTTGCGTTTCAGGGCTGCAAGATCAGAATCGTAACATGTGTTATGCTTGGTGGCAGTTTTCAGGTGGATTCCTATGGCAGGGGCAAGAATGTCAAGGGTGTTAGTGATGTCCAGATGGAGGTTGTTGAGAGCAGAACCAGAACTAGAGTCGGCAATGGGAGAAGAGACATGTATGAAGGTGGAAGCAAAGGCAGCAACAGACACTTGTTTCATCGGACGGATGTCTGAAAGCGAGGCTGGCAGAGCAGGGGAGGTGCAGTCAGAGGGCAGAGAGGATCCAGTTGGGAGGAGAGTAGGGCTTGGTCTGACCAGGAGAGCTGGGTGGAGAGAGGAGTCTTGGAGCCATGAGACCCACCTTGCTCAGCGAGGAGGCATTCTTGCTTTCTGATTCTTGTAGATTGTGAGGAGTGCCTGGTGATCTGTGGCAATCGTGAATGCCTTGCCGAAAAGGAAGAGGAGGAAATACTCACAGGTCCAGACTACATACAGCCAGGCTCTCCTTCTCTGCCTGTGAGTATTTCTATTCCATAGTCGACAGGCTGCGACTGGCATATGACATGACCAGTTTGATGTGTGGGATTCTCTTGTCATAATGTGCCAGAAAGTCGCCCTGGCCCACTAGGCTGGCATCCACTTTCACCTCCGTCTCTTTAGACAAGCTGAAATAGGCCATGTTGGTGGCAGCGGTAATGTTCTAACGGATTGTCTCAAAACCGTTCTCACACTCAGGGGTCCAGATGAACTTGTGCTGGTTTTTCGTAAGTTCTCATAGTGGGGCATTCACTGTTGCATAGTTTTCGAGGTGCTGTGAGCAGAAGCTGCTAGGCCCAGAAACAAACGTAGGTCAGACACATTTGACGGGCAAGTGACCCTGTTCAGATCTGCAACTTTGTCTGGATACGGGCGCATGCCCTGTTCCGAAAATATGTGGCTGAAGAACTTTAGTGTTTTTTTCCTGAATTCCCAGTTGTCTTTATTGAGGGTCACCCTGGCCACCTCCAGAGCCAAGCCGACACAATGTAGTGAGTCATTTTGTTCCTTTGTTGACTTGCCAAACACCAAAATGTAATTGCTCTATTTGAGGCAGTTGGGTATGTATGTCAGGTCTGAGTTAGTCACAACGCATATTCACTTTTAGCATATTCACATTCATTGTTTTTTCTTGGAGGTGGGAAATTCTGCTGTAAAAATAGATTATGGGTTCCCTGTTGGTTTGGCCCTTAACAATCTTGTACACAGAGGGAGAGTTTTCCAAGCCATCATGGTGGTGATGCAACTGACAGCTGATTGGAGAGCAATAAGTTATTGGAGCTTGAACAGGCATTCTAAACTGCCTTTCATTGTCCAACCTTAAGCAGGAAGGTCCTGTGTCTGAGAAACTCCAGTTTTTAGGCCTCAGTTCAGGTACAGCAAAGAAGAACTACAAGAAGAAAACATCAGTGAGCAGGAAAATCACTGTGGGACAAGACAGAGTTTTTGGTGGAAGCTCAGCATAATTTAAAAGCAAAGACTGTGATCTGGATATAATCTCTCTGTGAAAATTGTACATGCTTTCTTTTCTTCTTTTTTAGCCCTTAGCTTAGGTATTTAGTTAGGTTTAGGCATTTGAGGACTGTGCACTACGTTTGTTTCAAAATAATCATTTTGACTTAAGTGAAGGAAATGTTACGAGTGTGAGTGCGAACGTACTCATTGAATGTTTTAAAGAGCATAAATCAGTGCGCATGTCCGTAGAAGTCAGTGGCCCTCATTACGACCCTGGCGGAATTCGGAAAACGATGGCGGAAATGCAATACCGCCATCGAATAGCGCTCGGTGCGACTATGACCCGTCACCGCAAAGTACGAAGCCATTAGCGACACCGTAGTGAACGCCAACGCTAACTGCACCAAGCACGCGCGCGCGCGCCATGCCAAACCGCAAACACCACCATGGCGCAAGGGTACGCCAATTCCGACCCTAGCGGACATGTACCTAACGCCATCAAGCATGGCGGAATGTACCATTCCGCCATGGTGAGAAGTACGGCATCGCGAATCAACCGTAAACGGCCCCACTGAGTGCCTGTACACCGCTCCCTGCCCACAAAGTACAACTCCCCGTAGGTGCAATGAAGTCACAATGCAACCATTGAAATGTACAAGTCACCCATGCATGCCAACGAACAAAAGAAACACAACAGGGGCCAATGGGAGCTGCAGGGCACAGATGGCACGAATACAGAAGCCATCCCAATGGACATGACCACAGTCCCCCACCAAGAAACGCACGCAAACACAGGCACCTGTGACCAGCAATATTCCGAGAATCACATCATTCCACCAGTCCACCTGGCTGACCGGCATCTGCTACACAAAACCCAATCCCCCGCCCCTGAGCATGACAACATTCAAACAGTCATATTGGCAGCCCCCATCCCTGACCTCACGGGCTTCGTAGGCAAACGCGCCCAGTACAGTACCACGCAACTAAACTCCGAAGCTGGAACCCAATGCAGATCTCCTCACAATACATCGCCCCCCAAATAGGCATATGCCACATCACTTGCAAAGAAGAACGCTACACGGGCCAAATCAGAATAGAAATTTAATGCACATCAAAATCACCAAGCCCATACAGCCATCAGGCCATGAACTCCAAAACACTTTTCACCATTGTGGGCTGCATCCGCAAGAAATGACCAGCCACTACTTGTGTGACGCCCTGTTCCCTCATGGTACACAGAGCCACATTCACGTACGAAAAGGCAACATGGAAGCGCACAGAACCGCAGGGCCGTCCCAATGGGGAGGCACTAGTCCAGCTGAAAGGCCGAAATGTTGCTCCGAGCCACCAGTACTGCGTAAGGGCATGTGGCCCATTGGCGATCGTCCCATAAGATCGTAATGCTGCTCCACTGATTAACACAAAGCAGCAGGTGTCGGGAGTAAAACCCATCTGCAGGAGTGGCATACAGATGGCAGTGGCAAAAGGGGAGGAGATACCTGTCAACCAAAAGAAAAGAAAAAGAACAGAATGGCCATCAGAACTACATTCGAACAACTCACTTCAATGATCACACTAAATCCACAGCCATATGCATGCTAGCCCACTCCAAAGGATCATCACCACCCCAAAACCACTTGCGACTCATAACCATCTATATCGAGGTGCAAACACCATCACAAATGAGTGTACCTGTGCATGCGTCTGTCAAAACAGAATCCATCAGATGGGAATGTTAACGTGCATAGACACAAGTGTCTGAGGGCGCGTCGAGACAGGGAGGGCTCAACAAGGCCAGATAGACGATGGTCCCACTATGGCAGCCCTGCATCACATAGCGTAGGGGAGGCGGATAGATCCCAAGAAGCCCTGTACATGGCAAACTCTGTATCAAATCACCTGCCCATGCATCCATTCATCATTCCCTCATCCCGGGATTAAAACGCCTGAATATTTACTCACATAACATTAGAAATATCCATTGAGTCTGTGCGTTATGCAGCCTGCAAAATCCACAGTGCCCCAGCCCGTAATTCCAGTGTAGTGAAGTAACATGTATTTGGGAACGTCCGGCCTCATCGCCCACGTCGCCATTGCGCATCCCAAACCATTCATATCAATCATTGCATCCTCGCCATGGCCCCTGTCTCAAGGACATTGAACAATAGTACGTTATATTTGCAGTCAGACCTGTGGGCATTTCCTCGCCGCTAGCTGAAAACCGAAAGCGCCGCCCTTCGAATTCCTCATTTGCAACATCACGTCGAAGAGGCATCTGTGGCCGTTTGAAATCACTAATCATTCCATCGAGTGCGGCTGTGTGTGAAAATGGCAACTGCCTTCACCCACAAATGGGACGCCCCGCCCGTCGTTGCAACTCGGTACAGTGATGCATGAGGGCCCACCGTTACTCGAGTACTACGTTCCACTGACCCTTCACAAGTCTGTTCGCGACTGCACAGATAGTATGTGAAACAATGGGACCACAGCAGAATGAACATATCAACCAATGTTACACGGCCATCGGGTACAAATACATGATTGCAATAGCAAGATGCCATTCCCCGAATTGCAGCGTTGTGCGCGGGACGTGCTCGGCCAAAGGGGAGAGCAGTTTGCACAGGTGGAATGAATCACCACAGGTGGAGGCCATACAGCCTGAAAACACATAAATTGCACACCCAGTCTCCTCCCACAACCACACCGAAATGCTACCGGCAGGACTCGCGATGTTGGCCCTGGGGGACCTGATAGCACTGCAAGTACTCCAACTCCAGGAAGAAGACGAACACCAACTACAACCGGCCGCACGGAGGAGACGCAGGAGGAGGAGGAGGCCAAGGCAGGGCCAGCAAGGGCCGCCAGCACAGCCACTACCACCACGCAGGCAGCCCGCAATCCCACGCCTCCGAGCACATCCGTTCAACCTCACTGATGAGCAGATCCACACCCTCTACCGTTTGGACCGGGACACCATAGCCGCCATTGTGGACATGACACAGGCTGACCTTGTCAGCATGATAGATAGCCCAACCGCCATCCCACCCCTACTGAAGGTGGTGTCTGTACTCCACTTCCTGGCCACAGGCACCTACCAGCACACAGTCGGACAGTTGCATGGCATTTCTCAGCCACTGTTCTCACGGACACTATTGCAAGTGCTCGATGCCCTCCTGCAGCACGCAGACGACTACATCTCCCTACCACGCTCGGAGCAGGAAATTACCAACACAAAAGTGGGATTCCATGCACTTGCCGGCATACCGGGTTGCATTGGTGCCATCGACTGCACCCATGTGGAATTGGTCGTCCCACATGCCATGGAGGCCCAGTACCGCAACCGAAAACAATTTCATTCCCTGAATGTACAAATGGTGTGTGACTCCAACAGGATCATTACACATTGTTGTGCCCGATTCCCTGGATCAACCCATGATTCTATGGTCTTGAGGAACTCTACAATACCACGCTACATGGAGCGACACGCAGGGAACAGATCCTGGCTACTCGGTGAGTCTCATTACATGCATGATAATGTGGGGTATGTGATTCGGCAATGACCTGGCAGGAAGGGGGGGGTGTGCGTACGTAGCAATGGCATTCCACATCATACGTTTCTCGTCCACATACAGGTGATGCTGGATATCCACTGAAGAGATGGCTCCTCACACCAGTCCGGAACCCACGGGACCAGCATGAGGAGGACTACAACCATGCCCACTCACGTACCCGTGTAGTCATTGAACAGGCATTCGGCCTACTGAAGGGTCGTTTCCGCTGCCTCAGCAGGTCTGGCGGGGCACTCCTGTACCGCCATGAGAAGGTTGCAAAGATGGTGATGGCATGTGTCATGCTCCACAACATGTGCGTACGTAGAAATGTGCCCATGCCCCCTGACGCAGAACTGCAAGCACCTGATGATGGTCATGATGAGGGTGGGGATGTGACAGCACCTCATGGAGTCTGCGAGGCACCGGAGGGCCGTGACATTCGTCAGCATCTCATTGATGTATGCTTCTAGCACTCACGCCTGGTGGCTGATACATGGACACGGGACTCGTGGCACTGTGTGTGTCTGGGACATGCACAATATGGACTGTACGCCTATGATGGCCTAGTACACAAAGATCAATGTCCACACATCTCATTGGTTGATCGTGCACTGTTTATGGCATATGTGATATCATGTTGTACACCCTATCGACCCGCCACCCAAGTGAGCCCAACACACCCCCTCCACCCTCCTACCTCCCCCCCGAACACCAGTGTCCAAAGATGCTCATTGTCAGTGGGCAGTCGCTATTGCAAGCCCCCTCTGCGGGTATCAGGGGCACCCCTGCCTGTGGAGCGCAGGTTCCTCCCAGATCTACGTTGGGGGCTGCCCTGGACGGAACTTGCAACGGATGATGTCTCTGCCTGCTCACGTCCATGCATGTCCCTAAGGGTTTGCGAGAGCTCAGTGAGCACACGGCGCACTGCGGCAAGTTCGGCACATACGTCCTTGGACGTCGCATGCAGTTCCCCCCTCAGGCTCTCGGTGCATCTCTCCATTTGGACTCCCAGGCTCTCGGTGCTACTCTCCATTTGTGCCCTTAGTGTCTCTGTACCTCTCTCCATTTCTGCCCTAAGTGT
Source organism: Ambystoma mexicanum (assembly GCF_040938575.1). Lineage (NCBI taxonomy): Eukaryota > Metazoa > Chordata > Amphibia > Caudata > Ambystomatidae > Ambystoma > Ambystoma mexicanum. The sequence goes on along the minus strand of NC_090932.1, from coordinate 369,070,864 downwards.
CTCAGTTGATGTTTCTATGTCTGCCTTAGTGCCCCCACATTCATCGGCATGGTCCTTGAGGAGCGTGGCCAGTTGCTGCTGTTGCACGATTAACTGGTCGAGGGACTGTTGCCTCTGCTGGGCCATGGCCATTTGCGGGGGTGTCACAGAGGGGCTGTTGTCCTCATGTTGCCTTGCCACAGGGCTTGTGGGGGATGGCCAGTCGTCGTCTTGTGGGTGCCCCTGCGTGGTATCCTCATGTTGTACGGGATGGGACAGACAGGGGGATTGGGACAGGTCATGGATGGATCTGACTTCGACATCCCCGTCTTCTGTGTCGGAGCATGCTGCCATCAATGGGGTGTCACCTATGGTGCTGCTGCCACCAGAGGCAGTGCCTTCTGTGGCATCCGTTGGGGGGACCTGTGGTGGTGGTGGTGTGGGCATGCTGGCTGCTGGGGTGCCTGTTGATGTTCCCTCCTCTGTGCTGCCACCTGATTTGTGCTGCTGCCGTGTCTTGATGCGTGCAGCTGAGGTGGAGGGTCTTTGGCCGTTGGTCTTGGCCCTCTTTGCAGGTGTGCTGGTAGGGGTGTCCTGAAGCTCGTCGTTTGGATCGGACCCTGTGGTGGAGTAAAGGAGGGCGAGGGTTATTGATGGGTCTGTGGGAATTAGAATGGCATTGTATCACATGCATTGGGGTGGTACCTGAGGGTGATTTGGGTCGGGGCCTTGGAGGTGCTTTCATTTGTGTGTGGAGTGAGGGTGCAGTTGTTTGGCAGCCTGCAGTTAGGGTGTGCCTGCTGCACGTGTAGTGCGTGTTTTAGGGGTTTTTAATTATTTATGTATTTATTGTGGGTTTTAACGTGCGCTATCAGGCCGATGTGTGTGGACGTTCTCCTGGACATGTGTTTCTGTTGCACTATGTGGACGCATGGTACTTCACATGGATGGACTTTGTGGATTTGGCATTGTTTTATTTGGCCCACCTACCTGAATCTTCGGATGTCTGCACTCCTTTCTCCATCCCTCCGACTCCCTCTATGCTCTCCATTCCGATGGTGGAGGCACAGATTTCTTCCCAGGGGGTCAACTTGATGGGTGATTCAGGACCTCCCCCGGTGGCTGTGGCAATGTTGCGGTTGGCAGAGAGTATGCTGCGGACGCGTATCCGCAGGTCGTCCCATCGCTTACGGCATTGCTGTGGGGTGCGGGGTGCGGTCCCCACCGCACTTACCCGCTGTGCCACCAGAGCCCATATGGCCTTCTTGTTTGCAAGTGCCGTCCTGGTCATTTGCGTGCAGAAGACGACGGCAGCATTCTCCTGGAGGGTCTCTGTTAGCACGGTGAGTTCCTCACGGGAGAAGTGGACCTGCCGCTTGCGGTCGCACGCTTTCTTCGCTACTTTTCCCATTTTTCTTGGTTTCGCTAGGGTGGATGACGGGTTGGGGTGTGTTTCAGGGTAGTGATTTTAGTGGTTGTGTGGTTTTAGTGGTTTTATAGGTGTACGGCGGGATGTTTCCCGTTCCGGGCCCATGTTTTAACTTCCGTTTCCGTATATTTCCGGTCACCGTACTTTCCGGTAGGCGCACACTGCGGTGTCCGCTGTGATGGGTGGCGGTATTGCACCTAGGGCGCCGTACGGCGGCGGTGTGGGCCGTTTTGGGGTCATTTCCGCCATCGCGGACTTTGCACTTCCGCCATGCCGTGGTGCTCGTGCCCGATGGGTCGGAATGGGCCGCACTTTGCTCCTTCGTGCAATGGCGGAAACGCTATTTACGCTGTGGCGGTCCGGTCAGTCACTTTCCGCCAGGGTCGTAATGAGGCCCAGTGTCTCCAGCGCGTGCAATCACAGAGGCTATGAATCAGAAGAAGTGTGCATTCTCAGAGGATAAGTGTCTTCTCGGAACTCCAAATAGCGTCTTGCCTGAAGGAGATTAGCATTGAGAAGAGACAAGAGTGTACACGGCAAGCGTGCACGAGGACCAGTGTTCTCTGAAATAAAAGATCAACGCTACAAGTAAAACAACCCGATGCAGCGATCTGAAGATACAAATCGGGATTAGCGCTGAAACATTAGCTTTAGTTACTTTTACACTATGAGCAGGTACAGTTAGGGTTCATAAAGCAGAGCGGGTCAGCTTAATGTAAAATAGGTTTTCAAATTCAGTCAAGTTATTCTATCTACTCTCAGCTAACTGAAAAGTTAAAGCAATGTCTCCAACTTCATCTTTAAGCTAGGAACAGTTCCATACTCAGCTAAATTAGAGAATAGGAGAATACTTCAAGGATCTCATGAACTCAGGGAGGACATTCTCAAGACTTTCCTCAGAGGACCAAAGGTTTTATTCAGCTTCTATTGGAAAGATTAATTTCTTCCTTCAATGTATAGGTTCCTGCCAGCTCTTCAAGGTACTGGTTTTTGCTTGGGGGTCAGGGTCAAGACAGTTTAAGTAACTTGTTTTTTGTTCTCTCAGCCTCTGCAGATTATCTCCTAAATTAAAGACAGGAATCTGTAGTTTTTTATTATATCCACTTCCCCTTTTGCTCAGGGGCGTTTGGACTTCAGCTGTGTCATATTATCAGTTGTAGATCAAACCCTTTCAAGGGTCTGTGGAGTTCAGAAGCTACTGTGGACAAGAACTCTCAGGACTGGACAGAATGAAAGGCCATTAAGTGGAGTCCGCTTTAGCTGTTGAATCTTGAAGAAGACACAATGGAAGCATTAGGGGATATATGATTAAGGAGCTTAGGGAGGAGCTTAGGGTAGCTCACCTGGAAAATGTTAAACTAAATAAGAAGGTAGAGGAATTGGGAGAAAAGATGTCTCTCAGATAGCAGCCCTCTGATGCTGGGAATCAGGGGCAGCAACCTCCAGTTTTGATAAGTGAAGGAGTTGGGGAAGATTCAGAATTTGGAAGAGGAGCAGTAGGAGTGTCAGGAGGTTTTCCAGTGCCTGTTCCGTTAGTGCCTGTGTGAGTTGCATTTTCTCTGTAGACTTGAAGGATTCCCTACTGAAGCAACCAGAGTATCTTTTGTTCATTCTTGTTTAACTGGAGAGGAAGCAGCATGGTTAGTTCTGTTAGTTTGCCAGGGGAGTTCTGTTTTGAAGAATGTAGCTCTTTTCAAAGAGGAGTTTAGGATAATGTTTGGTAAGAGACGTATTTCATTGGAGGTTGATGGGGAGTTACTAGAATTGAGACAAGGCACCAGTGATCTAGTGAGGTATATCACACAATTCAAGTCCTTGATTTTGGAGAGCCAGTGGTCAGAAGAAAAGAGGGCTTCTTTGTTTTATCGAAGGTTGTGGGATGATTTGAAGGATGCGTTGGCAGTATTGTTGATCGGCCAACATCTTGTGATGCTCTTATCGATTTGGATATGCAGGTGGATTTTCATCTGTGAGAAAAGACTAGTGAGCCTAGGAGAGACTTTGGTGATGGTAAGATTTTGCAGAGAATTGATAGACCCAGAGGGGATTTGAGAATAAGGAGGAGAGAGTTAAGGTACTTGAGCACAGTGGGAAAGGTTGGGGACCATTGCCTAAGGAGGAGAAAGACGGTTACATCTGATTATCTTGAATTAAAAAATAACTAATACATTAATAAATAATCCAAAATAACAAATTCAAAAATAACAAATTCCATTTTCGTTGGTTTTGGAGGCGGGTTCCCTCCCCAAAGCCCTCCTTTTGTTGTTCCTAATACTTTCCCCCAGCCCCAAAACCACTATTCCCACACCCAACCCCATTTTTATTTTATTTCCAAATTCATTATTTTGTCATTTGTTATTTTGGATTATTTATTAATGTATTAGTTATTTTTTGATTCATGATAATCACTGCATACAGAGAGGAATAGGTTCAGAGCAAATAATGTATGTTTGTACTGCGGTAGGAGTTGGCACTTCCTCGCAAATTGTCCTAATACCCCCAAAAGATTTCAGTCACCTGGAAACAGAACGCAACGGGTGGCTAACACACCCCAGGCTGTAGTACCGCACATCAATGTCAACGTATCCTTACAATTTATTTAAGGGCAAGTTGAAAGGGTCGGGTCCTGTGATGATTGATACTGGTCCAATGGGACATTTTATGGTCTGGGGGGTTAGCGAAATCCTTGAGCATTCCGCTTGTTCAGAAGTAAATAGTGGGACAGGTGAGAGCAGTGAATGGTTCTTGTTTGACTTTGGGTGCCATTAGGCATGAGACAGTTCTGCTGGTATTGTTCATGGTGGGAAATCATGGGGAGGATATAGTCTTTGAATTAATTGATGCACCTCAGTTACAGATTATTCTGGGAATGCCATGGTTAACCTTCCACAATCCTGTAATAGAGTGGTGTCAAAGGGTGGTGGAATTTAAGTCAATTTTTTGTGAGGAACATTGTTTCAGTTTTGAAAATTCAGAGGACGTTGGGAGCAATGATAAGGGGTAGACATTACCTTTTGCAGATGGAGGAGGAAAGGGTCATTCCATTGGAGCTGTGTTGGTGGTCTTGCCGGGGTTTTACAGAGAGTTTGAAGATGTATTTGATGAGATTGAGACTGGCGATTGATGGCCACATAAATCCTATGACTGTAAAATGGTTTTGGACGATGGGGCATCCTTGCCTACTAGTAGTGTATGCATTGATGGAAAAAGAGAATGATTATTCAAAGGAATATCGAGCAGAAAATCTATCAAAGGGTTTTATTGGACATTTGCAGTCTCCATCAGTCTCGCCCTTCTTCTTTGTTCCTAAGAAGGACGGCAAGTTGAGAACATGTATTGATTGTCGCTCCTTAAACAAGGTGGCCATTAAGAACTGTTAACCCTTCCATTAATCCCAGATATGCTTGATCAAATCCAGGTAGCAACCATTTTTTCTAAATTGGATTTAAGGGGGGGCTTATCACTTGGTCATATTCAGACAGGCAGATTAATGGAAAACCGTTTTCAAAACCAGTTTCGGGCTGTTTGAGTATCAACTAATACCTTTTGGGCTATGCCATTCCTGGCAGCGTTTCAATTCTTTATTAATGTCCTTAGAGAATTCTTTGACATTTTTCTAGTTTTCTACATAGATGATATCTTAATTTTCTCCCAAAGTTTGTAACAGCATCCAGAGCATGTTTAACTGGTTTTAGGTAAATTGCATGAATACCATCTATTTATTAAATTGGAAAAAAGACAGTTTCATACTGGAGTTTTTATTTTTGTAATCTCTCCTATAGGTCTAAAAAAGGATGGCAAGAGGTACAGGCAGTTAACGATTGGCCAATTCCCACCCAAGTTAAAGAGGTTCAATGTTTTTGGGGATTTTGCTAATATTTATTGGAGACTCATCAAAAGTTTCTCACAAATTATACCTCATATTATTAGACTCCTTAAGACGGGAGTAAAAGTTCATCTGGAGTCAGGAGGCAGATGAGGCTTTTAGAGCTTTAAAGGAAAGATTTATTTCTGGTCCAATTTTGCTACATCCGGATCCCTTTAAAGTCTTTTTTGTCAAGGCGGATGATTCAAACTTAGCCATGGGAGTGGCTTTGTCACAGTGGCATGAAAAGACAGGCCAGCTGCATCCAGTATCATACTTCTCAAGAATGTTTTCGGCTGCAGAGTGTGACTACACCATTATGGACAGGGAGTTGTTTGCAATAAAATCAGCATTTGTCAAGCAGCGACATTATTTGATGGGAGCCCGGCACACTGTTACTGTACTTAACGATCATAGGAATCTAATTTTCCTTAAATCAGCCCAAACCTTAACTCCAAGGCAATTAGACCTAAGTATAAGAGACCTGTGGTAAAACCAGTGGGACTGTTGGAGCCTCTACCAATTCCACTGCAAATGCTTTAAAGGGTCTGTGGGGTTCAGCAGTTCCTACGGACAAGAATGCTCAGGTTCGGACAATGCACTTGATAACTTGGTGTATTTCCTCCTGGAATATCGCTGCTGCAAATGATATCCCAAAGTTCAGTCTTTTGTGATGATATAGCCCCATGTGGGTCACAAAAGTAGTAATTTAGCGTGACTCCAGGGCGATCTCCAGCTGTTGGTAACCCTTATTGAGGTCTCTCTTGGATAATACTGTTGCCCCATTAAGAAGGTGGATCATGTCAGTGATTCTGGGGGCTTGGTTATGTTCTCGCTTTAAGGCTTCATTAGGCCGGCGCATGTCCACACATAGATGGATGGATACTTCTGCTGACGTTTTCGGGACTGGCACTATTGAAGAGGCCTACAGTGTCAGCCCACCACTGGTTCAAAGATGTTTACATCCAGCAGCTGTAGGATTTCTTCATCCACTTGTTTCTGGAAATGTATAGGGATTCCTTTGTAGTGTTGGGCAACAGGTTTAATCATTGGGTCGATGTGCAGGCGCACTTTGCAGTTGCGCAGCTTGTCTAGGCTTGCACTACATTGCCTTCGGGGCTTAGGTACTTATGGGCCATCTTATGGTAGAGGATATGCACTCGGCCCATATAAATTTCGGTCTGAAAACGTAAAATGTGCCCCCTGTTGGCATCCGTGGTTAGCACATTTAGCTGGATGCACACAGTGTGACATTTGTGGGCACATACTGTCATGAACATCCCTTTTCTGGGCATAGGCGTGTTGGAGCCCCACTGATGACAGCCTCAATTCTGGCCTTTGGGGGAGCCGGCAATATGCATCTTCGCTCATCACATTCACTGGTGCGCCTCTGCTAATCAGGAATTCAGTCTGTGTGTTGTGGACCTGCAGGAGGAGGGTCGGGCTCTGTTCCACATATTGCATGTTTTGCCATGTCCTATCCGGGGATCTGTATAACCTTCGGGACTGATGCCTGTCACTCTTACACTCTGCTGGCTGGTGCTTCCGGTTGTCTCTGTTTGGTTTCCTATCTTCGGTGTGGTATTTTGGATGTCATCTCCAACTTCTCTGTGATGCACCCATGGCGTAGAGATGGAGGCACACTGCCCAGAAGTGATGGTCCCACCCCCTGTCAGGTTTCCCATTCTGATTGCTCATACTGATTTCCCATTCCGATTTATGTCAGACCACTGTGACTATTAGCTACATTCAGTGACTATTAGCTACATTCAGTATTTTCACACTCTTTTGTTTTCTCTTATTTTCTTTCTGAGTCTTTATTTTAACTTTAGTTGGTTTGGCCGTTAACCCTATTGTTTTGGAAAGAGACTTCCCCAAGCCAGCATGGTGCTGAGGAAACTGGCAATTGATTGCAGAAGAAGAAACTGGAAGCGGATGGAAGGTTGTGGATGCTAGGGAACTGAAAGGGCATTCTAAACTGCCTTTCACTGTCCTTCCTCAAACAGGAAGACCTTGTTACAGAAAACTCTTGATTTTAAGGCCTATTGCAGAGTTGCAGATATCTTGGTCAGGTTTTCTTATGGGAAGTTCAAGTTCCTCTAGGAGCACGACGTGGGACAAGAGAAGCTGATTGATGGGTGGGAGCGCAGGGCTCTAGTTTAATTACTGCATTCATTTCAGAAAGCAACTACAGTGAAGAGAAGTTTTAAAATAATTTTCATTTACTTTTAATACGTTTAGGTATTTAGTTCGGCTTAAGAGGTTCTTTGTTTGTAAATCATTAGGAGGGAGTATTTCACTGCACTTAGTTACTTGAGACTGTTTATTTGTGGAACTGAAGAGAAACCGTTAAACATGCATTAGTGTAACTACATTAACTAAGGATTTCATGTTGCATGCTTGCTTCTTGATAATAAGCTTTAGTGTTTACAGATAGTACAGCATGAGTGAGGCTACTGGCAGAGATTGTATACTCGTTCTTACCAAACATTTTGAAGTTTCACATCAGTATTTGTAGTAACACATGGCGAGTATTTCAATGAGGAACACCGCCACGGCGGCGATGCGTTTCGAGACTAGTGTTTCTATTTTTAATGCGCATTCATAAAAAATAGGTTGGGGTAGCCTGGAGGGGAATAGTGTCTCTCTCAGACAATTCCCAACTGAGTATGCGCATGAGTTGACTTTTTCAGTGCACTATCTAATGTAACAAGGAGCGCACGCTACAGATGCAGGAGGACAGAACACATTTGAATGAAGCACATTTGGAACAATCTAAGTAGTGAAAGACGTTGGCCTTCAAGATTCAATTGGGAAGAATTTAATTTAATAATATAGAACGTTAAAATCCTACAGATAAATTAAGTAGTTGTTAATAACACATTCAGGTATCTTGATATGAACATTGCTCTGAAAGTCTCCACATGTGTTTATGGAATTCAGGAAAAAATCTCTTCAGTCTAAAGTTACAGAGAAATGCAAGTTATCACAGTTATTGGATATTTCAACACACCTCCCATTTGTTAAAGGAGGTCAAACAGGTATTAAAAGTCTCATGGGGAATTGAGGTGGGTTAGTATCAGAGAATAGAAATAACTTATTTTATTTTTTCATCCTCTGTAGGTTCTCAACTAAGCTGAAGAGCAAAGCCTGTGTTTTTTATGTTATCCACTTCTCTTTTCCCTCAGAGGTGTTAAGACTTCTGCTGTTTCTGATCAGTTTTTGACTAAACACTTTTGAGGGTCTGTTGGGCTCAGCAGCTCCTGCAGATGAAGTATCAGGACCGGACACCCTGACAGGCTGCTCACTTTTTCCCTAGAGCCGGGCACATGCCTTTGTGTGCGAACTCGTACCCACACTAGAAGCATGTCTTGTTGGTGGTCTTTGTGCCACCCTATGATGCTGGCATCAGCTTCTTGACGGTTTCCTGTTCTCTGGGGGCTGGGGACACTTTCACCCTGCCCATGTTGACCACCTGTAGGGACATGGCACAGTCTGTGCGTGCCATGGTGAGGATCTCGTCTAGGGACCATTGCTTCTTAAGTAGTTTCAATTGCTACAGTGATGCCTCCCCTTGCACCATTCGGAAAACGTCCAATGGGCACAAGGGCTCATCACTGGCAGGTCCTCTTTTGACATGTCCTGCACCCGTGAGTGAGGTTCCTCCAGTCTGAAAACAGGTGCTCCTCCCTGGGCAGGTCTCAGTCACCACCCACCCTGCTCACGTGAACGGGCGCCAGATGATTCTTCCTCAACTGACCATGTGCTGGTTCCCGTGGGGGCAGTCTTTCTACACAGGTAGTGCTGGTAGTGATCAGGAACCATGGTCTGACGTCTTCTCACTGAGGAATCTCTGTTGCTTCCACGTGGCTGAAGAAAAAATGAGGATTGGCTCTGGCAGGGTGCCTCCCTGCCATGCCTTCATAACACAGGTTCTCCATGTCCTGGCACCAGCCCTATCAGTGGATCATTGCGCATGGCAGATACTGCTGGGCACGCATGTGGCTACAGGGGGCATTGCACATCTCAGGAGCGGCCTGTCGCTGCAGGTGCTTGTGTACACCTGGCGCAGTCAAAAAGCCAGAGCCTCAGCAGTCACTGCGCTGGAATTGTGCATGTCGGGCCATCCAGGCCTGCCTGACGACACTACACCGCTGCAGCCCAAGAGGCTGACAACTGCCTGAATAAAGTCACGAGTGCCCCACCGCTGGTCCGGGAATTCTGTGGTTTTGGTCGCCAGTGTCGAGTTTGCTGGCAGACACAGCAGTATATTTATGAATAAAGGAGGTCCACACAAGGGATGTGCATCAACTCTACTTTATTCCCAAAACTGCCTAACCCCCCGTCACCACACGTCACTACCCCTTTCCCAAGCGTCCCACCCTAACCCTGCTTCTAAACATAACAAGGCTGATCGTGGAATGTGACACAGTGATTGATAGTTGACCTCTGTATTCTAGAATCTTCATGCAAAACAATAAGTTTGTTACGCTCACCTTGTCTCTGCAGAGGCGTTGGGACATGGTTGCAGCCCTCCCTGGACTTGAATCACCTCCCTTCAGGTCTCTCCCTCAGTAGAAAAGCTGTGAGCGGTGGTACGTTGTGAGACTGCTCCTGTGAATTATGGAAGATAAGCTCTCCGTCCTGCTACTTCTGGCAGGGGCACATCGAATGGGATCTAGTTCCTTCACTGATCCCTGATAAGGATTAGTCCAACCCAGCTGCGACTATGCTTCTCCTTAAGGTTGGGAAGTCTTTCTTGAGCTCTTGTGATGCTGTTCGTTCTGTTTAATGTCGTTATATGTTGCTCCTAATTATGCCTGCAATAATGTCTCTCTTCTGTTTTCTCCCTTAGATGGAAACGCGGCCTAGATGCAGCTGTGAGACGTCAGACGCGGCCGGAGGGAAGATGGAGGCTACCGCAATGTTCGACAGCAGGTAAGTGCATGTTTAATGTAAAGCGCGAGGTATGGCGAAGCGCATCCTTAAACGGGCTGTTTTTTCAATGTCTAACCTTGTCTTCTGTTTCTCCTTGCAGGCGCTGCTGTCGACAATGGAGCGTGTCCTGCTGCAGTGCCAAGATGAAGATTTTGGCGTTCCGGAAAGTATGAAGATGAATACTTGGCTCGCCGAAGAGATGTACCGGTAAGAACTGCTTCCCTTTGTAAGTATGCTGGCAGGAAGAAGGATGTCCAGGAAGCAGGGTCTTCAAAGGTAAGTCTGACCTCAGGCAACGGTGAGCGTTACGCTGCTTGCAAGTGCAGAATAACACGAAGCACTGGCCTTACGGATGAGCAGCTTATATAGCTGAGCTTCTGAAACCACGCCCACCAAGTTCAGCCTGCCTGCCACACCCGAAGGCAATCCATTAGCAGCCACAGTCAAGAATACACTTGGGGCTGCTTAATTGTCGGAATGTTCAGGTTAATGCATTCTGCTTAATTAATGGAATGTTCAAGGTTAATGCATCTGCTTAATGGATGGAATCTTCAAGGTTAATGCATCTGGAGTTCTATGTCCATAATAAAGGCTTTTGATGTCAAATGGATTTTCTTGTTTACCTTTGTTCATGAGCCTGGCACCATAGGCGCCAGGACAGTGTCCACCCAGGTCTCCTGTACATGCGACCCCTGCATGCCTGTGCCCCTGACTTCATGACCATGACACAAAAAGGAATTGGAAGAAAAAGTCCCCTGCAATATAAACTTCATGGTGGGAGCACAGCATAACCTTTGTTAGGTGTTCCAGTACTGGAAAGAGCAGAAATAACATTTTGAAGAACTGGCGAACAAAGCGACTTTATCTGTTCACACCACTATTGTGCCGTTTTCAGTTAACTCACTTACCCGATTGGCGCTCTTCTTCTTCTTCCAAGATTAAGTGGCTTCAGTCTTGTGCATAAGGCGTTTAGCGAAGCAGTGTTGTTTTTATATGTCATCCACCTCCCCTTTTCCTTACTGACTCTCCGGTCATGTCATAGACGTATTCGCTATCTGCTACCGCAATGTTGCTGAGGGTCTGTGGTATCCAGCATCTCCTGCAGGCCATGATTGGCTGGTACCAGAAACAGAGCTCTCACAGCCAAAATCATGTTTCACTCGGTAAGACCTCACTGACTGCCCTCATCCTTGATACCTGTTCTCCAAAACATCACTGCACATCACGAGTTGTACAAAATACTTCTCTAGACCCTTCACGTCGTTCATAAGGGAACCAAGGAAATAATCAGCAATTCCTTGTTAAAGAATTGGACAATGAAAATAACTGGAGAAACCAATATAAATGGAGAAACCATAAAATTACACTGAAACAGTCAAAACAAAAACAAAAATCAGAAACTATAAAACACACTCCTAAAGAAATAGCCCAAATTAAATCAAACTCTAATCCAGATAGACAAATTAAACTCAAAACCATGTCCAAACCAATCTTTCATACAAACTCCAAGGCAAAGAAGAAAAAAATACATTAAATGAGTACATTAGCTGTACTCTAATTCGACTTAAAGAAAAATGTCATCCAATTCTACTTCGAAGCACAATATGCCCCTGAGTTAGTATATTGAACAGTCTTTATAGTTCTTTAATTGGAGCCATTCCCAGTGTGGCAAAAAATGTCAACACTGCAATACTTACTCCCACTTCTTGGCCGCCAACCACTTATGTAAGAATTCCTTCGTTTGAGTCCTACCTTTGTCATTGATGAATTTACCAAAGTACTTGAGTCTTAGCTCCTGCAAGGCTTTGCATCCTATAATCAGATGTTGTCTGGTCTGCTTAATACCCGAGACCTGATAAAAATCGCAGGTCTCAGAGAGTTGGAGCCACACCCAACTGTGTTGCCACTATTTCTCTGGTCAGGAATACGTTCAAATGGAATCTCAATAATTGCTGAGGCCAGAAGGTGTTGGGAAATCGTGCAAGATATTTAGGGAGCATATTCACTGTTTTATCAATCCAAGTAAGGCTCTTATACAGGGTATATGCTCTCAATTTTTGGATCATATCTAGCCAATCCCCTCCGAAATGTAACTTCTTAACCAGGAGGGTAGTGGTGATTAGCAAGTCAATGCTCACTGGAATTTTTGGGGGAAATGCTGAGTGCATAGCTAAAAAATTGGCCAATAGGATTCAACTGATTCACTTCCTGAACTTCTCTCTGAAAATCTGTAAATGGTGAGCCCCTAGAAGGCAGATGTAGGATCCCAAAAAGTGACAGAACTCTCCACTGATGCCATGCCTCCAGTGAAATAAGGTCCAATTCAAACCGCAAAGCGGTGATAGGGACACACGTCGGTAGGCTCAAAATCTTACGCCAAATCAAACCTTCAATGGCGTTCCAATGTATGTCTTGGGATAAGTAGGAAACCTTGCATTTAACCATTTCAGCTGCAAAGCACAAGTTATTGCCTTAGTTTTAAGGCACGCAGCAGACTTCTTCAGATTAGCTCTGAAGATCATGCCTAGGTATTTAAATTTGGCAGAAGGGAGGATAACAATCCTGTCTTCCATCCACGTGAATTTAAAAGGCTTATTTTGGTGCAGTGGTCTTTTTGCTGTTAATCATTAGATTGTTCCCTTGAGCGTACAACACTATAACATTAATCAACCGCTGCAGACCCACCTGTGTGTGATATGCAAGCATGATGTCACCCACATAGGACATCCAGCACACCCAAAAGTCTCCCACCTTTGGAGGAATGCAAGCTACAGGTTCCATGTAGGTGGAAAGGTCAGCCAGGTCAGAATTGAATAGGCTGGAGGCCAATATGCAACCTTGGCACAGACCTCGAGAGTTCTTCAAGTCTTCCGTCAGATGTCCCAGCCTATTCAGCCTCACATGAATTCTCATGGATGATCATCAAGATAGCCAATAGATGTACCAGGATATGCACCCACACAATTTAGCCCACAGACGGTCACAATTGATGGTATCAAAGGCTTGAGTTACATCGATTACTGCCATATACACCAGGGCTTCTCCAGGAGTCTTAGCCATTTCCTGAAAGCAATTGTATTGGTATTTTTTTATTGAATCTTAAAAGCGCTTTTATCCAAAGTGCTGTACAATAGTTAAAAAAACAACATTACAGAATTATTGATATAGAGTACTTCAGATATCAAATCCGAAATCAAACAATCAAGGACAGTGAAGCATGGTTTTTTTCAAAGAGACCCAAAAAAGAGAATAGACAGTGATATATTAAAGGGAAAACGGAAGAATGTTCCAATGAAGAGGAGCAAGAAGCTCAAAAGAACGAAAGCGAGACTGGGCGCAAGGTGAGCGGGAGACAGTCAACTTGAAATGAGAGGAAGAGTGAAGAAAACGAGAAGGAGTATAGAAGAACAACAGAACAGAGAGATAGTCTGGGGCTAAGCCCTAGAGAGATTTAAAAACTAAACAGAGAAAATGAAATTCAAGTTGAGAATGAAAAGGTAACCATCCAAGAGAAGCAAGCAAACCTGAAATAGAGTCACAGTAAGAAAGCAGGCAGAGTACACAAATGGAAGAATGATAAATAGATTTCAAAGGAGCAAGACGAGAAGAAGGAAGACGAAAAAGCGTAACAGAGCAATAGAATAGTCGAGAAGAAATAAGCAACTTAGTCGCGTGAAAAGTAAGAGAGGGACGGAATTTGCTAATGTTGTGCAAGTGAAAGCGACAAGAGCGGGATGTAAGGGAAATGTGATGGGTAAAAGAAAGATTAGAGTCGAGATAGAGACCGAGATTACGAGCAGTGGGAGGAATAGAAAGAGTTGATGGTGGAAAGGAGAAAGATGGTGGTGGAGAGAATGTGTTGGCAGGGAAAAATAGGACCTTGGTTTTCCTAGCATTAAGAGTGAGAAAGAGCAAAGACATCCAAGATTTAATGGCTGAAAGACAAGAAGTAAGAGTGTAATGAATTTCAGGCATAAAAGAAGAGAAAGAAAGGAAAAGTTGTGTGTCGTCAGCGTAAAAGTGATGTGAGATGCAAATGGAAGAAATCACAGGATCGAGTAGAGAGGTATAGAGTGAAAAAATAAACAGACACAGGACTGAGCGTTGGGGAACGCTGTGCTGAAGAGGGAATGGTGAAGAAACCTTTCCACCCCATGAAACAAAAAAAGTTCTATTAGAAAGATAAGAAGAAAACCTCGAAAGAACTGAACCCCTAAAACCAAAAGAGGAAAGAGAGTCCAAGAGCAGAGAATGGTCCACAGTGTCGAAAGCGGCAAATAGATCAAGAAGAATAAGAAAAGAAGAGTGTTTGGTGTGACGTGCTTACAGAACAGAGTTGCGTACACACATTAAAGCGGTCTTGGTGGAGTGACGAGGGCAAAACCCATATTGAAAACGTGGTAGGAGAGATAGATCATTAACAAAAAAAGAAATCTGAGAATAGACAAGGAGCTCCAGAAGCTTCGTAAGGAAGAAGAGAAATAGGGTGGAAATTAGAGACAACAAGAGGATTTACTGAAGGGTTTTTTAGAATAGGAATAATAATAGCGTGTTTAAAAGTTGCTGGAAAGGTAGATGTAGAAAGGCACATGTTAAAGAAGGAGACCAGAAATGGTACAAATTGGTAGATTATAGGTATAAGAGCAGATGGAATAGGATCTGAAGGTGCTTCTGTAGGATGGACTTTGGCCAACAGTAGTTTTATTTCTGAATTCGGACACGGGCGCAAAGTCAGGGAAAAAGGTTAGAGGTTTAGATGGGGGAGAAAATAGAATATTAGAAGCAGGAGAGTTAACAATAACTTGACATATGAATGAACCTTAGAAGAAAAGAAGGAAGCGAAATCAAGAGCAGAGAGAGTGGAGTTAATAGAGGGATCAGGAAGAGGAGGAGAGAGAAGATGGGTTAAAATTTGGAATAAGCATCTCAGATGAGCCGATTTGAGTATGAAGATTAGAAAAATAGTTACATTTAGCAGCATTTAAACAATTGTCGTAAAGAGCGTGATAAGAGAAGTAAGCAGAGTGATTAGATGGAGAACGAATTTGAGGCAGCGTCATTCCAAGCGACGTAGAAATCGTGGCATGGAACAAAGGTGGGACGAGAGCCACGGTTGGGCACGTTTACGGGAGGGCTGAAAAGCACAATGAGGATAAAGTTGATCAAGACCTGACAAAAGAGCAGAAGAGAAAGTAGATGAAGCCTCATTAGCGGAAAGTGAGCTGAAGTGTATGAGAGAGGGGAGAATATTAGTGCAGGTGTCACGATGAAGTGAAGCATTGAAGTTGCGTAAGTCAAGTTGGTAGAATATTTCAGGCAAAAGAGGAACAGAGGAAGGAGAAGAAACAGGAGGAAGAAATGATAACGAAAGAAGCGAGTAATCAGATAAATAGAGTCAAGAATAGAAAGAAAGGGGGAAGTGGAGTGAGTAGAAGAGAGATGAAGATTAAAGTCACCTAGGAAAACCAACGGAGTAGAGCTAGGAAAAATATAGCAGAGAAGGTGATCGATATCATCGCAAAAGTTTCGAAGAGGGTCGGGCGGGCTATAAATGACAAGTAAAGATACAGCATGAGGAGAAGTAAAAATCTTATAAATAAATTCAAAAGAAGAGTACAGGGGTGTGTCAACAGGAGAAGGAATAGAGAAATAAGAGAAACGATAGAGGATACCAATGCCTCCTCCGCAGCCATTGGTACGAGGGACGTGTGCAAAGGAAGATAGAGAGGTAGTAAGAGAAGCGCAACAGTAGAATTATGTAGTACAATCCATGTTTCGGTAATACAAAGGAAATGAAAATGAAATCTTAAGAAAATGTCCAAGACTGCAGATGACTTGTTGCATAAGGACCTTGCATTCTACAGGCACAAATCTATGGTAGCAGAAGTATCGGTAATTGGTGGATAAATAAGATTGGGATTCACATGTGAGTTAGTGGATTAGATTGGTTGTCCAATTGTAGGCTGTCAGACGAAAGGTGTTTGGGTATTGAAATAGTCCACTTGGCCCACGGCTTCGACTTACAGCGGATCTATCAAGCCGCGGCAAGTGGGGTGAAAGCGAGGCAGGTGGCCGTGGCCTCCTACGTTGATTGTGGTTGCCAGGCAACAGCAACGCCGAACAGTAATGTGAGCAGGCAGGAACACTGATGTTGAAGCTGTGCTCCTGCACAAGCTGAGTGGTCAGGCCCTCGCACGCACGTCAGAGCGCAGATAGAAGTGAACTGATGAATCAGGAGGAACGTCCACACTCCCCCAGAGATTGCCCCACTTAGCCCGCTATGAACTGACTATAAAGCCATTTTTTTTATGCCCATCTTGCGCGAAAACCAGTTTGCATATTGCTTAAGATCCCGGCTGAGGACGCCCATTCCTCTGGCTCGGCCAACAAAAGGGATGCAAAGATCTTAAACTCTGGGTCAAGCAGATTGATGTTACGGTAGTTTACAGGAGCAGTTCAAATCGACTCCTTGGTACTGATTTTTCCTGTATGATGTTTTTGAACAATATGTAGAAAATCGAAGCCCAAAGTGGTGGATTTATCTTCATTATTGCATTACTGATCCCATTGGGACCGCAAGCACTGGAATTGGAAGTATCCCTAATGTGAGAATCTGTCCTCAATGGTGAAAAAGAGAGACCAAATGCAATTCCGAGCAGGTAGAGGACTAGAGAGAGCCATTTGGAGGCCTGTATAATTTCGATGATGTGATTTGCCCAATCCTTTTCACTCACTTTGTTTGTAAATCTTCCTGGTAGGGCAAATTAGAATGTAATGCTGACAAGAAGTTTTTAAAACTTTTTTTTGAAGTAACAATCTGCAGCCTTCTTTTGCCTTCTTTTTGTTTCATGTAAAATTTTAGGGGGAAACTTTACACTTCTTCACTGCAATGGCAGATTCAGATTTATTTAAAGAAGAGGTGTCCTTTAGCCATCTTAATTCAGCCCTTAATACTCTCTTTTTATCCTGAATACGAGCATCGTAGTTACAAAGCCTTGAATCCTCAAAATGTACTCATTTTAGATTTACTACAATTCGTGAGAAATGCAGGAAAGAAAGTTGGGGTTAATAGACCAATTTTCTCCTCCATACTCACATGTCCCAAAAAGGATTCAACCTCTCGGGTAAATTTAAGTTTACCCACATTTTGGACCAATTTCTGGCCCTTATTATGGACAACCATGCCAATGATGGACCCACAGCCTTTGTTTTCAGTGGAATATCAAATAATGCTATGAGGAGGCTGTGGTCACTCTGAGCTCTATCCCTTACAAGTAAGGATTCGCAACACATAAAAAGTGACTGATTGAGGATCAAATAGTTAAGGTGAATGTTGGCGCATGTTGGCGTTATTTCCTTGGGTCGAATGTCCCCTTGTTTGCTGCCATATGCCGTCCTAAGATCCCATGTGCGAAAACAATTGCGCAATTTTTCGTACTAATTTTGGATCTGGTCGTTATACTGTTATTTTGTGAAATGACCCTGCCACAGTCAGAATTTAAATCTCTGGGCATAATCAGATGCATCTGGGGTTAAGTAGCCCTAATCAGATCACAAATGTCTGAGATTTGTATGTGAAAAGTATCCAGCTTTAAACACGAAGGATTCCAAAAATGATTGATCAAATATAATAGGTTTTTCCCCAAATCTGACCCAAGGATCACTTTCACTGTTAGAATCCCATATATTGAGTTTAATACCACATCAACGTCTTTGCAGATACTCTTGTTAATTGAAGATGGCTCTGCTGCCCGATGTGCGGCCTCCTTTATTAGGAGTTGCCAGCTGCTATGTTGTAATGAATCCATCAATATGGATAGACTTAGACAGCCACGTTTCTTGTAACAAAGTTATATGATTGTCACAAATGGTACTTGTCAAATCCCCATTTAGAAAACTAGTGTACCCCCTCATGTTTCAGACCATGGCACTTAGTCTCTCAAATACCAGATTCCGACTAAAGGCCAGTCCCCCTCTCTCACAGTTTTTTAAAATTTGGGTTGAGACTGGCAGGCAGCCAATGGCAATCCATCTCACCCTCAGGCGCTCTTATTGTATGGAAGGGGATGTAAGATGCACTATGCAATCTCACATAGGGTGATTGCTACAAGTAATTTTCAACGGTTTCCGCTTCAGCGGATCAACAAAGTCAACATTGACAGCTGGATTTTGATAATTAAAGTTTCCTAGACAAGGTACTAAATTATAACCCATCTGTCTTAGTACATCTGATTCCTGCAACAGCATTTTTGCAATAATGTTTGATGCTATTGTGAATTGTTCCAAATTTGTACGATCATCATTGAGGAAACACAGTCTTTCAATATCTTTAAAAAGTATCACGGAATCTTGTGCAGTAACTGGAGCCTCTATCTCCAGTAACATCTCCAGACAGAACTTGTAAGGCACTGATTGATTAATGAAGATATCCTCCACTTTTCCCAGCTTGGAGGCAACAAATGGTAACATGAGCATGCTGACATAGCAACATTAGCCATATGTTGTGGTTTATAGAGGCGAACCTCAGGAACAATGTTGTCTACTGCCAGATTTTGCTGATTTGGTATAGAGATAGCATTTGCAGGTTCAGCAGAATTAAAGTTAGAAGCCCCCAAGTAGCTTGATGCAACATATTTTGAGGTGGAGGGGTAGTCATTCGATCGTGAAGGAGGTTGTAAGTTAAACGATTAGCCAATGGGCACTATGATAGATTCCGTGTTGACAGATTTCTTGGAACTGGAAGGTTGAGCCGGGTCAGTATAAGAATCAATGGCCAGGCCCTTTGTTTCAGCTCAAAGGCACACAGCGCTAGTGCAAGGAGGCAGCCAAACCTTGTCAATAAAGCTGGTAAATGAAAACAATGATGGACCTTTACTTTGCAATGTTTGCTGCGCGACTGTTACAGGTGGTGGGAGCATTGATCGAAATTCCTAATCAGTCTGTGTGGCACATGTGATACAAATACATATGGGGGAAAGAACAGAGGCATTTGTGACATCTCTACATAATCTTTATATATTTACCTTTTTCGAGTATTTGTATAGCTGTAATGTTGTTATTTTAGTATGTCTGTTTTGAGCACTGCTTTCTAGCATTTCTGGGCTTCCTTTAACTGAGCTTTGAGAGATCTGCTTTGGTTCACAGTTACAGGAGAAGCTGTCACAAGAGACGCAATTACGACTGTCTCTCGAGGACTCCCAGGCCATCATGAAGTGCAGAGTCCAGGAACTGGAGAAAGAGATTGAGGCCAAACGGAAAGAGGTAAGTGATGCTGGGTGGCCCACCAAGGCCATAGGTTCTGAATTACACCACTTCATAGTCTAATAGGTGGTGGGCAGCTGAGCTAGTCCTGCCTAGCATTGATCAGTTTGTGGCTAAATTCTACCATGCCAAGCGATGCACAGTATTGTGGCTACCTGATCCTCCCACCTGTACAACTTCGGTATTCTAATGGCGCTATACCAGGGGTACCTTTGATCAATCCACCTGTTTAGCTACAGTTTTGATGTCTGCCTATTTTGCATATTTTGCAGCATTCCTGGAGACTGTGTTGCCACAGTTTGGGCCTCTGGGTATTTCCTTGTGTTTTAAGGAGTTATATATCTGCACCATATCCACCTGTGTTTTAGTGGCAGTTAGGCTGTCTGGACATTTTCCAGTTTTTCATGCAGTTGTAGTATGTAGTAACAGTTCAGAGCTGAAGACGTTCCAGTCATTAATGCACTTATTTGCAGTTTTAGTATCTGGTTATGTTTCTATGTTTCATGCACTTTGGATTAACCATTTGAGAAACCACAAACGCCAATCCTGAAAATTGTGCATCATATTTCGCACACTATTAAATTGCGAATAAATTGCGAAATGCAGAAAAGGATGAAAATGTAAGTGATACTCCCATTCCCTATCAATGACTAATATATATGTTACATCAACAAGGGGGGAATCCCCTGCCCCTCACACTTTCCCTTATACATGTTCAGACCACATAAGTCCATACCCTTGACAAGCTGCAGAGTGTCAGGTCATGCAAGAGTCCTACCATGTGTACAGGGTTGGGGGATGTTTTACCAACAGAAGATGTTTATGTTAGAAGTGGGGGGAAAGATTTGAGACCAGGGGTTATAAGATGTTTAATGTAATCTTCTCTGACAGTTTCTTTTATATAGGAAGGTTTTTTTTCCCTAATTGAAGATGGACAAAAAGAATGAAGGGAATGATTGGCCAAAGCTAGCTTGGAATGTTTAAGCCATTCTAAGCCGCCTTTCATCCTTACCTTTAGATCCTACAGGTCAATCTTAGGAAAGCTCATTTAATGCACAGTTTGAAGTTTAGAATATTATTCTTTAAACAAGAAACAAAAAAATACTTACAGTGATTGATAGTTGACCTGGAAAAAACTGAGCTCCATATGGTGCTCTCATATGGATGTTGTAGCAGACGTAGCCCACAGGAGCGCAACTTTTCTAAGGTAGACACAATGGGAGTCTCTGTGTGCGTGCCAAAAAAGGAGTGGTGTCCAGAAGTGCATTACCTCGGACATAACCATGCTTACTTTGATACTGGCAGCTCTGGTTTCTTAAAGGAGCCACGCTATTTAACAGACCCTTAACAGAGTAAGTCAACGTGAGTTTTTAAGGCTTGGAGCAATAAGATGATGATATTTTTTAACCCTTGTGAATATATTCTACAGTAGTGACTTGGTTATTACTAATTTATTATTTATCTTAGCAACTTATGTAAATAGTTACATTTTGTGAGAAATGTTACTGGTAGGAAAGTAAAACTAATCTCAGAGAACAAACCCAAGCATTCTCTGAGACTTTTCTAGTTACCACTTCAGAACCTTCAGAGGGGAACACAGAATTCAAGACAGGTGAAGTAGAAGAGGCTGTGTTGTTTTTTTATTTTATCCACCTTCCCTTTCCCTTACTGATGCTCCGGTCATAGCAGTATTCGCTAGTTGCAACCACAATGTTGCTGAGGGTCTGTGGTGTTCAGAATCTCCTGTGGACCATGATTCCCTGGGACCTGACACAGAGCTCTCTTGGCCAAAATCATGGTTCACTTGGTAAGACCACACTGACTGCCACCATCCATGGTACCTGTTCTCCAAAACTTCTCTCCACATCACGAGTTGTACAAAACGCTCCTCTAGACCCTTCATCTGGTACCAAGGAAATCCCTTGTTACAAAGTTGGACGATGCAAATAACTGGAGAAACCAATATGTGAGCAACAATATTGGTTGTAAAATATACACAAACAAATGTGATTAGTGCCTCATAATGACTTGATCTGGGTGTCACAGAACCTATTTTAAGGAATTTAAAAACGACATACGAACACATCAACATAAACACACATAGAGAAGCAATATGATGAGAGCAAAAACCTGGTGATAATCATGTAGAGGAGCAGATGCATGCCTCTGCAGGAAACCCTGCCCACCTTCGTCCCATATGTTGGAGAACAGAGCTCATGCCGTGTTTGACACCAGCAGTTGTGCCAATACTGCAGCGTGTGTTCGAAAGAAGATACCCTTTGAGACAACGCTACCAAATGTATTCCAGAAGTGATGACAACCTAACGGAGGAACTCCCTGAAGGAATATAAGAAATAGCAAAGAAAAGAAGTTAGTTACGTCACAAAAGCGTATGTACGATATCCTGAGATACAGGCTGAAGAAGATGTATAGATCCTGAAGAGACTAATGACAAAGTAAAGAATCAAGTGAACTTTTAAATACGAAAAAGGAGATTACACGTGCATTAAGTGCTGCAGAAAATCAACCGTTCAATAATTGAACAGATTCTGAAATGCAAGATAGACTAAATCATCATAGATGCTGGCTATACGTAGTGAATAGAGTGCAGGCAAAGCCACCATTGTATAGAAGCGGGACATTGGTATAATGAATTTAGTAAGCCAGGACCCATGAATTGGGAAGAGAAAACTGTGTCGCAGTAAGAATAGACAGAATTGTGGAGCTGCATGGTGAGTTTGTCTGGCCTGGTGTGAAGACAGAAGCAGCCAAGGTCAGCTATCTATCCTGGAAAGGAGCCAAGATACAAAGGATGTATCATCCCTTGTTAAGGTGCAAAGAAAGAACACCATGAGTGGCAAGTTTAATTCATTTAGAGCATTTAAAACCTGCTAATTTGACCAAATCATGGTCTCCTGTCGTGTGAGCCAAGGATGAAAATAGAATTGGAACTTGGGAGTCCCAGAACATGAAAGTGAGTGCTCTCACTTCCATGTCTTCTAAAGACAAGGATACGTTGCAAGGCTAAGTTCAAAGATAATCTTCAGGGCAGAAGGCATGGGCGATGAGAGATGCTGGGCTAATTGGGTGGGGAGCTAATGTCATGCCCCAACTCCTTGCACCTGGGTCTGAGCTTACATGCTGCTTAGTGAACCGAATGTTCCAGACATGGCACACGCATGCCAATCAATTAAAGTAGGCCATATAACGAAGGACCTTATAGTTTGAAAATCAATGAGAAACTCTGGATCTAATGTTTCTGAAGATTACATGTTTTAGAGTTAGGCATATGATGTCCACCTGATAGTGGACAGTCAATCACAATCCTAGTTCCTATAGAAAGTATACTTATATGTTCCCCTTAAGCCAATCCCGACCCTTTGTAGGTTCTTCATTATTGCCACGTAGTATGAAGCCATCTCTGATGTATTTTTGATATATAAACTATGTTTAGTCTAAAGAGCGCTGAGAGAACCTGAGTGTACGTCTGTTGATGCTGAGTTGGTGTCATGGAAATATTCTTCTAGCCCAACGCAGGAGCTGCTGAGCCCCACAGACCCACCATGGCGTAGCGTTCTCAACTACTTATAAACTAGTTAAGTTTGTGACACCCCGGGGGAAAGGGGAATTTGGATAAAATAACAAATTCAGACACTGGAACTGAAATTCCTTCTGGAGAACAGTATCTGCATGAATGAGAGGTTAACAATTTAAAACAACATAAGTATGCATTAAAATAACATTCCAAGTTCTTCAATAATAATAAGTTACATTGACTAAGGTTACCTGATAATCCTCTGCAAATGCCAAGAGGATATATTATATCTCTTAATGAATTTTTAGAGTTTTTGCTTTTAACTTCATAAAGAGATAATGTTGAAAGTACCATCAATTAAGTTCAATCTCTCTATGAATTGGAGTGTGCTCCCTTCAATTTTCAAATGAGAACTTTTCACACGTGGGTTTAATTGAGACTCTGAAAATATAGAGTTCAACTGTTTGCTCCTTGAATCTTGTTCTCTTGGAAAGGTGAACTTATACTTGTCATGTGTGATTTCTTTTCTTTAAACTACACCATTTGTTTCCTCATTAATTGTTCATCAAAGTCAATAACATTTTGCATATAAAACTTCACATAATATTAAAGTTGAATGTTTAGTTAAATATGAAGTTTTAACTTGAAGAAATCTTGCTTATAATGTTCAGCAATAAAAGATTTACTTGAAGCAACCTTTCATATTTCAGTTCAACAATATGAGGTTTAAACTTGAAGCAACCTTGCTTATAATGTTCAGCAAACGCAGTTTAATTTTGAAGCAACCTTTAAATTATATTCAGCTATTGAAGTGTTAACACGAAGCAACCTTTCGTATTATTTTCCATGTGAAAGTCCAAACATAAATATTATTAGTCACTGCGCACGTGCGCACGACACAGGAGAAAACAGTGCACTCTGCAATACGCGACAGCTTTAAATAAAAGAAAAAATACTGGAACTTGCGATACGATTGAAAATGTACGCGCAAGACCGCTTACCTTGTCTTCATAAACAAACTGCCTTCCGGAAGGGCTTAGACACTCTCACCTCATCAAGGCGACTCCGACAAAGCTCAGCGACACGAATTACTTCCTGACACAGGATCCGGCGAATGCAACAAGAACACGCATCTTCACTGGAACCGAAGCTTCACAGAGAGATTTCCTGTCAAGATAAAGGTATAAGCATGAGAGGACACACGCGACTTCCTCAATGAACCAACGGAAGAAAAAAGCGCGCATACGCGCTATTGTCAGGAAGGAAAAAATATTAACCCTCAACTAACCAGGTTAATTTCAAGTCTTAGTCAAAAGATACATAAATAAATACACAATCCAAACACGGAATCCTTAAATTTACTAAATTGGTACTTAGCTCAAAGTTCTTCTTTTATAATTGAGTTGAGTCTTCAATTCTTCAGAAGAAAACTGTATAAATTCTGTAAGATCAAAACTGGATCTCAAAGATGATTTCTTCTGAATTCTGAACTTCTTCTTTAATGAATCTTGGCCTACGAAACTCAGGAGAATGCAAAAACATGCCCAGCTCACGGAAATACTAAATGAAAGGCAGTTTAGAATGTTCAGGATAAACCTTTGTCCTCCCTCTCAACCAATCATGACTCTTGCTCCTTTCCACCATCTTGGCTTGGGCTTCCAACTGCATTCTGAGAATAAAAGTTAAGGCCTTACCAAAGCAAAAGGAAACTTAACTAGATTTTTAATATTAAAATGAAATAAAAGAACAATGAAGCACAGATTGATTTTAACTTTTATTTCTCATTGGCCTGCCTTTACCCAGGGACCTGACAGTTGTTTCGGTTATTTGGACTCAGAGTTATTCTGTGTGATCCCATCCATTATATATGTGTGTTCCTAAAGGCCCTAAGCTCACGTGGTAGCGGTGCGGATGATTTAAAGATCCAAACTAGTTCTGCTCCAGAGTTTCGGACGATCGGGCATCCTCTGCCATTAGCTGGAAGATCGCAGAGTTTCCTGTGGAGAGCGGCTGAATAGAAATAAACTTCCAAGAAGAATCGAGATGCTGGGCAGGTCCCTGTTTGAAGAAATCCTTGCTTGGTTTCTGTGGGCGTTCTGCAGACGGAAGGCGAAGTGGTTGGATTGGAGGAGGAGTCGATACCGAAGGCCTCTAGTCGATTAACCAATGGTGAGTAAACCAAGGGGAATGGCAGATGAAGGGACGTGATTGTGATCATTTTGAGTAAAGGGAAATAAGTGTAGAGATAATAGAGACCGCCTAAGGGTCCTAATTCAAGGGAATTAGAAGGAGACATTTCAAACTTCAACGGGAGTATAGAGAAATAAATAATGCACAGGTCAGGACCGTGTAATGCGATGTCTCAAACACTGTACAGGGTGTAAAGTAAAGACGAGAGAAGAAGTACCCCAAATTTATGAATATGACATAAATAAGTGGGATGGTGATCACAGTGTTTATAATATTTGAATGTCTGACTGTTGTGAGGTGTAGAGGAAGAGCCAAGGATCTCTACCGGAAGTTCTGCCCCTATTCCGCCTATATGTTGGCAACTGGAAATTGCGACATGCGCAATACCAGTGAGGGTGCCTATACCTCAAAAAGTCCTTGGAACAAGGTATCCATTGGGAAATCCTTATATCTATCCGCAGAGAAATGACAATCTTCTGAAGGATGTTCCAGAAGAAGTGTGAAAATGAATGAGAGGGAGGACTGGTGACGTCCCATGAAGCAGAAGTGATGCACCCAGAAGAGATGCGAATGAAGTAAGACTATAGACCTGTTGACGAAGTAGCGAAGTAAGCAACATTTCGGGAGTGAAATGAAGATTGCACATGCAGAGAAGAACCAAAGAAAATAAAAAGTCATTTTACATTTGTACAGACACAGTAACGCAAGTAGACGAAGTTATCATGACTGGTGATGCGCCAATGTGTATATATATAGGAATGCATAGAATCTGGATGTTCCACGACGCACTTTAGCAAACTTGAACCCCGTGAATGAAAGGGCTAGAAGTGTGGCACAGCAGAATAAGAATAGCTGGCAGTAAAGGAAGATTTGAGAAAGGCTTGCCTGGCACAGTGTCAAGAGTCGGGGCCACCGAGAGCCCAGTTATCGACTCGAAAATATACATGAATGTGAGAAGCAAGTTCAGCTCCTGTGTGAGGTGTAATGAAAACTACTGAAGGTGCTAAGAGTTTTTCATTTAACAGTATTAAATACAACAAAGAGCTCAGAAATGTGGTCTCTAGTCACATGGTCGATTGAGAATAGACTTTGGGGGGAGCTACACCGAGACCAGAAGATAAGACCATGCTTCACTCCCTTTTATTCTCAGGCGCAGTGAGCCTCTACAAGGCTGAGTTTAAAGACATTAATTGAGTGGCAGACCGCAGGAGTGATGATGGATGTTGGGCTAATTGGGAGGGAAGGCATGACCAGGCCAACCCCCCAGAACCTGGTACCAGCTTGCGTGCTGCTAGCGAGTGGAATCTTCTAGAAGGGTACAAGCATGCCAACCAATTATAGAAGGCAACATATTAAAGAGCCCTATAGTTTGAGAAGGCAATAGTATGTTGTGTATTAGACTGACACGGAAGATGTCTTGCACTTGGGATGGGCTTAGTTGTCCACTTGATCTTAGAGACCCAATCACGTCCCTGTAACCCTGTATCCCATAGAATGTATATATAGATGTCTCCCATTGACCAACTACAACCCCTAGTAGGTTTTCTTATTTTGCAACGTATCCTGACATCACTCAGGATGAATATTTAGTATTAAAGCACTGTTTTTATGAAATGCATTGAGATAATTATGTGCAGTGTCTATTGATGTCCGTTGTACTCCCTGTTTTAAAGACTTGTTATTAAAACAGCCTTGATCTTTGCCAACTTTTTGAGTCTGTCTGATTATTGATGTTTGAGTAAGATCTGCATCCTCATCCATCTCAGATACTGTTACCTCGTCTTAAAGGACCTGTTCCTCAGGTTTAGAGGAGTGATAGAAATGGTGAAGAGTTGAAAAAAGTAGCAGTGATTAAAGATAAAGTGAAATAAAACGATTGGTGACAATCAAACAAATAGATAGGGCATTGAAATAAGAGGATTGAGCAGCGATTGATGATGCTTGCTCATATTTGTCTTTTTAAAATGTTAAAAGTGGTGATTTAAGCCAAGGTAAAATGTTTATTTAATGATCTGGTAAGTATTGACAGTCAACTGAGATTTGACATTATGGGGGATACTCCTCTCATGCACCTATGAAAGAACTGCCAACAAATATGCCCAAGCTCAAACAATACAGTGCAGAATGGGTAAAGGGCACAGCAGATAAAATGTTCATGCCATGGCCACAAGGGGGATCATTATCAAAAGCGGTATTGCAACATATAACCCTATACTTGCATGCCACGTACACAGGGAAGAAATTAGAGAAAAGATTAGCAATTTTAGAACTTTGGAAGGTGTATCAAGAGGAAAGAGAAGACCTGCCACCTGAGGAGGAGATGTTTAATCAGCATTAGGAGGAAGGCATTGGGCCCTTAGCTACCAGTACCTTGCCTGAAGCAAAGAGTGTTGCTACGGAGAGGAGTATATCCTTTAAAGGAATTTAGAGCAGCAACGGGGTATAGTAATCATATATATGAACCAGCCGCTAGAATAGGAGGTGTCACTGTGGTGGGAGGATATCCTTTCACAGGGACAGGGATGAGCTTGTACCCACAATAGGACAGCTCCCACGGTGACTTGATGTGTTCAGTACTATCTGTGACACCAGACACCCAAGAGGAACCAAGGGCCTATGTGACGATAGGAGGCAAGTCTTTCTCTTTTCTGGTGGACACTGGAGCAACTCGCTCATGTATACAGGACAGAAAGTACCCAATGTCATGTATTGCCATGAATGCTCAAGGGTTCTCTGAAGCTACAAGTCGAGTTCATTTTACTGATAAATTACCGATCTCCATAGAACAATGTGGCATGCCTGTTCCTTTATCATATTCACGACAGACACCATTTAACATTTTAGGAAGAGATTTAATAATTAAACTTAATATGACGATTTCATTTACCGATCAAGGAATAGTGTGTTCCATACCAGGAATACACTATTTTAACATGGGAGAGTTAATACTGGCGTTTACAGGGCAAGTCGCTCTGCGAGGTGTTCCAGTAGATCCAGAGATTTTTCTATATGGTGAAAGCAGATTGTGAGGATACCTGATGAGTTTTTATTTAGACCACAAATACCTATGGATGAGGAAGGTGGACAGACTTTTCCTATAGAGTTGGAAGCAGCTATAGTATCAAAAGAAATGGCAATTCTCGAACGGATAGATGATGATGGTAAACCATAGAGAACAGTGATAGCTCTTGAGGAGAGGTGCAGACTGACTGACATAACTAATGACGATATGTTCAGGGAAGACTGAAGTGATGATGAAGTGGTGTTTTTCATGAGCATTACATACTGAATAAGGATAGAGAAAAGGGAAGTCCCACAAAGAATGGTGATAATGCGGCAGTGACCAGCATTTTCTCAGGAGAATTTTGAAACAGTGCCAAGTGCCCTATGGACCACAAGCCCCTATGACATGGGTTTATTGAAGGGGATAGGAGAGGTTAAAATAAAGCTTAAGCCAGGAGCAATTTTGCCCTGAGCAAAACAGTACCGCATGTCTCGTGAAACTGATGAAGGTATATTTCAGACTATTTCAGTACTGATGAATCCGGGTATTCTGGTTGCATTAGAATCATTGTGGAATGCCACGGTGTATCCGATAAAAAAATCTAAAGGAGGGTCGTGGAGATTTTTCCATGATTTGTGACCTCTTAAACAGTTTGTAGATACAGAGTTTCCTTTAGTTCCTAATCCTGCAACAATATTGTGTAGTATCCAAGTAGAAGCTCGATACTTCACGGTGATCGATTTGAAAAATGCATAATCATGTAGAGGAGCAGATGCATGCCTCTGCAGGAAACCCTGCCCCCCTTCGTCCCATATGTTGGAGAACAGAGCTCATGCCGGGTTTGACACCAGCAGTTGTGCCAATACTGCAGCGTGTGTTCGAAAGAAGATACCCATTGAGACAACGCTACTAAATGTATTCCAGAAGTGATGACAACCTAACGGAGGAACTCCCTGAAGGAATATAAGAAAGAGCAAAGAAAAGAAGTTAGTTACATCACAAAAGAGTATGTACGATGTCCTGAGATACGGGCTGAAGAAGATGTATAGATCCTGAAGAGACTAATGACAAAGTAAAGAATCAAGTGAACTTTTAAATACGAAAAAGGAGATTACACGTGCATTAAGTGCTGCAGAAAATCAACCGTTCAATAATTGAACAGATTCTGAAATGCAAGATAGACTAAATCATCATAGATGCTGGCTATACGTAGTGAATAGAGTGCAGGCAAAGCCGCCATTGTATAGAAGCGGGACATTGGTATAATGAATTTAGTAAGCCAGGACCCATGAATTGGGAAGAGAAAACTGTGTTGCAGCAAGAATAAACAGAATTGTGGAGCTGCATGGTGAGTTTGTCTGGCCTGGTGTAAAGACAGAAGCAGCCAAGGTCAGCTATCTATCCTGGAAAGGAGCCAAGATACAAAGGATGTATCATCCCTTGTTAAGGTGCAAAGAAAGAACACCATGAGTGGCAAGTTTAATTCATTTAGAGCGTTTAAAACCTGGTAATTTGACCAAATCATGGTCTCCTGTCGTGTGAGCCAAGGATGAAAATAGAATTGGAACTTGGGAGTCCCAGAACATGAAAGTGATTGCTATCACTTCCATGTCTTCTAAAGACAAGGATACGTTGCAAGGCCAACTTCAAAGACAATCTTCATGGCAGAAGGCATGGGCGATGAGAGATGTTGGGCTAATTGGGTGGGAAGGTAGTGTCATGCCCCAACTCCTTGCACCCGGGTCTGTGCTTACATGCTGCTTAGTGAACCGAATGTTCCAGACATGGCACACGCATGCCAATCAATTAAAGTAGGCCATATAACGAAGGACCTTATACTTTGAAAATCAATGAGAAACTCTGAATCTAATGTTTCTGAAGATTACATGTTTTAGAGTTAGGCATATGATGTCCACCTGATAGTGGACAGTCAATCACAATCCTAGTTCCTATAGAAAGTATACTTAGATGTTCCCCTTAAGCCAATCCCGACCCTTTGTAGGTTCTTCATTATTGCCACGTAGTATGAAGCCATCTCTGATGTATTTTTGATATATAAACTATGTTTAGTGTAAAGAGCGCTGAGAGAACCTGAGTGTACGTCTGTTGATGCTGAGTTGGTGTCAAGGAAATATTCTTCTAGTCCAAAGCAGGAGCTGCTGAGCCCCACAGACCCACCATGGCGTAGCGTTCTCAACTACTTATAAACTAGTTAAGTTTGTGACACCCCGGGGGAAAGGGGAATTTGGATAAAATAACAAATTCAGACACTGGAACTGAAATTCCGTCTGGAGGACAGTATCTGCATGAATGAGAGGTTAACAATTTAAAACAACATAAGTATGTATTAAAATAACATTCCAAGTTCTTCAATAATATTAAGTTACATTGACTAAGGTTACCTGATAATCCTCTGCAAATGCCAAGAGGATATATTATATCTCTTAATTAATTTTTAGAGTTTTTGCTTTTAACTTCATAAAGAGATAATGTTGAAAGTACCATCAATTAAGTTCAATCTCTCTATGAATTGGAGTGTGCTCCCTTCAATTTTCAAATGAGAACTTTTCACACGTGGGTTTATTTGAGACTCTGAAAATATAGAGTTCATCTGTTTGCTCCTTGAATCTTGTTCTCTTGGAAAGGTGAACTTATACTTGTCATGTGTGATTTCTTTTCTTTAAACTACACCATTTGTTTCCTCATTAATTGTTCATCAAAGTCAACAGCATTTTGCATATAAAACTTCACATAATATTAAAGTTGAATGTTTAGTTAAATATGAAGTTTTAACTTGAAGAAATCTTGCTTATAATGTTCAGCAATAAAAGATTTACTTGAAGCAACCTTTCGTATTTGAGTTCAACAATATGAGGTTTAAACTTGAAGCAACCTTGCTTATAATGTTCAGCAAACGCAGTTTAATTTTGAAGCAACCTTTAAATTATATTCAGCTATTGAAGTGTGAACACGAAGTAACCTTTCGTATTATTTTCCATGTCAAAGTCCAAACATAAATATTATTAGTCACTGCGCACGCGCGCACTCCACAGGAGAAAACAGTATACTCTGCAATACGCAACAGCTTTAAATAAAAGAAAAAATACTGGAACTTGCGATACGACGGAAAATGTACGCGCAAGACCGCTTACCTTGTCTTCATAAACAAACTGCCTTCCGGAAGGGCTTAGACACTCTCACCTCATCAAGGCGACTCCGACAAAGGTCAGCGACACGAATTACTTCCTGACACAGGATCCGGCGAATGCAACAAGAACACACATCTTCACTGGAACCGAAGCTTCACAGAGAGATTTCCTGTCAAGATAAAGGTATAAGCATGAGAGGACACACGCGACTTCCTCAATGAACCAACGGAAGAAAAAAGCGCGCATACGCGCTATTGTCAGGAAGGACAAAATATTAACCCTCAACTAACCAGGTTCATTTCAAGTCTTAGTCAAAAGATACATAAATAAATACACAATCCAAACACGGAATCCTAAAATTTACTAAATTGGTACTTAGCTCAAAGTTATTCTTTTATAATTGAGTTGAGTCTTCAATTCTCTAGAAGAAAACTGTATAAATTCTGTAAGATCAAAACTGGAACTCAAAGATGATTTCTTCTGAATTCTGAACTTCTTCTTTAATGAATCTTGGCCTAAGAAACTCAGGAGAATGCAAAAACATGACCAGCTCACGGAAATACTAAATGAAAGGCAGTTTAGAATGTTCAGGATAAACCTTTGTCCTCCCTCTCAACCAATCATGACTCTTGCTCCTTTCCACCATCTTGGCTTGGGCCTCCAACTGCATTCTGAGAATAAAAGTTAAGGCCTTACCAAAGCAAAAGGAAACTTAACTAGATTTTTAATATTAAAATGAAATAAAAGAACAATGAAGCGCAGATTGATTTTAACTTTTATTTCTCATTGGCCTGCCTTTACCCAGGGACCTGACAGTTGGTTCGGTTATTTGGACTCAGAGTTATTCTGTGTGATCCCATCCATTATATATGTGTGTTCCTAAAGGCCCTAAGCTCACGTGGTAGCGGTGCGGGTGATTTAAAGATCCAAACTAGTTCTGCTCCAGAGTTTCGGACGATCGGGCATCCTCTGCCATTAGCTGGAAGATCGCAGAGTTTCCTGTGGAGAGCGGCTGAATAGAAATAAACTTGCAAGAAGAATCGAGATGCTTGGCAGGTCCCTGTTTGAAGAAATCCTTGCTTGGTTTCTGTGGGCGTTCTGCAGACGGAAGGCAAAGTGGTTGGATTGGAGGAGGAGTCGATACCGAAGGCCTCTAGTCGATTAACCAATGGTGAGTAAACTAAGGGGAATGGCAGATGAAGGGACGTGATTGTGATCATTTTGAGTAAAGGGAAATAAGTGTAGAGATAATAGAGACCGCCTAAGGGTCCTAATACAAGGGAATTAGAAGGAGACATTTCAAACTTCAACGGGTGTATAGAGAAATAAATAATGCACAGGTCAGGACCGTGTAAGGCGATGTCTCAAACACTGTACAGGGTGTAAAGTAAAGGCGAGAGAAGAAGTACCCCAAATTTATGAATATGACATAAATAAGTGGGATGGTGATCACAGTGTTTATAATGTTTGAATGTCTGACTGTTGTGAGGTGTAGAGGAGGAGCCAAGGATCTCTACCAGAAGTTCTGCCCCTATTCCGCCTATATGTTGGCAACCGGAAATTGTGACATGCGCAATACCAGTGAGGGTTCCTATACCTCAAAAAGTCCTTGAAACAAGGAATCCATTGATAAATCCTTATATCTATCCGCAGAGAAATGACAATCTTCTGAAGGATGTTCCAGAAGAAGTGTGAAAATGAATGAGAGGGAGGACTGGTGACGTCCCATGAAGCAGAAGTGATGCACCCAGAAGAGATGCGAATGAAGTAAGACTATACACCTGTTGACGAAGTAGCGAAGTAAGCAACATTTCGGGAGTGAAATGAAGATTGCACATGCAGAGAAGAACCAAAGAAAATAATAAGTCATTTTACAGTTTTACGGACGCAGTAACGCAAGTAGACGAAGTTATCATGACTGGTGATGCGCCAAAATGTATATATATATAGGAATGCATAGAATCTGGATGTTCCACGACGCACTTTAGCAAACTTGAACCCCGTGAATGAAAGGGCTGGAAGTGTGGCACAGCAGAATAAGAATAGCTGGCAGTAAAGGAAGATTTGAGAAAGGCTTGCCTGGCACAGTGTCAAGAGTTGGGGCCTCCGAGAGCCCAGTTATCTACCCGAATATATACATGAATGTGAGAAGCAAGTTCAGCTCCTGTGTGAGGTGTAATGAAAACTACTGAAGGTGCTAAGATTTTTTCATTTAACAGTATTAAATACAACAAAGAGCTCAAAAACGTGGTCTCTAGTCACATGGTCGATTGAGAATAGACTTTGGGGGAGCTACACCGAGACCAGAAGATAAGACCATGCTTCACTTCCTTTTATTCTCAGGCGCAGTGAGCCTCTACAAGGCTGAGTTCAAAGACATTAATTGAGTGGCAGACTGCAGGAGTGATGATGGATGTTGGGCTAATTGGGAGGGAAGGCATGACCAGGCCAACCCCCCAGAACCTGGTACCAGCTTGCGTGCTGCTAGCGAGTGGAATCTTCCAGAAGGGTACAAGCATGCCAACCAATTATAGAATGCCACATATTAAAGAGCCCTATAGTTTAAGAAGGCAATAGTATGTTGTGTATTAGACTGACACGGAAGATGTCTTGCACTTGGGATGGGCTTAGTTGTCCACTTGATCTTAGAGACCCAATCACATCCCTGTAACCCTGTATCCCATAGAATGTATATATAGATGTTTCCCATTGACCAACTACAACCCCTAGTAGGTCTTCTTATTTTGCAACGTATCCTGACATCACTCAGGATGAATATTTAGTATTAAAGCACTGTTTTTATGAAATGCATTGAGATAATTATGTGCAGTGTCTATTGATGTCCGTTGTACTCCCTGTTTTAAAGACTTGTTATTAAAACAGCCTTGATCTTTGCCAACTTTTTGAGTCTGTCTGATTATTGATGTTTGAGTAAGATCTGCATCCTCATCCATCTCAGATACTGTTACCTCGTCTTAAAGGACCTGTTCCTCAGGTTTAGAGGAGTGATAGAAATGGTGAAGAGTTGAAAAAAGTAGCAGTGATTAAAGATAAAGTGTAATAAAACGATTGGTGACAATCAAACAAATAGATAGGGCATTGAAATAAGAGGATTAAGCAGCGATTGATGATGCTTGCTCATATTTGTTGTTTTAAAATGTTAAAAGTGGTGATTTAAGCCAAGGTAAAATGTTTATTTAATGATCTGGTAAGTATTGACAGTCAACTGAGATTTGACATTATGGGGGATACTCCTCTCATGCACCTATGAAAGAACTGCCAACAAATATGCCCAAGCTCAAACAATACAGTGCAGAATGGGTGAAGGGCACAGCAGATAAAATGTTCATGCCATGGCCACAAGGGGGATCATTGTCAAAAGCGGTATTGCAACATATAACCCTATACTTACATGCCACGTACACAGGGAAGAAATTAGAGAAAAAATTAGCAATTTTAGAACTTTGGAAGGTGTATCAAGAGGAAAGAGAAGACCTGCCACCTGAGGAGGGGATGTTTAATCAGCATTAGGAGGAAGGCATTGGGCCCTTAGCTACCAGTACCTTGCCTGAAGCAAAGAGTGTTGCTACGGAGAGGAGTATATCCTTTAAAGGAATTTAGAGCAACAACGGGGTATAGTAATCATATATATCAACCAGCCGCTAGAATAGGATGTGTCACTGTGGTGGGAGGATATCCTTTCACAGGGACAGGGATGAGCTTGTACCCACAATAGGACAGCTCCCACGGTGACTTGATGTGTTCAGTACTATCTGTGACACCAGACACCCAAGAGGAACCAAGGGTCGATGTGACGATAGGAGGCAAGTCTTTCTCTTTTCTGGTGGACACTGGAGCAACTCGCTCATGTATACAGGACAGAAAGTACCCAATGTCATGTATTGCCATGAATGCTCAAGGGTTCTCTGAAGCTACAAGTCGAGTTCCTTTTACTGATAAATTACCGATCTCCATAGAACAATGTGGCATGCCTGTTCCTTTATTATATTCACGACAGACACCATTTAACATTTTAGGAAGAGATTTAATAATGAAACTTAATATGACGATTTCATTTACTGATCAAGGAATAGTGTGTTCCATACCAGGAATACACTATTTTAACATGGGAGAGTTAATAGTGGCGTTTACAGGGCAAGTCGCTCTGCGAGGTGTTCCAGTAGATCCAGAGATTTTTCTATATGGTGTAAGCAGATTTTGAGGATACCTGATGAGTTTTTATTGAGACTACAAATACCTATGGATGAGGAAGGTGGACAGACTATTCCTGTAGAGTTGGAAGCAGTTATAGTATGAAAAGAAATGGCAATTCCCGAACGGAGAGATGATGAGGGTAAACCATAGAGAACAGTGATAGCTCTTGAGGAGAGGTGCAGACTGACTGACATAACTAATGACGATATGTTCAGGGAAGACTGAAGTGATGATGAAGTGGTGTTTTTCATGAGCATTACATACTGAACAAGGATAGAGAAAAGGGAAGTACCACAAAGAATGGTGATAATGCGGCAGTGACCAGCATTTTCTCAGGAGAATTTTGAAACAGTGCCAAGTGCCCTATGGACTACAGGCCATATGGCATGGGTTTATTGAAGGGGATAGGAGAGGTTAAAATAAAGCTTAAGCCAGTAGCAATTTTGCCCTAAGCAAAACAGTACCGCATGTCTCGTGAAACTGATGAAGGTATATTTCAGACTATTTCAATACTGATGAATCTGGGTATTCTGGTTGCATTAGAATCATTGTGCAATGCCACGGTGTATCCGATAAAAAAATCTAAAGGAGGGTCGTGGAGATTTTTCCATGATTTGTGACCTCTTAAACAGATTGTAGATACAGAGTTTCCTTTAGTTCCTAATCCTGCAACAATATTGTGTAGTATCCTAGTAAAAGCTCGATACTTCACGGTGATCGATTTGAAAAATGCATAATCATGTAGAGGAGCAGATGCATGCCTCTGCAGGAAACCCTGCCTCCCTTCGTCCCATATGTTGGAGAACAGAGCTCATGCCGTGTTTGACATCAGCAGTTGTGCCAATACTGCAGCGTGTGTTCGAAAGAAGATACCCATTGAGACAACGCTACCAAATGTATTCCAGAAGTGATGACAACCTAACGGAGGAACTCCCTGAAGGAATATAAGAAAGAGCAAAGAAAAGAAGTTAGTTACGTCACAAAAGAGTATGTACGATGTCCTGAGATACGGGCTGAAGAAGATGTATAGATCCTGAAGAGACTAATGACAAAGTAAAGAATCAAGTGAACTTTTAAATACGATAAAGGAGATTACACGTGCATTAAGTGCTGCAGAAAATCAACCGTTCAATAATTGAACAGATTCTGAAATACAAGATAGACTAAATCATCATAGATGCTGGCTATACGTAGTGAATAGAGTGCAGGCAAAGCCACCATTGTATAGAAGCGGGACATTGGTATAATGAATTTAGTAAGCCAGGACCCATGAATTGGGAAGAGAAAACTGTGTTGCAGCAAGAATAAACAGAATTGTGGAGCTGCATGGTGAGTTTGTCTGGCCTGGTGTGAAGACAGAAGCAGCCAACGTCAGCTATCTATTCTGGAAAGGAGCCAAGATACAAAGGATGTATCATCCCTTGTTAAGGTGCAAAGAAAGAACACCATGAGTGGCAAGTTTAATTCATTTAGAGCATTTAAAACCTGCTAATTTGACCAAATCATGGTCTCCTGTCGTGTGAGCCAAGGATGAAAATAGAATTGGAACTTGGGAGTTCCAAAACATGAAAGTGAGTGCTCTCACTTCCATGTCTTCTAAAGACAAGGATACGTTGCAAGGCCAAGTTCAAAGACAAACTTCATGGCAGAAGGCATGGGCGATGAGAGATGCTGGGCTAATTGAGTTGAGTCTTCAATTCTTCAGAAGAAAACTGTATAAATTCTGTAAGATCAAAACTGGAACTCAATGATGATTTCTTCTGAATTCTGAACTTCTTCTTTAATGAATCTTGGCCTAAGAAACTCAGGAGAATACAAAAACATGCCCAGCTCACGGAAATACTAAATGAAAGGCAGTTTAGAATGTTCAGGATAAACCTTTGTCCTCCCTCTCAACCAATCATGACTCTTGCTCCTTTCCACCATCTTGGCTTGGGCTTCCAACTGCATTCTGAGAATAAAAGTTAAGGCCTTACCAAAGCAAAAGGAAACTTAACTAGATTTTTAATATTAAAATGAAATAAAAGAACAATGAAGCACACATTGATTTTAACTTTTATTTCTCATTGGCCTGCCTTTACCCAGGGACCTGACAGTTGGTTCGGTTATTTGGACTCAGAGTTATTCTGTGTGATCCCATCCATTATATATGTGTGTTCCTAAAGGCCCTAATCTCACGTGGTAGCGGTGCGGATGATTTAAAGATCCAAACTAGTTCTGCTGCAGAGTTTCGGACGATCGCGCATCCTCTGCCATTAGCTGGAAGATCGGAGAGTTTCCTGTGGAGAGCGGCTGAATAGAAATAAACTTGCAAGAAGAATCGAGATGCTGGGCACGTCCCTGTTTGAAGAAATCCTTGCTTGGGTGTTCTGCAGACGGAAGGCGAAGTGGTTGGATTGGAGGAGGAGTCGATACCGAAGGCCTCTAGTCGATTAACCAATGGTGAGTAAACTAAGGGGAATGGCAGATGAAGGGACGTGATTGTGATCATTTTGAGTAAAGGGAAATAAGTGTAGAGATAATAGAGACCGCCTAAAGGTCCTAATTCAAGGGAATTAGAAGGAGACATTTCAAACTTCAACGGGAGTATAGAGAAATAAATAATGCACAGGTCAGGACCGTGTAAGGCGATGTCTCAAACACTGTACAGGGTGTAAAGTAAAGGCGAGAGAAGAAGTACCCCAAATTTATGAATATGACATAAATAAGTGGGATGGTAATCACAGTGCTTATAATATTTGAATGTCTGACTGTTGTGAGGTGTAGAGGAAGAGCCAAGGATCTCTACCAGAAGTTCTGCCCCTATTCGCCTATATGTTGGCAACCGGAAATTGCGACATGCGCAATACCAGTGAGGGTGCCTATACCTCAAAAAGTCCT
The DNA here is from genome assembly GCF_040938575.1 of Ambystoma mexicanum. Lineage (NCBI taxonomy): Eukaryota > Metazoa > Chordata > Amphibia > Caudata > Ambystomatidae > Ambystoma > Ambystoma mexicanum. Next base: position 369,032,419 of record NC_090932.1, on the reverse strand, counting down.
TGAAACAAGGTATCCATTGAGAAATCCTTATATCTATCCGCAGAGAAATGACAATCTTCTGAAGGATGTTCCAGAAGAAGTGTAAAAATGAATGAGAGGGAGGACTGGTGACGTCCCATGAAGCAGAAGTGATGCACCCAGAAGAGATGTGAATGAAGTAAGACTATAGACCTGTTGACGAAGTAGCGAAGTAAGAAACATTTCGGGAGTGAAATGAAGATTGCACATGCAGAGAAGAACCAAAGAAAATAAAAAGTCATTTTACATTTGTACAGACGCAGTAACGCAAGTAGACGAAGTTATCATGACTGGTGATGCGCCAATGTGTATATATATAGGAATGCAGAGAATCTGGATGTTCCACGACGCACTTTAGCAAACTTGAACCCCGTGAATGAAAGAGCTGGAAGTGTGGCACAGCAGAATAAGAAGAGCTGGCAGTAAAGGAAGATTTGAGAAAGGCTTGCCTGGCACAGTGTCAAGAGTCGGGGCCACCGAGAGCCCAGTTATCTACTCGAAAATATACATGAATGTGAGAAACAAGTTCAGCTCCTGTGTGAGGTGTAATGAAAACTACTGAAGGTGCTAAGATTTTTTCATTTAACAGTATTAAATACAACAAAGAGCTCAAAAACGTGGTCTCTAGTCACATGGTCGATTGAGAATAGACTTTGGGGGGAGCTACACCGAGACCAGAAGATAAGACCATGCTTCACTCCCTTTTATTCTCAGGCGCAGTGAGCCTCTACAAGGCTGAGTTCAAAGACATTAATTGAGTGGCAGACCGCAGGAGTGATGATGGATGTTGGGCTAATTGGGAGGGAAGGCATGACCAGGCCAACCCCCCAGAACCTGGTACCAGCTTGCGTGCTGCTAGCGAGTGGAATCTTCCAGAAGGGTACAAGCATGCCAACCAATTATAGAAGGCAACATATTAAAGAGCCCTATAGTTTGAGAAGGCAATAGTATGTTGTGTATTAGACTGACACGGAAGATGTCTTGCACTTGGGATGGGCTTAGTTGTCCACTTGATCTTAGAGACCCAATCACGTCCCTGTAACCCTATATCCCATAGAATGTATATATAGATGTTTCCCATTGACCAACTACAACCCCTAGTAGGTTTTCTTATTTTGCAACGTATCCTGACATCACTCAGGATGAATATTTAGTATTAAAGCACTGTTTTTATTAAATGCATTGAGATAATTATGTGCAGTGTCTATTGATGTCAGTTGTACTCCCTGTTTTAAAGACTTGTTATTAAAACAGCCTTGATCTTTGCCAACTTTTTGAGTCTGTCTGATTATTGATGTTTAAGTAAGATCTGCATCCTCATCCATCTCAGATACTGTTGCCTCGTCTTAAAGGACCTGTTCCTCAGGTTTAGAGGAGTGATAGAAATGGTGAAGAGTTGAAAAAAGTAGCAGTGATTAAAGATAAAGTGTAATAAAACGATTGGTGACAATCAAACAAATAGATAGGGCATTGAAATAAGAGGATTGAGCAGCGATTGATGATGCTTGCTCATATTTGTTGTTTTAAAATGTTAAAAGTGGTGATTTAAGCCAAGGTAAAATGTTTATTTAATGATCTGGTAAGTATTGACAGTCAACTGAGATTTGACATTATGGGGGATACTCCTCTCATGCACCTATGAAAGAACTGCGAACAAATATGCCCAAGCTCAAACAATACAGTGCAGAATGGGTAAAGGGCAAAGCAGATAAAATGTTCATGCCATGGCCACAAGGGGGATCATTGTCAAAAGCGGTGTTGCAACATATAACCCTATACTTGCATGCCACGTACACAGGGAAGGATTTAGAGAAAAGATTAGCAATTTTAGAACTTTGGAAGGTGTATCAAGAGGAAAGAGAAGACCTGCCACCTGAGGAGGGGATGCTTAATCAGCATTAGGAGGAAGGCATTGGGCCCTTAGCTACCAGTACCTTGCCTGAAGCAAAGAGTGTTGCTACGGAGAGGAGTATATCCTTTAAAGAAATTTAGAGCAGCAACGGGGTATAGTAATTATATATATGAACCAGCCGCTAGAATAGGAGGTGTCACTGTGGTGGGAGGATATCCTTTCACAAGGACAGGGATGAGCTTGTACCCACAATAGGACAGCTCCCACAGTGACTTGATGTGTTCAGTACTATCTGTGACACCAGACACCCAAGAGGAACCAAGGGTCGATGTGATGATAGGAGGCAAGTCTTTCTCTTTTCTGGTGGACACTGGAGCAACTCGCTCATGTATACAGGACAGAAAGTATCCAATGTCATGTATTGCCATGAATGCTCAAGGGTTCTCTGAAGCTACAAGTCGAGTTCATTTTACTGATAAATTACCGATCTCCATGGAACAATGTGGCATGCCTGTTCCTTTATTATATTCACGACAGACACCATTTAACATTTTAGGAAGAGATTTAATAATGAAACTTAATATGACGATTTCATTTACTGATCAAGGAATAGTGTGTTCCATACCAGGAATACACTATTCTAACATGGGAGAGTTAATACTGGCGTTTACAGGGCAAGTCGCTCTGCGAGGTGTTCCAGTAGATCCAGAGATTTTTCTATATGGTGTAAGCAGATTGTGAGGATACCTGATGAGTTTTTATTTAGACCACAAATACCTATGGATGAGGAAGGTGGACAGACTATTCCTATAGAGTTGGAAGCAGCTATAGTATGAAAAGAAATGGCAATTCTCGAACGGATAGATGATGAGGGTAAACCATAGAGAACAGTGATAGCTCTTGAGGAGAGGTGCAGACTGACTGACATAACTAATGACGATATGTTCAGGGAAGACTGAAGTGATGATGAAGTGGTGTTTTTCATGAGCATTACATACTGAATAAGGATAGAGTAAAGGGAAGTCCCACAAAGAATGGTGATAATGCGGCAGTGACCAGCATTTTCTCAGGAGAATTTTGAAACAGTGCCAAGTGCCCTATGGACCACAGGCCCCTGTGACATGGGTTTATTGAAGGGGATAGGAGAGGTTAAAATAAAGCTTAAGCCAGGAGCAATTTTGCCCTGAGCAAAACAGTACCGCATGTCTCGTGAAACTGATGAAGGTATATTTCAGACTATTTCAGTACTGATGATTCCGGGTATTCTGGTTGCATTAGAATCATTGTGCAATGCCACGGTGTATCCGATAAAAAAATCTAAAGGAGGGTCGTGGAGATTTTTCCATGATTTGTGACCTCTTAAACAGATTGTAGATACAGAGTTTCCTTTAGTTCCTAATCCTGCAACAATATTGTGTAGTATCCTAGTAGAAGCTCGATACTTCACGGTGATCGATTTGAAAAATGCATAATCATGTAGAGGAGCAGATGCATGCCTCTGCAGGAAACCCTGCCCCCCTTCGTCCCATATGTTGGAGAACAGCGCTCATGCCGTGTTTGACACCAGCAGTTGTGCCAATACTGCAGCGTGTGTTCGAAAGAAGATACCCATTGAGACAACGCTACCAAATGTATTCCAGAAGTGATGACAACCTAACGGAGGAACTCCCTGAAGGAATATAAGAAAGAGCAAAGAAAAGAAGTTAGTTAAGTCACAAAAGAGTATGTACGATGTCCTGAGATACGGGCTGAAGAAGATGTATAGATCCTGAAGAGACTAATGACAAAGTAAAGAATCAAGTGAACTTTTAAATACGAAAAAGGAGATTACACGTGCATTAAGTGCTGCAGAAAATCAACCGTTCAATAATTGAACAGATTCTGAAATGCAAGATAGACTAAATCATCATAGATGCTGGCTATACGTAGTGAATAGAGTGCAGGCAAAGCCGCCATTGTATAGAAGCGGGACATTGGTATAATGAATTTAGTAAGCCAGGACCCATGAATTGGGAACAGAAAACTGTGTTGCAGCAAGAATAAACAGAATTGTGGAGCTGCAGGGTGAGTTTGTCTGGCCTGGTGTGAAGACAGAAGCAGCCCAAGGTCAGCTATCTATCCTGGAAAGGAGCCAAGATACAAAGGATGTATCATCCCTTGTTAAGGTGCAAAGAAAGAACACCATGAGTGGCAAGTTTAATTCATTTAGAGCATTTAAAACCTGCTAATTTGACCAAATCATGGTCTCCTATCGTGTGAGCCAAGGATGAAAATAGAATTGGAACTTGGGAGTCCCAGAACATGAAAGTGAGTGCTCTCACTTCCATGTCTTCTAAAGACAAGGATACGTTGCAAGGCCAAGTTCAAAGACAATCCTCATGGCAGAAGGCATGGGCGATGAGAGATGTTGGGCTAATTGGGTGGGGAGGTAGTGTCATGCCCCAACTCCTTGCACCTGGGTCTGAGCTTACATGCTGCTTAGTGAACCGAATGTTCCAGACATGGCCCACGCATGCCAATCAATTAAAGTAGGCCATATAACGAAGGACCTTATAGTTTGAAAATCAATGAGAAACTCTGTATCTAATGTTTCTGAAGATTACATGTTTTAGAGTTAGGCATATGATGTCCACCTGATAGTGGACAGTCAATCACAATCCTAGTTCCTATAGAAAGTATACTTAGATGTTCCCCTTAAACCAATCCTGACCCTTTGTAGGTTCTTCATTATTGCCACGTAGTATGAAGCCATCTCTGATGTATTTTTGATATATAATCTATGTTTAGTGTAAAGAGCGCTGAGAGAACCTGAGTGTACGTCTGTTGATGCTGAGTTGGTGTCAAGGAAATATTCTTCTAGTCCAACGCAGGAGCTTCTGAGCCCCACAGACCCACCATGGCGTAGCGTTCTCAACTACTTATAAACTAGTTAAGTTTGTGACACCCCGGGGGAAAGGGGAATTTGGATAAAATAACAAATTCAGACACGGGAACTGAAATTCCTTCTGGAGGACAGTATCTGCATGAATGAGAGGTTAACAATTTAAAACAACATAAGTATGCATTAAAATAACATTCCAAGTTCTTCAATAATAATATGTTACATTGATACATTGACTAAGGTTACCTGATAATCCTCTGCAAATGCCAAGAGGATATATTATATCTCTTAATGAATTTTTAGAGTTTTTGCTTTTAACTTCATAAAGAGATAATGTTGAAAGTACCATCAATTAAGTTCAATCTCTCTATGAATTGGAGTGTGCTCCCTTCAATTTTCAAATGAGAACTTTTCACACGTGGGTTTAATTGAGACTCTGAAAATATAGAGTTCATCTGTTTTCTCCTTGAATCTTGTTCTCTTGGAAAGGTGAACTTATACTTGTCATGTGTGATTTCTTTTCTTTAAACTACACCATTTGTTTCCTCATTAATCGTTCATCAAAGTCAATAGCATTTTGCATATAAAACTTCATATAATATTAAAGTTGAATGTTTAGTTAAATATGAAGTTTTAACTTGAAGAAATCTTGCTTATAATGTTCAGCAATAAAAGATTTACTTGAAGCAACCTTTCGTATTTGAGTTCAACAATATGAGGTTTAAACTTGAAGCAACCTTGCTTATAATGTTCAGCAAACGCAGTTTAATTTTGAAGCAACCTTTAAAGTATATTCAGCTATTGAAGTGTTAACACGAAGCAACCTTTCGTATTATTATTTTCCATGTGAAAGTCCAAACATAAATATTATTAGTCACTGCGCACGTGCGCACGACACAGGAGAAAACAGTGCACTCTGCAATACGCGACAGCTTTAAATAAAAGAAAAAATACTGGAACTTGCGATACGACGGAAAATGTATGCGCAAGACTGCTTACCTTGTCTTCATAAACAAACTGCCTTCCGGAAGGGCTTAGACACTCTCACCTCATCAAGGCGACTCCGACAAAGCTCAGCGACACGAATTACTTCCTGACACAGGATCCGGCGAATGCAACAAGAACACGCATCTTCACTGGAACCGAAGCTTCACAGAGAGATTTCCTGTCAAGATAAAGGTATAAGCATGAGAGGACACACGAGACTTCCTCAATGAACCAACGGAAGAAAAAAGTGCGCATACGTGCTATTGCCAGGAAGGAAAAAATATTAACACTCAACTAACCAGGTTAATTTCAAGTCTTAGTCAAAAGATACATAAATAAATACACAATCCAAACACGGAATCCTAAAATTTACTAAATTGGTACTTAGCTCAAAGTTCTTCTTTTATAATTGAGTTGAGTCTTCAATTCTTCAGAAGAAAACTGTATAAATTCTGTAAGATCAAAACTGGAACTCAAAGATGATTTCTTCTGAATTCTGAACTTCTTCTTTAATGAATCTTGGCCTAAGAAACTCAGGAGAATGCAAAAACATGACCAGCTCACGGAAATACTAAATGAAAGGCAGTTTAGAATGTTCAGGATAAACCTTTGTCCTCCCTCTCAACCAATCATGACTCTTGCTCCTTTCCACCATCTTGGCTTGGGCTTCCAACTGCATTCTGAGAATAAAAGTTAAGGCCTTACCAAAGCAAAAGGAAACTTAACTAGATTTTTAATATTAAAATGAAATAAAAGAACAATGAAGCACACATTGATTTTAACTTTTATTTCTCATTGGCCTGCCTTTACCCAGGGACCTGACAGTTGGTTCGGTTATTTGGACTCAGAGTTATTCTGTGTGATCCCATCCATTATATATGTGTGTTCCTAAAGGCCCTAAACTCACGTGGTAGCGTTGCGGATGATTTAAAGATCCAAACTAGTTCTGCTCCAGAGTTTCGGAAGATCGGGTATCCTCTGCCATTAGCTGGAAGATCGCAGAGTTTCCTGTGGAGAGCGGCTGAATAGAAATAAACTTGCAAGAAGAATCGAGATGCTGGGCAGGTCCCTGTTTGAAGAAATCCTTGCTTGGTTTCTGTGGGCGTTCTGCAGACGGAAGGCGAAGTGGTTGGATTGGAGGAGGAGTCGATACCGAAGGCCTCTAGTCGATTAACCAATGGTGAGTAAACTAAGGGGAATGGCAGATGAAGGGACGTGATTGTGATCATTTTGAGTAAAGGGAAATAAGTGTAGAGATAATAGAGACCCCCTAAGAGTCCTAATTCAAGGGAATTAGAAGGAGACATTTCAAACTTCAACGGGAGTATAGAGAAATAAATAATGCACAGGTCAGGACCGTGTAAGGCGATGTCTCAAACACTGTACAGGGTGTAAAGTAAAGGCGAGAGAAGAAGTACCCCAAATTTACGAATATGACATAAATAAGTGGGATGGTGATCACAGTGTTTATAATATTTGAATGTCTGACTGTTGTGAGGTGTAGAGGAGGAGCCAAGGATCTCTACCGGAAGTTCTGCCCCTATTCCGCCTATATGTTGGCAACCGGAAATTGTGACATGCGCAATACCAGTGAGGGTGCCTATACCTCAAAAAGTCCTTGAAACAAGGTATCCATTGAGAAATCCTTATAACTATCCGCAGAGAAATGAAAATCTTCTGAAGGATGTTCCAGAAGAAGTGTGAAAATGAATGAGAGGGAGGACTGGTGACGTCCCATGAAGCAGAAGTGATGCACCCAGAAGAGATGCGAATGAAGTAAGACTATAGACCTGTTGACGAAGTAGCGAAGTAAGCAACATTGCAACATTTCGGGAGTGAAATGAAGATTGCACATGCAGAGAAGAACCAAAGAAAATAAAAAGTAATTTTTCATTTGTACAGACGCAGTAACGCAAGTAGACGAAGTTATCATGACTGGTCATGCGCCAATGTGTATATATATAGGAATGCATAGAATCTGGATGTTCCACGACGCACTTTAGCAAACTTGGACCCCGTGAATGAAAGGGCTGGAAGTGTGGCAAAGCAGAATAAGAATAGCTGGCAGTAAAGGAAGATTTGAGAAAGCCTTGCCTGGCACAGTGTCAAGAGTCGGGGCCACCGAGAGCCCAGTTATCTACTCGAAAATATACATGAATGTGAGAAGCAAGTTCAGCTCCTGTGTGAGGTGTAATGAAAACTACTGAAGGTGCTAAGATTTTTTCATTTAACAGTATTAAATACAACAAAGAGCTCAAAAACGTGGTCTCTAGTTCCATGGTCGATTGAGAATAGACTTTGGGGGGAGCTACACCGAGACCAGAAGATAAGACCATGCTTCACTCCCTTTTATTCTCAGGCGCAGTGAGCCTCTACAAGGCTGAGTTCAAAGACATTAATTGAGTGGCAGACTGCAGGAGTGATGATGGATGTTGGGCTAATTGGGAGAGAAGGCATGACCAGGCCAACCCCCCAGAACCTGGTACCAGCTTGCGTGCTGCTAGCGAGTGGAATCTTCCAGAAGGGTACAAGCATGCCAACCAATTATAGAAGGCCACATATTAAAGAGCCCTATAGTTTGAGAAGGCAATAGTATGTTGTGTATTAGACTGACACAGAAGATGTCTTGCACTTGGGATGGGCTTAGTTGTCCACTTGATCTTAGAGACCCAATCACGTCCCTGTAACCTTGTATCCCATAGAATGTATATATAGATGTTTCCCATTGACCAACTACAACCCCTAGTAGGTTTTCTTATTTTGCAACGTACCCTGACATCACTCAGGATGAATATTTAGTATTCAAGCACTGTTTTTATGAAATGCATTGAGATAATTATGTGCAGTGTCTATTGATGTTCGTTGTACTCCCTAAGACTTGTTATTAAAACAGCCTTGATCTTTGCCAACTTTTTGAGTCTGTCTGATTATTGATGTTTGAGTAAGATCTGCATCCTCATCCATCTCAGATACTGTTACCTCGTCTTAAAGGACCTGTTCCTCAGGTTTAGAGGAGTGATAGAAATGGTGAAGAGTTGAAAAAAGTAGCAGTGATTAAAGATAAAGTGTAATAAAACGATTGGTGACAATCAAACAAATAGATAGGGCATTGAAATCAGAGGATTGAGCAGCGATTGATGATGCTTGCTCATATTTGTTGTTTTAAAATGTTAAAAGTGGTGATTTAAGCCAAGGTAAAATATTTATTTAATAATCTGGTAAGTATTGACAGTCAACTGAGATTTGACATTATGGGGGATACTCCTCTCATGCACCTATGAAAGAACTGCCAACAAATATGCCCAAGCTCAAACAATACAGTGCAGAATGGGTAAAGGGCACAGCAGATAAAATGTTCATGCCATGGCCACAAGGGGGATCATTGTCAAAAGCGGTATTGCAACATATAACCCTATACTTGCATGCCACGTACACAGGGAAGAAATTAGAGAAAAGATTAGCAATTTTAGAACTTTGGAAGGTGTATCAAGAGGAAAGAGAAGACCAGCCACCTGAGGAGGGGATGTTTAATCAGCATTAGGAGGAAGGCATTGGGCCCTTAGCTACCAGTACCTTGCCTGAAGCAAAGAGTGTTGCTACGGAGAGGAGTATATCCTTTAAAGGAATTTAGAGCAGCAACGGGGTATAGTAATCATATATATGAACCAGCCGCTAGAATAGGAGGTGTCACTGTGGTGGGAGTATATCCTTTCACAGGGACAGGGATGAGCTTGTACCCACAATAGGACAGCTCCCACGGTGACTTGATGTGTTCAGTACTATCTGTGACACCAGACACCCAAGAGGAACCAAGGGTCGATGTGACAATAGGAGGCAAGTCTTTCTCTTTTCTGGTGGACACTGGAGCAACTCGCTCATGTATACAGGACAGAAAGTACCCAATGTCATGTATTGCCATGAATGCTCAAGGGTTCTCTGAAGCTACAAGTCGAGTTCCTTTTACTGATAAATTACCGATCTCCATAGAACAATGTGGCATGCCTGTTCCTTTATTATATTCACGACAGACACCATTTAACATTTTAGGAAGAGATTTAATAATGAAACTTAATATGACGATTTCATTTACTGATCAAGGAATAGTGTGTTCCATACCAGGAATACACTATTTTAACATGGGAGAGTTAATACTGGCGTTTACAGGGCAAGTCGCTCTGCGAGGTGTTCCAGTAGATCCAGAGATTTTTCTATATGGTGTAAGCAGATTGTGAGGATACCTGATGAGTTTTTATTTAGACCACAAATACCTATGGATGAGGAAGGTGGACAGACTATTCCTATAGAGTTGGAAGCAGCTATAGTATGAAAAGAAATGGCAATTCTCGAACGGATAGATGATGAGGGTAAACCATAGAGAACAGTGATAGCTCTTGAGGAGAGGTGCAGACTGACTGACATAACTAATGACGATATGTTCAGGGAAGACTGAAGTGATGATGAAGTGGTGTTTTTCATGAGCATTACATACTGAATAAGGATAGAGAAAAGGGAAGTCCCACAAAGAATGGTGATAATGCGGCAGTGACCAGCATTTTCTCAGGAGAATTTTGAAACAGTGCCAAGTGCCCTATGGACCACAGGCCCCTATGACATGGGTTTATTGAAGGGGATAGGAGAGGTTAAAATAAAGCTTAAGCCAGGAGCAATTTTGCCCTGAGCAAAACAGTACCGCATGTCTCGTGAAACTGATGAAGGTATATTTCAGACTATTTCAGTACTGATGAATCCGGGTATTCTGGTTGCATTAGAAACATTGTGCAATGCCACGGTGTATCCGATAAAAAAATCTAAAGGAGGGTTGTGGAGATTTTTCCATGATTTGTGATCTCTTAAACAGATTGTAGATACAGAGTTTCCTGTAGTTCCTAATCCTGCAACAATATTGTGTAGTATCCTAGTAGAAGCTCGATACTTTACGATGATCGATTTGAAAAATGCATTTTTCTCGATCCGGTTGCACAAGGACTCCCAAGACTTGACTTCATTTACGTTTCGCCAAAAAAATACTAAAACACACTCGGCTACCTCAAGGCAGTCTCCATCGAGTCCCACAGATGGATCAAGGTAATATTGATCTCAAAAGCGCAGTGATAAAGTGTGTAGATAACCTATTGATTTGTAGTAAAACAGAGGATGAATGTAGACGGGACTCGAACCAACTAATGACTATTTTACTAGACAAAGGATATAAGGTGGACAAGGAGAAATTACAGTACTGTCAAGAAGAAGTGTTGTACATATGTCAGTTAATTTTGCATGAAGGGAAGAAAGTGACACCTGAGAGAACTGAGGTAATCATGAAAACACCAAAACCAAACACAGTAAGACAGATGCAACAGTTTCTGGGTTTGTGCAATTATATAAGAGAATGGGTGATTGATTATAGCACATACACAAAGCTGCTTCTGCAAGCATTAAAGAAAGCACAAGTTGGAAAAACAAAACTAGAATGGACCGAAGAAATGGAGGAAGGATTTGAGGAGTTGAAAAAAGCTATTTGTACAGCCCCAGTTTTAGGGATTCCCAATTATGCTGAGAAATTGTATTTATTTTCACACCCAAATGTGACAATCATGACAGCAGTACTTACACAAAGAACCACATTAGGGTATACACCTTTGGCGTATTATAGTGGGATTCTAGACCCAGTTATGAGAGGACACTTCACTTGCAAACAATTGCTGGCAGCTTCTGTGTTTGCAATTGAGAAGTCCACAAGTATTGTCATGGACTGCTCTGTGACCCTTTACATGGAGCATGCCTTGTTTGCCATATTAGAGAAACCCAAGGGCACTTTGACATCCCAAAGAGCTTCAGCTTATGAAGTAGTGATTTCTAACCCAGTGATTAAGATTGTAAGATGTAGAATGGTGAATCCAGCCCCGTTCATAGCAGAGCCAATAGAAGAAGGTGACCATGTGCATGACTGTGCTAATTATGTTGAATTGTATGATGATATACTCCTTGTCAAGGAGAATGCTTTAGCGGGAGGGGAGATTATTTTTATTGATGGTTCTTTAAAAATTGAGAAGACTAGTGGGGAAAGGCATTCTGGTGGTGCAGTAGTAAGTTCCAGATTAAATGGGGAATTCGAGGTAGTGGCAAGTGCCAGGGTACTGTCTCATTTATCAGCGCAAGCAGCAGAATTAGTATTGCTTATTGTTGCGCTCGAGAAACAGGAAGGGCAGGAAGTGACGGTGTACAGTGACTCTGCCTTTTTGACGTCAACCGTACATGCAGGATTGTCATGTTGGAAAAGGAGGGGCTATCATAGCGCAGACAGCTCTCTAGTGCAGCATGCATCCTTATTGGATAGACTCATTAAGGCACTACAACTCCCAGTAGCCACAGCGGTCATAAAATGCACAGCGCATACTAAACAAATAGATTTGATCCCTTGCAGGAACGAGGCCGCAGATGTAGAAGCCAAAAGGGTTGTATATTCTCCAGAATTGATATTGAGAATATTAATGAGAATTGAGCTACAACCATGTTAGTACAGGAGGGGTTTAATATGCTGTCGATAACCCAAAGAATAGAGATTCAGGGAAGCGTACCACAGGAAGAGCAAGAACAATGGAAACAAAGTGGGTGTTCTTTTTGCCCCATAGAAGCATTATGGCGACAGGACAGCACTTGAAAGCCAGTGATGCCAGTAACTTTATTGAAGGTCGCTCTTGAACAGCTTCATTACCCTGCACATGTAACTAGTGAAAGTCTTGCTGGCAATATTGCAGAAGACTGGTTCATTCCTAATATATTGGAACACATTGCTTTGTTAATGGTGAATTGCATTGTGTGTCAAAAGTTTACTGCTGGGCATACACTTAGAATGATTAGAGGAGCAATACCTCGACCAAATGGTCAATTTCTGCATTTATCTATCGACTATGTCGATATGCTGCAGACATGTAATGGATATAGGTATCAATTAGTGGTGGCATGTCTCTTCTCTAGGTGGATCGAGGCAAGTCCATGTACACACTATGATGCCACTTGTGCAGCACAGTGTTTAGTGTGTAAAGTATTTTCGAGACGGCGTGTGTGTGAAATACTAAGATCCGATAATGGGCCACATTTTGTCAATGAGCTATTTGAATAAATAGGGCTTTTATTAAATATAAAGCACACTTTTTTTCTGCGTATCACCCACAACCAAATGTGATATGTGAGAGAATCAATAGCCTCCTCAAAGAGAGGATTGCCAAGATTAAATTGACTTTGAAAAAGGGATATCTTTATTGCCTCCACCTGGCCATATATGCCTTTCGGAATCAGCCAGGGTCAAACCACCACCTCACCCCGCATGAGCTAGTAACAGGGCGTCGTCCTCTTACACCTCCTTCTAGGATTAGGAGTGATGCCCAGAGTGTAGCTAAAACTTTAGGTGATGTGATGCACGATTACTTGACATGTATGACTAACCAGTATTTCTTTAATTTTACATCAAGTCAAGCATCATGGGGGTGGTCTAGGAACACGGAAGAAGATAATTCGGCAACCAATCCAAGAGAACTATTGCTACCACCTAAGTTATATGTTGGGAACTTGATCCTGGTTAGAAATTTCACCCGGAAGTGGCTTGAGCCCTGCTTTAATGACTCATTCTGTGTTGAGGAAGAGTCCCCTTCAGCTATTAAAATATCAGGAAGACAAGCTTGGTTGCATCTGAACGACATGAAGGTTTATAAAGGTGAGACCGTCCCTCCCACCGTTGCTGATCCAGAAGCAAGACAAGAAGACACATTTCTGCAAGTGCAGACCTGATCTATGACTAAGAAGAAGGACGACAAAGCAACAATTGACTAACACATACTTTATTTAGACTGGAATTCAATAGACACTCATTATATATATATTAGAAGGATGTGCTTGGACTTGCAGATAAATTCCAGAGATTGAAAATGAAATTTTAGAAATATTTTAAGCAGTGATTGAGTGCGTCAGAATTATGTCTAAACGTCAGTTCTTGATCAAAAATTGGATCTGGAATATCCAAACCAATATCTGGATTCGTTTAATGGAGAGTATCTGTTTTAAAGTGATAAAAATACATGATACCTTCCAAAAAAGTGATATTCATCGGCTTGTGGTTGCTTTCTTTGTATTGATACTTCAATCTGAACAGCTCTTGTTAGAAGAGATGTTAATATTCATACTTTCTTACAGGATCCTGAGAACGGTCCAGTGAAGACTTCTCATTGCTACAATTGAACAAATTACACAGTTACAAATGTAAAGGAACTTAATGATTGTATTAAAAATGATTAATGAAAAAAATGGGATGATCGTAGAGAGTGAAAAAGTTCAGCAAGCGGTAGGATGGCCTGAGAAATAGCTGCCCAGATTTCTATGCATAATATATATTCTCATGATTGTTCTCATTGTCTTTTTGTTCCTTATATTTCACCATCTCTATCATCTTAATGCTTCTACTGGAGAAAAAATGCCTATGATTCTCCCTACCATGAGTATGAATGATGACAAATTCCTTGATCTGTATGAGTATGTTTATTTATTTAACACTTGAAGAGTGCGCCAAACCCGTAGGTATCAGGGCGCTGGAGAGCAGATAATACACATTACCGGAGTAACCACAGGCAACAATAGAAAACGTAGGTTTGGCATATAGCATATTAATCATATTTACAGACATAAGTTATTTACAAATACATTGTTCCCGTAGGTATAATAATCAGTAATATTTACGTGTGCAATTTTATTCACACATGTTATTTACAAATGAAGTAGAGCAGATGTTTTTACAGAGGCATATTGTATAGGGATAATACTGCAAGCATTGAAGCAAAGAAGGCTACACATTGGATGTGAAGAACCAGGCCTTAGCAATGAAGTGTGGGAAGGGTCCGCTCTAATTCTAGAGGTAGGTCTTTCCATCCTTTGGCTGCCACAGCTGGGAAACTACGTCCGCCAGCCTTAGTTCTTTTGAATTTTGGAACAGAGAGAAGGAAGGCTGAAGCAGAGCGTGTGAACTTGGTGGTTTGGGTTGGAGTGAGCAAGTTGGTAAGATATTTAGTGAGGCATTTGTGAGAGATTCCCATTGTTTTGAATTTGATCCGGTCCTGAACTGGTTGCCAGCGCACTTTGCATCTGATTTCAGAGATGTTCTCTTCTTGGTATGTTTAGTGCTTACCATAAGGCATTTTTTGGAGTGACCTGTAGTTTTTTGATGCTGCTAGTCGCAGTGCCAGCCAGGAGGATATTACAATAGTTGAGTTTCGACAGAATGAGGCCTCTTGCTAAGGTTAGGCAACTGTCCGCTGATAAGTAGGGTCTGTAAGCCTTAATGAATTTGGCAGTGTAGGCTGCTGATGAAATTACAGAGTTAACTTGTCTGGAGAAGGTTAAGGAGGAGTCTAAATACACGACCAGCGTTTTAACTTCTTTTGAGACAGCAAGGGTATTTCCATCAATTATGAAGTGTTTGGGGTCCAGTTTTTTTTTTAACTTCAATTTTTATTGGCATTTTGCAAAACCTTTAACAGTAACGATTGGCACAGCCTCATGCCTAACTATTTAAGCTTCAACTGTTTTCTCTCCAACCTCCCTCCCCCCACCCACCCTCGATCAAGTGTCACATAAAGGATAATCCTAGGGCTCTGTAATTTCTGAATTTGTCTTTAGGCGAGGTGTTGCTTTGTGTTCGCCGTCGTCTCTTCTGGTGCTTGGGTCTTTGCTTAATGGGTTTTCTCGGCACTCACATTAGGTTGTTTACCTTGTGCTGGCTTGTCAATCCCTTCCCTATTGGTGTACCCTTCTTCCTGACCCCTCCACCTGGGTCCCCACCGCTGCCCCCCCTCTTAGTCTATGTTCCTGTAACAGTGTCTAGGTTTCAATGTACTTCCCATCCCTAAGATTGCTTCACCCCGTCCCAGTTTGTCCGAAAAGTTTCCGGATTGTCATTGACCATTGCGGTCAATTTCGCCATAAGGAACATGTGTTTCAGTTTGTTCTGCCATTCCTTTTTACAGGGGGTGTTCGCGCTCTTCCATTTTTGTGCCAAGGCTACCCTCCCCGCTCGTAGCATCGTTTCCCACATCCTGGGGTATCTTTACACATCAGACTTTCCATGGGAGACCGAGTAACATGGTTAGCGGGTTATGTGTGAGTAGTTCCCCAGTGACTTCTTCCATTCATCCCCTTAAGTCCCCCCAGTATCTTTGATTCAACGGACAGTGCCACCACATATGTCTCCTTGTGCACACCTGGCCACATCCCCTCGGGCACTTCGGTGAGACCCCTGCGAACATCTTTGATAACTTTAGCGGGTCTCAGTGCCATCCCTGTAGGACTTTTAGGTTGTGTTCCATGTCTGCCATAAATCGGTTTCCATGAAAGGCTATTTTATAAACCTTCTTCCATACTTCCTCTGTGAGGGCCTCCCCTGCCAATTTGTCCCAATAATGACAGAACCCTCTCCTTTCTGTGAGATTGTTAGTGTTCAATATTTTGTACAATTTAGACACCATATCCTTCCTAGAGCCGGTCGAGTGTAATGCTTTCTCGATTCTCGCGAACTTTTGCTCCCATTTTTGGTCGCATAGCATGCCCTTCAGCCGAAGATATTCATATATGGAATTTGGTCCAGGGCCCAGGGCCTCTATCATTTCCTCATAAGACAAGAAATTGCCTCCCCTGAACAGATGGCCCACACCTTTCCATGCCTTTGTCCGACCAGTGCTGCGCTTTTCTGAATCCCATGTTTCCCAACCTGATCACTGGGCCCCACAGGGAGACCATTGGGGAGGGCCATGTCATGAGGTGCTCTGTGTGTTTTCCCACCCTCCAAATTGACCAGAGTACCCCTAGGGTCGGGTGATGCAGTAGTTTACCCGGGATGGTTTTTCGTGGTGCCCACAGGAGATCTTGCACCTTGAGAGGGTGCATGTCCATGTCCTCCAGGTAGTTCCAGTATGTGTTTGTGTTGTTTTGCATGTGTTCAAGGAGTACCCTTAACTGGGCTGCCCAAAAATAGTGATGGAAGTCAGGTAGACCGAAGACCTCTTCCTTCCTCGGGAGAATAAGGGTCGTTCTCTTAGTCCTCAGGGTTTTCCCCTGCCAAATAAAAACCTGAATTGCTTTCTGGAGTTCACTAAAGGTCTGGTCAGGAACTCTCGATGGGAGGGACATAAAGAGATAGAAGAGTCTTGGCAGGGTGTTCATTTTCACTGCTGTCATACGAACGTACCAGGACAAAATCATGTTGCCCCATGGCTTCATAACTGTTTTGACCTCTGCCACTACAGGGTCATAGTTGGCCGACGTCATTTTCCCGAGGTCCCTTGTGAGGTGAATGCCTAAATAGCAGATTTAGGTTTTCTCTACGTTAATCTCCAGGAACTTATTTAAGGGGTCGACTGTTGGGTCATGAGCTCTAATAGGGAGTAACGTGGATTTTGATTTATTAATTTTCAGCCCGAGAATTTCCCAAAGGTTTCTATTAAAGAGAGTAGCGGGGGGATTGATTGGCGAGGCCGCACCAGGTATCCCAGTATGTCATCCGCAAACAACGAGAGATTGAATTCTACCTCGCACCTCTGTATACCTCTGATGTCCGGATGTGTTCTCATGGCTATTGCGAGGGGATCCATTATTAGGGCGTATATTAATGGGGAAAGGGTGCACCCCTGCCTTACCCCTTGATAGGTTAAACAGGGCCGAGAGTTCTCCGTTCACCTGCACCTTTGCTGTGGGGGCCCTATACAGGGCTGCTATCCACTTTCTCATATGTTCCCAAAGCCCATCTTTTGGAGGTGTAGCATCATGTATCACCATTCGACTTTGTCAAAAGCTTTTTCTGAGTCTATAGAGAGCAAGCTCGCGTCGAGGTCCAACACTTGTGCATAGTGGATCAAGTCTATCGTCTTCCAGATGTTATCCAAACCTTGTCGTCCCCTTATGAACCCCACCTGGTCCCTGTGGACTAGCAATGGCATAATTCCCTCCATCCCCTTACTGAGAACCTTCGCCAGGATTTTAATATCCATGTTCAGTAGCGATATCGGTCTGTAGGAGGAACATTCAGTGGGGTCTTTTCCTTCCTTCCTTGGGTATGACCACTATGATTGCCCCCATCATGGATTCGGGTAGGATGTCACCCGCCAAGACCGCATTAAATACCTTGGCCAGGTGGGGAGCCAGTGTGGAGCGAAACATTTTATAACATTTCATGGAAAAATCCATCTTCCCCTGGAGAGGTGCCTCCTTTCATTCCCTTAATTACCAGTACTACCTCCTCCTCTAGCGGGGCCTCTAAGTTCTGGGCTACCTCTCTCGCCAGTCCTGAGAGTGGAATCGCTTTGAGTAAGTTCTCGACCTGGGCGCCCTCACCCCCAAATTCCGACTTGTATAATTTCTCATAGTACTTTCGAAAGGCTGTTCCCATACTTGGGGTATCATAACTTAGTGTCCCTGTCTCTGTTTTCATAGCTTTCACCATCTTAATTTTCTGGGCCTCCCTGAGCTTCCACACCAGAATTTTATCCACTCGGTCTCCCTTTTCATAGTATTTTTGCTTGAGTAGCTGGAGACTTCTCTCCGTTTTGTTCACCAGAAGTTCTTTCAGCTGGGTTTTATACTGCTCAAGGGCTATCGCCTGTTCCAGGGAGATGTGACTGTCTGGGTTGCGGCCCGGCTATAGTTCCGCTATTTTCTCGCGCAGGGTTTTTTCTTGTACCTCCCTTTCCCTTCTCTTTTGTGCACCTGTTTTAATGAGGACTCCCCATATTGTTGCCTTAAATGTGTCCCATATGATATACGGGCTGACCTCCATGTTGTCGTTCAGGGCAAAGTACTCCACTATGTTGTCTAGGACCATTCTCGCTGTCACCTCGTCTTTAAGAAGGGCATTGTTGCACTTCCACCTCCCATTTCTTTGTCTACGCCACCCCCCCACCCCCAACAAAATGATTCTCACCAGGTCATGGTCAGATCAGGCAACCGGGTCTACCCTGTGGTCTATTACATAGGGAAGCATGGATTTATCTGTCAGGATGTAGTCGATCCTGGGAAAAGACATGTGTGTCTTTGAATAATATGTGAATGGTGGGTCCCCTGTGATCGTGCTCGGGAGCGTATCTTCCAGGCCCAGCTCCTGGTTAACCCTGCGGAAGCATTGTGATGTGAGGTCATCAGGTTCCTGAGGTGCATGGGGTTTTAACTTCTTTCTAGCCCTTAAGGTGTCCAGGACCATATTGAAGTCCCCTCCCACTATCAAGGTACTGTATGTGAAAAGGTGGAGCTTGTCTCTCACCTGTTCCCAAATCTTGTGCCTGGGTTTCATTGGGTCCGTAGATCACTGCCAGAGTCAACGGGGTTCCCTGGAGTGTGCCCTTCAAACATATGTATTGGCCCTCTGGGTCCTTGAGTGCAGTCCCCCTTAAAAACCTGTGTCCTTTGCTAACAGTAATGCCACCCCTCTCTTTTTAGATTCGTGAGAGGCGTGCAGGAACTCCCGTATCCCCCCCTCTTATGGTAGGTTCTTTACCTCTATCCCAATGCGTCTCTTGCAGAAAGAGAATGTCCAAACTCGCCCTTCAGAATTCCCTACATATTAGGGATCTCTTAGTGGGGGTATTCCGCCCTCTAATATTTAGGGAGCCATTGTTGCAGACAGTATTTTCTTTTGCCTGTGTTCCCCAGGGCACCAGATTGTCTTATTCCCCATCGCCCTGGTTCCTCTTTGGAGGAACATTGATCGGCCGAGATCCTTTGCAAACTTTTGGGCCCCCCCTCCTTCTCCGCTCCCCCCCCGGAATTGGATTTGAACCCCTCTTCCTCCTACCTTCCCCCCAGGTAGGGCAAGTCCCCAACTGCCCCACCATCTCACCCACAACTCCGTCAATGAAAGATTCCTCCATCCCACCTGCCCCCTTCCCCAGCGCCCAGCCAGATAGTTCAACCATTCCTGGTACTTGGCCGGACCACCAACCTGCTCACCACATCCGGTTTGCCCCCCGTATCCCCCTCCCTTATCAGTAAGTTCTCCCAATGGTGGACGCCCCATACTTGCTGTTCTCTGGGAGCGTTGTCGTATCTTATCCCCACTACTTGGACTCCTTTTCCAGGCCAGGCCCCGGCTTCCCTCATCTCTCAGGGCTCCCCCGACCTCTATCTCTTGTTGGGGGGTGTTCAGTTTTTTTATTTTTCTGGATCCTGGGATCTTCCTCCTGTCTCTCGGTCTCTCTGTTCCGCTCACTCCTGCTGCTTCCCCTGTAGGTCGTCTCTGCGTTTCTGGGTCCTCTACGTAGTCTTGGATTGCTCCTCTAATGTCCTCCTATGTGACCCGGGTTGTTCTCTGTCCCATGTATTCGAATGACAGAGAGAATGGGTACCCCCATCTGTATCTCACCCCCTTCTCCCTCAGACGTTGGGTCAGGGGGCGGCACAATCTCCTGCTGCTTCCCCTGTAGGTCGTCTCTGCGTTTCTGGGTCCTCTACGTAGTCTTGGATTGCTCCTCTAATGTCCTCCTATGTGACCCGGGTTGTTCTCTGTCCCATGTATTCGAATGACAGAGAGAATAGGTACCCCCATCTGTATCTCACCCCCTTCTCCCTCAGACGTTGGGTCAGGGGGCGGCACAATCTCCGTTTTGCCAGGGTATATGCGGAAAGGTCTTGGAAAATAATAATCTTCGTGTTGTTGTACCTGATGTCCCTGGCCTCCTCCAACACCTTTGTTTTTTCCGTGTAGTAATGGAATCGGACTAAGATGGAGCGGGGGCCTCCCGCTCTGCCCCCCGCCCTTGTTGCTCTGTCTATTGTGGGCTATGTAGTTGCTTCATTCCCGAAGAGGAGGGAGATTACTTCTTTAACCACTCTACGTATGTGTCCGCTCCAACTCCCCTTCCGTCTCCGGGACACCAAAAAATCAGAGGTTATTCCTCCTCTCCTTATTTTCAAAATCGTCCATTTGCCAGCATCTCTCCTCATCTCTCTTCTCTAGTGCCGCCAGTCTCATATCCATCTGTGTTTCCTGAATAGTGGACATCGATTGGTGCAGTCTGTCCTCCACTTTATCTACCCTATGGTCTATTTTCTCAAATATTTGGGCTATGTCTGGCCGCATGTCTCTTATTTCCTGCAGCACTGAAGCAAAGCCTCTTTCTATCGCTGAGGCGGTTTTCGTCGTCCCCTCGGACTGTTCCATCTCGCTTCTCAGCTCTGGACTGCCCCGGGCCCTTGTTACCTCTTGGAATCGATATTCGTGAAGGGCTGCCTTCCAGCTCATGTGGCCTCCCCGTGTGTTGTGGGAGCGAGATGGTGGCTGTCCATGCGGTTCTGGTGTGCTCCTCCTAGGTTCAGTGCTGGGTGCTGAGAAAGGTGTCGGCTGTTTCCAGTATGCTACTTGAGAGGGCCGCACTCGATCTCCGGCCCAGGAGCACTAACCCCCGGAGTATTCCAACTCGGAAGGGGGGCACTGGAGGTATACCTCCAGTGCCCCCCTTCCGAGTTGGAATACTCCGGGGGTTAGTGCTCCTGGGCCGGAGATCGAGTGCGGCCCTCTCAAGTAGCATACTGGGCGGGTACACGCCCCAAGCTGGGGCCTGGGGTCCACCACCCTTGGTTGTTGCAGGCTCCGGGGGTTTCTCACTGTGGCTCTTTCTCCCGTCGTGGGTCTCCTCTCGTGCTTAGACAATTGAGTCGTGTCTTTTGAACTTTTCCGGGCGGGCACACGACCTGGGCGTGGGCCCAGGGCCCACCACCCCAGGTGGTCTGGGCTCTGGGGGGGCTCTCTCCCTATTTGGTTCCACCGGTCCAGAGGTGTCTCAGGCCACTCTCCGGACCGCTGCAGTTGCCTCACGGTGGATTCGCACTTCCAAAGGAGGCTGCCTCCCTCCCCCTTGTCTCCTCCCGGGGCCTTCTTGTCAAGGGCCTCACGGCTTCTCGCCCCCTTCTGATTTAGCCGGTAAGTTACTCACTGTCGTCCATCAATCTCCACCAACAGTTTATGCAGGGGGATCGCTTTTCACTGCGTGGTCCCAAGGCCTATTGTACCCAGGGTGTATTGCAACGGGGGCTTCTCACTTTCCCCCCATCCCTATGACCTTGTGGGCCGGTTTGGCCATGTTGTGGGCTGTCACTTCGGGTGTATGTGACCCAATGGCCTCCAGTATTTACTTTGGGATCCTTTGATCCTGTTGAGGAGGCCTTACCTGTGCCTGTGGATTGCTTTGGTCGGGTTTGTTCACTTATGGCGCAGTGCTGCACTTCTGTTTTCCGCCAATGTGTAGGTCCTGTTGCGGACCCACGCTCCCTCTGTATGCTCACGCCTCACCCCTCCACCAGGGCCAAGGCGATGCTCTATTCCAGAACACTGTAGTGCGCGGGGCCCGAGTGTTTGCGTGGCCTCCGCCGCGTCTGATTAGGGATAAAGAAAAAAAATAACTCTCCTTTCCGCTGCTGATACGACCTACTTGGGCCCCAGCAGCCTCCATGCACGGCCGACTCTCCCGCATTCCGAAACGCGGAGAACCCAGACCCTAATTAGTAGGAGCAGTCCACATCCCGCGGGACGGTTCGGGGGCTCGACTCCAAGGCCTTACGGTGTGCGCACCAAGGCCCCTCCTCCTCGTCCTCTCATTTTCAGCCCCTGAGACCTCTCGCCAGATGGGTCGCCGGGCGGGGGTCTGTGGGGGAGATGGGCTCTCGCACTTGCAGGACACAGCAACCACGGAATCTCGGGGTGGGAGGTGCCCACAAGCACCTCTCACAGAGTCTTCAACTGGCCCTCCTTGCTACTCTCAGAGTCAGTTCACTACGAGGGGTCTCCTTCGCTCCGAGGGATCTCTGACATCACATGTCTCCTCTCCGGAAAGGCGTATAGGGAGATCCGCTTCACAGAGCCTCACCAGCTCGTTCTCCACTTTCACCAGGGTGATTCTTTCCGTTCTTCGTTCCCGTTGTGCCACTTCCTTTCACCTTCTCACTTGTCTATTATCAAATAGGGGGGACATTAAGTGGGGGCTCATGCCACAACACGGTCACAGGTATGGAAGAGAACGCCCTCATGGAAACTTCATGAGCGCGCCCCCTGGTGGTCTCCACAGGAACCCCGGGGGTCCCGTTTTTTGAGGTGTGATTGGGTGCCGACCAGGAGTAGCTCCGTTTTGTCATCGTTTAGACACAGTTAATGCTGGGTCTTCCAGGTTTGCATCATCTGGTAGAAGTCGTTGAGGATGGTAGAGTCTGCGTTGTAGTCTCCGGTAAGGTGGATTAGAATTTGCGTATCGTCCGTGTAGTTTGTATAGGACACTCCACGTTCATCAAGTCGGTCAAATAGCTGCTTGGTGAATATGTTGTAAAGCGTTGGGGACACGCAAGATCCTTGGTACCCCGCAAAGAACGGGGGCAGGGGTGGCGTTAGCTAGGTTGGAAACAACTCTCATAGTACGCTCAGAGAGAACTGATTTTATCCAGGCAATGGCATTGGGTGAGAAATGTGCAGTGCTGTCCAGGTGGTGGCATAGTATTGTGTGATTTACTAAGTCAAATGCCACAGAGAGGTCTAGGAGGAGTAGTATGGCTAATTTTCTGTTGTCAATTATGGTGTCCATTTGTTTTTTTTAGGTCAAGGAGTGCCGTTTACGTGCTGTGTCTATGTCGAAAGCCTGATTGGCGTAGGCCCAGAAAATTATTTTCCAGGTGTTCCTGAATCTGGAGGTAGGCGGCGCAGTCAAGGATTTGCAGGAGGAAGGGGACCGTCGTGATGGGATGGTAATTAGTAGGGATGCTGGGGTCAAGGGTTGGTTTTTTTAGAAGTGGGAGGACCCATGCTTCTTTCAGATTCTTAGGGACTGTACCTTGTGAGAAGGAGTTATTGATGAGTGAGGTAATAAATGGGGTTAGTTCTGTAACACAGTCTTGGGGCAGGACATATGTCTCCTTGAAATCGAGACGGTTTTAGAGAGGAGATGATTTTGATGACCTCGGTAGTGGAGACTTGCCTGAATTTGAAGGGGGGTGGGGTAGATGCTTTCTCGTGATTGGCGAGTCGGTATTTATGACTGGCAACGTTACCTTGTCTTTTTTGTTCGCGATTTTGTTTTGGATCAAAGCTATTTTGTCCAAGAGTGCATGCTGTACGTTAGAACACCAAGTTTCGTCTTTCTTTTTTGTTTTTAAACTGTATTTATTAACTTTTGACAAATTAAACATGACACTAGAACTCAGCCTGGGACCCAGACCCAATCTCCCCCATCCCCCACCTACTTCCATTATTTATCAACATCACAACTCAACTTCACTGAATATCATTGGAGTAATACAAGTCGCATGTTAAGCCACACCGGACCGTTCCTTTTAAGTTCATGAGTTACACCCGTCGCATCCCAAATAACACCAACCCAGTCAACAACTTGTAGGTGACCCTCATGGGGGGCCAACATCGGGGGGCATGCCCCGTGGAGTCTGTACATCCGACCTGTTAGCTTGATCCTCTTCTATGGCCAGGTAGCTCCGGAAGGCCCCGCAATAGTCCCTTGGTTTGCAGTTTGCGGAAGAGTTGGGTTGTATGGGTCTCTCTGCGTTCACAGCTCGCCATGAGGTTAAGCCAGTGGTGGAATTTAGGAGATGCAGACGCCCCCATGCGCGCGCCAGTAGAGTCCTGGCCACCACAGAGGCCATACCGACTAAGCGTTTCTCGTTCCGGGAACCAGTTGTAATTAGGGCTAGTAGCCACACCTCAGGGGAGGGATCGACGGGGACATCAAGCATTTTCGCCACTGCTTCTATGATGCCGGACCAGAAGAACTGGATCCGCGGGCATAGCCAGGCCATGTGGTAAAAGTCAGCTGGGGATTGGCGACATCGTTTACATTTCGGAGACTTAGAGGAAAACAGATTGTGCAGTGTTAGAGGGGAGTAATACATTTGGTGTAGGAATTTAAAATGGATTAGGCGGTGTCTATTATTGGAGGAGATGGATTTTGTCTGGGCACAGATCAACCCCCATTGGTCCTCTGACAAGGTTTTCCCCCAGGTGTCCTCCCATCTGACTCTGTACTGGACTAAGGGAGAGTGCGTGAGCGCACGAGCCATACCATACATTGTCGAAATCAGCCTCCTAGTGGACGGTGGTGCGGTGGTGTACGTCAGAAGTGCGGACATTGGGGGGGTGTTCGGGAAGTCCAGCCAGCTGGCCCTTAACATCTCTCGCAACCAAGTTTCGTCTTTCTGACAGATGTCAGGTGGGTTGGTCAGAGACTCAAGTTCCCACAGGATGATGAATAGTTCCTTACTGCCAGATTTAGCATTTGCTTTTCGCTCATTGTATGTGGCATTTTTATCTAGCAGTATAGCTTGTTTGTATTTTTTAGCGGAGGAGATGAATAGATCCTTGTTATTTTTCGATGGTGAAGCTTTCCAAATTGATTCAACTGCACGTTTATTAGATCTAAGATTCTTGAGGTCCCGTGTGAACCAGGGGTTCAGGTGAGCTGCCTGTTTTGGTTTGCGGTGTTTGAGTGGGGCAATTTTGTCTATGGTTTGGAGGATAGTGGTGTTATAGAGATCTACCATGGCTGATGGGTTGGCATGGGAGTAGGTAACTTCAGTGATGGGGACTAACAGAGGGAGCAGGTTTGTGCATTTGATATTGCGCATGCTTCTTGCATGGGTAGCTGGGGTTACTTGTGGAACAGTTTTAGGTTGGGTTTGTCTAGGGATAGTGGATGTGATGATGTTATGGTCTGACCAGGGGCAAGGGGATTTAGCTGTAATGCTAGTTGATACATTTAGGTCTGCAAGCCAGTCTAAGGTGCTGCCTTTGTCATGGGTAGCTTGTTCAATGTGTTGAGTAAGTCCAAGAGTGGCCATTGTATTTTGAATGGTCATGACATTGAGATCTAGGCTGTCATAGAGGCCAAGGTTGAAATCGGCTAGAATGATGATTCATGTGGATGGTTTTGTGTTTTTTGAGAGGAGTAGAGTTATATCCTTGTTAAAGGTTTGTAGTGGCCCTGGTAGTCTATATATGATGTGCATGGTGGTGGTTGCGGTGTTAGGGTAGGATAGTTTGATTGAAAGAAGTTCCCCAGAGGGGAAAGTTTGGTCAAGTGATTCTCTGATGGAAAGGTCAGATTTTGGCGATCAGGGCAAATCCACCTCCTTTGGTGGGCGGTGGTTCTATCTTTTCTATAAATTGTGAATCCTTCCGGTATGGCTAATGAGAGTGCAGGACCTGCTGCGGGGTGCAGCCAGGTTTCTGTGACTGCTAACAGGTCAAGATGGTTCGTAGTTATAAGGTCAGATATGTCAAGGGCGTGTGCTAGGAGTGATCTAGCATTGATGAGACTGCCCTTGATGGTGGTTTCTCTGATGGTGTTAGTCTAAGTGCCTTTTGGGGTGTTGTGTGATGGGGAGAGGATAGTATGGCCCAGTCCATCTTTGGGCTCAGTGGGATTGCTACACGTTGGATTGGTGTTGGTGTGGCCAGGTAGCAACTTAGGCTGGGATGCCATGGTAAGATGTTGGTCCCATCTGCTGGGTCTGGGCTGCACATTTGCTTGAGCAGGGCCAAAGAGCAAACAGTCATGCTTAGTTGGGTTAGGTAGCAGGTGTTATTTTGGGGGGTTGGGCGGAGCATAACGCAGAGTATGGCTTATGGGCAATTGGTCATATTTAGTAAAGTTGTGGAACCCAATTGAATCAGTGGGTCTCAACATACTCGATTAAGGGCTAGGCACAGCCAATACAAGGCTAGGCACAATCAATTCAGGGCTAGGCACAATCAATTCAGGGCTAGGCATAATGAATTCAGTGCTAGGCATAATCGATTCAGGGCTAAGCATAATCAATTCAGGGCTAGGCACCGTCAATTCAAGGCTAGGCACACTCGATTCAGGGCTAGGCATAATGAATTTAGGGCTAGGCATAATGAATTCAGGGCTGGGCACAATCGATTTAGGGCTAGGCACAATCGATTCAGGGCTAGGCATAATGAGTTGAGGGCTAGGCATATTGAGCTCAGGGCTAGGCACAATCAATTCAGGGCTAGGCACAATCAATTTAGGGCTAGGCACAATGAGTTCAGGGCTAGACACAATCAATTCAGGGCTAGGCACAGTCAATTCAGGGCTAGGCATAATGAGTTCAGGGCTAGGCATAGTCAATTCAGGGATAGGCATAATGATTTCAGGGCTAGGCATATTGAGTTCAGGGCTAGGCATAATGAGTTTGGGGCTAGGCACAATCAATTCAGGGCTAGGCACAATAAATTCAGGACTAGGCACAATCAATTCAGGGCTAGGCATATTGAGTTCAGGGCTGGGCACAATCAGTTCAGGGCTTGGCATGAGTTCAGGGCTAGGCACAAATAATTCACGGCTAGACACAATCAATTCAGGGCTCGGCACAATCAATTGAGGGCTAGGCATAATGAGTTCATGGCTAGGCATAATCAATTCAAGGGCTAGGCACAATAAATTCAGGGCTAGTCACAGTCAATTCAGGGCAAGGCGCAATCAATTCAGGGCTAGGCCTAATGAGTTCAGGGCTAGACATTATGATTTCAGGGCTAGACACAGTCAATTCAGGGCTAGCACAATTAATTCAGGGCTAGGGATAATGGGTTCAGGGCTAGGCATAATGAGTTCAGGGCTAGGCACAATTAATTCAGGGCTAGGAATAATGAGTTCATGGTTAGGCACAATCAATTCAGGACTAGGCATAATGAGTTCAGGTCTAGCTAGACACAATCAATTCAGGGCTAGTCGCAATCAATTCAGGGCTAGGCATAATGAGCTCAGAGTTAGGCATATTGAGTTCAGGGCTCAGCATAATGAGTTTGGGACTAGGCACAATCAACTCAGGGCTAGGCATATTGAGTTCAGGGCTAGGCATAGTCAATTCAGGGCTAGGGATAATGAGTTCAGGGCTAGGCATAGTCAATTCAGGGCTAGGCATAATGAGTTCAGGGCTAGGCACAGTCAATTCAGGGCTAGGCATAATGAGTTCAGGGCTAGGCATAGTCAATTCAGGGATAGGCATAATGATTTCAGGGCTATGCATATTGAGTTCAGGGCTAGGCATAATGAGTTTGGGGCTAGGCATAGTCAATTCAGGGATAGGCATAATAAATTCAGGACTAGGCACAATCATTTCAGGGCTAGGCATATTGAGTTCAGGGCTAGGCATATTGAGTTCAGGGCTAGGCATAGTCAATTCAGGGCTAGGGATAATGAGTTCAGGCCTAGGCATAGTCAATTCAGGGCTAGGCATAATGAGTTGAGGGCTAGGCATATTGAGCTCAGGGCTAGGCACAATCAATTCAGGGCTAGGCATATTGAGTTCAGGGCTAGGCATATTGAGTTCAGGGCTAGGCATAGTCAATTCAGGGCTAGGGATAATGAGTTCAGGCCTAGGCATAGTCAATTCAGGGCTAAGCATAATGAGTTCAGGGCTAGGCACAGTCAATTCAGGGCTAGGCATAATGAGTTCAGGGCTAGGTATAGTCAATTCAGGGATAGGCATAATGATTTCGGGGCTAGGCATATTGATTTCAGGGCTAGGCATAATGAGTTTGGGGCTAGGCACAATAAATTCATGGCTAGGCACAATAAATTCAGGACTAGGCACAATCAATTCAGGGCTAGGCATATTGAGTTCAGGGCTAGGCATATTGAGTTCAGGGCTAGGCATATTGAGTTCAGGGCTAGTCATGAGTTCAGGGCTAGGCACAAATAATTCACGGCTAGGCACAATCAATTCAGGGCTCGGCACAGTCAATTCAGAGCTAGGCATAATGAGTTCATGGCTAGGCATTATCAATTCAGGGCTAGGCACAATAAATTCAGGGCTAGTCACAGTCAATTCAGGGCAAGGCGCAATCAATTCAGGGCTAGGCCTAATGAGTTCAGGGCTAGGCATTATGAGTTCAGGGCTAGACACAGTCAATTCAGGGCTAGCACAATTAATTCAGGGCTAGGCACAATCAATTCAGGACTAGGCATAATGTGTTCAGGTCTAGACACAATCAATTCAGGGCTAGGCGCAATCAATTCAGGGCTAGGCATAATGAGTTCAGGGCAAGGCATATTGAGTTCAGGGCTCAGCATAATGAGTTTGGGGCTAGGCACAATCAATTCAGGGCTAGGCATAATGAGTTTGGGGCTAGGCACAGTCAATTCAGGGCTAGGCACAGTTAATTTAGGGCTAGGCATAATGAATGCAGGACTAGATGTAGTTGGGTCAGGCCTGAACAAAATCAGTTCAGTGCTAGGCAAAGTTGATTCAGCGGTAAATGTATTAAAACCAGGTATAGGCATAATCAGTTCATGGAAAGAAACATTTAAATGCATAGTCCAGGGTGTAGGCAAGTCAGCGGGTTTGGACACTATAGCGTTGTTCTCACTGAGTAATACATTGGAATCAGGCATAGTGGTAGGTCCTTTGTCACAATCAGAGGAGCTTGGGCATGTAAATGTTCCCATAAGAGCAGTGTGTGTAGTATTCAGGGTATGGTTCCTTGGAGTATGGCATACGTTCTTAGAAGTGAGCAAAGGGTTAAAGGAAATCTCACGGCAGAGAGGCTTTGACTCGAGCGGCAGTGTCGCTCTGAATTGTGGGTAGAAGCCATGCTGATGGTTTGCTTATGCGTCCATTAGGTTAACGTAGCGATCGGAGCGGCGGCTTGCTGGAAGGATGTGGGGTCATGAAGGTAGAAGCGGCGTTGCTGTTTCCCCATTCAGATGACGAATTGACTTGTTTCCTCCCGAGCTCTCCTGAGAGCAGCAGGAGAGCTCGGGAGGAAACAAACATTGCCTGATGACTGCGAGAGTGGCTTTGCGTGATTGTGCACAGTGATACTGCACTGAAGGTGAGCTGTGGGTCTGTAGGCTCCGTGAGGGGCAATGGACTTAATCTTTGCAGTGTCTTTTCCTGGTGACCTTGTTTGTAAGCAGATCTTTGTTTCGGCTAAGAGCAGCACAGTACAATTCTGCCTTATTTGCAAATGAGATCTGATTTTCTTTCTGTGGAGTTGGCAATGGGACGGCGGATCGTGTGCAGTGAGGGATTTAGACTCCTCAGCGACTAGTGGCGTTAGTTGAGGCATGTACATATTTTCATGAGTCGGCTGATGTGCCGAACGTGAGAGGGTGTTTCAGGACTGATGAAGAGCGATATCCGTGGTATGGAATGAGGTCAGCATTCTATAGCAACCTGTGGATCTCCCATATCGACAGGAGGTGTACGAGTTAAGTGGAGAGGGCCTGGCAGTTCTGAAACACAAGTACGCAGGGCGCTGTTCAAATGTGGTAGTAGTAGGAAGTTTCATTGTATTGCATTTGTATGACCTTACCTCATATGCGATGTTGGACAATGCATGTGAATGGATTGGTTTTGCTGGTACTATTTTGGGCAGTGGGTCCATGCCATCCTTGGCCTGACAGGGCCAGACAGGAAGCAGCCTTGTGAGTGTGCCTTTTGAGGGGGCCGGTTTAGCCTGCCGGCTTGCCTCCATTGATCAACTTGTTGGATGCAAGGGCCAATCACACAGGATGATGAAGGCAAGTAGCTTAGGAGGCAAAGGTGGGAGTGCCAGAGTGGCAGCCATCTTTACACAACTTTCCATCCCCCCTTCCTTACTGTTTGAATCTCGCATTTAGTCTGGATTTTGCATTTCGTTATGGATACTTGCTTTGCAGATGGTGCTTGAAGGCTGTAGCTAGCTGGGTGCAGTGGAGGTCATGGCAGTTGCAGCTCTCTTTAATTTTGCTGCATTTCCATCAGGCGGACTTGCTTCACACAGGCCCCTGGTACTGAGATAGTGGGTGCTGGATTGTGGAATGGCTGATAGGGCCAGATGGGAAGCAGTCTTGTGAGTGGGCCTTTGGAGAGGGCTTGCTTCGCCTGCCGGCTTGCCACCATTGGTTGCAAGGGCCAATCACACAGGATGATGAAGGCAGGTAGCTTAGGAGGCAAATGTGTGAGTGCCTGAGTGGCAGCCATCTTTACACAACTTTCCCTCCCCCCTTCCTTACTGTTTGAATCCTGCATTTCGTCTGGGTTTCGCATTTCGTCGTGGATACTTGCTTTGCAGATGTAGCTTGCAGGCTGTAGGTAGCTGGGTGCAATGGAGGCCATGGCAGTTGCAGCTCTGTTCAATTTTGCTGCATTTCCATCAGGTGTACCTGCTCCACACGGGGCCTCTAGTACTGCTGTAGTGGGTGCTGGATTGTGGAATGGCCGATAGGGCCAGACAGGAAGCAGCCTTGTGAGTTGGCCTTTGGAGGGGGCTGGCTTCGCCTGCCGGCTTGCCTCCATTGGTCCACTTGTAGGATGCAAGGTCCAATCATACAGGATGATGAAGGCAGGTAGCTTAGGAAGCAAAGGTGTGAGTGACAGAGTGGCAGCCATCCTAACACAACTCCCCCCCCTTTCTTACTGTTTGAATCTCGCATTTCGTGTGGATTTCGCATTTCGTCATTGTTTGGAGACATAAGAGAGATGCAGAGGAAGATAATGAAGGGATAAATACCTACCTAGATAATTCAGCTCACCGGGGAAATAACATGTGGTACCAACATATGAAAAAGATGGGGGAAAGAGCATCTGGTGAGAGTTGATATGTCTGCTCTCTCATCCCCTATGTCATGAATACAGTAAGGACTGACTTTCATTTCGAAGAAGGTTTCAGCACACGATGCAAAATACCTCAGCCATCTTGCAGCATGTACAAGTATGTATCTCTAAGAGTGTGAGTGCCAGAGTGGCAGCCATCTTTACACAACTTTCCCTCCACCCTTCCTTACTAGGAAAATAAGAAGTGCACACAGTGAATGATGAAAGCTTAAAATCATGGGCCAAGCACTCCAAGCTACTGACATGGATAGAATGGGTAGAAGACACTTCAGGCCCAGTAGTTGTAATCCCATTGGTTAATGCGACACTGTTCTTCGGAAAGGCATGTAAAGAACCATGTGGGATATAACAAAGAGTGCAAGACCACTATTGACATTCCCAGAATGGGAGAAGGGACAGCCATCCTTATGGATAGATATTGGGCTTGTGGATCTAGAGCCTATATGAAGTTGACCAAGGATTGGGGTGGAGTGTGTTCCATGGTGCTCATCCATGTTCCAGCATTAGTGATTCCTCAGAGCGACCTAAACATTGGTTAATTTTCAAAGGCGGATGACCATTTGAGAAAGAAGAAGATCACTTGAACTTTTACGGACGGAAAGAGAAAATAATGACTCAGCTAAATCAATAACACCGTATGACACTATTCCTGAAGAGCACAAGTTGTTCAGCAAGACTGCTATGATAATGACAGCTATATTCATGCCTGGAATTCAGACAGTGGCAAATGTCAAATGGTTGCAATTTACCAGATGGGAGCTTCTGCAGACGATCAATGGTACCATAAACGGATTGAACACCATTAAAGAACTAAAAGCCATATGATTGATGACCTTCCAGAATAGGCATATCCTTGATATGATCACAGCAATGGAAGGAGGAGTTTTCGCCAAAATTGGGCCATCATGTTGCACATTTACACCTTCTCACGACGGCCAGAATGGGACCTTGACAGAGGCCAAAATGATGTTGACAGACCTGCATACCACGATGGAAGACTAGACAGATGACATTGAAGATGACAGTTGGTTTGCCGCCTTGTTTTCCTGGATTCCTCAGTGGTTTGGAGATGTATTCAAGGAGTAAAACTAGTGCTAGTAATGTTTGGATTCTGTATAGTCAGGATGGTGATTGCCCATTGTAACAAAACAAAGAAGGTGGTACTAATGAAGATCATGATTGATGCTAAAGATTAGTCGAACGCCAAAGAGCTGACTGATGACGCTGTCAGCAAATACATAGAGGCCAGCATTGTGGCACCTGAGGGAACAAAGTTTCTGTATCCAAAGAATCATAAGAAGTGCATGGGCCGATGGGTCTATTGTACCCCGAATGTACAATGTAACTACATGACCTGGAGTGTAATTGAACATGTCTAAACAGAAGGCCCCCTGAGAGCGGTGATGAAGATATGTATACCAAAGAAACACTTCTTCAAGAGAAAATACCAAGAGGTAGAAAAACTTGAGGAGGTGTTCGAAGACTCAACCAGAAGGGGGAATGTAGGCTATGTATGACGTCCTAAGATACTAGCTTAGATCATGAAGAGACTAAAGTTGAAGTAAAGAATCAAGTGAACTTTTTTTTATACTTTCTTTATTGATTTTCAAGTGAACTTTTAAATACGAAAAAGGAGATTACACATGCATGAAGTGCTGCAGAAAATCAACCGTTCAATAATTGTACAGATGCTGACTGGCAAGGTAGACTAAGTCATCATATAAACTGGCTATATGCAGTGAATAGAGCACAGGCGAAACCTCCATTGTATAGAAGCTGGACATCGGTATCTAAGGACTGAAGGGCATAGATAAAAAATCCAAAATGACACCCCTAACATCTCAGCAGGCAAGATAACATATTATGATGGAAATGGACTTCATAATCTGATGTTGTTACACCTTTCCGTCATCGCTGCTTTTTACATTTGCATAAGTGGAGACTGTGCAGTTCCGTGCTTTGTTGTACGGCAGCGCTGTCTATTCCTGTCAATGCTAACAGTCTCAGCGGTACTGTTGTTCCGCGTTGCCAGCGCACGTCAAGAATAGGTCACATGATTCTTCCACGCAACCAGCTGACTCTTACGACAAGTCATGTGACACTATTTCAGAACCGAAGGCTTTCGCCCTCTCGCGTCGCTACTGTCTTACATGACGCTCCGTAAGTTCGAATTCTAGGTACTTCATACTCCTTACTCTCGTGTATCCAAGCTATCCTGACTGTGACTATTTATTCCTTGTTCTCTCCTACCGTTTAGTGTTCCCCTACAGTGCTCCCTTCCAGCTAATACTACCTTTCAGCCGGCATTTCCGGGAACCCGTTCGCTATCCTATCCCGAGCCTTCATTACAGAGTGAAAACAACGGAATCCCAAGTCTTCCTGACTCGGTGAGTTCCTTCCCCGGTCCTCCGTTTCTTCTCCGTTCCTGGTTAGTTAATTACCCGTTCTTTCCCGCTCCTGTTTAGTAATCTTTCCTCTCATTACTACAGAAGTTTCTGAAGGAACTAGAACTCCAGTCATTACCTCCCTTTCTCTCCGAGAGACCTCCACCTCTCATCAACCGCTAGAATCTACCAACACCATCCGTAAGAACATACTCACCTGTAATTATTCTGTTCTTCTATTCCGGTTTCCTCCTATATTTACCTGTTATTTTCTCCCGATAGAACCTGTGATACTGCCATCGAGCCAGGAGTTCTGTGCCTTGGATAGCCATCTTTCTGCAAGGATCTCCGACAACGCGTCCAGGGTTTTTTCCTCCTTTGGGGGTTTCCCTGGGGGTCCTGCCTCTCCCTGTTGAGGTTTTCTTTCCTCCTGAAGGGGTAGAGGGCTCAGGATTCTCAGGGAGGCTCTTCATTTCCGCCGTTGCTGTCCCGGTTCCGACGTTCTGACCAGGTTGGTGGAAACTTGTTTATACATTCACCCGCTTTTTGGGTTACGTAGTTGATTTTCCGGATCAGATTGTAATAGTTAGCGACGCCCCTGAAAGTTCATTAACCTGGTCGGAGCGGTAGTGCTGGGATGGAACAGCAAATGCAGCAATTGATGGCTGCTATGCAGTCCATGTCTCATGAAATGCAGAGTCTTAAACAGGACAATGCACAGTTGAAGCAACAGTTTGCTCGGGCCTTTTCTGAAACCCCTCCCGTTACCCTCTCAACGGGCAAATATGATGGTGACCCTCATAGGTTAAAAGAATTCCTTGACAGTTGCACCATCCAGTTTACGTTTAAATCTCGATTCTTCCCCACTGATAAGGACAAAGTGGGCTTTCTTATTTCACACCTAACGGGCCCCGCTCTTGCTTGGGCTACTCCGTTAGTCACTTCCGGAAACGCTATATTGGATTCCTATCCAGCGTTCTCCAACAGTCTCAGGTCCATGTTTGGTCGGCAAGAGATTTCAGTAGCCACGCAGGAAAGGCTTTTAGATCTGAGGCAAGGTAATAAGGACCTTATGTCTTACATTACCCAATTCAAACAGTTATCTTCCGAAACCGGTTGGCCTGATGACGGACTACTCACCCTCTTTCGACGAGGACTTGCTGAGGATTTGAAGGATGAGGTGTCCAAGATTCCACGGCCTGCAAACCTGGCTGAGATGATATCCTTGACTATGCAAATAGACTACCGTCTCCAAGAGCGTTCATTAGAAAGAAAGAAGGGGAAAGGCCCTCGTCTTAACCCAGATCTCATGACCCTTCCACATAAGACCATTCCTTCTGAGGAACCCATGCAGATAGGATCAGTTAGGGGTCCTATTTCAGCAATAGAGAGAGAACGAAGGAAAGCCTTAAATTTGTGTATGTATTGTGGGTCTTCTTCCCATTTGTTGCGAGATTGTCCAGTCGTTCCTCCTCGCAGATCCAGACCTTTGCCGTCGGGAAACGCCAAGCCCCTACCGTAAGGGGAACCACGGTAGGAGTCCAGCTTCAGGGTTCCCCGACCGAAGATGAGTCCACTCTTGGACCGTTGGCTCATAACCCTTCCATGATTGTACTTTCATTAACCATCTTGTTGCCTGACCGGAATTTGATGGGTATACCGGCTCTGCTCGACTGCGGAGCCGCTGGAAACTTCATTGACGATAAATGGGCAGCCAAGAATGGGATAGACAGAACTCCTAAGTCCTTTACTACACCCATCCTAGGAGTAGATGGAAGTCCCTTAAGCTCGGGACCTATACGAGAACAAACCAAGCAGCTAACTTGTTTGATCGCCTCTCATAAAGAGACATTGGTGTTTGATTTAATCAGAGCGGCTCACTTCCCCATAATTCTTGGTCTGCCTTGGCTGCGGTTACACAACCCCTACATAAACTGGAAGGCAGGAACACTTTTTCTGGGTTCGGAGTACTGTGTCGCTCATTGTCTTTCTCACAATTCAGTAGGCATCTATATTCCATCTGAGCCTCCTCCTGCCACCAAGTTGCCTTCCATCGGTCACTTGGGGCTGATTCCCGAATGTCACCAGCACTTTCTCAGGGTTTTCTCTGCTCCCCGGTTTCCAACACTCCCACCTCATCGAAGAGATGATTGTCATATAGACCTGCTTCCAGATCAACCGGTTCCGTTTGGACGCATGTACGTGTTGTCCCAACGTGAGAAGAGTGCCCTTCGAGAATACCTACATGCTAATCTCCAGAACGGTCTCATTACCGAATCTAAATCTCCTGCTGGAGCTTCCTTATTTTTTATTCCAAAGAAAGATACAGAAGAATTGAGACTGTGCATCGATTACAGAGGACTTAATAAGATCACTATTCCTGACAAGTATCCAATGCCATTGATTAAAGACATTCTCGAAGCCGTCCGTGGAGCGGCACTTTACTCTAAATTGGACCTTAGGGGGGCCTATCACCTCATCCGAATCGCTCCTAATGACGAATGGAAGACGGCCTTTCGAACACCTTTCGGACACTTCCAATACCAAGTCATGCCCTTTGGTCTAGTTAATGCGCCTGCTGTGTTTCAGCGGTTTATGGATCACCTTTTCGCCGATTTGCTTCTCCACTGTGTCGTCATCTACCTCAATGACATTTTGATATTCTCACCTACGCTTGAAGACCACATCCAACACGTCAACCTAGTCCTGAGTCGCTTACAGACGAATCATTTGTACTGTAAGGCGGAGAAGTGTGAGTTCCATCAAACTCAGATAACCTACCTAGGATTTGTCCTTTCAGCAAACGGGATCTCCATGGATCCAAGAAAAGTTTCTGCTGTGCTGGATTGGCCAGCACCTTCCACAGTAAAGGAGGTTCAGCGATTCCTCGGATTCGCAAATTTCTATCGGAAATTCATTCCCTGTTACTCTGAGACTATCCTACCTATTACTCGTCTACTCAAGAAGGGGATCGCCTTCTCTTGGAACCCTTCAGCCCAACAAGCCTTTGAGACTTTAAAGGGTTTATTCATCTCTGCCAGGGTTTTACTTAATCCGGATCAATCTCGTCAGTTCATCATTGAGACGGACGCTTCTCACCATGCTCTAGGAGCCGTCCTTCTTCAAACAACAGATTCAGGGGAGGAGAGACCGGTGGCCTATTTGTCAAAAACGTTTAACTCCTCGGAACTCCACTACTCGGTACTTGAAAAAGAGTTATTGGCCATTAAGAAGGCCTTCGAAGAATGAAGACATCTTCTACTAGGCTCTCCCCATGCCATAGTGGTCCGAACGGATCATCAGAACTTGAAAGTACTACAACAGGCTCAAACCACAAATAGTAGACAAGCACGGTGGGCGTATTTTTTTTTGCCTTATCGGATCGAATTCACCTTTCTCCCCGGAAGCCAGAACCTAAGAGCCGATGCCTTATCCCGAAAGAAACCACATGTTTCTCAATTCTGTTCAGAGAAGTTGTTTCCTCAAGCAAGATTTGTGGCAGTCATTTCCGACTTTCTCCATTTACTAAAGCAGGATACAATTAAGAATCAAACCAGATGTGAAATTCTTCTTTCTACTCACCATCTTACAAGAGACCGAGGATTATATTTCAATGCAGAACAAGTTCTAATTCCTTCCAGCGTTCTTCAATCTGAGGTCCTTCGGATGTGTCATGACTCTAGAGCGGCAGGGCACCGGGGAATACAGACTACTCTGGATTTGATAAAACGATATTTCTGGTGGCCAACTCTTCAGGTCGATGTTCATGATTATGTAAACTCTTGTGCAACATGTATTCAGTCTAAATCTTCACGAACTCCTCCTTTTGGTTTACTTACCCGCATGCCTATACCAGAGAAACCTTGGCAAATCATCTCCACCGACTTTATAGTGGATCTTCCGCCTTCCTCAGGTTATACAACCATAATGGTCACCATAGACTACTTGACCAAGATGGCACACTTCATTCCCTTGGGCAAATTGCCAGGGGCAGCCCAAATGGCAAGGATCTTCATTTCTGAAGTGTTTTCCAGACACGGACTACCTGAAGTCATAGTCTCTGACAGAGGGCCCCAATATACTTCACAATATTGGAAGGGAGTCTGTCACTTTTTAGGCATTAAGAGGGCACTCAGTTCGGGATATCATCCCCAGACCAATGGGCAAACGGAACGTCTTAATCAAACATTGGAGGGATACCTACGTTGTTACGTCTCCGCAGCTCAAGATAATTGGGCTGAGCTATTATCAATGGCAGAGTTTGCTTACAATAATGCCAAACACACAGCTCTTAAGACTAGCCCCTTCTTCTGTTCATACGGATTTCACCCCTCTTTTGTTCCTACTACTACTCCTTCCTCCTCTAAACTACCAGGGGTAGACTGTCTGATAGACAACATCCAGTCTGGCCAAAGGAAGGCTCGTTTGGCTCTTCAAGAAGCCCAGGATCGAGCCAAGCGATATGCAGACCAACATCGACGCAAATTTCCAGAACTACAAGTAGGAGACAAGGTTTGGTTGGCCTCTCGGTTTCTTCCAAGACACTTAGTCCCTTCTAAGCTATCTCCTAAGTTTTATGGTCCTTTCAAGTTGTTATCCAAAGTGGGCTCGGCAGCTGTTCGACTGGCTCTCCCAACTGCCTGGTCCCGCATTCATCCTGTTTTTCATCTATCTCAAGTGAAACCTACTGTAGCCGATCGTTTCCGACGCTCTACTAAGACCATTCCACCTCCGGTACTCACTGATACCGGGACAGAATATGAGGTGGCCGGTATCTGTGATTCCCGCTACCACAGGGGTAAGCTACAATTTCTCATTGATTGGAAGGGGTATTCTCCGGCTGAAAGAACATGGGAACCTGCTTCTGGGGTTCACTCTCCTCTTTTGGTTCGAAGATTTTTCCGTCTACACCCCGGGAAGCCTGGATCACCCCCCAGGAGGAGAGGGCATACTGTTACACCTTTCCGTCATCGCTGCTTTTTACATTTGCATAAGTGGAGACTGTGCAGTTCCGCGCTTTGTTGTACGGCAGCGCTGTCTATTCCTGTCAATGCTAACAGTCTCAGCGGTACTGTTGTTCCGCGTTGCCAGCGCACGTCAAGAATAGGTCACATGATTCTTCCACGCAACCAGCTGACTCTTACGACAAGTCATGTGACACTATTTCAGAACCGAAGGCTTTCGCCCTCTCGCGTCGCTACTGTCTTACATGACGCTCCGTAAGTTTGAATTCTAGGTACTTCATACTCCTTACTCTCGTGTATCCAAGCTATCCTGACTGTGACTATTTATTCCTTGTTCTCTCCTACCGTTTAGTGTTCCCCTACAGTGCTCCCTTCCAGCTAATACTACCTTTCAGCCGGCATTTCCGGGAACCCGTTCGCTATCCTATCCCGAGCCTTCATTACAGAGTGAAAACAACGGAATCCCAAGTCTTCCTGACTCGGTGAGTTCCTTCCCCGGTCCTCCGTTTCTTCTCCGTTCCTGGTTAGTTAATTACCCGTTCTTTCCCGCTCCTGTTTAGTAATCTTTCCTCTCATTACTACAGAAGTTTCTGAAGGAACTAGAACTCCAGTCATTACCTCCCTTTCTCTCCGAGAGACCTCCACCTCTCATCAACCGCTAGAATCTACCAACACCATCCGTAAGAACATACTCACCTGTAATTATTCTGTTCTTCTATTCCGGTTTCCTCCTATATTTACCTGTTATTTTCTCCCGATAGAACCTGTGATACTGCCATCGAGCCAGGAGTTCTGTGCCTTGGATAGCCATCTTTCTGCAAGGATCTCCGACAACGCGTCCAGGGTTTTTTCCTCCTTTGGGGGTTTCCCTGGGGGTCCTGCCTCTCCCTGTTGAGGTTTTCTTTCCTCCTGAAGGGGTAGAGGGCTCAGGATTCTCAGGGAGGCTCTTCATTTCCGCCGTTGCTGTCCCGGTTCCGACGTTCTGACCAGGTTGGTGGAAACTTGTTTATACATTCACCCGCTTTTTGGGTTACGTAGTTGATTTTCCGGATCAGATTGTAATAGATGTAGATAAAATGTCTATGACCCGCCTTACACCGCACAACATAGGGCCATTCTTCAGAACTTGGAGAATTGGCTGAATCTCACTGATCCTTCATCACCTATAATACTGTGTGGTGATCTGAATGACAGAATCCCACAGAATTGTAGAACTGATACTCTGGCCAATAGTACTCTCAGCACGGGTCCAGTTCCTGAGTCTCGGCTAGATTGCTCATGCCCCAGGGAAATGAACTGGGCAACATTGCTATACTCAAGGGGCTTTGTCATGGTTAACAGAGCACGCCCGTCAGACTGCCCTCCCCATTTTACTCGCTCATCACAAAAAAGCTCCAGCATAATTGATTACGTTTTTGAAGCTAACATGTCTTCACTAATAACAGATGTTTGCATAGGCCAACGCACAGAAAGTGATCATCTGCCAGTTGTTGTGACCCTCATGATTGCAGTAGGAGCATCAGCCGAGTATGCTACAGGAACAAAAACAGTGAATAAAACACTTAACGATGTGTCGTGGACCTCCACCAAAATAGAAGTTGCAACCATAGTTGCAACAAGGGTACTTAGAGACTTCATTCCTCATGCTTCTTCCCCCAGATCCATCCCTGATTTGCAACAGGGATCAGAAGAAATTGAGAAATATGAAGGATATGTAGCCATTATCAATGAGAGCATCTTCCCTGTTAAGACTGGAAAAAATTGCAAAGTGCGCCACTCTTTCTCTGTCCACAAAATGGCTTTGATAAAATCATCAGGGAAAAAAAAGAGAGAGACATACAAAGAACTGCGTAAGCTTGCTCTACCCGACCCAGTGGAATTTCCACTGCGTCGTAAGCTGGTGAGGGCTAAGTATACCAAGTGGCTATGCAGGCATCAATACTTAAGCATGTTCACAGTGGAAAAATGTGGTGTTCGCTTCACAATCGCATGATACATGCTCCTTCTGATCAATAATCACTGGAAATGACTTTACGTGTTCAGACATCAATGGTGTTTCAGAGAGGACATGGGTTGATACATATCACAAACATTGGGAGGCACCAGCTGGAAGCCTCTGTTTCACCTGTTCGATCAATGGGAATTTACCAAGACCAAGGAGGAAGTTAGTAAACTGATCCGCTCTAGTAAATCATCACGTGCTCCTGGTCCTGATGGGCTGTGCAACCTTTTACTAAAAGAGAACGTCCCTTTATGGACTGAGGCTCTCCACCACTTGTTTACATGCATAGCAGTCACACAAACACTGCCAAGTTCCTGGCACAAGAGCATTCTAGTACCCAACCATAAAAAAGGCTCCCATACAGACCCCCGCAATTACCACCTCTTAGATATGCTGGACGTTCCTGCCAAGGTATTTGTCCGTGTTCTTCTAGATGATCTGACCGACCGGGCTGATGTCACACATATTATTCCCTGGAATCAAACTGGCTACAGAAAGGCCTGCAGTACAACCACAAGTATCCTTGCACTTACCACCACCATACAACAGTCTTAGCTCACTCGCAAAATACCTCTTTACATTGCTTTTATAGACTATAGCGCAGCCTTGGACACAGTGGACTCTGCTAGGCTGTGATAAAAACTGATCAGTTGGGGATTCCATCAGGGCTACTAAGAATGGTGATCATGCTCCATGACAAAACGAGGGTCAAAGTTCGATTACAAAACAAGGGGAGTACCTTGAGTTGTATTAATAAACACCTTGTGCTTAAGCAGGGCTGCATCCTAGCTCCAACACTTTACAATCTGTATCACGCTGAATGGTGGAGACACTGGTTGCCCCCAAATGTATTCCACCTAAATTGGACACTGTCAAGCTGCAATGGAAGGATTATGCCGACATTTTCCTGCTTGACCTCACTCCAAGAGGTCTACAAAACACTCTTGACAACCTTGTCAGCTATGTGTCCGCCAATTCACTAATTCACTAAGGTGAACATTTCCAAAACCAAGATTATGGTTTTTGACCATTCACACAAAAGAGCAGTGAGCTTCTGCTGGAACTTGCTTGGAGCACCCACAGAAGTGGTCACGGAGTGTAAATATCTTGGCATTATTCTCAACTCAAAGCTCACAAGCATCTCTCATCTGCACACCCTTGAGTTGCGCACAGTTCAAACAATGGGCTGTATTTTGTCATTTGTCCAAAAGGGTGGAGGGTTCTCAGTGGGAACACTGGCCAAATTATACACTAACAATCTTCCAATGCTGACCTATGCAGAAGAAACTTGGCCCAAAGGTTCCCTGGATATAATTAGCAGACTTGAAACATCTATTTTGAAAAGATTATTCAGACTGCCTTGCTATGCCTCAACAGAAACACGCTATTTGGAGCTTGACAT
The DNA here is from genome assembly GCF_040938575.1 of Ambystoma mexicanum. Classification (NCBI taxonomy): domain Eukaryota; kingdom Metazoa; phylum Chordata; class Amphibia; order Caudata; family Ambystomatidae; genus Ambystoma; species Ambystoma mexicanum. The sequence continues at coordinate 368,990,306 of NC_090932.1, read as the reverse complement.
CTTCCCCATTAGAGAGCGTATAGTGCTTAATTGATCCATGATGCACTGGAGGATGGCTCACGCTCTGAGTGATACTTTGATGGGGATTCCCTTTGAAGTCTACAACGCCAAGATTGAATACATGCAATCAAGCACCATTGGAGTAATCAAAACTACTGCCGAAATGTGGTTGGGGAGATCCCAGAGTGACTTGTTTACAACAAATCTCATCACTCATAAAAATAAGCTGAAGGGAACACTGCAGTCTGTTGCTCGGGAGCGCTAATTGTTAATCTAGCTGTGAAATCCAATTCTGAAGAATTTATTTCCTATGTCATCTATAGACCACTTATTCCTTGCTACCTTCGAAGTTTCATAGGCAATCAACTTGTGTGGGATTACTTGCGCCTGAAATTTAATGGAGTCAAAACACTCAAGGTGATTGGGAGATGGGTCAAGATTCCTTGGCATCTCCGCTCCGGTCGTCTCTGTGTGGAGCTGACACTTGAAATGGCTCGATATCTGCTCTGTGGGTGCCCGGTAACTGCTGATTTGCGTGTATTATCCATAAGAGCCATTGGCCTTGACTCCTCCATTTCAGAAGAAACCCTCTGGGAAACCTTTATGAATGGCTGCAGTGATGGCTTACTTGACCCTTATGTGGAGAAAAATAATTGAGATCTTACAACCCTTAACTGAGTGAAAGTGTACTTTTGATGCCACTGTATGGCACTGGTCGCTCAGTGCGTCATGTTCAACTGTCTGTTTTCCTCATGCTTGACAGAAAGATGTCTTGTTTTCTTTTTTTATTTTAGTAATGTATATAAGTTATTATTTAACTGTAAATACCGAAATAAAATAAAAAAATCAATAAAAAGCATCTTGAATATTAAGTCAGGACCTATGAAGGGGGAAGGGAAAACTGTGTCGCAGCAAGAATAAGCAGAATTGTGGAGCTGCATGGCGACGTTATCTGGCCTGGAATCAAGACTGAAGCAGCCAAGGTCAGCTATCTATTCTGGAAAGGAGTGAATGTTACGGTGCAAAGAAAGAACACCAAGAGTGCCAAGTTTAATTCATTTAGAGCTTTTAAAACCTGCACAATGGACCACATCGTGGTCTCCTGTCACGTGGGCCAAGGATGAAAACAGAGTTGGAACTTGGAGTATCTGAACACGATAGTGTGTGCTCTCACTCCCATGTATTCTAAATACAAGGATACTTTGCATGGCCAAATTCAAAGACAATCTTCATGGCAGAAGGCATGGGCGATGAGAGATGCTCGGCTAATTTGGTGGGGCGGTAGTGTCATGCCCCATATCTTTGCACCTGGGTCTGAGCTAACATGCTGCTAATTGAATCGAATGTTCCAGACATGGCACAAGCATGCCAACCAATTATATTAGGCCATATAACAAAGGACCTTATAGTTTGAAAACCAATGAGAAACTGTGTATCTAATGTTTCTGGAGGTAGGCATATGTTGTCCACCTGATAGAGGACAGACAATCACAATCCTAGTTCCTATAGAAAGTATACTTAGATGTTCCCCTTTAGCCAATCCCGAGCCTTGGTAGGTTTTTGGTTATTGCCACATAGTATGACGTCATCTCTGACATATTTTTGATACATAAAGTATGTTTTGTGTAAAGATCATTGAGAGAACCTGACCGTACGTCCGTTGATGTTCATTGTAAACTCCCTCTTTTAGATAATTGTTCATAAAACAGTACTTTGCCATCTTCCTGAGTTGGTTTGGTTATTTGGACTTGGAGTTATTCTGTGTGATCTCATCCATTACATATGCACGTTCCTAAAGGGCCCTAAGCTCAATCAACTATTTGCAGGACAGTGATTTGAGAGCAGTCAGCCCACGTAATTGCACATAGGTCTCCAAATTAAAGCATCTCAGACTCAACTAAACATATCTTTCTCCAACAAATCCTGTATTGAAACATAAATTAATGTATCCAGGGAGAGGTGCTAGGAGGACGTTGGTCTTTACATTTCCTTTCAATTAATAGCCAGTGTAATTGCCTTTGTAATGAAAAGAAATCTGCTACCAAAGTCACAACACCAAAATGTGTGGAAGTAAAGTCAATCGCGTTTCCCAGCACTTTGTTTAGAAAGTGCACAATCTCTGCCCTAATTGATTAAATGAGGCCCAAGATATGAACATGTATGTGATGTGCACAGTCATGTTTCCTAGATATTATAAATTCACTTTTCACGGTGCATCCGCAAAAAAACACTTTTTATTGAATTTGAAGTCAATGTGAAACTTTTAAGCAACCTGTGTATCAGCTAATTATGACAGGCCATTATGAGTTTATTTTGTAGTATGCATTGAACATTTTCTGCAAGAAGAGTTTACTATATGGGTAAGCATTATTGCTTGTTCCAAGATAAAACCTACAAACCACAAGTAGGCAATTTCAGCAAATAAGACACGCATGTCACAGCACCACCTAGTAGCCATCACTGAAAAATTGCCCCCAGATCAGTGCCACACAGCAATGCATCATGCATATGAAAATGAGCTGAGAAACATGCATTTTTGTTACATGCCGAGAAGTATCACTGTCCTATAGGTGCTAGTTTAAACAAAGCTTTATCAACCTTGGACCGACAGGTCTAAAATATGCAACAACCAAGCACATATGTGTTTCACGTTAATTAGCGACAATCAGTTTTGTACAGATGGACATCCTTGGATAGGAGTATGTGTTGAAGCTTGTGTGTGGATATTTGGTACATTCTTTGACGTAAGATAAAAAGTATCACTGTTCTACTCGGCAATGAACTTTTTCTGCCTGGAGTAAAACAAGCATGTGTTTCAGTTAATTTGCATATGAATGATGCACCACTGTGTATTTCTAATCTGGAGGTGAACTTCCACTGATGGCTACTAGGTGGCACTGTGTTGTGTGTGTGTTGTATTAGTATCTTATTCTACTCTTACATTAAATGTAGAAGGGTTTTTCATGTTTTTCTTGATCTTCTTCAATCCACCATAATATCGATGGTGTTTGGTAAACATGCTTCAATCACAATGATGTGAACTTGTGGCACAATGAGGAGACCCAATGTGGGTGAAATGTATATTTAGTTGATTGTCGCTACATCCTTCAGTGCTTTAATGATGTTGGGTTACAGAGTCTAGAAGAGGAGGTGGAGTAAAGTTAGTGAAGGGGGCCCATCTACTTAGTTGGCCCAAGGGCAGTAGAAAGCCTAAATACGGCACTGAGTGTGGCTCCTGTTTTTGGCAGACTCTGTCCCAAAACAAGGATCAGGCTAGAGCCACAGTGTTGTACTGGGCTGGGCCAAGACTCGCCTGACTCATCCAACTTTACTTATCATAGATATGTCAAATGCTAAAAACCGTGGTCAAAGTGTAGAAAAAGAAGTAGTGGTACTATGTTCCCTGCTAGCCTGCCCCCGCACTCAAAAAAAACATCGCCATGCCCCCTCCCATGTGCAATCCAAACCCCCAAACAAGCACACTCACTGTTTAAGGGCATGCTCAGTGCAGTGTACTGAACTGCAAGGTTCAACTTCTTTCTATACTTTTATTTGAAAACCAAACCATTCTGGAACAGTTTCTTTTTAAAATAAAAGTATAGGAACAGTAAAACGTAAGAAATAAAAGTAGGGAAGCACCATTTCCAACCGCTCACACCCACTTCGAACACTGCGCAACAGAGAAGATTCTTAGGATAATTAACTATTATTTATGGCTTTTTGGATTTCATGGCAGGGGCTTTTCTAAAACACAGTCCAACTGCTACTGGCTTTAATTGTAGCACTGTGCCATCTGGTGGTGAATATGAATCCACTGGAAGTGTACCGTGAACAAAGTCTCTTGTAGTGGAACATCATTTCAGAGGTTATTGAATTTGTTTCCTCCAGTCTGGAGGCATCGTCTAGCTTGGGCTCGTAATGTGGTTTTTCAGGCCGGCAGTGTTGGGAAGTGAGTTTGGGGCCAGGGACATCATTTGGGTGTCGCTAGGGGTCGCACATGCGACCCCTGAGATCTCCCTTTCTACCCCTGTGATCTCCCTTTTTTTTCTTTTTTTTTTTAATTGGAGCTCCTGTGCTGTTGCCAGCACCATGTGGCTCTTTGTTTCTGGAGTGGTCGGCTTTCTTTTTCAGGCTTCTTTAGAAGAACACTGAGCATTGGCCATAAATAAGAAAGAATAGGAATAACAAGTGTTGGCTGAGTATTGGCCCTGCTCCTGTTCCTGCCTGCTGTGCTGCCTCCTTGTAAGCTGCAGTCTGCCTACAGCGTTGGTGGGTTGAAGGCAGAGTGTAGCTTCATCCATACGCTCGCCTCTCCCGACACAGAATGCTGCAGAGTGTTGGCTGTGTGTTAGCTGAGGGATAGCTGATGGAGGTTATTATGCCACCTGAATGCCTTTAGAGAACGCAGAGCCAAGGCCGGTTGCAAGATCAGCTCATCTTGTTAAACCCCAACCTGTGATGATTGGTTCCTCTGTTTCTGATGTTGTGACAAAGGATAACCTTGTCTCACCAGGTACTCTTTGCAAAATTATTACGATGCAAGTCAAGGTTGATGCTGAACTCCCTCATGCTCTTTCTGACATAGCCCCTCTCTGCATGTCAGCATTTACAGACCCTACTGCGCTTGTAACGTTAAACGCATGCTCTTTGCACAGAGCGGATGGCCCACACCTAGCAATTCTAGCAGTATAACGCTATCAACTAAGACAACCCACCTGAAAGCTTGTGTCCGTGACACAGATGAAGAACTGTGTGCATGCTACACCCCAGTCTCTGAACATTGAACCCCTAAAGCCTACTTCCACTGAAGATGCTGGCCTTTTACAAAGCTCTGCCCTGAGGTCGAGTTTGGTTTGCGACAATTAAGGCTCTCAGCAGATGTCAAGAAGAAGTAACTCCGCAGCGGAACCGACGAGCCTGAGATGGCACTTAAGACAATCGAGTACTGATCATTCACCAGTAATTAAATCGGGGGCCCTCGGCATGTCATAAGAGTACTGACTCGCCTATAATGGATCTTATGAGCCCTCCGATAACCCCCGTTTCTGCCTTTGTTGACAACCGTCTGACTCTGGGATGGAGTGCTCCATCAGACGCTGAACTGCTGGAAGGTTCAAATGTCCTACATCCAGACTCTGGTCACTTATCAACAAGTAAGATTTGCCCAATAAATGAGTGTGCTTGTGCCGAGAAGCTAATAGTCCCTGGATGCCCTCAAGCCATAGAGCCACCCTGCTGGACGATCTGGCCTTACATTCAACTGTAATGGAGTGCGAGTAGCTAGCCTCAGACTCTCATTCAAATCGAATTCCTAAAACTATTCAACCCACGCATAATCACACAGGTTTGAAGAATAGTTCCTCTTTGAAGAATTCAATGCTGGTGACGCATTTATCGAAGACATTGCCAACCTGACACTTTGTTTAGAAGCCAGTCACCGTGATGGTAAGTGGCAGTGTTTAGATGGAGAAGAAATCAGGACCACCACCCATGTACTTCCAACTAAAAGACAGAGACTCACCCCCCTGCTGGTGACTCCTTCTGTCCCCTTGGAAGATGGGGCTACTTCTAATTACACCTTATCAACTTGCCCCTGCTTGGTTCATGACTCTTGTGATAGTGAACTTTCAGACACATGCACCGCTCACAAACAACCTCCAAGCTCAAGTGAGGAATCCAGCAATTAATCTCAGCGAGAAGATACTGGGGAATGTAACCTGAATCCCAAGGTCAGAGCTGCGACTTCTCGAAATTCCATGCAAGGAAGAAGTGCTTGTTATTCAGTCGAACAAAACAATGGAATAGCGAGCTCTCAGTTAGAACAATTACAAGCAAGCATACTTTCTGCAGTTTCTATCGCAATGGCTCTTTACTTGAAGCTCTATGAAAACCTAAGTGACAACTATAAGGACCAGTCAACTTTAATCGCCTTAATGCATTGAAAATGTATTCACATTGAGGCATTCATAGACGCATCCAGAGATCTAAGAGCACAGGAAAAAGAGTTAGAGGGAGTGATTTTGTAGTCCGTCATTGACCTTACCCAGGAAGCTAGAGCGGATAAAAAATCCTTACTGGATGGTGTGCTTGATATTGTACTGCAATTCAAAGGTCAACCTCCATTGATAGACTAACACCTTATGCACCCAGTGGACCCCATTGATATGATATGATATGATATGATATGATATGATATGATATGATATGATATGATATGGCATTTATAATGCGCCTATACACAAGTGTTTCAAGGGCTTTGAATTCTGTTTCCCTGTCGACCACCTCTCGCAGTGAACCTCATGGTATGAGCGTAGGCATGGCACCCTTAAATGAGTTCAAAGTCGCTATTGGGAAAGCCAATTTACCCCCAGTGAAGGAAGGATCTCTCTGGAGCAGCGGCCCTGGACAAGTGCACCAAGTGTCTGACGTTTTCCAAATTGAGCTCATAGAACATGACGACTCAATTAGAGATACAGATCCATTGGGCCCACTTATGAGTAGTGTTGAAGTGAGTCAGCCACCACCAGTAGTATCTAACTGCTACATTTTTTAATGGGAACCTAAAAAGAAAAAGACCAACGCCATAAATAAAGTGCCTGAAGTTAATCATGCAAAGAAATAAAACAAAATTGCCAAAAGTACTGGTCGGGAAGGCCACTGGGTCGTAGAATTATTTTAAAGACTTGAAAGTAGTTACCGTAGGAGACCAGGTTGCCTCCACTTCCTCCTTCAGTTACAGACTTAAGAATAATGAAAATAAGAACTTGAAACCAAGTGCGCCATGTTATGGTATGTTATGAGGATTTATAAAGTGCACTACCACCACAAGGTATCTTGGCACTAGGAAACCACAATACGGTCCACCTCATTCTTGCTCTAGAATAGAAAAGTTTTCAGGGAGCGTCTAAATTCCAGATGATCCGCAATCTATTTTAATGCGTGTGGCAGGGCATTCCACGGTCTGGCCGCTGACACTGAAAATGCTCGGCCCCCATCCTAGCACACCTATAAGCGGGGATCACCAGAAGGCCAGCTGTCGCTGAGCGCAGATTGTGCGTTGGGCAGTAACTAATGAATTGCTCCTGCAAATAGCCAGCCCCAAGACCCAGCAGTGGGTGAACCAGACACAGTGATTTGAAGTCAATGTGCTTGGACGCCGGAAGCCAATGCAAGGGTCGAAGGGTGGGGGTGATATGGGCTCCAAAGGGGAGCCAGTGGCCACCGTGCTGCCAGGTTTTTCAGCCGCTGTAGTTCCTGGATCACACCCTTTGGCTGGCCTAGATAGAGCAAGTTACAATAGTCTATTCGACTAAGGATAGGGTCAACAACCACTGGTGGACAAAGATGGGGAGGAACAAAAGGGAGTACCTTACACAAAATCCTAAATTGGAAATGCCCGGTTTACAAACTGCAGCCACTTGCTGAGTCATGGACAGGGTGGCAGAATAAGTCACCCCCAGATTTGTCACTACAGAAGCTGGAATAGGGAGGTTGCCCAGCAACGATGGAGAAATAGCAAGCACCCGGAGTGACGACCCTGCCGGTGCACCCACAGCCAACACTTCTGTGTTTTCCCGGTTGAGCTTCAGCCAGTTCTGGTTCATCCAGACACCCAGGGCCCCTACGCACTGACACAGGCACAACAACATCTCTGCCTTGTCAAGATCTAAATGGCATATGTCGTTGGCATATGAGTAGCACCTGAGGCCGTAGGAGCAGATGAGACCCAGAAGAAGCTGAATGTAGACATTAAAAAGTATTTGGGACAAGGCAGAACCCTGCAGAACACCAAAGGAAACTGAAGAGGGGGTAAGAGAGGAATGGCGGCAAAGGGATTGTTTGGCCGCTATCAGCCAGGAAGGACATAAACCAGGCCCAGCCATGTGATCGACTAGATCAGTCTGCTGAATGTGAACATTCTAAAGATCTGTTACTCCAACTTTCGACACATGACGAGAGCCAACCTGAAGACCTCTCAAAGTTGGATATTATGGGCATTCCCCCCAATGCCACCAGCTGGAAACATCCAACACAGCGCTTGGTGAAATGCCCCTCTGACCGTTGGCCAGATGCCATGATTAACATCTCACCCTTCCTTACTCTGGCTGAAAAAGGAGCGAAGGCTCTAAGCCCCCCAGGCTGAGCCCAGAACTCATCTCTCCTAATAGATAAAATTATCAGCCAGTTGAAGCAAGAACTTCGACTTTGCAGGTCTGCCATGAAATATCTCAGGGCAGAGATCTCAAATTCAGATCATAGACAAGCCTGAAATAATCTCTGGGTAAGCGTGAGGTATTCTGAAATGAAAATTGGATACCATGGGGTCATTTTAGAGCGAGTACTAAGAGCGGATGACGATCTGATATTAAATCACTTTGAATATTGTGTGCCTCTTTCACTATGTTCCTAGGCTGCGAGTCCTCCACACGAAAGACATTAAGATCGTCGACTTTCTGAATGAGAAGAATGACCGAGTTCGACTACACATAGCTTCTGCTACACTTTCTTCCCTACTTTTGGATGCTCGTGATGAACTTTGCACCCTGGGTTTTGACTTGAAAGAATGTGAGGTCCCTTCGGAAGCCCCTCTGCCGTGAGCTGAGACAGGATCCAGACAGATACAGGGCAAATCTATGAACTACATAAGTGAAGGTACACTTGAAAGGTTGCCCTGGATTGACCTGTCAGGTAAACCTCGCAAGAGAACAGAAAACCCTGCTAACCGGCCCTGATTCAATTAAGATCACCATACAAGGGGAGAAAATCTGGTTAATGCAAAAAAGTGGTATATAAAGAACTATCAGAATCTTCAACAGCTGATAATGTGCAATCCTGGAACTGGTTTACGAGAGCACTGATCTTGAGCGACAAAGAAGAGAGCCAGAAGGCGATGGCCCTTGGAGGTTGGATATCGGATCCTGGAACACTAGAGAGTTTGCCCATTTCTTCCAGGTCCTGCTCACCTCAATATCTGGTCTCGAGATTCTCTGTCTGTAAGAAACATGGCTGCTAGAAATCGCTTTTGTAGATGGCTACTTGGCATATCATAACAAAGCCTTAAAAGGTGTATCCGGCAGACCCTCTTCTGGCCTTTTGACTTTTATAAAACACAGTTTGCACTTAGAAGTCACATCACTACATTCAAATCATAATCATTAAAACTACAGATCAAATGAATAATAACCGAGATTACTTTGCCCTCTTCAATCTCTACTGGAATCCGGCGAGCCAGGAATCGCATCGCTTTGTTGACACTGTGATGTCTTGGGTAGAAGATATGTATCTAATGTTGAATGAACCCTTATTGATTATTTGTGGCGACCTCAATATTGACTGTTTGAAACTGAGCCAGACGTTGCTGAGGGTCAGATGGATGGAACTAAACGCACACAATTAAGATACAAACAATGATCTAAAGAAACCGATAACAGACACATTTACATGTTGAATGGGCACGTGAAAGGAGATACACTTGGAGCTAAGACTTGGCATAATGGGCTCTTAAGTGTGACTTTTGACTACTTTTTCGTATCAAGTAACGTGCTACTGAGGGTGACAGCCCTGAGAGTAGTCTCCACTCAACCTAGTGATCATGATCAGTTAAATTGTCTTGTACCATGACAAGCAGACAGAAAACTTTTATGGAACCAAAAAGTTGAGCTAGAACCTCGAAGAAACAGACTTCGAATCAAGCTGCAAGAAGTCCTCCGCTTAACTGACAACTTAGTGGCCTTGAAAGAGATAGATGAATTGGATGAGGAGTATGTGTGTGTACTAACCCATTTCAGGGAGCATCAACGCAAAAGAACCAACCCCAATTTTAAACGCAAACACATCCCCGACATAGCAGTCGCAGAGAAAAAACTTGCCCTTTGTAGGGACCTCAGAGGACTTTGGGCCCTACCAATAGTTATTAGAAATGAAATGATCAGAAAAAGGAAGCACCGATACAAAAACTTGATTGCTTGATCAATAATGTATCAGAGAGATGCAGAACAAATACTGCAAGTCCTGGCAGCACAGAATACCAGGAAACTGTGGATACTATTGAATGGCATGGTCTCTGCTAATTGCCCTCATCTATTGAATCGATACCTGAAAATCAGTGGGTGGCATACTTTGAGAATGTATTCGCAAAGACCAATGATATGGATAATGGCCCCCAGCGTGAACAACGGAGGCAGTGGGGTATCCGTTTTCATAGAGACGAAATACTATACATAATCATGAAGGCAAGCAAGTCTCATGCGCCACGGCCAGACGGTTTGACCTACGAAATATTAAAAGCTGTCCCGGAACATTGGGCTGATTTTTGTCAAACCTTGTTTCAGAGAATTCTTATGAGGGGTAGGGTCCCAGTTTGATGGAAGCAGGCAGTGAAGGTAGGGACCTTCACTGCCTGATGGGGATCTTCAAGAGGGGTGATAGGGCTGATGATAGGGCTGTTCCTAAAAACGATCGCCCTATCGCCCTACTTGATGTCTTTGGAAAGATCTTTGTGACAGTCCTGCTGAGGTGGCTGAATGAGTGGGTAAAGGAAGTGGCAAACAGGGTTCTTAAGAGGAGTAGGGTGTAACTTAAGCCTCCTCTTGTTGAGCCTTTTAAAAATGAAGGCCTTAAGCAATGACTGTAAGATCTATATAGCATGCATCAATATTGAATATGCTTTCGACAGTATCAACAGGGCGCTGTTATGGAAGAAAATGAGCATGCTGGGTGGCCCGGGACTTGCTTTTAGCCATTAAAGATTTGTACACAGGGACCTCACTCCAGATCAGACTTGACCAGGACAGGCATAGTGACCAGGAAGACCCTGACCTTCATGGGCTTGAAGCTGGGATGCCCCCTGGCCGCAGTCCTATTCAACATCTTTATTGCTGATGTGCAAAACCTTTTAGAGACACCACCCTCTTGGTCCCTGAAGATCAATGGTTCAACAGTAGGGTGGCTTCTGTATGCCGATGACTGGGTTATCCTAGATAGAACTCTGATCGGCCTACAGAGGAAACTAGACACGCTACAACGCTGTGTGGACCAAAATGGCTTGAAATGAATGCCACTAAAACAGAAATAATGATCTTTGATCTTTCGCAAACTGAGATCCCCAAGTTGAATCATAAGTTGGAATGGGATCAGGCCAGTGTCTTCAATTAAATATTTAGGCACTATGATAAGCGCGAGTGCTTGTGAGACCCATGTATGGGAAAGATTCAAGGGATGATTTTGGAGAAAGGTGTTGTGGCTCCCCAATGCTGTCCCGATTGCCATCACAAGACATGAGGATGGCCTTTTGTCCCTGTGAGAGTGGTTTGGAAATCATGCTGCTTTTCAGAAAAATGAATGTTTCTGGCTGCCCTCCGCAACTCAAGATCCTTATAAATAAGCCAGCAACACCGGAGTGGCCACTGAACATGTGGCTGGAAAGATGTAGAGACATCCAGCTAAATTTAGGTTTAGGTTTAGGAACCCGACCACGAGGCATGGTGGGAGAGCTTATACAACAGTGAAAATAGTGGCCTGACCTGTCACTTGGTAACATTTTTGTAGATGGTATTCCTTAAAAAAATGTAAAGAATTGAACCAACTCAAATAATAAGTAATGAGTACTTAACGAAGTTTGCTTCGAGTAATTTAGTAGACTGCTGTGATAACATGTTTGGATGGTTTTGAAAAGTGTGTTGCTTTATTTCCCTGCTGTCCCTCTTCCTCACAGCCAGATATTATACTTATCTATTTACTTGGATTTTGCTTGGGTTTGCTCAGTAGCTGCCGCTTTTCTTTCTTTTTCTTATGATTTTATTGACTGGGAATCTAATGGTATGACTGATCGTCAAAGGTTTGTAACTAACTAATAAAAATATAATAATTTGTCTTTGTGGAATTCTATACAATAATTGCTAGACTCATTAAAGGTTTACTTCAGGCACACTTCATGGCGTGAGTCACTGATTTAGACGGTTCTTAAACATCTCAAATTCACAATGCAGACAAAAACTTCCAAAAAACATTTAGAGTAGAATAAACATCCATTTCGGACTATGCATTTTGCTTTTCGCAAATTGCAATTTTAGCATGTTTTTTTTCTGCCGTTTTCCCTGTTACGATCACAAGACATTCCATCTCGGTGTCCTCGGTCACTTGACAACATCCTTGTGCCTAAAAGCTTGTGTACAGTGTAGAAATGTTTAACCATAGCACACAGAGTGGCCTTTGATTTCATTGTGTCACGATTAATGCTTTGCTGTATTGTGCCTATGTTTCCTGGAAAGCTGTTCCGTATGTTTGTTTGCATTTATGAGGTAAGGCGAGTCCAGGGTTCGGGATGGTGTGTGATTGTGCTGCTTTCACTGCGCGACTCTAAATTCTTTAATACGCAGTTATGAACCCTCCCAATGGTATGTATTTTGCCAACCTCTGAAGCCTGTAAAATAGATCCACGCTGGCTTGACATTTGGCCAACTTTGCACCAGACCTGCAGATGAACTGGCCTGCTGTTAAATCCCAGTTACCAGTTTAATGGTATCCACTACAGAGTGTAATTTGCTTTTAACTTTGAGAACATTTAGACATGTAATTGCTCATTTTACTTTAGCTGGTAAAATAGCCGGTAAGATAGATCAGTGGGTTGAGCGCTCACTGCTGCGATGTGTGTGTGATCTGAAGGTTGCAGTTTCGAATCTTGGCGAAGCAAACTCAGCTTTTCATCCTTCTGAGGTTGATCAATGAGTACCAACACAGGTTGGGTGATATTGTATATATATTTGTTCTATATAAACTAAAGTGCTTAAGTATAAGTGCTGAATAATAAATAACACATCATTATCATTTGGCCTTGGACGTCTGTTTGCATTCACAGTAATTTGGTAATATGGGACTATACACACTAATATTAACCATACATATTGTCATCCATTCTTGTATGCAATGTTTATCACATTACAGTGAATCGTAACCTTTTTTTTCATAGTGTACTTAGGAGCAATGCTATGTGATGCCACTTCCAGCTTTGTCAAGGGGTGAAAGATTGTGTTCTGTCGCTTCCCGTGATGTCACTTTGCGGTGGGGTCAAAGGACATCACTTTCTGAGGTGTCATCAGAGGTTAAGGGTCGTGTGATGCCACTTCCGCTACCCGAGGCATTTTGGTGAAATTACGACCCTGTCTGCGACTCTTTCCAGTTCTGAGACCTATGCAGTTTTGTATAAGGACAGTATTGTTTTGAATACATACTCTCTGACAGATTTACATCTGCTAGGGGAAATGTCACAATTGTTTTCAAATGAAATTCAAGCAACTGAAGGAAAACTATTTTGCGTGAAAGGCTACTATGCTCATCAGACCCACTTTCATAGAGTGCACTATGCCTTATAAAATGTGTTAGTGGTTTCTATGCAGTTGGCCCCGCAAACCACCTCGATGTGAAACTGAATGCCTAACATCCATATATGTACACTTTGTGCTAGGCACAATTTATTATTCCTGGGTACCTTGTCGTCTTATCCATTACCTTGGTCAATAAAGACTGGCTACATCTCTTTTCCCTATCTTATCCAAAGACATCTTTGTTAGGGAGAATTCTCATTTCTATGCTAATTCACTTCAACCTTAGAGCTCTTTTGATGGACTTTAGTACTTTTTAATTTCAACTCTGGAGAGAGTGAGCCCTTTTTCTCACTCTCATGTATTTTGATCTGATTTGGATGATCCGTTTCCTTTGTTTTTGGAGTCTGACAAACTCCATAGGCATCTACTTTTTGTATGGTGACACAAAGCACCTTCAGTGCAGTGTCACAAACAAATCCTTTAGATTTCTCATAAGCTTTAAAATCCTTTTCTTGTGTGAAGTATAGTTCCCAAGAATACTAAAGTGAAATTGACTTTACTGGCCTTTTCTCTTTGTTGGACCTACAAATAGAAAAGGCTTACTTAGTAGCATCTTTTCCTACTTACTGAAGTAAAAATGTTTGTTACCCTCACTGCTTCAAATGGCTGGTGGCACTGGTTTAATTTTCCTACCATTGTGCTTTTCTACCGCAGGCTGAATCCTCAACTGCAGTATAGCAGCCATGGGTGACCATTGTGTCAAAATGGCCTGGCCTTCATTTTTCACCATTTCTTGTTTGTGAGGTCTTTATGGGTTTTACTCTGCACACCAAACCATGTTTAAGCCCTTTTTTTTATTTTACCTTTGGCGGGCTTTGGTACTGAAATCCGCCTCTGGCTCCAATGTTTCTGAAAGGGCAGGAAGTGAGGAAGGTGCCCGAAACTCGCCTGTCTTTTGTCTCCTTAGTTACCTGAATGCACCCAGTCCTGATTGGCAGGCTTGTTGTCCTTGCAGGACATCCACCCTGCTGCGTGAGTGACAGTTAGGCTGTGCATGAATGGGAGAAACCTGCTTAAAAGGCGAGGCGTCTTGGACTGAAGCAGATTCGTCCACTGGGAAGAACAATCTGACAAACATACCGTGAACGAAGCTTGCTGCATCCTTCTGGACTGTTGAACTGCCCGGTGAAGCCCTGCTGCTGTGCTGAATGTCAGTTTTCTGAATGACAAGAGAAGCTCGGAGAGGACGACTTCTTCCCTTGGGTTAGTGTTACCAAATAACCCTGAGACGAACTTGACTGGAAGACCTTCCACAACTGGCTGTACTTCTTTACTGCTACTGGAACGCAGTGCCTGGGGTCGAGAAATCTGTAGTCGAGTGCAACGCCTGTAAGCCGCCAAAAGCTCCAGGAGTCTCCTGAGCACTCTCCCGAAGCAGGAAGACCCAGGCTCTGGTCACCTCCCCAGAGGGCTGGACTCAAGGAGTGAAGGAAGCCCAACCGGTGTCCAAGATCCACAGTAGTGCTGTTTACCGAGTGCTGAAACCGCGAAGTGCTGCTGATCCAAAGTATGCACGTGGCTGCTGCTGACCTTGGAATTGCTGTGTAGGAGTCCTCCAGACGTCCTCCCTCTTGTCCCCATTACTGAGGCCCAGGAACACAGGATCTGCATCACTGCAACCAGACAGAAGTCAGCTGGATCCTCGTCGTCTAACCAAAGGTACTGTTCTGGCTTTGGGATACTTGCCTCATCATCTGTATCTTGCTCTTCTCAGTTGAGACTTGCAGTAGCTGCTTTTCTAGCGTTGATTGTAGCTCTAACTTTCACAAGTGTAACAGCTTGTGATCCTACATTGTTTTTTCTTCAACAAACTCTCTAACTTTGTGCAAGACTTCTACTATCTAAGAAGTGCCTCAGCTCCATAGACTTTGCTCTAATTGACCTTGGCTGTCCTGGCTCCCTGCAGACTCTTCTATTCCATTGACTTTGATTCTTACTGTACCTCATAGGTGATGCATTGGTTTTAAACTAATATTGCTGGGAAAGGTTTTTATGTAGACTTCATTGGAAGATTTAAAGTGCTCACATGCTCTGAGAACCTGTTTAACCTTTTTCCTTCCTTCAACCTTTCCTTTCTACCAACCTCAGAATTTACCAAGTACAAAAGTGATATATAAATGTCATTACTGTCCTAGTTAGTGAAGTCACCTAAGGTAGTGTGTATGAAGCATCTCTAAAGAGTATCCACTTGCTTTGTATTGACTCTGAGAAACTATTGTGAAGTGTATTTTTATTGTTGCACATCGCCCTTTTTAAAGAATGCTTATTTAAAATTGACCCTTAAATAAATTAATAATTATTTTACTAGAAAACCTTGAGTGTAAGTGTTATTTGGATACTGCTATTGGTGAATTTCGATGCTACAACTCCAGAGCTCACATGTACCCTTCTTGAGATAAGCCTGGATGCTCAGTCACACTACCAACTTGTGTAGTACAGACCCATACCAATTGGTGGGTTACCTAAATAAAAGAGGACAACGGTTGTGTAGTCTTGCACATGGTTACTACATCAATTCTTGACTAACATTCTTGAAGCCTTTTAAAGTAACCATGTCCATTCTGTGTCTCCTGCTTTCATTCATCTATTTCCCAATTTTTGATATACGTCCTAAATTACATATTTTGGTTAATCTGTCTAGCTAAAGTATATATTGAGCCTGAACACTGTGCTCTTTTTCCCTTGCAGAGGTGGGTAATAAGTATGTTTAATGACTCCATGTTTTTAGTAAACACTGCAACTATTAAAGAGCCTCACTTCGACAG
Organism: Ambystoma mexicanum; assembly: GCF_040938575.1. Lineage (NCBI taxonomy): Eukaryota > Metazoa > Chordata > Amphibia > Caudata > Ambystomatidae > Ambystoma > Ambystoma mexicanum. The sequence goes on along the minus strand of NC_090932.1, from coordinate 368,974,159 downwards.
TCCTTAAGTTTGCTAGTTGACACTTTGTTGGTTGGAAGCTTCCAACTCTTCTCTGCATCTGTGAAAGGTATATAGACTTCCCTCAGCCCATGCCAGCAGTATGGTGGGTATTGAAATACACAATTCACTTTTGAGCTGTTATACCTTTATCACTGAATCAGGACAGTCGAGTTGTGGAATTTGTTTCCTTTATGCTTATTCTGCCAAGTATTGGATTTCATCCCACTTCTTTTCTTCATTCCAAAGGCCTATTCAGTATTTCGCATGAACCTTGGAATCATTCTCTGCACGTTCTTTCCTTGGAGGCAGAACTATCTCTTCACTGTCTGGATGTCTGAAGAGATGTGCTTAGTTTCTTTGACATTACGAAGGCCATGCCTTTGCAGTATAGGCGAGTAATTACTTATTCAGTTTTCCCCTGAAGATAGGTCTTCAAGGATAAATTGCTCCTTGTGTGGTTTCCTATATAATAACCTTTTATGAAGCTGCCTGACTTGCTTTTCTAATAGACCTTGAAGTTCATGTTTTAAGAGCTGAGACAGCTGCTGTCATTTTTTGACAGCCATGTTCCCTCGGATTTGGTCTATAACAAACATATGTATTTTGTAAACATTATGCTATGCATTGAAGCTTCAACGTGATGCCCAGTTTGGACAGGTTGTTCTTAAAAAAATGTTTTGCTAGGTCCTCAAAACAGGGTCGACCCCCCTCCCTTTACATTCATGCTTTCAACTCTTCCCTTCCGCTTGGAGTAATGGAACCGGAATGTACCAGTGTGTGCAAGTTACTTATTCTAATAGTGAGTCTTGATCTGTCTATGTATTAGTCCCTCTTCCTCAATACTAATTCATCCACCATCTACATCCATGTGGCATTCTGTGCTGACGGAATAAAAATGTACTGAAGTGTGTTGAGTCAACAGTCACATAACTTGGATCTTGGAACATTCTTTGATTTTTTTTTGGGCCGAATTTTTCGCTGCTTTATTTGGTCGATTTTACAGCTTTTTTTTAACCACAAAAAGAAAAAGGGAAATCCCCCTGCCCACTCCTGCCACCCCTCACCCCAACTTTCTATGCACCTTACCAAACTTAGCATCTATATTTTTGTGGTAAAAAAGAGGCAACAAATGTGGCAAAAATGGTCTTGATTGTATATGACGTTAGTTTAAAACATTAATCTTATTGATGGACTCACGTATGCAACTTGACACTTAAAATATGGGTGAAAAAAGAGCAGAGATTTTGAATGTAACGTTTTGCTTCATTATACTATTTTCACATATCAGTGGTTAACCGCTTAGCCGCAGCCTCAATATCAATCTTCTACTTAAATGTGAACGCCTCAATTTTAGTGTGTCTCAGGAAAACGTGGCAGTTCACATCCACTGCAACAGGTAGGGATCGCACAGGACATGGATGGCCATATCCAGCACAAGCGTGGGTAAGACAAATTCATCTATAGAAGAGAGGTCAAAATAAAACCAAAAAATAACATTTCTGCAAGCCATTCCTATTAATACAAATAATGTATTGACAGCATGTGGTTTCCATCGGTGGAAGTGAACACATTGGGCCTGATTTACAGAATTTTCTGCATGCTGAATAGTGACTTTGTCCAAAACTGTTGGGAAGGGGATAGCCCTGTGCCACCACCATAGGCACTTTAAAGTGAGGCGAGATATATTTGAGGTACTTTGATGGGCCAGGGGAAGGGGGAACAGTGAGAGGAATGCCTTCCCGTTTAACAGGACCCCATTTTAATATAACCAAACACAGTCTAACTACATGGTGTAGCCTAAGGCGCGAGCAGCATTGCTATTTTGTGTAGATATTTGTAATCATAGGTAGAAGGGAAAGCCTGCACTGTAAATGCGGCATTGCATGCACTAGGCCCAAATTCGCGAGACCACAGAAATCCCCAGCTATGCCCGAGCTCCCATGAAGACCGCTGACACCCCCAAACGCCACAACATCTATCCATTGTTCCAAAAGTGTTGCAAAGGTGTGTTTTTTACCCAAGAGGAATGTGCCCTACAAGGCCACGATCAGAGACTGGCGCCTGGTGTGCATGTAATCTCACACTGGCCAAAGCATGACCCGGCCCATTACCGGGTGATCACGAGTTATAGCGCATATAACTGACTAAACCTTAAGATCCCCGAATTCCATGGCATCAGGTGCCCTTTGACCACCAACCCCAAAGTAACAAGTGCTGAAATGTTCAAATAGGACGGACAGGGCATATTGTTGGACCGACATTTGTGTGATTTTTATTGCGAGGAGTTCGGATGGAAAAAATATTGTTCAAAGCGAGGGTGGAGACCTTGGAGCCAAATGGCGTGGAGGGGAGTGAGTGAAATGTGTGTGTGAAGGCTAGAGGGCCCCAGAACCTCCTTTATGTCCGTTTTATGGTCTTCCAAGTGCACAGCATAAGTGATAAAATATTTGTATGGTAGGAGTATAATTAATTTGTTTTCTGACCTTTGGGTTTAAGAAGAAGATGAGCCTCGCAGCACCCACGTGATGGTAGACAGACGGATTGGGCTGGGACCAATAGACCGGCACCCCTTATGGGAAAAGGTGGAACATGTCTACGGTCCATCCAATCAGCCTCATGTTTTTTTTTACTGTATGTTGTCACGTCATTCTGACGCTGTGTATTTTTTTTAAACTTTATTTTATTGTGCTTGACATTACAAAATAGGGCAGGCAGCGGGAAAAAGACATTAATTACAGCATAAAACAAATTCAGGCTGTGAACGATAATGACATATGGAACCGGGAGGGTATCACAACTGTGGTAAGTCAAGAGGGGTCGTTGCGAGGGGAGGATTGTTTAGAAGTAGAATCATCCGGCTCACTGGATATGGTTGCGAGGTAGACACGGAATAGTGGCCACACATTCCTGGTTCTCATTATTTGCTGCAGTTGTGATGCCCACGTCTCCTCTGTGTCAGATGCCCAGGTGATGGTAGATAGCCACTGTGCATGTGTAGGTGCTCGGGGACGGAGCCAACATAACAGAATACATTGTACAGCCAGTATCATACATAGCCCAGCAGGTCTTCGGGAGTTGCGGTGGAGACCAGTGAAGTCATGGAAGCGGCATTTTAAAGGAGAGGGGGAGCTCCCATGGTCTAGGATAGATGAGATGGTTGAGCAGACCTCTGACCAGAATTGGACGAGGCAGGAGCAGGCCCAGATCATGTGAATATAGGTTGCGTTGTTAGATCTATATCTGGGACAGCAGGGAGAGTGGTCCGGGAACATTCGATGTAATCGAATTGGGGTGTTGTCATGATTCCTGCCCCTCATGTCCCCATCCCTCCAAGATGTCAGGCTGGAGCCAGGCCACAATCACCTTCATGGCCCTCAAGCTCCTCTCCATCCCTCCAAAGACCCACTTGGAGTCAGACTTGGCGCTTGTGGCACCAGACTCACTCACTCCCATAGGATAACATTGGGGATTGGACTTGTAGTTCATTGATGGGGACAAGATGGATGCCCCCAAATATTTCGGTTCCCAGAACTGCATGTGCAATCTAGTCTTTTGGGTGTGGTTCAGCCCAGAAACACCTGGGATACCCAGAGACTATTTAAGCCACACCCAGGCTGAGAAACATGCTTTGCGTTTTCTGCACCTGCAGCATGACACTCACCGTGTTCGGATCGATCTCCAGTAGAACTGCATCTTTCTTCTGCGCTCAGCTCCTGCAAGAACAAGAACACTGTTAGGAACAGCCTTACCTTGCAGGCTTCTGCCCGTCATTCATCGCTCTTTCTGTTCTGCAGGCATCTTTGGCGGTTTCATTCCCATCCCGGCACGCGGCTTCCTAAGGAAAAGGGAAAAGAACAGAAAAAAGGCATTAGTAAGCATTCTGCAAATCTTTGCTTATTTTTAAATACTGTATGAGCTTCAAACGCTTACCTGAATCCTAGCCGCTCTGGGGGAACTCTGTCTCCGGAACTTCTCATCCATCTGCAAGAGGGAAAAGACACTCCAGGTTAGCGTGTAAACATCTAAAGGTGCCGCATACCGCGCTTACCCACCGCATTTGTTCTTCATTACCGGCATCCACGCTGAAAACGTCCCGGCACCTAAAAGACACAGAAAAAGAACTCAGCTCAATGCAAATACGAAAGGGGTCCATCGCGCATCACGCTCTCACTCACCTTCAGTGCTACTCATCTCAGCAGCACGCTGCCATCCCCAGACGCCGGCCATCATCTAAGGAAGGAAAGGAACGAAGTTAGAGAACTGTTCAAAAGACTCATTATACTTACCTGTTGGACTCTTGCCAGTGAAGTAACTAGGCAGCAACAAGCCCGCATCAATCAATGATAGTAGCCAAAGAACGCACTGATGATTTAAGCCGGCAACTTCTCCAGTCACAAGCAGGGCATGCACCATTGCCGGGAAGCGTGCCCTCGAGGCCAGCGCCATCAGCCAATCCCGTTCAGATAACCCTTCCTGGGGCAGTTCCCTTGGCCCCGTCCGAACGATTTAAGAGGTTTGCAACGTTCATGAACCAGTGCCGCCTGCAATTCCTTTGTAGGCCAGGGGCCTTTCCGAATGGCCAATCACGGGTCGCTTTTGTGCTATCCTACCTGAGTGGTAGCGCCGTGGACTGGTCTGTACCCAAGACGATCCTTTGCTGCATGACTTCAGGGGCTTTCAGCAGGAGATGGAAAAGCTGTTCGCCCATCGTACTCATGGGCAGGCATTAGACAACGAACTTCTGTCCCTACGCCAAGGGAACCAAGACCTATTAACATACATAGCCACGTTCAATAGACTCGTAGTTGAAGCAGAATGGCCAGTGGAGAAGAGAACCATGTTATTTTATTGGGGGCTGCGGGGGGATTTCAAGGATGTTCTCGCACAAGTAGTGAACCCCCCAAAAGACTGCTCAGAATTCATTGACCTTGTTGTTGAACTGGATCATAGGTTGCAGGATCGAAGAGCAGATCGAACCAGACCGGACTCTCGCCCTATGTATGTGCGTTCAAAGGACAATACTGCCCGAACAACAACGGAAGGTTCAGGAGAACCAATGCACATTGGGGGGGTCATATCCCCCTTGACTAAAGCGGAAAGGGATAAAAGGAGACAGCAGCAGTTATGTCTATACTGTGGAAGGTCAGGTCATTTCCTTAAAGAGTGCCCTGTGAAGCCACCAAGGAGGACGGTAGGGGCCACGGACAAGGAAGATACCATCAAAGAATCGGAAAACTCCCCAGCCTGGCAAGTGTAGGGGTTCACTTGTCGAGCGAAGAAAGTGAACTACAGACCTTCCATTTTGCACTATCTGTGGTCTTGATCAATCACCGCAGTAAGAGCGTACATAGGCAGTGGAGCCTTTGGGAACATTGACCAGAATCTTGCGGCAAAGATGGGGCTTCCGTTACACCCTAAATCAACCACTGACACTGTTACCACTGTTGACGGCACGGAAATAGGTTCTGGTCCAGTATGCCAATGCACTGCAGCTTTAACCCTTCTGTGCCAGGATGGACCCCAAGAATCTATCGTTTTCGACCTCATTAAGGCACCACAGTTCCGGTTGATTTTGGGAATGCCATGGTTGGTAGCTCACAATCCTCGTATCGATTGGCGAGCCCACACATGTTATCGCCAAGAGAAACAACCAATAGACACCAGAACCTCCAAGCTTGCGACTGTGGCAATCGGCACCCTACCAGGACTTTCAAGATGTCTTTCAGAAAGAACAGGCTAATACCCTGCCACCGCATAGACCATACGATTGCCAAATCGACCTGATACCCGGTGCAGAAATCCCTTGTGGGCGAATTTACGCACTCACGGAACCAGAAAACCAGCACCTGAAGGCCTATCTTGACCAATACCTGGCCAACGGGTTCATCCGTCCCTCGAAGCCTCCAGCAGCCAGTCCACTATTCTTCGTACCAAACAAGGAGGGGGACTTTAGAACGTGCATCGACTATCGCGCACTGAACCAGATTACCGTAAAAAATCGCTACCCCCTGCCACTGATCCCTGAATTGCTTGATCAAGTCAAAGATGCCCAAATCTACAGAAAACTAGACCTGCGGGGGGCATATCACCTTGTTCGCGTAAAACAGGGGGACGAATGGATAACCACTTTTCGCACCAAATATGGCTTGTACGAATATCAAGTAATGCCCTTTGGCCTTTGCAACGCGCCTGCTGCATTTCAATACTTCATGAACGATGTCCTACGGGAATTGATTGATGTCTGTACTCTCGTGTACATCGACAATATCCTAGTATATTCTGCATCAAAGCAGGACCACGTTAAACACGTCCGATCGATCCGTATTGGAGAAACTCCATCAACACCAGCTCTACACCAAGCTCGAAAAGTGCTAATTCCACGTCTCTGAGGTGGAATTCCTGGGCTTTATTCTCAGCCCGAATGGAATCCGAATGGATGTACAGAAGGTAGATGCTATCCTGAACTGGCCATCCCCAAATTCATTCAAGGGGGTTCAAAGTATGCTGGGTTTTGCAAACTTCTACCGCCGGTTCATCCCAGGATTTTCGCAAATCGTGCATCCCATCACGTCATTACTAAGGAAAAGCAACAAAAAGTTCCAGTGGACAACAGAAGCCGAGGAGGCTTTCCAGGAACTCAAAGCAAGATTCACATCTTCCCCAATCTTATGCCACCCTCGTCCTGATCTCCCATACCTGGTGGAAACGGACGCCTCAAGCATGGCTATGGGAGCCGTCCTCTCACAAAAGGACCCAGAAACGGCCAGTTAAACCCTGTTGCCTTCTGGTCGCGTAAATCCACACCCCCTGAACTCAATTACGCTATCACAGACAAAGAACTCCTGGCCATTAAGTCAGCCTTTAAGGCATGGCGGCACTACCTATTGGGCACCAGACACACAATCACCGTAATAATTGACCACCGGAACCTCCAGTACCTAAAAACGGCAAAGGCCCAATCCTCACGACAACTACGTTGGGCTCTTTTTTTTGCGGAATATGACTACGTGATTACATTTCGACCAGGGGTTAAAAATGGGAAGGCTGATGCCCTTTCCCGTATGGGGGTGGAAGAGCAAGGGTATCAGACCCCTGACCCAATAGCAATCATCCCGAGTGACAAGCTCCTAGGAATCACAGCAACCATAACTCAGAAAGAATTACATGAAGAAATCCAAAACCTGATGAGTCCGGAAGAAATTACAAGCGTGGAGTGCACAAGGAGAACATTACATGATAAAAGATCAGTTGCCCTACTTCAGGAATCGTTTATTCTTACCAAACCAAGAACAAGTCATGTCCGGTTATCATGATTCCTTGATCGAGGGCCACTTCGGAATCGCTAAAACCCTAGCCAAGGTAAAACAAAATTATTGGTGGCCCACGTGGCGCAAAGACATTATCCAATTCATCCTATCTTGTGGAGTGTTTGCTCAAAACAAGTCATCCAAGCAGAAACCGGCTGGGCTATTACAACCATTGGAAATCCCACCAGCACCCTGGCACACGTTGTCCCTCGATTTTATTACTGATTTACCACCCAGTCAAGGGTTTAACACTATTCTTGTGGTTGTGGACCTATTTTCAAAAATGGCACATTTCATTCCTCTTAAGGGGCTCCCAAATGCTTCCACTCTGGAAAAGGTATTTCTTGAAGGCATTGTACGGCCCCATGGGTTTCCTTCAGTTTTGGTCTCAGACCGAGGTACTCAATTTGTATCTAACTTCTGGAGAAAATGCTGCTCTATGGCCCAGATCGACATCCGGCTATCCACCAGTCACCATCCCCAAACGGATGGTCAAACTGAGAGGACAAATCAGACGCTCGAGCAGTATCTGCGTTGCATGTTACACCAAGCTGAAGGAAGCTGGTTCGACCTATTATGGATAGCTGAATATGCTTATAATAATTCCCTACACACCAGCACTGGGCAGACACCCTTTTATACCATGTATGGCAGGCACACACGTACTTCTGGGTTGGACGTTCCTACAACCCTGGAAATGCCAGCAGTCAAAACCTTGCACACAACCATTTCTCAAACCTTTAAAAGGGCAGCTGAACACCTACTTCAAGCTAAGAATCGCCAAAAGAAGTTTGCTGATCAACACCGAGCAAAGGCCCCCAACTACCAAGTGGAAGACAAAGTCTGGCTGGCGTCTAAACAAGTGTCCATTAAAGGAGCCCGAACTTTCCATCCAAGATACCTGGGTCCATTCACCGTCACCTCTGTGATAAATCTTGTGGCGGTCAGACTAGCTTTGCCGTCAAACATGCAGATTCATCCTGTGTTCCACGTGTCTCTCCTTAAACCTGTTCAACCTGGGACCCGGGTAGCAACTCCACCGCAGCCAGTAGTAGTCGCCGGGGAGCCAGAATTTGAAGTCAAGGATATCCTAGATTCAAAGTACGTCAGATCCAAATTATACTCTTTAGTACACTGGAAGGGGGATGGTCCACAAGACAGGACATGGGAGCCTTGTGAGTACATCCATGCACCTCGCTAGCTTAGACGATTTCATCAAAACCATCCAACCAAACCAGGACCAGACAGAAGAGTCACCTTCAGAGGGGCCTTGGGGGGGAGTGCTGTCATGATTCCTGCCCCTCATGTCCCCAGCCATCCAAGAAGTCAGGCTGGAGCCAGGCCACGATCACCTACATGGCCCTCAAGGGCCTCTCCATCCCTCCAAAGACCCACTTGGAGTCAGACTTGGCGCTTTTTGCACCAGACTCACTCACTCCCATAGGATAACATTGGGGATTGGACTTGTAGTGCATTGATGGGGACAAGATGGATGCCCTCACAGATTTCGGTTCCCAGAACTTCATGTGCGGTCTAGACTTTTGGGTGTGGTTCAGCCCAGAGACACCTGGGATACCCAGAGACTATTTAAGCCAAACCCAGGCTGAGAAACATGCTTTGCGTTTTCTGCACCTGCAGCGTGACACTCACGTGTTCGGATCGGTCTCCAGTAGGCCTGCATCTTTCTCCTGCGCTCAGCTCCTGCAAGAACAAGAACACTGTTAGGAACAGCCTTACCTTGCGGTGCTTCTGCCCATCATTCATCGCTCCTTCTGTTCTGCGGGCATCTTCGGCGGTGTCATTCCCATCCCGGCACGCGGCTTCCTAAGGAAAAGGGAAAAGAACAGAAAAAAGGCATTAGTAAGCATTCTGCAAATCTTCGCTTATTTTTAAATACTGTACGAGCTTCAAACGCTTACCTGAATCCCAGCCGCTCTGGGGGAACTCTGTCTCTGGAACTTCACATCCATCTGCAAGAGGGAAAAGACACTCCAGGTTAGCGTGAAAACATCTAGAGGCGCCGCATACCGCGCTTACCCACCGCATTTGTTCTTCATAACCGGCATCCACGCTGAAAATGTCGCGGCACCTAAAAGACACAGAAAAAGAACTCAGTTCAATGCAAATACAAAAGGGGTGCATCGCGCATCACGCTCTCACTCACCTTCAGCGCTACTCATCTCAGCAGCACGCCGCCATCCCCAGACACCGGCCATCATATAAGGAAAGAAAGGAACGAAGTTAGAGAACTGTTCAAAAGACTTATTATACTTACCTGTTGGACTCTTGCCAGTGAAGTAACTAGGGAGCAACGAGCCTGCATCAATCAACGCGCCCCTGCGCTGAAAGCAGGACGGAGAGCACACTATCCAAGAAAACAAGGTGAGCTGTGGATCAAAAGGAAGGGTTGGACCCCGGGGAAGAAGGGGTTCAAGCACACAGAGACATTAGGCAGTTAAACTCTACCAATCCTGTGTTTCAGGCCCAGTCTCCAGTCGAATAGCCTCCAGGGAAGGGTTTGAGGTCGTAAGAGGTCAGAACAGGCTGAGGGACATCCCTGTGGATACCAGGTGAGCGTTACAGTGTAGTGATATCTATGTAGGATTTTAAATTGAATTAATTTGAAGCAGGAGTTGAACGAGACTTCATGAGTGCGGGCACACATCCGTTTCCAACACTGGTCTGTCACCTCCAGTTCCAGGTCCCTGGTCCAAGATTGCCATAAGCGCATCAAACGTGGGGGAAGTTTTAGATTGCAATAACAAATATAATCTGGAAATTTTCCACTTGGTATTTATGGTATTCATTATTTCAGCTAAAATGGGGTCATTGGGGGGTATGACAGGGAAGGTGGGGTATCTCTTCTTAAGAATTCGACGAAGATCTGGGTACTGGAGCCAGGCGAGCGAGCCCTGCCGTAGGGTTATCAGTAGATCGACCCACTCAATAAAGTGGTCTTGTTCAAAAACATCTCGGATGATTTCGAATCCCTCCTCCGCCCACTCACGTGTTACTGATGGGGAAACATAGGGAACCCCGGGAAGGAATTTCCAGAGGGGCAGGCAGCTATAAAACGGATGAGGGTTGCCAGAGAGTGTCCAGATGTTGATGAGTGCCTTAAATGTGATGTCTACTGGATCAAGAGGGTTGCCATTATTGTTGGGGGGGGGAGTGTCAAGTGACGGATATCGCGATCCCCAACCGCCCGACGCTCTAGTCGTAGGTGCGATGGGGGCTTTGTAGTGGCAAAGCAATATGATGCAAATTGTGCTTGGGCGACCAGCCAATATTTATCGAAATTAGGGGAGCCAAATCCACCGTATTCCACAGGGGTAGCTAGTGTATTATATTTGAGGCAGACTGCTCCGGAGTGCCAAAGGAATTGGTTGTGTGTGCGGGTCAATGATCGGAAAAATTCCCTGCCTGGCCACAGAGGGAGATTAAGAAAACGGTAAAGAAGTTGGGGCAAGACCACCATTTTTAAGACACTGAGTTTACCCGCAAGGGACAGTGGGAGTCTGGCCCAGCCCTGGCATTTCTTCGTGAGCGCAGACAAGTAATTTGAGTAGTTGGCTTTGTATACCGTATCACGTGTGCGAGCCACGACTGCACCTAGGTATGTGATTTTTGACTGTGACCAACTGAATCCCATGAGATCCGGTGGAGGGGGGGTGGTATTGGTTAATGGGAAGAGTGTCGATTTGGTGCAATTAAGTTTGAGTCCAGAAAGTTCACCAAAGTGTTCGACATCTTCAAGGATCGGGGCGAGATTGTGTTCAGGGGAGCGGATCATCTGCATATAAAGAAATAATATCAGGTGCGTCTAGTAGACATAGGCCATGGTGTGAGTGCGCCTGCCGAATCCTATCTGCTAGGGGCTCGATGGTGATGGGAAAAATTAGGGGAGAGAAGGGGCACCCCTGTCTCGTGCCTCGTGATAAGCGAAAGGGGGGTGAGCACCTATCCTCTGTGCGAACCCTGGTTACAGGATCCGAGTACAGTAATTCAACCCATGAGAGAAATCGGGGCCTGAAGTTGCATTTTGTAAGTACCCGCCAAAGGTAGTTGCAGGATACGGAATCAAATGCCTTCTGCATGTTTAGGGCCGCTGCCACTGCGTGGATGTTCGGGTCGATTCTACTGATTACAGTTAAGAGGCGACACAGATTGAGAGAGGTGAAGCGGCCAGGGATAAATCCCGACTGATCTCAGTGTATGATGTGGGGCATGTAGGGAGTTAATCGCATGGCCAGCACCTTAGCGTAGATCTTAATATCGCAGTTTATAAGCAGTCGAGGCCGGTATGACCCGCAGTGGGTTGGAGGTTTGCCAGGCTTACGTAACACAGTTATAATAGCTTCTAGGAGAGTAGGTGGGAGCGTGCCCGAGATGCAGGATTCTTCCCACAGTGATGGGGAACCAAACGTGACTTGTAATGCTTATAGAATTCAATGGGAAAACCATCAGAGCCAGGAGATTTGCCCAAAGCTAATGAATCGATGGCCTCAGATATTTCCTCGGGTGTGAAGGGTGAGTCTAGGGCGAGGCTGGTATCGTCGGAAAGAACCGTCAGAGGGAGGGCATCCAAATATGTATCTATGTCTGATTCCGGGACAGTGTCAGTGTTTGTATATAAGGATGCGTAGAATATTCGAAACTGCTCGTTAACATCTCGTGAGAGAAGAGCCAAAAAGCCATCAGTCCTCTCAATGTCAGGGATGTGTGACGATCCCATCTCTCGACGGAGGAGTTTGGCAAGTACACGGCTGGGTTTTTCGCCTTCGCCGGAACGTCTCGCCAGACCGGGGGTGTCTATGAATTTCCTTTCCCTGTCGGCATGGGCGAGGAAGGCGTCCAGTTCGATGCCAATACTGTAAAGGGTAGTAGGGGTATGATGTAGGGCATATTGGGCCTCGAGGGTCGAGAGTGTAGATTCGCTTGATGAGATGTCCCTGCGGATAGTCTTGATAATTCCCTACTCTTTAGGGATGGCTACTCCCCTGATGTAGGCCTTAAATGACTCCCAAAGGGTGGCTTGTGTGGAAACAGATCTGGCGTTTAGTATGAAGTATTCGTCAATTGGAGATTCTAGGTCTGCCTGGAAGGCTACGTCTAACAGTGACTGAGGTTTTAGTATCCAGGATTGGTATCCACAGTGAGCTGCACCCCAAACCAGGGAGATGGTAACCGGGGAGTGATCAGAATATGTTCTAGGAAGGGTTAACATTTGTGTGACATTCCTGAGCAGTACATCGCAGATGAGCCATCTGTCTATCCTGGAATGAGAGTCGTGGACAGAGGAGAACAAATACACTCAGGAATTAGGGTGTCTCATTCGCCATGCATCACAGAGCTCTAGTGGTAAGGATTCTTGGATAACTTCGGCAGCTCTGGAGAGTTGGCGGGGCCTGGTGCCCGACCTATCCCAGTCAACATCAAGGATTGTTTAAAAAAGGTAGCAGGCGCTCCTCTCCAGAAAGAACATGGCATGATAACCTGTTCTGAGATGAGAGTTTGCAGCACACGTTTTTTGCTCACTGTACCTTTCACAGATGGGAAATATCCATTTGCATATCAGTCTTTGTCCCGCCCACATGGGCAGTCCAGCACCGAAAGACAAGGCAAATCCTCTCTGAACAAGAGTACCAACAGCAACCCCATACACGTGTTTCAGCCTTTTTGGGCCTCATCAGTGAGGTGCTGTGAGCACTGTGAAAGGTGCAGTGAGCAAAAAGCGTGTGCTGTTAACTCTCATCTCAGAACAGGTTATCATGCCATGTTCTTTCTGGAGAAGAGCGCCTGCTACCTTTTTTGAAATATTTGCAAGGAACTTGGGGTTGGTTACCCTGAGTTACCTGGGGGCAACCAGACGTGGACTCACTGCTCACTGTGCTCAGAGAGGCACAGCTTCACCTCACTGATGAGGCCCAACAAGGCTGAAACACGTGTATGGCGTTGCTGTTGGTACTCTTGTTCAGTTAGGAATTTCCATAGCATTTTGGTGCTGGACTGCCCATGTGGGCGGGACAAAGGCTGATATGCAAATGGGTATTTCCCATCTGTGAAAGGTACAGTGAGCAAAAAGCGTGTGCTTCAAACTCTCATCTCAGAACAGGTTATCAGGCCATGTTCTTTCTGGAGAGGAGCGCCTGCTACCTTTTTTGAAATATTTGCAAGGAACTTGGGGTTGGTTACCCTGAGTTACCTGGGGGCAACCAGACGTGGACTCCCTGCTCACTGTGCTCAGAGAGGCACAGCTTCACCTCACTGATGAGGCCCAACAAGGCTGAAACACGTGTCTGGCGTTGCTGTTAGTACTCTTGTTCAGTTAGGAATTACCATAGCATTCCGGTGCTGGAGCCCATGTGGGCGGGACAAAGGCTGATATGCAAATGGATATTTCCGATCTGTGAAAGGTACAGTGAGCAAAAAGCGTGTGCTGCAAACTCTCATCTCAGAACAGGTTATCATGCCATGTTCTTTCTGGAGAGGAGCGCCTGCTACCTTTTTTGAAACATCAAGGATTGTTTTGAGGTCACCGCCCCAGAGGATGGGATCCGAGGGAAACCCAGCGAGTAGTGTAATAAGATAAGAGTAGAACTCAGGGTTATATACATTGGGCCCGCACACATTAAGAAATATAACCTCTACCATACAAACAGCCGTGAAGCAGAACATAGCTCCCTAAAGGATCTATGCGGGAGGAGATGAGGTGGAACTTAACACTTTTAGGAATTAGAATCATGACACCCCTATTCTGTGTAGAGTAATCAGTGTAGAATCTGTGTGTGCCCCAAGACTTTGCAAATTGGAAGCAGCCCTGTGATTGGGTGTGTGTTTCCTGGAAGAAAAGGGTCTTGGCACTGTATCGTTCTATGTATAGTTGTATATTCCTCATTTTCTTATAGTTTCCCAGTCCCCTCACATTCCAGCTAATACAGGTCAAATCACTGTCATCCATTATAGATATTAGAAAAGAGGGGAAGCATCATGGAGCGACAGTGCCACAAATTACGCACTCAGCCTGGTCGATGCAAGATAAGCCCGTCCAGAAAAAGTGTCCACAACGGTATAGGCCCAAGGCTCACCTCCACTGCAATAGTCAAGCATTTTTTCGCATAACACCCCAACACACTCATCCCTAGCAACGTGCCGCTCCCAAACAGGGGGACAGTGTCAACATTACCTACCCCCACCCGCATCCCTCCCCCAAATGGAAGAATGAATCCCATCCCCAAATCAAACCAACACGTAACCTTTAGCATCTTCGACTGGGGGGCCTTAGCGCCAGTCAGACATGAGCACACCCGTGCTGGGATAGTGACTAGGTCACTGTAGAATATTAGCACTGAGACAATACACTGTTTCAACAGCTAGGCATAAATCAAAGAAATATAGACGCAGTTTGGAGGGACCAGTTCAATAAAAGATACATGACGCAGGTCTCCCCGAAGCCAGGCCCATGTGAAGGGGTTCACTGGCACAAAAGAAAGACAAGAGGTCGATCCCAAGGAGGAGTACATCTGCGTCAGGGCCCAGTGTCGAGGCAGAATGCATGAAGGAGCAGTGTACGGTCAAGTCCGAAGAAGAGGGCAGAAGTCAGGAGAGCTCAGGAAGACAAGTACTCCTAGGTATCCATTACAATGTGGTCACCCATGGAAGTGCTCTTCTATACATTTGGTCGCTTCCTCAGGGATAGTAAAGAAAAGGGTCCGGTTGGCGTGTTCCAACCTAAGCTTGGCTGGGTATAACATAGAGTATTTCACTCCAAGGTCACGCAGTCTCTTTTTCACTGATAGAAAGGGCTAGCGTTCCTGCTGGACAGCATTAGAAAAATCCAGGTAAAGATGAATCCTTGAGGATCCCAAGAGCAGTTCACCCTTTGATCTCGCGGCGCATAGCAGAGCATCCCATATCGCTGTAGTTTAGTACCCTCTCAATGATTGGGTGGGGGGGGAGCTCAGGTTTCGGTTTAGCAGTGAGAGCACGGTGGGCTCTTTCAATGGCAAATTGTGGAGACAGTTTGGGGAAATCCAACAGGATCAGAAGGGTTTGTTCTATGTATTCCTCCATGGAACCGTCGATATTGTTCTCGGGTACACCAATAATGCGGATATTGTTGCGCCTAGAGTGTGATTCGAGATCATCGTTCTTTCTACTGGTCTCCTGGACTCTACTAGACAGGCTGCTCACCTCTGCCCAGAGGGAAGCAATATCGTCTTCGGCGGTGCTCACTCTGTTCTTGACCCCGGTGACCAGGCCATCTGTCTTTTCCATATGCGCCTTGATCGAGCAGATCGTCCCACTCATGTTGGCCAGCTTGGAGTGGAGGGCAGTGAACCCCTCTTGCATGTATTCAAACATTTTGGTTGAGTCCTGGTTGCCCAGGGTCGATGCCGCGGCCATCTCGGAATCAGGCCTTGTCTCCGCTGACTTCTGCGTGGACTTCGTGAACATGTTAATTTTACTTTTTTTCCTGTTGTTCCTACCGGGCATGCTGCCCAAATGCGTTACTGCCAGTAATGGTCGAATGAAGTCGTGGATGATGTTGATGGCTGATTATCGGCAGTTAGATCGGGGACCTCGTTGGGAGGTCAATGCTTGGGGAGAAAAAGAGTAAAGGAAACCGGGTCTCCAATGCGGAAAGTGGTAGCTGTGTTGGGAGGGTATCTGCTGTCCCCATATACCGCACTCTGTGTTATAGAATGGGTTGTAGCCTCCCACGTCTGCACATTGATTAGGGTATGTCTGAATCTTTCCCACATGCCAGGGCTGTCAGAGCACCTCCAATTCTCGTTCCTGCTAGATGGCAAGGTGACAGTGCTGATTGTACAAATTGTGAAGTTTATCGGTGGAGGAGGATCTGGTGGGAAGGTGCGACCCACACGTGGGCCAGACAACGTTCAGCGCTAGTATCTTTGTGAGAGTATCCGATGGTAGTGTTCCTGAGGGGGAGGCACAAGCCAGAGTGTATAGAGCGCTGCGCTTTAGGGTTCAGTGGCTTGCCTCCCAGTATGTGAGGGAGACCAGTGTGTGTGACCCCAACCAGGTCTGTGGGGGCGCCTGTGTGCAGGACAATGGCCCCAGAGGAGGAGAGGGGGGTCACAGATATGATGGGCCAGGTATCTGGGCAGCCGAGCTGGAGGACCGTCTCGGGTTCAGCAATGTGAATTCCAAATGTCCTCCTCCCAACGGAGTGTAGGCAGGCACACAGATTGATAAACTAACCTCACCTGCGCCCAGGGATTTGGCGATGGAGAGACTCAGCCGAGCGTTGAAGAGGATTGTTGGAGACGGGGCCTCATCTGCCTCATAACGGTGCCCAGCAAAGCAGGACCCAGGCCCCGATGTTCTGAGGGGAGAGGCCCGTCCGGCCGTAGCAGGTGTTTAACTGGCGTGGCAGCAGCGCAGAAGAGGAGCCCAAGGGCGGGTCGCGGATGAAGGGGGAGGAGGGGGCCAGGGTCCAAGCAGCGAGGGAGCCGTGGAAGGGAAGCGGCGGCCCGCAGAGCCAGGTAGCGCAGCTCTGGGAGGGTTACTATCTCTCCACCTAACGCCTTCCCAAATTATGGACACTATTTGACGAATTATAAGGACTGATGTCCAATCATTTGGCATTATATGGAAACACATGTGCATACCACGTCCACACCGGATACCCACTCAATTTCAATCTAGACTGATCAGGATTAACTGCAAGACGCGCGAGAATACCTTCAGTCTTGAGCTGCTACTGGCAAATACAATGTATTAGGAATAATCAGTAGTCCACAACTGTTTCTGAATATGATATTTACCAATGCTAATTAGCAACACGAAGTACTCTGCGTATGATGTCACCATGTTACTAAGCGCGGGACGCAGCTACAATTACCAACATCAACCATTACAATGGCGGTGCGCGAGGACATACACGAAGCACCAGCATCCTACTAGGAGGAACCCCACTGACCAGGTAAACACCTCTACCATATGATACAATTTCGGGATATTACAGCTAACAATCCTGCACTAAGCACTTCACTATCTGGAAACACTATGTAACATGGAACCACCACAATGCACACTGAGCACTCCATAAATGGCAGAAACTATAGCAACCTGAACTGGCGGTTTATTAGGCACATTGCTCACAGCAATGCACTTGCTAATCATGATCAGTCACTCTAGGACACGCCCAAGGACAAATACCACTGGATCCAAATCTACCAGGCACTACATTAAGAGATAACTTAAAAATATATATAGGGTTCGTCCCCATGCTTCTCTAACTCTCCAAATGCCTCTCTTTCTTTTTTCCCCCTATAACTCCCTCCTCCATATCTTGATAAATTACAGTGTAACTAAAATGATTGTTAATGATTCTCAGAATGCACGCCCTCAGTGCAACAACATGTACTAAACCTATTTTATAATACGGAAAAACGAAAACACCCTAAGTGTTATGACATGTAACAAACAAACTAACTTGTAAATCAAAAGTACACCTATACTATATATACTGGAATTATATATGTAACAGTCAGAAATGAATCTATGTACACACTTTTTTCACACATGATGCAATGCCTCGACAAAGCCTGATGAAGGGTGAAACATAAGCACATGCCACTAATAGGTCTATGTTGGCTCACAACACCTACTATCTAACTTAGAACCTTAAATAAACTCTAATGATGATCAAACTTATTTCCTTTGTTCTTAGCGCAGCTATTGTACTAACTGGTTACTACTACTATTTATAGAATTACAACGTATTTATCCCAATATATGATACAGAGTGGTGCACAGGCACTATATTCCCTTTACCTCCAAATCCCTTTACTTTGTATTTTTATTTGTATCTGTATTTGGATTTTATGCGTCGGAGCATTGTACATGTGGTTGAGGGTCTGATAGGAGGCATGGAGAGAGGTCTACAATATCTGACACAGGATGTTCTGGCCCTGCGGCTGGGATATGCTACGTGAATGCAAGGAGCTTAAGTGGCACTTGGGTAAAGACTGAAGAGTAATAGGTCTTGGGTGCTTTCCTGAACTGCCCGAGAGTTGTGGTCCAGATTGTCACCTGGAAGGTGTTTCAGTAGACAAGAGTATAGCAAGGGAAGGTTCAGTTATTGTCCTTTCATACCATTTTAACTTGATCCTAGCAATGTCCTGGCTCAGGGAGGAGCACGTCCCACCCGAGCTAATGAGATTTGCTTCTATGTAGACAGGGGTGTGAGCGCTGGTTGCCTTCCATGTAGTACAGTCAGTCTTAGAGTATTCTGGCTGGGATGTGAAGCTGGTGCATGGCCCTTAGAATGGGAGAAATGTGGTACACTGTGTTCTTTCCAGTTATCACTCGTACCACAGCATGTTGGGTAGCCATTAGTAGGGCCAGGTGGTCACCAGAATGCTGATGAAGAAGGCATGTCCCCATTGATGTGGGAGATTACCAGGGCCTGGACTGTGGTTTGGATGTCCTCAGTCAGGAAGGGAGGGTTTCATCTTCCAGAGGAGAGCTAGCTGGTACCAGGCAGCATGGGCATTTGTGTGTATATGCTATCATAAGGAGAGAGTGCTCTCTATAGTGATCCTGGGTGATTTGGCATTCAGGGCCAGGTGACATGTGAAGCCATAAGGATGCATACCATTTAGCCACCCTTGAATGGTAACTGGGTAGAACACATTCTCTTTTGCTGTCTTGAGCTTTATGTATGCACTTGTCATCCAGTGGATGGAGGCAAATCAATTTCTGATGTGTGAGATGTTTTGGGTACAACAGCCTTTTAGCTAAAAATATTTATCATGAACCAGTTAACTTAATGTTGAAAATGTGTTAGAAAAATCAGTAACTATTATGCTATATGGTGTTGCGCCATGATGTTATGTAAATCCTTTGAAATTATAAAGAGTCCAAAACAAATTAGCATGTTCCATACAGGGGTTTCCAATGTCAGCTACATCATATAATGTTCATTTGGAATTGTGGGTCCAGCCATTGCTGGATATGGTGTCAGTCCATCCATCATTGTGATGGAGTACGCTATGGGCTAGTACAGATGCGGGTGTTCCCCAAGGTCTGATGCAGCATCTGTTGAACAGTGATCAGCAGATCCTATGGCTGGCCTACATTAAGATGAATTTTAAGGCAATTGGACTTGGGACGTGGTTTGAGAACCACCAACCTCTAACGAGGACAGCAAGAATATAGATGAATGCATATATCAGAAGATCCTGTTATGGAAGGTTGTCTGATATGAGAGGGGAGATTGGGAAAAGCAAATCCTCTTTTAAGGAATAGCTCCCACGTGCCCCGATTGAAATACCAACCAATTATTTCCTCAGCGTATCAACTTTTCACACTGACTAATTTTGAGAAGGTTAATTCTTGGCTTACTATCTATTGATGGCAAACAGGGTAGTTTGCTCATGAATAAAAGCAATCAAAGATCAGTGAACTGGGGCTCTTGTGGGAAGGACATTCAAGGTTTGTTTCACTGTATAGTTTTTTGCACATTACATAAACATATATTCCACACCGTTTCACCAATCTGCACTAATTTATGCACATGCACCTTTTAGGACCCTCCAGACATTACTCGCTACATGACATCTGTAAACCCCACACCTTTCCCCATATTTCAGCAAATGTGTGTGTGGGTTTGTGGCTTCGCGTATGTCCCCAATGCAATTCCACACTGTTTCATCAATCTGCACCAAATTTTGCACAGTCACCTGTTAGGACCCTCCAGATATTACTCGCTACATGACATCTGTAAACCCCACACCTTTCCCCATATTTCAACAAAAGTGCAAATGTGGGTGTGGGTTTGTGGGTTTGTGGCTTTGCGTATGTCCCCAATGCAATTCCACACTGTTTCATCAATCTGCACCACATTTTTCACAGTCACCTGTTAGGACCCTCCAGTAATTACTGGCTACATGACATCTGGACTCCCCACCACTTCCCCTGGATTTCAGCAAAAGTGCAAATGTGGGTGTGGGTTTGTGGCTTCGTGTATGTCCCCACTACAATTCCATACTGTTTGATCAATCTGCATCAAATTTTGCACAGTCACCTGTTAGGAGCCTCCAGACATTACTGGCTACATGACATTTGGACCCCCACTCCATTCCCTGGATTTCAGCAAAAGTCTCTGGGTTTGTGGCTTCGTGTATGTTCCCTATACAATTCCACACCGTTTCACTAATGTGCACCACATTTTGCACAGTCAGCTGTTTGGACTGTCCGGACATTACTGGCTGCATGCCATTTGGACACCCCACCCCTTTCCCTGGATTTCATCAAAATTGAAAATGTGTGGGTGGGTTTGTGGCTTCATGTTTGTTCACTATACAAATCCACACCGTTTCACCAATGTACACCAATTTGTGCACAGTCACCTGTTAGGACCCTCTGGACATTAAAAATAAGTCTGAACTATTTCCTCTGACGGAAGCAACTCCTCCACTGAGCGATTTTCAGGGGTTCCGGTGGGTTTCTTCTCACTTTCAATATTTGAGTATAATGTCCTCTAGAACTTCCCAATCTCTATATGTCAATAACCATGCAGTCTGCTTGCAACAGTCAGCTATAAAATTGAAGATATGGTTGGGTCTCCCTATTTCTATGTATGGGTGACTAGCTTTGTTAAAAATGATTGTACTGCCTAAACTATTGCATTTTTTTGCCATTCAGCCATTTGGCCCGGTAAGGCATACTTTACAACGTTAAGGGCCTCGGAACCTGAATTCCAATGGGGAATTTGTGCAGCTAGGATTAGCTGTGAATCCTATTAGTCACCACTTCCCTCTGTTGCCCCATCACCCCTTTTATCGACTGTGCCTTACCCTCCACTCAGGCAACCATTTCTAGGGATCTACGTGGTCAATCGGCCTCCCCATATCTACTTGCGAGCATTGGTTTAGATATGTACAGAACTTCCTATCTGCCAATTCCTGAAATTTGATTCTGTTACCTTTAATCAGACCCAGCAAATCCTTGCCTTTTGTCACACCATATTAATTTCCCCAATCGTTTCAGGTGGATTTCCACTTCTAGCAGCTCCGTCCTAAGAGCCTTAATCATGCAGGATGTTGTAGAAAGCAATTCACCCCTCAACCACACTTTAAATACCTCCCAAAGGGTAGAGTGTAAAGCAAAAGAGCCCTCATTTCATGTTAAAAAGTCATCAATCCTATCCTGAAGAGAAGCAGCTATTCCAGGATCTAAGAGAATGGAGGGAGACATCCTTCACATGGGATGGGGCCTGGACAGGTTATGTTATATTATGTTATGTTAATATGTTTTCTAAAGCGCAAACATTTGCCCAAGGGCATCTTGGCGCTGAGGGGGAGGCAGTATAATGAGACAGCGAGATAAAGAAAACTCCTTGCCAGTACCTTAAGAGGCTTAGGACCCTCAAAAAGACTGATGCTAACCCTTGGGCCACCTGGTTGTGTGAATGTTTAAAAAACATAGATGGTTCGGTTAAGGGTTACAGAGTGAACACCTTTGAAGGAATGAGAAAGCTGTTTTTGTTAGAATCTATTTTTGATGCCTACTCTCCTGAGCTGAGACAGCACTTGGCTGACTCAAAGAGATTGATCCCAAAACGTTACCAAAGGCTGCTGACTTGTGGGTCGCCAGCAGGGCCACTCACAAGGATTCTGGGGCCACTCACAAGATGGATCAGAGGGGAAGCAGCACCAGAAAGATGGATGTAAAAGAGCATTCCAATTCCAACCACCCAAAAGAGGGCCACAAACAGAAAAAGGGTAAACACCATGGGAAACCAGTTAAGTCTAGAGAAACGTATGGTGCTAAATCAGAAGGAGGTCAGCAGAAGCTCCAATTCAAAAGAACATTTGGTAAATGTTATGCTTGTGGGTCAACTGACCATGTGAAAGGGGATCCCAGATGCAGGGGTAAAACTTCAGGGGTCCACACTGCCCTCTTAGCCTTCATCCCTGAGGAAGAAATTCATATGGTAAGCGTTAACTTTCAATTATGGGCTGAAGACCCCATTGGAGTCTCTGTCAGTATTTCTTTAGTGTCCCTGTGTTTGTGGGAAACACAGATTGTAGATGTGTATAACTCTATTTCAGATAACACAAAATAATACTACAAGGACAGTGTACTTGTAAATGGCCAGGAGACCCTTGCCATTAGAGACACTGGGGCCAGCATTACAGTGGTGGATGAAACTTCTTTCAAGCCTGAGGATGTTGCAAAGGCACCCAAACGTCCCACTAAACTTGCTGGAGGCCCACTCCAGATGGCTCCTATGCTACCAGCTCTCATCCAGTGCAACATTATGACTGTAAGAATACCTGTCAATGTACAAAGTGAGGTGCCTGGGAGAGTCCGGTTGGGGAATGACTTAAAGACTGTTGGAGCTGAATCAAGCACCCCCAGGCCTCCCAGTAAAAGGAAGCAGGCGCAAACTTGTTTGGCCGGAGAGGCAACTTTAGATGACTCTCAGTGGGAAGTTACAGAAGAACCTGAAACTTCCAGTCCACGGGAAGGACACTCTTCTAATTCCAAGCCAAAGAAGGAGACAACCAGCTGAGGCTGAGTGTGAGGATCAATCAGGAAATTATGAATCAGCTACTGGTGAAACAGAGCTGGAAGAAACCCTTCCCTGTGTTGGAGATCTGGATCCTAAAGACCGTCCTGGGATGCAGACTTTGCTTGCAGAAGTTGGACCCCCTAGGGCAGACTTCAGCAGAGGTCAAAGCGAGTGTCATACTCTTGAAAGACTTCCCCAACAGGCAGCTTCCCATCTGGATGGGCAAGAGCCAGGGAAGCACAGGCTGTACTGGTAAGATGGCCTCTACAGTGAACCTACTGAGTCTACCCCAGGAGACTACTAAAGACTTGTAGTGCCCCAGGAGGTGAGACAAATGTTCTTACAGTTAGCCCATGAGAACCTTCTAGCAGGTCACTTGAGTTTCAAGAAGACCAAAGAGAGACTATCTCTGTATTTCTTTACAGTGAACCTATTGAGTCTACCCCAGTGGAGTACAGAATACTTGTAGTGCCTCAGGTGGTGAGACACCAGTTTCTACAGTTAGCCCACGAGATTCCTCTAGCTGGTCACTTACATTTTAAGAAGATTAAAGAGAGGATTTATTTTTACTTCTACTGGCCCAAGATGGGGTCTGATGTAGATACATTTTGTAGAGGCTGTCACACTTGTCACACTTCTGGCAAGAGTGTAGCCAAGAACGTGGCACCCTTGGTACCTCTCCCAGTGGTGGGAGTTCGCTTTGAGAGGGTAGGAATTGAAATTGTTGGTCCCCTAGACCCTCCCAAATCTCAGGCACCCCATTTATATTGGATGTAGTAGACCATGCTACCAGGTATCTTGAAGCCATACCTATGAGGGCTGTTACTGCTTAGGCAGTGAGTAAGGCCCTCCTTTACCAGGGTTGCTTTTCCTAAGGAGGTTACCTCAGACAAGGGGACCAATTGTATGTCCCACTACATGCAGGCCATGTGGAAAATCTGTGGAGTGACCTACAAGTTCTCAACAGCCTACCATCCCCAGACCAATGGGGTGGTGGAGCGGTTTACTAGAACTATGAAGAGCATGATTGGTGTTTTAGAGGAACCCCTTAGAAAAAAGTGGGACCTTCTACTGCCATGCCTTCTCTTTGCTTATAGAGAAGTCCCTCAGGAAGAGGTTGGTTTTTCAGCCCCTTTGAGCTCCTCTATGGTCATCCAGTTAGAGGTCCATTGGCCCTAATCAAGGAAGGGTTGGAGAGTGCTCCTTCCCTTAAGCCAGTGAGAGTCACTGACTATGTGTTAGGTCTCCGAAGGAGAATGGCACAAACGATGACAGAATCTTCTGATAACTTGATAGCAGGTCAGTCTCTGATTAAACATTGGCATGACCAGAAGACCAACATGGTGGAGTTTACTCCAGACCAGCTAGTGCTAGTAATGGTACCTACAAGGCAGAGTGCCTTACAGGACAAATAGATTTGGACCCTTCAAGGTTGTGGGAGCACTTGGAGAGGTCAGTTAGTTAGTGGACTTGGGCAATCCCAAGGAGGCCCCTATGGTCTTTCACACTAACCACCTAAAGGAATATTTATCCAGACCAGAACTAGGAGCTTTGCTATTAGCATCTGATCAAGAGGAGGAGGAGAGTGAACCTCCACCTGACTTTCTCAGGGGACAGTATTTAGATGGAAAAATAGAAGGAGTTAATCTCTCTTCTGGTCTGACTCTGCAACAACAGGCGGAGGGCAAAGTTCTGTTGAATCAGTTTGCCTCCCTGTTTTCACTGACACCAGGCTTGACCCCTTGCTTGGGGCCAGCATGATATACTTACTGGTGACTGTCTCCCTGTCAAAAGCAGGGGTTACAGAATGTCAGACCATGTAGGAACCCAAATAAAGGAAGAGGTCAAGAAGATACTTGATCTTGGGGTAATAAAGCCATCTACAAGTCCATGGCCTAGTCCAGTTGTACTAGTGCCAGAGGCAGGATCCAAAGAGTTGAGATTATGTGTGGATTATAGAGCTCTTAATGCAGTCACCAAGACTGATGCCCATCCTTTACCTAGGACAGATGAGCTGGAGGATAAACTTGGTTCATCCAAGTTCCTCAGTACATTTGTCCTAACCTCAGGCTATTGGCAAATAGTCCTGACAGACCATGCAAAGGAGAACACTGCATTTCCTCCCCCAGGAGGCCTCTACCAGTTTAAGGCAATGCCTTTTGGACTCAGAAATGCACCTGCTACATTCCAAAGGATGTTGAATCATGTTCTGAATGGGTGGAGGACTTCTGCATGGCATACTTGGATGCCATTGCAGTGTTCAGCCCCATTTGGGAAGAGCATCTTGGCCACCTTGGATATGTTTTGCAGGCTCTTGAATTGGCCCATCTGACCATAAAGGCAAGCAAGAGTCAAATTGGTCAGAGTAAAGTGGTCTACCTTGGACATGGGGTAGGAGGAGGAGGTGAAATAAGGCCATTGCTAGCAAAGTACAAGCTGTACAAGACTGGGCCACCCCTACTACTAAAAAAAAAGTGAGAACCTTTCTAGGTCTAACTGGTTACTATGGTTACTATGGGAACTTCAGTGAGAACTATGGGACCATAGCTTCTGCCTTGAATGTGATCTCGCCCAAATTCCCCAAGAAGGTGAGGTGGAATGAAAAGTGCACCAAGGCATTTGAAGGACTTAAGAAAGCCCTTTGTCAAGCTCCAGTCTTGAGAGTGCCTGACTACAACCAATCCTTTATTGTACAAATGGATGCTTAAAATACAGGAGTAGTTGCAGTTCTGAGCCAGCTGGATGAGAAAGGCAGGGAACACCAGATCTGCTTCATCAGTAGAAAACTGAAGGACTGTGAACAAGGAGGACAACATTCAAAACAGAATGTTTTTGCAATTGTGTGGTCTTTGAAGAAGTTTAGACCATACTTGTATGGATCTACTTTTATAATTCAAACAGATCCCAAACCCTTGTTAATGCAGGTGAAGGGGGAGAATCCTAAATTATTAAGATGGCCAATCAGCCTTCAGGGGTTTGATTTCACAATAGAACAGAGGTTCTGGTGTAATCACCAAAATTATGATGGTCTCTGCAGAAAGTATGACCGACTGGATTAGGAGATTCATCCAGGAGTGGATTAAATCCTCCTGTTCCTTAGTCTGGAGGGACAAGCGTTAGGGGGAATTCTCAGAAATGTGCTAATTGCCTTCTACCTTAGAGACCCAGCTCTTATGCTGGACTTTAGAACATCACATTTTTATCCTGAAGAGAGGGAGACCTTTTTCCCACTCTCTCATGTATTTTTCTTTGATTTGAACACTGTCTTTCTTTTGGTTTTGGAGTCTGACAAACTCCATAGGTATCATCTGTTTACACTGTGACACACAGCACCTTCAGTGCAGTGGCACAGGGAATTTTTTTCAGATTTACCAAAGGTTTAAATACCTTCCCTTGGATAAACAACTGTTTCCAAGAGCAGTAAAGTGAAATTTACTTTACTAACATTTTGTAGACCCAGCACACACTA
The DNA here is from genome assembly GCF_040938575.1 of Ambystoma mexicanum. Classification (NCBI taxonomy): domain Eukaryota; kingdom Metazoa; phylum Chordata; class Amphibia; order Caudata; family Ambystomatidae; genus Ambystoma; species Ambystoma mexicanum. The sequence continues at coordinate 368,947,830 of NC_090932.1, read as the reverse complement.
TCTTCCATAGAGTGCTGGAGGGGTTAGTTAATATCCCCTTTGTCTACTTTCTCATGTAACATTTTTCTGATACCCTTTCTACAATTAATGGCTGGTGGCAGTGGTTTACATTTTCCTACCATTGCGTGTTTTTTCCGCTGGCTGCAATTGCAGCTGCCGTACAGCACCCATGGGTGCCCATTTTGTTAAAATGGCCTCCTCTTCTTTTTTCGCCATTTCTTATTGTAAAGTATCTTCTTGAGATTCACTCTGCACGCCAAACCAGGTTTGGTCTCTTTGTTCATTGTGTCTTTGGCGGGGTTCACTGCTGAATCCCGCCTATGGCTCCAACGTGTCTGGCAGGGCAGGAAGCGAGGGAGGTGCCCGAAACTCTCTGTGCTTTGTCTCCTTCGTTACAGGAATGCACCCAAATGTGATTGGCTGGCTGACTGTCCTTGGATGACAGCCACCCAGCTGTGTGAGTGACAGGTAGGCTGTGAATGAATGGGAGAGACTTGCATAAAAGGCAAGGTCTTTTGCATGAAGTATCCGTTCGGGAACTGTCCCTCCTACGGGCTGCCTGTCGCCACTGCCGAGTGTTAACCCACTCACGCCACACCAATTGATTTGAACCACAGGAATCACCCTCTGTTCACCTTGCACTACACGGTGCCTCTTTGAAACAGGCAGAGAAAAGGATTAATCTAAGAACAGGATACCGCTGGGGCCAGGGCTTGTGCTCTAGTCTGCCATCTCTGTTGCTGCTCCGCTGCCTACACAACCCCCAGAATTAATAATTGTCCTTGAGGCATCAGTGAAATTCCACCTGTAGTGGTACTGAAACGTCTCTCTGTTACCTTATAGTACTTTAAATTGCACAACAGGGCTGACTTACATATTAAGGCGAGAAAATGGTTTACACATGTTTTATTGTAGCTAAGCTTTTAATTATTGCCTTAACAAGAATGGCGGCAATTGTACAGCAGAATCGTGAGGTAAATCTGTCAAGGGCATCCAGGGTGATAATTTGAATCTGTTGGTATAACTGACTTTGTTAGGTGTGATATTAATTCGATGTAAGGCCTTGTTTCAAATTTGGATGCAAAGAATATCCAAAGGCAATAATGAGGCGATATGCCCCGGGGTGGTGGGCTGATCCTGGATGTAACGGCCCGCCACCCAAGTTAAGGGCTCGAGCGCAGCAAGAGTGTGGGTGCCGTTACCAAAAGGGTCGGCACACCACCGAGGGGCATAACACCAGTAGCACTTTTGTAGGAGCTAATGGTGATAAACTTACCTTTTTTTGCGTGCCCCGGCACTGGCACTGCTGCTATCTGGAAATCCGTTTTTCATGTTCATGACTGTGATGTCATGAACATGAAAATGGACTTGCTGATAGCAGTACTGCGTGGCATCAGGCAGTGCAAGAAGGTACATTTATTTTTATTTTTTGCAAAGAAAGTCACTATTCGCAACCCTGTAGAAAACTACACGGGTGCTAATTGGTGAGTGGGTGGGGAAGTGAAGTGGAGGCTGCGCTGGCTTCCCTGGCAGCTCAGAATGCGGACTTGGACCATACAGTACAGCCCATATTCCAGGCCACCTCATTGGCCAGCGCGGCCACCCAGGGTGCTAATGTTATCTATTGTGATTTTTTAAATCATAATTACTATTTTTGACTATGTGACTTTTATGGATGTTTCTTGAAAATCCAAAATAAGGTGTTTATCCATTCATTTAACTGATGTTTAGTTATCATTGGGTGTTGCTGCCCATTGGTGGAGTTAGATGTTGGGGTCATTGAGAAGTGAGCCCATTTGCTTCATGTATAGATTTTATATCACCAGGGAGAGTTTTTGTCCTAGTGGACGTCCTTCAGTGTCCAGGAGCCAGGCAGACCTGAAGTTGCCGGCCTGTACAGCTTGATGCCTTTCTGAACAGTAAGATGTGAACCAACTGTGCCTGAAAAGCCAAATCCTTTAGCAGGTAGGCTGGTCAATGTGAGGCAGTCAACCATTTTGAATGCCACAGAGTGTTTGAGAAGAAGCACAAGACAGGAGTCTCCTTTGTCAGTGATTTGATGAGCATGGTCTATGACCTGCATGGTGGCTGCTTCAGTGCTACATTTTGGTGTGAACCCAAATTGGTAACCACAGAGGAGGCCGTGATGTTTAATCCGATCATGGAGTTGGTTGACAGCTGCCTTCACAATTAATTTTCAATGGATGGGAGGCTAGTAAATGGTTGGCTGTTTGTGAGATTATCTGGGTCCCACATGGGATTTTTGAGGAGAAAGAAGATTAATCTGGTTTTTAGGGTGCCTGGGATGATTTCTTGAAACACTCAGGCATTTACTATTTTGAGGATGGAGATGAGGGTGGCCCTACTAATCTGCTTTACGATAGTTGTAGGGAATGTTCCATCTTTGTACATGCTAGGTTTAAGTGATGCAAGAGTGGCCTATGGGCATGAAGGGAGTGAAGGATGGCCACGTTTTTGTTATGCATTAGGGGACTGAGAGCAGAAAAGTGACCGATTATCGATCTGTTGCCATAATGCTATTATCCTGTTGATGGAATAGTTGTACACAGTATTGCATTTTTCTGTAGACTCACAGATGACCAGATTGCAGTGGGATTGAGCATTTTTTTATTTCCATGAACAGAGCTTTATTCTTGTCGGAAACTGCCGAAATAGTTGATGAGTGATATTGTTATTTTTATTTTTTATTTGTTTTGATTGTTGTTGGCAATTAAGCTTTTAACAAAATTCATACAAGAAAAATACATAAATATCCAAAGTGTGTTAAAACAAACAGCAGTTATTTCATAACCATTAAATACCTAAGAATAAAATCGCCAGGAGTTCTTTTAAACATCAAAGGAAAACAATAAAGCACAACACTCCACAATTCATATTCTAGTAGAAAACCCTGACGAGAGGCACATGCACAAACTGCATTGACTCTACACAGTTAAAACAGTTGGAAAAGTCCTAGTGCAGTTTGATTTAATATTAAAACATAAGTACAATTTCATATTAATATGTACAACCACTGTGCAAGCACCCAAAACAGCCACAATCAGATTTAAAACCTGCAGGTCTTGGAGACTGTTCAATTTAATTAATATGTCCCTCCCCAGAGTCCAAAGTAGAAAAATTAAGAGCAGCCTTCACATTGCCATCCAAGTCAAGGCTGTTGACAAATCCCACTGTAGTGATAACTGATAGTGGTGTGCCCAGATAACAACTCAGGCCAAAGATTTCCATCCAAGTCAAGGCTGTTGACAAATCCCACTGTAGTGATAACTGATAGTGGTGTGCCCAGATAACAACTCAGGCCAAAGATTTCCAAATGCCCATGCTATGGGTTTCGTGAAGAAACTTCCTAAGATATAATGCCCGCTTTGATATCAACGCTGTGCAAGAGAGAATGAGGTGTTCAAGATTTTCCACCGTGTCTTTATTTCCACAAAAGCGACAATTACCCATGGTGACCTCATACTGGCTGTAATGAACCAGCAGCTCTTTGGTCTGCAACAAGTTGAATCCAAACAACAAAAAGGTCCTCCCCATTCCATGGCTAGGATAAATCGCCAAGTAAGGCACAAGCACCCCCGATTCTTTTGTTCCATATTCAAATGTTTTAAGGAGTCATAGGAGTGCATGCGCTAAACAATCTCGATTCAGTCAGGTCGACAGAGTGGTGTTTTTACTCTAATTGGAACCCTCCAAAGATCGTCTTTTGAGAAACACAAATGAGTAAAAATCATTTCACAGAAGACTGAGAATTCATTTAAGAAAGGCACCCTCCCGCTCACCTTTGCAGTCTTGAGATCTTGATACAAAGACTCTGCCAAAGGGATACTATTTTCCCATACAATATTAGTAGCCCCAGTGAGTTGACGCCCAATTTGTATTGAACGGCAGCTATGGGTACAGACTTCTGCAGATGTACGGCTTGCTTCATATAAAAGGTTCAATCCGAGGAAGGGACCAATTGTCCAGAATTGTTGGATTTCACAACCATATAATAATCTAGGAACAACTTTCCCTTCATAGAATCGAAGCGGTGGTAACAACGGAAACCTGCCAAATTTTACTTCATCTCTCATCAGTTGATTTGCTAGACTAATGGAATGAGCCCACAGCCACTCGCTGATCTGGACCGTACATGGACGGGACACACTAGGGGAAACCCAAATATGTGAAGCTGTCAACGAGGGTTAATATTCAACCCACCATCGAACAACAGTAGATTTCTTTCTCCATGAACAATGCAGGATTTTTGTTCTCTTTGAGTTAATCATTAATGAATGACTCTTTACAAAGCTGCCGAATGCCGGCTGATTTTTGTGGTGTCAAATAATAAGAAGTAATTGGCTTAGCTTAAATACGTGACTCAAATATTCAATTTAAGGGGTACTAGTGCCACCAGATGAATGTAGTCCTCCACATCAGACGTGTAAAGGTTGATCAGACAGGGGGCCGAAATGCACCCCTGTCTGACACCTCTTGATGTGGGAATAGATCTAGACAAGGCATTAGACGCATTAAGTCTCACCTGTATTACAGACAGTTCATGGAGCACAATAAAAAGATGAAGAAGACCAGTTGGTATCCCCAGTTGCTTAATTTCGACCAAAGTAGACTTCTGCAATCTGCGTCAAATGCAGCAGATAGATGGAAGGTGACTATAAAAACAGAGTTGTATATTTCTGCTCACACAAGGACCGATTTTAATATCAATCCATTTAGTGAGATTCTCATGTGCCTACGAAAGCCAGTCTGCCATTTCATTCAGATACCAGCCGTACTGGCCCAAGACTGTAGCGTGTTCCCCGGGAAGGTCACAAAGAGCTTGCTGTCAGCGTCCAGAATGGCTATAGGCCTGTAGTTGCACGGATTAGAATGGGCCCCTTTTTATAGACAGGCACCACATGGGCCACTTGCCAAAAAGCCGGAAGAACTTTTGTGGCCAATATATAGCAGGTCTAATACTGAGTGATATTGGGTTTTAGCTTCAATCAATAGAGACCAAAGCGAGGCTTTAATTAGAGGTGGTCTTAATTTCTCTGCATTTTACACCAGCAATTTTTGGAATGACTGGATTGTACACTTATGGTTGGTTATTTGTTCCTTGTGTTAGAGGGCAAAGGATTCGAATCTGATGCAATATAGTTTCAAGGGGCCAGGTGCTTCAACCATGTCCATTATAGTTTGCTGGAGATTTGATGAAATACCATTGACTTAGGGGTTGTGGAGATGGTTAGAGTTGCTTGTATCTGGTCTAGTACTTACAAGGGCAAGTTATTAAAGGAGTGAGTCAAGGACATAGTGGGTTTACGCTGTCCTTTGTTGGATGTTATGGTGTATTTATGGAGGATAACAATGACGGTATAGTCTCTAGTCAAGTGTGTTAGTTAGGCTTAAGAACATGCATCAGGGGAAATTCTTAAAGGTTGAGTATGTTTTCTCTGATTTGTCTGGGTTGTGTCTAGGGATGTATGTGATTTCTTCGAATATATTTCTCCTAATGGAGATTTCACCAAATCCATTTCACCGAAAAACTAAATCTTCTTTTGACTTTTTCTACTGTTTTTTTTTAATTGCGGGGGGAGACCCCCCACATTCCCTTTCACCCCTCCCTACCCTAACTTATAACTTTACCCCACACCCCACCTATTATGCATTACACATATACTATTTCCCCTACCATCTTCGGTGAAATATATTCGGCAAATGGTATTCAAAGAAATCTATGGTAATGGTGTCTAGTAGGTCTTGTTTGTTTTTATCCAAGGAATCCATTATAAGGAGGAGAGCATCCCTGATGGTTTAAGTGGCTTGGGTCCATAGCAGACTGGAATCACCAAGGAAGATGTTTGCTGAATTTGTGGTTGATGCTGAGGTCAGAAATGTCTTTGCGGGGTGGCCGGTAGATCAGATGGAACGTGGTGGTCTGTTAATGTAATAGTAGAAGGTGTAATGATATAAGCTCGAAGGAGTTCATGGCTGTTTGGCTGAACATGCTATAGGCCCATTCTGATTTGTGTATAGCTGTGTATAGCTGCCAACCTTCCCCGGGCATAATACGAGTTTTATAATCATTGCAGAGTTTATGAATCAGACTGATCGAACAAACGTGTCCATTGCCTTGATTGCTTAAGGCATTTATTATTATTATTATTATTATTATTATTATTATTATTATTATTATTATTATTATTATTATTATTTAATTCTTATTATGGGCCACTTGCCCATGGGCTTCAGGACGCACAGACAACAAAGACATACAGAACAATACAATCCCAGGAAGATCGAGAAGAAGACGGTGTATAATGTGATTTAACTGAATTTGTGTTAAAAAGCTGTGTTTTAATGCAACTTTTGAAGGAGAAAATAGAGGGTAATGTCCACAGAGAGAGAGGGAGAACATTTCACTCCCTGGGAGCACGAGCATCAAAGCTTGTACCACCAAATCTTTCAAGCTTAAAGCGTGGCTTTGTACGTCTTTGGTCTTAATTAGAATGCATGCTTCTCACGGATTGTACAGACATCAGGTGGTTCATCAGATATTATGGTGCTTTGGAGGTTTGACATTTGTATGTCAGTGAGAGCACTTTGTGGGTAATTCTATGTTCGACGGGGAGCCAGTGCACGGCACATCTCAAAGATGTCACATTATCATGTTTGGCTAACACGTAGACGGCCCTAACTGCTCCGTTTTGTGAAGTCTGGCGGGATGTAGGTTGGCCCCAGATGTTCCTATCTGGAGGCTATTAAAATAGTCCAAGCTTGCATAGACTAAACCAAGGCAAGGAAGGATCTATTTTCCACGGACAAGTAAGGCTTGATTTGATTAAGCAGCCTCGTGACATAGGAGTAGAATCTGCAGAGATCGGAAACATGCGGTTTCATGGAGAACTCTGTATCAAAATACAATCCCAATGTCTTCACCGGTTTTGCTAAAGTTACCTCACAGCCCATGATGGAAAGGTGACTGTATTGCTGGTCCAGTTTTTTTAGTCGAGGCCCAGATGCAATAACGAGGAGCTCTGTTTTACCATCATTGAGTGCCAAGGAATCAAAGGTCATCCATGATTGCCTTGCAGAAAAGACTCTGTTCACAGCTTCAGTGTATTGTGTATGATTGCCCACTAATTCAAAGAGAACCTGGGTATTGTCAGCTCATTTGGTATACCGCACATCCAGCTTATCCAGAAGATCAAACAATGGTCTGATATACATGTTAAACAGAGTGGGCAATAAACAAGAGCACTGGGGCACTCTGCATATAGTGACAATGGGAAGTTATTGAGAGCTGTCACTGCTACTCTCTGTGCTGAATGGGCCCAAGAAAGACTGAATCCACTGGACAGCTCTCACCGAGCAATGGGTGATTTCCTTTAACCTACTTCCAAGAAGTGTGTGGTCCACAAGGTCACACCCTCCTGATAGGTCTAAAAGCATCAGCAACGCTGGATGCCGCCTCTCCACAACACTGGAAATGTTGGATTTTAAATCCAGTATAGCTGTTTCCGTCCCATGCCTGCCCCTCAAAACCGATTACTGAGTGCCTAAGATGTTGTTTGCTTTCACAAATTCCTGAAACTATAGGTATGTAATACGGTCAAGGATGTATGGCACATTCATAATTGGGTGGTAGTTGTTGGCAATCGTAAGGTCCACGCTGCTTTTCTTTAGGAGGGGGTAGTCCATGCTTCCTTAAGACAGGAAGGCAATTAGCAATCCCTAAAGGAAGCGTTAATGATCTTAGTAAGCAATGGGACCAAAAGATCCAGTGAGTCTTTCAGGATACTGGCTCGGCAGGAGTCTCAGATGCTCGAAGTCGATTTCAGGTTATGAACAATCTTTGCCATTTCTGACTCAGTACTTTGCCTAAATGCGAACTTGGCATGTTAATCTCAGAGTTGGGGCTATTTGCATTAAGATAAATCCCACCATCTGGAGGGTTATCTTTTAAGCAAAGCTGCCAGGACTTGATTGCTTGATTGCTTGATGCTGGACCAATATTTTCCGAAAAAACGTGTCCTGTATTTTTTTACACCATGGCGAATTGCTTTATAATTTATCCTGATTTACATAATAGTCTAGGCTGCACAACACTCACTGTCATACCATAGACTAACCCCAGGGATATTTCCTTTAATGATGCAATGAGATTTGGTCACAAAGGTGCCTACCACATCTACCAGGCTAGGATAGGAACCCAATATCGATTCTACAGGGGGCACAAGGTTACTAAGAATAGAACTCGATATTGGCAAGACTTCATAATAGGTTAATGAAAAAACTGCCTCATTGGCAATTGTGGACAGTGAGTGATCAACATTATAATTGAATTTCATATGGCTCGAATGACACTGTATATGAAAAAACATAGTGGTCCCTGTCAAGTCTTATAGTGACAAGAAATGAATCAACTAGTCTACAGCAAGCAGGATTCCACATAATATGATCTGTGTGAAACAAATAAATCCTGCGAAAATTATATAAACAATAACTTGTAGACTGATGTATTCTTGACTACTGTCGTAATGTATTAGAGCAGTGAAAAGCAAACCAATATAATGCTGTCATGAATAGGATAGGCCTGGCAAATCGTATTGTGTTCTGGCCAATGTAGAGTTTTGATTATATGTATTCTGCAAATATGCTTGCTCTCTTTGTACGTATTTCTGTTTGGCATGTGTAAGCGGAGATCCTTTTATCATATGAGTCACCATGCCAAGCTAATTTGTTCGCACTTGCAGCACTATAATGTCTCAGTTACAACCGGACATCGTCTCTAATGTAGTCAATACTAGATCATGCTGACCTGCTACAATTATAGCATCATGCAGAAGTGTGTCTGGGGGAGTCCTCCTCGCCCAGCAGTTGCACTATTGACAGATGTATGATTTCTTCTTTGAAGTTAGTGCAGAAATGCAGGAAACTGTGAGTTACGTCTCAAAATGATTTGTTAGACACGCTCCTCTCATAAGAACTAATGTTAAAAAAGGTGTAAGAACTGCTGTGTTTTGGGGAGGGGAGTGCATTTTGGGGATTTGTCAGTGGTGTTCTGTCCTGTTGATGTTTGCATTGCTGCTTTGCTGATTTACATTAAAGATTATTTCCCAACCTTACTTACCATTTGAAGTATTTGTTGATGAAATAGTTCCCTGTTAAATCAATAAGGCTCTTATTAGACACTGTGAATGCTGGCTTTCCCAAGGCTTTTTTGCGAGCGCGGTACGTGTATTTCTGGGGGTGCGCAGGGAGTTTCACACGCAAATTGGCAGTGTGGGTCCTCCCAAGTCTACCCTCTCACCCCTCCCCCCTCCCCAGGCCACGCAGGCAGCCCATCCACCTAGGCCATGCCCCACAGGTAGCCCATACACCCTGGGCATGCCCCCCAGCCAGCCCACATGTCTCCATGCACCTTTGAGCACCCACTCATGTCCCCCTGCACCACCACCCACCTGGCAGTGAGAGGCACCTGCCAGCAGGCCCCGACTCATGTCCCCCTGCACCCCACCCACCCGGCAGTGAGGGGCACCTGCTAGCAGGCCCCGATTCATGTCCCCCTGCACCCCCACCCACCCGGCAGTGAGGGGCACCTGCCAGCAGGCCCCGACTCATGTGCCCCTGCACCCTCACCCACCCGGCATTGAGGGGCACCTGCCAGCAGACCCCGACTCATGTCCCCCCCAACACGTCATCATGATCCACAATCATGGCCCTCATGGCCACCCAAATCCCACCGCAGGCCACCCCTGCCCAAAGAACCAACCAAGTGTTACATCCACCCCACATTGAAATGCCCATTACATGATACAACCCAAATGCATGTATGTACATCAACACATGTCCGTCACACACACACAATGGGTGCCAGTGAATGTGAAAACCCACATCGTGACATGCATGAAACCAATGAGAGAATACCACACATTGAAGTATGAAACTAAAATGTATTCAACACAAAATGAAGGGAATCAAATGAAAACACACAATAATGGATATAAGAGATGAAATGCAACAATATCCCGAAATTAAAAAAATATGAAATCAGAATCCAAATAAATCCAAATGAAAATGTGTCCAAAGTCTCTGTCCAACAAAGCTAATCCAAAGGGAAAGAAATAAGTAAAATCCATTGCTCCATGGTGAAAAAAAAAAAATTATGATAAATCCACTGTTCAACTATATAAAAATAACAAATCCAGGGTCCATGAGCCCAACCATTGAAATGAAACCTACAAAAAAAACTACCTAATAAAGAACTATCTACAAAAAGGTGGGGCATAGTCCAAGCGCCCCAAATGAAAGAAAAACATAAATGAAACCTAACACTAACTAACTATATACAATGGCGGCCGGCAAGTCCTACGGCTCACTTGCCGATTTCCCAGGCCAGGGCATCATCAAACTCCTGTTCCATGTCCTGGAGGCAGGCCTGTTCCATGGCCCCGAGCTTTCGCAGGGATAACGCCATGTCCAACTCCAACTCCCTGCGAATTACCTCGAGGCACTCGGCCCGCCTCAGCGCCCTGCGCATGGAGTTCTCCGCCCTGACCATAGTGAGCCGTGCTTCTTCCGCCCGCCGCCGCGCCGCATCTATGTGCTGGCCCAAGCGCTGCCACACGGAAGACACTCCCAATCCAGGGTCCTTCTGCCCTCTGCCGATGCCTGCCCCTCTGATGTTGATGGCCCCGAGCCATCATCGCTCCCACCTTGAGCCTGCTGCTGCTGTGCCTGTGCCCTGCCTCTTGATGCCTGCATGTCCTCCTCCTTCTCGGGTGCAGTTGTTGGTGTGGCCACCCCTACTGGACCTCTGACTCCCGACTGTGGCAGGGATGTGTCCTCCACCAGCCTGGCCGCTGGGTCAGAGGCAGCTCCACAGGGTGCCCAGGTGATACATGGGCCGGAAGATGGCACGGAGGACGACTGGTGCATAGGGAGCTCAGGTGAGGAGGGGGTCGGTACAAGGTCCAGCAGACGGAGGAATCCAGCACTGGTGACCCGTCCTAGTAGGTCAACGCGGTCAAAGAGGCATCCGAGATAACGTGCAGTGTCTTCACGAAAATACTGAAGGTCATCCCGCATGCCCCGTTGACGCAACGCCACCCCAGCCAGGACAGCCTCAACCCAGTCCCAGATTGCCACGTCTGCAGGGAGAGGAAGGCCAGTTGTTGTGCGCTCATCCCGTCCCTGAGAACGGGTCTGGGCGTAGGCATCCCTGCTGCTGCGGGATGATGCAGTCACAGGATCGGGTACAGGATTACACACTGGCACCTCTGCAGCAGCCTGTGCTTTCTCCTGTCCCTGCCCCTGGACTGCACCACCAGTGGAATCCCCCCTCCAGACCCCGTGTGTGTCCCTTCCACGGCCTCCTCTTCAACCAAACCCCCCACCAACCTGGATGACTGCGTGCCATCTTCCTCCATCAGACCCTGTGGGGTCTCAGCTGCCTCTTCTGCTGCCAAGGAGTCCACCTCCAACCTCCACCTCTTGGACCTACCCTCGGGAGCTGCGGCCACGGACGCGGCTCTAGACTCCTCACTCCCCGACTAGATGACAACCTGGGAGGAGTGCCGGGCCTTGCGTCTCCGGCTAGCGGTGCGATCCCTGTTGCTTTGCTCCACAGCACCGTCTCCGCCCTCTTCATCAGTTGACGCTGCAGACAGGGAGAGATAGAACACAGGCATCAGGGCACTGTACAATGGTCTGATAAACACATGACAGTTGTACATGAGTGGCAGTGTCAAACTTCAGACATGGCCTCACACTCCCCAACACACATGTCATTTCAACTCACACACATGAGCACATTAACAGGAATGTTGCACCAGGCAGCACCATCCATACATACACAACAGCATGAGCAGCCGAAGGTGAGCCTCACCTCACATGCAACACGGGGAGTGTAGAACACATGCACACACGCCACCAGACATACATGCATCTGTCTGTACATCTCCACCACCTGTCGCAGTGATAAGATGGCGAATCAGAGGACTGAAGAATTCAACTCGCGAGTGGAACTGTGCAGGAAGTGACACTCGATTAGAGTCCAACACGGAACCAACCATTGGAGACCGTGCCAGTGATGTAGGGTATGCAGGATTGATTCTTTGCTGACCGAATTGCCGTGGATATGTACCATTGAAAGGGACGCCGTTACCTGGAGCTCCACAGTGACTTATCTGCAAAGTCTTTTTTGCTCTGGGGAGCTATGAGACGTTACCCACTTGATGCTTGACACACCTGTGAGGACTTCGAACCGTGGGCACTAGCAGGTCACTGCTGCTGGACCCTGACAGCTAACATTCTCCAGATGGAATAATTGTGCAGTTTTCAACCAGGACGGGGAACCACCTGTTGATGCTCTTGTACGAGGAATTCCATGTAATCATACTTTGGGAATCCAGTGATACTGACACACATATAGTGTCCGTCTGAAAATCTTTTTCTCAGAACATTTTATGAATTTCTGCGTCTATGCTATTCCCCCACTTTGATATTGCCCCTGAAGAATTTCATGAAACATGTTGGGCTGGTTTTTATGCAATGTTGAAATTTATTTGGTGTATGAATGAATGAATAATGCTTCATGAATTAGTATGATTGGTATGAATGTCACGAGTGGGTGGATAATCTAATGAAGAATTGAAATTGCTTGTTTTTCATGATATAGATCTTGAATTGTTTAGATTCTTCTCTGTATTGGTCCAAGCCATGTAATTGCACTGCCTTGGTCCTACAAAGTGTGGCTGTTCTCTAATGTTTCTGTCTAAAAAAATGTTTTAACCATACATTTTTTTCCTCTGTTGATTAAATCCATGAAAGGCAAATTATTTTTTTTAATGTAGCAAACCAATTTTATATAAATGCGTTTGAAATAAATTCCTTTTAAGAAAAAACTAAAAATGTTGGGACTCTTTTCAATCTATTGCCCATAAGGTTGATGCTGGTTCGTTAACTTGAGGTCAGTGTTTGGTTCAGTTACACTGTGTTAAAATAGCGGTATAAATTTGGAGTCACTAGCTCTGTTGTTGCTTGACAAGGGTTCCGCCCTTAATATGAGGGTACGGTGGTGACTCAACTTTTTCATTCAACCTCCTTGTGTTAAGATGCAGTGATATGATCGCCATCCATGTCACATCTGGCAATCAGACTCCTACATGTCAGTGTATCCATGGTGTATCTCAGTTGCATACTTGTCAAATAAGCACACATGCACATGTACATAGTGCAGATACATGCAGGTGGAACCACCATCCATGTGTGCCACCACAACCATGCCACTGTCCATACACAGAAATGTAAAAATGTGTGCACCCACACCTGCATTTGGCCAGCATGCTTACCAACACACACTATCGATGTGTCTCACACATGAGAGGACTCACATGCGGCAGGCTCATTTCCTTGTACATACACATGCATACATGGCCCTACACAGACATATGTGCAACCTGCACACTCCTCCCACACCTCAACATGTACAGCGTCCAATCAGTACACATGTACACTTACCGCTCAACTCCAGACGGGTCTGCCTCTCAAGGACCTGGAGGTGGAGCGCTGGGCGTATACGTTCCAGGACCCTCATCTGGTTGTTGGTTAGGCGGACCCAGCACCCCTCGGCATCCGCTGCCTTCAAGAGGCACCGGCCTTGTTGAGTGTCCTGGACCTTAAGTCCTCCCAGCGCATCTGGACGTGTTGAATGTCGCGGACTGCCACCCCCTCCACGTTGATGGCAGTCACGATGTCCATTCAGATCCTCTTCCGTCCTTCAATGTCGGCGCGCGAACTTCCAAAGAGGGCATCATATTGCCCCAGGACTTGCTCCACCAGGATACCAACTTCACTGGCACTGAAGCTGGTAGCCCTCTGCCTCTCTGGCTGGGGGTTGCCAGTGGTGCCAGATGGTGTTGTGTCCGACATGGCAACCCCAGAGGCAGGTGTGGGTGGGCAACTGGGTCCTGGGGCTGGGCTGTGGAGCGATGGTATACCAGTCGGGAGTCTTCTGTCAAAGCAACTGCACCCCTGCAGATGGCTGACGTGCAGGCACCAAACAGGAGGGCACGTGGGCAGCAGGCAGGCAGGCAGCAGCAGATGGCAGGTGGGAGCGTGCTCGGAGCAGGAAAATGGGCTTCTGGGCAGGAGTGTGGTCTTCCGTGTGTTGTCGCGTGGCCAGCTTGATACAGAGTGATTTGGCATGTGAAGAAACTGCACGTCTGCGTGTAATTCGAGGAAAGGCCCTTAGCGCGTAAGCGTGTCAGTGACGTGACGCACAAGGGCGTTTCCCTCAACACGGGTGCATGTTGATTGTACACGTGCAAAAACTGTGTGCAATTGAAGGGAAGGGCCTTAGCACGTACGCACATAAGTGACGTTGCACGTGTGGGCTGGCTTAAAAGGTACGTGTAGGATGCCATTTTCTTGTATGTGCTTTTTCTGGAAAGCGAGCGGGTGATTCTTGTACTTCTTGTCGGTTCACACGCGATAACTTCACAACGGTTCTAGTTCGTACTCCCTGTTTACTCAGACAGCGTTCAATTCTTCTTTTGGCGGGGGTGTTGCCGACGCGCATCTTTTCCACGTTCTTTTTCCAGGCAGACGGTGAGTCGCGCACGTATTTTCCAACTGTGGTTGCCCCCATGTGTCGCGTACCCATTCAGAGGTCATTGTAGGCTGTGTGTACCATGCGTACGCTTATTTTTGTATTTCTGGGTGCCACAGCGTAGTGCGGGTTCATTTTTCCATGCACGTGATCTACCAGGGGTTGCGTGCACGTTAAATATTGTTTTCGGGGTGCCTGTGCATTCCGTGACCCGTCATCTTCCCCCAGGGGTCACAGACAGCCTTGCTAGAGCACTAGGGTACAAATTCCATCTAGTACCCTACCCCTTTCACCCCAATTGCCCAGGACAATTGTTTACTGCAACTCCCATACGCACAACAACATCAGTGCCATGGTTGGGAGGCGACCAAGCAGTAAGGAAGGCAAAGGTGGCTGACCTCAAAGAGGTGGGCGCGGTAGGGGACGTGGCCAGGATGTGCAGGGTGGCCCAAGAGGCCAGTGTGTGGAGGACCAATCAGGGATACCTATGTTCCCCCCCCCCAATGGTTTGGGGAGATGTAGCTCTCACCATCCCAGCTCAGCCCTTGTTAAACTGGCCCATATTGTCAACAGAACCGGCACAGGATGACTCCCAGGCTGACTTCCGTGTCACCAAGTCTAAGCCACGTGTGGTGGTGAAAGTTGGTGTCACCAGGCCACGTGGATCTGGGGCAGCAATGCCATCTGCTGCCCCAAGTAGCCAGGGTGAGGGGGCTGCAGGGGCAGCTGCAGCTCAATCCACCCCAGCTCTGAGTGTCCTAGCCGGGACAGTGTCGGTCCAAGTCCATCACACCGAGGTTGGTCCTGCCAACATCACCCAGCAGAAAATGCCTGCAGTGAGACCTTTGGTCATCGTGCCTTTGGCAACTTCCAGTGCACAGTCCACCTGCGCTTCTGCCCCTACCAACCAGAGCGGTGTAAGCCGCTCAGGGTCCGCACCACCTTCCAAGAGGAAGAAGGGTGCTCTTGTAGTACAGGCTGGGACCCCAGACACGGGTACCCACTCTGGCACGTCAAGGAAGCCTAGTTTCAATGATGCAGAACTAGATGCACTTGTGGGCTATGTGGCGGCCCATGGCCGCGAAATGGTGGTGACTGCAGGGTGCAAGACTACGAATGCTCAACGTAGGGCCCACTGGCAGACCATCGCGGACCACATTAGTTCCCTTGGATTTGTGAAGCTCACAGCTGATGATTGCTCTAAGCTGTGGAATGACCTGAAACGCAAAGCAAAGAATAAGCTGGCTTCAAATCATGCCTCTACTCTGGTGACTGGTGGTGGGTGTCCACCAGAGGAGGAACAACTCACTGAACATGAGTCTGTCGCTGGAGCATTCATCACAGAGGATCAGATCCAAGGCGTGGGAGACCTACCAATCTTGAAGCAATGTCCAGTGAGTGACCATGCATGTGTGTGCAATCCATGTGTATGTTGCTTGGGTGATGTGTTCTGATTGAGTGCCAGGTGAGGCTGTCTAGTCATGACTGCCATGGGTCACCCATGTGGTCCTTCAAAACCTTTCTCCGGCCTTGTGTTTCCGTTAAACAGTATCCCTTCTGACCACAGTTCACTTTTTGCACATGATTAATCCACTTGACCTTCAGCTGTCCTCTTTCCACAACATTGTTCATACTGTTTTCCTCTTCATTCAGCCTGATTGATGAAATCATTAGCATATTTACCAGACATTTTTGTGGCCTACTGTCCCAAATGTGGAATACTTCTGTCATAGATTACACCACACAATGGCCCACATTTCTTGACTTATTAGGGGAAAGATTTCTACAATCAGGCTGATTGAGTATTGTGCACCTAAACATGGCCTGCACACTATCATTTTGAGACCCTGTTTGAATGTTGAACTTGACAATTGTATCCTCTCATGTCGAAGCGACCAACCATTGATGTATCCATGTGCCTACCATCAATGCATCAGTAAACACTGGCATTGTTGCATCGTGTGGCACATGCATGTTTTCTCACTCTTTTTACATGTATAATTTCATGATGTCCATCTCACATGGATGGGTGACAGTACTGATTTGCTACCATCTGGGTGTCCTTGTCAAATCTGCCATGGCTATGGTACGTGCCGTCTGTGTGCTGGCATGTGTCATGTATGTGGATTGTCCATGCCACTCACAGGCTAATGTTTGATGCCAGTGCTATCCAGCATGCAGCACATGTGTTGGTTTTCCATCTTGCAGTCATCAGTGTGTGCTTTTTGCCTCCCCTTCCAACTTATTGACAGTGCATGCATGCCAGAGTTATTGTCATGTGGGACATGTGTCATTTATGTACTGGATCTCTGCCTCGTCATGAATATGTGTGTCTGCTAGGGTGCTCATGCCTGTTTTCATTTGTTATCTTTCATGTTTTTGCAGATGATGAGGCACTTGATGCTGTTGAGGAGGAGGGGATGGCGCAGGCCCAGGAGGACTCACAGCCACAACCGGGCACCAGTGGAGGACGTGGGGTGGTGGTGGGTGAAAACCCATTACTCCTACAGACCATACTGTCCACGGGTGTCTCTGGGTACACCTCCGGAGACCTCTATGAATCAGGTGCTGAATCGGACATTGAGGCATATGTGCCGTCACAGGTGAGTGTTTCTGGCAGGGATGGTGTTCTGTCCAACCCACCTGCACCGGGGGTAGACCCCTCTATGGGGTGTTCAAAAGTCCGCCTGTGGCGGTTACGGATGCAGGGTCACGCTCCACAATATTTGCTCCCGTTCCTGGGCCAGCAGATCAAAGAAGGAATGCAGTCCTGCAGCCTCAGGCAGTGCCAGCACAGCAAGGTGCACATCACCTTGCCCCAAACAGGTATGGTGCCCGCCAATGTGGTGGCCATGCGCCACCAGGCAATACTGTGTGGGATAACTCCATGTACATAGCAGCAAAACAGGGGGCATTGTGTGAAATGATAGCTCAGGCAATGGATAGGGTGGCTACTTCCATTCTCCCCCCTGAAAGGCAGATGGAGCTCCAGCAGCAGGCCACAGAGTCCATTTGCCACTCACACAGGGAGGACATGTTGGCGTCCGACAGGGTGCGACGGGCTGGACTGGAGACTCTGTGCACAGCCATA
Organism: Ambystoma mexicanum; assembly: GCF_040938575.1. Lineage (NCBI taxonomy): Eukaryota > Metazoa > Chordata > Amphibia > Caudata > Ambystomatidae > Ambystoma > Ambystoma mexicanum. The sequence goes on along the minus strand of NC_090932.1, from coordinate 368,930,122 downwards.
TCTGTAGAGTCACAGGCCCACAGGGAAGCCCTGAGGTTAGAACACAGCTCCCTCAGAAATACTGTGGTTGAACTTGAGGTGTCCCGGAGTACAAGGTCAGAACAAGGTCAGAACAGCAGCTGGAGCAGCTGACACGCACACTCTCAGCTGAGCTCCAGGCAACCAGTCAGGAGATCCGGGCATCACGCGAGGCCATGCAGGCAGAAATGCGTGCTACCCGTGAGGTGCTGCATGGGGATCTTCGTACCATCATCCTGCAGAACCAAACCTTTCAGACCCGCATGATTGCTGATATGGAGGAGCATGCCAGGACTTTGCCTGGTCTGCCTCCCATATCACGGCCACTTTCTAATGTACAACCAGAGGGTGAGGACAGCGACGGCAGTTCTCCCACTGTAGCGTAGGCATGCAGGCCATGAGCCCATGGAGGTATTTTTTTTTCTCTCAACATCCACGCATGTGGGTGTTATGGTGCACCCTGTACCTCATCCCTCCTGGGTGGCCCCTCCCCCCCGGTCCACACAAGGCCATTATTTTATTTTAAACAGTGTGGTGCTTTGTGTGGCTCCCATAGGCATCCACTGTGTATTCCAGCTGGGCGCATGCAGGCTTGTCCTTGCTTTGGGTTAGATGCTTGGGTTCCTGACACACACACTCCTCCTGCTTCCCCTTTCATGGGCTTGCAAAGGGTGTGACCAAGTGACAGTAACTTACACAGTGACATTGAGCTCCCGTAAGTTTTGTGGACAGTCTGTAGTCAAAACTGTGTATACATCCCTAGTGGGTATTGTTGTAGAAATCTCCACTACATGGTGGATTTATGTATGGTTCTACATCCATGACTTTTTCCTTATATACATGTACCTTCATCATGTCTTAACAAGCCCGTCTACTTTGCAGATGCAGTTCATGTTGTATGCAGAACACTGAAACATTTGCCTACCATCAACACTATGCAGTTGGAAGGGGTCGATGTGCTGCCTTAGTGATGTTGTGATACTTGCACTACTTTGATTTTTAATTCTCATATATTGCCACTCTTTCAACATGTACTGATGTTTTCTCTTGCTGGTAAGTATTTGTTCATGTTTGTTGTTTATTTATTCATTATTGAGAGCAAATTGTCTGTGGCCTGTTTCCATTTAGGACAGTGGACTTTGGACAACTTGTGTCATGTCTTGTGCATTCATTTGGTTGCTTTTACATTGCATACCATGCCATGGAGTGTTGGGGAGGTGTTGGGTGACATGCCACTATTTTGATGTGGTATTTTGCAAGGGGGTAGTCATTCATGCTGCATGCATTTGTGCCTTTTTGTGACACAGCATTGGGTGTTTTTGAGTAGCTAGGGATGCACACAATGTAGCACTTCCAGATGAACAATCTCAGGCTGTTATGGTTGTGACAGTTGACTGTCCCTTTTGTCATCATCATTGATTGTGAGCTGGTTTGTGCCAGGCTTGTGTGCACTCCGTCGGGGTGGGATTTTAGGTGAAGTAATTTGCCACAAGCTGGGTCCGAGCTGCCTCACCACGTGCCCTTTCACCTCCCATGCGCATCAGCCGTGCATGTGGGTGGGGATGTGGGGGTACCACCATGTCCACTGGCACGCCCTGCCAGGTTGCAACGTTGTGCAGGACTCATGCTGCCACTATGAACCTGCACACTACTGGGGGCGCATACGGCAGCTGCCCACCAGAGCAGTCAAGGGAGCGAAAGCGTGACTTGAGCACTCCGAATGTGCGCTCCACTATGCCCCAGATTGCAATATGCGCTGTGTTGTATCTTACCTTGGGTGGTGTGGTGGGGTTCCGAATTGGTGTCATCATGTAGGTGCTCAGAGGGTAGGCACTGTCCCCTGGGGAGGTGATAATGGTTGTCATTAGTGGGGTTTTCCCATTTCTCAGTTTCTGACATGCATGCATGTGCAGAGGCATTTATACTCACCAATTAGCCATGTATCGCCATGCCGGCCAGCATCCAGGTCCCGGTTTAGGGGTGACATTCTGAATATGAAACTATCATGGCTGGACCCTGGATAGTCGGCATATACTGAGGTGATGATTCCCTTGGCATCACATACAACCTGCACGTTGATGGAATTCCAGTGCTTGCGGTTGCGATAGATATGCTCAGTGGCCCTGGGTGGACGTAGAGCCACATGGGTGCAATCAATGGCACCTAGGACTTTGGGGAAGTGTGCCACCCCGTAAAATTGCTGGACAACAGCCTGCCTTTCTGCAGGTGTTCTGGGCATGTATATGTGCCTGCGGACTGAGGGGCGTGCAGTCATGATGGCCAACACCTGGTGTAGGCAGCGTGACTGCGTGGCCTGTGACACACCCGCCCACTATGGCACTTGTCCGCTGAAATGAACCAGTAGCCAAGAAGTGCAGTACATTGAGCACCTTTTCCAAGGTGCTCAGTGCTTGCGAGCACAGGGGGGGGTGATGTGAGGTCATCCTCCCACTCCCTCACCAGGTCTAGGATTATGTGTGGTGGAAACCTGTACCTCCCATACACCTGGTCATCAGGCATCCCAAAAAGGCTGGTCCTGGGTAAAAAAAGCAGGGCCTGGCTATCCTCCTCCTCCTGCGGTGTCCCACGACCACTGCTGAGAGGAATGGTATATTCATCGTAGCGTCTGAGTTTGTTTGTTGTTTGCGCGCACTTTTATGCTGCGCAGGGCTGCTCACACCTGCTTCCTGCTGGCGTACGTGTTTCCGGATTAGCGCGTCTTTTTTGCCGCACGCCTTTCCCCTGTTTGATTCCATGAATATGTGTTGTTAGCGCGCGTGTGGGCGTTGCGAGCATTTACCTCCTGTACTTCCCCCGTAACGCCCACTTTTTCACGCGTTGTTCCCCATTCCGCGTGTTGCGCCCACTTTTCTTGTGTGCGCTACACTATGTGTGCTTTCCCTGTGCGCGTTGCGCATGTCGTTTAGTGACGTGTGCTCCCGTGTGCGCCACCTACGGATTTGGCGCACACCCCAGCTTTTACTAGCGCAGCGCATTCCATGAATTAACCAACGGCTGCGTGCGTGGCTTTGGCATGCGTGTGCTGCGATTTTCTCACTTGCGCTCCCCTTTTCGACGCACATTTATTCCATGAATTACCCTGTGTGTTTTTACAACAAAGTTCCAATTCTAAGCAGGAAGCAATAATATTAGCCATCTTTCCTGTAGCTCTGCTCTGCTGCTATCACTAATGCAAGCATATTATGGAGTTGTTTAAGTGTGTGCTGTTTCCTATTTTTGGTTGAGAGTATTTTTACTCCCTGTTTTGTTGTTGTTTATTTATTTTTATTTATTTATTTGGATTTATAAAGCGCCCAGCGGCCCGGAGGCATCGTGGTGCTGTTACAGAATATTTACTTGAAGCAGTTGTGACATTTGTTACATAGGAGACAGATATTAAAAAAGACAGAGTAAACAGTTGTTCCGTGGTTACAGAGGAACAATGATGGGTGAAGTGCAGTAATGCTATGGTTTAGTTAAACAACTTTGACCCTGGTTCATGGATTATTTGCGCCAAAAAAAACGGGATTTGTGTGCCATTCTGCCCGCAAATCCCTATTTAACAAATGGGGATTTGAGCCAGAATGGCGTACAAATCCCGTTCTTTTTCGGCGCAAATAATCCATGAATCAGGGCCTTTGTTTTTAGAGCTTTTCTGAAGGTTGTGAGGGATTCTTCCTTTCTTAAAATCAGTGGAAGGGAGTTCCATGCTTTGGCGGCTAGTACTTCAAAGCTGGTTCCGCCAGCTTTGGCTCTGTTGAATGTTGGGACTGCGAGTCTGTGTGAGTACTGGTCACGTATTGGTCTTTGGGCCGGAGCCTGGTGTATTCTTTCAGCTAGGTAGGCTGGGGCGGTCTGGGCAAGGCATCTGTGCGTGATTGTGAGGGCCTTGAAGGTTATGCATTCTTTGACAACCTTTCGTTGGTATGACTATTGGCCTCTTTTTAGAGAGTAAATGTGGCGTGTCCACTGCTCGCCATTGGGGCTGGCTGTCAACATCCCACCGAGTGCATGGGATTATTATAACAATGTTGCTTGCCACTGCGACATGTTACATTGGAAACCTAACCAACACCTAACATCTTTTTAACCAAGTTCTCTATGCTGCCCCACTCAACCATCCTAGCATCTGTTTATGCCTTGTTTAGGTACAAGAGAAAATAACTATTGCCTGTAAATATTAAAGAGGCTCTGGAGTGTTCCTCAGCATGGGCCCAGCGCTCCAAATAGGAAACAGTAAAATGGTAACCATTTTGAAATGTTACATTTTAAATTAACCAATTTGAAATTTAGACATTTTACAATTGTTCAGTGAGCTTTGTTTGATAATGGGGCCTATCCATCCCTTGCAATGCCATTGAATCATTCCTTCATATTTAGATTTAAAAGGCACAGCTTGCCGCTTTATCCATTAGTGATGCCATATAGGGATTTCTTTATGGCAGGGGTGATTTCAATGAAATCAGAATTCCTTTAGCGAGAGCAGGCAAAAGGCAAGGAGGGTAAAGTTCATGTTTAATAAGACATGTATTCTAAAGAACTGCAACATTTTGAATGATTATTTCAATGTGCAAAATTAACATCACTAACAAAGCAGGTTAGGCAGAGGTTGCTAGGAACTCTATATTAATGTAAATTGCATGGGGCAATTCTTGGAGTGGAAGGAGAATGAAACCGCAGTGAGCTGCACACCTCACTGGAACTGGTGCCTGCTCTCTTGATTAGTGGCCACTTCCTTTCCATGCTCACTTGCTTCCAACCCCAATCCTTGCCTCTCACATTCATTAATGAGCCACAGGGAAAAAGTCATATTTTGTTTTGTCCCTGTCCAATCAGATATTGCATCTGGAATGCGGTATTGTCCGCCTCAGAAATGTGAGGCTGACAACTTTTGGAGGAATTCTCAGAAAATGCCATTTATTAAATTAAACAGTTCATCACACGCCTCACTATCCCTACCCTGACAAGGATTTCCATGCCTAGCAAAAACTAAAGGAAACACTCTAACACAGGATATCTGGCCCTCACACTTAAGCATAAAATACACAAGAAAATATATGGCAATTCACAACAAACATCAACAATGGTATTTCTCATATAATCACAGTCTCTCTTATGAACCTGTGTGAGCTTCCCTTCCCCAGGTTTCATGTTAAGTTCAGTTCAATTGCTCAACATGAAGAAACAAGGAAATCTGGGTTTGCAACAAAGTTCCAACTCAATTCTTGACTCCTTCACTTTGTCGAAAGAAAATTTGGTGAAACAATGATCAACCAACAGAAATATTTCTTCTTCTTCTTCTTCCTGGAATAATAATTTCCACTTTGTCAAATAGCATCAATAATGCTCTGGGTCATTATGCTTTTCCACAATTAAGAAATGTTATAGAAGAAATGCAGTTCCTTGTCTGATTCAAAGATTCACAGAAACACAACTTCTGGCAAGGTAAAAGAAACACAGCCTCTTAGTAGCGTTTCTCAAGTCTCTCTTTATAGATTTATGAATCAACATTTATATCTTTGTCAAGATTACTTCACTGCACCACTACTTCCACCTGGATAATTCTCCTACCAGATTAACTTCTTTAAGGATTCACCATGTGTGTCTTCTCACCTGCCCCATAGTGTTCCAAATTCAACGGGGCTTCTGAAGTTTTAAATCTACTGACAACAAATGATTTATCACAGCTTCAACAGTCTGCAACTTTGTGATTTTAGTAACTTTCCAAAAAAGACAATATTCATATCAGTGCTTCTCAACACCTTCATGTAGGCAACGCACTCTTCCTCTGAACATTCACCTTTCAGAATGGCAGCCTTTTTGCCATTTGTCTTTCTGCAACATTAGTATTTACCACAACCTTGGCAGTTTGCACCTTTGTGACTTTTAACAACTTTTCAGAAAAAGAGAAGATCCACTTTAGTGTCCCTCAACACTTCCAAGTAAGCAAGGCACTCCTCTTCTGAACAATCACTATGTCAAAAGAGCAGCCTATTTGCTACTCTTGTCTTTCTGCCACAACAACAGCAAACATTGCACTTAAGGATGTAATTCTACCTTTCCCCCTTATGGCTTTAGTAATGTGAGGTATACCCATTTTAGGGAACATTTACATTCTGCAGGCTTCACCTTTTTACAACGTTGCATTCGCCTCTTTGCTTTCTGTCCACCAAAACCTTTGACTGAAGACAAAACGTGTACAACTCCTGGCTTGGCCAACGCATGTACCCTTTTGGCCTAGGGCAATGCTTGCACCATGCTTGCTTGATTTTGAAAAAAAATACTTGTTTCACTCTTAGCTTTGGTAATGCCTTTTTCACTCTTGGCTTAGGCAATGCTTGTTTCCTTAAAACTCACAATTCAATGTTCAGTCACTTAACTTTAGTGCTATATCATCTTCACCAGCTTCATAATTTAATTTGTCAATTAACCTTTAACTCAGAATTAGTTTTAAGCACACGCAACCGGTCTTTCATCTGGTTCAGAGTGTTTAAGATTCAATTAACGTGGTTCAGAGTTTTTTGCCCGAGTGCTATGGAAGAAGTTTACTTTAGTAACTTCCCATTGTCCGACATTTGACAGTCAGTTTATTACTACTTTCACGCATACGCAAGTGATTCTGCATGGCTACAGTTGCCTGCATTTGTTGGCGCAAGGGTTCAGTACGCTCAGTAACACTCAGCGGCTTCTGTTTTGCTCCCTTTGCGTGCTGCAGGACTTGAACTGCTTCTGACTTCGTTTGGGGACACACCCATCCTGAGTGAAGGTGGCTTTATCCCTGCCATGCAGTTACAGAGCTCCTCTCGCTCCTGGCACCCTTGACTGTTCACCAACTTTCAGCCACGGTCTCTGGCATGCTTCTTGCTTCGCAATCTCTGCAATCAGGTTCACATGGGGAAAAGCAGTCTTTCTTCTCGCCTTCCACTGTGCAACCTCTGCACTTTAGCTTTAGGGGGAACATTACCCTCTCAGCTGAAATCTGCTTGGTCAACGTCCCGGCGTTCTTCTTTCCACCAACTTCTGCTTGGATTGCCAACAATGTGCTCCTGCTCTGCTGATGCTACTGCTGAGACTATTCCAGCTCCAACTCCATCTAATGGCCTGGACCTGAGGGGGCCTTTTAAGCCCCTCTGCTTCCTTCAGGTGTGGGTCAATATGCTCAACGAGCCGACTACTCCTGCAACCTTGCTCTTGGGCTCTCTTCCTCGTCCCAGTACTTAGGGGAACATGGGACTTGTAGTCCCAACCAACAGAAGTAGTTTTTATCAGCTTTTTATTTTTAAATTCAGATTTATTTCTCTTAAATGCATTTAAGGAAAGGTTACAAGAGTTTATTTGAAAAGGAGAAGACAGTTCATTTTAGCCATTATTTATCGGTTTCCTGTCTTTGTGCCTCTGGGAGTAAAGGGGATTTTTGACCTTCGAAGTCTCAACTGGTTTTTCCTTCCATTGATATATTTAAAGATGTCACACCAGCTTTACCCACATCAACAGGTTTAATGTAAGGTTCAGACACACCATAACGACAATAATCCATTGTATGTCTTGGTACCTTTGAAAGGTCCTTCCCTGTTAGAGATAAATACTGTGTCTCATCCCACAGGATCTCCTCACTACCCTGGGCCCCATCTCCTCCTCGGTGATCCTCCCGCTGTACACCACCCCCAAGGTCCGGCTCAGGAAGCATCTGCCTTTCCCTGGCTACCTGGGAGGATACTTTAGGCATGGTTTTAGTGAAGGATCCACAGGATTCATCACCCCCCACAGTGCATTAAATTGCATCTTCTTCTAAAGCTTGTGTGCACTGATCCCTCACACGGCTTTTAAAGGAATCTCTCTGACTAGCCTTCTGGTTGCAAGCCTTAGTTCATGTACGTTGTAAATTAACTAAGCTGTGTGCTATTGCAGGTGCAAAAGCTGGTTGAAGATACCAAGATACTTAGCAGCGAAGTCGAAGCCCTGCGAGAATGGAAGAAGCAAAATCAGGACAGCATCCAGCATTTGGAGCAGGAGCGGACAAGCCTTATGGCTGAACTGGGTAAGGAGCAAGACCTGCTCTGCGGAGGGCAATGTTATGGTGGGTGGGGGAAACCTTACTCAACAGCAGGATGCATTCTCACTTGAGCTGGTTCACCGTATTTTGAGCACTTGACCACAGGGAGTTAACATGCTTTCTCTACACTCAATGCTTAGTTATGGACATACTCTTTTCCTTTCTATCTCCATGTGTTGCTGCCCTTTTCCTTCTACATTATCTTTATCATCATCATCATCATCAATAACTTTATTTTGGCACTAGGGCCATAAAAGTACATCATGGGGGCGTGGCCTGGAGCGCCAGCGATGCGGCTGCTTCCCTGAGGCCCTCCGCCCGAGACCAGCGGCATTTAGCATTTAATCAACCCCATAGCGAACTGATCGAATCGACCGATGGAGCTATGGCAAGCTGATATGCTGGGGCACTCGCCGATGTGCAGTAAGGCTCCATTATTCCCTGATTAAGCACTGAAATGGATCGAATTCCCCCGCGCTCGCAGTCCGGCAGCGACGTTTTCAAGATGGCAGATGGGACCTGCTGAGGAGGTGGAGGTGGAGCCGTGAGGAGAGATTCCTCTCCCGTCGCTGGCGAAGATTTCCAGGGTACTGACGCGGACGGAGCTGTGAAAACGGAGGGCTCCCCTCTCCGTGGCTGACCAGCGAGCAGTGTCGGAGCCAGATCCGAACCAAGGACTGGAGGAACTGCGACATCCGAGAGCGGCGACAAAAGAGAGGTGAGCCCATCCCCCATAAGCATCGGCCCTGCGGAGTGAGCGAAGCGCTCGCTCCCACTAATTGAGGGCCCTGAGGCCTTGCTCTAGACTCGGCCCAACGGGGGTGAATCACCTGAGTTCCTGATAAGTAGCTGAATTCCGGCTTCTCCTCCCCCAACACCATTCCAGCTACAACAGAGGAACCCGGACACGCGGCCATAGAAGCCTGAACCTCGATCCTCCGTTGGCCCAGTCACCTAGCGAATTCCTGGGGCGCCCCTGCTCACCGTCACCCTGATATCCTGGATCTCAGCCCAGTTTAGAGCCTGAAACAGCAGCTCCCCGGCGGGCAGTCCCCTACCCTTTGCGACCCATCCGGAAAAGGAACCCCAGGGTCATTATGTCAAAGCCCGCTAAAACACCCAAGTCCTCGGACATTTCCACCATGCTCCTAGCGCCGGATAAGGCAAAGAAGCCGAACCTTCCCCCTAGGCTCACCCCACAGAAGGCCCCGGAAGAACAAGCTAAGCTGGCCACCAAAGATGACATCGTGGCCTTCATGCGGGACATCAAAGCTGAGTTTAGATCCTGCATGACCGAGATCACCACACGTCTAGAACAGACAGACCAACGACTCACAGAAGCCGAACAGAGGATAGGAGAAGTCGAGGACTTAACCCAGAGCCATGACGCAACGCTAATAGAAATGCGACGCGAGATTCAAGCGCTCCAGACTAGAAGCGAAGTGCTCGAATTTAAGCAGGAGGACCTGGAGAATAGGGCACAACGGAATAACCTGCGCATCCGAGGGGTCCCGTCGTCTGTCCAAGACAAAGAACTAGCAGAATATATAAGCAATTTTTTCCAGGCTTTTCTCCCGCTCACGGACAAAGCTCAACTCGTCCTGGACCGAACCCACAGATTGCGCCCGAGGCGAGGAGTAGAATCAGATGGCCCCCCAGATGTAATCACTCGAGTCCATTTCTACGCCACCAAAGAGGCCATCTCGGCGATAAGCCGCACCAAGGACGAGCTCTCATTCATGGGTACCCCACTTCAGATATTCCAGGATCTCTCCCTGATGACCCTTCAGAAAAGAAGAGCCCTCAAGCCCTTGACCCTGTTCCTCCAAAGCCAGCAGATCCGCTACCGATGGCTGTTCCCTTCCACTCTCCAATTCACATACCAGGGAACCCTGCGCAAAATCAGCCATCTTGAGGACGCGAAATCCATCTTGCATCCAAACTCCCCGGAGGCCTCGCTCTCCTCCAGTCCTCATCTCCCGCCAGAAGAGCCGGACCAATCACCCCAAAGACAGCAACAACAATCCTGGTCTAAAGCACAGAGACGCCGGAAGATACGATGATCCAGTCATACCCCTCTATCGTGATCTAGCCGATCCCGAAACTAAAGCGGAACATAACTATGCCGCGGGCCCCGAGCGGCCCACACCCCACTCCGAGGAGTATGTCACCAACTCACCCTTGGAGGTGAACCAAGTCCAATGGTTCTACCCTGACCCTGTTGGCGGGGAAAACAGTTTTGGCCCTGTTGGCCGTGGAGAAGGCCGCACAGAAAACCCCGGCCCCCCACACACATCCACGTTCACCCTCCCGTTTCAGTTTGCCCTCCCGTTGGAGAGGTTATAAAACAAGACCACCAGAGAACCGTATTGTCACCAAGCTCTTGGATGATGCCTGAAACTCATGACTCACCCCCACAGAGCCCACCCCAGCCGTCGAGGAAAGCCCATGATGACCCTCAACCACACCTGAAAGTGAAGTTTCTAACCCTCAACGTCAGAGGTTTAAACGGGCCGCAGAAGAGGAAATCTATGCTACGGCGTCTACAGAACGAAGAGGCCTCAGTCGTATTCCTTCAAGAAACTCACCTGATTCCAGCAGATTTCACTAGGCTCTGCGACAGACAATTCCTGTTACAATTCCTGGCATCGAACTGCACCAAAAAAGGTGGAGTAGCTTTACTTATCGCTAAGACACTTAGACCACACATTTTAGACACTTTGCTTTGCCCAGATGGCCGCTTTGTAGCAATTAAATGCTGGATCTACGGCCAGCTATACTCCCTTATCTCGATCTACGCCCCGAATGATAAACAGGAAGAGTTTTAACCAGCTCTGGAAGATGCCCTCCGACCATTCGTGGAGGGTCAAACGATAATAGTGGGAGACTTCAACGGAGCCCCTGACCCAATCAAAGATAAATCTCACCCCCCTGCTCGTAAAGACTTCAGTGTGGCAACAGCTCTGCTTAAACTTTTCCGCTCCTTGGATATGGTCGACACATGGAGAGTCTTACACCCAGAGGCCCGCGACTACTCATTCTATTCTTATGTACACAGAACTTACTCTCGCATCGACCTGCTACTGGCTTCCCCCCAAGTCCTGGCTTACACCGATGAGGTGACCATAGGTCCCAGAATCTTATCGGATCATGCCCCGGTCATGCTAACATTGAGAGCCCATGACCCTGATCTGCTCCCAAAACTCAAGTGGTCCCTATACGACCCGATCTTGAATGACATGTCATTAAGGGATGTGGTAGCGAAGGCCATCAAAGACTACTTCAAAGAAAATAAGAGCGAGGACACTTCACCGGCCAAGACGTGGGACGCAATGAAAGCAGTTGTGAGAGGGGTCCTAATCTCCCAAGGAGCGGCCTATCCCAATAAGAAGCGCCAGACTCGCCAGATCTTACAGGAGGACGTAGAGAGAGCAGAAGCTATATGTAAAGCAAAAAACTGGACGCCCAGAACCCATCGAGCCCTGCAGATAGCTCGAAAGAAGCTAGAAGCACATTACGCTGAGGACACAGCTCAGATTCTTTCCAGAACTAAGCAGAGCTACTACGCTAAAGGGAACAAGGCCAACAAATTTCTGGTGGAAAAACTGGCGAAGACTAGAAAGAAAAATTCTATCCTAGGCCTCAGCGATTCCCAGGGCAGAGTCCAGTTCGCAGAGGGAGACAAGCAACACATCGCAGTCACTCACCTCACAGACACGATGACAGCCTCCCCGAGATCATCCGAAGAGCAGCTCTCGCAGCGCTTCCCCGGATCGCCCCTACGGTGTGAGACGAGCTGGAGACCCTGATCACGAGCGAAGAGGTCGACAAAGTCATCAAAAGTCTCAAACCAAGGCCCCCGGGTCCAGACGGATTCTCGACCCGCTTTTACAAAGTCTTTCGCTCGCAGCTGGTGACCCCCCTCACATCGCTCTTTAACTCTTTCGCTACCTCGGGGTCCATCACCTCATCCATGCAGGAATCGATCATGGTTCTCGCCCTGAAACTGGGAAAAGACCCCAGAGACATCACAGCGTATAGACCTATCTCTCTACTAAACCTGGACGCTAACATTTACTCAAAGGTCTTGGCCAACCGATTAGCGGGAGTGCTCCCGGACATCATCGACCCAGACTAGACAGGATTCGTACTGAATAGATCCGCTGCAGACAACGTCCGCAGGGTCCTAAACCTGGTCGAAGTCACTCAACGAGATGCACTTAAATTGGCTGTGCTAGATTAAGATGCGACTAAAGCCTTTGACAAAGTAGATTGGTCATTCCTCTGATTCACCCTAGAGTCCTTTCACTTTGGACCCACATTTCAGAAACTCATCTTAGTGAACTACCAATCACCGAAGACCTTGCTCCGCGTTAACAGCTTCCTATCTAACGCGAACCCCTTATCATACAGCACCAGACAAGGATGCCCCTTGTCTCCCCTGCTCTTCGTCCTGGTTATGGAGCCACTGGCCCAAAGGATCCGACTGAACCCCAGACTCAAAGGCCTCCAAGTAGGCCCCACTCAACATAAAATAGCACTATATGCGGATGATGTGTTATTAACCATATCGGACACCACCCAATTGCTGAGGTCCTCCCTGGCAGAAATTCATCGCTTTGGTAAAGTTTCAGGATTCGCGATAAACTTCGCGAAATCATCAGCCCTAGGGGTGAGACTGGAGCAGGAAGATAAGGATTCTTTCAGAGCCCTCTGCCCGATCCAGCTCAGCGAAAACTCCATCCCCTACCTAGGAGTACAGATCACAGCCCGACCGGAGGATACATACCAAGCGAACTTTCAACCACTGTTCAAGACCTTGGAGGGGGACCTCACTCGCTGGCTCTCGCAGGAGATCTCATTACTGGGCCGCATAGCGGCATGTAAAATGAACCTCCTTCCACGCCTGCTTTACACCTGTTCCGCCATTCCAGTTTTGATCCCCCGGTCCCCACTATTGCGCCTCTAAAGGAAGGTACTACGCTTCATCTGGAAAGGTAAAAAGTCAAGGAACCCGCTCAAGACAATGCTGAGCAATCCGAACTTGGGAGGCCTAGGAGTCCCAGACCTCCAGAAAACCAGATCGCAGCCCAGCTGGCTCACACTGTGGGCTGGACGATAACCTCGAACAGACCTAGATGGGTCGAGATTGAACAATCCCGCTTACCCCTCTCTCTCCGCTTCCTCCTGCACCTTTCCCCGTCCTCCGAAGAACGTGGCCGAACATCCTCTCTTCCACTAGGCAGACTGTAAAAGCTTGGGAATGTACTTGTAAACAGAGGGGAATCCATAGAGGCCTAGGCCCAGCTTCCCCGGTATTTCATAACCCAGCGTTCTCCCCAGGAACCCACCTAGTGAACTTTAAGAACTGGATCGCCGGCAGCCTCAGCTCCCTAAACCAGCTCTTTGAGAGGAATCAACCACTCACCTTTGAACAATGCAAAAACACCTTTGACCTGGCGGAAACAGACAGATTCACATACGTGCAACTGAGGCATTGGTGTTCCCATCCAACAACGCGCGAGGCAGCGACCCGAGATCTAGACCCTACAGAGCTGACAATCGCAGATCCCCCACACCGAGGGCGCATCTCAGCGATGTACAAGCTGTTGCAGACGAATCTCCTGGTCGCTAGAGCAACCTACATGAACCAATGGGAAACAGACCTAGGACACCCAATAGAAGACCAGGTCTGGTCAGACATTTGGTCTCGCACGCGGGCCTCCTCCTTCTGCATCACTAATCGGGAGTGTGCCCATAAACTACTTCTAAGATGGTACTACCCGCCACTTAGACTATACCATATCAACCCAGCCTTGGACCCTCGATGCTGGCGTCGATGCGGCCTACAGGGATCGTTCATCCATATGTGTTGGTCCTGCCCAGTGGTTGCAAACTTCTGGGCCCAATGCATCGCACCATAGCAGACATAACTGGGATAAAGCTGCCCTTGGAGCCAGAATCAATCCTACTAGGAGCCCCGCTTCCAGGCATATACCCAAGGTCGGGTAAAAGTGCCACCCTCCTCACTCACCTCCTCCTGGCCGCTAAAATCACAGTGGCACGAACCTGGAAATCGCCGGAGGGACCCCTGCTGATCCTATGGTGGCTGAAACTTTGGGACATCTTTGTCGCAGAAAAGATCACGGCGGCAAACAGAGGCCTCCTTCACCGCTTCACGAACATCTGGTCCCCTGTAATAGACTATGACCAGAGCTATCCAGCACTAACTTTTAAGCCACGAGCGGTAGCAAATGCTCTAACGGCAAGGAGCGCGGAGATGATACAACGGACCGAAGAGCAAGATTTGGACGTTAACTAAGGGGGGACGGGAATGGCGTTAATGATGGGGGAGGAGATGATCAATGAGCTGCACAAAGTGTCATGAAAGAATATGTTGTAATGTACTTTTCCCTGGTGTGTCGATCAAAAATAAACATGTTTTAAAAAAAAAAAGTACATCCTGATTCATACCAATTATTAAAGCAACAGTAAATATGCATACTTCCACAATACAATGAAGCCAATAACAGGAGCAACCCCCCCACCCTTTATTTACCATCCCAGGCCCTCTCTAGCTGATTTTCAATTCATCCAAGAAAACAGGTTTAATAGTTCTGAGTGGGTTTCCTGAAGTCCTTGCCACGAATTGCACTGCATTTCCACCCAAAAGCACGGAACAGTGTTTTATAATTCCAGGAGCATAAATGTTATTCTGTGCGTAATGGGGTTTGACTTTGATCACACTGTTTTACAGGCACTGTATTTCACATCAAAATCCAGAATCCTGTACGCTACTCTTTGCTCCCTGAAATAAATACGATGAATAAGGTCAAATGCGCTCTCCCCGACTGAGTGAAGAATGGAGAAATTTGAAATGTCCTCCCGGGTTACAAACAAGATAGATTTATGTTGTGAAACGCTCCCGATTTACCATAAGCAAGCATTTCGCATACTCATGGTAAATTTGGATATGAATGTCAGACCCAGGGCATGAGGAGATACCATATCATTTTGTTGTGGGAGAGGATACAACTAGCATTACTTTAACCGGAAAAAGATTTCTTTGTGTCACAATAGTTACAAATGTTTAAGTTAATTCTAGAGAAATTTGCTGCCAGATTTACAATTAGTTTTAGCAGGGCTTGTTAGCACTAGGGTGTGCTTACAGCCGCTTAGGGTATTTATTTGCAGCTGCTTTTGGGTGCCAGGCACAGGCTGAGAATTGGTGTTCCTTTTGTTGCCCATGATTGACATTGCCATTAATGCTTCAGAATCCCAGCTTTTTTGGGGGTATCTTAACCTGCTCCCTCTTTTTAGGGCACTAGAAAGGGAACATTATTTTTGTCCACTCACAATTGCATTTTCAATTTGGGGATCAAATGTACTGTTATATTTAAGGGACAAAACAAAGGGGGTCCTGGGAGTCTCTCTGCTGGACATTAGCCCAGTTACGAGAGCCTTACCCAGATTCCTTAGCTCACTACTTTTCACAGAGGAGAAATATCCCAAACATATCAGTCTTTGTCCTGTCCTGGGGGCAGTCCAGCACCAAAATGCTAGGCTATTCTCCTCTGAACAAGAGCACCAACAGCAACCCCAGACACGTGTTTCGGTCTGGTTGGACCTCATCAGTAGGGTGGAGCTCTGCCGCTCTAAAAATAGTGAGCAAGGGGGACACATCTGGGTGAGACCCAATGTTACTTAAATATACAAAAAACAAGGGGGTCCTGGGAATCTGTCTGCCGGACATTAAGGGTACATTTGCATAATTTCATTTTAAATAAATGACACTTCATGAGTATGTTGGAGGCAAAAAGGAACATAACCATTGCAAATGTCATGATGCCTAACCCCGGGAATCAGGACCAAGCCCATCAGCCCCAGGAGCAGGCATCCAGATACTTATTAAAAGCCCAACAGCCCCGGCTAGGGGCTATCTGGCTACAGTCCTGGCGCCATAGGCACCAGGCTCATAAAAGGAATCAGTCCTGGCGCCATAGGCGCCAGGCTCATATGCTTTACTTACCTCATGCAGACCATGCTGCAAATTAATCCAAGCCAACGTGAGGCTTGAATGGGTCTACTTTACTTCAGGGACTATTTTTCCACTCGGGTGTGGTCTTGGAGGGACTTCTTACCTGGGACTACTTTGAAGGCTATTTAAACCACGCCCGAACAGCAGCACACGCTTCGCGTTATTCTGCATCCAGCAGCGTAACGCTCACCGTGCCTGCAAGTCAGCATCCAGCCTTCTGCCACGCCCGTCTTGAGTCTGGAGCTCCTAGAAAAAGAGGAAAGAAGAAGCAAAGGTTAGAATAAGAACATTACTTTAATTTCTCACCTGATTCCGGATCCATCGCGCCTTCGAACTTGGAAAAGGACATTATTTTCACACGCGTCGCATCGCCAGCTGCAGCGCCGCACTGTACTCACCAGCCTTCACAGCATCTCTACGATCCGGCGTAGTCTCCATCATTTCTTCGCCGAATCCCGGCACATAGGTGACAAAGACATTACAAGGTGGGCCGAGAGAGCCAACAAAGACAATCTCTTTTACCACCATAGCCTTACCTGATTTTACCGCCAGAGGCATTAATCTTCTACGTGCCACACCTGCAAGAAGAGAGAAAGCAACAGGTTAAGCACTGGCATCTTTTACCGGACAGTTTTGGGTAATACAGACTCTTACCTGAACGCCATCAGCTGCCACAAGACAATCTTCTTTTGGATCAAGCTGCAAGATAGGAGGCGAATCAGACAAGAGTGGATATCAGACATATTGAACTCTTTTGAACTTTATACTTGCGTCTCCTCGTCGGAACCTCAGAGTCAATATTCATCTGGAACTCTCATCATTCCTTCGGACCAGTGAAGTAACTGGTATCTACGCGCCCCTGCATTCCACGCAGGATGGAGAGCTCATCATTCAAAACCATAAGGTGAGACTAATGAAAGGGGACTTCGGAGGTGTTTAGTGGGGAGAGAACAGTGAGGTGTCATCACTTAAATCCACGGGAGGCTAATTCCCTTTCTCCATTTCAGGAGAATACTTCTACGGGTCAAGCAGACGAAATTAGGCGGGCCAGTCCAGTCTGTCATCTCTGCACTATGCGTCATGCTGGTGGAGATCGCAGCTATCCAGTTCCGATCGATGCCCCTGTGGGAGCCAGGTGAGCGTCACAGCAAATAGGTACTTTTGTGTTTGGGGTAGTTACAATATTATGGATGAGAAACAGGCTTTTGTAGAGGGGGAGATGGTCAGTGTTGTTTTGTGTTGTGGAGATATCAACCACAGATGTATATTCTTAGAATAAACATTATAAATATAACTACATTGGAAAAGTAAAACGGTTGTACTCTCCTGAACAGAACAGAATCAAACACAAGAAACAGGACCAGATCTCACCCATATGGTCTTTTAAACACTGGCATCACCAGAGACACACACGAATGGTGCTGTAAACGCCATAAAGAATTCACCCATTCTGCTGAATTTAGCTCAACACTACTCAGCAGAAGTGGAAGAATTAGATTTAGAATGAGAACAAATCAAATACATAATATAGCTTTATAGACTGGGGGGTCGTTTTGCAGGATAGTGACCCACCAACATAAGTTGGGTAAGTGTCATTATCCCAGGTGATGAAGACCCCAGCCGAACTCTATAAGGCTATTAGCACATGGTGATTGTAGCACTACATTTTTGGAGTTTTGGTGGTAATATAAAAAATGCTTGTTTAAGTGTGAGTAAAGTAAGGAGACAACCTGAGTTAGTCAATTAAATGTGTTTTTAATGTGTAGTACTTAAAATGACATGGTTATTTTAATAAATTAAGCATTTTAATTGTAACTTTGTCAAACTGGCAAATATATAACATGAGCATGCATTAGGTGTCATGTAATAGTCAACTGTAAGAAAGTGATAACCCTCCATTGTGTGAATTAGCTTGTTGCAGGAACAAAGGACCTCCTAGCGAGGAATTGTTTCATTGAAACAATAAAGCGACTGAAAATTGCATTGTTGCACTGTCTACTTTTGAAGACATAATGTTCAGAATGCATTCGATATCAGTAATTATTGACTGCACTCTAAACATTCGGTTTGGCTGAGAGGAGGTCACTAATGATCTGCATACTTATGCAATAAAGCACTATATACTAACCTGCTATTATCATAAAAAAACAACATACCCTATGGAATCACTCACCGGTCCCTAGACTTCCATACAAAAAATTGAATGGCAATTGATCACCACACGTGAGCCTTCACATATTTTAGGAGACTCAGTGCCCAATTGTGAGGTTGGTTTGCAGTGGTATGACAATTTTCATAATGCACGCCAAATTTCATGTTTACCTATCAAGACAATGCTAGAGATAGGCAACCCAGGACTCTTCAAACCGCCACACCGACCAAACTGTCCCGACTCGCGAGGCTGTACACTACATGTGCAAAATGCAAAAGGCCTATGGGCTTCAGCCAAATTTAAACACTGACAACCCAATGCACTTAGAGACCCTGAGTACTCACTCAGGAAAAGGAATGTGGATGTTATACTATGTTATGTTAAAAGATTTTATAAAGCGCAACCTTCACCAATTAAGGCATCGTGGCTCAGTAAAGAGCTGAGGCGGAGAACAACTGAAGGAAAGGGAAAAATAGAAGTTAAAAAAGGAATGTTTTGAGATGACTTCAGAATAGAGGATGACTTTCAGTCGCACATAAGGAACAAGGGAGTTTGTTCACCCATGAGCGTTTGTACCTAGGCACCTGGATTAGAAGTGCATGTTCAGATCTTAAAGCTAGGGAGGGAATGTACAGGAACATTGTTTGTGAAGGTACTCTTCACCTGTGCCATACAAGGCATGATGAACAATATGGTGAGCAATAGGTAGCCCTAGAAGGGAGGGAAGAACTGGCGAAATTGAGGTGCAAAGGGGAGTTCTTGTAGCAGCTCTAGCTGCAGAATTCTGCAACACCTGCAAAAGGTTCAGGAGGTAGCAAGGTTGGGCTAGATAAAGACAATTACAATAATCTGTAATCTCAAAGATGGAAGATGCAACCACCAGGGCGCACAGGTGAGCCTGGCAGAAATGGAAGAACCTTACAGAGAATTTTTATTTTGAAGTATCCACTTGGACAGACAATGCTGAGCTTGACTGAACATAGAGAGACACAGAGATTTTACAGCCTAGGTCTTTAACCAGCGCAGCTGGAGTAGGAAGGGGTCCCAAAGAAGTTGGCCAGAAGGCCATTGTCCAGAAGGAAGTAGAAGAGTAGGGGCAGATAACCAGAACTTCAGTTTTGTCTGCATTCACCTTTAGCCAATTTTGATTCATTCAACGGCGCACATATGCATCTGCGGTTGCCAGATCAAGACGCACGATGATTTGAGTATTGTCGGCGTATGAGTAGCAGCGAACCCATGGGATTGGATGAGCCTGGACAAAGGCTGAATGTAGTCATTAAACAGTATAGGGGACAAAGCAGAACCTTGGGGAAACCCATAAGTGATAGAAATGTTATCAGATTGAAAAGGATGAAGAGAAAGTGACTTAGAGCGATCACATAGAAAAGAACCAAACAAGAACAGGACTGAGCTGGAGATACCTGCACTAGACAGCTGTAGGAGCAAGGTTGAGTGGTCATCTGTGTCAAAGGCAGCTGATAGGTCTAATAGGATCAGTGCATCCACCCAATCTTGGTCAGAAAGTCGCATAAGATCATTTGCAACTGATACCAGCACCGACTGAGTGCCTCATCCAGGACGAAAACTGTACTTAAAAGGGTCAAACAAAGAGGAGTTTTCCAGAAAAGAAGAAATTAAAGGGGCAACCAGGGATTCCCAGGGCTTTGTAAAAAAGGGTAGTAAAGAAATGGGGCAATAGTTAGCAGATAAGGACAGATCCAAAGTAGGTTTTTTCAGAAGTGGTATCACCAGAGCGTGTTTCAGAACTGAAGGTGTCAAAGCAGAAGAAAAAGACTGATTAATAGCGCCACCCCATCTTGGTCAGAAAATCGCATAAAATCATCCGTGACTGATACCAGAACCGACTGAGTACCTCGTCCAGGACGAAAACTGTACTTAAAAGGGTCAAAGAAAGAGGAGCTTTCCAGAAAATTAGAAATTAAAGGGGCAACCAGGGATTCTAAGAACTTTGTCATAAACGGTAGTAAAGAAATGGGTATCACCAGAGCGTGTTTCTGAATTGAAGGTATCAAAGCAGAAGAAAAAGACTCATTAACAGCGCCAATAACAGCAGGAGTAATGGCCGGTATAATAGATTTCATGATTGAAAGTGGAATGGAATCCAGCGGAGAGGCTGATCTCATCTTCTGAATAGGGTCAAAGCGCTGCCACTGAGATGCAGAGGAGAAGCTGCCAAGGGGAATCAGAGGCATGTTGGAAGCTGGCAAACGAACAAAGTGCTACACAGAGCCGACGACAAGCCGCAGAGTGACACGAGTGACGCAAAGGACCCAAAGGCTGCTGCTGAGAACCGGTGATCTCGCTGAGAGGTCAGGGCTGCTGGGGCACCTTGGATGGTGTACCGCATACAGAAAAAAACACAGTATAAGAGCTGGGGGAGGCCTGAGCAAGATAACAGGCCCCCCTGGGACATTTACTATAACCTAAAAAGTTCATGGATGAGGATTTGGAACCAATAGTCATATTATAAAATACACATGAGGAAAACAGTGTGGAAGTCCATGGAAAAGGGGTTTGGGCCCGTAGCCAAATTGTGAAATAAAACAGTGTGGCAGAAAAGACTGAAATAAAATAAATGTTGAAAGAAAGTCCTGTCAGGAGAGTATACCAGCCAAAGACAAGTGGTTGAAGTGAATTGCATAATGAAACTCCTGGCAGGAGAGTACACCAGACAAAGCCAAGAGGCTGAAGTGAACTACAGTGAATGTGAAAAGGAACCTGGCAGGAAAGTTAGTATACCAGGTGGTTTTTCGAGCCTGGGACCTGCACCCAAAATGTATCAAGGAACTATATGAAAGAACCAGGCAGGGTAGTATGCCAGCCATTGTTGTTGTGTGAGAAAGAGAATCCCAAGGAAGATTCATGCCCTTTGGATTTTTAATCACGTTGAATGTGTGAAGTTCTTGGGGAAGGGAGACATTTCCCCTGGAATAAGTTACAATATCAAGAGGATGGGAGTTATCCTCTTGAGCTACAAAGGGCCTCATTACGAGTTAGGCTGTAAATTATGAATTTTGGTTTTGAGTGGAGGATTTACCTCCAGCAAAACCCTGGAGGTCAATCTTCCCACTCAATGCCCAAAAATCAGCGCAATTGGCGGAAATTACTGCAGCGAAAATTCCACACAAAAAAGCCCCATTGGGTCCAGTGGACCCAAAATAAATGGGGAATTTCATCACCACTTGTAACCAGGCAGAAATTCCGCCTGACCAAGTGGCAGTAACAGTAATTACCTCTGCATTTCCGCCTAACTCAGAGTGATTCCCTGGAACTGTGAGCATTATTCATTTGGAACTTTTGTTGGATTTACACATTTTTATTGAACTTGAATATTTGTGCACTTTGTAAGGGAGAGACATTTCACTTAGACCCTTAGAGTTAAATTTATAGTGTAAGGGTTATGATAGGATTTCAGACCCAATACATTTCTGCTTTGGACATCTTGAAACATGGCAGGCCCTTAGTTTATGGTTGAGGTAGGGATATACCACCTAGGTTAGGGACAGTGAGGGATTTTACAACCCCGTTTTCATTTAATAAAAGTTGATGGCAAACACCATGAGTCCGCTGTGTCTGCGTCTCATTCCTGGTTCATCACAGGGGCTACATGTCCACATAAAGTAGCAGTACCACAAGTCACCATTTTGGGTGAGTCACGCTGAAGTATCAATGAGGGACATATATATAATATATGATAAACAGGTTTATTGATACATTTATGTACTATTTAGGTATACATAAAAGGGGATATAAAAGGAGTATCTGAAGGAGGATGCTTCAGTCTCTCCAACCGCCAGTCTCAGTGTCCTTCCCCTCATTCCACATTCTGCTTCTAGAATCCTTCTGGCTTCCACACCAAGTGCAGCACATATTACCATGCTGCACATCCCTCTTCTTTCTAGACACTTCCTCAATCTCCATAGTCTGTTAAGTACTTTGGTCTTTGATACTTTCTTCCAAACCTTAATACTGAAGTTTGTATCCCAGTTGGTATTTGTATTGAATTTACTGGTAAGGAAAATTCTTGGCTCACTCTATTTTCATCAACATTACTTGTGTCCACACTCTCACCATTAACCTTTCCCTTCATTACCATTAGTCTCCCATTGTTCCATATTCTTCGATCACTTGTTCTCACAGCATGCTTAAAAACTTCACTGACTTGGATAGGATTCGACCACTTAATGCCTTTTACTCTCAAAGCTTCTGGTAGTTTGATTCTCACAAAACATCCTACTTCCAGGTTCTTGTTAAACCTAAATCTCCTCTTGTCATGCCATGCTTTGTTACTCTTTTGTTTCTGCCTAATCATATCTACCGCTTCACTGGTTATTACTCCCATATTTAGCACTTCAGTAATCCACCCTGGACACAATTTGGTGGTATCTTTTCTACTCCTACTCAATTGAAATGGTGATACACCAGTCATACTGTGTGGGGTAAACCTGTGTGCTATAACCATCATTCTGACTGCTTCTTTCCAATTCATTCCATTAGCCCATGACCATCTAATAGCATATTTGAGTATTATATTGTATCTTTCCACTACACCATTAGTTTGTGGGTGATAGATCGCACTAGTAACATGCTTAATCGATTTTTCTCTCAAATACTCTACCATTTCTCTGGAAATAAATTGAGGCCAATTGTCTGATAACATAACCTTCACGACCACATATCTCTTCCATGAAATTAATAATATTCTTGGTCGTGACACTTAGCATCATTTTTACTTTTGCCCATCTCGTTAATATGTCAATCATTACCACACAAAATGTTTGATTTCCCTCACTCCACACTGGACCCATTATGTCAATACCTGCTTTCATCCAGGGTCTACTTGGTATATCAGTCATTACCATAGGGTACTCATTACTCACACAATTCTTGTCTGACTTATTACAAAGGATACAGTCTCTTACGCTCCTTTTGATTTGTGCATCACATCCTGGCCACCAATACGTGTTCCTTATTCTATTATTAGTTTTGGAAACGCCTTGGTGTCCTTCATGTCCCAATTCAATTATTTTCTCTCTGACATTTTCTGGTGGAATCAATCTGTCTCCTCTAAGTAGATATCCATCTTGTATACTTAACTCATCTCTGACACTCCATAATCCTTGTACTTCTGCTTCTTTAATTTTATTAATAGGAACATGTTTGTTGTTGATATTTTCCATCATAAACTTCATTTTTGTGTATTTGTTCATCCCTTCCAACCATTCATCTTTGGAAATGGCTGTATCTTGAAGCATACATATAATTTCGTGTTGACTCTCTACACTTTCACTTTCACTTTCTTCTTGAACATTTGTAAGCCTAGATAAGCAGTCTGCAGCATCATTCCTTACACCCGGAATGTATTTTACTACTACATTAAATTCCTGCATTCTGTGGACCCATCTTCTTATTCTCGCTGATACCTTATCTAATCCTTTGCTCATGAACAATTCTACAAGGGGTTTGTGGTCCGTATGTATCTCAAACTGTGTTCCCCACAAAAAACTCCTGAATTTGTTTACTGCCCATACAATATCTAAGGCTTCTTTTTCAATTGTTGCATATTTTTTTTCTGCTCCCTTTAATAATCGTGAAGCAAATGCAATTATATTCTCTACTCCATCATGCACTTGTGCTAACACAGCTCCTAGTCCTACGTTACTCGCATCTGTTGTGATCGTGGTACATTGTCCTCTTACATAGTTTTTTTAAGGCTGGTGCAGTTGCTAAAGCATTCTTTATATACTTAAACTCTTTCTCACATTCTTCACTCCATTCATATTTTACATTCATTTGGGTGAGACCTCTTAGTACAGCTGTGTGGTCAGCAAATGTTCTCACATATTTTGTGTAGCATTCAGCCATTCCAAAAAATGTTCTCAATTGTTCTTTATTGTTAGGGGTTGCCATTTTATCAATTGCTGACATTAAATCAGGTTTGGTGCAATCCCTTCTTTTGATATTACATGGCCTAAATTTTCAATCTCCTTCCTGTGAATCTTTGACTTTTCTTTGCTCAATGTCATTCCCATTTTGTGCAATTTCCTCAATGCCTTTTCCAGTCTACTATCATGCTCTGATTGATCATTGGCGTATATAAGAATGTTATCCTGAAAGAAGACTATGCCTTCATCACCATCAAATATGTGATGCATAGTCTTCTGAAACACAGAGTCTGCTGATATAAGACCAAACGGCATTCTCCGATATTGATATAAACCTTCCGGTGTTATGAATGCAGTTAGATGTCTTGAGTCTTTATGCAACTGAATTTGATGGTA
This sequence comes from Ambystoma mexicanum, assembly GCF_040938575.1. Taxonomy (NCBI): domain Eukaryota; kingdom Metazoa; phylum Chordata; class Amphibia; order Caudata; family Ambystomatidae; genus Ambystoma; species Ambystoma mexicanum. The sequence goes on along the minus strand of NC_090932.1, from coordinate 368,905,556 downwards.
TGCAGAAGTGAGATCTAGAGTTGAAAACACTCTTGCTGACCCCATAGTTGATAATAACTCTTGAATATTAGGTCATGGGTGTCTCTCTGGACTGATGCATTTATTCAATTCTCTAAGATCTATGCATACTCTGACAATTCCTGAGCTCTTCCTCACTACCACTAATGGTGACACCCATTCGGCAGCATCAATTCTTTCTATTATCCCTTGCTCCTCTAATTTCTTCAATCCCTTCTTTACTTCTTCTCTCATGGCTAAAGGGACATTCCTCAGCTTCTGTGCAACTGGTTTGCAATTTTCTTTGAGTTGTATTTTGTGTGTAATACCTTTTGCACATCCAATTCTATCCTTGAATACCTCCTTCTTTATTGTCTCTGCAGCCATTTCATTTGATTCAACCACATAAATGGATTCTTCCGCACTTGCATCTAATCGAACCTTAAGCCATGCCTGGTGTGTCCAACTGAGCAACGGTGATGCTCCCTTTTTTGATACATTCACTTTCCCATTGGTGGTTCTGTCCTTGAAAGCTAGCGTTGCTTCAAACCAACCAATTATGTCTATTCTCACACCACCATATGCACTGGGATTAATGTCTGATTCATTTAACCATTTTGGACCAATCTTTTTCCATATTGCTTGCGGCAATAATGTGTATTTTGCTCCAGAATCTGTCATCATTTTCACTGGAGAGCCATTTATTATGATGATGGTCTTAGGACTTTCCAGTTCTGTTTTATTTACACCATCGCTGATGGCAAAAACACATTCTTCTTCTTCATATTCTTCTGCACTACCAATCCAATTCATGTTTTCTTTATCAATTCAACAGCATTTGGCCAGATGACCTCTTCCATTGCAGTTCTTGCAGATTATTTGAATGGCTGGACATTCAGGGCTGTTAGCCCAGTGCATGGGATTATCACATCTAAAACATGTTCTGATTCTTCCTCTGCCTCTTTGACTCATCTGAGGTCGACGACTAGTTATGAAACGTGCTCGGTTGTATCCTCCATATCCATGTCCAAACCCTCGACTTCTCATATCACCATTGTACTTGTATGCAACTTGCATCTTAGGTTCTTCTTTTCGCTTCGTTACTGAACTTTGACTGTTCCCATGACTGTTTCCATTATCAGCTCTCATCTGAATTGCATTGATAGGAGTTTCTGGTTTCAAAGTAGTACTTTTCACTCTATCTTCTAAAGTCTTTACACAATTTTCCATGTGTTCAACTTCCTTAGCAATGCGTAGTACTACATCCAAATCAGGGTCATCTTCAGCCCATAGTCGTTCTCTAATCTTGGCACTATTACACTCTAGCATGAATTGATCTCTGAGTCTCTCATCTAATTGTGGTCCAAAGTTTCCTTAAAGCAGTTATAAATTGTTCCACACTTTCCCCACTTTCTTGTGATCTCTTACCAAACTTATATCTTTCCAGAATTGTGGTTAATTTTTTTCGTAATGTTTATTCAATTTGGCAATGCATTTCTCACATTCATTCATATCCCCTTCATCTGCTAAGTTTGGTAAGTCTTCATACTTTTCCTGTCCTGCTGGTCCGAAACAATGGAGTAACAATGACTTCTTCCTCTCTACGCTGTAATGCATTCCGCAAGCCACTGTAGCATAATGTTCAAACAATTTTAGCCACCTTTTCCATGGCAAGTTTGGTTCACCAGCTTCAAGCAAAAACATGGCTGGTGGTGGAACAGTGTGCATGGTCATGTTTCTGGCTGTTGATTGATCACCTGCTCCTCTGTTGTCAATGGTTGCTACTGTCGCTTCTTATATCACATTAGCAGTAACACATTTTTCCTTATAATTCCTCCTTTCTTATAATAATGAACAGCACAACATCTTAAAATTATAATAATAATTTTTCCTTTTGCTGTACTGGGATGAGTAGGAGCAAATTGGCTACTCCTTATTATCTTCTTCGTGCGTTTGTGGAATGCCGCTTTATTAGTATAATGTGTGTCGCTTTATCAGTAGACTGTTTACTTTTCATCCGCTTGTTTTTATCTTAAGCCCATCAACATCACCGCTTTGCCGGCCGCCTTAATCACAGTGGCCTTTGTTGATTGTTGCCACAGTAACACACTCAATATGGCTGCACATAGATGACGTGCGTCATCACTTTGCGGGTCCTTTTCTCTAAAGCGTCTTTACTAGTTCAATGGAAGCGCGCAATCCGCTCGAGACAGTATTTACTTATGATGCGGTCGCGCGGCTCGGGGCAGTGCTTTCATATGATTCGGTCACGCAGATTCACAACGGCAAGTGTGTGTGATTGCTTGAGCAATTATGAAAATAGCGAGGGCATCAATTTACTTAAACTCGTGTCTGCAGTAACAACTAAGCAGTGCTTCCTTATTGATTGTGCGGCTCACCTGATTTTCTTTAGTTTCTTCCCCCAAACCTTCCGCTCTGCAGTTGATTACCGAGTTGAACTGTCTGCCTTACACTTCCTCATCGCCAAGTGAAGTATCAATGAGGGACATATATATAATATATGATAAACAGGTTTATTGATACATTTATATACTATTTAGGTATACATAAAAGGGGATATGAAAGGAGTATCTGAAGGAGGATGCTTCAGTCTCTCCAACAGCAAGTCTCAGTGTCCGTCCCCTCATTCCACATTCCGCTTCTAGAATCCTTCTGGCTTCCACACCAAGTACAGCACATATTACCATGCTACACACGCTTTGCCCTATGAGGTCATCCGGATGTAGTGGATCCAGTGCTGTCTTTGCTCTCAAGGAGTCTGTCAATCCTGTCTATTCTCTTCTGCAAGTCCCTGACAATGAATGAGACAAATGGTGCAATTACTCGCTGAACCCTCTGGAGTCCTACAGTGAGAAAGGCTAAGCAAAACATCTACAGCCTGAAGCATTACACCTTAAGAAAAGAGAGTAGTTTGTTAATAAAAAGACATTACTAGACATGAATACATTCGCACTGATTACTGTAGAATTTCAGAAGCACATACCAAAGACATTTGTTTAAAGGAAACTAAGATTGCAAGATTGCAAGTGCATAATCTTCTTTTCTGCATTCAAGCAAACCATAATGTGAACCTTAACTACAGAGATCACAGGGTAAAAACCTCAAGCTATGGACAACGACTTGAGTGTGCACTTGGGAATTTTATAAAGCTGACTGTTAACAAAATAATTTCTCTAAGCAACTAATCCTGCTACAAAACAAAGTTTTAACCAATGTTGTGCATGTCACATAACGCATGGTGTGCATTCCATTGGTCTTGAGGCACATGTACTTTTAATAATGAATGCAAATGAAGGGGCAATGTAGTGCTAACTATCGAAAGCCTTAAAATATGATATGACTAAAAAGACATTAGGCCCCATTACAAGTATTCCAGTGCAGAAATAATGTGCCAGTAATTCCGGTTACAGGCACATTTCTGCACCGCTATACTACAAGTTTGGTGGTGGGGTGGCCGTAACTACCTGAATATGGAGGTAATTCCAGCACCCTGCCATCAGAAACTGCTAGTGTTACCGGGCACCAGTATTATCATTGCTGGTAATACCGACAACTCCCCCCATGGAGTCCTATGAGACTGCATGGAATAGGGAGTAACTGCCCTTACTGGCACTTGTAATCTGCCGGTTATTCTGGCAGTCTAAGTGCCGGTAACAGTAATTCCATTTGGTAGTATCCCGACAGATTTACAAGTGAGATACCACCAAACCTGTAGTATGAGCTTGAGAGGAAGAAATATAAACCATCATTGTTGTTATGTGTAAGGGTATATCACATGTTATATACTGAGTAGTAAAACTTTTCATAGAAACCCTGCTACCTATCCAAACATTTTTGTACCCCCTTTCCTAAGTACAGATATCTCACCAACTACTGAACGGACCCCCTGTTTCCTCATTGGGGTGACATCTGTCTGTATGAAACTAATTTTGGAAACTACAACACCTACAGGGTCGTGGGAAGAGGGGCATGGTTTCTGATACCTCCCCATAAGGAAGGAAGAATGAATTTAACTTTGACAGGTGGTAAATATGAATTGTCACTGTTATCAGTAAAATGGAAGTCCTTTGCATGTACCATACTTTGCAGCGTGGTTACGTGCATAGTTGCTGACAGTTTCAGACAGGCAAACCATTTATCATTATTCTAGTCATCCATCTATCAGACCAGTGAGTGATTCTGTAGTGGATGTTTCTTAAGTTAAAGGTATGTAAATTGTTCAAACATTCAGTTGCCGTCTGGTGGTGTTATGAGATGAACAAACAACATCATAATGGCACTGGTATGTGAGTACCGGTATCCGGTCACTTTATTGAAACACCATTTTGTCAAAAACATTTTGCCGAATTTTTTTTTCTCTAATGTATTCTTTTTTTTATGTTATATGTTTTTTTTTGTTTCGTAAGTAAAAAAAAGTGTTTACAAAATAAAAAAGAATAAACATTCCCAAACAAATGTCAGCAAAATTGTGTCGAGAAAATGGCATTCGAAATGATGCCATTCGAAAAATTCTCTATAAACCGTGAGTGCCACATCAGTGTAAGTTATGGCATAGATTGTTTACGCACTGATGAAGTGCAATGCTAAAGGGAAAACCTTACAGAGAACACTGTGTAGGTGTGTACACAAGTGTGAATGATTGTCATTTAGCAGGGGTGTAGAAGCTCAGGCTTTTCATTTTTATTAATAATAATAATTAGTGATACAAGTAATTCCGTCTCTGGAAGGGTAATCTGCTGATCATAATTCCCTTTCATAAGCGGTATGCTAAAAGCTAAAAGCATAGTGTGTACCTGTGCTCTGCTGCATCTGTATTCTAACGTGCAGCACCTGCTCTGTCAGTGGCAGAGAGCAGGTTTAGAGGACATGTGTGCCCATTTGACAACTGTGTTGACAGACAAGTCTCTGCAGCCCAAGGGATGAATTTAAGAGCTACACTCCTGTGTCAAGACCCCATAATTACATGTTTACTGTTTTTGGTGTCAGATACATTCTTTAATATAGGGTTTGGTTTTGGTAAGCCTGTGCACATGGTTTTATCATGTCTACAAGCGTTTTGCCCTTGCTTGGGCTTTATCAAGGCACAAGTAATGCAGTTAGTGCAACCGTTCTATCTTAGTTTGTAACATATGTGCTTTGTCATATTTTCCACCTTATCTAGATCGTATTCATACTGGAAAAACATGTATCTTTCTGTTTTAAGTATAGTAAAGGATGTTGAGTAGACAAGTGTCTTGTGGTTCTTATATGTAAGATAAGGTTGTCATGGGTTGAGTATCATGCCTTGTATTGTTTCATGGAGTTTCCGTTCCTCTGTGTTTATTTCGGTTTCACCTAAGTACTGATACTTGGTTTGTTAGGGTTCTTATCCTAGTGGTGCTTAAATTCTTGTAGTTACAGTGTCCTTCTTGCTATGCGTCTTGTTTCACCTGTGCTGAGCCCAGTTCAGTTGTGGAAAGGTTATGTGTATTCTCCCCAAACAGGCTAGACCTTGCCCTACTGGCAGGAATGTAGCCTGTGGGGACTGCCCCTATTTGTTCCTTTGTGAGGGAAGGTAACACATAACACCCTATAAAGAGAGACAGCCACTCCACAGGAACAGGAAGTAAAGGGCACACCACTTCACAACATGAGTGGCCTCACACAAGGTTGCTGCATATCGGAATGCTTTTGATTCTATTGAGAAGGGAAGGGGTGGATTAGTGTGGACAAAGAGAGCTCTTTATAGCTAGAGGAAGGTTCCACCATCTTGTTTCTCTCTGTTTCTATCATTCCTGTTCCTGTCCCCTCCACTTCCTTTAGAACGAAGCAATTTGGAAGTGGTGTCAAAAAACAAACTCCACTTGTTCTAAGGACAGGGATTGGACCCCTGAAGAAGGCTTGCTTTAGTCCAATTGCTTGTGGGTTTTTAACTTTAAAATAAGGGGTCTCCCACACCTTCATGGATTCACGGTTGATAAAAAAAATGAGGAAGAATTCATTGGACCTCTGTTGTGAGACTTGATCTCTCCAATGTCCCCCATCCCCAGGGACCATTGGGGCTGAACTGTGAACTACCTGCCTCTCTGCCAGCCACGACAATACCTAGTACCTCGTCTTGTTGAGGGTCAGTCTTCCCTGTGTGTCTGAGCACGAAAACAAGGCCTGAAACCTATCCTATAGTCCCTGGATTGGGACTCACAGCAACTGAAAGTCAAGGTATGAAGGATCCCTGGGTTTTTGCCATCGAACCAGTTTGGACCATGATTAAAGCTCTTTCGACTGCATCAAACCATCAGGACCCCCCGTGGTTGCCTTTGGCACTCATCTGCTCTTGGAACCAAATGTTTGAACAAGTTTGGCGCATCACTGCAATAACTGTACACGTCGTTGCCCCACTCAAATGTAAATTTCATAATTACACCCAGCGACTTTGATCTTCTAATAGCCATAATTTTTGATGTTGCTGATCTTCATCGAGAGGCAACCAGACCCTGGGCTATTCTTCAAACTGTGAACTTCAAATGCTACAATGGTGCCCCTCAATTCAAATTGTGCATCCAGTTACCGCTGAAACGACTTGTACAGGAGGGCAGAGCATCCTCTGACGGGCCCATAGGTCAGAACTCACCCTCAAGTACCTGTAAGACAAGATAGCTGCACCCTGAGGAGGTTAGGATGCAGGATTCATTTACTCCGACACACTTCAATAAGGACAACTCAAAGGTTTGGCAAAGGGAATTCTGTTTAATGACAAGTACAAAAAACGGGGAAACAAATGGTAATCATCAATGGTGCGATCGCCTGTCTCGCTTCAACTGCCAACTTCTTAATTCAGACAGCAACTTTTATGGGCAAAATTCGTCATCATTTGACGTGCAAAACACATAAGTATGTCATGTAATTTCTATTGGTCGGAAAGGTAACTTAAGTATAGGTGCTATATCTGTATATGGTAACAGAGCATGCGGATTGGATAATTCTTACCGAGTGGGCATCTACACCCATCCCACTACATCACTAGTGATAGACGTCACTACAACTACGACTTCTTATTGGTTCTACAAGCTATAGGACCCTAGATTATTTGGTACATTGTGATTGGGTGGGTTATACCCCTAGACATAAATCTCCACTTTAATTAGCAGCATGCAGAACAGAAACCCAGATGCGGAGTGCCCCAAGATTCACTCTGCCTCCCTTCCATCAATCAGTACATTTAGGCCTGTGTGTCAATTAGTTGGCTGAGGATGGCCTCGAAACTGTAGTTCTTATCAGGAAAAGTTATGGCATCCTCGGGTTCTGGGTGACATCAGATGTTGCTACCTCTTTGTCCTTGGGTGTTCACATGTCTGTTCACCGTGAATCTGCTTCTTTTTCCTTCTTTTCATATATTTGATTCTTTGTTCAGCCCAGCCACCTGCCTGGGGCCTCTTATCTTGACCTTCACTGGCTGGCAGTCATGCTCTGACGTTTTGAGTCTTCAGAGTAGCCGCTCTCCTCCCTTCCTGGAGTTGACCTCGAATTTCCAAGCATGAGCTACTTTTTGCTGAGTTTCGATTCTGCTCCTCCCTTCTGGCTTTAGCTGGAATATGAATCTCGGCCTTGGTGGCCCCCTTGTAGCCTGGGCTTAGTTCTGCTTTACAAAATGGAGTCGCACTCGTATAACCTGCTTCTTTGCGGTAGAGTTATAATTGGCGCATGCCGCTCTATTCTTCTACTAAGCATTGCAAGCAGTGTCGTTTACCTTGCTTCTTGCGTTCCAAGCCTATTTACATGCATTCAGTCAGTTGCACGATTCGATCCTGCGTACGTTCTTTGTGCTGCAACGTGGTATCTTCTTATCCGTTTGTCACATCATTATTCTTTTACAGTTCGTCCTTGTGTATCTTTCTTTTGCTTGTCGTTTTATGGTTGTCTGTACGTCACGTCTAGGCTCTTATATCGTCACCAATTGCCTTCCATTAAGGTTCTGTGGGCCTCTTCGGGGACAGTCTGTAAGTAGTCTTCATATGGTGTCATCTGCTGGTATGGTTGTCTCAGTGGATACCTTGCAGCCCACGGTTGTCTGGTTATTGGTGCTTCAATAGGTATTCATGTCCCTCTGATGGGTACTGGACAGAGCCCCACCGTGGCTCTCTGTTATTTCATTTGCTCCTTATATGTCACATATCTTGGCGAGTATACTTCTGGCATTTCGACATGAGTGGCTGGAGTGCAGACCATATTTGGGACCTCCTCTACACCCCCCCTCTGGTCGGTTTATTGACCACTTCTTCTTCTTCCTTTAAATTATTCTTGCTTTGTTCTTCCACATCCACTTCTTCGTCATCTGCGTTTGTACATGATGGTGTGAACGTGTGCATCTTTGGAGTCCATATCTTTATCACCTCCTTTCAAACTTCATGTTGTTTTTACATGTTCGTCTTTGTTCCAGGTCCTTAGCTGGCATTGCCCATTTGGGCTGCAGTAAATCCATTTCCCTTCATACCTTCTTCGTTTTCTGGGGTATGCAAACTTTGTGTAACGCTCACCTGATTCCCGCAGAGGCGCCGGTCTTGACTGGGTGAATGCCGTATCTTCAAAGGTGATGTGTAACACACGGTTGGCTCTTTGGGCTGGACCTCTGTGCACTGTATGTCTGACTCGAAGAGTAAGATGTCTTAGGTAAGTGAACGCCGAGCTCTCCATCTGCCTCCCGGCAGGGTGCCGTAACCAGTTTCTTCACTGGATAAGGGTGCAGGCCTCTTGACCTCAGAGGACTGCTGTCCGTCGTTAACTGCACGAACGGTAAGTTCTGGGCACTTCAAATGTCTTAAAAGTCTTTTGTAATGATATCTCTTGTTTTGCAGGGTTCCGGCGATGGCGGATGGCGGGCTGATGAGAGTTGAGGATCGAACCCGCGTGAGGAATAGAAGCGCCTGGAAGCACGTAAGTAAGCGCTTGTAGCCTGCTTCAGGATGCGCACTAACTGTCCCTTTTATCTTGCAGGTACAAGTTCGGAGCTTTAGAGAAGCTGAAGGGTGCTGGAATACCCACTGGATTCGGCGTGGGAAGGAGTAATGGCACGTGAGTAATAAAGTTGCCCAATGTCTTTAAACGCACCTTCTTTTGTCTTTCAGATGCGGGATGCAGCGCCGAAGGCCTCCGGAGCGTGCGAAGAGCTGGGAAGCTTTTGTCTTTCAGATGCCGGAATGCAGTGCGAAGACCTCCGGAGCATGCGAAGAGTAGGTAAGCCTTTGTCTTTCAGATGCCGGAATGCAGCGCGAGGCGTTGGTGACAGCCGATGGACCAGGTAAGAGATGCGCTGCCACTGAAGACCGTAGTGCTAACCTGTTCTTTCTTTGTCTTTACAGGTGCTGGTGAAGACTGGATTCCAGGATGGTAAGCCTTTGTTCCCTTAGGCCCAGGATCAGAAGCAGAAGACACGATGAGCGTTCTGCTGCAGAGAATGCAGAATAACACAAAGCAAGATTCATCCATCGGGTGTGGTTTAAATAGCCTCCTGTAGTGCTTAGGTGTCTCCTTCCACAGCCACGCCTAGGTAAGAAAAGAGTTCCTGCTTTCCAGAAGAGTTCCAGTGTTCTGAACCTAGGGAGTGGCTCCTGCCCCACCCAACAGGAAAAGTAGTCCCAAACAGAAGAGGATCAGGGGTTCAACTGGCAGGTAAGTAAGCAGCATGGTCTGCTGCAGGTAAGTCCACCCAAGCATTATGAGCCCGGCGCTTCCAGCGCTGGGACTGGGCATCTTTATGAGCCTGGTGCCACTGGCGCCAGGACAGGGTCCAAAAGGTCCCAATTGGGACTGGCTGGCACTCGGAACCGGGGTTATGGGTCTGCTTCCAAGGGAGTCGGGCAAGTCCTGATCTTTTGGAAGCAGAGATCATGACAGCACCCCCCCTCAAGGCCCCTCCCAAACCGGGCTTCTCCGGGGGTTTGGGCTTGTTAGGAAATGTTCGATGAAATCTTTTGATTAGACGAGGCGCGTGGACATATTCTGCAGGTTCCCAGGATCTTTCTTGGGGACCGTAGCCTTTCCAGTCAATCAGGTAAAATAGTTTAGATTTGGAGATCTTGGAATCCAGGATGCTTTTGACTTCAAACTCGAGTAGGTTTTGGAGATGTAGTTAGTCGGGTTTGAGGTTGCACGGGTTTTAATAGAGAGACGTGGAAGACCGGATGTATCTTCATGTGAGGGGGCAAGTCCAACTTGACCGCTACTGGATTTACTATGGTAGTGATGGAATAGGGACCAAGGTATCTTGGGTTGAATGTGCGTGGTCCTTTTAGAGGTAGATATTTGGTGGATAACCAGACTTGATCTCCTACTTGATATTGGGGGGCTTCCTTCCGATGTTGGTCTGCTCCTTTCTTGTATTGTTCTTTAGCCCTTTGAAGGTGAGAAACGGCTTCCTTAAAGGCTTGGGTGATTGTAGAATGCAGGTGGTCTACTGCTGGTGTTCCAAGATCTTGGAGTGGATCCAACTCTGAGGTTCGAGGGTGACTACCATATAAAAGAAAAAACGGGGTCTTCCCAGTTCCCGAGTGGACAGAGTTATTGTAGGCATATTCGGCTATCCAAAGGATACCTTTCCAAGTTTTTTCAGTTTGTTGTAGCATGCAGCGCAAATACTGTTCCAGAGTTTGATTGGTCCTCTCGGTTTGTCCGTCGGTTTGAGGGTGGTGGCTGGTCGATAGTCTCACATCAATTTGAGCCGACCGACAGCAACTTCGCCAAAAATGAGAAATAAATTGACTACCTCGATCCGAAATTAGAACTGAAGGAAAACAGTGCAGTCGGACGATGTTTTTGAGAAATTCTCGGGCCAGAGTTGCTGCTGTTGGTAAGCCTTTGAGTGGAATGAAATGCGCCATCTTGGAGAATAGGTCCACGATTACTAGGATCGTATTGTATCCGGAGCATGGAGGTAGATCGGTGATGAAGTCCATAGAAAGCGTATGCCAAGGGCGAGGCGGGATGTCAATAGGGCGTAAGAGGCCGGCTGGTTTTTCCTTTTGACTCTTGTTTTGGGCGCATACTCCACAGGACATTATAAAGTCTCTGATATCTTTTTTCCAAGACGGCCACCAGAAGTAGCGCTTGATCTTTTCCGAGGTCTTGGTCATACCGGGATGTCCTTCCATTAAAGAATCGTGATAACAAGAGATTACCTTTTTCTGTAAATCTGTGCTGGGCAGGTATAACCGTTCTTGGAAATATAATAGGTTGTCCTTCACCGTAAAGTCCTTTCCCTGCAGATGCCAATTCTGTATGTCTGCTGGAGTTACCAGTAGCCTGGCTTTATCCTTAACTTCCTCTATGGATTGTGTGGCGATTACACCTAGAATTCTTTGTTCGGGAATGATAGGTACAGGTTTAGGATTGATCAAATGTTCTTCCACTCCCATCCGAGAAAGGGCATCAGCTTTACCGTTTTTTGTACCAGGTCGATAGGTAATTATGAAGTCAAACTCGGCAAAGAATAGTGCCCAACGGAGTTGCCTAGAGGATTGAGCTTTTGCGGTTTTCAAATATTGCAGGTTTCGGTGATCTGTAATCACAGTAACGGTGTGTCGGGCCCCCAGAAGATAATGCCGCCAAGCCTTAAAGGCGGACTTGATAGCTAGAAGTTCCTTATCAGTAATAGTGTAATTGATTTCAGGAGGCGAGAATTTGCGGGACCAAAATGCCACGGGATGCAACTGATTGGTTACTGGGTCCTTTTGTGATAGAACTGCCCCCATGGCAAGGCTCGAAGCATCAGTTTCAACGATGTAGGGGAGTTCTGGGCGAGGATGTTTTAAGATCGGTGCAGAGATAAATCTAGTCTTCAAATTCTGGAAAGCTTGTTCCGCCTCGGTAGACCATTCAAAACGTTTGTTTTTCTTTTACAAGGCGGTGATGGGCTGGACTATTCGAGAGAATTCGGGGATAAACCTGCGGTAAAAGTTAGCGAAGCCTAACATGCTTTGAACACCTTTTACGGAGGATGGCGATGGCCATTTGAGAATTGCATCGACCTTCTTTGAATCCATACGCACTCCGCTAGGTGATAATATGAATCCCAAGAATTCAACTTCAGTCACGTTGAAAACACATTTTTTCAACTTAGCGAAAAGTTTGTGTTGACGCAATCTCTCGAGGACCATTTTCACGTGTTTCCGATGTTCAGTTTCCGATGAAGAATAAACGAGGATGTCGTCAATGTAAACAACAACACACACATCTATGAGCTCTCTGAGGACATCGTTCATAAAATATTGAAAGGCGGCCGGGGCATTGCAAAGTCCGAAGGGCATGACCTGATATTCAAATAGCCCATACTTGGTGCGGAAGGCCGTCTTCCATTCATCGCCCTCTTTTACTCGTACCAAGTGGTAGGCTCCTCTAAGATCCAGCTTTGTATATATGCATGCTTTTCTGACTTGGTCCAGGAGTTCAGGGATCAAAGGTAACGGATATCTATTCTTAACGGTGATCTGGTTCAGGGCGCGATAATCTATACAAGTTCTAAGGTCCCCTTCTTTTTTTGGAACGAAGAACAAAGCTGAGGAAGCAGGGGACTTGGAAGGACGAATAAACCCATTCGCTAGGTATTGATCCAGGTATTGTCGGAGGTGAAGATTCTCAGGCTCGGTGAGGGCATAAATTCTACTACAAGGAGGAGTAGATCCAGGTATCAGGTCTATCTGGCAGTCATAAGACCTATGAGAAGGTAGAGAGTTAGCCTGATCCTTCCGGAAAACATCTTGGAATTCTAGGTATTCAGGATGTAACTGGGGAGCCTCCGAGGAAATTGCTGCCAGTGCAACACCAGGTCGAGGGTGACAAGTAGAGACACATTCTGGAAACTGAACCGTTCTTGCTCGCCAATCGATCTGAGGATTGTGCTTCTCTAACCAAGGAATTCCTAGAATAATCTGGAACTGAGGGGCCTTGATCACATCGAACACGATCTTCTCATGGTGTCCATCTTGACTTACTAGCGTCACTTCTTGGGTGGTATGCGTTACTGGTCCGGAGGCTATCTCCGTACCATCCACCGTAGTAATGACGTCCTTTACAGCCTTTGGACAAAGAGTCAGATTCATCCTCAAAACCATTTCATGATCCACATAATTGCCGATGGCACCGCTGTCGACGTAAGCTTCAATCGCATGTAATCGATCCGGATGTTCAGGTCTAATGAGGACCATAGGTATCACGAAATGCGAGGTCACTGAACTGGTTTTAACGCTCGGCAAGAGGACCTCTATTCTTGTCGGGCGAGGTCGTTTCCCTGCTCAGAGTTTGTGACCCTGGTAACTGCAGCTCCTACTGCCTTCTTGGCTGGTTTCACCGGACAGTCTCGAAGAAAGTGCCCCGAGTTTCCGCAATAGAGGCATAATTGCAGCTGTTTTCTCCTTTCCCGCTCCTTTTGTGTTAGTGGTCCTTTCAGGCCCCCTATTTGCATGGGTTCCCCGGAGTCTACTCCTTTGGTAGGAGTTGGTGGTTTGGAAAATACTCGATCATCAAACTTGGAACGATCGGCCTTCCTGTTCTGCAGTCTGTGGTCAATTTGAACGACTAAGTCAATATAGTCCGAACAGTCTTGCGGGGGATTCACTACTTGGGCTAACACATCTTTGAGTTCTCCACGTAGACCTCTATAAAACAGCGTAATCCTTTTGTCCTCAGGCCATCGAGTTTCCACTATCAGTCTGTTGAAAGACGCAATATAAGCCAAAAGGTCTTGATTACCCTGTCGCAATGAAAGGAGCTCATTGTCCAAGGCCTGCCCCTGTGAATGTCTTGCAAACAGTTTTTCCATACTGAGCTGAAAAGCTTGAAAATCATGGAGAACCGGATCATCTTGATTAACTAGAGGGATCGACCAGTCTGCCGCATTGCCACTAAGGTACGAAAGCACGAAAGCTACCTTAGCTTGATCAGTTGGAAAGGCTGCTGGCCGGCATAAGAAGTGCAACCGGCACTGATTAATAAATACTGCAAACCTCTTTGGGTCACCAGAAAATCGTTCGGGCGGAGCCAGAGGTACATTCCCAGGTAGGTTGATCTGCACTGGGTTCGTAGAGGATGTTGAAGGAAGATTTGCCCCTGATGCGGGTAACAGAGTTTGTCCGGCTTGTGACTGTAGCAATTGTCTAGCGAGATCGTCTGTTCGCTCCTTGGAAATAATCAGTTCCCTTCTTAGAGCATTCGTTTCCTGACGGGCTGCATGCACTTCTGCTCTTAGTTCCCCAAGTAACTGGACTAGCTGGTCGGTATCCGAGGTTTCCATAGCGCCTGGGTGGGAGTTTTGCGGTAGGCTTTGTGTTCTGTAACGCTCACCTGATTCCCGCAGAGGCGCCGGTCTTGACTGGGTGAATGCCGTATCTTCAAAGGTGATGTGTAACACACGGTTGGCTCTTTGGGCTGGACCTCTGTGCACTGTATGTCTGACTCGAAGAGTAAGATGTCTTAGGTAAGTGAACGCCAAGCTCTCCATCTGCCTCGGGGCAGGGTGCCGTAACCAGTTTCTTCACTGGATAAGGGTGCAGGCCTCTTGACCTCAGAGGACTGCTGTCTGTCGTTAACTGCACGAACGGTAAGTTCTGGGCACTTCAAATGTCTTAAAAGTCTTTTGTAATGATATCTCTTGTTTTGCAGGGTTCCGGCGATGGCGGATGGCGGGCTGATGAGAGTTGAGGATCGAACCCGCGTGAGGAATAGAAGCGCCTGGAAGCACGTAAGTAAGCGCTTGTAGCCTGCTTCAGGATGCGCACTAACTGTCCCTTTTATCTTGCAGGTACAAGTTCGGAGCTTTAGAGAAGCTGAAGGGTGCTGGAATACCCACTGGATTCGGCGTGGGAAGGAGTAATGGCACGTGAGTAATAAAGTTGCCCAATGTCTTTAAACGCACATTCTTTTGTCTTTCAGATGCGGGATGCAGCGCCGAAGGCCTCCGGAGCGTGCGAAGAGCTGGGAAGCTTTTGTCTTTCAGATGCCGGAATGCAGTGCGAAGACCTCCGGAGCATGCGAAGAGTAGGTAAGCCTTTGTCTTTCAGATGCCGGAATGCAGCGCGAGGCGTTGGTGACAGCCGATGGACCAGGTAAGAGATGCGCTGCCACTGAAGACCGTAGTGCTAACCTGTTCTTTCTTTGTCTTTACAGGTGCTGCTGAAGACTGGATTCCAGGATGGTAAGCCTTTGTTCCCTTAGGCCCAGGATCAGAAGCAGAAGACACGATGAGCGTTCTGCTGCAGAGAATGCAGAATAACACAAAGCAAGATTCATCCATCGGGTGTGGTTTAAATAGCCTCCTGTAGTGCTTAGGTGTCTCCTTCCACAGCCACGCCTAGGTAAGAAAAGAGTTCCTGCTTTCCTGAAGAGTTCCAGTGTTCTGAACCTAGGGAGTGGCTCCTGCCCCACCCAACAGGAAAAGTAGTCCCAAACAGAAGAGGATCAGGGGTTCAACTGGCAGGTAAGTAAGCAGCATGGTCTGCTGCAGGTAAGTCCACCCAAGCATTATGAGCCCGGCGCTTCCAGCGCTGGGACTAGGCATCTTTATGAGCCTGGTGCCACTGGCGCCAGGACAGGGTCCAAAAGGTCCCAATTGGGACTGGCTGGCACTCGGAACCGGGGTTATGGGTCTGCTTCCAAGGGAGTCGGGCAAGTCCTGATCTTTTGGAAGCAGAGATCATGACACTTTGTTCCTTCTGGTGCAAATTCGCTGGCCTTCACAAAGTTTGTAAGTCCTCCATCTGTTAGGTCTCTGGGCTTCCATCCCGGTTCGACATCGACCATAATTTTTATCCCAATTGCTTTCTTTGCCGTTTTCTGGCATTGTGTTACGATTATCTTGATAACACAAAATCCTAGTAGTATCATTACTAGCAGAGCTCCCAGAATTTTAAATATGTCTGCCATCCATTGGGGACCCATAGAAACAGTGTTCCAAACCATCTGTCATCATCCACTACGTCAGTGTCCTTGATCATCTGATTCTGCAGATCTGCCAGCATAGTTATGGCTTCTGTTAAGGTTCCATTTTCTTCATCATGTGAAGGTATAAACGTGCAACATGATTCTCCGATTGTTGTGCAAACACCTCCATCCATTGCTGTAATCATGTCAAGTACATATCTAATCTGGAGGGTCATCAATTGGATTTCTCTCAGTTCTTCTTTGATTGCACTGAATCCTTTTATGGTAGTGTTGATGGTCTGCAATAACTCCCATCTGGTTATCTGCAACCATTTCCTATTTACTCCAACTTGGACGTGGGGCAAGAGCAGTGTTGTGAAAACTGTTGAGGTGAGGCTAAACAGCCTGTGCTCGTATGGGATTGCATGGAATGCTTCTTCTGATTTGGCAGAAAAGTAATTCTCTCTCTTCATCTGGGATACCAATGCTATAGATCTCCTCTTCCTTAGATGAGCATCTGCTTTTGGTAAACTGTCAATACTCATGTCATTTTTTGGGATCACTAGTGCAGGAATGTGGTTGTTCACTAGTGTGCATATGCCTCCCCAATTTTTGGGTAGTCTTATATATGCCTTGGATCCGTACGCCCAGTAATAGTCCATGATTACTGTGGTCCCTTGCGTCATTCCCGGAGCTTCAAAGATTCATCTGCAGTTTTTAACCTCTCCCATCTTCCTTGTGCCATTGTTTCTGAAGCACAGTTTCGGGCTTTCCAGCAGTACTATCTGCAAGGGTCCTCCTCCGTCTTCGACCCATGTCAGCAGCTTTACGAACTTCCTTGCAGGCTCCAGGGACCATCCACGCTCGGCAGATTGCAACTCCTTCTTGCCATCCGTTTGGAGAAAGCACTGTTCCCCAAATTTGCATCTGGCCTCTATTCTTCCATATATGTGCTTCTTTTGGGGTTTTCCCTTGGACGTTCAGTCTTGGGTTTATCTCCCATCTTGTTCCTGTTCCTTGTGCTTCTGGCTTTGCATATCTAATCACGTGATTCCTGGTGTGAGCTCTGTTTCTTGTCTTGATGTCTTGGATATAGTTGTCTTCATCAGGGTATGCTGTCTCTGTTGCCCATATCAGTGAGGCATCTCTTCCCATAAATTGTCCTCTTTTTTTAAAAAAAAATGTTTTTATTTGTTTAGTTGAAAAATACAACTTTTCAAATACATATCTATATAAATTCATACTAGTAATTACATTTAAATCTTTGTCAAAATAAAAGATTTGTCATAAAATCCTCTTACTTCATACTTAACAAATTCTCATAAATAACACAATAAAACATACACATAAAATATCAAATTCATTTCGTGCAATTAGTAAAACTTATTCACAAGGCCACATATGATAAAAGAGCGATGTGCCCTTTCATTAGATTATGTTCATAGATTCCCAGTGCTCTCCTCTATACACTCTATAGCAGGCAGAACAATATCTAAGAATTGTACAATTGCAATCTGTATTGTGATTCTTGGATTAGAAAACAACTGTTGCCATATTTAGTACTGAGACATGTGATTCTGGAACAATAGTTTATCCTTAAAACATCTATTTCTCACCCTGCTCACAACTTTGCATTCTACTAATAGATGTTGCAATATTTCAATCTGATTCACTTCCATACAGTAACGACAATAATTTTTCTCATCAGTAATCATTCCTCTCCTTCTTAGAATGTCTCGTGTAGGCCATAAATTCAGTCTGAATCTCATGTATTTCCTCCGATGCATAGCGCAAGGGCATTTTTCCAAGTAGGAGGCTGTTATTCCATACCTTTTAAGCCCGAACAAACATATGTCAAAGTCTTTGAGAAGCATACACTTTTGGATAGTTAAAAGAAATTGTCCTCTTGTGTTGCACATTGCTATGTGTGATAAACAGTGTGCAGTCGAGACATCAATTTCTACAGCCACGAAGATCTTGGACTTTCCCATGCTGTACGGTAGGAGTGCGCAGATGTAGCATTCTCCTTCAGCTTTTCTTCTTCCGACCTCTTTCATGTGTTTGTACCAAATATTGTTTCCTAGATGTGCTGTGCGGTCTAGGTAATCGTTTAGTTCATTGTTGTCTTCATGTGGGTTTCTCTTGATTCTTAATGTCTTTTTGTAGTTAGCTATAACTACGTCTCTAAATGCATCTATGTGACTTTTTCTTGCTGGAGGATTCTCTGGCATGCTTGTTGGAGGAGCAGGCTTCATTACCTGTATCACTGTGGTAGGAGAAGGTTTTGTGTATCTCTGCTCCCCTTGCATTCTCCTGTAGGGGTCCTTTAACCACCATCTGTGTATCGTCTGTCCAACGTGTGGCCTCATCATGGGCCTAGTGCTCGTAGGAACTGATGTGCTTGCTGAGATAATCACTGTGGTCCTAATTTTCAGCTCGTTATGCACTTCCTTTGCTCTGGCTATAAACGGGAACAAATGGTCTATCAGCATTTGTGTCTTTGCAGCAAATTCTTTTGTAGCAGTCTCTGTCTTCTTGAGTGCTTTGGTTATATCCTTTTCAGTTGGCCTTTCGCTTGCTTCCTCTTGGTTGCTTCCACTATTTTCTGAAACTGGTTGCTCGGTAGGCAGTCTCTTATTTTCAGTTGCCATCATTCGAGGTTCTGTAGCCATTGACACTTGACCGTGTGCATTCAGTGTGTGTGTGCGTGTATTGGCCATTGCTATGTTTTCATTCATTCCGTGCTGACCCTGTCTCCAGCTTTTCTCTTCATTTGTTACTTCAAATGTGTATGAATCACTACTATTTACATTTAATTTTAGTTTGTTTACTTTATCGTCAGTTTTTCTAGGAATGACTATATAGGGTCTGGGTGCATTCATGGGATTCGTACATACATTATCTGGTGGGTGCACTGAAATTGGAGTGCTTCGTGCAGCAATAAAGAATGCAGTTCTGATTGTTAATGACAGAAAAACAATCATAATCACTATACATAGGCACATTATCGTTCGATAAGACAGTTTGCAGCATTTTCTTCCAGGGAAGTGGGGGCGCCCCTCCGCTTGTGGGAGGACTAGGTTACTGTTCTGGCCCCCCCCCCCATTTCAATCATATCAATGGTTAAGGTTCTATAAAGATCTCTTCTTTTTATTTACTCCATTATGGTCTTTCAGGAGGTCTTGGACGTAAAGTGTCTTGTGCTTCGTAATAGTCCCCCCTCTCGAGGGTGTCGAATGTCTCTGGTTGCGGGATATAGTTCCCTTGCTAGACTATGGAAAAATATTAGACTAGCCTCTTTGGTGAGTCACACTCATTGAGTATATTCAAAATAGGTCAATTCCCAGTCCATCCCCAGAATTAGCCTTAGTCAGGAAGACATGCTGGAATCTTGTTTAAATGCAATAAAGATAGAACATTTTAGAAACAATGGAAAAATGGAAAAAATTGTTAAAAAAAAGAAAACCTGGAAAAATGGTATCGTCCAAATCAAATAAAAAATGGGAGTCAAATAACCGGAAGAAATAAAAATAAAATAAAAAAATAAAAAATAAAAACAAAGCGGTGAAGTTCTCTTCCCTGCTCTTCTCGATCTGTCCCACGGCGGTAAGATGAAGAACTGTGCCTCTTTTCCTGGATCTGTCCACGGCGGACAGTTTCACTGGAATCTCCTCAGATATTCTCGCTGAACATTGGATAGCTCCACCTGGAGAATGATTCCGTGGAGGAATGTGCCCATATGTGCGACGTTAGCTGGGTCTCTGAGGAAGGTGATGACGTCAACATCTGCAGGCCTTCCCACCATTTCTGGATAGTCAGTGACTAGACAGAACAGGACATTGTGCGCCAGGCGACTGTCCTCGGGTGACAGGGACATTTGTCCTGCTTGGCTGGATTCTGGATCACAGGCCTTTCTTTCGACGAGAACAGTCTCTGCACTTTCCTGCTGCGTGGATTGTGACCACGTAATTTAGCTTGATCCACACTTGGTTCAGGTTTTTATTGTTTCTTGGATCTCTGATCAATGTTATGGTATCCGTGGTTCTCCCTACGAGTTCTGGGCATTCCTCTATGATGTGAAAGAAAAGCGTGCATGTCAGCTCATCAATGATCACTTGTGGTGGAAGCATCTGTGTCCTTATCACCATACTCGGGCAGTAAAATGAAGGCTTCCACAATGACAGTCAGTAGTTGCCAGATTATTTTCTTGTTGGCTGGATCTTGGACAAAATCTGTGGTACTGGTAATTCTCCCTGCTAGCGATGGATATGTCTCTAGCACTAATTGAAAACAGGCCAGCACATCCCTTGTGATATTTCAGTTGGGGGATGTCATACGTTCTGCAAAGCAAAGTCTGGGTGTTGGTTGATTCAGGTGACTGTGTGATATTCTTAGCTTTTGCTCTTAGTTCATCAAAGTCTCGTTTGCTGAAAATGCTTGGATATGGCTTGATTCAAAAGTTTGTATCATCAGTGTGATGTGGCTTAGATGTGCGATTCTCTTCTTTACCCTGCAACTAGAATGCACAGAGTGTGCGTTATGTCCTTATCCCCCTTTACTTGGAGAAACTGTCCAGTTTTATGCTACAACTTGCATCCAGGTTCTTTGTCTTGATTTTCCTGCTCATGTGTCCTTCTTCCTCGTCATAGCTCTCATCTGCACGTGCTGAGGTTCTTTGCGGTGGGGCGCAGCTAAGGGGATCTCACTGATATACGGTTTAATGTCATTTAGGAAGATCCAAGCTCTCCTGCCTTGCAGTTTCACGGCCGAGTGAGTGCAGTCTTCCACGATGAACGGGCCGTTGAATCTTGGCTCGTCCCACCTTTTCTTTGTATGATTCCTCACAAGCACTTTATCACCAGGGAAGATGATTGGAGTACGTAGTCCGTGAGCTGTGTCTGTTTCAGCATCTCCCTCTGGGTCTGGTGTTGTGCTGCACCCTTTTTGTCGTCGCTGCAGTTGGTCTGAAATGACAGCGAGGCTTGATGTCATGCAGTTCAAATACTGACAATTTGGTTCCCAGGACCTCTCGGGTAGACTGGGCATCACATCTAGCTCTATCTCGAGGGGTGAGGGGCATCCTCATTCTCCTTCCCGTGACTATATCGTGCGGCGTGAGATGATGGTCGGAGCCCGATTGGTTCCGAAGTGCATACAATGCCAGTGGTAGACAGTGCAGCCATCCTTTCTTTAGAGTAAGCTTCAACTTGGCTATCCTCTCCTTTAGCAAGCAGTTGAGCCTCTCGCATATGCCATTTCCCTCTGGATGATACGCTGACGAGAACTTGTGCTTTATACCAAGCAACAAGCTAATCTGTTCAAAAACTGTATTTACAAAATGAGCCCCATTGTCTGACCTCATCAACTCACACACCCCCCATCTAGGGACTACTTCCCTCACCAGGAATTTGGCAGCACAGGTTGAGTCTGGGTGTGTACAGGGAACTGCTTCTATCCATCTAGAGAATGGACACACCACTACAATTAAGTACCTGTACCCGTTACACACTTGAATCATGTCAACATAATCGATGTGCAAGTGCTGAAATGGCCCATTTGGCCGGGGGATGACTCCTCTCACTTCTTTTAATGTGTGCCCTGCTGTGAACTGCTGGCAAATTATGCATTTCACTATAAAAAATGCAACCTGCTCTGCTAAATTCGGTATGAATCAGTCTTCTGCGAGCGTTGCGGCTAGATTTTCTTTTGTCATATGGAATGGGTAGTGTAATTGTTCTAGTGATATCTTTAGTAGGGCTACAGGCATTACTGGTTTACCTGTGCTGTCTTGTCTCCAAAATCCGTCCGAGGGGTTTAAAGAACACCCTCGATGTTTCCACAGGTTCTTTTCGTCCTGTATTGCCTCCCCTTGAAGCTCCATCAATTGAGTTTGCCCCATATTACTATAAGCCTCTGGAGTGGCTCGAGTTATCCTCAAACGCTCATGGGTGCGTGCTACTTCTACTTCCATGATTGTCTAATTTTTGGGTGCCATAAGCTTGGCTTCCGTGTCTGCTGCGTGATTTCCACGTGACACAAAATCTGTCCCGTGACTATGAGCGGCGCATTTCACGATCGCTATGCCCACTGGGAGCTTTAGTGCCTTGATCAGCCTGTCCAATAAAGCTGGGTGCTGCACTGGCGTGCCGTCTGCTTGGAGGTAGCCCCCCCTCTTCCAGCGCGCTGGTCCTGCGTGCGCTATGGATGTTACATAGGCAGAGTCACTGTACACCGTTACTTCCTGGTCTGCATGATTCTCAATGGCGAGTATGAACGCCAATAATTCTGCAGCCTGTGCTGAATAATGAGATGGTATTCATGCACTAACGAGTACTTGGAATTCTCTGTTCGCTATGTGTTTTATTACAGCAACGCCCGTATATCTTTGTCTGTCTTCTTGGTCGATTCTCGAAGAACCGTCAATGAAAACGATCTCACCTCCCGCCAGGGCATTCCCTTTTACCCTAGGGATTTCATCATAGAATTCTTCATAGTTCGCACAGTCATGTATCGGCTCACCTTCAGTGACTGGTTCAGCTATGAACGTGGCTGGATTCACTGTTTTACACCACACTATTTTGATCGATGGATTTGATATGATCACCTCATAGGCCGAGGCCCTTTGAGATGTCAGTGTACCTTTTGGTTTCTCTAATATGGCAAATAATGAGGGTTCAACATACAATGTCATGGAGAATCCCATTACAATGTTTGTTGCCTTCTCTATGGCGAACGCCGCAGCAGCTAAGCTTTGTTCACATGGAGCTGCGCAAATTGCTCTCTTTAGTTCTGTGAACCCCTCTTCCATCGCTTCAGTCCATGCAATTTGTTCTCTTGTCGCTCGGGCCTTCTTCAGGGCCTGGAGCAAGGGCTTGGTACACGAACTGTAATCGAAGACCCATGCCCTAACATAGTTGCACAGGCCTAGGAAGCTCTGCATTTGTTTTATCGTGAGCGGCTTAGCCGTGGTCATGATAGCTTTAGCCCTTTCTGGGGTGATCCTTTTCCCCTCATGCAAGATTAGCTGGCCTATGTACAGCACCCCTTGTTGACAATATTGTAACTTTTCCTTGTCAACCTTATATCCTTTTTCAGCCAATATAGTCAGAAACTGGATAGAATCGTGCCTGCATTGTTCTTCAGTGGTGCTGCAGATCAGAATGTCATCCACATACTGCAAAACAGCACTGTCTACTGTAATGTTGCCTAGGTCCATTTGCAATACTTGGTTGAAAATGGGTGGGGACTCACAGTACCCCTGCGGCAACCTTGTGCTTTTCAGACGCATTTGTCTGAACGTGAAGGACGTAGGATCTTGTGAGTCACGGTGCAGCAGGATTGAGAAAAAAACATTTTTCAAATCAATCACCGTTAAGTATTTTGCTTCGATCGGTATGCTACACAAGATCGTAGATGGATTAGGGACTATAGGGAACTCGGCCTCAACAATATCATTTAATGCTCTTAAATCTTGGATTAAACGCCATGACCCTCCCTTTGATTTCTTGGCGGGGTAAATCACTGTGTTGCATGGTGATTCTGACGTCACAAGGATGCCCTGTTCCATCATGGCGGAAATTGTCTTCGCAATCCCTTCATCCGCTTCTCTGGATATGGGATATTGTCGTGCCCTTGGTAAAATTGCTCCTGGTTTCAATTTAATGTTCACTTCTCCTGCTCCTTTCAGGAGTCCTACGTCATAGGGTCCTGTAGTCCATACTGAGACGGGCACCTGGGCCATGTCATCATCAAAGTATGCGGGGCGGATCAGCGCCAACATCATTCTATGTGGCACTTCTCGTTTGATCATGTTGACCCAAAATATGAGACTTACTTCCACCCTTGTCTCTTCTGAGTCAGGGTATTCTTCGAACAGATCATCATCGGTGACATCAGTCACTCAGTACCCTTCTTCAATGGCGATAATTGCCAACCATTGTCTGCCTTCATCATCGTACCCTTCGACCATTACTATCTTCGCTCGTACTGCTGCAATATGTATCAATAAGGGAAATACTTGTCCCTCTTCTTCATGCATAGGTATCCTTGGTCTGAATAGAAACTCATCAGGGGTTCTCATTGTTCTATCTGCGAGGCCTGGCAGTCCCGCCATAAGCACACGTACGCCATATGCGAAGACTTCCGGTTCTAATGGTATAGCACTCATGGCTATATGTCCGGAGTACGCTCTGACCATTTCACATACGTTAGAATAGTGCATTCCTGCAGTGGAGCATACTATGCCATCCTCTGTGAATGATATAGTCATATTCAACTTGGTCATTAAATCTCGACCCAAAATGTTTACTGGGGTCTGGCGTGAATATAACAAGGGCACATTCATCTTGCATTCCCTCACAGAGACTGGGAGATTGTCTGTAAAGGTAACTCTACTGTAAGCTCCTGTAAAACTCTGAGTGTCTGTGGCCTGGCCGGACAAGGAAAACTTGCCTTCTCGTATGCACGAGTGTGTTGCGCCTGTGTCAACTAAGAAGGAATGTTCTTTCCCCCCTATTACGACATTTACCCTAGGTTCCCTGTTAGGGTCTGGTGTCACTGATAGGATAGAGCACATCAGAGTTTTCTGTGAGCTGTCCTATTGTATATATAGGTTTGGTCCGTTATATACATGTGGATTTCCCCCATTTCAGGGTTGACTCCCCTCCGGAGTTAGTGCCCTGCAACATTTGCGGCGGTGCTTGTTGGGATTGCCCCTGTGGCAAATTCCCCATATTCGAGGGTTGAACCCCTTGCAGCGTACCTTGCTGCAAGCCTGGCACCTGCTACTGCACTGCGTGATTCTGTGCACCGCCTTGTTGTGGGATGGCAGGCTGATTTACCATGCCTGTTCCCGTCCTTTGGCCATTCTGCCACATGCCTTGGTTTCTGCACATGCGCGCCACATGTCCTGTCATTCCACACAGTCAGCTCACTGGCGGTGGTCGGGCCATCTGTCCATCTGGCATAGCTGGGCTGCCCATCTGCGCGTTCTGAAAGCCACCTTGATTATTCTGAAAACCTCCCTGATTACATAGAAATCCTCCCTGATTACTCTGCCATCCTCTTCCTCTAAATCCCCTACCCCTCGGGTAAAATCCTGAGCTACCCTGGTTATTCTGCAATGGTTCCGTCACTTGTTGCGCACTTGGCGCAGCTGGGATTGTCAGCATGGCTCCCTCGAGAGCATACTTTGAGAGTTTCTTTTGCACCAGCTTCGCTTCCTCACCTTTACGAGTTGCCTCCTTTTTTCGGTTCTTTTCTTGCAACAATATACAGTAGTGTGCAATTGTCAACTGTATTTTGGCCCACAGTTTAGCTTTACTCCTACCAATTTCTTGAGCTGTTTCTGCACCGGTTCTGTCAACCGTTGGCACAATATGTGGTAGAATACAGGGATAGATTTCGTCCAAGATTCATGCATTTCGAGTACCCACGCGTCTTGAAAATTCTGGATGTAAATCATCAAGGGATCCTCTGACTCTTTCATTTTTCGAGTCATTATAGCTCCCATATCGGAAGTGTCTGGGTACAGCACTTGCAGTGCTTTCCACACTGCTGCTCTCCAATTATTGAATGGTGCTCCGTCATGGGCAGTGTTAGTTATGGTTACCCCAGTGTACCCAGCCTGCTTCCATACATCGTCTGCTCTCTCACCTAGTATGGCGATCAGGAGACCTTTAATGTCCCCTATAGCCAACGTGACACCCCCCGTCATTTTTTCTAACTCGTGTATCCATTTCCCTGCTCCCGATGTCAGCATTGGAAGCTTGTTTTTCAAGTTCTCTCGATCAATGTGTGGTCATGGAATATATTGTGGTCTTGTGCCCCCCTTTTCTAGCAGCAGGAACTGAAATGTCTATCGCTGCGGTAACACTCCTGCATCGCCGTCTAACTGGCAATGTCCTCAATCTGTCTACATAGGCAGGTGCTGGCTCCCCCCTCTGACCGCGGGGTATTCCCTCATGTCGGCCAGGCTGTGCGGCGAACCCGATACCATTGGTGCGGACTCGCTAGTGTCTGACCATCGTACCCCTTGGTCCCTTGGGAGTCGCTTCTCACATTGTCTCCCTTCTTCGTGTGTCTCGTACTCCGTTTGCCCACCAGAGTTGGACGCTGATTGTTCCCAGTTCACGCAACTCCTTGCATCTGCTTCATTCTTACTATTTTCTAGCCTATCCAGTGACAGTCCCCTGCTCTCACTACTTCGGGTGACATCCTCGGTGTCATACAGCTGAGTGCTTTCCAAGCGATCATCTTCCCTTTCCCCTTGGGAAATCTGTTCCAACCCCATTTCATCGTATATTTTATCATTTGTTTCCCTGATGCTTCTGGTGTCGAAGTCATCCTCAATATTTGTCCCACTCGTACCTGGTACCGAGTCATTTGCAGGAAAGAATTCTTCTATGTCTTCCCATTCTACAACAGGATTGGGTTTTTTAACTTCCTGCTCCAAATATTCCATATCCCATGCCCTCTGTCTGCATTTATGTTCTATTTCCTCATCTACTTCCTTGTGCGTCCTTCATTCTTCTCTAGCCTTATCTACTTCCCTCATCCTTTCGTTTCTACGTTCCTTTGCCCTTCTAACTTCCTCATCTTCTCTTCTCTTCACCGTCTTCTCATGTACTCTTTGCTCTTCTTCCAACCTTTGCTTATTCTGTCTGTACTGGTCATAGGCTGCCTTCTGTTTGCGGTCGAGCTGTTTGTCTTGCTCTTTGCGATATATTAGTTCTCACTTCAGCCTATCCTTTCTTCTTATTCTTTCGTCCCTCATTTCCTTCTCCTTTTCTCTCTCCCTTCTTTGCGTCTCATCAGACTTCTCTCTCGGTCTCATATCATCACTTCCTTTTCCATCAAGTTTCAGCAATATCTGTCCTCCCATCCATTCGTCTTTTGCGAATGCTATCTCATCTGTTCTGTCTTTACTTCCTTTCCATTTCTTTCCCTCTCCCTCCTTAACGAGAGGTGCACAACTCTGTGCCTGGCCCTTCCCTTCACCATTGCGTCTCTCCTTGTCCCTCGGGACTGCGGAGGCAAGTTTAATTTCCTGGTCCTTCTCATTGATTTTGTCACTACTGTACGTAGGTGACTCATATGCGGGGTTGCTATACCCCGTGGCTGCCTTTAGTTCTCTTAGCGGGTAGATTCCCTCTGACTTACTTCCCTCGATGACTGGCTCAGGTGGGGCTGGTGGCGCTGTAGGCGTCTCACCCCTCTCCGTGCATAGGTTTAATATCCAGTCTGCGGGTGGTTCTTACTCATTCGCCTGTTCGAACATCTTCGAAAGTTCTAAAACAGCAAGGCGTTTCTCTAGCTTTTTGCCTGTGTATGTGGCATGTAGGTAAGTCGTCATGTGTTGTAAGACGGCTTTAGATAAGGACCCATTTTGTGGCCACAGCATAAACATCTTATGGGCGGTACCCTTAACACACTCAGTACTGTACTTTTTAAGCTTAGGTGCATGCTTGGGTAACTGCTTACACAGATGTGCAAGTGGGGTAACCTCCTCCATTCTCAATTTCGTTATCAACAATACTTATGCAGTTTGTTATCCTTCCAATAGTGTGAGCGAGCACCAATACGCAAGCTCCAATCCAGACTTTTCCGGCCAAAATTCTTATATCATCAATTTACACAAGAACATCAATTCATTGGCGATTCTCTCTTAGATACGGAATCGCGTAAAGCCCAAACTTCATCTCAAACAATCAATGATACAGTTCTTTACGTTTGACATATAACAGGACACATATGACAGATATTTGACAAACTAGACAGACACCAGTTGGACACACATATACCTGCCTTCTAATCAATACCCCGACATGGGGTTTAAACTAACCCCATTTGTGCCATCTTTAATCGTCACCGTAGCCTAATCGTCCCCTATTATGTGGGCTCTGAGTTCACGATTCTTCTGACCGCTGTATTAAAGCACAGGAACAAGGCGAATCCTTACTGTTTTCTCTCGGGTGCCCTCCCGGTAACCTTACTGTTTTCTCTCGGGTGCCCTCCCGGTAACCTTACTTTTTCTCTCGGGTGTCCTCCCGGTAACCTTACTTTTTCTCTCGGGTGTCCTCCCGTTAACCTTACTTTTTCTCTCGGGTGTCCTCCCGGTAACCTTGTTATTTCTCTATCATACTCGAGTCATTAACCCCTTATTCTTCTCTACATCTAACTTTTTATTTTTCTCCACCACTCTCCGTTACCTTTCCCTTACTTGTTCTAATGCCTCCAAGACTTTTGCCAAAGTAATGAGTTTATTGTTTCACTCACTGCTCGTATCTGTTCCTCTCTGGAACTTTGGGATCACCAGCCCCTCCGTCGTTACCGCCTCTTGCAGTCTTTTCATCCAATCCGCTGCCCGTGGGAATGAGAAGGGTTATGCTTGGAAAGGCAGGTTTCTTCAGACCTACTGTAGATTTGATGGATTTATTTCTATCATTGTCCGCCGGAAGCTTCTCAGTCTACTCAGCCGAATGGTGAAGGACTCGTAATATTGCTGAAGGCCTAGAGTTACTTTGTGCCGTCGGTCTATGGGTGTCTTATTATTAATCAATCAATAGTTGATAGTCGAACCATCCTCACGCTACCAAGTGTATAGGAGGGCAGAGCGTCCTCTGATGGGCCCATAGGTCAGAACTCACCCTCTAGTACCTGTGAGACAAGATAGCTGCACCTTGAGGAGGTTAGGGTGCAGGATTCATTTACTCTGACACACTTCAATAAGGACAACTCAAAGGTTTGGCAAAGGGAAGTCCGTTTAATGACAAGTTCATAAAACGGGGAAACAAATGGTAATCATCAATGGTGCGATCGCCTGTCTCGCTTCAACTCCCAACTTCTTCATTCAGACAGCAACATTTATGGGCAAAATTCATCATCATTTGACGTGCAAAACTCATAAGTTTGTCATGCAATTTCTATTGGTCGGAAAGGTAACTTAAGTATAGGTGCTATATCTGTATATGGTAACAGAGCCTGCAGATTGGATAATTCTTATCGAGTGGGCATCTACGCCCATCCCACTGCATCACTCGTGATAGACGTCACTACAACTACGACGTCTTATTGGTTCTACAAGCTATAGGGCCCTAGATTATTTGGTACATTGTGATTGGGTGGGTTACACCCCTAGACATAAATCTCCACTTTAATTAGCAGCATGCAAAATAGACACCCAGATGCAGAGTGCCCCAAGATTCACCCTGCCTCCCTTCCATCAATCAGTACCTTTTGGCCTATGTGTCAATTAGTTGGCTGAGGATGGCCATGAAACTGTAGTTCTTATCAGGAAAAGTTATGGCATCCTCCGGTTCTGGGTGACATCAGACGTTGCTACCTCTTTGCCCTTGGCTGGTCACATGTCTGTTCACCGTGAATCTGCTTCTTTTTCCTTCTTTTTGTATATTTGATTCTTTGTTCAGCCCAGCCACCTGCCTGGGGCCTCTTATCTCGACCTTCACTGGCTGGCAGTCATGCTCTGACGTTTTGAGTCTTCAGAGTAGCCGCTCTCCTCCCTTGAGTTGACCTTGAATTCCCAAGCATTAGCTACTTTTTGGTGAGTTTCGATTCCGCTCTTCCCTTCTGGCTTTAGCTGGAATATGAATCTCGGCCTTGGTGGCCCCCTTGCAGCCTGAGCTTAGTTCTGCTTTACAAAATGGAGTCGCACTCGTATAGCGTGCTTCTTTGAGGTAGAGATATAATTGGCTCATGCCGCTCTATTCTTCTACTAAGCATTGCAAGCACCTTGCTTCTTGCGTTCCAAGCCTATTTACATGCATTCAGTCAGTTGCACGATTCGATGCTGGGTACGTTCTTTGTGCTGCAATGTGGTATCTTCTTATACATTTGTCACATCATTATTCTTTTACAGTTCGTCCTTGTGTATCTTTATTTTGCTTGTCATTTTATGGTTGTCTGTATGTCACGTCTAGGCTCTTATATCGTCACCAATTGCCTTCCATTAAGGTTCTGTGGGCCTCTTCGGGGACAGTCTGTAAGTAGTCTTCGTATCGTGTCATCTGCTGGTATGGTTGTCTCACTGGATACCTTGCAGCCCACGGTTGTCTGGTTATTGATGCTTTTGCTTATGCTTTTGAGAATATAGCCTTCTATAAGCCCACGTTACCACAAAAGGCAAAGGAGTTACATCTCTTAACTATGTCTATTTTATCTTTATGATTAGGCTCACTCTTGGCTTGTAGCAATTTGAGGGCAGAGTTGGTTCTTTAGCTACTACCCACCCTTCTACTCCTGCAGGGCAGAAGTCATTTCATCACAACATGCTCAAAGATAGAGACATACAATTGCTAAATTATTTAGCCATGTGGTTCATTTCTATTGACTTAGTAGCAAGGCCAGTGTGTACTTGTTCGGCCTGTTTAGGAAGGATTTTGAGGCAATGAGCAAAATAACAAAATCTTTACCACCTCTTTTGAAAGCCCTCGCAGTTCAGTCTATTGCACACATATCAGGAAAACCAGCTCATGCTAGAGGATCCGTGTGTTAGAATCAGAAAATATATTATTCCTTATTTATCCAGATGACCTGGAATTCAGTGTCAGGTTCCCCAGTCTCCGGAGCAGTTTCAGGAAGGCAACATTGGTGCATAAGGTAGATGGATGCAAGAGTTAGTAGTGCAGCAGGGTATTAGTATTCTAGGTTAGTAGTATCAGTGTTGTGGGTTTTGAAGTGAGGTTGTGTTTTTAAAATCGTTCTTATTTTCGTTGAATGGGGGTGTGTTTCAGGTAGATAGTGCTTAACATTCCAAGATGGCGGGGAAGGTAGGAAAGATGAATTGACATGTTAGCCTTCAGCAGGACACTTTAGAGTCTTGCTTAATATAATATAACTGCCTTTTGGGTGGAACTGTACATAGAGCAGGTCCTTCATTCATCCGCAGGGCTCCACAACATGTGCTCCCTTGACTGCTGAGAATCAGTCTTAAAACATGTATTCTCTGAGGCCGCTATTCATTTTATTTGGGTCACTGCCCTAACAGTTTTTCTTAGAAGTAACAGCACAGGAACAGATATTAGGGACAGGTTCATGGTGATGCTGCTTTCTTGTATGCACACTTGTAGTGTAAGACAATATAATTAAAGTAAGTTCCCAGTAGAGAATATATTTCTGGCTTTCGTTTGGCCTCAACAATACAGAGCATCTCTGCAGGGTTGGCATGCATGCGCCTAGTCTGGCAGTGGTCCATGGCTTGAGGAAAGAACTGACTGCGCACAATCTCATGTTGACTCAACACTGGAGCACAAGACGCAGTGGGAGCATCACATGCCTTCCGGATGGTTGTATACAAATTGTTTGTATTACAACTGTTTGAATTACAATTGACCTTTTCACAATTGACTGAATTGTGAAGGTCAATTGAAGCATATATATGCGGGGGGATACCCCCTGCAACCCCCCACCCAACCCAAAACTCTCCCAAAACCCCTTTATATATATATATATATATATATATATATATATATATATATATATATATATATATATATATATATATATATATATATATGCAAACAAAGGGGGGTCTGGGAATCTCTCTATCAGCACGAACACAGCCCAATGACCTGTTCTTGGGTGAATAACCCCTGGGAGGGACTCTACTGTCCTTTTCACAGAGAAGAAATTTCCCCGCATATCAGCCTTTGTCCTGCCCAGGGGCAGTCCAGCACCGAAATGCTAGGCAATTCTCCTCTGAACAAGAGTACCATCAGTAACCCCATACACGTATTTCAGCCTTGTTGGGCATCATCAGTGAGGTGAAACTGTTGCCTCTCTAAGAACAGTGAGCAAGGGGTCCACGTCTGGATTGCCCTGTTAACTTAGGGTGAAACCCAAAGTTAATGTATGCAAACAAAGGGGGGTCTGGGAACCTCTCTATCAGCACGAACACAGCCCAATGACCTGTTCTTGGGTGAATAACCCCTGGGAGAGACTCTACCAAGTCTTTAGCTCACTGTCCTTTTCACAGAGAAGAAATGTCCCCGCATATCAGCCTTTGTCCTTCCCAGGGGCAGTCCAGCACCGAAATGCTAGGCAATTCTCCTCTGAACAAGAGTACCATCAGTAACCCCATACACGTGTCTCAGCCTTGTTGGGCATCATCAGTGAGGTGAAACTGTTGCCTCTCTAAGAACAGTGAGCAAGGGGCCCACGTCTGGATTGCCCTGTTAACTTAGGGTGAAACCCAAAGTTAATGTATGCAAACAAAGGGGGGTCTGGGAATCTCTCTATCAGCACGAACACAGCCCAATGGCCTGTTCTTGGGTGAATAACCCCTGGGAGAGACTCTACCAAGTCTTTAGCTCACTGTCCTTTTCACAGAGAAGAAATTTCCCCGCATATCAGCCTTTGTCCTGCCCAGGGGCAGTCCAGCACCGAAATGCTAGGCAATTCTCCTCTGAACAAGAGTACCATCAGTAACCCCATACACGTGTTTCAGCCTTGTTGGGCATCATCAGTGAGGGGCAATCCAGACGTGGACCCCTTTCTCACTGTTCTTAGAGAGGCAACAGTTTCACCTCACTGATGATGCCCAACAAGGCTGAAACACGTGTATGGGGTTACTGGTGGTACTCTCGTTCAGAGGAGAATTGCCTAGCATTTCGGCGCTGGACTGCCCCTGGGCAGGACAAAGGCTGATATGCATGGAAATTTCTTCTCTGTGAAAAGGACAGTGAGCTAAAGACTTGGTAGAGTCTCTCCCAGGGGTTATTCACCCAAGCACAGATCATTGGGCTGTGTTCGTGCTGGTAAAGAGATTCCCAGACCCCCCTTTGTTTGCATACATTAACTTTGGGTTTCACCCTAAGTTAACAGGGCAATCCAGACGTGGACCCCTTGCTCACTGTTCTTAGAGAGGCAACAGTTTCACCTCACTGATGATGCCCAACAAGGCTGAAACACGTGTATGGGGTTACTGGTGGTACTCTCGTTCAGAGGAGAATTGCCTAGCATTTCGGCGCTGGACTGCCCCTGGGCAGGACAAAGGCTGATATGCATGGAAATGTCTTCTCTGTGAAAAGGACAGTGAGCTAAAGACTTGGTAGAGTCTCTCCCAGGGGTTATTCACCCAAGAACAGATCATTGGGCTGTGTTCGTGCTGGTAGAGAGATTCCCAGACCCCCCTTTGTTTGCATACATTAACTTTGGGTTTCACCCTAAGTTAACAGGGCAATCCAGACGTGGACCCCTTGCTCACTGTTCTTAGAGAGGCAACAGTTTCAGCTCACTGATGATGCCCAACAAGGCTGAAACACATGTATGGGGTTAGTGGTGGTACTCTCGTTCAGAGGAGAATTGCCTAGCATTTCGGCGCTGGACTGCCCCTGGGCAGGACAAAGGCTGATATGCATGGAAATTTCTTCTCTGTGAAAAGGACATTGAGCTAAAGACTTGGTAGAGTCTCTCCCAAGGGTTATTCACCCAAGAACAGATCATTGGGCTGTGTTCGTGCTGGTAGAGAGATTCCCAGACCCCCCCTTTGTTTGCATACATTAACTTTGGGTTTCATCCTAAGTTAACAGGGCAATCCAGACGTGGACCCCTTGCTCACTGTTCTTAGAGAGGCAACAGTTTCACCTCACTGATGATGCCCAACAAGGCTGAAACACGTGTATGGGGTTACTGGTGGTACTCTCGTTCAGAGGAGAATTGCCTAGCATTTCGGCGCTGGACTGCCCCTGGGCAGGACAAAGGCTGATATGCATGGAAATTTCTTCTCTGTGAAAAGGACAGTGAGCTAAAGACTTGGTAGAGTCTCTCCCAGGGGTTATTCACCCAAGAACAGATCATTGGGCTGTGTTCGTGCTGGTAGAGAGATTCCCAGACCCCCCTTTGTTTGCATACATTAACTTTGGGTTTCACCGTAAGTTAACAGGGCAATCCAGACGTGGACCCCTTGCTCACTGTTCTTAGAGAGGCAACAGTTTCAGCTCACTGATGATGCCCAACAAGGCTGAAACACGTGTATGGGGTTACTGGTGGTACTCTCGTTCAGAGGAGAATTGCCTAGCATTTCGGCGCTGGACTGCCCCTGGGCAGGACAAAGGCTGATATGCATGGAAATTTCTTCTCTGTGAAAAGGACAGTGAGCTAAAGACTTGGTAGAGTCTCTCCCAGGGGTTATTCACCCAAGAACAGATCATTGGGCTGTGTTCGTGCTGGTAGAGAGATTCCCAGACCCCCCTTTGTTTGCATACATTAACTTTGGGTTTCACCCTAAGTTAACAGGGCAATCCAGACGTGGACCCCTTGCTCACTGTTCTTAGAGAGGCAACAGTTTCACCTCACTGATGATGCCCAACAAGGCTGAAACACGTGTATGGGGTTAGTGGTGGTACTCTCGTTCAGAGGAGAATTGCCTAGCATTTCGGCGCTGGACTGCCCCTGGGCAGGACAAAGGCTGATATGCATGGAAATTTCTTCTCTGTGAAAAGGACAGTGAGCTAAAGACTTGGTAGAGTTTCTCCCAGGGGTTATTCACCCAAGAACAGATCATTGGGCTGTGTTCGTGCTGGTAGAGAGATTCCCAGACCCCCCTTTGTTTGCATACATTAACTTTGGGTTTCACCGTAAGTTAACAGGGCAATCCAGACGTGGACCCCTTGCTCACTGTTCTTAGAGAGGCAACAGTTTCACCTCACTGATGATGCCCAACAAGGCTGAAACACGTGTATGGGGTTACTGGTGGTACTCTCGTTCAGAGGAGAATTGCCTAGCATTTCGGCGCTGGACTGCCCCTGGGCAGGACAAAGGCTGATATGCATGGAAATGTCTTCTCTGTGAAAAGGACAGTGAGCTAAAGACTTGGTAGAGTCTCTCCCAGGGGTTATTCACCCAAGAACAGATCATTGGGCTGTGTTCGTGCTGGTAGAGAGATTCCCAGACCCCCCTTTGTTTGCATACATTAACTTTGGGTTTCACCCTAAGTTAACAGGGCAATCCAGACGTGGACCCCTTGCTCACTGTTCTTAGAGAGGCAACAGTTTCAGCTCACTGATGATGCCCAACAAGGCTGAAACACGTGTATGGGGTTAGTGGTGGTACTCTCGTTCAGAGGAGAATTGCCTAGCATTTCGGCGCTGGACTGCCCCTGGGCAGGACAAAGGCTGATATGCATGGAAATTTCTTCTCTGTGAAAAGGACATTGAGCTAAAGACTTGGTAGAGTCTCTCCCAAGGGTTATTCACCCAAGAACAGATCATTGGGCTGTGTTCGTGCTGGTAGAGAGATTCCCAGACCCCCCCTTTGTTTGCATACATTAACTTTGGGTTTCATCCTAAGTTAACAGGGCAATCCAGACGTGGACCCCTTGCTCACTGTTCTTAGAGAGGCAACAGTTTCACCTCACTGATGATGCCCAACAAGGCTGAAACACGTGTATGGGGTTACTGGTGGTACTCTCGTTCAGAGGAGAATTGCCTAGCATTTCGGCGCTGGACTGCCCCTGGGCAGGACAAAGGCTGATATGCATGGAAATTTCTTCTCTGTGAAAAGGACAGTGAGCTAAAGACTTGGTAGAGTCTCTCCCAGGGGTTATTCACCCAAGAACAGATCATTGGGCTGTGTTCGTGCTGGTAGAGAGATTCCCAGACCCCCCTTTGTTTGCATACATTAACTTTGGGTTTCACCGTAAGTTAACAGGGCAATCCAGACGTGGACCCCTTGCTCACTGTTCTTAGAGAGGCAACAGTTTCAGCTCACTGATGATGCCCAACAAGGCTGAAACACGTGTATGGGGTTACTGGTGGTACTCTCGTTCAGAGGAGAATTGCCTAGCATTTCGGCGCTGGACTGCCCCTGGGCAGGACAAAGGCTGATATGCATGGAAATTTCTTCTCTGTGAAAAGGACAGTGAGCTAAAGACTTGGTAGAGTCTCTCCCAGGGGTTATTCACCCAAGAACAGATCATTGGGCTGTGTTCGTGCTGGTAGAGAGATTCCCAGACCCCCCTTTGTTTGCATACATTAACTTTGGGTTTCACCCTAAGTTAACAGGGCAATCCAGACGTGGACCCCTTGCTCACTGTTCTTAGAGAGGCAACAGTTTCACCTCACTGATGATGCCCAACAAGGCTGAAACACGTGTATGGGGTTAGTGGTGGTACTCTCGTTCAGAGGAGAATTGCCTAGCATTTCGGCGCTGGACTGCCCCTGGGCAGGACAAAGGCTGATATGCATGGAAATTTCTTCTCTGTGAAAAGGACAGTGAGCTAAAGACTTGGTAGAGTTTCTCCCAGGGGTTATTCACCCAAGAACAGATCATTGGGCTGTGTTCGTGCTGGTAGAGAGATTCCCAGACCCCCCTTTGTTTGTATATATATATATTACCAAAGCGATATATAAATGCGGTTAATTGTGAAAAGGTCAATTGTGACACTTTAAAATCGTTCAATTGTTCATTCAAACAATTGTAAACAAACAATTTGGTGTATACCTTCTGGATCCATGGCCTAACCTGTTAGGTTCCTACGCCAAGGACTCACTGGGCGCTACGCATCTGCATGGGAAGAGTACTTTTTCTGAACTCTGGGAAGAGTACTTTCTCTACACTCCTGATGCACCTGCACAAATGATAAAATATCATAGAACTTCCCGGCATTGTACTACACGCTGTAGTCAATCGCAATACACTCTGAGACAAGAATGTTCATTCTGAGGAGCGAGTTCTCAATCCAGTAAACCTTAAGAGGAGAAATTAACCCCTAAGAGAAGAAAGTTTAAACCTATGGTCAAAAACTTGCCTAGCTTTCAGGAGGAATGCACACACTAAACAAGACTATAATTTCTGTAACCATAGGTTCCTTCTCTATTTCTGTGTGTGTGACTCTTCCAAACCAGTTAAGAAAGTAATTCATTAGATAGTGTGACTGTAGAGTTAGAATAGTGAGGTTCAGAATCTATGGGAACTTCTTTTCTGCTGACTACTGCAAAAATACTAATTTCGAATCAATTTCTCATGAACTAGTCAAGGTACCTCCAGGAGGGAGTTGTACTCTTCAAGGTCTACCCTCCTAGAAATCCAGACCTCTGGTCATCTAGTCTAGGTATCCAGGTAAGGATTTGGGAGGGTATAACACGTTTAGAAATACATACAAGGACAGGGATTCTGATCTGTTGAAGTCTCTCCTTACAGATCTCCACACACTGAAGAGGGAACCTGGGCTTTTATTATAATCTTCAGTTCCTCTTTCTTCCGGGGACATTGTGAATACAGCTAAATTGTTGGACTGCTGAATGCTAGCCATTTCTGGAAGTCTGTGGTATCAACAGCTTCAGCGGATTTTATTAACTAGCACCTGACATGAATGAATTAATAGTAACCATTATTTTGCAAACTTTCCAGTCTGAGAACATGATACTTGCATATTTCGCAATACCAATTTAAATGAACTGTTAACTGTAAGAGCTGTCTTCATCCACCTTTTCCTGACCTGATGGAATTACATGCGGTACAAGAGTCAAAAGAGGGCATTCAGTGGGCATGTATTTGTCCATGTTTATGACATGCATTTGGTTGCCTATTTAAGTTGTGAAAGTAGACATTGTTCACATCCGAACTAGATTTCCACTTGAAATACTTTCTGTCTTCTGGGTATCAAGGTTACCAACTAACAGTTTTCTGGCACCCAAGATTGCGATCACCTTCTTTTCGTTTGCTGTATAGTTTGGATCATGGGGGGGCAACCACCCATGACCTTCAAATGTTTTCTGGCCTGCACATATTGTTTCCTTTTTGGCTGCTTTAGATTCTACTATTGATTCTTCTTTTCTTATATAATTCGTCTGGTGCTGGACACAGAATTGACTATATTAGCCATTTTCTTCCAGAAGATGTATTTTTAACCCCTAATGGAGAGCGGTGCATGTGAACCCTACATAGTACATCGTCATAGGCCATCCATAAGTGCTTTCAAGGAATTTTCAGAAAGCATAGCTTTGCTGTACTTCTGCAGTGCTTTTACTGCCATTATTTTATTCAGCAATCACAACCACAGAGGATTTTAAGGTAATTGCAAGTAGCCTTTTTCATAACGACCTCAGAATCACACCCGGGGCCTCATTACGACCTGTGTGGTAACCATGGCGCTAGTAGCGCCATGGTTGCCGTCGGTATTTTACCGATTCCGCCATGGTGAATGGCGGAATTACCGTCCCATTCCAAGGTTGGCGGGGCGGTAATTCCCCATTCACCATTGGCCCTTCCCATTCCCATTTTTGCCCCCATAGGGCTCAATGGAAATGGGGAAGGCGGTAGTTATAGTACTGCAAATTGCGGTACCATAATTACCTCCAAGGTCCCTTTGCGGATCCAATCCTTAACTGCTGGTAAAACCAGCCGTTAAGGTAGGGATCCGCAAAGGGACCTCGTAATTAGGCGTTAAGGGGTTAACGGCGCCGCCACCTTTTACGGCGCCCTTAACCCCTTACCGCCTGGGTCGTAATGAGGCCCCCTCTGTTTTGCTTGCCCTTGTCTCTTCACGATTCAAAAGGACCATTAAATGTCAAGAGGATTACACAGTCCTGTGATTCAAGTTTGTTGTTGCCACTTTTGTGTGTTTCATGCATCGCATTCATCTGGTGTGATATCACAAATACACGCTCAGACATCAAGGATTCCTTGTCACAGTGGTGATTTTTTGGTGCCTGTTATGCTCTCGGGCCTCTATGCGTCCCTATTTATGACTCTGAGCAACATGGTCTCCAAGGCCCAAAGTCAGTTTTTTTTAAGTGTTGTGTTAAAAATATGAATACAAATTGATTCTGTCTGTCTCAATGTTACAGATGCCAGAGATGCTATCATAGCAAAAATGCAAGAAGAAGTCAAGGTGAGTGAGATATTTTCATAAGCTTTAACATGAAAGTTATCTCTGGCTAGTAATGCAATCCAAGTTATTTGATAGGGAAGCATTAATTCCCCAACCAAGTCATGGTACTGGAACGTGATTTGTTACAAAGTATAAAAAACAGAAAAGAGAAAGTAAATGATGTACTTAAATATACCATATTAAAGAGTGCCTCCGGTTGTGCACCTCACATACCTCTCACCGTAAGGCTATTCCATATGTTACACATTTTCCCACACATCAATTAGCCAGCACTGGAAATTAAGGCAGCTTATTAAGGAGGGGAAAAAAAGAAGTAATGGTTTAGGACAATAACCTATTTTACCCTATGGAGTACTTTGTGTTTACCCCATGTCATACATAAACTATGCAATCCTGGCTAATACAGTACTTGTCATCAACATGTTTAATTAACATTTATGATGTCATCTGACACAAGATGCACATTTTGTGAAAATACAAGTCTCTTTATTTTGGCAAGCCTCCTACTACACTTTAAAAAAAAACTTTTTACACCTATTTGGTAGACTTAAAGGCAAACATACTGCCTCTTTCCACTCTCACCATGGTATGTCACTAGACAAAAACTGCACTGCTGATGTTACATTATCCACTGTCCTGTAGAGTAGACACTGAGTGTATCCACAGGGTGGCTCAGGGTACATAATGATGTACTGTGAAAAATGTATACATGCTTGTGCATCTTCATAAGCATTGGATTGGTAGTGTGGAGGTATGAACACACAACTAGCAAAAGGATCACCTAGGATCTGGCTTCAAACTTCTCCTACAGTGTCTTTGGCATTTGTGAACTGTTATGGCCTAGAATGCCCAACGGTCAAATCCAAATGGGAACTCACACAATAATAGGTTTCATCAGGCACTGCACAGCCCGAAAGCATTTACCAATTTTCCAGTGTCTTAAGACCAGTTCCTTACCTGTAGCTAGACCCTTTCTCTTTCTTAGCCAAAACCTTCGACACATGGTCTGTCCACTAGGCTATGGAATTAAAAGCGATTGACATTGAGGGTAAAATACATGTGTGTGGCCAACTATCATGGCATTAAGACACGGGAGCTGAGATCTCCTGGGTGCAATCCTTTATCTGTGTGAAGTCCGAGTGCTACAGGGATCCTTACTGATGGTGTGCATGAGGCATGGGACACCGGTGCCTGGAGACCCGGTAGATCGAGGGGCGCCTCTGGTGTTAGAGGGACAACTGAGCCTAAGTGCGATGCGTTGGGACCGGCCTTCCTCAAGATGGCTTGCACAAGCATAGAGTGAGGCACCCTGGAATGTGGAGCGTTGGCGTGAAGAGGCAGGGACTGGAGGTTTTGGCGGCCTCTCAGCCGACTGCGCAGTGAGTCTCTTGGCTGTGGGGGTGGCAGGGACTTGTGAAGCCTAACTGGTGCTGCTGCAGTGTTGGCAGCCCTCGGAAATGAGGACAGGCAGATTCTGCAGAGAGGCCTGGGCTCCCTTGTGCATGAAAGGATAGCTGCTGGTGGGCGGCTGCGGTAAGGAAGAGTGTGGTGCTTTGAGAGTCCCCTAGTTGACAGCGTGCATGGACTCTGAACAACGGTAAGCCTCTGATAGGCAGGTTTCATTCTCTCTCTGCTGCTCCAGGTGTGTGTTGGCCCCAGTAATATTCTTCCAACACTATAGGGGCCTCTAGATTGGTAGTGCCTTGGTGGGTGTGGAAATCAAAGATTTATAGTAGATACCTGCACAAGGCAGCGGGAGACTGCCGCTTATGCTCAGCCACAAATTCAAGGGAGGGCAGAAGCAGACTGAGATGGAGGCTTTTGCGAAAAAGGGAAACATGCCAGGAGCTCCCTCTGCACAGCTCAGCCAACCTATGAGTCAGGTGCAGAATATGCAGGAATGATCCTTAGATGCCAGGATTTGCAGCATTACGAACATCTGTTGAATTGAAAATAGAAGAGGTTAAGATCAATGTCAACCTACTGAGACATGAAGTCGGCTCACATGCTGATAGTTACCAATGCTGAAGCCAGCCTCTCTGAGAATGTGCGTGTTACAGAGATGCTGAAATCTGTGGTGGAGGAGATCAGGGCACAGACCAAGTTCCTGGCATTCAAGGTGGAAGATGTGTAAGGGAGACTGAGGTGCAACAAAGTGAGCATCCTGGGGTTGCCTGAAGGTGAGGAGGGACAAGACCCGACAAACATTTGTTGACAACTTGTTGCTCCAGGTGAATGGCACAGGTAATTTGTCACAAGGATTCCCGATTGAGAGGGCTCATAGGTCTTTGGCAAAGAGACCCCCACCGGGTGCACCCGGAGGCCAATTATCACAAGATTTCTGAACCTTTGGGTTCGAAAAACAGATACTTAGATTTTCACGGGAGGTGGGCAGCCTGAAGCGAGGATCCTATAAACTGGCGATTGAATCTTATTGCACTGCACAGGTGCAGAAGAGATGTAATATGTTTGCCCCTACTAATGAAAGACTGCGGGAACAGGGCTTGAAATATATGTTGATATACCCAGCCAAATTAAAGGTGCTGCATAACAGAAAGGCCTTTTTCTTTGACACCCCAGAGGCGGTACACCATTGGATGCATAACAACAGGTTGTCTCATTCTTCACCTACTGTGGTGGGCTGATGAGAGTGGAAACTCAATAAAAGGCTGGAAATAGTGGGCCAATGTGCACCTGATCAGCTGAGAATGAGACATGCAGGGCAATTCATGTCTGGGCAAGATTATGAAGGTTTTATTTCAAGATTTAGGGTGGGAACCAAAGTGGGGAGAGGATTACTTTGGTATGAAGCCCTCCTTGGGGCGGGGCATCGACCTTTGGAATTGGCAAGAAAACATCACTCATTTGGGCCGCCTAAATAGCTATGCATTTATTTTTACTGTATTCTTTTCATTTAAGAGACCTCAACTCTACATGAATCTTTGCCCATCCCCTGCTTTGATGAGATTTATTCTGTTGTTGAGAATCAACCATCTGCATGTCCTTTCAGGGGTGGGTGTGGAGGGAGGTATTCTGAAAGAT
The DNA here is from genome assembly GCF_040938575.1 of Ambystoma mexicanum. Lineage (NCBI taxonomy): Eukaryota > Metazoa > Chordata > Amphibia > Caudata > Ambystomatidae > Ambystoma > Ambystoma mexicanum. The sequence continues at coordinate 368,863,762 of NC_090932.1, read as the reverse complement.
GAACGTTTCTGCCGTATATGCTCCAATAGGGGACAGAGGGAAACGGTAAAACATATTTTGACTGAATGCCCCTCTATGGGAGTAGTTTATATTAATCATCTTGCCAGATTTGTTCATCAATTGGAGACAATTAAAGACCCCTCATTTTGGAATCAATGCATCAATACTAAAAAACAAAGTCTGCACATGTCCCTGTTCAAGATTTGGAACATAGTTGGGAAACGTTTGGAATCAATTACCAAACCTGGTGAACTGTGCGAATGAGTGAGAGCTGAATGTCCATGGAATTAGTGTATAAACTGGGTACTGGAAAGAGCCCCTGTGCATTTGTATCTCTAGGCTACTCATGTACTCTTGTATTCCTCCTCTTGAGAGCTTTTGCCCTCTGAATGATTCTTAATTTCGAAAATAGGGTTAAAGAACAGCATACGGCTCTGATAGCACATATATTACATATTAGTAATATATATACATTACATATTAGTATAAGACATTGTACTTGGGCCTGTGTCCAGAATCAATTGAAGCAACTGACTATAAAATTGACTGTAAATACAAGTAGAATATAAGCGTAATTGAATTAAATTAATTGGTTTCTATTGTTCATTTGAGCATATTTAGATTGTTATTAACAGGTCTGTATGTTTTAGGTTTCAGTTTGTGTGTTTATATTGTTTTTAATTTATGCTGTATTATTTTGTTATGTGTAAAGTTTTTTTCAAATCTATATCACATTAAATCAAATAAAATAAATAAATAAATGGCTATACTTTTGCTTGGTATGCAAGCATCATGGTGGCGGACAACCCCCAACCTTCTTTCCTTTTTTGAAAGGTACGTGTGCTTTGGGTACTTGCATGCCCGCTTGGGTCTTGGCCTACTGACCCAAGCTACTCCTCACTGATGAGGCCCAACAAGGCTGACCGTGTTTGGGGATGCATGTGGTCTTGTGCAGAAGGTATGTGACCAACAGTCGGGGCTGCACTGCCTTTTGGGTGGGACCAAGCCTGATTTGCATATAGTCTTTCCCCTTTTGTAATGGCTTGGAAGGTGAATAACGAAGGAATGGAGGGTTGACCAGAGCAATACCAGAGATTCAGATGAATTCAAAACCTTCCAGCAATCACCCCTTTTATCTTGCTGTAGTCACCATGAGTGGGAGGGGTATGCCCAGACGTGGGTTTCATGCCTGCTGGGCCTTTGTTTTGCTTGGTTCAGAAGGGGACAGAGAAGGCAGGTTCGCTTAAATGGTGGTATACTGTTGAGTATTTTGTTTAGATCTCAGTTTTGGTTCTACAGTTGTTTGTCACATAGGGATGGGATCATATTTATGGAGTTGAGTAGGCTTTGTTGGTGGGGCGGGGGGACCAATGACAGAGAGGTTATTTTGTTACTCGTATAGGCATTCCAAGTGTCTGCACGTGGGAAGTTGCATACAGCCTATGGAAGGGTTGGGCAGTTGAGATCTGCAGGGGGGATGGGATCACGCAGTTTCTGTAGGAATGGCGAACATCCTCAAGGTGGCGATGTGGAATGTACGGGGGTTAAATAGTTATGTCAAACTGAGTAGAGTGGCTGCATACCTCCGCAAGAGGCACGCAGAGATAGCTTTACTACACAAGACCTATGTAACAGATGATGAACAGCATATTGTCACAGAAATATAGGGTGGAGTGGGATTCTGCTTATTCAGCTTATGCTTGGAGAGGTTTCTGTTTCTGTCCCTTTCAAACTGCTAGGGGTTCAATCTGATGGGGAAGGCAGAATGGTGGCAGTGCATGGGTACGTGGAACACATGGAGGTGTACATTGTGAACACACATGGCTTCAACCATGCTGCATCTGGCTTCTTTCAGTTGCTATATGTTAAACTGGCACATATGCAAATATGTTTGGCATCTGGGGAGCAGGCGTCAGTTGCACTCTGGAGCCTAGGATGGGTAGGTCATATTTTACATTTGTGGCTCCATCTGCACAGGATAGGGTTCTCAATGCTATGCTACAGGAACTAGCATTGATGGACATATGGTATGTGAATAATGTGGACACTGAGAAGTACTCTTACTCCTCAGCGCACCATAAAATCCACACGCATATTAACTAAAGGTTCTCTGTCGCAGAGTGTATGTGTGAGTTTGTTGATGTCGAGTACATGGGCAGGTCTATATCTGAATATGCCCCGATGATACCGGCATGGGGTAGTTCCTCCTATACCTACATGGCATATGAGAGCAGAGTCCTTGCTGGATTATCAGTTCAACAACCACCTGGGGGAAAGAATGACAGAATACTTTTAGAATACAAGGGGGAGTGTTGGGGACTGGGCTAGCCTCTGGGAAACCCTTAAAGTAGTGGTATGGGAGAAGCTGTAACTTTGGCTGGAGTGATTAGGAGGACTATGGCAAAAGAGTTGGAGGAGGTTGAGTAGATGTTCATAGGCTGGAACGATTGCTAGTTATTGACGCTCAAGGGAGAAAGACTTGATTACACATTGACAGAAAAATGTAGGAGCTTTGGAAAGGCTTAGGAATGTGTTTCCATGTATACACTGCAAGGCTACATGAAGAGGGTGACAAAAGAGGTAAATTACTGGCATGGCTCTGTCACAGGGAGAATCCACGACATGTGATCACTGAGATTACAGATGAATGTGGAGAAGGCTGGCGATCCCAGTCAGCGATTAATGAGACCTTCACCAGATACTATAATTAAGCAATATGACCCGAGCGGCGGGGCATTACTGACTCAGGTAATGCCCCCGCCGCGAAGGTCATATTGCTATTAGTACCCCGGCCGCATTATATGCGTGACCGGGGCACTAAAAGCATTTTCTTCTGTCCCGAAAAGCCGCAGCGTTTCGGGACAGAAAAAAAAAACGACAAAGAAAATAGGCGCCGGGAGTCCGTTTTCTCTTTCCATGGTGGCCTTCGGGAGCAGAAGGTAAGTGGGGTTGGAAGGGCGGGGGGGAGGAAAAAAAAAAAAGTTCCTTCGTCCCTGCCAGGGGACGATGGAAGCCTCCAGCTGTGTGGAGGCGCAGAGTCTCCACACTGCTGGAGGCTGCCATCGTCCCCCACCAGGGACGTAGGACCAAGAAGGTAAGTTGGGGGGGAGGAGGGCGGGTGGGATTGAAGGGATAAAAGATAAAAAAAAAAAAAACGTACCCGAGTCCCCGGCGGGGGGCGAAGGCAGCCACTCAGCCGCGGGGAGGCTTGGAGCGGGGATGGCCCCGCTTCAAGCCTCCTCATTGGCTGAGGGATTGCCTCGCCCCCGCCGGGAACAAAGGCCGTGGAATCCCGATGGAGGGATTCCCGGCCGGGTAGGGACCTGGCGAGAGCGAATCAGAATGCTTGTTGCATTCTGCTTCGCTCTCGCCGGGTTACTAATAGGTTATATAGATGTAGTGAGAAGCCTGACCTGGAGGACATTAGCTATAAATGTCTCAGATCTCGTTACCTCAATTGTCGCCGGGGCAGGCAGATATGTTTGGAGCCCCTCTGATGGAGATGGAGCTTAGGGAGGTGATTAATTCTCTGAAAGCAGGAAGGCAGGGAGGACACCGGGTTGGAATGGACTGCTGGCTAAATGGTACAAAACATAAGCAGAATTGCTGGCGCCTAAATTGTTGAAGATGTTTGAGTCGGTGTATGAGAAAGGCTGTTTGCCTGCAAGTATGCAGGAGTTGGTGATTGTTCCAGACATTAAAGGCTAAAAACAAAATTCAGCAGCTTTGTGTCTTGTATAGGCCGCTGTCAATATTGAAATAAAATGTGATGATTTTAACTTTCCTCCTTGCTGGGAGACTGCAATCAATTATTAGCTCTTTTGTACATCAGGATCAAACAGGTTTTGTACCTGGCAGAAATACCTAACCTGACCTGAGGTGGCTCCATTATGTTATATGTAGAACTTGGCCTCACATGGTACCTTATGTAGTGGCTTCACTGGATGCAGTGAAAACCTTTGATTCAGTATATTGCCACTAAATGCATGCCATGCTGCACACATTTGGGGTCGAGGAGAGCTTCTTAAGGTGGGTGCAATTGATATATACAGACCCCACTGACAGGATTTAAACTAGGTGATATATCTCAGAACCCTCGGTACTGCAGAGAGGGACCAGACAGGGAAGACCACTGTCATTTTAGCATTGAAGCCACTTGTGGTGTTTCTGAGTAAATAATTTGATGAGACAGGAATATTGGTGGAGGGGATGAGACATTTGATTTCCTTGTATCCAGACAATACTTTTAATATATTTATTTATGTGTTTAATGTATTATAGTTTTAAATGAAAACTGTACACATATACATTCATCATTTAAATAACATACTACAAGAGAAATTGATTCATACCATAGTATATGGTAATACTAGTATTAGAAATGTCTTACAGATAACAGTAGAAACAACAGTACCTATCCTACTAGCAAAATCTATTTCATAGACATTAAAAGCCATAAAAACAAAGGCCGCAGCCTTACTATTCCTGTTCATAATACCGGATAGCAACATTAATTTTATTAATTCCGTATCTAATATTACGTAGAACATTGAGAGAGCGGTAAACACATATAATGAACCATTCTCCAGGCCCTCAGATCATCATCAAGTAAAACAAATATATCCTCATCTGCCCATAGATATTCTACCATCCTTTGCCCTAGCTCATTGGGACCCTCAATATATACTATGCACTGCATGTATCCCTGGTATTTTCCGATAACCAGTGGGATCTAGTAGCCTGTCCATTTTTAATAACCCTGTTTTGATTAATGCGCCTCTATATTAGGCATTTGTGTTACACATATTGAAATACATATTAGGTCAGATGTATTTGTAGTTTACACTCTAAATCAGATTTAAATGTGTCTCCACCACCTTCCAGACCCTAAAGAGAGCAATATGCTTACTCCTATTTTGTGTGTTTATGCAGTTCTTTCAAAATGTAGAGCCTTTAATCGAGTCCTGGTGGTGGAAAAACTTACTAAGATGTTTCAAGTGCACCTGCTCTAAACTGGTGCATATGGTAAGAACGTGTCTGGCCATCTCATGAACGGCTCTAATCCCACAAATCCAGCAGGAGCATTCTAATACAGGCATGGACATAGAGGAGTCCACTACGTCCAGTACTGGAAGCCTATTGATTTGCAGTAGAATAATTAATCTCCTCAATGCCCGGGATGGACAGAGTGCTGGATAGGGTTGCGTCCTTTCATAGGTGTTAAGAACATCTGTTACAAAGGTATAACTTTTCAGAGAACCCAAATGGTTTAGGTTTCCACACCAGTCCCATAAGTCCTGATGTTTAGTGAGGCGCCGTCAGAGATTGGAACTATCTTTACCCCAAATAGGAATCCAGCCAATTTCCTTAAAAAGTGAGGCCATTCCCCTGCTAAGCCCAGACTTTGTATTGGATCTCCGGATCGTGATGCCCAAAGTATTTAGTAGTGGATTTGGAGGCCCATTCTTCAGTTTTACAGTTGGCATAGCTCTCTTCTTCAAAACCATAGATTTGAGGGAATGTATACCTATCTCTAATCTCAAGGTTGCCATGGGGATACAGTTTGGTAGGCCCAATAGCTTTCTCCAGAATCTACCCTCAATTAGTTGTAGCCAATGGAGGTCAATTTCCATTTAGCTCCATTTAGCTCCCCAGACCAAAGATGACAGCCGGAACCAAGCATTGCATATAGAGCTGTGCAATAGCCTTGACTAATCGGTGCTATAAATTGAGCACCCTTTCTTACCTAGGTTTCAATACAGATTTTATAACCCGTTTTAGATTCAAATTCTATCCCCGAGTATTTATATACTGAAGTGGACATAATCTCTGTATCCGAAATCAGAAGTCTAGGTCTAGCTAGTTGCTTTGCTGTAAATAGCATAATTTGAGTTTTATCTTTGTTAATGACTAATCCATTTTTCCCTCATAATCCCACAGGTCTCTGGCAATACGCTGAATACCATTGGAATTGTGGTCCAACAAGACCAAGTCGTCAGCGTATGCCAGGACCCGACAATGAGAGTCACCAATTTTCGGGGGGCAGACTTTGATCCAAGCCAGATAGTCTGGGAGATCAGAAACAAAAAGGTTATACTAAATTGGTGCCGTAACGCAACCTTGCTTAGCTCCAACATTTTGCATAACAGGAGGCGTCATTGTTCCACTGTTGTCCAGCCTAAGGAAAACCGTATTATTACTGTGGAGCAATTTCAGGAAATAAAGGAGGCCCGGAGGACAGCCTAAAAGATCTAATTTCCTCCATAGTAACTCTCATCTAACAGTGTGAAAGGCTGCTTTAAGATTGACAAAAATTGCATGCAAGGGGGGCCTATTTGCTACCTGTTCAACCATATCGTCAAGAAGGAGGAGATTATGGACCATGGAATACTCCGCATGAAAACCGCTCTGGAATTTGTTCAAGATATTTTCGTGTTCAGCCGAGTGTTGAAGTTCTTTAAGTTAAAAATGAAGCAAACAACTTCCCGGAGGAATCCAGCATCGACAATAACCGGTAGTTACCTGGATCTAAGGGGGAGCCTTTCTTCAGTATTGCGACCAAATAGACAGTTTGCCAGGAAGTCAGAATTTTACCTTCCGCAAACACCTTATCAAACAATATTTTGAGTAAGGAGGACCAAAAGAAGGCAGAACAACATGAGCCAGGCCATTTGGGCCCGGTGCAAGGGAGGATTTCAAGCTCTCAATTTTCCTATAGATGTCCTCCTCCGTGATCTTAATTGCTGTCCCTGGTGGTTTGAGATCCGTCCCTTTGGGTATGGGTCCCTGCGCAACGATATTGCGATCCCCCAGAAACTTTACACAATCACAGCACTTGATGGGATTTATCATATTGTATTTAGTGTTTCCCTTGGCTTCGCCCAATATAGCACAGATGCTGCGTGTGTTCCCACTAGAGAGGGTGGTAGCCATATTTTGACAAGCTGCATTATTATAAGCCCAGTGCCACCTTGTCACCCAGTTACAATAGGCATTCTTTAAGGCTCTCCGCTGCTTGAGGAGGGTCTCACTTGAGTGATTCATTATTCCTAGCCTACTCGGATCTCTTCTGAGTTTACATTTGGCCTCTCTAATGACTGTATCATAGCTCCTATGCCCCTTAAATCCTTTGGCTAAAACTGGAGCCTTTGCCCCTGTGTGTTTAACCAAGAAGTTCAATATCCAATCCTCAATGTCATTCATTGTCATATTATGAAAGGATAGGATATCAGGCTGATCCAGTGGGACTGTTGCTCGTCTGGCCTTCATGATGTTATTATCAGACCATTTTAACCTGTTACCACTGTGGTTAACTCCGAGGTCCCCCTTTGTTTAATATTTGGCTGTGTAAAATCAACCCTTATACTAAGCACTATCGCCTTATGATCACTTCAGGAGTTTAAACTTACACCACAGTACTCAACCCCCGAGGGCCATGGTAGTGTTCACAAAGATGTAATCTAATGTAGCCACATATTTGCCAGACCTCCAGGTATAATTACCAGAGCTATCGCTCTTAGTGAGCCCATTGATCATTTCAAGTTCGCAGGCATGTAGGAATCTCATCCAGCCCCCTCCCACTCACTATCCGTCTGGTTCATTATCATGGTACTCCTGGCTGAGAGCTTCCCCTCCACCCAAGGACCCAGAGCCTCTACACATCAGCAATTCAAGTCCCCAGCCACCAAAATTCCAACAGGTTTCTGTCCACTATCCCAGTTCACAAAGATTTCATGTAGTTCTTTGTACAATATCTCCCTATATATTGCCCCCGGAGGGTTGTAAACATTTGTTAATAGCAGCTTGACATAGTAGCTCCCTGGAGGCATAATAACTTTCACTGCCAGCATATGAGAGGATGTGACTATCATTTGGGTGTTTAAGGTATTCCTTATGCCCGTAATTAGACCAACATAGGGTCTCCTCTTAGGGCCCTTCTTAGCATAGGACTGGTGGATGTTAAAGCCGTCCATGACAATAGGAGACAGTAACCAAGTCTCTTGTAATAGAATAAAAGTATGTTATGATATGATATGGCATTTATAACACGCCTATACACAAGTGTTTCAAGGCGCGACGAGGCAAGGGAGGGGGAACAGAGGGAAGACAGACAATGATCCTACTAGGCCAGGTGTCATTCAGATTGCGCAAGTGCATGGGAAGGGGGAGGTGGAAGTGCAGGGGGGAACTGGGAAGGGGACAGTGCAGTACATGGGAACATAGAATAAATAACAATAAGTAAAAGTAAGGTCAGCAGGTGGCAAGTGCAGGGGTAAGTGCAGGCCTCAGGTGTCAAGTGCTGGTAGTGGGACTGTAGGAATACATAAAACAATCCCTAAGTGCGGGGGTTGCCAGGAAGGCAGTGCAGGTGTGAGGCTGGCGGGGGAGGGGACCTGGGCACCGAGTTCAGGGGGTGGCCGGGTGACCAGTGCAGTTTCAGCCAGGAAGTCAGCAGGGGAGAGGAGGAGAAAAAGCAGAAGCATAGAGAAAGGTTTTGAAGTGCTTCCAGAACCGGAGATGATTCTCCTCAAGTTTCAGGGAGGCAGGGAGGCTGTTCCAGAGGGAGGCCCCAGTTGAAGAAAGCGATCTCCCACCAACTTGTTGCTTGGAGAAGCGACTGACCCTGAGGGAGATGGAGGTGGATGAGCGAAGAGGTCGAGAAGGGAGATATTTAGGAAGAGAGAGTTGAAGGTATTGAGGCCCCAAGCCCCAGAAGGCCTTGTGGACAATGCAAAGGGTTTTGTACTTAATCCTCGCAGCCGCTGTGAGCCAGTGCAGAGATTTCAGTCCTGGAGAGATACGATCCCTGGGCTTGAGGCCAAGGACAAGTCTCGCAGTCCTGACCTGGATTAGTTGCAGAGGGCGGAGAGTAGAAGCAGGCAAATTTAGAAAGAGAATGTTGCAATAGTCCAGCCTAGAGAGAACCAGAGCTCTGGAGACAGTGAGCTTCTGGGGGAAAGAGAGGAGGTGCAGCTGGTAGTGTGACTTCTTAGAAATGTTGGAGATGTGAGGAGAGAAGGAGAGTGTGGAGTCGACGATTCACCTGAGGTTTTTTGCCTTACAGGTGGGATCTGGAAGAGGGCAAGGGGAGGCTGGCCAGAGAGTGACAGGAAAGGAGGGTGTGGGTGAGCCAATGAGGAGAATCTAGGTCTTACTTGCATGAGGGCATAGATCATTGGCGGCACACCACTCCTGGATGGCGGACAGACAGTCAGAGATGAGAGAGGGAGAAGAGGTGGCAAGGGGTAGCCTGAAAATGAGCTGAGTGTCATCCGCATAGCACTGGAAGTTGGGGCAGAGCGCAGCAATGCGGTGGACAAAAAGTGCCAGGTATTGGATGAACAGCCAATAGAGGTTAGACCCCTGGGGAACACCACAGGTAGAGATAGAGATAGAGGAGAGGAATGACCCAAGTTGAACCTGGGAGGGTCAATCAGAGAGGAAAGAGGTCAGCCATGCTAGGGCCAGACCAGTGATGCCTGGGTTATCACAGAGACGGTTGAGCAGGATGGCATGGTTGACTGTGTCAAAGGCAGAAGAGAGATCGAGAAAGATGAGGACACAGGGGATGTTGGAATCGAGGTTGGAGAGCAGGTCTTCACGGATGTTCAAGAGAGCAGTTTCCATGCTTCTGGCAGCTCTGAAGCCGGACTGATGATCATGGACCCAACCAACAGATTCAGTGTGAAGATTGAGCTGGGAGAGGGCCAGCTTTTCCAAAGGTTTGCCCAGGAAAGGAGTGATGGAGATTAGGCGATAGTTAGCCGGGCAGGAAGGGCCGGCATAGGGTTTCTTAAGAAGAGGGCGCACAAGGGAGTGCTTCAGGGGGGAAGGGAAGACTCCAGTGGCAAAGGAGTGGTTGCAGAAGTTGGCCAGGGCAGGAGCCAGGGAGTCAATGTGGTCCTTGATGATTTTGGAGGAACAGGGATGTACCTGTTTTGACAAGACTTTCATAGATCGGACTTGTCTAGAAACCTTGTCTCGGGAGAATAGGGGAAAGGCAGAAAAGGAGGGATGAGAGGTGGCTGGGGAAGGGCCAGAGGAAGAGCAGGGAGAAAGGGGAGAGGAGGAGAGTGAGGACAGGATGTCCTGAGTTTTAGTGATGAATTATGAGGCCAGTGCCCTGCAGAGGGCCTGGGAAGGGACAGGAGATGTAGAGACTGCGGCAGGATTGGCCAGTTCCTTGCAGATTGCTGCAGAGATGCAGGCTTGGATGTGAGCTCTCTTCTTGGTGAGGACAGAGAGCAGGTATTGCCTTTGGAACAGGCGGCAGGACAGTTTGTCAGGGGATGTACGTGAAGCATGCCATTTCCTCTCAGCAACCCTGCACTTGCGTTTAAGGGTGGTGAGGTCTGAATCGTACCGGGAATTGCACTTGGCTTTGGGCTTCAGGCGGATCCTCATGACAGGGGCAAGAACATTGAGAGTATCAGATATAGCAGAGTGAAGCATGGAGAGGGCTGTGTCAGGTTGTGAGTCAGCCAAAGGGGGGGAGGGGTGAGAAAGTGGCAGCAAAAGCCTCAACTGACACGCGCTTCATGGGTCGGATGACTGAGAAGGTGGGTGGCAGTGATGGAGTTGGCTTGGCTTGAGGGGTAGAGAGGGTGAGCTGGGAGGAAAGGAGAAAGTGATCACTCCAGGAGAGAGGAGTGGTGAGAGGGATGGAAAGGGGAAGGTCTGAGGAGATCAGAACATCCAGAGAATGCCCTGCAGAGTGAATCGTGCCAGAGGGGAGAATAGTGACTGAGAGAGAGTCGCAAAGGTCACGAAAGAGTCCAGAGGAAGGACAGGTATCATCCCGGTTGATATTGAAGTCTCCACGAAGAAGGTTTTGAGTGGTCGAGACCAGGAGGGAAGAGGAGAGGTCTGCCAACTCAGAAAGGAAGGAAAAGATCTGACCAGGTGGCTGGTAGATAGTAGCCACAATAAGGGAATGGCTAGGAGAGGGAGAGAGCCTTCACATGAGGCATTCGAAAGAGGAGTAGGCCTGCGTAGGAATAACAGAGGTAGGAATCCACTCAGGGAAGATTAGGGCTACACCCCCTGTGGATCAATTGGACCTGGGCGCGCAGAGGATCTTGTAGCCGTCAGGGAGGAGAGTGTCAAAGCTTGTGACAGAGCTGGCTGTGAACCATGTCTCGGTGAGACTGAGGACATCAAGGTCAAGTTCCTCCAGAAGGTGGCAGATGTCGAAGGAGTTTTTGACAGCTGAGCGAGAGTTAAGAGTGACAATATGGAGAAGGTTGCCGTCCTTGAAAGACTTCCGGGAAGAGGTACAAATCAGAGGTATGCCCTGCGGAGGTGTAGAAGAAGCCCAAGGGGGGGCAGAAAGGGAAGGAGGAGAGGGCAAGGTGGCCAAGGAGAAGGCGGCAGAGGGAGGCGAGGAAGACGTGGAGCGGGGAGAGGGGACGTCAGGAGAAGAAAGGAAATTAATGAGGCGTGGGCAGCGTCTATCAAAGAGGAGAAGGTTGGCCTGAGGGCCTTGGACTAAGACGGTACCTTTTAAATAAATATTAATGATGACCTTAGAAGAATGGAAGGAGGACAGGAGGGCCTCCCACCGGGTGCCACAATTAATGGGAGAAGAAGAGAAAGGAGAGAGCACAGAGACCATATGTAGGGTCCATAGGTCTGGTGAGGGAACGACAAAGAGGATGTCAGTGAAAGTTTGCCGGGAGGAGGCACTGGTATAGGTGTCAGCGATAGGGAGGCCTAGGTTGGAGACCAGGATGTCCTTTTTAAAATTCTTCCTACCAGATTTAGTTAGGAGAACAGGATAGTCGATAGAGAAGCAGTTAGAAAAGATAGGAAAGACAGAGAGCACCATAGAGTAGGTACAGAGAGGAGAGAAGAGGAAGGGAGAGGGAAGGTGAGAACACTAGGGGAGGACAAAGGGCAGGGTGCAAGCAGAGAAGACAGTGAGGCGACACAAAGTGAACAATAGGACAGGATGACAGACAATCAGATTTAAAATACTTTCACAGTGCAATTTTAAAACAGGAGGAAAACACACCTAAGTTTGAAAGTCATAATAAAGGGGGAAAAGGCCTAGGATTCACAATGCAATTTTAAAATACTCTCACAATGCAATTTAACTACTTTCACAGTGCAATTTTAAAACAGGAGAAAAAACACATTTAAGTTTGAGAATCCTAATAAAGGGGGAAAAGGCATAGGTTTCACAATGCAATTTTAAAATACTCTCACAATGCAATTTAAATACTTTCACAGTGCAATTTTAAAACAGGAAAAAAAACACATTTACGTTTGAGAGTCCTAATAAAGGGGGAAAAAGCCTAGGTTTCACAATGCAATTTAAAATACTCTCACAATCGTCTGCTATGTGGACAGGGGTAGGGTGCCGGTCGCTTCTGGTGGATGGCTGGCCCTGCCTTCCCCTGCGGACACCTGCAGACACAGCCAGGAGCCGCCTCAATGGGAGCCACCCTTTGCCAAGGGGTCCTTAGCCGCAGGAGCTGCCGTGCAGGGGGCTGCCCTGAAAGGGTCAGTTATGGGCAGCAAGGCCGCCAATCAGGGAGGTGGGTGGGCAGGGAGGTGGGAGTCAAGGCAAGGGGAAGTGAATGCAGGGGAGGGAAGGGGGGAGGGATGAGGAACACAAACAGTGCTCGTAGCGCGAATCAGGCAAAACAAAGAAAAAGAAAAATGAAGTCAGGAGGGGCTTTGCAACCCTGTCCTCACCTGCAGGCAGCACTCAGAAAGTTGTGCTATATAGGGCAGTGACCCCGTTGGTGTTAGGATGTGGGAGAAGCCCTGGGTATTCCAGGACATTAAAGTTATTACTGATTGTTTTTGTAAAGCCAGAGGAAGATATTCTGCCAACCATTTCAGCATAGTCTGTATATCCTCCAGTTGGACCTTATCCTTTCCAGGTAGATGGGCCACCAAGCCTGTATTGCTGGGTTTCCGTCTAACTGTTAAAGATAATGTAGGATCTTCCATCTCAGGATCTACGTCCAATGTGAAACTTCCATCAATAAGTTGTGTGTTAAAGTTCGGAAGCAGTTGAATCATGGATGCATTTTTGCAGTGGACCGCTGACACATGAAGATTAATTCCTTTAAGTGGCTCCACAAATGAAAAGTCTTCAGAAACTAGTACCCGCAGCTGAGGAATTAAATGCAGGCGCCCAAGAAAAGCCGTCCGCGACAGCCATTTGTTCCTGCTTTTTTGATTTAAGTTCTTAATTATGCAGGTCTTATTTCCCAAGTTACCATCCTGAACCGAAAGTTTAATTGGTGGAGCTGTCGGCGCTGTGGGTATAGGCCTGCCCACGCTACAGAGATGGGTATTGGGTGTGGAAGATATGTCTCTCACTTCTGGCACTGTCTGTACCACTAAAGAAGCAGAGCTAGTGCCGTGATCTTCCATTAGTGCATTAGTGCTTTCACCTGTTTTGTCTGCAATAACCCAACTTGTTAAACTTCCCATCCCCTTACTTTGGTGTTTTTTACTGCAAGCAGCTTTCTTATGGGCTTTCTTAGTTTTCTTTTCTGGAGTAATAATGGGAGGCAAGGAAGCTGCTGTCTCGCTGGGAATTTTGCAGACGGCTGCTCTTCTGGCTAAACAACATTGTTTCCTGGAGTAGAGCATAGCCGAGGTTTCAGTTGATTCATTGTTCACAACCACAGGCACCTGACCATCAATCTCAGTTGGATCTCCACCAAGGTCTAATAATTCTGGCGCAAAATCTTTGCTCTGTTTGTTTACATTAGTAGTTTGCTGCAGATTCTCATGAATCTTCCCACAAAGCTTTAATAAATTCTTCATGGCAAATTGCATAAATATCATGAAGGACCAGAGATCAGCAATCACTGTCTGGGTATTTGTCGATGAGTCTTGTAGAATTGATTCTTCAACTTGAATTGCTTCTTCAGAATCTAAGACTATATATTAGGTGATGCAGAAAGGCGAGAGGCAGCCGTTGCCTGTGGTGAGTTACCTGCAGATCTAATGACCTGACCCTCCACCGACATAGCCTCTGTGACAGGTCTTAGAAGCCCCTCCGCTGCCGTGGGCCTGCTCTGCTGGATAGAGAAGCATAAGTCCAATAATGAATTGTTGTCTATATCATCGTAGGTAGAAGAATCTTGGGGCGGTCTGTCCAAGTTGGGGTCCTCCACATTTGATTCAATCTTTGCCCCCTCAGTGACAGAGTGAACCTCCTGAAAAAAGGCTGGGATTGTTCCACATTGTACATTAGTGTTTCTCTTATCCGCTGTTCCCTTTGCCCCCTTATTAGCTATGGCCTACATAGTGGCATCTTTTTTTGTCTCACCACCTTTCCTTAGGTTGTAGCGGGTGTTCTGTGGTCTAATTTGGAACGGCAGCCCTACTGCAGTGGGAAGTGAGGACATTATTTCACAGTTAGTGGAATAGTATTGTATTCCCTGCTGTAGTAAGGAAATGGAAATTACACTGTCGCCAGTAAACACGCGTGACTCTGTCTCCAATTGCTATCGCAAGGACCACTAAGGGTCACAGTCCAAAGAGCCTGGGACCAACAGGCTATGATAGTTGTTTCTTAATACCACACTCCCGTAGGGCACTGGACACTTTGCCGTCAGCAGGGGCAATGAGTGACACACTCCCAACACTGTCCAGCACTGAGTTTATTTTATTATGATCGCATTCAGTGCTTGGTCCCGCAGTGTGCTGCTGGCCAGAAAATGTTGGGTGCTCTTCACCTCTGTGATAAGCGAGGAGAGTTGATTACATACAAACAGGTATACTATAAATTGTTCAAGAGTTTGTTTCAAGTATGTGAATACCTGCTGCCAGATCCTCCGTCACCGCGGGCACAGCGGGAACACCGAAACACACAGCGCACACCACGCACTCCGCGTATCTGAGGCTTTTTGGTGTCCAGCCTCTCTGAACGCAGCTTGTGGCTTGATGAAAATAGTAAAAAGACTCTTCTGAAAGGTTGTAGGCAGTGAAAGGTAGAGAATTCTCCCAGTTCCCAGTATCACGGAAACACACAGCACACACATACGTTAATATATGCCTGGGAGCTAGAGCATAATTTGCTGCCTATTATGCAAGTGTTAGATAATTTTGCTAGACTGCCGGGCATTGAGGTCAGCCGTGATAAGTCTTGCATCTTCCAGCTACCAGCTTTGGCTGCAAAAACCTGAGGAGGACCTAATTTGTTCACTTATTAAATATTAAATGGGCTCCTGCCTTCTTCAAATATTTGATTATTGTAATATGCCATGATAAAGAGGAGTCTCATAAGTGAAATACGGTCTGTGCGGCTGAGCGGTCGGTGTGATCTATTGAATTCTGGAAGAAACTCCCTTTGTCTGTGATGCGATGGGTGGCATTCGCTAAGATGGTTATTTTACCTTGCCTCATGTATCATTTTGTAAATGTACCGTTTGCTATTGAAATTAAGAGTTTCCCTGATGTTCTGGAAGGCACAAGATCGCACTGTTGACCTTCTGTAGGCTATATGAAGGGGGAGGAGTACAGCTCCTTTGGTTTGAGCTGTACTATCTGGCTTCCGAGGTCCAATATTTGTCTAGGTGGCTGTCGGATGAGGTTACGCTGGATACAGTCTTGTTGCAGCCAACTATTAGACTGGTTATACTGAAAGAGGCTTTATTGATGTAGGAGAGATGCCTGCCGTGGAAACTCTCCTTCCTGGGCCTAACACTATGTGACAGGACACTGAAAATTCTATTCCTCTCTTATCTCACTGACGCTTGATATTTGTATGGACAGGGGAGAGCTCAAAAGTGTAACGGCATGGGAAAACCTGGGCCTGGCTAGATGGGGAGAAATGTTCACGACGGACTGCTAATGGGATTTCCAGAGTTAGTGATTGAATATGGCTTGCGTAAGGGTCAATTTCTGTTATATATTGGTCTGGTGACGTCTGCTAGGAAGAAGTGGGTAGAGTTACCAGAAGAACCGAAATGTGTGGGTAGAGTTACTGGAAGAACCCAAATGGGAGGAAAAGCTTGCTTTTCTATATGAGCAAGGCTGGATTGCGAAAGGTGTCCAGAATATACCGTATGTATGCTGGTGCATATTAGGTGAAACAGGCTCAGTATATAGGTCAGGCTCAGGATATACGTCTGGATCTGGGCTCCTGCATTGAAGACACAGATTGGAACAGATTTTTACTCTATGGGAGACGGGTCTTACGGAATGCGAGGCGTACCGTACAGTTACAAGTTATTTATAGAATGTACATGATACCAGAGAGGGTGGCTACATTTAATACTCAAATGTCTTAGGCCTGCCCGTGGTATGGTAGTGAGGTGGCAAATATAATACCCATGTTTTGCCAGTGCCCAGTAATGCAAGATTTTGGAAAACTTAGTATGAAAGTGGAAGGGCTTGGCGTAACGACATTTCCGAGGTGAGTTTGTTGAGTATTTACCCTCAGCTGAAGAAGGGCAAGGATGTGACGAAATTGTTGCATTTGACCTGTATGTTGGCAAAGCGTAGGATAGCCATGGTGTGGAAAAAAGTAGAGGGTCCTTTTTTTGCGACATGGTGGGAAGATATGAAAAGGTGGAGTATGGCTGAACAGCAGTGTGGTACACGGCTATAAAAAAGGGAGCTGACGAAGCATATGATAATATGATGGTGTGCAATGCCATAATACATGCTCTGTTATGCCACTCTGACTACTGACCACACTGAATGATGGCTACGCTGATGGAGAGTACTAGTGATGCTAACTGTTGACCAGATTTCAGCGAGGGAGTTGGCACTCTGAAAAGCAGGGATATAACTAAGGCTGGAGCTCAGGAAAGGCAGAGGGTGGGATACCCATAGTGAAGGGTCTGGTACACTGACAAATGTACATTGGGGAGTATATGACAAGCTGTTGTTATGTTTGTTTGCTTCTGTTTAAACTCTGTCTTTGAATACATGCTGAAATGGGATTGATTTCCATTGTTGATGTGTAAGCAAACGGAACAACAATAAAAACATATACATAAAAAGAGGGTAAAATACATGTGTAATAGCCTTGTTGATTCTCTCTAATATCTTTGTCCAGCCGAGATTAATCTTTCGTCAGAAAAATATTCAAAATGGTCAGACCCATATGGTTATTCCACAATAATAAATACTTTAGATGTTGGGGCTACCCGATTTTTGTCTAGGATCTGCCTTCACTGCCTACAGGGCATTTCTAATTTGTAGGCAGTGCCATAGTTCACTTTGTCCTTTCACTGGGAACATCCCTTTTGCCCACACAGGAAAAAGACCCAGGCTCTTTTTTTAAATGAAATGTTTTCATGGGTGACACCCACATGACCACTGTGCTTTTCCTAATGTGTGTCCCTCTATACGTGACATGAAAAGTCCTTCCACTCCCCCTGCCAGGTGTGCCATGCCACTTCTATTGGATTTAATTTGGCCAGGGTAACAAGGCACGCAGTATTGTGGTCAGTGGAAATAGAACCCGCTTCATGCAATCCATCGACTTTCAGATAAGGGCTATTCCACATCAGAGCAGATTGTGATTTGAAGGGTAGCACTTATCAGTGGACCATAGTTTCTGGGATGTGTCCTTTGTGGTCTTCAAACTTTGGGGGATTTCTACAGGAAGCCTCAATATACATTTTTCCAGCTACAGCTCCATCACTTATGCACTTATGCTGCTGGTCGGAATGCATGCAGACACAGACATCATACTTACCTTCCAAGCAAGCAGGTATCTTACTTGAGGTAGTTTAAAGAACTCATGGTATAGCTGATTGCTGAAACACCAAATCCCATGCAACTGCTTGTAGGATATTGCTGTTTTTTGTTGTTTGGAATGAGATTGTGGGGTTAATGCTCATGGCAATAACAGGTTCCAAATATGGAAATGTGTGTAGTTCATCACATATAGTATCTTCATCAGGATTGCCATATTGATGATGTTGAGTTTACTGCACGGCCCCAGACCCAGACTCATCTCCTGCAGTGCTCCAAGGAGGTATTAACTGCAGGGCAGAATGTCCTTCAAAAGCATGTTTGTTACTTTAAGGGGAAATACAACTCCCAAGTACTATTTATGTCCTTACCCATTTACCCTTTCTGCATTTTCTGTGCTTCTGCTGGGACCTTGTCTTATTCGCTCATGTCCAATGTCTGCTTGTGGTGTCCTTCTCATTGTGATCATGTTTTCCTTATTCATATTTAAAGCCTGTCCTGGCTGTATTTCCTGCTGTGTCAATACTTTCCTTTCCCACATTCTAATTCTGCACTGGCCATTGTTCTCGTTGAGGCAATGCTTTCCTTCTCCTAGCTCACATTTGGCTTGGGCTCTGCTTGTTGGGAAGCAACAGTATTTCCATTGTCCATATTCACAATCGGATGTGGCTGTGCTTCTTTTTCAACTGTGATTTCCTTTCCCATTTTTCAACTGTGACAGCCTTTTCCTTTCCCATTTGCTCAGTCCGTGTTGGTTGTGCTTTTTGTTCTTGTTCCATTATTGTTTTCCTTATGTCATCTCATACCTGCCCTTATTGGGACAAAGCTTTCCTTTCCATATTTTCACTGTCCGAGTGGGGTTTACTTCTCTTTTCAGAACCCAGTTTCATTCCCCTACCCCCAAAGTCTGACTTACCTATTTTTTGTGAAAGTGTTTTTACCTATCCTTCATCTTCACATTTTCCTTGGTTATATTGGGGGTCATTACGACCCACGCGCTAAGTACGCCAACTTTACCACCATGGTGTAAACAACGTTTACACCATGGTGGATGGCGGATTTACCTCCCCATTCCAAGGTGAGTGGGGCGGTAAATCCCCATTTCCCATTTTCCCTTCCCCATTCCCATTTTTGCCCCATAGGGCATAATGGGAGTGGGGAAGGCGCTAATTACGCCACCGTAAATTACGGTGGCGTAATTAGCATCATGGCGGGTTAGCGCCATGGATATTAACGGCTGCTAAAAGCAGCCGTTAAAATCAGAATAGGCGTTAAGGGTTAACGACGGCGTTAACCCTTAACGCCTGGGTCGTAATGAGGCCCATTGTCTGTTTGTGGCACAGGGTTAACTTGCATCAACTGTGATTCTTCTTGTGACTTTAATTCATCGGGGCATATGTAGTCTGAATCGGTCCTGCCTCTTGTTGTAACACTACTATAATTCCCCACCCCCACAGGTTGAACAGGAGGAAATGGTACTGAAGTTGCATGAACAAGAGCAGCTTATTGATGCTACTCGTTGCAAAATTACAAAAGGGCTACGAGCGGTTGAGCATGAGCGTGACAAGCTAGAGCGAGAGCTGTGAGCTATAAGTGTTTTTCATATTTTTTAGTTCAGACCACCACACTAATCACTTTATCTTTGTTGTAGTCTTTCCCCACTAGTTTCTTCTCACCTACCAATCCTTGTGTCCTTTCCCACAGTTTTCTTCCTCATCCAAGAGTGTTTCTATGTCAGTCTCTTATTCTTTCGTTATCCTGTACCATTTCCACATCTTGCGTGTCCATTTCACATTGCTTGCCAATGGCTGCCGATGTTCCAACAAATGCTGCATATTCCCCATCCTTCACTGCACACATGCAAGTCTTTGTCCCTGAGCATATTTTGAGGCCTGTATTCCAGTACATTCATTCCATCTTTCACTGGCCACCCTAGATTTTTAAATACATTATTGCCACAGCCTATTTCCATTTAACATCCTTTATTGCCCACATTTCAATATTCTTTCCTTTATGTCGCTACCTACTACTGTTCTTGCTGCTCTTACCTCACTGTCAGTGTCCTAATTCCTGTGTCCTTTCCTTAACATCACCGACCAGTTGTTAACCCTACTCTCAGACTTCACATGTTGCCATAATCCAGGATACTCCCTGTTAGTCCTCAAGGCATTAATTCAGTCTTGTATTCAGATTCACTAAAATTGGGTTTGTTTGCATCTACATTATTTAATTTTGATTTGGTTTCGCCAGCAAGAACTGTTAGTACGTAAAAATTCCTTGATCTATTCTATTTTTCGCTGCCCATTTGCAAGCCCTTTTCCCATACTCTATCCTTCACTGCCCACTTTCCGGATCCTCACTGCCTCTGACATATGTGGTAGTCCCACTATTCTCATCCTCCACAACCTTCTTGGTAGTGCAGCACTATTACCCCATACATCACTGCCCACATATTAGTCCGAATTGCCCTATACCTGGACTATTCCTTATTCAACTATGGCATCCTAACAGCTCACAAGCTCCATCGTCTTCTGCAAATGCAACCCTTAGCACATCCTTAACAGCACAATTCCAAATAAATCATACCCTCCTCCACTACCTGCGTGGCATTTCTATTACCCTCACCCCATCCTTCACAACTTACGTGAGGGCTTCTGTTCGCTCACCCTGGTCTCCCCTGCATAGGTGGTAATTCCAGTACATGTACCCTATCCTTTGATGCTCCTGTGCATATTCTTTCCTTTCCCGCAAGCTCATAACTCATTATTTCTGTTCCTAAACATGAATCTTATCCTTCATCACATTTAGGACCTCACTCCGAGCAAAGCATGCTCATTGTCTTGAAAAACAGGAACACGTGGCTTTGGAGACAGAGATGCTGGAGTCCAGCTTTGCCTGCCTTCGTGTGGAGGTGGAAACTCTGATGAAGGACAGAGATGTCTTAAAAAAAGAACATGAAAACCTAATTTTGGAGGTAGGCAAAGCTGAAGCAGAGCAGAGATCAGTGTGTGGTAGCCCGCTTCCCCCACCCCCTTATGGTGTACACCTTTTTCTGTCTTAACCATCTCACTGCACCAGAGTCGGCTTCTCGTTGTTCACTTGATCTTTGCGATCTAGTTTATATCTTCCTCTCTTGTTGCACCCGCCTCTTTCTATCTTAATATGCTTTCTTAGCTTTTGTCTGTTCTGTCTCCCGTTTAACATGCACATCTATGTCCTCCTATGTCCTCTATGTCTATATGCATCCTCTATGAATGGTGTTTAATCTGTCTGATCCATCTTCATTTTGTTTTTCTTTAAGTGGATGTATATCTGCATATTTGTTTCCTCTCCACTATATCCAATCTTTCTCTCTGTGATGAGGTGATAACAGTGTTTTAACAGCTGAGCTCTGAATGATGTCCTCTTTTGATTCTAGGTAAAATTTAAAAAAACGAAGGGTCTGATTTTGATTGAGCTACGCATCACTTTTCTCAATGGTATACATTGTCAGACAATTTTGCTCTAGCTTACAATTCTTGACACTCTTAAATGTTTTGGAATATGTGTGCTTAGGGTGGCTCAAACATCTTTGCATTGTGCCAATATTCCTCATACCAACACAAGAAAACATCAATTGATGATTTTGTGCACTGCATCTCTACAGGACCTTTGCATTGGCGGTCTTTCCAAATACTGCCTGTTTTTACTGTTAGAACCATACTCATAATGAAGGACGTACTGTTCTTCCTATCAGAGATCTCGGTTTATGGCATAGCTGTGCAACACTAATCCCACTACGTGCTTCCCCCTCACCAATTTCTCCACGTTTACCAACATCTTAGCAAATTGCCTAAATACTATGGATAGTCCCATACCTTTCAAATGTAAATCAATTGGCTGTACATCATAGGACTAGTACTTTCCCCCTACCCGGAATGAGCAATCTAAGATGAATACTGAACCTACAAAGTTCCCAGTACTTACATTTGCCCAGACGCTCTCCTCTCGAAGTGTTATGAAACTTGAAGTAATTGTCTTGAAAACCTGATACAATACAATTAACTACTCGCTGACTGCCCGGGCATAAGCCCATACACAAGCATCCTACGTTGCATGCCTTGAATTATAAATGAAGAGGTATCACTCACTACTGTCAAACATTAGGATCCCTTGCTTTTCGGCAGGGAGGTCTCTGAAGTTCACTTTCTATGAGCCTAAACATGCTTGGGTCCTCAGCATCTCCTCTTCAGTCTAGATCTCTGTCTTCCCCATTACCCGTTCACTTCTCCAGAATTGATATTTGATGTTCTTCCTGTTTTTGTGGATGCTCTTTCGTTTTTGTGTTCATCTCTACCTCAGTCTGTATCCTATAATTGTAGGGTTCCCAATCTATCAACCCTCCAGCACAACAGCAGCTGGACATCTCAACAAGCTAAGTAGCATTATGCATCAGTCAGACACACTGGCTGTGGTGCTTCTCTTTGATGTTGGGATGCAGTTTCCTGAATAAGAATGCCTCCTGAGACGAGAGACAGTCCATTTTACGCACTATGACAACATGGTATGCCATAGCTTTTATTGCTGAATAACAGCACAGATGTATCACATCGGCTCGCATTGATAATTGAATATTTCCCTCAATATGAAGATAGAAATACCCCAATGATATCAGAATCAACTCTTTGAGAAGGGTGATTATATTGTATAAACTTTGCATAATCACATGCCAATACCAGATTCTTACAGGACCTGTAACTTATATTATTCGATCACCTAGAGAATTATAGCTGAAGTTTGCTAACCAATGCCTTGACAAGTACCTTTTGTGTCGGCATTCTATTTTAATTGTTGTTGGCATTCTAATTTAGTAGTTGTTAATAATAAAAAATACGGAATCAAATTGACTATAAGAGGTTTTTTGTGAATGTTCCAGTTTGGCGCACATGCCCACAACCTTTGCATTTGTGATCTTTCTGACTCGAGGTATTTTGCAGTATACCCCCGAGGTGCAATGTGCAGTCCCTCCGATGGTATTTAGCATTAATAATTTTAATTTAGGCCCCAGAGAAATTCTGCTTTTAGTGGCACTGCAACATCTCTCTATTACCAATACTTTTAATTGCAGAACAGACTGACTTACTTATTAAGGCTACAGTAGCTACGATTTTATTTGCTGCCATAAAAAGAATGGTGACAAGTGTATGGAATATTAGTAATTGTGTCATGAGTATCTAGGGTGAAAATTGAATTTGTTGGTATAACTGATTTCTCTCAGGTGTTCTCTCAGGTGTCCTACTGCTGGTTTCAATAGTTTAGTGAAGCACCAATGAGCTGACGCCAGACCAAACAGAAGACATTTGAACTCCCGTTTCTCTCCTTTCCATAAGAATTGTAATAGCCTCCGCTGATCCCGATGAATCGGAATCGTTAAATAAGCATCTTTGAGATCTATCCTTGCTAACCAATCCCCTTTCTGAAGAATGGCTCTTAAAAGGTGAATCCCTTCCAAGTGTCTGTATATTAGAAAATAATTCAGACCCTTGAGATTTATTACTGGTCTTACCTTGTTTTTTCCTTTCACTAAGAACAGGTTGCTTATGAAACCTCCCTGACCATCTGAGGCTGGGCCTATTGCGTTATTTATCTTGAGTAATTCTACCTCTCTGTCTAACAGATCCTCGTCCTGTTTGCTGAACCTCATCTGCCTTGGTGAGGTTACCTGTGACGGTTCCTGACAAAATTCTAACTGAAAACCTGGCACAGTCTGTCTCAACCACGCATCTGCATGCATGAATATCTTCTCCCATTTTCCTACATGCAATTTCACTCTTCCTCCTACTGGAGGGATGTTTAATTCCACCTTTTTCACTGCTTTTATTTCTCTCACCTGAATTATTGTGGTGCTGTTGTCTACTGTTAATTCTCCAACCTCTGCCCTTACCTCTTCTCCTGGAAGGGAAGAAGGGGTTCAACCTCTGGTCCTCTTGCTTCCAGTTGGCTCTATCGTTATAGGACCTTCTGTATTGATTTCGGCTGGACGAGCGGCCCTTTCCTCCTCCAGCCCTGTCAAAAAACATCCTCCCGAAAATGTTCTTAAGGGAAGATTGAGCCCTGTCCATGGACACGTATGTGCTGGCGAACTTCGCCATATCCTTAATGAAGAGGTCCCCAAATAGCTTGCCCTTCGCCGCTCCAGCTTGTTCAGATGAAGCCAGCTCACCCAGCCTACAGTCCAACTTCATTAAAATGGACCTCCTCCTTTCAGTGGCCAACATCGTGTTAGCATTTCCCAACAGGTATAGGGTTCTCTACGCCCATCCGGCCACTATCTCAGGATCTATGGGCTCTTTGTTTGTTGTGGCTTCCTCAGCGAGCGGCCAGATTCTAGTAATAGGCCCCAACATGTCCAACAGTTTGTCTTGAAAGGACCTCCAGAACCTGTCAATTCCTCTTTTCACGTCCCTGCCATATCTCCCCAAGAACATGATTATCCCATCATCAATATCTGGGGGCCTCGGGCATTCAGCCCTTAATTTGCTTCTCGCCTACTTGCTCAGGGGTGTTCTCAATCTCTTCCGTATATATTCCGTAATTCTTTCGGGGGGTCCCACTCATTCTACCTTGGATGTACCAACTCGTCCGGGTCAAATTCATCCTTATGTGGGTTATCGTCTTCCCTCCTGCCTTTTTTGTTCCTGGCACCCACTCGTCATCGTCTGGAGAGGTCTGACTCTCTGATGTACTATCATTGTCAGACTTTGAGCTGCTTCTGCAGTACTCCTCATCAGATTTGCTTGAACTGATGTTATATCTCTCACGAGACCTCGCCTTTCTCTTGTCCGCTCTGGACCTGCGTGCGAACCTGGGGGGGGGGTCTGGGAGCTACGATCCTTGCAGGTCTTTTTTTAGTCTTCCCCCTTTCTCCCTGCGTGCCTTGTCCTGTGACAAAGCAGCCAGGTCCTGCATTATGCCCCTTTTCCCATGGGGTCTTTCGGCACTACTGAGCCTCTGAATCGCTTCGCTCATGCGTAAACCGCTCACATGAGGTCCCTCGAAGGCCTCAGAGAAACCGCTCATCTTTCTTCAATTCGTGTATGTATGTCAGGTTCCATAGTAAATAGGTGGTAATTAAAGAATTATTATCCTTATGTTCTTTGTTTATTTCATTGTTAGGTTTAAAAACTAAATATAGTCCTTTCACTGTTAAAATGGTTGGGCCTTAACTTCCATATTCAGAGTACTGCAGATACCCCAAGCCAAGATGGAGGGCAGAGGCAGGAGTTCTGATTGGGTGGCAGGTTGACAATGGTGTGACTCCCAACATTCTAAACTGCCTTTCATTAGTTTAGTTTCCTGGGCTGGTCATGTTTCTGTTTATCTCCTATGTTTTGGTCCTTGGAAAACTCTTAAGAAAATATCTTCAACACTAAAAGAAAAAGAAACAACTCATTCAAGTTACATCTACTCTAAAGAAATTAATTTTCCCTGTGGAAGAAAATGCTGAGAGGTCTTCTAAAGCAAAAAATAAGCTAAGTACTTTTTATGTAATTAATCTAAATGAACTGCCAAAGTTAGCCTTATCTTCTGTTATTTTCTCCTCTGAAGTGCAAGGATTAAAAGACGTCGTGTTGTGAAGCCACTGTTTTTACATGGCAAACTCATTCATCAGAGATTAAGTCATGAAAACATGATATTTAAAGGCTATTAAAGTTAATGACTGCACAGGCAACCTTGTTTTTTAAAAGCAGCACCAAGAAGGATATTTATTTTTGAGCCAAGGTATTTTTAACAAAGAGTGTTGTAAAGTGACTTCCGGGCTTCTTGGGAACTTATATGTTTATTACAAGTACTTAAGTCACAGTTACATGAAGTTATATACATAAGTGGACAGGACATAACACTGGCTCCCATCACCCAGGCTGGGGAGCTCTCTCTGGCTGTGTGTGGAATCCTTGGGTAAACATTCCGACATTCACAAGGCAACACTCCACATGACATCACCAGCTTTCACATGCAGAGACAAGCACATCACAACACATCTCCTTCCTTTACTGATAAACATTACAAACACACTCAGGCACGATATAACACATCTTCCTTTACTGATTCACACTGCACCCAAACAGATACATCAAATAGACACAACATATCTCCCTTCTTCTCAAACGTCAACACACACAGACAAGCACACCACAGCATATTCCCCTCCTTTCCACATCCATCACCAGCATGGGGAATATCAATTCTTAGGGACACTCTCCCTACTTCTGTAGGCCACTAACCCTACACACCCACCTACACCTTCAAGCATCTGGGGTGATATCTCCAATCGGACTGGTGGATACGCTACCTCTAAATACTCTAGCAGATTCACTACTCGCTACCTAAAAATACTCTTGCGGAGGCGCTACCTCCAATCACACTGGCGGAGGCGCTACCTCCAATTACTCAGGCAGAGGCGCTACCTCCAAATACTCTGGCAGGGCGCTACCAAATGACACAAGCAGAAGCGCTACCTACACATACTCTGGCGGGGCCCTACCCCCCAATTACACAGGCGGAGGCGTTACCTCCAATTACTCAGGCGGAGGTGCTACCTCCAACTACACTGGGGCCCTGGCGGAGCGCTACTCAATTCCACTGGCGGAGGTCTTACCTCCAAATACTCTGGTGGAGGTGCTACCTCCTATTACTCTGGCAGAGGCACTACTTCCAATTACTCTGGCGGAGGCGCTACCTCCAAAAATACTTTCATGCTCCTCATGTGGGAGGCGCTACCTCCACTGTACTCACGGAAGTGCTACCTCCACTATAGTCACGGAGGCGCTACCTCCTCACTTCATTGTAGCACATCCACAGGCTACACACACTATGGGTGCTGCCCCATTTCACATCTTCTCTGACTCACCCTCGCTCTCACCTCACTTCCACATGACATCACCAGCTTTCACATGCAGAGACAAGCACATCACAACAAAGAGGAAAATATATAAGACTTGTTTACCATATTATATGAGGAATCTTCCAAATGCATCTCATTACATGCAAAGACGTTTTTGAGGAATAACTTTACTTTAAAACTGCACTCAACATTAAATGGTATTTCCTTTGGTTGTTGAACTATTTCCATAAAGAGAGGTAAATGAAATGGAATGAACTGATTAAGGAAATAGTATCATTTTAAGGAAAACAAAAGATTATTTCTGTGCTTTCAACTATTTTTTCAAGTGTGCTTCATTCAAAAGACTCATCTTCTTGAGACATTCTGGAGTTTGTGTTCACAGTTCTATTGACATTGTTTGGAAACACATTTTCTTTTCTTCAAGTTCATTTCTTTCCACAAGGAACCTCCATCAGTTTAGTCACTTGTAATGACATTCAGTTCATTGGTTTTCAGCAGCACAGTTATGAAACATGACCACCAAAGTTTGCTTTTAGGGTAAAAGAGTTGGAGTTATTTCAAAACTAAAAAAAATATATAGAAATAATTATCATCCTCTGGGCTTTTTGCAGAGGGTATTCAGGTAGGATTGTTGATATTCATAAAATAATAGTTGTTTAGTTTTGTAATATTATTTAATGCTTAACAATTTTCATTCATGCAGAGACCGGATGAAGATAGAAGATCCAGTGTCTGATTTGTTATTTTATCCACTTTTCCCCATTCCCCCCAGGGGTGTCTAGTACTCAGCTGTTCAGTTTAGTTGTGAGCTAGACATCTTAGTGGGATCGTGGGACTCAGCAGCTCCTGCGTTGGATGTGGATATTACCAGCCTGACAGAATGAAAGGCCCAAGTAGTTAACTTCGCCTGAGCTGCTGAGACCACTTCCCAGAATAATTATGGAAGCCTTGGGGGATATGATTAAGGAGTTGAGGGAAGAATTAAGGGTTTCTATAAATGAGAATGTCCTTTTAAATAAAAAGATTGAGGAGTTAAATATTAAGGTAACACATATTCAGGAAATGTCAGAAGAAAGGTTGGTAGGTAGGAGAGAAGAACAGATTTTGGAATCTCCAGTTCTGGAAAGGGAAGGTTCTAGACAGAGAGGAGATTCTGGGTTAGGAGCAATTGGAGGTTTAAAGTCTTTAATTTTACCGGTGCCTCTGGCACCACCTGAACGTTTTTCTGGTGAGGCTAAAAGATTTCAAACATTTTTCACTCAATGTGAATTACATTTTTTAAGTAGGCCGGAAGTGTTTTCTTCTGATATGTCAAAGATAACATTTATGATATCTTATCTTTCAGGGGAGGCTGCTAGTTGGGCAGGAGTGTTGGTTAAACAAAAATATTTAGCTTTGTATGATTTTAAATTATTTAAGGAGGAGTTCAGTAAGTTATTTGATAAACGTCAGGAATCCTTACAAGTTGATGGTGAACTGCTTGAGTTAAAACAGGGGAATCGAGAGTTAGTAAGTTATATTACCCAATTTAAGACTCTAGTTGTTGAAAGTAACTGGCCAGAAGAGAAGAGAGCATCCCTTTTTTACAGAGGTTTAAGGGATGAATTGAAAGACGCCTTGTCTGGGGTGGTAAATAGACCAACTTCTTGTGACGCCTTGATGGATTTAGTTGTACAGTTAGATTTTCGCCTCTATGAAAGAAGATTGGAGCGTAGGAGGGGAGACAATAAACAAGAGAATAAATCTAATCCTAGATTTGATAGACCTAGGCTCGAGTTTGTAAATAGAGTTTTTAGGTCAAAAAATTCAGAAAGTTCAGGAAGAATTAGAGGACCTCTTTCTAAGGAGGAAAGAGATAGGCGAAGAAATAATAATCTCTGTCTTTATTGCGGAAGGAGTGGACATTTTCTTGGGAACTGCCCTTACACTCCAAAGAAAGTACAAAATCCTGACGGCAAGAATCATCAAGTAGCCAATACTCTTCAGGCGGCAGTTCCTCACATAACAATTAATGTATCCTTGATTTTTTAAAAGAAATTGGTGGGTAGTGGTCCTGTGATTATTGATTCAGGAGCAACTGGGAATTTTATGGATTGGGGAGTAGCAAAGAGTTTAGGTATTCCCTTAGTGAAGAAGGTTTTATCTGAGCAGGTTAGTTCAGTGGATGGATCAGAATTAACTTCAGGACCAATCACACATGAAACTTCTCCCTTACTAATGATTATGGCAGGGAACCATGGAGAGGAGTTGATTTTTGAGATTATCGATGCTCCACAATTGAAGATTATTTTAGGCATGCCCTGGCTTACACATCATCACATCATAATCCTTTGATTGATTGGGGCAGAAGGGTGATTGAATTAAATTCCAATTTTTGTAAGGAACATTGTTTTGAAGGTAAATCCCTTGAAGATACTCAGATTGATGATGTTAAGGGTGCAAGGTTCTTAGGAGAGGTTGGAGCTCTTTTTCACTCTCATACTATTGGAGCTGTTATGGGAGAGTTACCTGATTGCTACAAAGAATTCAGTGATGTCTTTGATGAGGTAGTGGCAGGTGGTCTTCCTCCTCATAGACCATTTGATTGTAAGATAGAACTTGAACCAGGAGCCACTTTACCTTGTAGCAGGGTTTATGCACTTACTGAAAAGGAAAACGATTACCTTAAGGAGTATTTAACTGAAAATTTAGCAAAGGGTTTCATTAGACATTCCAAGTCCTCGGTGGCATCTCCTTTATTTTTTGTGCCTAAAAAAGAGGGAACATTGAGGACTTGTATTGATTATAGAGCTCTAAATAAGGTAACCATCAAAAACAGATATCCACTTCCTTTAATTTCAGTTATGTTAGATCAGATACAAGGAGCTGAAATATTTTCTAAATTGGATTTGAGAGGTGCTTATCATCTTGTTAGAGTAAAAGAGGGAGATGAATGGAAGACAGCTTTCAAGACTAAGGGCCTCATTACGACCCTGGCGGTAATCCGCCGTCATTACCGCCATGGCGTAATGAACGTTAACGCCGTGGGACGATGGTGTAAAGTGCGCCACATTACGACCCATCGCGCACGAGCATTACGCCATGGCGGTAATGTAAACAGCGCCATGGCGGTAATGCCCCCAAAACGGCACCTACCGGCATCGTATGCGGCGCAAGGTGCACCACCGCCACCGCCGTACATAGCGGTGACCGTAGTTAGCGGTCACCGCAATTAGCGTTGACCGTAGATAAGCGGAACCGGAAGTAGCGTCACCGCGGCGGAACGGGAAAGAGCACGGCGGCCATCTTTAAAAACACAATCCATTGCCATCCTCCGAAACCACTGGACATCCGAGCCTGAGACCCCGCCAATACCGGCTTCAACCTTCTACCTGCAGGAAGATGCCTAAAGTTTTGAAAAAAGCCTGTGACCGCCAGCGGCAAGACCGCTTCTCCAGAGAGGAGCTCACCATTCTAGCGGAGACCCTACAGGAGAACGCTGCAGTGGTATTCTCCAACCAACTGACAAGACCGGCCATAACCAAGAAGAAGGCCATATGGGCACTGGTAGCTCAGCGGGTCAGTGCCGTGGGAACGACACCCCGCAATGTCAAACAGTGCCGCAAGCGGTGGGACGATCTCCGGCTCAGAGTCAGGAGCATACTATCAGCCAACATGAACCTGGCAATGGCAACTGGGGGAGGATCGGAGTCCCCTATAAAATTGCAGCCATGGGAGGAAATCTGTGCCTCCACAATCGGAATGCAGAGCATTGAAGGAGTAGGAGGAATGGAGAGAGGAGCCCCGACATCGGGCGATGCAGGTAGGTGGCTCAAATCAAGGCATGCAAATCTCACCTAAGTCCATTCATGTGAAGTACAATGTTGGCCCATAGTGTGAATGCAACACATCAGCAGGAGACTGCCCACAGATACATCCGATCTGCACCCTGTACACATGCAGCATGCACACCCTAACTGCAGGCACCCACATACCTCCATGCTACTTCCACACAAAAGGGAGTCAACTTTTTTCCCCTGCATGAAATGTGCCACATGTACTAACTGATGAGATGCCAGTCGCCACAATGCCCGGCCAATGTCCGCAGACCCATCAATAACACTCTCCCTCCTCTGTCCCACCACAGGCTCAAATTCCGACCTTGAGGAAGAGGACACCACAGCCTCCACACCCACCAAGAGGGCCAGGCCAACTGTGCCAACGCCACAACCCTCCACCTCTGTCGTCCCGAGGAAAACACCACAGCAGGCAAAATCCATGCAAGGGAAACAGGACAGGGCACAGACAGCCACCCCAGCAGGCAGTACAGCAGCAGCAGCAGCAGCAGCAGACATCACACCAATCATGCCCACAGAAGCCACAGCCTCTGCTGCAAGCAGCACACTTGGGGAGACTGCTGCCATTGCTGCCTCCTCCGATAGTGAAGCAGGGACCTTTGAGGAGAGTGATGTCAGGAGCCCCACAGGCCACCCTCATTCCCCCTACCTGTCCCTAAGCAGCCCGCATGTGGATGCCACACAGGGTCAGCCAGAGGATGACGATTGGCCAGCCACTCCATCCCCGCTGCAGGGGCAGATCAGCCCAATGGGAATGCCACTGCCATTAGCCATGGCCCAGAATCCCAACCATTCTCTGGAGGCGATTGCCACCCGGCAGCAGCAACTTTCCTCGCTGCTCGAAGAACATGTTGCTGAATGTGGGGGGTCAAGTGCAGCAATGGATAAATGTGCTGAGACTGTGAAGGCAGCTATAGAGTCGTCCACAAAGGACATCTGCGCGGAACTAGCTGCTGTGCGGCACGCCATCACTGACCTTGTGCAGACAATACGGGCCATGCGTCCAAATGAGCAGGCAGGATCCTCCTCGGTTGCCAGCTCGACACCGAGCAGCCCCATCCGCCGATCGGGGAGGAACCTCCGCAGCACAGGCAGGGGTGCCCCGGGGGCCAGTGGAGGGGGCTGCCAATAGTGGCCGGACAGTGTAGGAATCCTACTACTGACACTGCTGCACAGACCAACTCACACCTTTGTTGGGATTCCAGGGGGGGGGGAGGGTGGAGGGGGGAGTGGGTGTGTTGGGGTGTGCAGGGGGGTGGCGGGGTGGTGTGTTGGGGAGTTAAGGGGGGAGTTCGGGGGGGGTGTGTGCAGGGGGGAGGTGGGAGGTGGGAGGGGGTGTGTTGGGGTGTGCAGGGGGGTGGCGGGGTGGTGTGTTGGGGAGTTAAGGGGGGAGTTGGGGGGGGGTGTGCAGGGGGGAGGTGGGAGGTGGGAGGGGGTGTGACACGACAGTACATAGTTCAAATACAATTTATTCGTTTCACAAAAGGAAACGTGTGGACATTTTCATTGCGTATGTGTGCTTTATTGGTGTCCAGTCCTCAGTGTGCATGCCCCAGAGTCACACAGTGCCCCAAGTGCTGTCTCCATGCGATGAACACCAGCCGTGTGTGCTAGAAGCAGTGGTTGATGATACTTTGGCGCATGGCACGCCCCTCCTGTGCATCGCCTCCTCCATGTGGTGGCGCCCCTTCTGCACCCTCCTCATCCTCATCCTCATCGTCAGGTGGTTGCAGTTCTGCGTCAGGGGGCAGGGGCACATTCCGTCTGACGCACATATTGTGCAGCATGACACATGCCATGACGATCTTTGCCACCTTCTCATGGCCATACAGGAGTGCCCCACCAGACCTGCTGAGGCTTCGGAACCGTGCCTTCAGGAGGCCGAATGTCTGCTCTATGACCACACGAGTACGTGTATGTGCACGGTTGTAGTCCTCCTCGTGCTGGTTCTGCGGGTTCCGGACTGGCGTGAGGAGCCACCTCTTCAGGGGGTAGGCTGCATCACCTGTATGTAGGCGAGAATGTATGTGTCAGTCATGTTGTCTGTCCAGGAACATGATGTCCCACCATGGCTGGCATGGAACTGTTACCTTGGCTCACTTCTACATGCACTAATTGATTCACACTATGCAACCAGTATATGCCCATTGCTGCCATGGCCTGTTTAGCATGCCATCACCCTATGTATGCAGAGGGGTTTAGTGCATTGTGAGTGGCCTTCCTCTGTATCCGTTCTCTGTGTTACTCACAGCCAGGTGGAGTATGCATCATCCCCCCCCCCCTTTCAGCCAGGTGGAGTATGCATCATCCCCCCCCCCCTTTCAGCCAGGTGGAGTATGCATCATCCCCCCCCCCTTTCAGCCAGGTGGAGTATGCATCATCCCCCCCCCCTTTCTGCCAGGTGGAGTATGCACTGGTACGTCATTCCCATGCCCACTTCCATGACATAGCACTCACCGAGTAGCCAGGATCTTGGGCCTGCATGTCGCTCCATGTAGCGTGGTATTGTGGAGTTCCTCAGGATCATGGAATCATGGGTTGATCCGGGGAATCGGGCACAACAATGTGTGATGATCTTGTTGGAGTCACAGACCATTTGCACGTTGATAGAGTGGAACTGTTTCCGGTTGCGGTACGGTACCTCCATGGCACGTGGAACCACCAATTCCACATGGGTGCAGTCGATGGCACCAATGCAACCGGGTATGCTGGCTAGTGCATGGAAACCCACTTTGGTGTTTGCAATCTCCTGGGCAGTCCGTGGTAATGAGATGTGGTCGTCTGTGTGCTTGAGGAGGGCATCGAGCACTTGGATGAGTGTTCGTGAGAATAATGGTTGTGAAATGCCATGCAGGTGCCCCACTGTGTGCTGGTAGGTGCCTGTGGCCAGGAAGTGGAGTACAGCCACTACCTTCAGTAGGGGGGGGATGGCGGTTGGACTTTCTATCATGCTGACGATGTCGTTGTGTGTCATGTCTACGATGGCGGTGATGGTGTCCCTGTCCAAACGGTACAGGGTGTGGATCTGCTCAGCAGTGAGGTTGTTTGGATTGGCTCTGATGCGTGGGATTGGGGGCTGCCTGCGTGGTGGCACTGGCTGTGCTGGTGGGGCTTGCTGGGCCTGCCTTGCCCTCCTTCTCCTCCTGCGTCTCCTCTGTGCTGCCTGTTGTTGTTGTTGTTGCTGTTGCTGTTGTAGTAGCACATGCATTGCTATCAGGTCCTCCAGCCCCAACATTGCTAGTCGTATTGGCATCATTGTGGAGTGTGACTGGGTGTGGGTAGGGGTGGGGTGTGCTCTTTTTATACTCCCCTGAGTCTGTATTGCCTTCACCTGTGCTGTTTCTGTGCACCTGTGGCAGCTGCATTCACTTGAATTGGCCCTTTACGGTTGGTTCGCGATGGCGTTATTTGCACCATGGCGGTAAGGTACTTAGCGGCCTCAATGATGGCGTTAGGTGCATGTCCGCTTGGGTCGGCATTTGCGTGCCTTTCCGCCATGGCGCTAAGTACGGTGTGGGCGGTCGCGTGCGCGCACCCTTAGCGCAGTTTGCGGCAGCGTTAACTACGATGCCGCTATTGGCATCGTAGTTAACGGTCACGGGTCATGATCGGACCTGGCGGAAAACGATGGCGGTAAGCATTTACCGCCATCGTTTTTCGCTTAGCGCCCTAGTCGTAATGAGGCTCTAAGTATGGATTATTTGAATATTTAGTGATGCCTTTCGGATTATGTAATGCCCCAGCTTCATTTCAGTTTTTTATTAATGAAGTTCTACGTGAGTTTCTGGACATTTTTGTTGTAGTCTACATCGATGATATTTTGATTTATTCACAAGATTTGAAACAACATCAAAGTCATGTAAAATTGGTCCTACAAAAATTGAGAGAAAACCATTTATTTGCAAAATTGGAAAAAAGCCAATTTCATACTTCTTCAGTTGAATTCCTTGGTTTTGTGATTACTCCTGGTGGGTTGGAGATGGATTTAAAGAAGATTAAGGCTGTCAAAGACTGGCCATCTCCGACTAAAGTTAAGGAGGTGCAGAGTTTTTTGGGCTTTGCCAATTTTTATAGGAGATTTATCGAAGGATTCTCTCAAATCATTACTCCTATTACTAAACTTCTTAAGAAAGGAGTAAAATTCATTTGGAGTGAAGAAGCTGAAGAGGCTTTTCAGGTTTTGAAAGATTGTTTCATTACAGGACCTGTGCTTTTACATCCTGATCCTTCTAAGCCTTTTTTTGTTGAGGCAGACGCCTCCAATCTGGCTATGGGAGCGGTTTTATCTCAAAGGCATGAAAACACTGGACAATTGCATCCAGTTGCTTATTTTTCCAAAAAATGTTCTTCAGCTGAAATCAATTATACCATCATGGATCGTGAGCTTTTAGCGATCAAGGCAGCCTTTGAGGAATGGCGCCATTATTTAAATGGAGCTAGACACACTGTGACAGTTTTGACTGATCACCGAAATCTTTTATTTTTAAAATCAGCTAAAACTTTAACACCCAGACAATTAAGATGGTCATTATTCTTTTCAGATTATGATTTTGTAATTACTTTTAAACCTGGAAGTCAAAATGGAAAGGCAGATGCTTTGTCTCGTCAGTTTCCTGGTAGTGAACAATTGAAGGCGATTGATCAACAACCTGTGATTTCCTCTGAACATTTTATTGTGGCGGGAGTTTTTGATGAAGGAAGTTTTTCTAAAGAAATTCAAGACTGTATGACTTCTGAACAAATGGATGAATGGGTGAGACAGGACCCAGTGAGAAAAATTAAAAATGGTTTACCATATTTCGACACTAGATTATATATTCCTTCAGAGAAGCTCCGTGAAAAAATTTTGATTGATTGTCATGAATCAAAACTCTCAGGTCATCCAGGGTTTAGAAAAACTTTAGAGTTGGTCAGGAGGGAATTTTGGTGGGATACAATGAGAAGTGACATTTTAAACTTTGTTAAGACTTGTGAGACTTGTATTAGAGCCAAGTCACATGTGGGTAAACCAATGGGTTTATTAGAACCTCTTCCAATTCCGCCGCATCCGTGGCATACTATTTCTATGGATTTTATAGTTGATCTCCCTAAGGATCAGGGTTGTTCTACAATTTTGGTTGTTGTTGATTTACTTACTAAAGAAAGTCATTTTATTCCAATTAAAGGGGAAGTTACTGCAGAAAGTTTGGCACAGCATTTTTCTCAAGGCATTGTTCGGCTGCATGGTTTACCTAGTCAGGTGATTTCCGATAGAGGTTCTCAGTTTATTTCAAAATTTTGGAGGGCCTTTTGTAGAAGTCTTGGTGTGGAAGTTAAATTAACATCTGGATATCATCCCGAGACTAATGGTCAAGTGGAACATGTTAATCAAGAGTTGGAAAAGTACTTAAGATGTTACTTGCAAGCAGGAGACAGTTGGGTAGATCTAATTTGGATAGCAGAATTTGCATATAATAATTCTATGAAGGATTCTACTTCTATGTCACCTTTTTTCTGTAGTCGTGGTTTCCATCCTCGTTTCCTTAGAGAACAGATAGAGAAAGACATTGGTAGTCCAGCAGTTGAGATTAGATTACAGACTATGAAGGAAAATTTGGTACGAGCAGTCAAGGCACTTCAATTGAGTAAGGCTAGTTATAAGAGATTTGCTGATGTTAAACGCAAGCCTGGGCCAGAATTTTGTGTTGGGAATAAAGTCTGGTTGTCTACCAAGAATTTGAAAATCAAGGGTCGAACTAAATTTAGTCCAAGATTTATAGGTCGTTTTGAGATTGAGACTGTGATAAATCCAGTTGCAGTTAGATTGAAACTTCCCGAAAATTTAAAAGTACATCCAACATTTCACATTAGTCAGTTAAAACCATTTGTTGATGGAACTAGATTAGGAGTTCCTCCTAGTCTAGTTTTAGTGGAGAATCAATCTGAAGAATTTGAGGTCAGAGCAATTTTGGACTCTAGAAGAAGTCGTGGAAAACTTCAGTATTTAATAGACTGGAAAGGTTTTGGGCCTGAGGAACGCTCTTGGGAATTTGCTAGTGATGTCCATGCTCCAATTTTTGTCGCCAAATTTCATAGGAAGTATCCTTTCAAGCCTGGTCCGGGAGGGAGGGCTTGGAGAGGGGGTACTGTCAGGTTCCATAGTAAATAGGTGGTAATTAAAGAATTATTATCCTTATGTTCTTTGTTTATTTCATTGTTAGGTTTAAAAACTAAATATAGTCCTTTCACTGTTAAAATGGTTGGGCCTTAACTTCCATATTCAGAGTACTGCAGATACCCCAAGCTAAGATGGAGGGCAGAGGCAGGAGTTCTGATTGGGTGGCAGGTTGACAATGGTGTGACTCCCAACATTCTAAACTGCCTTTCATTAGTTTAGTTTCCTGAGCTGGTCATGTTTCTGTTTATCTCCTATGTTTTGGGCCTTGGAAAACTCTTAAGAAAATATCTTCAACACTAAAAGAAAAAGAAACAACTCATTCAAGTTACATCTACTCTAAAGAAATTAATTTTCCCTGTGGAAGAAAATGCTGAGAGGTCTTCTAAAGCAAAAAATAAGCTAAGTACTTTTTATGTAATTAATCTAAATGAACTGCCAAAGTTAGCCTTATCTTCTGTTATTTTCTCCTCTGAAGTGCAAGGATTAAAAGACGTTGTGTTGTGAAGCCAGTGTTTTTACATGGCAAACTCATTCATCAGAGATTAAGTCATGAAAACATGATATTTAAAGGCTATTAAAGTTAATGACTGCACAGGCAACCTTGTTTTTTAAAAGCAGCACCAAGAAGGATATTTATTTTTGAGCCAAGGTATTTTTAACAAAGAGGAAAATATATAAGACTTGTTTACCATATTATATGAGGAATCTTCCAAATGCATCTCATTACATGCAAAGACGTTTTTGAGGAATAACTTTACTTTAAAACTGCACTCAACATTAAATGGTATTTCCTTTGGTTGTTGAACTATTTCCATAAAGAGAGGTAAATGAAATGGAATGAACTGATTAAGGAAATAGTATCATTTTAAGGAAAACAAAAGATTATTTCTGTGATTTCAAATATTTTTTCAAGTGTGCTTCATTCAAAAGACTCATCTTCTTGAGACATTCTGGAGTTTGTGTTCACAGTTCTATTGACATTGTTTGGAAACACATTTTCTTTTCTTCAAGTTCATTTATTTCCACAAGGAACCTCCATCAGTTTAGTCACTTGTAATGACATTCAGTTCATTGGTTTTCAGCAGCACAGTTATGAAACATGACCACCAAAGTTTGCTTTTAGGGTAAAAGAGTTGGAGTTATTTCAAAACTAAAAAAAATATATAGAAATAATTATCATCCTCTGGGCTTTTTGCAGAGGGTATTCAGGTAGGATTGTTGATATTCATAAAATAATAGTTGTTTAGTTTTGTAATATTATTTAATGCTTAACAATTTTCATTCATGCAGAGACCGGATGAAGATAGAAGATCCAGTGTCTGATTTGTTATTTTATCCACTTTTCCCCATTCCTCCCAGGGGTGTCTAGTACTCAGCTGTTCAGTTTAGTTGTGAGCTAGACATCTTAGTGGGATCGTGGGACTCAGCAGCTCCTGCGTTGGATGTGGATATTACCAGCCTGACAATGTATTGCGCAGTTTTCTCGGGTTGCCCCCGTCAATTTGTTTATCTTACATTCGTAGCTAGGCGAATCTCTGGAAGTAATAATATATTTTCTCCTGGGACTAAGTCCTTCAATAAGAGACTATTATTCAATACGCAGTCAGGCAGTTAATGAGGGGTCTGCTCCTAGTTTCACCTCGGACTGGGCCTGTCACTTACGTGTAGCAGCAGTGGCTTTTTACACCTGCGGGGCTGCTTTTCGGCCACCAGGTGGCGTCTGCAGTCTATCAAACAGAGCCTCTCCTTGCTCTCTTCCCCCGAGTCTGGATGCTTCCTCCTCTTTATGGCAGGAGTGGCTATTCAGCCTGTGGTGCTACCCTGTGTCCACTTGGTGGCGCCTGTGGGTTGTTATCAGCGCTACACCTCGCTCCCTTTCACTGGTGCCGTTTGTTTCGTGAGGATCATTAAGGTGAGAAATGTTTTGCCTTGACGTTCGCAGCAATCACCCCGAGCAGCTTCTGCCTAGCAATACGGATGTTCATATTGGCGCCGGAACCTAAAAAGTCCCATTGCGCCGTTATGATCATCTGCTACACAGTGCCTCCTAACGTTGTGCCTGTACGCCGGAATGAGACTGCTGTAGCGTTCTTAATCTATGCGGATATGATCCGCCTTGCCTCCTGGATGCGCCGTGCTTTAATATATAACACGCACACGCTCCTCCAAACCGTTTAAACAAACACATTCATCACATAGAATAATGAGAATAAAGGAATGTACTTATCTCGGCTGCTCGAGCAGCAAAGAAAGAGGAAGGATTGTGGGTCAGGCAGTGGTTATAGGGATGAGATGGGATATGATTGGACTGAGGAACCACATGTTTTTTTATGAGTTTATGAAAATCGGACTACGAATTAATTGCAGGCTGCTGGTAATTGTAGTTTTTTGTTTATTGGTTTTTCAGAATTGTTTATTGCCACTTTGCTGTTCGAGTAGTAAAGGAAAGTTTAGAGCATAATCTGAGCCTCCGAGTCTTGACATAGAATCTGTAACCTTACAGTTCTATTTAGTCCATGTAAGAATATGCAAGTTATATTATTTTGTTCTGTAACTAGCTGTCGTGTGCACTCTGCTTCACATTTAATGTGCTCTGTATTCTGCGCGCCTCTTCTGGACTAAGGTTTGCAAGCAGGCGTGGCGCAGCACTACTGAGCTACCTTTTGGAATAACAGAAGCATTCTCTGACATCGGAGCAGCATGCGCACATTGATCACTTCCGAGCACCTTTGAAAACTGAATCTTGTTGCTGAATGCTCCGGATTTAGTTTCTTTCTAAAAAAGTCTTTTTACATGATACTGTAGCTCCTGCTGCAGAAATAATAAACTATATACAATAAATGTACAGTCTCTTTTGCATACGCTGCTTCTGATTGAATCT
Source organism: Ambystoma mexicanum (assembly GCF_040938575.1). Lineage (NCBI taxonomy): Eukaryota > Metazoa > Chordata > Amphibia > Caudata > Ambystomatidae > Ambystoma > Ambystoma mexicanum. Next base: position 368,824,325 of record NC_090932.1, on the reverse strand, counting down.
CATTTTAGTTGAAAACTTCTACTGTGTGGGGGGCGTGGCTTGGAGCTGCCGCGATCGGCATGACTTCGTAGAAGCTCCTGGCTGGCCCGATGCGCGGAACATAATATCGCCGTCTCCAGACCCCGTTTTTCGCCAAAAAAGAACCGCAGCGTGGGGGAAGATCTGGAGCTGCGGTACGGAGAGTGGCACCCGAATCGGCCCTCAGCCTACCGCGATCGGATGCATTTAGAGCCCGGGGATCCCTCAGCGGCAAGATGGCGGCCGCTTCACTGAACCATGAGCGGCGGCAGAATGGGGGAGGGTCAGCCGTATGAACACGACAAGGGCTGCCATGGAACTGTGGACCCATGCAGTATGGTAGTGCCGTAACGAGGAGTGCCATGTGCTAGCAACCCGCCAGCCAGTCCCGGGAGGCTGGGGGCACTCAATATCTCGCCGACGGAAGGATCCTGGAAGACACTCAACAGCGGATCAGTGAGGATCTCTAATGGGCGGGGGAGCGACTCGAGAATCCCTGAGCTCTTCCCTCGCACTTCGGAGGATCCTGCCCGAACATTAACCCACATCCCTTGTCCGGATTGCTGGAAGGGAGGAGAAAAGGCCGTAGAGGGGGCACTGCACGCTCCGAGCCAGGGATCGGAGGCTGTGGCGAACGGCGTGACTGCGAAGCCATAGCACTGCGTGTTAGTGTGCAGATAAAAATCGGGCTCACCTGACCTCCCCCCCCCGCAGCCTTGGAGATTGGGGGAATAAAGCGAACACGGCAGTATTGCGCAGACCCTGGCTCACTGTCGCCCCTCACCCGGCAGCAGAATAAACAAGCGTAAAGGGGACCAAAGGGGGGACTCAGAGTCTAATCAGGGGCAAGGATGTCTAGACGCGGGAAGGTGTCAAAGCAAACAGACATTGCAGCATTGATGGCCAATACCCTGAGCGAATGCTCCAAGAAAGGGGAAACGCCCGAGACTCTCCCCGGCAAAAAGAACCCCTCCAACGAGGCATCGGCGAATAACGCAGCACAAATGGTAACTAAGAATGACCTGCAGGAACTGCTCGCGGCACTGATGAAGGAAATTCATAAAAGCACAGAAGAAGTAACCCAAAAAATAAACTCCCTGGACAAGAGAGTGATTGAGGTGGAGAGAAGGACAGCAGAGCTCGAATCAGAAGTCTGCGATCAGCGGTTTGAAGGTGAGATCGGCAGGGACAGAATCAGAGCTCTGGAAGAAAGGTGCGAACTCTTAGAAGCGAAACAAGAAGACGCCGAAAATCGATCAGGGAGAAACAACATTTGCATCCGGGGGATACCAGCATCCATACCAGACACAGAGCTAAGAAACTACGTCTCCCAACTGCTTCGATTCATCATAACCCTGCCGGACGAGTCTTCCCTGGAGTTGGACCGGGTGCACAGGGCGGCTCGGAGGTCGACTTCCAACTTTCCCCCAGATGTACTGGTAAGGGTCCACTTCTACCAAATCAAAGAAGAAATCATGAACGAAGCAAGACAAATGGGCAAAATAATGTTCCAAGGATCCAACATCACACTATATCAAGATTTGGCAAACTCCACGCTCCAGAAACGCCGAGCCATGAGAACATTCACGGAGTGGCTGAGGGGGAAAAAGATTACCTATCACTGGGGATTCCCAACGTCGGTCAGGTTCACTTGGGAGGGGATTCAGAGACAAATCCGTTCACAGAAAGAGGCAGACAAATTCATGGGCATCGGAGAAACAGGTGGAGGATCAGACTCTGAGGAACCGTCCCAATCTCAACACAACAAACCTTCCGATGGAGAGTGGTCAAAACCTGCACGGCGACGTAGACCCCGAGGGCCACCTAGAAAAAGCTCTGTTCCTGACTGATATTTAACTACGTACATCTATAAAATCCCCAGATGATAGAGCTTTTACAACAGTATGAACTAACTGAAAATAGGTAAGATGGACGGATCCTCGGGTCCAAATAAAGATGAGAATCCCACGTTGGAGCTCGCGCTCAACAAGGCACAGGAATCGACACCCCAAAAAGGGGGGCACACGGCAGTGCTTTTCTAAGTTTACAGTTGACTTGGTGGCCCAGTTGGCCAAGATATGCGCATTGGCACCACCAGTTCCCGGTGGCAGTAGGACAATGTTCATCCTACATGTTTGTTCTATAGGGGGGCGGTGGAGGGGGAGAAGGAACTTTCGAAAGACAAATGGAGACCCTGGGTCTGGAGGCCCCTGCTGTTCAGCCCGGGACTCAAGCACATCACGACAGATCAACAACAGCAACATCGAAACATTACAAAACATCGGAGCTACTTCAGCTATGGAGGATCATTCTCAGCAGACGGACATAAGCTTACACTCAGAGGGAAAAAAGGAATAAGAGAATATGGCTGATACAAGTGCAATAACAATTCTCTCATGGAATGTTCAAGGGCTCAACTCGCCACGGAAGCGGAAATCTGTAGAACACAGGCTGGGTCAATTAGCGGGAGACATTGTGCTACTTCAAGAAACTCATTTACTGCAGGAAGACAAACACAGAGTAAGATTTAACAGGTACAAAAAGGCATATTTTGCCACCTCGGGTCAGAAAAAAGGGGAGTGGCAATACTCTTAAGCGATAGGATACTCCTAACAAAAGTCACCATAAAAAGAGATCCAAATGGGAGGTTCCTCCTACTCAAAGGGATGTTTGAGGAGCTCCCAATCAATATAGCGTCAATTTATGGCCCCAACTCTGCTCAACCTGCCTTCATCACAAATTTAGGCCCAACCATTTTAGCATTCCAAGAAGGGCATCTGATCATGGGCGGACACTTCAACTCAATGCCAAATCCCCAAATGGACAAGAGCCCTCCGCCCACCAAAACTGACTATACACAAGCGCTCTCACTAGCCAAGCTACTAAGGGAAACGGAAACAGTGGACGCCTGGAGGCTGTTCAACGGGACCCTAAGAGACTACTCCCATTATGCTCAGGTGCATAAAGGCTACTCAAGAATCGACCTTATCTTGATCTCGGGGGTCATTTACCCATGTTTGGAAGCAACGGCAATACACACCTGTATGATCTCGGATCATGCCCCAGTGTCTGTGAAAATAGCTATATCGGGGCAAAAGCTACTGGCACAGAGACACTGGAAACTGAATGACGCTTTGCTATTGGATGAATGCATTAAGATGGAAATAGAGAACACAATAGTCAACTACTTCAGCGAAAACACCACAGAGACCTCGTCCACTAACATCATCTGGGATGCAATGAAGGCAGTTGTCAGAGGCTCTCTAACCAGTGCTGGTGCGGAACAACGAAGGGTCTCTAATATAGCCACAGCCAGACTGGAGGAGAAGGTGAATCACTTGGAGACCGACCTAAAAAGACGCTACTCCAGAAAGGCCGAGAGAGAGCTAAGAAAGGCCAAAACAGCCTTAGAAATGCACTGCGCCGACCGCACCGCTAAATCCCTAGCCTTCACAAAACAGTTCTATTATATGAAGGGGAACAAAGCAAATAGAGTATTAGTACAAAAATTGAAAAAGACCCGAACCAGAAACAACATACTCATAATAATTGGGGCGGACGGCAAAGCCCTCTACACCGATGCGACAAAATGGCGGAATTATCGAGATACCATTCAGAAATCATGAGAGGGTCACCAACAGTGCTAGATAACTTACCAAAGTATCTACAGTTCATACCCAAACGGAACGCGAATCAGATGGAGTACCTAGAGAGGCCTATCTCGGCGGAGGAAATAATCGACGCCATCAAATCATTGAAACCCACGGCTCCCGGACCTGATGGCTTATCCGCATCATTTTATGAGAAGTTCTGTAGGCTCCTGGTCCCTCAGCTGGTGGAGCTATTCAACTCTTTCCTGACATCTGGCTCCGTCTCCAGATCTATGGCGGAATCATTGACAGTTCTACTGCACAAACCCGGAAGGGCTCCTGAACTAGCTGCCTCCTACTGCCCGATCACGCTTATGAACAACGACGGTAAGATTTTTGCTAAAGTGCATTTCGGATTCGGCCCAAACTTTATCAAATGGGTCATGGCCAATTACCAAATTCCCTCGACACAATTAAGGGTTAATGGCAGAAGATCCGAGGCAATACAGATATCAAGGGGCACCAGACAGGGGTGTCCACTTTCCCCACTGATTTTTGCTCTATCTATGGAGCCCTTCGCTGCCAAGATTAGGCAGAATACCAGGATAACCGGGGTCCAAATAGGGGGCCAGGAATATAAAATTGCGCTATATGCGGATGATGTTTTAATAACAGCATCGAACCTGGCAACATCCCTTGATTCCCTATGGAAGGAAATTGACGAATTTGGAGTATTGTCAGGGTTCAAAATTAACCTAGATAAATCATCAGCCCTAGCGATCAACATCACTAAACTGGAAAGAGCTGCCCTCCGCCCGTTAATGCCTATTGCATGGAAAAGAGAGGCGATAGATTACTTAGGGGTGAGAATTACTAAGGACCTGGCCCAATTATACACCGCAAATTTCCCGCAACTGATTACAAATCTAAAAAATGACCTAAAGTCCTGGTCCTCCAAGGAAATTTCCTGGTTCGGCCGTATCTCAGCCATAAAAATGAACATTATCCCCAGATGGATATACTTTTGCACCGCAATACCGACCCGTATCCCGGGCCCGGTACTGGCGGACATGCAAAGGATGTGTAATCAAATAGGTACACAGGATCCTATTTATATGTACCACATCTTACTCCACCAATAGGAACATAGATTATATTATAAAAGAAGGATAAGATGGTAAACTTTCTCTACTTCTAGAAGTAGAGAAAGGACATGCAAAGGAAACTGCAGGGATTTGTCTGGGGTGGGAAAAAGCTGCACATCAGTAAACGAATAATGATGCGGGACAAAAACCAGGGGGGACTGGGGTCCCAGACATAGCCAGATACACCTTAGCAGCTCAACTATCACATGCCTTCTCATGGGTACAAGAAGAGGATCCCCCAAAATGGACGCAGATAGAGGAGTCCTGGTGCCTGGGCAGCCCTGCAGACCTCCCGCACTTACCAGAATGGAAAATGCAGGCTAACACAGGCCCTCTGGCTGCTACAATCACAACAGCCCGATGTTGGAAAGCGGCGGCTCGGAAGTGGGGTGGTAGGGGCACGCTGGGCCCTCTATCCCCAATTTGGAACAACCCAGAGTTTTCGCCAGGCTGTAGCCCCAATAATTTGCAGTCTTGGAGGGAGGGCGGATTACTTAAAACGGGGGACTTTCTGGAGGAGGGCATACCCATCACATTTGAAAGATGCAAAGAGAAATTTGGGGTGGAAGAGAGGGAAAGGTTTCATTACACCCAAATAAGACATTGGTTATCTAATAGGGCGGTTCGCGAGAAATGCTCGAGAGAGTTAACGGCTCTGGAGAGCACCCTCACAACCCCTACAAAAAGAGGCAAAATATCCACACTGTACCGTCTCCTGGACAGGGCAGACCCCAAGAAAAAAGAATGCTACATGACTGAGTGGGAGAGTGACCTGGGACGGGAAATAGAGGTGGAGGAATGGACAAAAATATAGACCAGACTACATAAAAGCTCACAATGCATCACAAACAGGGAGGGTGGCTACACATTTTGCTATAGATATTATGTGACCCCGGTCCAAATCAACAGAGCTAACCCACATCTCTCGGACCAATGCTGGCGGGGCTGCGCCACCCCCGGTTCATTATTTCACATGATATGGACCTGCCCAAAGGCAGAGGCATACTGGAGGGAGGTGATTAAACACATTAAGGACATCACAGGACTCACTATTCCTTGGGACCCGGGGATCGTTCTCCTAGGGGAAACAGGGGAAGGGGCATTACCGATCTCAGGTCACATACCTCGTTTGTGTACGCACTTACTCCTTGCAGCGAAAATTGCTATGGCCCGTCTGTGGAAGCATGAGGAGGGACCCTCAATAGCATTATGGTGGCACAAATGTTGGGACATTGCAGTAGCAGAAAAGGTGACCACGATCCGGACTCATTCACCAAAAACATGAATATCTGGGATCCTTTCATGGACTATGCAACGAGATTCTCGGCCCTGTTCAGAAGGCCACCACTCACCAGATGGTTACAAAGCAGCTCACTCTGTTGACCAACCCAGAACCCTCAATCACAGTAACCCTTCCCAGAACTCTTGACAACTCCGCTAAGCCCAAATGAAATATCAGACAATAGTCCACAGACTATTTTCTTATCCTCCATATGAACTTACATTTCTGATTATTGTGATTATTGATCAATTTCTGTTGTTGATGTATTGATGACTTTGTGCACCTTAATAAAATGTTGTTATGAAAAAAAAAAAACTTCTACTGTAAACTATCTGGCAACTTTTGTAGTCTTCTTTCTTCTGTAGAACTTCTGCTGATCTCTAATAAGGCCTTCATCTAAGGAGCTTTAGAAAACACAACTTGCGACTGACATACTTGGGATGAAAGGCAGTTAGAGAGTTCAGAACACAAAAACACATTTGAAAGCATTCTTCTCTCAGCCAATAAAATTAGTTCACTTCCGCTCCATCGTGGCTTGGGATTCTTGCACTAATCTTTATTGAGAGGAAAAGAAACAGTCTCATTGACCAAACTCAATCTGTAATTAACATATAACCCTGTCAAAGCACCTTTCAATCCTATGAATTGCTATTGTCCACCAGCAGGACCTGACAGTAGAAAGTGGCAAGGTCTTATGTGCACAACAGGCCTCTTTCTGAGCTTGCCAGTATCCTGGCGGTAGAGCATTGCTGCCAGATTCCGAGTGCCGGAGTGACAGTGTAAATCCTCATTCATGAAGTCCCATAAGACTCCATGAGGGGATTTGCCGTAATTACCGTCACCGGTTTAGGGCTTTTTTTGCCGATAGGGCACCTGCCTTACCCCAGCTTTTAGCTGGAGGTAACACAGGCACCCCACTGGCAAACCCGTAGTCGGCCAGTCCGGTATAGTGCCAGTATCCACGAATACCAGAACTTTTTTATCGGACCGGCCAACTTAGAATGAGGCCGGCTGTTTCTTATTTTTGGTTGCATTTTTACTTCCTTTTTTGTTGTTATTGGCCTTTTTTAGAGAGTAAATATGGCTGGTGCACTGCTCCCCATTGGGGCTGGCTTTCGACATGCCACCTGGGGCATGGGATTCTTCTACCACTGTTGCTTGCCACTGCGACTTGTTACATCAGAAAGCTAACCAAACCCTCCCATCTTTTTAACCAAGTTCTCCATGCTGCCTCACTCAACGATCCTAGCATCTGTTTATGCCTTGTTTACGTCTAAGAGGGAATAACTACTGCCTGTAATGTAAATATTAAAGAGGCACATGAGTGTTCCTCAGCATGAGGCCAGCTCTCCATATAGTAAACAGTAAAATGCAAACTATTTTGAAATGTTACATTTTAAATTAATTGGTGTAAAAGTCAGACATTTTACAATGTTTCAATGAGCTATGTTTGATAATGTGACATATCCATCACTTGCAATGCCATTGAATCATTCCATCACATGTAGATTCAAATGGCACACTTTGTCGCTTTAACCTTTGTGACCCGATACAGGGATTTGTTTATGGGAGGGGTGATTCCAATGAAATCAGACTTCCTGTCGCGAGAGCAGGCAAAAGGCAAGGAGGGTAAAGTTCATGTTTAATAAGACATGTATTCTTAAGAACTGCAACGGTTTGAATGATTATTTAATGTACAAAATTGACCTCACTACCTAAGTAGGTTAGGCAGAGGCTGCTAGGAACCATCTATTAATGTAAATTGCAGCAACCACAGGGCAGTTCTTGGAGCTCGGAGGAGAAGGAAAACCCAGTTAGCTGCACACCTCACCTGAACTGGTTCCTCATCTTTGGTTAGTGGCCTCTCCCACTCCATGCACACTTGCTCCCACCCCCAACCCTCTCCTACAGTATTGAGCCATGGGGAGAAGGAATGAACACAAGCTCTTGTGGAAAGGTTAGCACACGTATTATGTTGTGTCCCTGTCCAATCAGGTATTGCTTCTTGAACCCCCCACCCTCCAGTACATTAAATTGCATCTTCTTCTAAAGCTTGTGTGCACTGATTCATCACACAGCTTTTCAAAGGGTCACTCTGACTAGCCTTCTGGTTACATGCCTTTTTTCATGTATGTTGTAAATGAACTAAGCTGTGTGCTATTGCAGGTGCAAGAGCTGCTCGAGGATAACAAGGTACTGAGCAGCGAAGTCGAGGCCCTCCGAGAACGGCAGAAGCAAGAGCAGGAGAGCATCCAGCATTTGGAACAGGAGCGGACAAGCCTGATGGCCAAATTGGGTAGGGAAAAATACCTGGTCACGTGGGGGCAATGTTAGCGTGGGCGGGAGCAACCGTATTGAACAGCAGAGCGCATTCTCATTATTTTAGCATTGCTAATTGAAGTCCTGATACTTTGGGAATCGGTTGGCGCTTTGGTAACAACATTGTTGAGCAAAGTTAGGGCCACCAGTGTGGCACTGTGCCATCAAGGCGAGTCTATGCAGGTCATAGAAGGTTGGAATACCTGCAATACAACCTGTGTCTGTTCCAAGGGGAATCAATGAGAAGACATGGGCTATGAATAAAGAACACCCCATTGTGGGACAGCAGAGTGCTAATCATTACTTGTTTAAAATAGAGGGTAAACCCCTTACATGTCTTTCCCTCCAAGTTCTTACAAGCCAGGTCTTCAGACATCACTGTCACTTGAGCTGGTTAACTGTATCTTGAGCATTTGACCACAGAGAGTTAAAATGCCTTCTCTACACTCTCTACGCTTAGATAATGGACATTATCTTTCCCTTTCTATCTCCATATGTCGCTGCCCTTTTCCGACTAAATTATTTTTATGTTGAGAAACACTCCCGTTTTACCCTAAGCAAGCATTTCACTTACTCGTGGTAAATTTGGATATGCATCTCAGACCCAGGGCATGAGGAGATACCATGTTATTTTGTTATGGAAGATGAAAAAACTAGTATTACATAAAGTGGAACAAGATTTGCTTGGGTCACATAGTTAGACATGTTTAACTTAATGCTAGAAACCTTCAGAGCAACATTGACAAATTGTAGTGGTCAGATTTGCAGCTCAGTTTTAGGAATCAGATTTACAGTTAGATTTAGCAGGGCTTGTTAGCACTAGGGTGTGCTTACACCCGCTTTGTGTATTTATTTGCAATTGCTTTTGTGTGCCAGTCTCAGGTTCAGAACTGCTGTTACCTTTGATGCATGATTGACGCTGCGTTGATTATTCAGAATCCCAGCTTTTGGGGGGATTTCTTAACCTTCTCCCTATTTTTAGTGCCTAGAAAGGGAAGCTTATTTTGGTGCCTACTCTAATACTATCCTACTTGTGTCCCACTCAGAATTGCAGTTCAATTTGGGGACCACATGTAGTGTTATTTTAGGGCCACATTTGCAACATTTCATTTTCAATGCCACTTCATGAGTATAATGGAGCCAGCGAGCACTATTTTCTGGTTCAAAAGGGACATCACCATTTGCAAATAGGTTCTTTTGTGTTAGGGGTAGGTAAAATATTATGGATGGGAACAAGGCTTTTGTAGAGGGGGAGATGGTCAGTGCTGTTTCGTGTTGTGGAGATATCAGCCATAGATGTATATTCTTAGAATAAACACTATAAATGTACCTATATTGGAAAAGTAAAATGGTTGTAGTCTCCTGAACAGAACTGAATTAACTCAAGAAACAGAACCAAATCTCACCCTTGTGGTCCTCAAGCAGTGGGGCCACTAAAGACATATACAAATGGCCCTGTTTTAGCCATATAAAATGCACCTGTATGTCACCACCACTGAGCATAAGTTGAAGAATTAGACTTGGAATGAGGACAAATGAATTGCATAATATAGCCGTATAGATTGGGTATGGGGTCGCTATCGCAGGATACTGACCCGCCACCATATGTTGGGGAAGGATTCATTATTCCAGGCTATAATTACCTATACAGCTATAACCACACATGGTGGTTATAGCACTACATGTTTGAGGTTTTTGTGGTGAAGTAAAGCATGCTTCTTTAAGTGTGAGTAAAGTAAATAGACATCCTGTGTTAGATGTGTTTTTAATTTGTAGTGATTAAGATACCATATTTATGTTCATAAGTTAAACATTTTAATTCTAACTTAGTTGAACTGTCAAATGTAAAATATGCGCATGCATTAGGTGTCATGTAAAATTCAATGGTTTCTTTGTAGGAAAGTGAAAACCCTTTTTAGTGTTTTAGCTGTGTCCCTCCTGTATGTGAAATACCATGTTGCAGAAAAAAAGGACCTCCCAGACAGGAAGGGGGTAATTCATAGAATTCAGCGCACAAGTGGCGCACGCGGCTGGCGCACAGTGTGCACGTGCGGCAGTCTGCGCCAGCCGCGTGCGCCAAAATCTATTTCCGCGCACAGCGTATTCATGGATTAAAACATCCATAACCAGCCGTGGCGCAGCGACCCTGCAGCAATGCCAGTTACGCCCCCAACCACTCCCCATGCACCATGAACAGCGCACAAATTCCGTACATGGCGCACAGGCCAGTGGACCAGCATACAGCCCCCCAATCACGAATGCAAGCGGGGTACGTGCATTTCAGGGGTGCGCAGGAAGTTTTACCCACGATTGGCCTTGTGCGAGCGGGGTACGTGTATTATGGGGGTGCGCGGGGAGAATCACCCGCGATTGGCCCTGTGCGAGCGGGGTACGTGTATTTCGGGGGTGCGCGGGAAGTTTTACACGCGATTGGCCATGTGCGAGCGGGGTACGTGTGTTACGGGGGTGCGCGGGGAGAATCACACGCGATTGGCCCTGTGCGACCGGGGTACGTGTATTTCGGGGGTGCGCGGGAAGTTTTACACGCGATTGGCCTTGTGCGAGCGGGGTACGTGTATTACGGAGTTCACGGGGTGAATCACACACGATTGGCCCTGTGCGAGCGGGGTACGTGTATTTCGGAGGTGCACGGGAAGTTTTACCCATGATTGGCCTTGTGCGAGCGGGGTACGTGTATTACAGGGGTGTGCGGGGAGAATCACACGCGATTTGCCCTGTGCGAGTGGGGTACGTGTATTACAGGGGTGCGCGGGAAGTTTTACATGCGATTGGCCTTTTGCGAGCGGGGTACGTGTATTACGGGGCTGCACGGGAGAATCACACGCGATTGGCCTTGTGCGAGCGGGGTACATGTATTACAGGGGTGCGCGGGGAGAATCACACGCGATTGGCCCTGTGCGAGCGGGGTACGTGTATGTGTATTTCGTACGATCAGTGCTACGACAAATGGGGCATTCATCGTAGCTGTATATATGTGTTTGTTGTTTGCACGCACTTTTATACTGCGGGCGGGGACGCTTCCGCCTGCCTTTGTGTGGCGGATGCGTTGATGCCTATGTGCATCTTTTGCCGTGCGCATGTTTCCCGTATTCAAATCCATGAATACGGGATGTTCGCGTGCTTGTGTGCGTTCCGTGCATTTCCCTGCAGTACTTCCCCAGTTTCGCCTTCTTTTTCACGCATTGTTCCCCATTCCGCGTGTTACGCCCCGTGTCCCGCCTCCTTTTTGGTGTGTGCGCGGACGTTGTGCGCTTTCCCTGTGCGCATCGCGCATGGCATTCGGGATGTTGCAATGACATGTGCGCCCGTGTGCGCCACACACGGGTTTGGCGCACATCCCGAGAAAAACACGCGCAGGGACTTCCATGAATCGCACGCGTGCGCATGCGCTTCCTTTTTCACGCTTGCACCTGCTTGCACCAGCTTGCGCCACTTTTTTCGCCGCACGTTTGTTCCATGAATCGGCCTCGAAGTGTTTTGTTGAAAAAATAAATCAACTGGAAATTGCATTGTTGTTGCTCTGTCTGCTTCTGAAGACAGAATGTTTAGAATGCAGTCCATATCACTAGTTATTGACTGGACTCTAAACATTCAAATTGGCTGGGAGGGGGTAAATTATTATCTCCATGTGCTAGCAGTAAATAAAGCACTTTTAGACTTAAGCAGTGAAGCACTATATACTAACCTACTATTATTATCATAAAAACATACCCTACAGAATCTCTCACCGGTCTCTGCTCTGCCATAGAAAACAGTGCATGGGATCTCTAAAAGTAGACAGCTCAAGGGATCACCACTTGTGAGCCTTCACATATTTTAGGAGACTCAGTGCCCAGTTCTGAGGTTAGTTTGCAGTGGTATGACAAGTTTCATAATGCAGGCCAAATGTCATTTTTACCAATCAAGACAATGTAAGAGATAGGCAACTTAGGAACCTTCAAATCACTGACACCCCAATGCACTCGGATACCCTGAGCACTCACTCGGAACGTGCACGATTTGTTGATGTTATAGGATGGGGCCACAAAAAAAGTAGCAGTGCCACCAGTCACCATTTTGAGGTGAGCCACCCCTTGCCCTAAGAGGTCTTTCCGATGTAGTGGATCCAGGGCTGAATTTGCTCCTAAGGAGTCTGACAATATTGCCTTCGCTATGCTGCAAGTCACTGACAATTCATGAGATAAACCGGGCAATTAGTCGCTGAGCCCTCTGGTGTCCCACAATGAGAAGAACTAAGTGAAACGGGTATTGCCTGATGCATTACACCTTAAAGAGAGTTTGTTAATTAAAATACATTACCAGACATGAAAACATCAACACTGAATTTTCAAGAATGTCAGAACCACAAACCAAAGACATTTTTTGAAAGGAACCTAAAATTGCAAGATTACAAGTACATAATCTTCCTTTCTGCATCCAAAGAAAACCTACAGTGAACCTCAGCAATAGAGATCACAGGGTAACAACATCAAGCTATGGACAAAGAATTCAGTGTGCATGCAAAACGCTTTGAAACAGTATTTTCTTATTGCATAAGCGCCTAACAAGCAAACAACAATATAAATAAATGTGGGAGTTCTATAAAGTTAACTGTTAACAACATTATCTCTCTAAGCAACTACTACTGCTACAGAAATAAGTTATAATCCATGTTATGCATTCCATTTGTCATAAGGCGCATGTCAAATGAATAATGAATGCAAATAGAAACCCTGACACTGATAGAAGTCTATGAAAGCCTTGAAATATGATATGACTGAAAAGGCAATGAGTTTCATAGTGTTATAGTAAGAGTTTGAGTGCAAGAAATGTAAACCATCAGAGTTGTTATGTATAAGGTTATATCACATTTTATATGCTGAATAGTAGAAAGCTTTAATTGAAAACCCCTCACCTATCCAAACATTTCTTTACCCCTTTCTGAAGTGCCCATATGTCTCCAACTACTGAACGGACCCCATGTTTCCTCATTGGGATGACAGCCATCTGTGTGAAACTCATTTCGGAAACTACAACACATAAAGAGGGTGTGGGAAGAGGGGAAGGGTGTCTGCTACCTCCCCATAAGGAAGGAACTATTACTTTAACTTTGACAGGTGGTAAATATGAATTTTCACTCTTACTTTACAAAAGGTGATTGCTGGAAGCTTTAGAATGAATCTTAACCTCTGGCAGTGCTTTGGGCAACCGTCCAGACCATTGTTCTTTGCCTGCCAAGCCATTACAAAAGGGGAAGAGCATATGCAAATCAGGCTTGGGCCCACCCCAAAAGGGGCAGTCCAGCCCAAACTGCTTGGTCAAATCCCTTCTGCACGAGACCACAAGCATCCCTAAACATGTTTCGGCCTTGTTGGGCCTCATTAGTGAGGAGTTGCTTGGGTCTGTAGGCCCAGCAGACACAGGATCCGCATCTGGGCATACCCCTCCCACTCAGGGTGACTACAGCAAAACAAAAGAGGTGATGGCTGGATGGTTTAGAATGAATCTTAACCTCTGCCATTACTCTGGGCAACCCTCCAGACCATTGTTCTTCGCCTGCCAAGCCATTACAAAAGGGGAAAGACCATTAGACATTGGTTCCACTCCTAAAGGGGCAGTCCAGCCCGAACTGCTTGGTCACATCCCTTCTGCACGAGTCCACAAGCATCCCCAAACATGTGAGAGGGGGTATGCCCAGACGTGAGATCCTTGCTTGCTGCGCCATAGGAAACCAAGCTGCACCTCACTGAGGTGGCCCAACAAGACCGAAACATGTCTGGGGTTGCTTGTCTTTCCGTGCAGAGGGGACTTGGCCTAGCAGTTCGGGCTGGGCTGCTACCATGACTGATTTGCATATGGCTAGACCCCTTATGCAATGGTGCAGACGTGCTAAAAAACGGTTGTGTGGAAGGTTGCCCAGAGCAATGCCAGTGGTTCAGATTTATTCAAAATTTTCCACCCATTACTTTTTTCGTTTTAATTTGTCTTCCTATGTGAGAGAAGGTATTTGATAGCAGTATTGACAGCTAAGTGTCACACAGGGAAGGAATTTAAGACATACACCTCTGTGACAAAACCCCATAAATATGTGTTTACTTTCCTGGTGGCAGATACATTCTTTAATTTAGACCATACCCAATGTTATGGCATGGTGGATAGTTTTTCTTATAATTATTACAGACCACAGCAATTTGATACCACACATGTTTCAGCCCTGTGGGCCTAGTTCAGCTCTGGAAGGGTTCTGCCCAGACAGACTAGACCGTACTCTACTGCTACTGGCAGGAATGTATCCTGGGGGAATTGCCTCTCTTTGTTCCTTTGTTAGGGCTGGTTACACCCTCTCCAGAGAGATAGTCACTCCACAGGAAGCTGTCCAGGGAACCGGAATCAAAGGGCACACCAATTCACAACATGGGAGGCCTCACACCAGGTTGCTGCATATCTGAATGCCCTTTATTTTATTGAGAAGGGAAGGGGGTGCGGTTAATTTGGACAGAGGGAGCTCTTTATATCTGGAGGAAGGTTTCTGACCAGGTTGTGAAGGGGAGAAAATTGATCAGTTACCGGGGATAATACACAAGTAGACATACATTGATTAAGGACATTGAACATTGGACATTTTTAAATGCAGTTTGGCGGTACGGTAAGCTGTGCTTGGGATGGGTGAAGTGCTACAGTGAGGCAGAGGAAGTGAGGGGCAGAGACAGGTTAGAGGTGAGGGAAAAATGTTAGCTAGCAGGCAGATGAGAGGTAGGTTAAGTAGGTAAATCAGAGGCGAGTTGGTAGGCTTTTAGTTTGATTTTGAGAAAATCCATGAGGACAGTTTCTCGGGTGTGTGGGGGAGAGAATTCCATGCAAGTGGAGCAAGAAGAGAGAAGGAGCGGAAGTCCGAGGAAGCACAGGGAGTGCAAGGAGCCACAGGGGTAATCGAGGAGGCAAATTGAAGATTATGAGGAGGCTTGCAGAGTTGGATAGAGGAGGATAGATACAGTGGTGTCTTACCGTGGATAGATCTGTGAACCAGGAGAAGAACGTTATATCTGGCCCTGTTTTGCATTGTTACCCATCCAGTTCAAATAGAGTCCTGGTAGTGAAGTTAATGATCTTGTCAAGAGGACAGAAATCATAGTTGGGAGGCCAAAGAGGATGCTGGCACAGTAGCGCAGTTTAAAGAAGAAAAGAGCAGTTAAGAGACACTTGGCAGTGTTGAAAGGAAGAAGGTGCCTGATTTTCCTAATATTTAGGAGGTGGAGGCAAGTTACTATTCCAGTTTTGAAGATGAAAGTAGAGAAGGTGTGAGAAGGATCATAGATGACGCTGAGGTTTCTAGCTGAAGAAGAGTAGGTCAGAGTGTCAGGTGGGAACTGGATAGGCAGGGAAGAAGCACAGCTCTGTTTTGGTAGGGTTTAACATCATAGAGGGTGAAGCCATCCAACATTTAATGGCAAAGAGACTGTTTTAAATTTTGATGGAGAGATCATAGGAGAGTTCAGGAAAGGAGAAGAAGATTTGGGTGTCGACAATGAGGGTGTTGGTGCGAGAACCCAAAGGAGGAGATTAGTGCCCCAATAGCAGAGGTGTAAAGTGTAGAGAGGAGTGGACCCAAGACAGCCGTGCCTAACACCAACAGTTCTAGGAGCAAATGCAGCAAACTTCTGTTCTACCCCTGCTCGACAACGTTCCCCATCTAGAACAATGTGATGGCTGCACTCGCACCGACCTCGTCGAACTAAACAAACTGAACCAAGAAGCATGGTTCCATGCTGGCAAAATTGCAAGAACCACAGAAGGTATCATTGACTGCTAACTGCACCCTTGGTCCACCGTTGGGTCCCAGAGATAGGTCAGGTCACCTTTAATTCCCTTTTCCACCAGAACATATACTTTTGCACCAGGAAGTGAACAGAAAGGGACTGTTGACTGTGTCACTCTGTTCGTGTGGAGTTCGTTTTTCCAACAGGAGGAAGGATTTTACTGCAACACATCTCGTATCTTGGACCTCCCCCTGATCTCATGTTTACTGGCTCTGACGCGTGAAGCCCGCCCCCCACCCAACAGGAAGTGCTGTGAAATACCCAGCCAGCAGCGCACCAGTGCACACCAGGCAGTGAACAGAAAGTGACTGTTGACTGTGTCACTCTGTTCGTGTGGTGTTCGTTTTTCCAACAGGAGGAAGGATTGTACTGCGACACATCTTGTGTCTTGGACCTCCCCTTAATGTAACTATCTTTTGTCCACCTCCTGGATTTCCCTGTTCACTCCCCTCCTCTACCGAGCACTCCCCATCCCTCCTGTGCCCCTCCCTGCCCATGCCCCTTACTGGACATCAGTGTCACGATAGTGCTAACTCCCGCCTACCCAGCGAGGTGTTTCTAATACAGATCTCTGTGTGCTTTCTCCTACGTAGCTCATGTTTACTGGCTCCGACGTGTGAAGCCCGTCCCCCACCCAAAAGGAAGTGCTGTGAAATACCCGGCCAGCAGCGCACCAGCGCGCGCACCAGGAAGTGAACAGAAAGTGACTGTTGACTGTGTCACTCTGTTCGTGTGGAGTTCGTTTTTCCAAAAGGAGGAAGGATTTTACTGCGCCACATCTCGTGTCTTGGACCTCCCCCTGATGTAACTATCTTTCGTCCACCTCCTGGATTTCCCTGTTCACACCCCTCCTCTCCCGAGCACTCCCCCTAACTCCCGTGCTCCCCTTGCCCGTGCCCAACAGGAAGTGCTGTGAAATACCCAGCCAGCAGCGCACCACCACACGCATCAGGAAGTGAACGGAAAGTGACTGTTGACTGTTCACTGGTCGCAGCGCTCCGTGCGCTGCCCAAAATTAGGTTCCCCGCCCCCCAGTGATTCCTGAGACACAGCCTCCTCCCCTCTTAGATTATTTAGTTTAGCTAACATCCAAATTACCCCACTGACCGTAATGGAATTAAGATCATTTAAAACTCCACAGATAGAGTGCAATATTTCCCATGCATCACACGTAGATGAGTCTACATTCTCTAAGCAAATATATCCAGCTAAAGCTAGTCGGGCATGCAAAAGGAAGACTATCACACAGCCCGGTCTGCTAACTGAAGGTAAGCTAGCAAAAATGACCTCCTTTTTTGAACAAGTTGAAAATGTGCAGACGTCATCACTTATATTTACCAAGACTAATATGTCTGACAATGATGTTGATAGCTGTGTCATTAGGCAGTACTATTGATGTCGAGGAATACGACCCCCATAGAGTAAAAATACCAACAATTGAATTAATGGGAAAAAGCTATAAAAATGATAATAAGATGAAACAAATGATAGACAGTGACCCGCTTTTTAGCCACGATGTTGTAATGGATGAAACTGCTACTGCTCTGGTTACCAAAACGATGCACGAAGAGGTTATGGAAAAATATGAGCCACTCAACCCTGGTGAAAGGTTTGAAATAGACCCAACATCAGGTTTGATTGTTATTGGGAAAGTACATTTAGCAATTCACAACAGCAATCCGATTACCCAACCAATAGCGAATAACTCTAGTGCCCATATACATGATACCTCACAAGATATTAGTTTCGTAAGTATGAATACAGAAGAACTATTTCAGGCCCTAGAAAATGTGCTAGTCTCTCTGGTAGAAAAATGTGAATCTATAGATAATAAATTAGCCATCCACTCACTGTTGTTATACGATATTAGTAAAAGAAACAACTTGAAACATTGTGATGGCAGTACGAATACAGATACTAGAAAGAATCTAGAGCAAGAACTGCCCAAATCAAAAAAAAGATCAATGTGAAAACGAAGTAAAACTTATAGCAAGTGATTTAGCTAATAAAGACACTGAATATAACATAACAGAAAATGACACCAAAGAGAAAAATGCTGGGGCAAGTGTGAACTGTAAACCAAAACGAAAAAGGTCAAGCAGAAGACGACCAACAAGAAAAAGAGATATGGTCAAGCAGCAATGTACACCACAAATAAAGAAAAAACACCCAAGAACGGGTGTATAGTAGATACCAATATATTGACAGAACTGAAAAAAGAGTACTTACAGAGATAGAAAATAATACGCAAGTGGTAAGTAGAGATCCTAAAAGTATTTCTATGTATAAAGAAGCTAACTATGTTGGTACACATGAAGTAGCTATACATGAGTCACTAAGTGAAGAAGTTAATAGACAAAAAACAAAAGAACAAGCTCCCAGATAGTGATATAAGAGATTTTATGATTCAATCTAAGAGTCCAAGAAAAAAACAAGCTAAGATAAATTAAAAAAGGGTGAATAACGCAGATGAGATCTTGGAGAATGTGCGCATGCGATATGAAAGTGCAACAAATGAGTAGAAAAATAAGGTAAGCAGTGAAAAAAGAACTAAAAAATAAAGAAGATAAAAGCAAAAACTCCTCTGACAATACTAACGCAATATCACCTAATATGAGAGATTCAATTAAGGCCTTGCAAATAGAAAAAATAGATACAAATAAGATGCTAGTCCTTAATCGAAGCCATGTGCTACAAATATGTGCATCAATAGTTCCATTAAGGATGATAGTCACAGAAGATTTCAAAATTGTCGACCAAGTAGTTAGTGCCACTAAAATTATTACTAATTTATGGTGCCAAGATGAGACAATACATGAATACATCTTTAGTCATAGACACCAGTTTGAATTTATTGGATATACATGTAGAGAAATATACATGCCGAAAGAAAAATATGAACAAAAAATGAGGAAAGAAGCAGATAAGAATAAGAAAGACTTATGTAAATCAAAAGATCAAACCAAATTGAGGAATAAGAAATCGGAAAGCGACATACCTGAGAAACCTATCAATCAAGAGATTGCAGATGGGTATTGGCAGTGGCTTCCCACAGCCTTTAAAGCACACTTTGAAATAAGCTCCTGATGCCCCCGATATTATACTTTCCTGGAACACCCGAGGAAACTCTTACTATAATAGTGACGAGGGACTATTAGATAATATAAAAACATTTAGAATTATAGCGTTACAGGAAACATGGCTGACCGCTGATTGTGAAATAGATGGACGCAGAAATCATGTTAGCACTGCTACACAAGGCCCACGAGGTCGACCTAAAGGCGGACTCCTTATCTCCATCAAACAACCCGGGGAAGGAGTCAGACATCCTGAATATACAAAGATGGTGTTAGCTGTATTGGTTTCATGTAAGACACCAGCAATTGATACTTTTGTTCTAATAAACATATAACCCCCAGAAGCCAAATACCATAAAGAAAATATTGCCACATTAACTAAAATCCTTACTGAAGCAGGTAATACTTTACCGCTGATCATTGTAGGCGATCTTAATGTAAGAATAAACTATAAACCTGAGGTGGTCACAGAAGAAAATCTATCTGAACCTGTTTCTCAAAACATTGATAAAAATGCAAAAGAATGGATGGAGCTGCTAAGTAAATTTGAGCTGACAGTTTTGAATGGAAACACCCCAGGCGACTGGGAGATGAATGTGACACGGATATCTGGAACTAGCATGAGTACATTAGATTATATGATAGTGAAAAAAAGAGCACACTCATGGGTAAATGACATGGCTGTAGGATGCAGAGATGAAAGTGATCATCTCCCATTATATCTCCTGCTAACCAGTAAAACTTCTCAGAATTATAAAGACCAAAGAAATTGAGAGATCAGAGTAAATATAGCAGGAAACAGAATAAAATGGAATCCAAAAATCATAGAGAAAGGTAACGCCATAGCACAACCCCTGTTGGATCAGTTCATTGAGTTAGCTGATACAAGAGAAATGCATGATGCAAACAGTATACTAAATATATACGAACAACTAACAGAGCAGTTAAGAGAATCCATTGGCGGCAAACTAAAATATACGGCAAATATTGAAAGCAGGAACATAGATCATAACAAGAAATTTGATAAAATAATACAATTAAAAAGAAAAATCTTACGGAAAGATATCCGTAATTGTATCAAAGAGAAAGATGAACAAGCAACAAATAAGATACGTATATTTAAGACTGAATATAGAAGATGGCTGAAATACCATTTAAAAGGAAAAAAGGAAGAGACGTGGCGCTCTATGGCCTAAGCATCCAATAATAAGAACAACCAATTGATGTGGGATATCATCAATGAGAAAAAAGGAAGGACTATCCCGATTAACTGTGTATCAGAAAGCAGATGGAATAATTGATTTTAAACCTGTAAAAACTGAATGGAAAGGTAACTATACAGTGGACTCGCTAATTAAAATAATAAGAAAATTACCTAAGTCCAGAGCTGCTGGCCCTGATAGCACCTGTAATGCGCTATTACATAAATCTCCTGAAAAATGGGCTACGGTCGTATACATTGTTTTCCATTGGATAGGAGTACATGGGATGATTCCTAATACGTGGAAGAAGAGTATTATACTCTGTCTATAAAAAAGGAGACCGTAAAGATCCTATGAACTATAGGATGCTAGCAATGCTGGACATCCCAGGAAAAATCTTTGGCAAAGTTTTGCTGAGCGAACTAAACCAGTGGATAACCAGATGTAAGATCTTACCAGAGTATCAATCTGGTTTTAGATGCAGGTCATCTACGACCCATAACATAGCCATTTTAGTTAATGCAGTCGAATATTCCTGGAAAAATCAAAGGCTGCCAGTGTATGTAGCCTATATAGACTTTTCAGCAGCCTTTGATACAATAGCTCGTAGTAAACTATGGGCCAAATTAGAGCACTGGAAGATACCTTGTGGGCTACTATATATGATCCAGTTGCTGTACCAAGATACCTCTGTCAGAATAAGGTTAGATGCTGAGGGGCAATTATCAGAAAATATTCAGACTTCACGAGGTGTAAAACAGGGGTGCACTTTAGCTGCTACCCTGTTTAACTTATATCTCGCAGATTTCCTCAGAAATGTTAATAATACAAACATGAATGACATCAAACTAGGCAATCTTATGTTAAGATGGTTGGGATACGCAGATGACCTCATACTGCTTGACTATACGCCCAAAGGGCTACAGGCAAAACTAGACGAGCTTGAAAAGTTTGCCTATGCTAATACCCTTGTCAACATTGGTAAAACTAAAATTATGAAGTTCGAAACACAGCTGTCTAATAAGAAAAGATATAATGGTGGGTGGACACTAAACCAACAACAGATTGAAGTGGTCCAGGAATATAAATACCTAGGAGTTATCATAGATGATAAGCTCACATGGAAAAAACACTGGTTCGAAACTAAAAAGAAATGTATGATTGCAACCATGGCATTAAGCCAGTTCATTATTAATCAGGGCACTTATTCAGTTTCAACATTTGTTAAATTATACTGAGCTAAAATTGTCTCATGTCTGACCTACGGAGCAGAAATCTGGGGAAGCAAATTTGGCAATGACCTTGATAAATTTGTGGCAACAATGCTCATGATATTGCTGCAAATGCCAAAAACATTGCCATGTGTATATTTTATGCTAGAATGTGATATACTCAGCATAAGAAGTAAAGTGCGGCTATCCTCAGCTATACTCTATGCGAAATTAAAACGACTTGCTAATGATACATTCATGGTGCGAATGATGAAGTAATATGTGGTGATAGACACCAAAACTGATTTCAAAACAATAGATAGATGGAGATTAATCTACCTCAAATTGATAAAAAATGAGAGTCACTGTTGGTTGCTATATTCCGTGGCCCAGATAAAATGTAAATTGAAACAGATGATTTGCGAAACAGATAGAGAACAAAGAATAGTAAATCTGGCAACCAAATCCAACAGTGGAGTATTTGTAGAATACATAACATTAAGAATGATGAAACCAAAATATCAGGTGTCATACCCTAATTGCTCTACCATTCGATGGTACCTGCTATTCAGATTTAATTCATGTGATGTATTAGAAATATTAGGCGAGAGAGTGGGAATACCCCGCAAAATTAGATTCTGCCGCGGTATTAATGTTCTTGAATCAGCACATCATATTATATGCAAGTGCGAAAGTCTAGTCACAATACGAAGACAATTTCTGATGTAGTATGATCATTCTATGTGTACATGTGACATGCACAGCATGTGGGCAAAGCTAGAAGAAGGAAACGACCTGAATCTAACTTTTTATTTGATGAAATTGTATGTGAGGATTTTAGAAATTTTAAAATATTTATCAAAAGATATTTTACATTATTAGATGTGTGATGATTTTTGTGATGTGTATTTTAGAAAGAATTATGTATGTGATGAATTGATAAAATATGTAAAACTTAATTGTTATATGTATATAATAATAAATAAAAAATAAATATACTTTTGCTAATATTGGGTTCTTTACTTGCCTTACCACCTGATACATGACCTAAAGTGCTACATCTTTATATCTGTACATATTCTATGCTCTTTCCTTTGGGATGGGTTTTGTGTAGAGTTTTTCTATTTATTTATATTTTCAGATGGTGTGTTTCATTAAAGTATATCTTTTTTATAGAATCCTGGTTGGACCTTCCCTTTATTATGGAAAGTTGTACTATGGCTGTTTTGGGTTGCTACTGCAACACATGCACACCCATCACCAGATAATAGCCCTCCCTCTGCCCATGTTACCACAAAAGGCAAAGGAGATACATCTCTTAACTGTGCCTGTTTTACCTTTATATTTGGGATCACTCTTGGCTTGTAGCAGTTTGATAGCAAAGTATTTGCTTCATGCACTACTCACCCCTCACCTCCTGCAGGGAAGTCATTTCAACACAACATGCTCAAAGATAGAGACATAAAATTGTAAACTTACGTAGCCATGTGTTTAATTTTTATAGACTTAGTAACAAGGCCGTTGTGTACTTGGTAGACCTGTTTAGGAAGGATTTGGAACCAATAAGCAAAATAACAAAAGCTCTACCAACGTGTTTGAAAGGCCTCTCTGTTCAATCAATTGCATACATATCAGGAAAACCAGCACAAGCTAGAGGTCATGTGTGTCAGAATCAGAAAATACTTTGGGGGTCTTTACGTCTCTGCCGGTCTGGAAAAAAAGAGCCGGTATAGGCATATACCAGCTCTTCTCAGAACCGGCAGAGTACACATTTGCTGGTGAGAGTAAGCTGATTTACCTTCAGCCAATTTGCCCCCACCACAAAAAAACAGCAGGTATTTCCGGCACTGGTGTTACCAATGCTGGAAATACATGCAATTCCCCCCATGCAGTCCTATGGGACTCCATGGAATGGAGAATGACCGCTGGCACCTGGAATATCCTGGAATTTCCATGATATCAGGTGCCGTTATCTGTTTCCCGGTATCCCGCTGGAGTTACCAGTGGGATACCGGGAAACTCCTAATGACCTCCATTATTCCTTATATGTCCAGATGACCGTCAGGTTTCACAGGCTCCCGAGGAGTTTTAGGCAGACAGCAGTGGTGCATAAGGTAGGTGGATGCAAGACTTACTAGTGCAGGAGGGGTCTACAATATTAGTATTCTAGGCTAGAAGTGTCAATGTGGTGGGTTTCGATGTGAGGATGTGTTTTTAAAATCGGTCTTATTTTCCTAAAATGGACACAGGGGTGTCATTTGTGGGTCACCAGGCATCGCAGCTGTGACCCCTGCGGTCTCCCTTGCTACCCCTTTCTCTTTTGTGATCATCACAAGACATTCCATCTCTGTGTTCTCGGTCACTTGACAAAATCCTTGTGCCTAAAAGCTTGTGTGCAGTGTAGAAATGTTTAACCATGGCACATAAAGTGGCCCTTGATTTTATTGTGCCACAATTAATGCTTTGTTGTAATGTGTCTATCTTTCATACCTCCCTGGTATGCTGTTCAGGATGTTTGTTTGCATGTATCAGCTAAAGAGTGCCCAGAGTACGGGATGCCATGTGAGTGAGCTGCATTCGCTGTGCTAATCTAAATTCTTTAATACAGTGTTATGAACCCTCCCTATGGTAGGCTTTTTGCCAACCTCTGAAGACTGAAAAGTAGATCAACACAGGCTTCACATGTGGCCAACTTTGCACCAGACCTGCAGATGAGCTGGACTGCTGTTAAATCTCAGGTACCCGTTTAATGGTATCCACTACAGAGGGTAATTTGCTTTCAGACATGTAATTGCTCATTTTACTATAGCTGGTAAGATAGCTCAGTGGGTTGAGCGCTCAGCTACGGGGTGTGTGTGTGTGTGTGTGTGTGTGTGTGTGTGTGTGTGTGTTTTTTCTGCAGATTAAAGGTTCGAATGCCGGCAAGGCCAACTCATTCTTTCATCCTTCTGAGGTCGGTAAATGAGTACCAACACAGGTTGGGTGATATTGTATGCATATTTGTTCTATATAGAGCGCTTATAATAACTCATCATTATCATTTGGCCTTGGATGTCTGATCGCATGCACAGTGATTTGGTAATTTGGGCCTATGCACACTGATATTAATGATGCATATGGTGATCCATCCTTGTATGAAATGTATATCACATTACAGTGATATTGTAACCATATTTATTCGTAGTGTACCTAGGAACAATGCTATGTAATGTCACTTCCTGTTTTGTCGAGGGGTGAAAGGTTGTGTTCCATCACTTGATGCCACTTCGGGGGAGTGATCAAATGACTTCAATTCCTCTGTCGTTATCAGAGATCAAGGGTTGTGTGATGTCACTTCTGCTACCCCTGGCTTTTTGGTGAAATGACGTCCCTGAATGGACATGTATTTCAGGTAGATAATCTTTAACATTCTAAGATGGCCGGGAAAGTAGGAAGGATGATAGGTTGTGTGTCCCTTCAACCAAGCATTTTAGAGCCTTGCTGAATGTAATATAACTTCCTTTTGTGTGGAGCTGTACATAGAGCAGGTCCTTCATCCACAGAGCTCTACGACGCTGGGAAGCACTGCAGCACTCTACTTTCTACTCACCTCCATCAGAGGTATTCATCTTTTTTATCCCACTGGTGCCGTTGCTGCAATTACTGAAAACAAGTAAACATTTTCATTGCACAATTTCGGGCAGAACTCACTTGGGTTTCTGCTGCATTCAGTGCCTCCATTGTGCCTCTTTTTGGCACAACAAGATTTTATTTAAAAACCAGTGGGGCTGTGATACATTTCGGCATTTTCATGGCCATTCCAAAATGATTGATGTTATTTCTACACTGTTCATTGCAGCAGCAGAAGCCCAGTGACCTGCCTATCCTCGCCTGATTGGCCGCAGCATTCTTCTTCTGCCCTATGGTGGGAGCCGGCAGGCTGATCCAGCCCCCTCCCCAATGAACCTCTCTTAAGGCTCCAGGGACTTCCCTGTGTGGCCCTGTTCGGGCTTGGGAGGGCAGTGACAGCCCCCCTGCCACGACGTAGGATCCCGCTTACAACCGCCATTGCGACCATCGTCCTGCCCCCATGGGTAAGCCCTCAACCTCCTTGCAGCCTCCTCTTCTACCCACTGTGAACTTGCATGCAGCACCTCGTGATCGTTCTTCTTCCCATATTATGGTTTTCCATAGCCAGCTGTGACACACCTCACACTTCACCCCTACCGACTTGCTCACTCCCACCGAGTGCTGTTGCTACTACACAAGTCTGCCAGACCACACTCTCTAATTCTGCTGCCTTTCTATTGGTCTTCTGGTTTTTCATGCTGCGCTATTTCACTTTTGTCTCTGGATCCAATAGGTTTTCCCTAGAAATCTATCCAACCTCATCTGAACTTTCACATGGAAGCCAGCACTCTTCTAACGGCGCCATGCGGTTTCTATTATTTCTTGTGCTCTATTGTACTGATTGCTTCTCCACTAAAGTGTCACTCTGTTCCACCACATGCATGTTCGGTGCCTCTTTCTATTTGCCAACTCTTGTCTGTGTACTAATTTTTGCTTGCAGTCCATGTTCAGGAAATTCAACGCTGCTCACCCATTTGGCAGGCTGTACCAAATAGTTCACTTCTGTTGACTGTGCTAAAGTTGTGGCATTCCCGGCTTTTTCTGGGTACACCTTAGTGGTTACTCATAACCTTTGCTCTGTTAAAGTGCTGCCATTTTCCATGTGTGTTTGATTTTCAAATCTAGGTGTGTTTTAACTCATTTGTTCCCCATATGATTTGATGCATGTCCATGTAATCCTCTTGGAAACACCAGACTGGCTATTCAATACCTTTGCCCTTCTAAAATGCTGACACCTTCCATGTGTGTTTGATTTTCGAATCTAGGTGTGTTTTTAGCATTTCTATTCCTGAGTGGCTTCCTTCACAAACTGCCCACACAATATCTGATGTGCTCCTCTCCTATGAGTTGCAAAGAAAATCCTGTGTACATCCATGTTTCCCTTTAACTACTGTACTGCCCTTTGTTGCAAAATCGATTCTGGTTGCTTAACACATCTGGCTTCATCAATGATTCTATAATTTATTTGGCTGTTTACTTTTAGATTCGAATCTGGCTGTGCTGGACTTAGATTTTGTGAGCTAACTGCTGCAACTAGCCTCATGTCCTGAATGTGACTAGCAACTTGTTTTCTCCCACTGTTGCATCCTTATGTTTGGCACACTGAAAGCATAGCCTTTAAACTGCATTCTGCTGCTCTCCAGTGCCCCCGCCCCACTTGTGTAGTTCTTCTCTGCCCGTTGTAACTGTGCCCCTGTGAATATTGCTGGTGTTTAAAGCACCTCCTCCATCTGTGCCTGCTTGGCTGCTAGGCCACCTGGTGAGCTTATTTGCGCACTGTGCAGCTCCCATATCTGTCCCTCTCCCTCCCCCCACCACTAACATGGTGCTCTCAATCTCCCCTATCAAATCTAACTGCTACTCTATCACCTATCCTATCTACCGCACAAAGTCGGGGAGAAAAAAGCTTTAAAAAGCCCTCCTGGCTTGTAATCCAGGCCCACCTATTGCTGACACCTACGTCAGTGCTACTTCTAGGCAGACTGTTACCAACATCCTCTTATCTCCTCCGTTCCCCAGACCTATGGACTCCGCAATTCATCTCGACTCTCTCACCTTTCTCCTCTTCACCCATTAATGGTGACACTAGATCGGAAGTACTCTTGGCATACTTTTAATCCTCTAAGTGCATCATTAATTTCTATCATAATGGCACTATCATTGGCCAAGGTTCTCAGCCTACCCGCCTCCTTCTTGACCGGCACCTGCCCTCTCTCATTAACATCCTCCCTTCTCCTGCTACTCCTCCTTCCTCCCCTCCTCTAACCTCTCCACCTGCTCCAATGGGATCACGGACCAGGCACTGAATTGGCTGTCTTCTTTCCTCACTAAACGCCCTTCCCAGCTGCTACTGGGCCCTTTCTCCTCCACCACCTCTCTCTCTACCTGTGCCCCCCACCCCCAGGGCTCTTTCTTATCTCCCCGGCTCTTCAGTATCTATCTCGCTCCTCTTGTTCACCTAATCTCCTCCTTCTCTCCTCATTTCCAATGTTATGCTGATGAGACACAGCTCTCCTTCAAATTTCCCTCTACTACCTCCTCTTCCTCCTCTCTCATCCCTGATTGCCTGACTGCGATCCAGGCATGGTGTGCATCTAATGACCTCTGTCTTAATGCCAGTAAGACAGAGATCCTTCTTATTGGGATACCTGCGCCTGTTTCCCTCCTAACCTCCGGCTGCCCTCACTGTGCCCTCTACCCTCACAATACCGTGAGGCCAAAAAATGTAGGGTTATCTTTGACTCCTCACTCTCCTTCACTCCTCACAGTCTGGACCTTGCCAAGAAGGCCCACTTCCACCTTCACCTCCTTAGAGGCATTCTCTCTTTCCTCATCTTTCCCCAGAAGCTCAATGTCTCCAGGGCTCCAGTCTTCTACAGGCTGGACTACTGCAACAGCCTCTTCCTCAATCTCCCCCTTTCCTCCCTACTCCCCCTTCAGCTAATCCAGAATAGGGCTGCTAGACTTATCCTTGGCCTCAAGCCCAGGGACCATGTCTCTCCAGCCTTAAAACCTCTCCACTGGCTCCCAGGGGTGTAAGAATCAAATTAAAGACCCTCTCCATCATCCACACGGCTTTCTGGGGACTGGGTCCACCCGATCTCCAACTTTCCCTGCCAAAATACTTCCCTGCTAGAGCCCGCTGCTCCTGTAACTCCAACTGTCTGTCAAATGCTTCTCCAAGCAGAGAGTGGGGGGCAGGTCTCTCGCTCGGCTGGTGCATCTCTCTGGAACAGGCTCCCTGCCCCTCTAGTACTTGCCCCAGACCTCCTTAAGTTCTGAAAACCTCTCAAAGCTCTGCTTTTCTATACCTCTTTCCCTTCCCTGCTAACCACCCAATTGCCACTGAGATTAGCGGCCTGGTCATGAATCTCAAAGGCTACCAGGTCCCCCGCCCAGTGGACACCAGTACCCCCCGCCCCTCAGCACTGCTCTTGTGGGCCTCCTGCCAAGCAGCTGTGCAGTCCACCCTTGGGAACCCTCCACCCACCTCTTAGCCAGTGGCCTCCTCCCCTGGCACCCCTTGGCACTTCCCTCCCGGGCTCACCAGCACTTGCCCATACCTTGCTCCCTCCCCCCTCTCCTCCCTGCCCTATCTCCTGCACTTCTCTTCACTGCACGTACACGTCTGAATGTCAAAAGGCCTAGTAGGACCACGATTTTATATTTACTGTTCTTTTTTCCAATGTATTTACACTCTTGTTCCCTCGCCACGTGCCTTGTGGGGCTTGGAAACACCATTTTGTTGTATAAGCGCCTAACAAATGCTCAATAAATAAATAAAGTCTTAAAACACGTATTCTTTGATGTTGCTTTTCATTTATTTTGGGCTACTGCCCTGGTGCTACTGCCCTTGGTGCTGCTTTCTTGTGTGCACAGTTGTAGTGCAAGACAATCAAATTAAAGTAAGTTCCCACTAGAGAATGTATTTCTGGCTTTCATTTAGCCTCCACAATACAGCACATCTCTGCAGGGTCGGCATGCATGCGCCTATTTTGGTCCGTGGCTTGGGGAAAGAGCTGACTGCGCACAATCTCATGTTGACTGAACACTGGAGCACAAGACGCAGCAGGAGCATCAAATGCCTTCCGAATCCATGGCCTAAACTCTTAGGTTCCTACACTAGGACTCCCTAGGCATTATGCATCTGCATTGGAAGAGTACTTTCTTTACACTCCTGAGAAACCAGCACAAATGATAAAATATCATAGAACATCTCAACAGTGTAATACACTAGCCCACAGGAGTTGTCAATTGCAATACACTCAGAGACAAGCAAGTTCATTCTGAGGAGTAAGTTCTCATTCCAGTAAACCTTAAGAGGAGAAATCAACATCTAAGAGATGAATTTAAGTTGCAGGAGGTATACACACACTAAACCAGATCAAGACTATAGTTTATTTCTGGAACCTAGGTTCCCAACTCTATTTCTATGTGTGTGACTGTTCCAAACCATTTAAGAAATGAGTTAGATATGGTTAGTGTAGAGTTAGAATAATGAGGTTCAGGAAACTGTGAACACTTCTTTTCTGTGGAATACTGCCAAAATAGTAATTTCTTAGCAATGTCTCATGAGCTAGTCAATGTACCTCCAGGAGGGAGATGTACTCTTCAAGGTCTAAACTCCTTTGAATCTTGACCTCTGGTCAACTAGCAGAGGTATCCAGGTGCAGATAACGGTGTAGGGGTAGAACACGGTTGGAAATACATACAAGGAAAGAGATTACGATTTGTTTCATCCTCTCATTACAGATTTCCACACACTGAAGAGGGAGCTTGGTCTTTTATCATATTTTCCAATTCCTCTTTCCCCCGGAGACATTTGAATACAGCAGAATTGTTGAAATGCTGAAGGCTAGACATTTGTGGAAGTCTGTGGTATCAACAGCAGCTGCTGATTTTATTTGCTGTTACCTGAAATGCATGATGAATATTACCCATTATTTTTCACATTTTCCTGCCTGAGAAAATGATCCTTGCATGTTTTGCAATATCTGTTTCAATGACCTGTTAGTTATATGTGTTGTCTTCATCCACCTTTTCCTGACCTGATGAAATAACGTGCGGTACAAGAGTTAAAAGAGGGGGGGGCATGTATTTGTCCATATATATGACATGTATTTGGTTGCCTATTATTTAAGTTATGAAAGTACAAACTGTTCACATCTGAACTAGATTTTTACTTGGAATACTTTCTGTCTTCTGGGTATCAAAGTTACCAACTAAGTTTTCCGGCATCCTAGATTGCGATCACCTTCTTTTCTTTTGCTGTGTAGTTTGGGTCATGGGGGGACAACCACACATGCCCTTCAAGTGTTCTCTGGCCTGCACATATTGTTTCCTCTATGGCCGCTTAACATTCTACTATTGATTCTTCATTTCTTTTATCATTTGCCTGGGGCTGGACACAACATTCCCTACATTAGCCGTTTTCTCCCAGAAGTTACAATTTTAACCCAGAATGGAGAGAGGTGTATATATACCGCAAAAAGTACATCACCATAGGCCTGTACTTCATAAGTAAGTGCTATCAAGAAATTCTCAGAAAGTGTAGCCTTTCTTTCATGCACACCTTCACTGTCCTTCTACAGTACAGTGATCAGTGTCTTGTTTGAGGTTCCCCAAGGGTCATGCCTGTCACCCTCCCTTTACGATATCTTCACCAAACCATTATTCCAATTATTGGACACTAAAGGGGTGACATATACAAACTATGTGGGGGATACGCAGTGTCTAATGTCTTTGTCACATGATAATAAAAAATATACTGAAGATATTAGGAAGGAGTATTCCTTAATCCAGCAATGGATGGTAGCAAATGGCATGGCACTAAATTACACCACACCCTATTACATCCAATAGCTCGGTCAACTATGCTCCTTTCTAATGAAAGAGATCTGCGCTAGTGTTGCTAGAGCCATCAAATGGGCTAATTTGGATTACAGTGGCAGTGTATTACAGGGAATAGGCAAAGGGGAAATGGCCATAATTCAAGTATTCAAAATAGTGCAGTTCATGCTGTCGAAGCCTGGGGAGAAGAGAACATATAACACAACCAGAAAAGCACTATACTGGCTGCCAGTGGAAGAAAGAGTTTCCTTCTGGCTTCTTACTCTGGCACATCAATGCCTCTTTGTGGCTAGCCCTGATTATCTATCAGAAAGGCTCTCTTGAATACCCTCTCATGGGTCCTTGAGATCCAACAATTCCAATCTATTGTTTGTGCCAAGGATGAACCTGACTCCGCTTGGTCACGTCACATTCCACTTTATAGTTCCCACACTTTGGAATGCTTTACCTCCAGATCTTAGGGGTTGAAATTCATTGGCCCTCTTTAAATGGTCACTGAAAACCCATCGATTTGCTTGAGCTGGTTCCAGCTTTTTTTCTCTTTTAGATAACTTGTCCTGGGAATACCTAGCATTTCTCAGTTAGTTGATTTACAAGTCTTGTGCGTTTGTATGTTTCTTGTCCTAGTCCATGTTAGCGCCCTGATACCTCCAGGCATGTCTATGATTGGTGCTATTGAAGTATTAAATAATTAAATGAATAGTGCTTTTACTGCCATTTTTTAATTGCACCGCAGCAACCACAGAGGATTTGAAGGTAGTTGCCAGTAATTAATTGTTCCTGATGGCCTCAGAATCCGGCCCTCTGTTTTGCTTGCCCCTTTGTCTTCACAATTAAAAAAGACCAGCGAATGTAAAGAGGATTACACACTGCTGTGATTGTAGTTTATTTTGAGCACTTTTGTGTGTTTCATGCTTCGTCTTCCGAAATCTGGTGTGAGATCACAGATACACGCTCAGCCGTCAAGAATTCCTTGACACAGTGGCGCTTTTTGGTGCCTCTGTTATGCTCTCTGGCCTCTATGTATCCATATTAAAGACTCTGAGCAACATGCGTGTTGTGCTAAAAATATGAAAGCAAATTGATTCTTTCCATCTCAATGTTACAGATGCCGGCGAAGCTACCATAGCAAAAATGCAAAAAGAAGACAAGGTAAGGGAGATATTTTCAGACGCTTTAACATGAACATTATCTCTGGCTAGCAATTCAATCCAAGCTGTTTGATAGCGAAGCATCAGTTCTCCAAACAAGTCATGGCACTGGAATTAGATTTGTTACAAAGTATAAAAAACAGAAAAGAGAAAGCAAATGATGTGCTTAAATATAACATATTAAAATAAGGGTCCCTCAAGTCGTGTATCTCACATACCTCTCACTGTAGAGCTCTTCCATATGTTACACATCTTCCCAAAGTATAATTATTCTTCAACTAGTCATCACTGGCAATGATGGCAGAATATGAAGGAGGAAACATACAAAGGAATGTATTAGGACAACAACCTATTTTACACCATGTTGTGCTTTGTACTTACCCCATGCCATAAAAATAATACTTGTCATCGACATTTGTGATTGATATTCATGAAGTCATCTGACAGAAGAGGCAACCTTTGTGGAAATAAGAGTCTCTACATTTTGGCAAGACTCCTCCTACACTTTTACAAAACATTGTTTACACCTATCTGACTAAAGGCTAACATATGTATGCATGGGTGTCAGGCTTGATCATGAAGGATGTCAGCAGAAGCTGCTGAACCCCCATAATCCCCTGGAAATGTAATTCACTAAACTGAGTTAATTACAGCTAAAATGGATACACCTCTACGGGAAAAGGGGAAAAAGGATAAAATAACAAAGACGCCAGGTTCTGTGTGAAGATTGTTTCTTAACCTGTAAAAGAAAAAGGAAATCCACTCTAACTTTCTACTAACCTTTTAAAATCTGGCTTTACACAAATTATGCTTATTATACTTAAATATAAAACCCATACCTGGCTATCCTCAACTGAATGCCATGAGGATTTTTACTTATCAACTGCATCCAGGAAAACGAACATCTGCTTCAATCTTCCTTGGAATAAAGTTGGTTGAATCAGAAATGCTCCTTGTTAACTTCTTGTCTAAAACATCAGAGGAAAGGATCCGTGCTGTCCACGTATCAATGTTTGTCTTTTAAAGTTGAACTTTTTCAAAAATATGCGCCTGAATGCGCACGTTAAATGAATTGCCTTTGTTTATGAAGAGGCAAGAGGTTCAGCGCAAAGCGCTATGAGTTATGGATTCTATTAAGCTCCGTACTGAGCGCGCGTGAATTTACAATGAGTCTCTGTACCGCGCATGTGTAATTACTTAAATTATTCTCCGCACCGCGCTTGCGTTAGTATAGTTAGTATTTGTAGTGAGTTCCGTACCGCGCATGCGCTAGGATTTGTAATGCGCTCCGTATCACGCATGTGCTAGGATTTGTAGTGAGCTCCGTACCGCGTATTCACAAATAGATTTGTGCTGAACATGTACCGTACTGTCTTAACAACACGAAGGAAAAAATATACAGTTTAATCTTCAGTTCGCGCGCGCTTGCTCCAGATCAAAATTTAAGCCGCATACGACGTAATCCCCTACGCCATTAACACTTGCACAGTTAATGGAAAATGACCTACCCGACGCATTAACTTCACGTCGGAATTTCTCTATAAAGAGAAACTCCTCAAATACATCGGCGGCCGCCAAACACTCGCTCGCTCAGGAAAACTCTTTCACTCTCTCTCTCAGTTAAAAGAATGTATGAACAAATCCAGGAACTTTTCAGGCGCAAATTATAGTTCAAATATCCTTACGCTCTTGCTCTCTCCTGATTAAAATTTAGTAGTTACTTTTCCTTATTTAAAACAACTAAGAATCCAAGTTTAACTATATAATTATGTACACTGAAAGTCAATCTATGAAATCTCTTATAGAAAACATAAAGGTTCACTTAGCTTTTATCTTCAAAGTTAATGACTTGACTCTTAATGACTTCCTCGTTTCTTCCAGCTTCAGTTTTGTTAGTTAACTTCTAAAGCCTGAAATTAATATTTCTTCACAGAAGCTCTTAAACATAAGTCCTCTCAGTTGAGCTGCTGACAATGAAAGGCAGTTTAGAATGTTCTCTACCTGCCTTTCATTCACTCCATCCAATCAAAAGGCTTGTTGCAAATTATGCTGAGAGTCACCATCTTAACCTCAGAAGCTCTCATTGCTCTGAATCATAGAGTTAAGGCCAAACCAATTAATTAAATAACACTAATATCTACTCTTTCCCACATATCAACTTTCAATTAATTAAATAAGACCTGACAGTACTCCCCCTCCTAACGCCATGTCCCAGGGCCAACCTTGGATGGATTTCTTCTATGGAATTTAGCCACTAACTGCGGAGCATGCACATCAGACTCATTCTCCCAAGTTCGTTCCTCAGGCCCAAAACCTTCCCAATCAAGAAGGTATTGTAATTTCTCTCTTACCCGTCTAGATCTATAATGCTTCTCACTATAAATTCTTCAGAAGAATTCTCTAACACCACAGGTAAAGGAGATTTCAATAACCTAGTCCCCTTATTGACTTGCTTCAAAAGACTGATGTGAAAAGTTGGGTGTATCTTTAAAATTCCAGGTAAACGTAAACGCACCACCACTGGATTAATCACCTTATCCACTGGGAAAGGCCCCACATATCTAGGACTGAATTTATTTTTTCCTTTGATTCGCAGGTATTTAGTAGATAACCAAGCCAAATCCCCCACTTCATACTTTGGGCCTAATCTTCTTTTCTGATCTGTACATTTTTTATAATTCATTTTATTGTCGCACACCACCTTTTTAGCTTTCTCAAGATTTTCCCTCATAACCTGTAAACGATATTCTACTCCAGGATTCTTTGAATCTTCAGATAACTCAAAACTTAAAAATCGTGGATGAAAACCCCTGCTTAAAAACAATGGAGACATTGGGTGTATCTTTAAAATTCCAGGTAAACGTAAACGCACCACCACTGGATTAATCACCTTATCCACTGGGAAAGGCCCCACATATCTAGGACTGAATTTATTTTTTCCTTTGATTCGCAGGTATTTAGTAGATAACCAAGCCAAATCCCCCACTTCATACTTTGGGCCTAATCTTCTTTTCTGATCTGTACATTTTTTATAATTCATTTTATTGTCGCACACCACCTTTTTAGCTTTCTCAAGATTTTCCCTCATAACCTGTAAACGATATTCTACTCCAGGATTCTTTGAATCTTCAGATAACTCAAAACTTAAAAATCGTGGATGAAAACCCCTGCTTAAAAACAATGGAGACATAGAAGTAGAATCCTTACTGCAATTGTTTTAAGAAAACTCAGCTAATTAGATTAAATCTACCCAATCCTGCTCCACTTGTAGATAACACCTGATATATTTCTCTAGCTCCTGATTAACCCTTTCCACCTGCCCATTACTTTCTGGATGATAACCAAACAACATACCAATCTCCACTCCCAGTCTCCTGCAAAAAGACCTCCAAAACTTTGAGATGAACTGAGACCCTCTATCAGAGATGATTTTACTGGGAAGACCGTGTAACCTAACTACTCCTTGTAAAAACTTAAGTGCCAGACAGTCTGCAGTAACCTCCCCTCCATAGGAATAAAATGTGCTTCCTTAGACAACAGATCCACCACAACCAAAATTGAAGTGTATCCCCTGTCACTTGACAGATCTGTAATAAAATCCAAAGAGATGGTGTGCCAGGGACGCAGTAGAACAGGTAACGGTTCCAACAATCCACACGTTTTCCCACTTGATTTTTTGCTTGTGCACATACACCACACATTTTTACATAATTTAATGTATCTTGTCTAATCTTTTCCCACCAGAAGTTTCTCCTCACCAACTCAAGGGTCTTAGGGAAACCTGGATGACCAGACAGTTTTGAATCGTGACACTCACTAAGCACCCTATCACGTAATTCCTCTGTAGGTAAATAAACTCTATCTTCAAAATAGGGTATTCCTTCTTTTACACAATGAACTGGATCCTGGCGTGCCCACTCCTCCATCTGTAACAAAGACATAGATTTACGAACCTCTTCCTCAACTTCAACTCGACCTTGCATTCCAGCAGATATGAAACAATTTGGCGCAATTACTGGAACTGGTTCACATACTGTCTTATTCTCATTTCCAGGAAATTGCCGCGACAATGCATCTGCTTTTCCATTAAATTTACCTGGTCTGAAAGTTACTACAAAGTCATAGTCCGAGAAAAATAACGACCACCTTAATTGTGTTTGAGTGAGTGTCTTTGCCGATTTTAAAAACAATACATTTCGATGATCTGTTAAGACAGTCACAGTATGTCTAGCTCCCTTCAGAAAGTGCCTCCACTATTCAAATGCAAATTTAATTGCTAGAAGCTCTCGATCTGAAATGGTATAATTCTGCTCAGCAGGAGAAAACTTCTTACAATAGAAGGCCACGGGGTGCAGTTGACCTGACACTTCATGACGCTGTGAAAATACCAGTCCCGTTGCTAAATTCAAAGCATCTTCTACCACAAAAAACGGTTTAGATGGATCCGGATGAAGTAAAATTGGTCCAGAGATAAACCTCTTGTTTAATTCTTGAAAAGTTTCCTCAGCTTCAGTACTCCAAACTAAAGTTACTCCTTTGTTTAATAATTTAGTGATAGGTGTAACCAAACATGCGAACCCCTAAATAAATCTCTGATAAAAGTTGGCAAACCCAAGAAAACTTTGAATTTCTTTTACCTTTGTCGGAGTAGGCCAATCACGCACTGCCTGAACTTTACTAGAGTTCATCTCTAGACCCTTAGGCTACACTATATACCCCAAAAACTCCACTGACTCAGTATGGAACTGGCTTTTTTCTAGTTTTGCAAAAAGATGGTTTTCTCTGAATTTTTGCAGTACCTGTTTGACATGGACCTTATCTTCTTCAATACTCTGGGAATAAATCAAGATGTCATCGATATATACTATCACAGATATATCCAATAAATCCTGCAACACCTCATCCATGAAAAAGTGAAAAGCTGCTGGAGCATTACATAGCTCAAACGGTATAACTTGGTATTCGTAAAGACCAAACCTGGTCTTGAAAGCTGTTTTCCACTCGTCACCTTCCTGTACTCGCACCAAATGATAGGCTCCCCGCAAATCAAGTTTTGAGAACACTATCGCTCCTTGGACCTGGTTTAGAATCTCAGAAAGAAGAGGGAGAGGATACCTATTCTTGACTGTCACTCTGTTTACTACTCTATAATCGATACTAGTTCTAAGTGAACCATCAGGCTTAGGTACAAAAAAATAGTGGAGATGCTGCTGGAGACTGGGAATGGTGAATAAACCTCTTAGCTAAATTTTCCGCTAGGTACTCTTTTAAGTAATCGTTCTCCTTCTCTGTGAGAGCGTACACCCTGCTACTGGGTAAAATAGCTCCTGGCATGAAGTCAATCTTACAATCAAAACTTCCATGAGGGGGTAACTCTCCAGCAACCTTTTCATTGAAGACGTCCCCATAGTCCTGATAACATTGAGGAAGATGTCCTAAGATTTCCCCAATACCATGACCAACCTCCCCATCTCTGATAAGAAGAAAGACACTGAACCTGCCTGTTTCTGAAATCCCTTTAAATCTTGTCCTGTGAAACAATGTTCCCGATAAAAGCTAGAATTCAATTCCACCACCTGGCCACTCCAATCTATTTTTGGGTTGTGTAATGTTAACCATGGCATGCCTAGAATGATTTTTAAATTTGGGGCATCAATCAATTAAAAAAAAATCTCTGCACTGTGACCTCCCACCACCTCCATAGTTAAAACACAAGTCATGTGAGTGATAGGACCGGAAGACAGAGACGTTCCATCCACTGCCCTTACTTGTTCCACAACCTCTTTTAAAACCACTGGAATACCTAAAGATTGTGCTACTCCCCAATCCATAAAGTTCCCAGTAGCCCCTGAATCCACCACCACTGGACCTGTTCCCACCACTTTTGATTCCACCATTAAGGATACATTGACAACAATATGTGGAACTGCAGCCTGCATAGTGTTAGCAATTTGTTGCACCTTGCCTGTAGGTGAAGAAGACTTCTTTGGAGTGAAAGGACAATTTCCTAAAAAATGACCCCTCCTGCCACAATATGAAGACACATTTATTTCCCTCCTTCTTGCCCTTTCCTCCTTAGACAAAGGTCCTCGCATCTTTAACTGCTCATTTCCTTTTTGTTTAACCTCCCTATTCATATTTTCTAGTCTGGACCGGTCTCCTTTCAAAGCTGGTCTTACTTCCCCCTGACAACTACAACGGCGTTCGGCCCTTCTCTCACTCAAACAAAAATCTAATTGAATTACTAAATCAATCAGAACATCACACGAAGTAGGGCGTTGTACCACATTTCATAAAGCATCCTTCAATTCCTCTCTTAGTCCCCTGTAAAACAGGAAAGACCTCTTCTCCTCAGGCTAATTACTCTCCAAAATTAATGATCTAAATTGAGTAATGTATGTGATTAAGTCTCTATTTCCCTGTCGTAAATCTAGCAGTTCTCCATCGACCTCTAAGGAGACATGACGTCTGTCAAACATTTTTCTAAACTCCTCCAGAAAAAAAAGCTGCACTCTTTTGATTTACCAAAAACCCAGCCCAAGTTGATGCTTCCCCTGAAAGATAGGACATCATAAAGGTGACTCTAGATGCTTCAGTAGGAAACAACTCAGGGCCACTA
This sequence comes from Ambystoma mexicanum, assembly GCF_040938575.1. Lineage (NCBI taxonomy): Eukaryota > Metazoa > Chordata > Amphibia > Caudata > Ambystomatidae > Ambystoma > Ambystoma mexicanum. The sequence goes on along the minus strand of NC_090932.1, from coordinate 368,785,435 downwards.
AGAAAATGTAACTCACATTGAGTTAAAAAGACTTGAAACCTTTTTGCGTCACCAGAATAACGTTCGGGGGCTGCCAAAGGAACCGGCATAACCAGTGCCCTGAAACCACCTTCTGCCCCCATTCCTTTACTGGGACCTTGATCTTCATCCTCTCTTTCAAGAACTGGAGGAGATCCTGCCCCACCTGACACAACTTCCACTCTCTGCAACTGAGTAACTTTACCACTTAACTTTTCAACTCTTTTCCCTAAATCTAAGTTTTCTCTATGCACATCTCTTAACTGTTCCCTCAACTCTCTAATCAAGGAAGTAATAGTCTCCATTGTTACCTCATCAGGGTTCATGGCAGCTTGGGCGGACTTATTTTTTCTGGCCTTTCATACTGTCAAGCTTGATCATGAAGGATGTCCGCAGAAGCTGCTGAACCCCCATAATCCCCTCGGAAATGTAATCCACTAAACTGAGTTAATTACAGCTAAAATGGATACACCTCTAAGGGAAAAGGGGAAATGGGATAACATAACAAAGACGCCAGGTTCTGTGTGATCCTTTTTTGTCAATTACCGAAGAGCGGGGAAAAGCTAAGGATACTTTGTGTCACAGTGTTCGCGTGTAGCAAGAAACATGTTTGCGAAGGTCTCCGACCACTGGTCCATCCAATTAAAGGGAAATACACGCTTATTGAACAATGGATAAAGCGCAAAGGAATAATAAGCAACACTATTGAATATTGAATACTGAACTGAATGAAATCCTTTTTGCAACTTGAACTTTGAAACTTTAATAAGGATACCTGGCTTTTTCAACTGTGTTACTGAAATCTTGGGGAAGGGATCCTCGGATCCTGATTCAGACGATTTCCTTTTAAGTCCACAGAAGATAATTTTGAGAATTTTTGGTGGAACTGTTTCATACTTGGGGAAGGAGGCTGAAAGGAAGCCTTGAGCTGGAAGAAGCTTGGACCTTTGGGTTAAACACTGTTTTCTTTTTGGTTGCTGACATCCCTACACATTGTACAGATTTAGTTGTGAGGGCAAGTATAGGTTTTTGGACGCAGACAGATTCTTCAGTTGAACTCTTTGACTCAGTATTTCATTAGTGGAAAATCCCACCTTAGCATAGGCCAAGATAGGGCCTTTTTCATCCTGACATTTAAGTTAATAAAAGTGTTTATTCTTCATGATGCCTTCACAGATAGTGTCAGTTGTGGGGTGCGGCTTAACCGATACAAGTTGGGAGACCCTAAAGTTTGAGAAGTTGAGTGCCAGAGCATCGGACCCCTCATTAACCACTACAGGTTTGATATTTGTAGTAGTTGGGATGAGATAATACCTACTAGTGAGAGCAGACTGAAACCCACTGACTTGATGTTGATTCCGCCCCCTTATACCTACATCAGAATAGCACCCAAGATTGGGTGGGCATGGAGATTTGGAATTGCTATCTTAACAGGTGTGATAGACCCAAACTTCTGAGGTGATGTTGAGATCTTATTGCAAAACCACAGAAGGGACCCATTTCAAGTTTACAAAGGCCATAAGATTGCTCAAGGAATAATTATAATTGCTTTTTTATAATGTGCTTACTACCGAAGAGGTTTCTAAGCGCAGACCCGGGATTCAAACCTGTATTGCTCAGAGTCATCTTGCTTCAAAGACAAGCTCATTGCCACTGAGCTATAGTACCCGTGTAATATTGTGAGAGTGATGTTCCCTATTTTCAAAGAAGAAACAGAGGAAGAAAGCACCAATGGGAATACACAGGGTTTTGAGGAGACTGCTGAGATAACTAAGGACCCTTCCAACCCTAAATACTGAAAAGATTGTCAGGGAGAACAGACTACACTACTAGATTTAGCTGCAGCCCAAAGAAATTCCCCTTTCTGATTAAAACCATTCACAAGTAGTTTCATAAATAAAGGGGCGTCAGACAGGGGAACCTTTCTTCCTTCTGAAACAAGAGTTTCTCTATAGAGAAGACACCTTTCTAGAGGGTAGGGTAAAGTTACAGTTCGTGGTCCAAGAAAGTCACAAAAGGTGATCCTGGGGAGAGCTTGGGCATACTTGAGGAGAGAACACCCGGAACATTTCAAACTTCAGACCTATGTGATGAAAGAGTTTTTCTGGTAGGGAATGGATGCCAGCATTCAAACTACAATACAGGCATGTAGCACTTGCCAGGAAACTAAAACTCCTATACTATCTGCCTGGTCCTCCAAGGGTCTAAAATCCCAAGAAGCAGACGCTAGTCTAAAATGCTTCTTCAAGTCAGATTTGCAAAGTAGGCATCTTTGGGAAAACACTAACGCTCCTTACCAGGTAAAAAATCATGTATTCATACATTTTCAGGCTTTCATCTCCATTCTGGAGGGAGACAACATAAGAATTTCTTTGGATTTACACCTTCATTTTCCATATGGTTTGGGTATTTATATATTACCACCTAAAGGAAAAGGAATAAGAATACAGCTTATACTTTCATGGGGAGAATATATGACATTTGTTCTTTTGATTTTTTCTGGTGACCTCATTGAGATCAAACGGGTCAGTTGGTAGGAATCCCAAAGTATGAGATCTTATGGGAAGCCTCCTCCTATCCAATTTTAAAAGAAAGCTATCAGGAAAGAACCTCCGGTAAGGAGAGGTGTCGAGGCCTTGTTTTTGATCCTTTAGAAACAGAAAGACAATGCTCCTCTAGGGAGGAAAGGTTACCAGAACCAGCTAGTCCCTCAGAATGTTTAGAAATCCATAAAATCAGGGGAAAAGAGGACGAGAATTTAATTTCAACAAGTACCTCTGAAGAGAACCCATAGAGCCCAAACCTGTCCTCATGTAATGTTCTATCTTCCTCGACAGAGTTACTTGACATCCATTTTCCCCAAATAAGGACAGCTTTAGAACCCGGGGCCACAAGATCTGAATCCCAGTGGGAACAAGCAGAAGTTGGGGATTACCGTTCAGTAATAAATCCCCTCTCTCGATCCCTTTCGGAAGTGTTACTCTTGTATAGGTTATGAACATCTTACAAGATGTTGTCCATTGAAGATAGCTGACTTTCCCATTCTTCTATCATCCAGAGAACACAACCAGACTCAGAGAAAGCCTTTTTCCTGTGTATATACTGAAGGGAAAACCTAAAAAAAGATCCCTGTTACTTTAGAGGAAAAATTGCTTTTGGCAGAATTGGCCCCTGGAAGTAAGGAAAGTGCCATAAGAACAGAGTTACTTCCCCATGGGTGGAAAGAAGTTGGAAAAGAGAAGGTAACTTGTGTAGATCGCCATATAAAAAAAAAAAAAACAGTAACTCACATTTCTATTTCCATTTTGGGAAAGAAGTGAGACCTAACTATAGCAGTGATTTTAAACTTGCCAAGTCAATTAATTCTGGAAAGAGACATACCCCAATTCAATCAATGGTTTTCGAGTTCAATAAACTCCATATCTAGGGGAAGGGAACCCTGGGTCCTGATTCAGACTATTTCCTTTTAAGTCCACAGAAGATCATTTTGAGATTTTTTGTGGAACTGTTTCATACTTGGGGAAGGGGGATGAAAGGAAGCTGTGAGCTGGAAGAATATCAGAACTTTGGGTTAAACACTTTACTTTTTGGGTGCTGACATCCCTACACTTTGTACAGATATGGTTGCGAGAGCAAATATAGGTTTTTGGACAAAGACAGATTCTTCAGTTCAACACTTTGACTCAGACATTCCTTAGTTTTCTTTAGGTAGGGAGATCCCACCTTAGTATAGGGCAAGTTAGACCTTTTACATCCTGACATTTAAGTTAATAAAAGTGTTTATTTAGAATTTTGAATCTGTTGTCTGTGTCCTTCTTCATTATGCCATCAAAGAACACAAAGTAACACTTGAAGTACACATCCTATTCACATTTAACTACAATGGATACATATGAATTTGTAAAATTGTGTAACTTTGCTGCACCCCCAGTCAAAAATATGGCGCATGCAATGTAAACCCCTCTTCATCATTGGGACCTTTCCTGACCACCCCAGCAGCTACTGCATCTCTCCACTCTAGCCATGGTATGGCACTAGACAGAAACTGCACTGCTGATGCACAAGGTTTCAGCCATTTGCAACATGTTACATTATCCACTGTGCTGCAGCTGCAGAGAAGGCACTCAGTGTATCCCCAAAATATCTCGGTGTGCATAGTGATGTACCGTCTAAATGCATGCATGCTTGTACACCTTCATAAGCATTGCATTGGTAGTGCAGCGGTATGAACAAACAACTAGAAAGAGGATCAACCCAGGATCTGGCATCAAACCTCTCCTACAATGCCATTTGTTAATGTGAACTGTAATGGCCTAGAAGGCCCAACAGTCACATCAAAATAAGAACTCATACAGTAATCACTTCCATCAGGTAGTGTACAGCTCAAAGCATTTAGCCATTTTACAATGTCTTAAGGCCAAATTACTTTCCGGTAAGTAGACCCTCCCTTAGCCAAAACATTTGGCCCGTGGTCAGTGATGTACAACCACGTAGGCTATGGAATTAAAAGCCAAGGGTAATATATATGTCTAAGAGCCAAGTTGATTCTATCAGATATCTTTGTCCAGCCCAGTTTAATCTGGGGCTACTAGGTTTTTGTCCAGGATCCACCGTTTACAGCGCAGGGGGCATTTCCAATGTTGCATTGCCATAGTTCACTCTGAAAAATACCAAATTCTTCTCTTCATCGTAATTTTTAGGGAAACATTGATGCATATTTATCGATGTACAATTCCACCATGTTAACTCCGCCACCAACCAGGATCAGGGTCATGTTACCAAATGTGATATTTCTATGGTACATGGCCCTTCGCACAATGTTCCAGCCCTTGACTGATCCCCCTAGCTTTGTTTGCTGCTTCTGTTTGCCTCAGTTCTTTTTGCCCGTCTCATGGTCCTCCTACACACTTCCCCCCAGTCACTCTGCCTTTTAGGATGCTTGCCCCTTCACTGATCTTCTTCTCTCCACAACTTTGGGCCAAACCATGCTTTGCTTGGCACAGGGGTGTCACAGTTTTCCCACTCCTTAGCAGTGTCCTATCGCACATCCCTGTGGCCCAGGCTCTTTTTTTAAATTAAATGTTTTCATGAGTGACACCAACATGACCATTGTGATTTTAATAATGTGTGTCCCTACACATCACATTCAAAGACCTTCCACTCCCCCGGCGAGGTGTACCATGCCACTTCTATTGGATTTTATTTTGCCTAGTTAACACGGTCCGCAGTATTGTGGCGAGTTTAAACACAACTCGCTTCATACAATCCATCGACTTTCAGATAAGGGTTGTTCCACATCAGAGCAGAATGTGGCCTGAAGAGTAGCACTTATCAGCGGACCATAGTTTCTCGGATGTGTCCTTTGTGTTCTTCAGACTTTGGAGGATTTCAACAGGAAGCTTCACTTTACACGTTTTTGCATACAACTGTAGTCAGCACCTATATTGCTGGTCTGAAATCATGCAGACCCATACATTGTACTTACCTTCCTAGTGAGCAGGGATCTTACTTGAGGGAGTTCAAAGCCCTCATTGTATATCTGATTGCTGGAACACCCAACCCCATGTAACTGTTTGCATTATATTGCTGCAGAGTTGCAGTCTTTGGCAGTAACTTACAATGTCAGCACCTTGCTCCTGTTTCCAGTCTATCTCCAATGTTCACTAACTGAGTGGGAGGACCCATTGAAATACTTATAAAAAAGAGGGATGAGGCGCACACTGTAATTCCTGGCTAATATACTAACTGAAAAAAGAAAAAGAATAAATGGGTTGAATCCGAAAGTGTCCAATTCACTGGGTTAGATCCCAATTGTTTCAAAAATATTCACAGGGTTAGATCCCTTATGCTGCATTGGTACTGCTGTTCTCCTCCTCCAAATATTCACAGGGTTGGATCCCTTATGCTGCATTTGTGCTGCTGTTCTCCTCCTCCTAGCGCTTTTGTGTCCCAAGCACCAGGGTTATTTTGTCCTACACTGGAGAGCCATAATAATGGTTTTCCTCCTCCCCCTGCTAAGGGTATGATGTGTGTGTTGGAGGGGAGTCTTTCACTGGTCACCTGAATTGTTTAAATGGGTTCACTACATTGACCATAATTCCTAGAGACTGCAACTGCATTTATATTGGTTTCACCTGAATTGAATGGCAACTCAGCCTCCCTTTATGAGTATTGCAGATACGAAAGCGCTTGGAGGAGTACAACAGTGCAAGAAGGGAATCAACCCTGTGAACTATTGGGCAGCAAATTGGGATTTAACCCTGTGAATTTTTTGGACACTTCGAGGAGCACAACAGTGCAAAAAGGGACTCAACCCTGTGATTGGGATTTAACCCTGTGATTGTTTTTGGACATTTGTTCAGGTAATATATTGGCCAGGAATTGGAGTGCGCGCCTCGCCCCTGCTTTTTTGCCCATTGAAATACTGTTTTCCGTCGCAGAGTTGCTACAGAGTTGCAGTCTTTGGCAGTAAATTATACTGTCAGCAACTCGCTCCTGTTTCCAGTCTGTCTCCAGTGTTCACTTGCCGAGTGGGAGGACCCATTCAAATACTGCTTTTGGCCGTGGAGCTGCTGCAGAGTTGCTGCAGAGTTGCAGTCTTTGGCAGTCTCTGGCAGCTATGATGGCTGTGGCTGCAACGATGAAGAAACGCCTCTCAAAGGAAGATGGCTGTTGTTTGCGCAGTTCACATCTACGACGCGAGGTGTCAAATATGCAAGACCAGTTGAGCCCTTCGCCCGCCTCAATTCCAGCTTTGTTTCATCTATGGCGTATTGAGGCTCGGCTCTCGCAGACACCGATGCCAGAGGAAGAAGTGGAGGAAGGTCGGCTATCACAGAGCACACAACACAACCCGAGGTGGCCTCTTAGCCCTATTTTGTCCCCCCGTCTGGGATCAAGTCCTTTTGTGGCACTAATGAATACGGCTCTTCCAACTACGACTACCCCCTGCCCCCCAGAGCACCATGATAAGCGGCTCCCAAGCGAGAGCCGCGCAGTAGCGGTTGAGCCTTAGTGCCCCTGAGTTTGAATCGCGTGACTTACTCGATTCACTCGATCTATCTGTTAAATCTGCTGCTCAGGGTCTTGAGTGCAAGCGTGCAGGGGTCACCTTTGACAACTTCAGGGCCTTCAAAGCTGACTTGACACACCAAGCACAGGATCAGCATCAAATCGCTTTCCCCTGGGAAATCTGCTGGGACGTTTGGGGGCTCTAAGGGAACAAACGGCAAAACCACACCTACTATAACACCTACCCTGGCACCGGCTTCTGCCTCCAGTCCCGATCATGGCTCTTCCATGGGCAAAACGGATCACGCTGTACTTCGGCCCGCGGCAAACAGAGTGACGGGCCCAACCCAGGCAAATCCTTTTCTTCTAGCTCAAATTGAAATCCATAAAACAGAAACTGAAGATTTGGTTAGTCCTCACAGCGACCCAAATGTATCCCAAACCTCACATACGGAAGCCAACGATTCAGCGATTTCAGAGGTGGAAGCAGCAGAGCTGAGCATAAATCATGGAAAATCTGCCTCTTACATTGCGTCGTTGGGAACGAAACCCAACGCCAGCCAAAATGACTCGGATCAACTGGCCCAGAACAAAAAGTCATTACCATCTCTAAAAGTGGTGGGTAAATTAAAACAAAGGCACAAACAAACTGGCAGTCAAGCACCATCTGAAAGGACGCAGAAAAAACTGGCCAGGCATGCTGAGAAGGCCAGAATTTTAAATGCTCTGAAGGAAGATTTGCAAAACCACATTAAATCCAGCTAATAAATGGCGTGTTTACCGGAAAATAACCTCTATCACACCTCCTTTCACCAGCTCACTGGTAAACTTTTTCCATAAACAGGGCAAAGCACCCCAAGATCCCACCAATGAGCTCTCAGACACAGAATTATTGGAAGGGATTGAGGACTTTGCACCATGAGAAACACCACAAGCTCGTGTTGCATCCCTAGCATGCACAGGGATGAAAAGGGGCCAAATAGTGGTACGTGAAACTACATCAACACCTAGAAGATGGCATTTTGGCAGACCGCTGGTACTGAAACCGATTCCCCTCAACTGAAAGATATTGCATAAATGTGGAGCCACTGAATACAGGCTTGCCAACTGATGAATCCATCAAAGCATCAGAACCCTCTAAAACCAAAAGAGGAACATTGTGTTCTAATAACCAAGACCAAACTATGTCAGACTTTGACACAGAAAGTTTGGGTACTTGTCCTTTGTCAACCGAAGTTCTAGGCACTACAATCATGAACGGAGACCCACCAACGAAAACACCACAAGATCCGGTTAACCTAAATAATGATGCAAGATCGCAGAGGTTACCCATGGAGAACCATCCTATCTTCTATCGAAATAGAAGATTAAGCGAAATTCCACAAACCATCGGAAAGGAAACTCTCACAATCGCCCTAGCTCAGTTTAGCAAGCTCTACGAGGTGCTAAATGACACCCTAAAGGACCACACCATGATAATTGCCCTGATGCACTCTAAGTTAATTTACCTGGAGCGATACATTACAGCATCCGAAAGCAAGAAGCAGGAAGTGGGGACCTTGGCACTATTACACCTTCGGTAGAGAATTTAAAAAATGTTGCACCTTGATCTGTGACAGTACTCGAGGACCAACAGCGAACCTCAATTGGCACCCAAACCGTAAGGGTGCCAAATTCACCTATGTCAATGACAAACACGGATGAACTGAAAAAGTGCTTGGTCCCCATGCTTACATTACAAGACAAAAACAAATCTGTACAGTCATCGAGGAAGCAAATGGACCCTCCTACACAAGAAGGTCTACCACCGAGACAACCTATAGAGCTTAACATCGACAAACCTCAAACTCATCATAAGAGGGTCGCAAATGGTTGTATAGTTTTGGAAATAAACGACCAACCATTGAACTCGACACACCCAAATAAAGCCACCCACATAAAACATAGAGCTCTCCCGAGTAATAATCAAAGAAAAAGGTAGGGAACATTCACACAAACAAAGAACAAAAGTGATGATGATACAAACTCAACTCCTATGAGTGGGGTGTCCTGCCCAAATCCGGCTTTGGAAAAAAATATTGTACCCCAGGGAAACAAGAACTTAGTTCCGATACCAGCACCAAGGCAATCAACTCTGAGCAAAAGAACAAAAGAAGAGCCCTTGATTTAAAACTGATCAGCTCAGAAACCACAACAGCACCTCAAATCATGATAGATGAGCCTGACGATATCTCGGATTTGATGGACTTTAGTCAATATAGCATCGAGGAATCTGAATCAGACCTTCCTAAGGCACCTCTGTTTAAGAGGAAAGCTGAAATAAACCGGAAAAGCTCCTCACCACCCAAACCAAAAAAGAAAGTATAGGTAATGGAGGCAGATTCTCTGGTGTTCACTAGACTGGCTGACAGATGCAAATACCTGTCAAAGAAGTGGAAAGAGGAAGAGCGACAATCTCATGCTAGTTCATTGAGCTTGGAAAGGACAAAAAGGGAAATTCACAACTCTAAGGCCAGAGGGCCCCTAGCCAGAAGCTACAGAGATGCACTGAACGAAGAGCGTGAAAGTGGAAGAAATGACAATCCTCATAGATCTTTGGACCCTTCAACTCATAAGCCTCCTCAGAGACATAGCTACCGTGACGAACCCCCAAGAGCTCACTCTTACTCCTGTGCAAACTCAGACAAGAGATACTGCGAGAAGGCTCGGGCCCAGTCAACTCAAAAAGATAAAAAAAATGGTAACTTCAAATTGGAACAGATTCTAGACAAAGACGACATCCTCATCCTAAACAGAACAAACATAATGACTCTGTTTCACTGCTTCCCAAACCTTAGGCAACTGCGCTCAGACAACTTAAAAATCATGGAATTCATGCAGAAAGACAGCATGGATAGCGTGTTCCTCCATGTAGTCTCCCCAGTGGTGAAAACAATGCTATAAGATGCAGCTGAAAGGTTACTGATGTTAGGTTACGATCTAAGCTCAACTAAACCCAATGGGAATACCACTCTCTGGACCACTTTAATGGATTCTAGAGATTTACTCAATCTTCACTTGACAATAGACACAAATAAACCACAAATACTGACAATGGAATGGGATGGTTAAGAGGCAACAATTGATCATTTCTTCGTATCCAGCGAACTCCTGTGTCTCATTACAACTTTTAGAGTGCAGAAAACAAACGAAACAAAGTAATCACAATCTACTGATAACATTGTGGATGATTGAGAAAAACCCAAGACCAACGATGAAGGCTCAAGTAGCAGACAGAAACTGCGGTACTCGTTTAAGACTAAGCTCAGGGTAAGTCACCAAAATAACAAAGCTGTACTCGGAGAACAACGAACCGAGGAAGCTGCACTGCAGGAAAGTGGGGAGTCGACGACCAACCGCTACTGACTCTCTATCAGTTAAAAAGGAAAACTTCAAATTCTACCCCAAAGCAAAATGTTCACGTTTACAACTTACTGGTGGTTGAGAAGAGACGAGCCTTACGCCAAATTAACCGTCTGGCGACAAATGTCCACTCCAAAGAAAACGTGACAAAAGCAAAATTAGCACTAAGGGCCTATAAAAACTGGCTAACAACTTACCGGTTGAAACTGTATCAGGAGGACTTTGGATCAATGCTTAGAGTGGTCAGTGGAAGTAAGCCTAGAGCATTGTGGGAGCTAATAAAGTCCACTTGACAGTAAACCAGCGACTCCAAAGCAACGGGGGAGAGCCACGATGGGTTGTACACTTCACAGAGCTCTTCTTAATACCAGCAAGAGCAAACTATACGACACAAGTAACATCATCTAGATCATGGGAAATCCCACATGATGTGGCAATGATCATTAACAACATCACGAAGCTCAATACCTCGAGGGCCGCTGGCCCTGACGGCATCAACAACGCTGATCTTAAAGCTCACCCGGAAGAATGGGATCATTTCATTCATGAAGTGTCTAACAAATGCATTCAAACAAAGTCAATACCACTCTCCTGGAAGACCTCAAATGTAGTCCCAATTTTCAAAAAGGACAATAGAGACAACCCGAATCACTATCGTCCTACTGCCCTACTTAACATCATTGGTAAGGTCTTCGGCTCAATAGCCCTTGAGAAATTCCAACTGTGGGCAAAACAGTCAGATTGCTCAGACACTTTCCAGGCGGGATACGCTAAAAATATGGGAATAACGGCAAACATTTTGTTACTGAGCACCCTGAGGCCTAAGATAAGAGGGAAATCGGAGAGTCTTTATAGCCTTTGTTGACCTGATCCAGGCTTTCAGCCAGGTCAACCGAGAACAACTATGGTTTGAACTGGAAGCTTGGAAATGTCCAATTTTGATCTTGGAGCCCCTAAAAGCCCTCTACTCTCAGACATCAATGAGAGTCCGACTGAATAACGCAGGCCTGCTATCGGAGAAGATCCAAATGGCTTGAGGAGTTTAGGAGGGCTGTCCAATTGCGCCGGCCCTCTTTAATTCTTATCTGGGTGATTTCCAGTACTCAGAACAACAAATCAGATCCTTTCCTCCAACAATAGGAAACGAGAAAGTGTCATGTCTCCTATATGCGGACAATATTATTTTGCCAGACCAGACTGTGATAGGCCTCCAACGCCAACTAAATAACCTGTTTGTATACATAAAGGAGAACAGCTTGGAGATTAACAAGGACTAAACAAAAATCATGTCCTTCGAAAGACCATCTAAGAGAACAGAAAGACTACAATGGTACTTGGATGGTGTGCACCTTTAAAATGTCTACAATTTAAAATATCTGGGTGTCACATTGAATAACACAGACCTGTGTAATTATCAATGCAGACCAATCTCCTTGTAAAGATTTAAAAAACTAGCATGTCAAACAAAGGCAGTTGACAGGAAATTCGGTTGGTTCTCATCTATCCCTATTGTAAACTTTTACAAAGCAAAGGTTATTCCGTCACTGTTATATGGAGCTGAGGCGATGCCATGCGTTCCCGCAAACATGGGGCCCAAGTTAGAGGGCTATTTCTGGTAGAAAGTACTAGAACTACCAGCATCAACCCCAGTAGCATCAATCCGCTGAGAACTGAGTTTGGTCTCATTGAAGTCGACGACTGACTGCAATGGTGTGATGCTATATAGGAAGACACTACTTCCCAGTCGCCTGAAAATCTTGGACATCATCCATAGAGAAAACACAAATGGACAAACCATAATGTTGAGAAACTTAATGTTGAGAAACTGGTCTAAAAGAAACAAAGTCCTCTTACTGCAGATTGGAAGTACAGAAGGAGAATTTATTCAAAATCCAACAAAAGTCAAACAGAAAATAGACGAATGGGGCGGACACAGGCTATTGAAACAACATCAAAATACAAATTGACGTCAAATCTTCCCACAAACACCAAAAGGGTAAATCAATTACAGAGTTACCTGAAAAAAGTTCTGAACAGAGGCTTAAGAAATACTTTCTTGAGTACCTGCCTACACATCTTGGGGACTAACGAAATCTTGGCCATCAGAGGAAATTCAAGCACAAATACATGTTGTTACTGCAACGAAACTGACCAAGTGGAAACAGCAAGACATTTACTTCTATCTTGTCTGGGCACCACCGAACTGAGAAACATCTGCCTGGGCTTCCATTTAACCAATCTACAGATTTACAACGAGGAGAAATAGTGGCGCCGTTGGAGTGAAGAAAAGACTTCTTGGGTGATTGCTGTTGCGCTCTTCTTTCAGAATATCGACCTTCATCTGGTAAATGAGACAGGTAAGGGTGCAAGGAACTAATGACAACATTAGGAGGAGCACCTGGAAATGGACTGGGGGTTGTTGTTACGCAGCAAACAATGGCTTTGTTAAAAACTGTCTTGTAAAAATTGAAAACCAAGTAATAAAAAATAAAAAAGAAGCTATTGCTGTTTTATTGTTGTTCAGAATTAAATTGTGGAATGCATGCTCATGGCAATAACATATAATGTTCCAAATGTGGAAATGTGTGTTGTTCATGACATATAGTATCTTCATCAGGATTGGCATACTGATGATGTTGAGTTTTCTGCACAGACCTAGATCCAGACTGAGTCATCTCCTTCAGTGCTCTAAGCAGGTATTAAATTCACTGCAGAATGCCCTACAAAAGTGTGTTTGTTACTTTACGGGGACACATAATTCCCAAGTACTATACATGTCCTTCCACATTTATCCAGTCTGCATTTTCTGTGCATCTGCTGTAACCTTGTCTTCTTCTCTCATCTCCAATGTCCGGTTGTGGTGTCCTTCGCATTGTGATAATGTTTTCCTTATTCATATTTGCAGCCTGCTCTGGTTGTATTTCCTGTTGTGTCAATACTTTCCTTTCCAATATTCTAATTCTGCCCTGGCCATATTTCTCGTTCAGGCAATGCCTTCCTCATCCTAGATCAAAGTTGGCTTGGGCTGTGTTTTTTGGGTAGCCGCAGTATTACCTTTGTCAATATTCACAATCAGATGTGGCTGTGATTATTTTTCAACTGGGGTTTCCTTCCCCATCCCATCTGTTTAGGATATGCTTCTTTTTGTGACAGCCCTTTCCTTTCACATCTGCACAGTTTGTTGGTTGTGCTTTTTGTTCTAACAATGTTTTCTTCCCCAATGTTCTACTGCTGGACATAGCTATGCTTCTTTTTCAATTACTGTGTTCCTTATGTCATCTGAATAGTCTACTTTGGCGGCCCTTATTAGTACAATGCTTTCCTTTCCATATTTTCACTGTCCGAGTTCGGTTTACTTTTATTTTCAAAACCCAGTTTTATTTCCCCACATCCGAAATCCGACGTCTGACTTACCTATTTTTTGGTGAAAGTGTTTTACCTATCCTTCATCTCCACAGTTTGCCTTGGTTGTGTTTTTTTTGTGGCAGGTTGTTCTGTTGCATACACTGTAATTCTTATAGTGACCGAATATACCAGGGCATATTTAGTGCTTCTTTTTGTAAGACTATTTTCTTTCCCCATCTCCACAGGTTGAACAGGAGAAAATGGCACTAAAGTTGCATGAACAAGAGCTGCTTATTGATGCTACTTGTTACAAAATCACAAAAGAGCTACGAGCTGTTGAGCATGAGCGTGACAAACTAGAGCGAGAGCTGTGAGCTATGGGTGTTTTTAATATTTTTTAGTTCAGACCACCCCACTAATCACTTTATCTTTGTTGAAGTCTTTCCCTACCTGTTTCTGCTCACCTTCCATTCCTTGTGTCCTTTCCCATGATTGTCTTCCTCATCATCCAAGAGTGTTACTATGTCAGTCTCTTTTTTTTTTCTTCATCTCGTACCATTTCCATGAGTCCATTTCACCTTTCTTGTTATGGACCGACGATGTTCCAACTAATATGCCATTTCCCCATCCTTCACTGTACACATGCATGTCTTTGTCCCTTAGAATATTTTGGGGCCTGTGTGCCAGTACCTTGTTTCCATATTTCACTGGCCACCCTAGAATTTTTAACTACACTATTGCCCAAGCATATTTACATTTAACATCCTTTATTGCCTATATTCCACCTTCTGTAATCGTTCCTTTATGTCCCTACCTACTGCTATCCTTGCCGCTTTTACCTCATTGTAAATGTTGCGAGTCCTGGATCCTTAGCTTAATATCACTGACCAGGCGTCGTCCCAACTCCCGGACTTGTACACATGTTGCTATAATCCAAGGATACTCCCTGATAGTCCTCAGGGCATTAATTCAGTCTTGCATTTGGGTTGACTAAAATTAAGTTTGCTTGCATCTTTATCATTTTATTTTTATTTAGTTTTTCCAGTAAGAACTGTTAGTACGTAAACATTCCTTAATCTATTCTATTTATTACTACCCATATGCAAGCCCTTTTCCTGTCCTCTATCCTTCACTGCCCACTTTACAGATCCTCACTTCCTCCTATGTATGTGACAGTCCCTCTTCCCTCATCCTCCACAACCTTCCTAGTAGTTACAGCAATATTACCCCAAATATCACTTCCCAAATTTTAGTCCTAGTTGCCTATACATGGGCCATTCCTTATTCAACTATGATATCCCTACAGTTCACAAGCCAACCACTGTTTCCTCATTCCATCATTGTCTGTATATGAAATATTCCTTGTACCCTTACCACATCCTTAACGGTGTTAAGAGGGTTTTCTGAACTCTGACCTGGAGGGGCAGAGGTTCAGAAGGCCAACCTAGTTTCTTGGAAGAGGGTAACCGCTGGACAAGCCAGACCAATCAGGGTAGCTATGGCAGGCGGGCAAGACTAAGTCTCAAGAGGGGTGAGGGTGACTGAAAGACCTCAATGAGCACACAAAGCAAGGACACTTACAAATTACTCCAGACAGGTTTTATGTTAAAAATATAGACACATTTATTACAAGGCCTTTGTAACATAGACCATAGCAAAGAATCACAATAATACTAAAGTAAACCAATACATCACAATCAACACAATATATATATACAAGACCAGAGGGGTCTAATGGATTACGAAGCAAGAAATATGTAGACCACCTAGATGGGGAGGAAAACAGGCAGTGCAAGTAATCTTTAGACCCAGTTCCACATCAAGAATACACCTAACTAAGAGGCAGCCCAAGCCCTACGAAGAGAAGAGCCTTATGCTCAATAGTACATGCACGCGCTTGTGCCAATGGACAAAATAGGGTCTCTTCAAGGGTCACTAGCAGCTCAGGAAGGTGGATAAGGTCGATGAAAAACAAGTCCCCACTATTCAAGCAGGACCTACACTTGGGGGCAGAGGCAGGTTGAGAGTGTGGGATGGAGCTGTGGAAAGGAAAGGGGCCCTCGGGGGCCACTTCATGCGTAAAAATGGGCTCCTGCGCTAGGGGCCACCGGTTGGGGTATGGACTACTCACCGGTCCCCGACGCAGGCAGACCCAAACTTTGCCAGTACAGTCCACTTCGCTGGCAGGTTCGAATGCGACAATCAGGACGTCTCGACACTGTGTAGTTTACGCGGTACAGCAAGGATTCCCAAACGGGACAGGGGTGATTTCGCCGCACCGGGTGGAGGAATCATCCCAATTCCACCGCAGCAGGCTTCAGGGTCAAGGGGGTCACAAGTGCAGCGCACTTGCAGAGGTCGTTGCCACATCAGGGCAACACGGTAACCGTGTTTACTTCGGTCCGGGCGCACTCGTCTCACTTGAGACCTGGGAATGCCAAGTGTACGAAATTCAGTGTGAGGGTGCCGGGGACACAGAGCAAGCCATATACCAAGTTTCGAGGGCTTTCTCTAAACTGCGGCGGTAGCAGAGCAAACATCCCGCGTAAGCTAGTCAGCCCACTGGTTGGCCCAGGGAAACTTCCAAAGAGGCTTACTTGCAGGGTTTGATGAAGGTGCCGAGTATAGTTGGTCCCACTATTCCAATGGGTTGAATCGTCTTCACAGCCCTTCTAGGACGATCAGATGTAGAGGGGTCTCGCCAGACGACAGCAGGCTCAGGGTGCCAAACCTTCCAGCGGGTCACCAGCGGTTCCTCAACTTGGCTTCTTGTTGCATACTTTGCTCCTTATCCTTTGTTCATCTGAACTCAGGAGATCGACATGGTAGTGGTGTTCTCGGCCTCCTCTTAGCCAAAGTTCCCTTTGCGCCAAAATGGAGAGGACCCAATGGGAGATCTGCTCACAAACACTCACTCCATACGTGTACCAATCACTGACCACGGTGGTCCCAGGCATTCAGGACACTCCAGACTCTCTGGCACCCGGGATGTGTATTGGGAACAGACATCCCAGCCCACATCCTGGAGGCACACACACAAGGCATGCAGAAGCCTGCGAAAGCCTTGGGTTTTGCAAGAATGTGCATGACCAAATAAGGACTGACCCGGGTCGGCTCGACCTGGGGAAGGTGAAGGGGCAAGATGGTCAAAGGACAGGACAAAGAACCTTGTGGCATGACCATTTTGGAGCCAGGCCACCTATTCGTGCCAAGCGCGGTAAGCATGTTTTACATGGCAAGAACGGGTTAAAAAATAAAGGAAAACGATAGCTGCCACCAGTCCTGTCCATGACACATCTGCACAGTTCATACAAAGTCCATCGAGAATTTCTAGGGCCTTTGGAATGACTAGAGACCCAAGGGTGCGGTAAAGTAAGTTACAGTGCACTCTTGTTACATGTTGCACAAAAGCTGCAACATGAGGAAAGGACTAAGGGAGACAAAGTCTCCCATTATTGACTGTCTTAAGGGCATGTCAGTTTCCCCATAAGAAGTGAGCGAAAGCCCAGAGGAGTGCAGCTGAGGGCTGCGCTTCTCTGGCAAAGGTTAGATCAGGGTGTAAAATAGCAGCAAAAAGTTCCGGGGTTGACACATGGAGGGAAAATTACATTCAAATATGAAATCTTTCCTAACAAACGGCACACGTCCAAATGTATCATACCCCCCTCCTCTACCTGTGTGTCATTCCTGGTACCCTCACCCCGTCCTTCATTGCTTACATGATGGTTTCTGTTCTCTCACCCTGGTTTCCCCTGCCTAGGTGGCAATTCCAGTACCTGTACCCTATCCTTTGATGCTCCTGTGAATATTATTTCCTTTCCCACCAGCTCATAACTCTGTATTTCTCTTCCTCCACATGAATCATATCCTTCACAACATTTAGGACCTCAATCCAAGCAGAACATACTCAATGTCTTGAAAAACAGGAAACTATGGCTTTGGAGACAGAGATGCTGGAGTCCAAATTTGCTTGCCTTCGTGTGGAGGTGGAGGCTCTGATGAAGGACAGAGATGTCTTGAAAAAAGGAAATGAAAACCTTATTTTGGAGGTAGGCACAGCTGAAGCAGAGCAGAGATCAGTGTGTGGTAGCCAGGCTCCCCCACTCCCTTGGTATATACCCTTTTCTATCCTACCCATCTCACTGCCCTGAGCCTGCTTCTCACTGTTCCTTTGAACCTTGCGAACTAGTGTCTATCTTCCTCTCTTTCTTGTCACACCTGCCTCTTTATATCTCAATATGCTTTCTTATATTTTGTCTGTTCTGTCTCTCGGTTAAAATGTATATCTACGTCCTCTTTGTGTCTATATTCATACCCTATGTTATTGGTGTTTAATTTGTCAGATCCATCTTCATATTGTTTTCTTAAAGTGGATGTTTATCTGTATTTTTGTTTCCTCTCTGTTATAGCTAACCTTTCTTTCAGTGAGGAGGTGTTACCAGTGTTTTAAAACCTGAATTCCGAATGATGCCACCTTTTGAGCCTAGTTAAAACATCAAAAACACTAAGGGTGTGATTTTGATTGAGCCTACACATCAGTTTTCTCAATGATATACTGTTCCTGACAATTTTGCAGTAGTTTACACAGAATACACAAACAGGGCCCTGATTAGGGGAAATGTTTTATGCTATACGTAGGTTGTATTAGTCCATGGCAGGGTTTGGTTAGATGCAGTAATGTTACAGTTAGCATGTGTTCTGTGTATATGTTACTTTGTATCTGATTTTGCATACATTTTAGTTTGTGTCATGTAGCAATATAACAAGCAGCATAGTAATCACAATGTCATCATGAGTGGGTCAATTTTGTGCCGTATAGAATTGAGTTGCGAGGAGCGCCGTGTTCATGAGGGAAAGGTTTTTCAGTAGACAAAGCAACTGTAGTAGGACATGGTAAGCTTGTGAAGTGGTACATGGGGGCTTAAAATTACTTAGTAAAAATATGTAGTTAGAGAATTCAAGAGAATAAAGCCTTCTCGAAGATTGCAGTTGTTTCTTAGTTAGAGGCTTAGGCTGCAGAGTTTCTGTTTATCAGTGGCTGACTTTCCTCCCATCTGTGAGTGTTTTAGATGAGCAAGGTCAGGAGATGGGGAGGAAGCAGAGCAAGTAGGGTAGATGGTGATAACAGGCAAAATGGTTGCTAGAGCCGAGAACGGAATGAACTGCCATTAGGTTTGTTTTTATGGTTAGGTGGATGTGCAGATGGGAGGGACAAACTTCCTAAAACCATGCAGCCTTGTTAAGTTGGCAGTGGAAGCTGCTGAACCCCAACAGTCCCTCCAGAATGTTCCGCTCTCGACTACCAGACGAACAGCTGAGCATGCCCCACTCCAGGGCGAAAGGGGAAGTGGATCAAATAATAAAATCCCAGATCTCCTTCACCTACTTGTCTTGCCAATTCTACACTTTTGTATAATTTCTGCCCCTCACGCACTTCCCCATACCTCAAAAAATTAAGTTAAAAATAATATACCTGGTACTCCTCTGTGTACTTCCCAGAGGAAATCTTATTTTTGTGTCTGTTATTTTTTAATTTGCTTGTAACTCTTTTATTACTACGGAAGGCTGGAGTCCTTGAAACTCAAGAAATTAATAAGCTGCCTCACTAGTGTTTAACAGTTCTACTCCTCATGGGCTTGACACTTGTTATTAACTGAAAGTTCATTAAGATGAACATAGTTTCTCCAAACACTGCCTCTGAAAGCCTCTTGAGGCAGGAGTTAGAGGTTTGTAGAGAAGTAGCTGGAACAAATTCCTTATAACCTCTGATTCTTTATGACAGTCACCTTGCTACCGATGCCTTGTCTGTCTCCAACCAAAGAATTTCTTTAATCAAAGTCACTACGCAACCCGTGCTAACTAAAAAGTCATGAACTATGTCAACTACTAAGGTTTCCGTGCTGACTGCATTGTGAGTCATGTTGTAGAGATATCGCGAGAGCCCCGCTCTCGCGAGATCTCGCTCGCGCGATCAGCTCCGCCCCCGCGCACTACGCGCGCATTACGGGACGAGCTGAGGACGCGGACAGCATCTTCTTCCCGGCTCCTCCGAGCACAGGACTTATTAAAGGAGTTTGGCTGCATATTTAAGCCATAGCACCTAAACCCCAGTTGGCCACGTTGGCCCATCAAATCCTGGACACTATCCATGCACTATCTGATCCAGAGATATTGGGAATAAAGCCCTGGTGAAATCCTTGCCTGGCTCCTGTCTTTCTTCAGGCACTAATTTACTACATAAATTGGCGACGAGGATCACCACAGGAAACCGCGCAGAATAATGCAGGGAGCCACACCGCCACCACCCTTTCTACAGACACCAGGTAGGCCTGCCATTCCTTGGCCACAATGGCAGCCCCTGTTCATGACGTACGTGGAGGCAATGGGTGGATCAGGATTCTCAGCGGTGAGACGCAGGGCCATGTTACTTAACGCCTTAGGGGTAGAAGGGCAAAGAATATTCGAGGGCCTTACTCCGATACCAGTAGAGGACGGCAATGATGATGTGTTCAAGGAGGCTGTTAGAAGGATCATTAAGAGGTTCGCCAGCAAAGAGAACACTGTACTCCATAGAATAAGGTTTTACACTCGAAAACAAGAGCAGTCCGAACCCGTCGATGACTATGTCACGAAATTAAGGGAACTAGCAGCCCTGTGTAACTTCGGCACCAATGCGGAGAACCGCATATGTGACATGCTAGTCGTCCATACCAACAGTCGCAAGGTCCAAGATAAGTTCATCCTCGAAAAAGAGCTACAGTTAGAAAAAGCCGTGGAAATTGCCAGAGCGGTGGAGGAAACCGCGGGGAGAAGGAAAGAGTTTACAGGGGCCCAAGTCCCCACTGAAATACAAGCAGTTGGATTCCGTCCAAGAAAGGAAAAGTTTGCACCAGACACGAGGGAGTCAAGAAACAGCAAGAGAGAACACCTCAAGTGTCATAGGTGCTCCAGCACCAAACACCTGGCATTTGACAGAGAGTGCCCGGCCAGAGACAAGGAGTGTTCGGTCTGCAAACGCATGGGACACTTCTCGATAGTATGTCGATGGAGGAACAAGAAAGTCACAAGCCTGACCACAGATCACGCAAAGGAAAGGGTATCCTCGTCAGATGAGGAGGGGAGACCCACAGTCATAATGGTGAACAGCACCCGAGCCAGGAGAGAGAAGCCTCACTGCGTGATCAAAATCGATGGAAGAGAGACAAGGGTCATGGCAGATTCCGGGTCGGACCTCACCATCCTACCCCTCCAGACATATAAAGACATGGTGGGTAAAGAGAAAGTGGAAGTGCTCACCACACGACACAAGCCCACGGTGTTTGGGGGGGCCTCAGTCGAACTCTTAGGGTATATCAACGGCAGAGTCGAATTCAAAGGAAGAGAAACCATCACCAGAGTCTACTTCAGCCATGAAGGGCCTGCAGTGTTGGGCTGGGATGATCAAGACAAGTTAAAAATCAGACTGGATCCCAGCACAGAAGATCAAGTCCTATCAGTCCATACGAGGAACGAATCTGTGGTCAAGAGCGATTACCCAACACTTTTCTCGGAGGAGCCGGGGCACATTAAAAACTTCATTCACAAGATCGTGCTCAAAAGAAATGCCGTCCCTGTCAAGCACCGGGTGAGACCGGTACCGGCCACAGAAAGGGACACCCTTAGACAACAGCTAGACAAAATGAAGATGGAAGGAGTAATAGAAGAAATTGAAGCGTCCGAATGGCTGAGCCCAGTCGTCCTGATAAAGAAACCCCAGTCACAGGAATTAAGGGTGTGTATAGACCTGCGCAGCCTAAACTTAGAAGTTATCACAGACAACTACCCTCTTCCGAGCATAAACAAACTCATATTATTAATGAAAGAGGCCAAAATATTCTCAAAACTTGACATGAGAAATGCATATCATCAGATACAGCTCCACGAAGAATCGAGACCCCTTACAGCATTTATCACGCCATTTGGCACATTTCAATTCACTAAAATGCCTTTCGGGTTGTCGTCAGCCGCGTCGGCCTTTCAGCGCATGATGGACGTCCTACTAAGGAAAGTCAAAAATGTAGTATATTTTCAGGATGACATATTGGTTTATGCAAAGGACAAGCAGACGCATGATACCACCCTCAAAGTGGTTCTCAACAAACTACAAGATGTAGGAGTGCGTTTACGTCACGAGAAATGCTCATTTGGAGTAAAAGAAGTTGAATACCTGGGCTACAAAATTTCGGAAAAGGGGATCAGCCCGAAAGAAAATCTTATGCAAGCCATCACCAAAGCTCCTGAACCTGCCACCAAAGAAGAGGTGAGGTCTTTTCTGGGATTGGCTGAGTACTACGCGAAATTTATACCAACGTTTTCAGAAACCACGTCACCCCTACGCGATCAACTTAAAAAGGGGACAGAATTTTCGTGGAGCGAACCTCAGAAGAGGGCGATGGACACCATAAAGCAACACATCATGAAAGCTCCATGTCTGCAACCCTTTAACCCAGAGTGGGATACGGTCATTACCACTGACGCCAGTGCGTACGGATTAGGAGCGGTGCTAACGCAGAGGAGAGGTGACACCGAACACGTGGTGGCCTTTGCGTCGAAGGCACTATCAGAGGCGGAACAGAATACTCTACGATTGAAAAAGAAATGCTAGCATGCGCATGGGCAGTCGAACATTTCAGAACATATGTGTGGGGCACAAAGTTCAAGCTGGTGACAGACCACAAGCCGCTCATCCACATGCTCAGCCCGGGAGGCACCAAAACATCCACGCCCAGACTAGCTCGCATTGCAGCAAAACTTCAGGAATACACATTCGAAATCCATCACATCTCAGGATGGAAAAACTCGCAAGCCGACTGCATGTCGAGACTCCCCGAGAACAAGGAAAGGGCTACCACATTCCTACACGGAGAATGCATAGTCGCATCCATAGCAGACATAAGGGCCCCAGACTACCTGGAACTCAGTGAGAGACACTGGGAAGAAGAAGACGGGAAGGACCCAATCATGGCCAAGATACGCAATTGGATCAAAGAAGGCTGGCCGAATGAGAAAATGCTGCCGGAGGGCATGAGAGCATATTGGAAGGTGCAAGATGAGTTGTCGGAAACGGAGGGAATAATCATGAAAATGGATCAGATCATCCCCCCCACTGGAATGAGGCGCACCATACTCTGCAGGGCCCACGCGGGACACCTAGGGAACACGATGACTCGCCGCAGGGTGAGAGAAGCTTACTGGTGGCCGTCTATGGACCAGGAAATACGGGCCATGATAGAGCGCTGCCATGAATGCCTAAACAGTGACAAAAGACCCACGGAGATACCAGAAGCAGTATGGTCCAAAGTGGGCATTGACTTCATAGGGCCCCTGGAGGCGATGGATACGGAACACAAATATGGCATAGTGCTGGTCGACTACTTATCCAAGTGGGTCGAAGCCGAGTTTGTCCCGAACATAACCACAGAGACGGTCATAGAGGTACTCACTGAAATTTTCCAAAGGGAAGGCCTCCCCAAAGAAGTCGTCACAGACAATGGGGTGCAACTAGTTCCCAAAGATATGGAAGCTTTTTTAAGAAAGAACCACATCAAACAAAAGAAAGCGGCCTTGTATCACCCCCAAGCAAATGGACTGGTGGAGAGGGCGAACAGGTTCATAAAAGGAGCCATCCAACTGGCAACAGCGTCAGGAATGAACCCCATCAAAACTGCCAAAGAAGCCATAGCGGCTCACAGGCTCACGCCAAACGGAATTACCCAAATATCCCCGTTCAAAATGTTGAGAGGGAGGAGTGCGGCATCCACCCTCATTCCACCATGGCTGGCGAAAGTAAGGGAAGATGAAGCAGTTGACATGACGGAAGTAGTATGGCGCATGGAGAGAAACAAGACACGCATGAAATTGTGGAGTGATGAGAGAAGAAGGACGAAGTAAGCGCCCAATATAAAAGAAGGGGACTGGGTCAAAATCAAACTGCCAAGAAAGGACCAAGCCACGGGATCCCGTTATAGTCGGCCCATAAAAGTAACTCACAAAGGAACCAATCACGTCCGCACGGAAGACGGGCGCTCGTGGAACTATGAAAGGGTAGCGTTATACCAGCGAAGGCAAGAAGAAGCGAGGACCAAAGAGACACCCCACTTAGAAACCGAAAGAGATAACTGGAGAAACGAGGAATGAGAAACAGAAGGAAGCGATGGAGAAAGAGATGTAACCGAAACGGAACGAGAAGAACCATGTGAAAGTCCAGAACCAGAGCAGCAGAGACCGTGCCCCGTAACCAGTGAGAGGCCCCGAAGGGAGCACAGAAGACCGGTGAGATACAATGACTATGTGGTACAGTGAACTCGTTCTGCTTTTGGAAAAAGGGAGGTGTGTAGAGCTACGCGCGCATTACGGGACGAGCTGAGGACGCGGACAGCAGCTCTTCCCGGCTCCTCCGAGCACGGGACTTATTAAAGGAGTTTGGCTGCATATTTAAGCCATAGCACCTAAACCCCAGTTGGCCACGTTGGCCCATCAAATCCTGGACACTATCCATGCACTATCTTTATATACATACAACTCTACTTCCAGCTAATCTTAAATTACAACCATACAGTATTCTGTCCCTATTATATCCCACTCCACTAAGGTTCATTTGAGCTAAACTGGTCAGTCTGTTTCAGAAGTCAATCTCTTGACTCCAATATGTCATACATCTCTGCAAATAGGACATCAGTATTCTGTTAATTTAGTGAAATCGGTGGCTCAGTGATCTCTGAAACTACAGAATTGTAAGCCATGCTAAAAGCATCACAGGAGGTAAATACCTTTCTATATCTGTGTCTATAAATGTTGTACACTTGTTTGAATGTGAATGGCCACAGGAGGCCCCACCCTACATTGAAAAATAGAAATCATAGTTGACAAAAAAACTCACTTAGAGTAACTAACTTATATTTGGAGACCACACGTCTTTTTTATTTTTTTTAAAATATATATTTATTGGTTTTGTACATACATTGCATCGAGTGGCTGCGAGTACATAAAGAGCGCTGCGAACAGCGCCGTTGAGCTTAGAGGTGCAAGTAGTAAAACAACAAGGACAATGTCCTTCATAACAAAACAACAATAATAACAGGTCAGAGGGCAGTTCAAGGGAAGAAGCAAGCGATTAGTCTAGCCCTGGTGGGCAGTGACGGGTTACAAGTGGGCAAAAAGGGATCCTTGTATATTCTTTAGGCACTGAGTCATACGTGGGTAGCGGTGAGCGTCAGATTATCCGGGCATTGATGCATCATTCCTGGGTTTATTAGCCGGCGGGACCCTAGGCCAAACTGTACTTCTGCTCTGCGTTGTCCCCTTTGTGTTTATTCGGTTTTGTCCATCCATCGTAGGGAGGGGGGTTGTCGTGCTAAACCTGGGAATTTCTGGGTGAAGTCCAAAAAGGGAGCCCATGTTTGGGAGAATTTGTCTCTATTTCCGAACCGGAGGGCAGTTATTTTTTCCGCTGCAATTATGTCCCAGCATTTCGTCCACCACATTTGTACTGCCGGACCCTCTGGGTTTTTCCACAGCCAAGCTATGGAGATTTTTGCGGCCGTCAACAGGTGGGAGCATAGCTCTGCTCTGTGCCCGGAGAGGGGGAATTGGCCCTCCCCGCTTGATCCCAATAGAACGATGCCCGGGTCCCATGGGATAGTGAGTCCTGTGATTTTATTGATGTGATCCAGCACTGATTTCCAGAATTGAATAGCCTTGGGACATGACCAGAACAGATGAAAGAGTGTGCCTTTGTCTGGGCATCCTCTCCAGCAAGCCGGGGGAATCGTGGGGTTGCATTTATTGAGTGTCTCTGGGGTCCGATACCACCTGAAGCATACCTTAAATGCCCCTTCCTTGTTGGAAACGCACTTCGAGCTTCTGTTTGCTCTTGCCCAGATGTGGTTCCACTCCTCCAAATCGATAGGCCTCCCAATGTCATTTTCCCACTTCAGCATATATGGCTCTTTGCGGGATGGGTCTGTTCTGTCCAAGAGCTTGTAGAGGATGGAGATTCTGCCCTTTGGCGGGGACCCTGTGAGGGTGAGTTCCAGGGCTGTGAGGGCTCTGCTTCCGTGACGCTTCATCTCCCTGCTCGAGATCCAGTGGCAGAGCTGGGTGTATCTGAATCTCTCGCTCTCCGGCACGTCGAATATCGCCTTGCAGGCCTCGAAGTCTAGGGGTTTTCCTTCCTCATAAAAATCTTGTATTCTCTCCAGTCCTCCATTTTTCCATCTCCTGAAATTCCTGGGGTTACAGCCCGGGGTGAATTCTGGGTTTCCCCAAACCGGGGTGAGTGGGCCCGTCGTGCCGCGGAGATTCCACAGTCGCGCCGCTTTCTTCCAGCTCCTTACTGTATTTTCAGTTGCCGCCAGGGGTCCAATGCCCTTGTTTGCGCTGGGTTCCTTCAGGTGTGGCAGCGAGGTTATTGGGCTTGGACTCCAGGCCTCCTCCAGCTCCAGCCAGCGGGGCTTAGAGGTGACGGGGAGCCAATGAATGCTGACGAGAGCTGAGCGGCCAGAAAATATCTTGCAGCATCGGGCGCTCCCAGTCCTCCCGTCTCCCGACCCCGGAGCATGACCCTTCGCGGGATGCGCGGCTGTTTCCCCTCCCAGATATAACTCATGATGTTCTTTTGTAGCTTCTGGATCTCTTGCTTCGGGATTGTGGTGGGTATGGCAGCACACTGGTAAAGGAGTCTAGGGATGAGGTTCATCTTCAAGGCCGTGATTCTTCCGAACCAGGAAATCTCCTGCTTTTCCCAGCGTATGAGATTGTCTTTGAATTCTTTCAGGAGTGCCGGGAAGTTGGCTCTATATAATCTGCTGAAAGTGCCGGGAAGCTGGACCCACAGATACGGGAGGTTCTTTTTGGCCCAAGGGATCTGATATTCTTTCTCCAGGTCTGATAATAGCTGGCTAGGTAGGTTGATGCTTAATGCTGTAGACTTGGTAAGGTTAACCTTAAAACCCGAGGCTTCCCCAAATTCTAGCAGTTCCTTCCATAGGGCCTTCATGGATTCCTCTGGCTTGGTTAAAGTGAGGAGGACATCGTCGGCGTACAGGGCGGCTTTATATGTTTGGGACTTGATTGCCAGACCTTGGATCCCTGCATTGTGGCGAACCCTGATCGCGAATGGCTCCATGGAGAGGGCGAATACCAGGGGGGACAGGGGGCAACCCTGTCTAGTGCCTCTTGAGATTTTGATCATTTCGGACCTGACTCCATTCATTCTGAGTGCTGGTGGAGGGATGTTGGTAGTTTGCTAATGTCCATTTTATGAAGTTTGGGCCGAAGCCGAAATGTGAGAGTGAGTTTCGGATGTAGCCCCAGTCAAGCATATCAAAAGCTTTGTGTGCGTCCAATGATAGTACCATCAATGCCTGCCCCCTCCTATTGGCAGATTCGATGACGTTGATGGTTCTCCTTATGTTATCATGGGTGCAGCGGCCGGGTATGAATCCCGTCTGGTCCGGGTGGATAACTGACGGAAGCAAGGGGGCCAACCTGTTCGCGAGGGTTTTGGTGAAAATTTTTGCGTCATAGTTCAAAAGGGTGATAGGTCTGTAGGAGGCACACTAGCTCCGGTCCTTTCCAGGCTTCGGCAGTAGTACGGTTATTGATTCTTCCATTGAGGGGGTGGTCGTGCCTGAGGATAGGAATGAGTTGAATAGGGTAGCCAGGTGGGGGGATAGGATATATGAAAATGTTTTATATAATTGGGCTGTGAGCCCATCCGGGCCAGGGGTTGAATTTTTCAGTTTAGTTATGGTTTCACTAACTTCTTCTGCCGAGAATGGGGCCTCCAGGGCCTCAAGTTGCGGGCATGGGACGGCAATTTGCGCTTCTGCCAGATATTTGGCTTGTGCTGTTTTGGCCGTGGGAGCACCCGACATGATCGTTCAAAGAAGCCATGATTTCAATTTTCTCTTTGATGGAGTAACGAAGAGTCCCTTGCGCATCCGCGAGGCTGTGGATGAGTTTTCTTGTTCGTAGCTTTTTTAGTTTGTGGACCAGGAGCCAGTTTGCTTTGTTGCTGTGCACATAATAAAACTGTTTAGTGTATGTTAGAGCCCTGGCCGCTTTGTCGGCCAGATGCATTTCTAGGGAGCGCTTCGCCCTCTGGAGCATGCGGCTCGCTTTCCTGTTCGGGCCTCGTTTAAGGATGCTTTCCGCTTCTGCCACCTCCACTTCAAGTGCGTCTTGTTGCAGCTTGCCAAGTCGTCTGAGTCGAGCTGTGCAGTCGTTCGCCGTGCCCCTGATGACAGGTTTCATAGCGTCCCAGATCGTGACCAACGAGGAGTCTTTGGTGGTGTTTTCACTGAAATAATTTTTGAGGGCTTCCGCAATTTCTGTTCTGATTGCAATGTCCGATAGAATGTGATCTTGCAGTTTCCATTGCCTCTGGGGCGGCTCCGGGAGGCATGATACTCTCAGGTTGAATATGACTGGAGCATGATCCGAGAGGGCTCTGAGCCCGATTTGGATAGAT
Source organism: Ambystoma mexicanum (assembly GCF_040938575.1). Lineage (NCBI taxonomy): Eukaryota > Metazoa > Chordata > Amphibia > Caudata > Ambystomatidae > Ambystoma > Ambystoma mexicanum. The sequence continues at coordinate 368,757,147 of NC_090932.1, read as the reverse complement.
TTGTCGCAGGGTATGAGAATGCTTGAGATTAGAAGCAGATCGATCCGTGAGTGACCCAGGTGCACGTGAGAGAAGAAAGTGTAGTCCCTTTTTCCCATGTTGGCCAATCTCCACACATCTATAGTGTCGGTTTCCCTTAAGAATTCTGCCATGGCAAGGGCCTTGCTGAAATCCTCTTTCGATGGAGGGAGCGATTTATCCAGGTTTGGGTCGGGGGCCAAGTTGAAATCACCCCCTATAAATACGTGACCCTCTGTGAAGGCAGCAAGTGTTGGTAGGAGATTCCGGAGGAATGTGCTTTGCCCGGTGTTTGGGTAGTAAATAGCGGCAATGGTGATGGGTAGTTCTACCAAGAGGCCTTTTAGCAGGAGATAACGACCCTCGGGGTCACGCTTGGTGGTTATATTGGTTAAGGGTAAGTCCCGGCTTAGCAGAATGGCAACCCCTCTCTTCTTGAGATCCGCAGAGGCGAAGAATGTTTTGGTGTAGCGTCGAGAGGTTATGCGGCGTTCGTCGCTCCTGAGGAGATGAGTCTCCTGCAAGCAAATAATGTCGGGTGCCAGTTGGGCGAGCCTATGCTCCACGGACTTCCTTTTCCGGGGGGAATTCAGACCCTGAACGTTCCAGGTCAGGAACGAAAGTTCCCTATCCGGCTGAGACATTATTGGGTGGGTTTGGTGAAGACTTTACCCTGCATCTTTTGGATTGCGGAGCTGGAGACCCCTCAGATCCGGTTGGCCCTTTCGCCACTGCCTTGGAGCTACCGAGCAGGGAGGAGAGCGCTTCGCCAGCTTGTATTTTGACCTTCGTTTCCCCCTCGCCTCCCACCCGAGCCCAAGCTCCAGCTCCCCATTTCCCCCTGACCAAGGAGAACCAAAAACATAAACTAGAACAGAACCTAAAACAACAAACAAATAAAGGTATCCAGGCCAGCCTTCTACCAATAGGGCTGTCGGCTGGGCCACAGACGCCATCTGTGTCGGAGACCAAGGGGTCTCATGCTGTAGTGGTGAAGATCTTGCAGATCAAGAGAGCGCGCTGCAGGCTGCCTCGGCCAACAAGCTTGTTAAGTTGGAGGATCGCTCCACAGCGACCCGGATGGACCAGATAATTGTGAGGCTCTAGGTTTAAAGTCTAGGCTCCCAGAGGGCGGTCAGGCGGCTGCTGTAGGGCTCTGATGAGGATAAGCTTGGATCTGGGCCGTTCGGGCTCTCAGTGGGTATTGGTGTTTTTCCCCCTTGCCAGAGGGCCGCGCATCCTGCGTCGACCGGCCACCCGGGACCAGGAGCGAAGAGCCCCCCCCCACACCCCCCTCGGGAGAGCGGGCCGGGCCCCTTGGGACCTCTTCCTCCGTGTCCGGGTTCATAAACGCTGCCGCTTCCCGTGGAGATGGGATTTGCTGAGGCTTTTCCTCCCAAGTGAAGGAGAGGCCTGAAGGGAAGCTCCAGCGATAGGGGATCTTGCGTTCCCGTAACCAATCAGCCATGGGTTTAAGAGCTCTTCGTTTGGCTAGGGTAGATGCAGCTAAATCTTGAAACAGGGCTATCTCCGAGTCGCGGAAGTGGATCTGACCCATGGCCCTGGCCTCCTGCATAATCTCCTCCTTGAGCTTATAGAAATGGACCCTGACCAGGACATCAGCCGCCCCGCTGGGCCTTTGCCTGGGTCTAGCCCTGTGTACTCTGTCCAGCTCCAGGGGGGAGTTATCTGGGAGGGTGATGATGTGGCGGAGGAGATCGGAAACATAGGATGGGAGATTCTTCTCCGAGACTGCAGATGGGATTCCCCGGATTCTGATGTTGTTCCGCCTCGAGCGGTTTTCGGCATCCTCTTGTCTAGCTTCCAGAGCCTCACACCTGCACTCCAGGGCCCTAATCCTGTCCGCCCCTCTCCAATCTCAAAGTTCTGCTCGCATAATGTAGTCTCAATCTCCTCGGTTCTTGCCTCCACCTCCCCCACTCTCTTGTCTAACTGGGCAATTTGGGTCTTGACTTCTTCAGTGCCCTTCTGGAATTCCCTGGTGAGGGCCGATAGAAGGTCATGGAGGTCTGCTTTCGTGACCGCCTGTGATGCTTGGTCATCAGGGAGGCCATTCCCCGCCCCAGCTTCAATGCGCTCACCCTTCTTGCTTTTTTCCCCCCCAGTAGGCATGGTTAATAGTGTAGAAATGTCAGTCTGCTTGGCGGCTTTACCCGATTTGGACATGGCAACCTGGAGCAGCCCCTGCAGCTAGGACAGAGGCGGGGGGGCAACCAGCCAGGCCCGGAGGGCAGCAGAGCGTCCAGTTGGGGCGAGATGCGGCAGGTGCTGCCTTACCTTGTGGCAGTGGCTTAGGAAGGCTGCCTCCCCCCTCTGGAAGTGAGCCAGAAGCGTGTGGCGAAAGGAAGTCCAGGAGCCCGGGGGTGTGGGGCAGAAGCTGATGGGTGCCCCGGTGCAGGCACAACCTGCAGGGTTGGGAGCGTGGGGAATCCTTCGAACAGTGGGACCCCAGGACCTCAGGCCGAGTCTCCTGACTGCGGCTTCAATGCAACGAGGGGGGGAGTGCCAAGGTTATTGAGGGGCTCAAGGGCCACCGCATGGGCCGCGGCGGGCAACAAAGGAGGGAGAGCCTTAGGTGTGCTGCTGATGCGGCGTGAGGAGGGGGGTCGTCAAGTGAGAGGATCACCTTGTTTCCAGAGATGGGCCCCCCCCTGGGAGCTATGTTGGAAGATGCGGCCTCCGTGGGCCCTGAGGCGAGCTGGCCCCGTCAACACCAGAGCGGGCGGCTCCAGGCGCTGTTCGCCCGCTGAAGCTGTGATTTTGCGGGGAGAGGGTGGGGGCTGTTGAGGGGGAGGATCAGGTTTCAGACCGTCTCCCTCAGTTGGCAGGGGGGGGTGCAGCTAGAGGGGGCTCGGCGAGGAGCGTCCACGTTGCAGCCCTTGGGCGGCTGTTAAATTAAGGCCCCTGTCCGGGTTCGAAGCTGGAGGCTTCCCGGAACGTCCCGCAGGGTTGCTGGCTTGGGGGCTGGGTCCAAGATGACCCGCCGCGGCTGGCCGTCCTCCGAGCCGGCTCGGTTTGCTGGTGGACGCGGCGGTTGCGGGTACCGCCCCCACCGAAGACAGGAGGCAGACGGGAGCCGCCACTGAGATTATCCGGAAGGAGGGAGGGGGGAAGCGAGGAGGCCCACGGTCACGTCCCAGGCGCGCCGGCCCCGGCGGAGTAGTTGGAGTGCAGGGCTGGGATGGAAGGGAGGACCGCCGGATTTCGGAGCAGGGGAGGTGGGGGAGGGGCCCCAGGAGCCGGACCCCTCGTCGAGTGCAGAAGGGCCCCAGAAGGATGCCGGTGAGCCTCAGGGGCGACGCTGGAGCCAAGTCGCTGTCTCCCGCAGGCCGAGTCCTGCACCCAGAATGCTCCGCCTCCAACCTCCAGGCCCCGAGATCAGTGCCGGGCTTGGGAGGAGGCCGCCATCTTGTCCCCCGCACCCTCTCGGTGCATCGCGGTCAGTGGATCTATGCGATCCGCATCAGTGGGGCTTCTTATGCAGCCCAGGCATGCAGCAGCGACTCAGCTCTCGGTCGCAGTCGAGTAGATCGAGTAAATCTGGTGTTCACACGGGCATTTTCGATGGCGACGTGGCACCAGCCGAGAGCTCTCACAGAGCACGTCCGACTGCCATGGCTCCAAGCCACGCCCCCTGGAAGAGACCACACGTCTTTAAATATATTACTATTTTGGGGAAGTTTCATACATGTAATGAAGACAACTTCTTTTAATGTAGTAAATGATTCCTAGGGGTATTCTAAATGTTTCAAGTACTGATATCTGTTATTGTATTAGTTACATTTTTCCTTCTCCTATTTTTCAACCTCCTGCAAGTTGTTGTCCCTGCTCTTTTGTCTTTTTTTTAGCTTCTTTGTTCTGAATTGTTAAGTTGCTTTCTAATTACAATGCTAAAATAAAATTAGAATACCTACAACATATCTAAAAGAAAAGCCTTAGTGCTTCTCAGTTATGCATTTTTCGTAAATAATTCTGTGGGTGAGGATATGTCTACACTTTAAGAAGTAAATAATGTAGTACATCAAGTGGAATCATAATTGAATTATCCTGTAGGAAGGATGATTGATATCCAAACCACTTTATTTTTCCAAAAAGGCCATCAAACACGGGGCTGGCCCCTAAATCACAGAGAAAAAAGACTTATTTATAAGCCAAACATGAAAATGTGACTTTAAACCAGTTTGCCACTGACTTTAAGTGTTAATTGTTCTACGATTATTGAGGATGCTTTGAGCCTTTCAAATAGTTTTACAATTCCTTTGTTGGACCTCAGAGTCAGACGTTAAATACATTTAGGTACCAATTGAGGATGGATTATCAGCATGTCACCCAGCCAGTTGTTTGTTACTCACTATAAGCTTTGTTAATAGTAATATATTGCTTTCTGATTCCGACGGTGATTCTTCAGTAGCTTGTACTGGAAGGCATGCACTGTGTTGTCTTTGGGACACAAGTGATAATCTGACCCAGGCTTAGTTCATGCACATTGCACATTCTGATCATGCCCAGACTATTAATCCTTACATTGTTATTTCATGTTTCTGTAATAATTGTGCAAAGGGCATTAATACAATTAATTAAATGCTGTAAATGGTTGTTGGCTATATTGACTCTCTCTCTCTATTATCATTCAATAAATTACATGCTTGCACCACAAGTAAATATGTTTGCTGATCCATATCACAGAGTGACTCTGATAACTCAGAAATACTATAAGAATGTACCTATGTCCATCAGCTGCCTTACTTTATGCCTCTCAGATGTTATTTATTGTAATTCCAAACCAATCATATAAATGGTAGGGGCCCTAGTCGTGAATGAAGAGACGAGTAGACATGAATAAAGTCTCATTATAAGTCAATATTTCATGTTCTTATATGTTGTTGTTTATGTGATGTTTTATGAATGCTCTTATTCAAAGTAACCATGAAAGGAATTAATTAATTATAAGGCAGTTCACTATATTAAGTGTAGGTGAGAGTGCTTATTTATCATTAGATCAGATAGACATTGTGGCATTCTGAGTCCATGGGGTGGGTCTCTCTGACTTATCACGCTCGTTGACAGATAACTAACAATAAAACATGAAGACCTGATGGAATAGTTGCTTTCATGGAGCCTTTGCACCATTCTGCCAGATAATTCCTGTAATGAGTTAAGACCTTGCAATCCTTGGGGCCTGTGTGCATAGTGGTAGTGGTAATATTATTTACACTTGCACTACCAATGTGGCTAGTATTAACCACAAATGTGCTCCTTTTTAACTGAAATGTATCCTGCTTCACAAATTGAGAGAGGGTTTGGGAATATGCACACACTGCATCAACAGTGGTGTCCTCCTCCCGGAGCTCCCCCCCCCACACTAGGAATCAGGCCACTAATTCCTGTGTAAGTTTCATTATGAAGCACCCTGTTTGGACACTTCTGCCTGTTACATGAAACAGGCTCATTACTCATTTCACCCTTTAACAGCTCTAATGTTCACACAATTGGTTACACAGCATGCTATCATAGCTCTAGGTTAATCTAAGAATCCAGAGATGATTACAGTGACTATACATAGTAGCCCAATAGACGTACTTAAGTGACATCTTTCAGGTCCCCACACTAATTACATTTGCCCATGCAAATTGGTGAGCTGGAATGTTGCATGATTGAGTTCAAATGGTGGGTACCTATATTACCAGCAATTGTTTTGATCATCTTCTATAATTTGTTTACAGGAATCATGGTTAATTGAGCTTGTTTATAAGCGATTTTATTCATCATATTCTATTGGGGCAAATATGGATTTGAATCAGAGTGTAATAGAAATATGTCATCTTCAAGTGACGAAATCCATGATTTGATTTTGTATATATCTATTTTACCTGCTAATGGTAAACTTCCAGCAAATGTTCCTGAACCCCCTACTTTTAGGTCACTGGAACATTGGCTGTTTATGATAGATTGTAATATGCATGGCAAAGCCCACTCAGGTCAATTGTGTGGTGTTGAGCGCTGCAGGTCTGCAGGTTACGATCCCAGATCAACACTTGCTATGACTATGCCACGCTATCATATGCCACAATGTTGACACCTTCAGGACTTTAAAACCAGCCTACTGAACCCACTGTGGCAAAGCCTATGAAGGGCAAGGGCGCAGTGTTGAGCGCTGCAGGTGCACAGCTTATGCTGCCCGATTGGCACTTGATTTGACTATGCCACGCTATCCAACGCCATGACTGTTAGGTCTGTATGTCTGTGAGAATAGGTTGGTGGGGGATTTATTAACAGGGGATGTTAAATTAACATAAGTGATCTAGTTTAGGTGAAATGATTGGTTGATTTAGAGGAGAGAACTCATGTTTGTTGTACTTAACTACCATTAAACGGAAGGAGAGTTCCCCAAGCCATCATGGAGGAGATGGTTCTGCACACTGATTGGTGGAGAGGAGGGCATCAGGGCTTCACTAACATTCTAAACTCCCTTTCATTGTACAATCCCAAGCAGGAAGGTCCTGTTTTAGTTAGGTTCCTGATTTTAGGCCCGATTTAGGGTTTTCATGAGAAGATTTGTTGATGAAGACATTGAACCTGCTTTTCCAGTTGACCTAGAGCGACGTGGGACAGGCTATGCTGTTACTTGGTGGGAGCGCAGCGTTTTATTTTAAGTGACGAGAGAATTACCTCTTTCAAGTTTCTTTTGACTTCATTAGGTATTTAGAAAGTTAGTTATTTAGGTTGTTGCAGGAAGATCTCTTCTAAAAACTTCTTCATTATTGTTGGCTGAAAATCAGAGAGATTAGCATTCACCTATCTGTCATTTCGTTGAGCTAGACTGCACAGCTGCGAAGGAATAGCATATGGTAATCTGTTCTCATGTAAACTGAAACCGCGCCGCTGCGAGTGAACAGTATTTTGGGTTTTTTTTTTTCGAGTTAACCTTCCTCGCACAACTGCGAGGGAACAGTGTAGAGGTTTTCTTTCCTGTGGAATGTTTTTCACGCAGCTGCGGGGGAACAAAGTCCGTTCCTCCTTTTCTCGGCCTGAACATATTTATTAAGTTAATAGATTGTGGACTCCATAAGGTATTACATTGGGCTGAACTCGGGAGTAATTTCAGATAACATTTCGTTTGCCTCCCACGGTCTGGATATGTGGGTAAGCAATCATGAATTTGCAAATACATTCTTATGCGCATGCGTAAAAGAGGCACATCACTGTAAGGAGCTTCAGTGTTTGTAAATGCATTGAGAATCCAACAGCAATACCTTTAGAAGAAGTTAGGAGACGCAACTATTATAAACGCATAAAGTACCCAACAGCAATATCTTAAGAGAAGTGAAAAGACGCTATGTTCTGATTTGATGTCATTTTCTAAGCTATATATGCCTCTATTGAAACTTGAACATTGCTACTAGTGCTTTCAGCCACACACGTGATGAGAACATGCCTGACCGGAAAGGTCATGTGGTCTGTATTTGAGAAAAAGAATGATCTTTAGTAACTGGGAACTTACCTATGCCACAGAGGAATTCAAAGTACCAATAAAGTTAAGCACCGTTTACTTCAAGTGCTGAATAGCTTCCTCCAAGTAATCAATGGATGACTAACCAGTACTAGTCCTCCACGAATACTAATAGGTATTCGCAGTCGTCCAAAAGTTGGAGGCTGTTGGTTTTTGTTTTATCCACTTCCCCTTTCCCTTGAGAGTGTTTGTTTTTCAACTGGTTATATGAGCAGTTGTTAATCAGACGGTCTCGATGGATCTGTGGGATTCAGCAGCTCCCACAGACAAGAAAAGGCAGGACCAGACTATGACATTGACACCTTCAGGCCTTTAAAACCGGCTTACTGAACCCTCTGTGGCAAGGCCCACAAAGGCCAAGGGCACGGTGTCAAGTGCCAGAGGTTACGCTGCCCGATCGACACTCGCTATGACTATACCACGCTATCCTACGCCATGGCGTTGACGCCTTCAGGCCTTTAAAACCGGCCTACTGAACCCTCTGTGGCAAAGCCCATGAAGGCCAAGGGCGCGGTGTTGAGTGCCACAGGTCCACAGGTTTTGCTGCCCAATAGATTCTAGCTACAACTATGCCACGCTATCCTACGCCATGATTTTGATGCCTTCAGGCCTTTAAAACCGGCCTACTGAACCCTATGTGGCAAAGCCTGTGAAGGCCATGGGCACGTTGTTGAGCACTGCAGGTCCCAAGTTACACTGCCTGATCAACGCTCACTACAAATACGCCACGCTATCCTACGACACAATGTTGACACCGTCAGGCCTTTAAAACCAGCCTAATGAACCCTCTGTGGCAAAGCCCCTGAAGGCCAAGGGCGCGTTGTTGAGCGCCGAAGGTCCGCAGGTTATCTGCCTGCTTGATGCTTGCTAGAACTACGCCATGTTATCCAACACCACGACATTGACGCCTTCAGGCCTTTTAAACCAGGCCTACTGAACCTTCTGTGGCAAAGCCTGTGACGGCCAAGGGCGCGCTGTTGAGCGCTGCAAGTCCCTAGGTTACGCTGCCAGATCAACGCTCTCTACGACTACGCCACACTATCCTTCGCCATGACATTGACACCTTCAGGCCTTTAAAACAAACCTAATTAACCCTCTTTGGCAAAGCCCCCAAAGGCTAAGGGTGCAGTGTTGAGCGCCGCAGGTCAGCAGGTTATGCAACCAGATTGAAAATCGCTATGGCTACGCAATGATATCCAACGATATGTCGTTGATGCCTTCAGGCCTTAAAAACCGGCCTACGGAACCCACGGTGGCTTAGCCCACGAAGGCAAGGGTGCAGTGTTGAGCGCTTCAGGTCTACTGGTTACGCTGCCCAATCAACCCTCACTGCAACTCTGCCACGCTATCCTACGCCAAGACATTGACACCTTCAGGCCTTTAAAACCGGTCAATTGAACCCTCTCTGGCAAATCCTGTGATGGTCAAGGGTGCAGTGTTGAGCACCGGAGGTCCACTGGTTACGCTGCCCGATCAACGCTCTCTACAACTACACCACGTTATCCTATGCCACGATATTGACGCCTTCAGGCCTTTAAACTGGCCTACTGAACCCTCTGTGGAAAAGCCCACAAAGGCCAAGATGTGTTGTTGAGCGACGCAGGTCCGCAGGTTAAGCTGCCCAATCGACGTTAGCTACTGCTACGCCACTCTATCCTACACCATGACATTGACGCCTTAAGGCCTTTAAAACAGGCCTACTGAAATCTCTGTGGCAAAGCCCACGAAGTCAAAGTGCACTGTGTTGAGCGCTGCAGGTTACGATGCCTGATCGATGCTTGCTTTGACTACGCCACGCTATCCTACCCCACACTGTTGATGCCTTGAGGCCTTTAAAACCGGCCTACTGAACCTTCTGTGTCAAAGTCTGCGAAGGCCAAGGGTGCGGTTTTGAGTGCTGCAAGTTACGCTGCCCAATCGACGGTCACTATGAGTATGCCACGCTATCGTACGCCACGACATTGACACCTTCAGGCCTTTAAAACCGGTCTACAGAACCCTCTGTGACAAAGCCCGTGAAGGCCAAGGGTGCGGTGTTGAACGCCACAGGTGTTTGGCGATGAAGGGGTTCGTGCAGGGTGCATTTCTGCAACGCAGTCGTTGACCATCAGCGACCATATGGTAAGGAAGGTGCGGGAAGGGGTTATAGCCACTAGTGCTCCCTACTAAACTACCCGGCCTTTGCACGTTCTTCCCTTTAATCCTGCTGACATTTCATTCCCTGACTTTGAGTAACATTAGGCGCCCCCCCCTTAGCGGTTAGCCGTACTTTGTGTTTCATGTGCATCTCACACTCTTCTACTTGTTACTGTTGCTCTGTAAATCTGTGCCCCTTTATGCTTTCACCCACTTCTCAGTCTCCTCTACTGTGGTATCTGTTGCACTGTTCTAGTTACTGTGAATCTACTGTGGTTTATGTTGCACTGTAATCGGTGCCCCTTTAAGCTCTCTCCCAATTTTAGGTCTCTTCTATTGTGTTACTGTTGCTCTTTGAATCTGTGTCCCAAAAGGCTCTCTCTCACTTCTAGGTCCCCTCTACTGTGGTTTCTGTTGCACTGTTGTAGTTACTGTTGTACTGTTGTGCGCCACCTGTCTGCTCCATTGCTGCGTGGGACCCATTCCTCCCCCTTGTGCCTCCTGCATTGGGCGGGGGGGCTTTGCATCTTTCCTTTCTCTTTCACTCCTCCCGCCTCCTCTCCTTGCAACCTCTATAGCGCTTTCCCATCTTCTCTTACTGCTACTCTATCTCCTATTCTATCCCTCTCACTAACTCTGGAAGGAAGAAGTTCAAAAGGGATATCCTGGTTTCCAATCCAGGCCTCCCTATCGCTGATACCTACATCAGTGCTACCTCCAGATAGACTCTCACTGGCATCCTCTTTGTCGCTCCATCACCAGACCTAAGGACCCTTCATATGGTCTCAGCTCTCGTCTCCTATCTCTTCCTCTCCCGTTAATGTTGGCGCTCAGTAGGAGGTCCTCTTCGCCTCCTTCCACTCCTCCAAGGTCATCATTAATGTCTATCTGAATGGTACTGTCTTGATCCAGGGCCCCCAGCCCCATCCCCTCCTGTTTGATAGGCGTCACCCGCATCTTATCCACTTCCTTTCTTCTCCTGCTATCCCTCTCTCTGACTGTGGCCACTATCTACAGGCCACCTGGTCAGGTTATGATATTATATGGCATTTATAACGGACTTATACACAAGTGTTTCGAGGTACGATGAGGCAAGGCAGGGGGAACAGAGGGAAGAAAGACAGCGATCTTACTAGGCCAGGTGTCATTCAGATCGCGCAAGTGCATGGCAAGGGGTGTCATGGCTCCTGCCCCTGGCCTTGGCCGTCAGGCCATCTGGACTGCACCAGGAACCCCCATCAAGGCCTCAAGGGCCTTTTCATGTTTCCCCAGACTCTCTTGGTGTCAGCCCTGGCGCCTTTGGCGCCAGGCTCATGTGGAAAGCCAGTGAATTGGGGCCCATAATGGCATTTTTGCAACATGGATGCTCCCACATGGTTCAGTTCCATAAATGAACCATGCGATCCAGAATTTTAGGTGTGGCCAGGCCCAGAGGCACCTGGGATACCTACAGGCTATATAAGCCACGCCCAAGTTGCAGAACATGCTTCACGTTGCTCTGCTAGTCACAGCGTGACGATCACCGCGGTCTGCTGGAATCTTCCTCCGCACGCCGGACCCGATTACCTGCAAGAACAAGGATAAGACACAGTTAGCATTCGCTTACCTTCTAGCGAGCCCTGCTCTCGTACTCTGCTTCAGTAACCCGAACATCCAGCATCTCGGCGTACCTCGCTCCATCAAGGAAAACACAACCTGGGGGAAGAAGAGACAGAGAAGCAGCATTAGTAAGCATTTATTCTTCACATCTAAAAAACAGCAAAGGTGCTTGCTTACCTGCATTGAACTCGTTTTGGGTCCACGACCATTCCAGGCCTTCCACCACCTGCAAGAAGAATAGAAAGGACTGATTACTACGCAGAGTGCCAGTAGGCGGTTCGCTCAACACTACTCACCGTTCTCCATCTTCTCGGCACGCACAGTCCGGATCAGCATCACTGCCTGCAAGAAAGACAATAAAAAGGTTAGCACAAGAAAGGCACATAGCGCCGCGCTCCGCCCTCACTTACCATCTCGTGCACAACTCAGGCAGCACGACATCACAAGAACTTCATCCACACCTGCAACCAAAGGAAAGACATTGATAGAGACAATTGCAAAATAAAGGACAAACTGTCAAAGCAAGACTTACCTGACGAACAGAGTCGCAGGAGGTCTGGCCAATGAAGAGCCCGCACCAGTGAAGCAACTAGGCAGCGACGTGCCCATCCCCATCGCACCCCTGCACTGAGCAGCAGGACGGAGAGTGCACCTTATCAAAAATTAAGGTGAGAAGTGCACTAAGGGGTCAGAGGGCCCATGAGGGAGGTGGGCTCCGGGTTGGAGGAAACAATCCAGCTAAATCTAACTCCTGTATTTTAGACCTGGTCTTCAGCCAAACAAGAGTCCAAGGGAAGGGGGTCCAAGGGCGGAAGCAGTTCGGACTGGGTGGCGCCCCCGCGGATACCAGGTGAGCGTTACAGGGAGAAAGGAAAAAGTGCGAGGGGGAAGGGAGAGGGCAAAGTGCAGTACATGGGATAGTAGAATAAATAAGATAAACGGCAGGATGGTGGCAAGGTAAGAGCAAGGAAATCAGCCAGGGCAGGAGCCAGGGAGTTGATGTGGTCCTTGATAGTTTTGGAGGAACAGGGGTGAACCTGTTTCAACAAGACTTTCATAGATCGGACTAGAACCTCGACTGCAGAGAAAAGGGGACAGGCAGAGAAGGAGGGGTGGCGGGTGGCTGCAGAAGGGCCAGAGGAGGAGCAGGGAATGGAGGGAGGCGATAGGAGGAGAGTGAGGACAGGAAGTCCTGAGTTTAGAAATGAAGTGAGAAGCCAGTGCCGTGCAGAGGGCCTGGGAAGGTACAGGAGAGGTAGAGACTGCAGCAGGATTGGCCAGTTCCTTGCAAATTTCAAAGAGTTCAGCCGAGTTGTTAGATGCCACAGAGATGCGGGATTCGATATGAGCTCTCTTCTTGGTGAGGAGGGAGAGCCGGTATTGCCTTTGCAGCAGACGACAGGCTAGTTTGTCAGAGGATGAACATGATTTCTTCTCGGCCACCCTGCACTTGCCTTTTAGGGTGATGAGATCTGAGTCATACCAGGAGTTACACTTGCCTTTGGGCTTCATGAGGATTCTCATTTCAGGGGCAAGGATATCAAGAGTATCAGATAAAGAAGAGTGGAGCATGGAGAGGGCTGTGTCAGGGTGAGAGTCATCTTTGCACACAAAAAGGAAGCTGAGGGAGTAGCACTGCCCACTACTAACCGGCCCTCATTAAGGTTCTGCACCTTTTTCAACAAACATTAAGGTTAGGTTGGCTATTGAAAACTGTTTTCACAGTAAGAAACCATAGATGACACCAAAAACCAACATCACCGGGTAGTGCTGCCGCTATATTAAATTCAGAAGCACACACCGGGTTAAACTTCAAAAATTAAACTATTTTATTAACATATAAAAGGTAAAAGTTTTAAACGGTGCCAAATATCACCATAAAATGATTCAACACAATATCAGTAAGGAACAGTGCAAAGGGTGTTGCAGACAGTAAAACAAAAGGACAAAGTATTCAGTCACAATGGCCTAAAAGGTCAGTGGTGTAAATGAAAGTGTCGTGCTGTGCAAATTGTGCTTGTAAACTTAATCTGACACTCCATTCAAATTCGCCATTACTCATACATCCACATACATACAATTCATACCAACATGTTTCTTTCCAAAATGTAACAGGTGCAAAAATATGTGCAAGGAAATTCATCAGGGACGGTCAACAAATAAAAATGTATGTCTATACCAATGATAATATTAGTATATTGTCAACACTCAAGATAGTGTTACTAAGGACACATTTCGCGAGACTCCAGATACTAAATATTGTGTTGGTGATGAGACCACAATGTGGCCTTCAGTTTCACCATGGATTGCCTAGAAACAGTAAGGAAATTGGAAAAATTACCATTTATCTGGTGCAATCATGTTCAACAATAAACATAAGATTGCTAATACGGTCATAATACAGTGCCTATATAAAAGAGGGCAGGCGGATGGCCCAAAATGCTGTTATTTGGAGGAAGTAGGTGCGTAGGACGACAGGGGAAAGCACAAGCCGAGAGGTGGGAAACCGTAGCAGAATGCATAGAAAGACCAGCCTGTTGTTGTGCAGATTCCATTGAGACAAAAGAAAGGGGTGCCCGCAACAGCATTGGCAAGCAAATGTGGTCCAGATCTGAAAATACACCCTAGAGGACAGGCCTGGAGACTAACCAAATATCAGAAGCCTCAGGAGGGACACCAGAAAAACACCAAAGGTGCATGCATGAGTCTACAAATAACATGCAAGTGTCCATACCGTATGCTAAGGGTGCTAAATGAGGTCACTCTTAAGCTTGGGAGCGTGAATAGTTATTAGACATGTAGCAAGGCTTCCCACGATGCAGTAGAATACCAGAGGGGTGAAGTAGATCGCAATCCACACCAGTCACGCTGTTATGTGAAGAAGGACGAAAGAAAAAGCAAAGAGAATGCTGCGGTTACTACAATGTCAACCGAGTGAGGACTAATAATTATCGTCTATTTACCAGGATGAGCGGATGCGTTACAGTACCTTCTTAAAATGAAGTGTACGGCACATATGTTATCCGCTTCTGTGAGGGGCACAGCTATAGCCGGATCACAAGAAGGTCAATGCAGGGTGAGAGACAGCCAAAGGGGGAGGAGGGGGTGAGAAGATGGTGGCGAAAGCATCAACTGACACACACTTCATGGGTCAGATGACCAAGTAGGTGGGTGGCAGTGATGGAGGTGGCTTGGCCTGAGGGGTAGGGAGGGTGAGGTGGGAGGATAGGAGAAAGTGATCACTCCAGGAGAGTGGAGTGGAGAGGGGGACAGAGAGGGGAAGGTCAGAGGAGATAAGAACATCTCGAGTGTGCCCTGCAGAGTGATTCGGGCCAGAGGGGAGAATAGTGAGTGAGAGAGAGTTGCAGAGGTCACGAAAGAGTCCAGAGGGAGGACAGGAGGCATCCAAGTGGATGTTGAAGTCTCCAAGAAGGAGGAGTTGAGTAGTCGAGGCCAGGAGTGCGGAGGAGAGGTTTGCCCACTCAGAGAGGAAGGAGGAGATCTGACCAGGAGGCCGATAGATAGTAGCCACAGTAAGGGAATGGCTAGGGGAGATGGAGAGTCTGCAGGCGAGGCATTCAAAAGATGAGTAGGACTGTGTAAGAGTCACACAGGCAGGAATCCGCTCTGGGAAGATCAGAGCTACACCCCCTCCAGAGCAGTTGGACCTGGGCGCTGAGAGGATCTTGTAGCCGTCAGGTAGGAGCGTGTCAAAGCTAGTGACAGAGCTGGATGTGAACCATGTCTCAGTGAGACCGAGGACATCAAGGTCAAGTTCTTCCAGAAGGCGGCAGATGTCAGAGGAGTGTTTGATAGCAGAGCGAGCGTTAAGAGTGGCAATATGGAGAAGGTTGCCATCCTTGCAGGACTTCCGTGGAGGGGTACAGAACAGAGATATGCCCTTCAGAGGTGTAGAGGGAGCATGAGAGGGGGCAGAGAGGGAGGGAGAAGGTAAGGTAGCCCCAGAGAAGGCAGAAGGGGGAGGCAAGGTAGCAGAAGAAGGGGCAGAGGGGACACCAGGAGAAGAAAGGAAATTGATGAGGCGCAGGAAGCGTCTATCAAAGAGGTGAAGGTTGGTCTGAGGGCCTGGACCAAGATGGTCCTATTCGAGTAAACATTAATGATGACCTTGGAGGAGTGGAAGGAGGCCAGGAGGACATCCCAATGGGTGCCACCATTAATGGGAGAAGAGGAGAAAGGAGGGAGCACAGAGACCATATCAGGGGTCATAAATCTGGCGACGGAGCGACAAAGAGGATGTCGTGAGAGTTTCCTTGGTGGAGGCACTGTTGTAGGTATCAGCGATAGGGAGGTCTAGGTTGGAGACCAGGATGTCCTTTTTTAAACTTCTTCCTACCAGATCTAGTGAGGAGAGCAGGATAGTCAATAGAGCAGCAGTTAGAAAAGATAGGGGAGACAGAGAGCACCATAAAGTAGGTGGAAGGGAGAGGTGGAGATCCTAGAGAAGGGCACTAGAGTAGGAAGACAAGACAGTGAGTGGCAAGCAGGTTGAGCAATAGGACAAGACGACGACACTCAGGATTATAGAACTCACAAAATGCACATTTTTAAGACAGGGGAGAAAAACACACCTAGTTTGAGAATCCTGAAGGAGGGAGAAAAGGTCTAGGTTTCACAATGCAATTTTAAATACTGATACAGTGCATATTATAAAAACAGCGGGAAAGAACACACCTACGTTTGAGAATCCTGAATTCAGGGAGAAAAGGCCTAGGTTTCACAATGTAAATTTAAATACTGATACTGATAGGTGGCCATCTTCCTCTCAGAGTGGGCTGACCTCTCCTCTTCTTTCCTTGCCTCTCCCTCTCAACGTCTCCTCAGAGACTTCAACATCCACCTGGATCCTTCTAATATCTCCTCTGGGCTTTTCTGCAACCTCTCCGACATGCTCTTTCTTTCCATTCTACCCACTGGTCCGACACACTCTGCTGGACATACTTTGGATGTTCTCATCTCATCAGCCATTCCCCTTCCTAACCCTCTCACCACCCCTCTCTCTTGGACTGACCACTTTCTACTTTGCTCTCACCTGAAACTCTCTATCCCTCAGGTGCAAAGCCCACCCCAGCACTGCCACCTACCTTCTCGGTCATTGGGCCCATGAAGCATGCGTCAGTAGATGTCTTTGCCTCTACTTTCTCTGCTCCTCCTACTCCTTCGGCGGACTCACACCATGACACAGCCATCTCTAATCTGCATATATCTATCTCCAGCACTCTGGGCATCCTTGCCCCTGTCATGAAAACCTGGCTGAATCTTATCTCCAAGTCCAATTCCGCTGCATACTCTACCTCCTGTTCCCTCCCAGGCACTCTGTACGGCTCTGGCCTCTCGCTTTACCTCAAAAACTCAGGACATCCTGTCTTCTATCTCCTCTTCCTCTCTTGGCCCCTCTTGGCCAACTCTCCTCCCCCTCCTCCTTTCTCTTTCTCCCTGACAACACCCGACGAGGCATCTATACAAGTCTGATCTATGAAAGTTTCATCCAAACATGTGCTCCCCTGCTCCTCCAGAACAATTAAGGACCATATTGACACACTCGCTCCAGCATTGGCCGAATTCTGTATTCGCTCTATTGCCACTGGAACTTTACCCTCTCCCCTCAAGCACTCCTTTGTGCAACCCCTCCTCAAGAAGCTATCTGCCAATCCTACCTGTCCGGCTAACTATCGCCTGATCTATAACACCCCTTCCCTGGGCAAACTCCTGGAGAATCTGGCCACACTGAATCTGTTGGTTGTCTCCATGACTAACAGTCTGTCTTCAGAGCTGCCAGAGCACGGAAACTGCTCTCCTGAACACCCATGAAGATCAGCTTTCTAGCCTTGATTGCAACATTCCTTCTGTCCTAATCCTCCTTGATCTTTCCTCTACCTTTGACGCGGTCAACCACGCCATTGTGATCCATCGACTCTGTGAGAACCTGGGCATCACGGATCAGGCACTGGGGTGGTTGTTCACCTTCCTCTTGGACCGCCCCTCCCAGGTTCAACTTGGTTCCTTTCTCTCTGCCACCTCTCTCTCCACCTGTGGCGTTCCCCAGGGCTCTATCCTCTTATCCTGTTTTTTTTAACCTCTACGTGTCCCCTTTGGCCCACCTGATTTCAACCTTCTCAAACTTTCAGTATTATGCAGATGGCACTCAGCTCTCCTTCCGGCTCCCCTGAGCCTCCTCTCCTCTCTCGCGCATTCCTGACTGTCTATCCACGATTCATGCTTGTTGCGCCTCCAACTATCTCTGACTTAATGCCAGTAAGACGGAGATCCTTCTCATTGGGAAAACAGCTTCTGCTTGCCCTCTCTCAATCTGGCTGCCCACTTTGGGCCCTCTTTTCTCACTTCCTTTGAGGCAAAAAGCCTTGGTGGCATCTTCAACTCCACTCTCTCTTTCTACCCTCACATATCGATGTTGGGAAGAAGTCCCATTACTAGCTTCACCTCCTCAAAGGTACTCTTCCCTTCCTCACCTTCCCCCAGAAGCTCACTGCATCCAGAGCCCAAGTTCTCTCTAGGCTTGACTAATGCAACAGCCTCTTTCTCAATCTGCCTTCCGCTTCTCTCCGCCCTATGCAACTAATCCAAAACAGGACTGCAAGATTTATCCTTGGCCTCAAGCCCAGGGACCGTATCTCTCCAGCCCTGAAATGGATCAAGTACAAGACCCTTGCCATTGTCGACAAGGCTTTCTCAGAGTGTGGCCCACACTGCATCCAAAGCTCTCTTCCTAAATACCTTCCTTCTCCAGCCCTTCGCTCAGGTTTCTCCTACTCTCTAAGGGTCAGACTCTTCTCCAGGCAGAGAATGGGGGGGTAGATCTCTCTCCTCCACAGGTGCCTCCCTCTGGAATGGCCTCCCTGCCCTTTCAGACTTGAGCAGGACCACCTGAAGTTCCGAAAGCAGCTCAAAAGGTTCCCTTTCTCCTCTGCTTTCTCTCTCTCCCACCTTCCTGACCTGCCTGTCTGCTGCACCGACTGGCTGCTTGGCTACCCTCAGCGTCCCACTGGGTTCCAGGCTCGTTCTTGATCAGTCTCCCCTGCACTACCTCTCGGCCTACCATGCACTTAGGGGCTGTAACTGTAACCTCTACAGTCCCTTGCCTCCTGGCACTTACACAGCGCCGCACTGCACTGGTCGCACTTACTCAGAGCAATGCTGCCCTGTTTCCCCTTCCCTCTCCTTTGCACTCCCCCCTTCCCCTTGCACTTCTCTTTCCAGCACTCGCACAATCTGAATAATGCAAGGCTTAGTAAGATCATTTGTCTTGTCCTCCCTCTGTCTTCCCTCCCTTGTCTTGTCACGCCTAGAAACACTTGTGTACAGGCGCTTCATAAATGACTTGTATCATATCATATGAAAGGACCAAGAGAAACTGAAATACCTTATCCTGATTTTTTTTCAAATTAATTGTTAACATCCTTTTGTACATCTAGGGGATGTGCACAAATTCTGAATCAATGTTATATGTTGCCATATTTGTATTGTGATTTTTTTAAAGCATACTATTTTATGACTTTGTTTTACACATTCCCGTTCAATTCTTTTAAAATGTATTCTTCATGGATTCCTTGAATTGATTTTGTTGATCATTTTATTAACAACATCAAAATATGTGTTTAAGTCTGTTTGTGGGCTACATTTATGTTGTTCATGAACTCTTTAATAGGTACACTTCTCCATAGCAGATGTGCATGTAGATATGTGTCAACAATATTATATTAGCATTTTTCAAGTTAATTTTGTATAATGAAATAATCCTATCTATTTCACATTTATTATGTGACCAAGTGTCCTTCATGGCTATTCGAGGTAGACTAATTGTCTGTGAATCGAGTGTGCTATGACAAGGAGTCAGCTCCTTTAAGACCAGGAGGCACATTGCTACATAGTGATTCAAATTCATCAGTGCCGGTGAAGTGCAGTGAAGTGTGCACAGGTGTTCTTCAAGGCAGTTTAGGTGTTCTTAATTTAAGGTTGCTACATAAACTTGAAGAAGTGTGCACTTTACATTTTGAGTGAACTGCGTGGCACAGCCTTGATATTATTAAATATATATTTATCCTGCACTTCGGAATTAAGCTTTCTTTGAAGTCATTGCTATTTGGATTGGATGACATTTTGAGCAGATGTATTCATATCATTCTATTTGTTGCTAATCCTTTGCAGGAAACGTGCTGGTTTCAAGATGGCTATGTATATGTCATCTTTGTTTAAGCTCCATTATGATTTTTCTGTGTCAGAGGCTTGTTTAGTTGGTATTCTTGTCACTGAGTGGGAAATGTTCTACAATCATTTATATGATTTGAAAAGTGGGTGGTTTTTTAAAATTAAATTTGAGGCATTAAAAAAATTAACCGATTAACAGCACACATCTTCCCGTCAATAACTATATCTCCTCCTACCCCTCTTTCCGATCTTCTCTAAAATCACATTTCCTCCAATTCCCACCCTGACATATTCAACTACCTCTCTCTCTTGATCCTACCACCCATCCTAACTCCTTCTTGTTGGTCTCTCCCACTACAGTCTTACATCACTCATGTTACACCTCTGCATTCAAGTATACTGTTGTAAACTGTTGCATGTACTGCTCTCTGTTACTTGATTCACATGTTGTTCTACAATGCTTATTGTATTCTTTTGGTCCTCTTGTAAAGCGCTTTGGCGTAAATCGCCATATGAAAATTTAATAAATACAAATACAAATACAAATACTTATGGCAATGGTGAAAAGCGGCTTATCTGTCCAGTGTTATAAACGGCATGGGTCTGGTTGAGACGTCTTAGTTTGGACGCCCCAACTAATGTTAGGTGATTGTAAAGTTCAATATCGTGATCGTCTAGTTGGTGCCACATACTCGGACAACGCCTTTAATCATTCAGGCACTCGCATCAGTGCTTTGATTTTCCAAATGTATTCAGTATTTATTCTATTGTGTTGTATTTATCCTAATGTTGTATCTTTAGTTCAGTGAGATAGCCTTGCGTAGCAGAGTGTCAGGGAGAATTGTAATTTCTGTGCCAAGTCCCTTTAAACTTAGAGACTCCAACTCTTTTGCTGGACTCAGGGCTTTTTAATTTTTACTCCTGAGTGAGTGGGACCTTTTTCTCACTATGATTTTCTATGTTCCTTACTGTTTTATGGAGTCTGGTAAACTCCATAGGCATCTACTTTTGCATTGGGGCACACAGCACCTTTTGTGAAGTGCCTTGGGCTTCTCTTAATGTTTAACTACATTTTCTTGGGTGAACTACTGTTCCCAAGAATAGTAAGATGGCCCCTGTCTTACTTAGCTTTACTTTTTGGGTACATCAAACACCACGATATGTGGAGTGCTGGGGGTAAGATAGTAACCCCTTTAATCAATTACTCATGTAACATTTTGTTACAATAACTCACTTGAATGGCTGGTGGCAGTGGTTTCTTTTTTACTACCTAGTTACATGTATCTGCAGGCTGATACCTCAGCTGCAGTGCTGCACCCAACGGTCAGCATTTTCTCAAAATGGCCTCCTTCTTTTTTCGCCATTTCTTGTTAGTTAGGTTCTTCTGGTCTTTTACTCTATTGTTTACATCAGATTTGAGTGTGTTTTGCCTTTAGCCGGCTTCAGCCCTGAAGCCCGCACAGGCTCCAGTGTGCCTGGAAAGGCAGGAAGTGGGGGAGGATCCCGAAACGCCCGTGCCCTTTGTCTCTAGGTGTGCCTGAGTGAAACCAGTTCCAATTGGCTGTCTGACCGTTCTGAAGGAAAGCCACCCTGCTGTGTGATTGACAGCCTAGTACTGTTAATGAATGGGAACTTGCATAAAAAGTGAGGTTTTTGGGACTAAGAGCACAGTCGGCCACTGGAGGACAACATCTGAAGCAGAAGATGAGAGAAGCCGCCAGCAGCACCCTTCCGGACCGCAAAGTGCCTGGTAAAGCCCTGCAGCTGTGCTGAGCCCGTTTTTGAATCGACAGACAAGACCCGTAAAGGATGACTTCCTTCCTTAGGCTGGTGGGACCAACTAGCCTCGAGACAAACTCTATTTTGGCGCAACCCCCGACTTGCTGCGACTTTTCAAGGCTGCAGAATCCCAATACATATGGTACCTCAACCAACTGTGATTGCATTGTCTCCGGAAGTGCGAATCCTGACAGATCTTCGTGGGCGTCCAGAGGACCCTACAGAAGAAATACGCATCGAGAGTCCCCTCTTCAGAGTCCAGGACCGAGGGATCAAGGACATCCTAACCAGAGCTTTTAGTTTTTCAGTGCTGAAAAAAAGGCACCAAAACCACAAAGAGCCGCTGGATTCACAGCAATCCATTGCTGCCGCAGGAGTCCACCAAACGTCCTACTTTTTGTCACCACGGCCAAGGACCTGAAACAAGGGTCTGCTGCATTGCCTCCAGAAGACATCCTGCTGGAACAACTTCTTCATTTGAAAGGCACTGTGGGGCTCGGGGTACACTATCCTTTTGTCATTTGGGGTGCTTCCTATCTTTGGGAGTGTAATTTAATCCTACACTAAGTTGACCTCAATTTACCTGCACTGGCCTTACAGCTTGCACTTTCTAAAGGTGACTTCTCTTGAGCTGCTGTGATTTCTTTTTGAACACTGACTATTTAAGAACATTTGTCTAAGAAGAAGAGCTTCAGAACTTTGACTTTGCCCATTGACCTTGGCTGTCCAGGCTCCCTCAAGGCCTCCTTCTGAACCTATTGGGTTTGGCAGTGCTTGTCCCCCTCACAGTTTTTAAATGTTGAATACTTTAATGCAATGCTGGGATAATAGACTGCCTGCATCCTTTTGGGATAATCTAGCTTTTCTTATAACCTATCAGTCTGTTCTAATATAACCCTGATCTTTCCTTCCTTAAATAACTCAATACTGCAAATGTGCTGCCAATATAAATGTTATACTGACCTCAACTGATGTCACCTAGGGTGCTACTTGTGTATTAATAAATACATTTATTATATAACTTTAAGCGTGTAAGTGTTTACTTGGATATCTGTATTTACTGACTTCATTGTACAGCTCTACAGCTCACATTACCCCTCTTATTAAGAGGTGGGTTACTAAAGCATAGGACTGGCAGAGCCACGCGGCACGTTTCCCTTCCATGTGTTCACCTCCTCGTTAGGGAGATTTAGACAAAATAAGAATTCGAAGAAAACAAGCCTCGAAGGAAGACTCGTTTGGAAGATCTGGGTATTTTATTGTATTGGAATGTGATACATGATTTGAGTGTCCAAGGGGAGATGTTAATACGTGGCCCTGCCAGTCCTATACTACAGTTACCGAATATCAAGAGATAAGTCTTGTTTTGTCCCACACCAGTTGGATTGCACTTATTCTCACCTAACACAGAGGAGGGGAGGGCTACTCTGGCAGCCTCTTAAGTCAGTTAAGACATTATTCTGCAGAGTTAAGACATTATTCTGTGAGATCACATCAGGAGCCCAGGAGGGAAAGGGATTAAAGGATAAAGGCTCAACTACAATGTTCATCCAGTATGATTAAGGCACAAAATCAGATACAGAAACTATGTGAAAAATGCAAATATAATTTTAAAAAGTATATGATTAGGACAGAAGATAACCCTCATTCACATATTGCAATTTACAATGTATGCAATGGAACTATATTGATTAAACACAGCTCTTCAAATGCTATTCAGAAATATATTCATAACAAAAGGGGTACATATGATGATTTAGACAATCCAAGTATCTCCACTCCATGAGGCATAGGGGTCTGCTAATCATCACGGGGAAGGCAACGTAACCCTCTTTGGGCTTATGGCATTATGTTACCTCATCACATTGAGCGCGGCAAAGAGCACTGCCCTCAATCCCACTTGCCCAGCTGGCTCTTCCTTGTCTGATGCTGTACCCCACTGTCAGCTTACATGCCTGAATGCTTTCTTTAGTCTCCATTCCGGTTTGCCATCACTGTTGGTGCCTGCAGTCTGACACTTTCCATCATGGCGGGCTTACTCCCCGCACAACCGGAGTGCTGAGAACCATGGCACTGCCCGCCCTCTGATTGGCCAACCCAATTATCTTAACAGCCAATCAGGAGCCGGCCCCAACACCAAGGTCTGCACAAAGGCCCCTGTCTGGCCGCGGACGAAGCATAGATGCTACATTATTTTCCCTCCTTTGCTCTCTCCACGACCAAGGTATGGAGGATACAACCCCCCTTTTCTCACTATATACTTCTGTGTGCTTCATCTTACTGTTCCACGCACAGGTCTAGCTGCCAGATACAGCCAATCAATCGTTGAGGCGCGGATTGTGCTCGGACTAAAATCCTTCCTTCCTTTGCTTTTCCAATGGCATACTCACTTGCCTTCTTGCAACTGACTGCTTTTTCCATGCTCACTTTACACAAACTAATACTGCCCTACACCATGAGGTATGTCTGTTTCAGTTTTTGTGCTACCCTAACCCTGACCTTCTTGGCTGTATGCCTGTGGTAGCCACTGTAAGGAACTCATGGTGACAACAAGTAATACAGATCGCAGTTCAAGGGTGTTTATTTAACAATGAATGCTGTATGCAGGTTGGGAAAACGCCTATTCTAAACTTAAATCTTAAATGAGAGCAAGCGTCGACCATCAAATGAAATATAAGGCAGTACTCGTGGCACTCTGTCAAAATAAAAAGACCTATATTAAGAAACCTATTGTCAAACCTCACAACTAACACAAAAAAGGGTGTGGGATAGTTCTCAAGAAAAGAAAGAAGCGTTCTCAAATAATATGTCAGGATGCAGTGGTCTGGGCCTCCCTTGCCCATGTTTTCTTCACAGGGTACTATGGGAGTCTGGAGCATAGTACAGTCTCTGGCTACTCCAGCACGAGACAACAGTTCCAATGGCAGTTCTCAGGACCTTCGATGGCTAAGTCTTGTCTCACTTGAAAGTCTCTTGCCTTCGACGGCCTGGCGTGTTCAGCTGACAAAAACAAAAGTTCCTTTAACAAATGAAAGTTTGTTTCCAATATTCGCTGGGTGATGGATTCACCCCTGGGCCCCCCTCTTCTGGGCGCTGACCCTTCTCAATTGTTTTCCTCAATGTGTATGTCAGTTGTTTTCTTAATTGAAGTTTGGAAGATAGCTTTACCCCTGGATCTCCCTCTATCGGGCTGAAACCATTCTTGACTGGCGGTACTCAGGTGATGGCTTTACTCCTGTGTTTCCCGCTGCTGGGATCGGACCCTTCTTCTCTGGCTTCCCTCCTTCGGGTTCACTCTTGCCATTTATTAGCTTTTGCTTTCACTTTTCTTAATCTTGGGGTAACAACTTTCAACCTTGGATTCCCCTCTGCCTGTTCTGACCCCTCTCGTTTCTTAACCTCCCATCAGCGGATTTATTATGGCTTTTGATTAGGGTGATAGTGGCTCACTCCAGGATCCTCCCTCTTCTGGGTGCTGATCCCTCTTTTCTTTTGATGTTCTCTTTTTACACAGTTCAATGCTTGCGGGATTCACTTCCCTTTCTTTCACAGTGCTTGTAGATCAATGTCTTTCGATTGTACAGGGATTTTACTTGACCCTCTGTATGACAACTTTGACATTTCACTGACCTTACTTTGGCTTTCTGGTAATTGTAGTTTCTCTCAGCTGGGGCTCGGCCAGGGTCTCTTCAGTTAGCACCCATGTTGTGCCGGTTTCCCTCTGCAGCTGGTCTCCCCTTATCACTTTTACAGTTCATTCACAGTTCCTTGAACTTGGTTCAAACTTGCCACTTTGCGATTCACTTAACACAGCCCGATTCTCCCCTCGATTCACCAGCTGTGATGATCCGCTTGGCCAGCGCCAGAGGCGTGGGATCTTCCCTCGCTCCTCCTTTTCGGCGTAGGCTTGCTCCCTATACTGTTGACATCTGCTGCAAGACACTGGTGCTATTATTCGCGGCCTTAGGCTTTCTTCCTCAAAGGTTTCTGCGGGCCTGGGATAAAAAGGGCAAGGTCACTTTTCTCCTCTCCACCCTCTCAATTCCTGTTGCCTTTCTGCTTCGCTTGAACTGCCACTTCTGTTTAGCCGTCTCGTCATGCTGTCTGCCATGCCTGCCTTGCTCGTCTTTTGCTCTTTTATTACACCTTTTATCTCTGTGGGGAAAGGAAAGGGCCGTCACATGTGTGTGGTTCAGGTTAATTGCCTGACTTTGCCTGACACTAGAGTTGGGACATGTCAGGCAAACAGGTGAATTACAAGTCTGTTGTATATTACATGTGAGGAAGTCTTCAAGGTGGAAAAGGAGGGTGGTAGAATTCCTGAGTGTCCTACGGGGTATGATGAGGAAGGTTTGCAAAATAGATGAGAATGATCGGGATGAAGAACATAAAATAGGGGATTGTGGGAATGGTAGTATTCTGTCATAGTAGGTTGAGGTTTTGAAAAATGACAATCAGAGGGAAGGAATTGGTAGGGGTTGTGAAGCAAATGAGAGTAACTGGGATCATGGATTGAACACAGGGGATTGTGGGAATCAAGGTGGCCTGAAAATATAGTATACTGGTGTTTCGGGGAAGAATAATTCGAGGGACGTGAGGAAGAAGGATGGGGAGTATACAAATGGAGACCAGTGAAACAAGGATTCTGGGAGGTATACTTTTTAGTTGCCACCGGATTTGGGACCTTGGAGAATTGTTTCTGTATGGAAGGCCCATTGGATATAAGTTGAAGAGATTTATTGAGAGCAGGTGAGGCAAATATGTTATAGCCTGTAAAGGCCTCAGAGATATTATTTGTCTCTCCTTTTCCCTCGGTGTAGTACCCCGTTTCACCTGGGGCGTTCCCCCGAGCATAGCCCAGGGTGTCCCTATTCAGGTGATCCTCCCTCATTGGTCCACCCCCAGGAACTGAATCCAACAGTGATGGCTGTGTCCTGGCCACTTCATTAAGGGATTCTCAAGGTCTTACTGGGAGAATGCCCTCAGGTTTCTCACACCACCCATGCCTGTTTTGACATCACCTGCCTATTCTATGCAATGTAACCTACCTGATTTGATCTGGCAGCCTTTTGCTGCATCACCTGCCTATTCTATGCAATGTAACCTACCTGATTTGACCTTCCAGCCTTTCGCTACATCACCTGCCTATTCTATGGAACGTAACCTACCTGATTTTTCCTGGCAGCCTTGCGCTGCATCACCTGCCTATTCTATGCAATGCAACCTACCTAATTTGACCTGGCAGCCTTTCTCTGCATCATCTGCCTATTCTACGCAATGTAACCTACCTGATTTGACCTGCAGCCTTGTGCTGCATCACCTGCCTATTCTATGCAATGCAAACTACCTGATTTGACCTGGCCGACCTGCGCTGCATCACTTGCCTATTCTACGTAAGCTACCTGATCTCAAGTACCTTGCACTTTCTGTTACTAGGGCCTAAATGTCTGAGCGCTTTGCGCGCTGGACTAAATACAACAATAAATAAATGGAATGAAGATTCTTTAAGTTCCCTATCCATTACAGGAAATACAGGGGATAGTCCACAGCCCACTGTAACTTCTGTCTTCAAACTATTTAAAAAGAAAAAGATGATGATCAACTGTTCATACATTTGAGAAAGTCTGTTGTGACCTCATGGTGAAGGTTACTAATGAGAGGGGTGGAGTGCATGCTAGAAACCCAAGGAAAAATGCAAAGAATAATTTAGTGAAGGAGCAAATAGCTCTAATAGCATTTATGAATTTGAAAACACAAGGACCCTAGAAATGCAAAGAGATACAATAAATCCAATTGATCTTAAATAACATTTAAAAAAGAAGAGGGTTCAATTATGAACACCTAACGAAAGTGCACTTTTGAATAAAGGGTCTGTGGGTAGTAAATGCTGAAGTTCTATAAGATCTGACTAAACTGTTTTCTCAGAAATGGCAACTGAATAGATATAAAAAATAAACAGTCAACGCTGGTTCAATATTTGGAGAAATCCAATCTCCCTTTTATAATGTAACATCAAATAGAGAAAAATAGTCCTGAAATTATAGTCTCCTTTTTTAAAGCAAATAGGGAAACAAAGATTTGAAGAATAATAAAAATGTTGTCTTGACCTATGATGCCAAAAAGAACATTTGTAAAAAAGAATGTGATGGAAACAGCGTGTTAGAATAGGAGGCGAATGGCCAATCTCGGATACTACATAACATACCTCAGTTGCTGGGGGTTACATAAAAGGGCAGGGTTCTGGTGTCCTTTGCATATGCTCGTGAGTATTGAGATTCAACAAGAACATTTTAAGAGTTTACTTCCAAGGCTATAACAAGGTTGATCATACAATTTATTTACAAGACATTTGCAGAGTTAAAATTCCAGGTGACATATACAGTTTAGTGATAAGATAAAAACAATGGGAATGTATGTTTACACATCCATAGAAAATGCAGTTAACCTGCTTTTGTTGAATTCCACAAATGGCTCTCTAGTGTCTGGAAGCAACAAAAAGAAATAGTAAATACAGTGTATGATTTATCAATAGCTTTAAACATTTCTGTGTATATATATATAACGTGGCCAAGCGCTCGGGGAAGCGCGAAACGCATCGTTCAGGACACTGCCCTGGTGTCCTGCTTTGTTTGCTGTGTGTTTTATGCCTTATATCTTTTTACCATTCATTAAACTTGGTCTGTTTATTCTGACTCGAGTTTTCCATCATTTTTTACTGGGACTCACTGTACCTCATGCCTGGAGAGCGGTGTTTTCCTTCATTGTTCAACGATATATATATATATATATATATATATATATATATATATATATATATATATATATATATATATATATAGTTATGGTTAAGTTGCTAAGGAAGAGCACTTTTTGGGAGGCTTATAACTTCGCTCTCCCTGGACGAATCCTGGACGAATCCTCACCAAACTTTGCGGAAATAAATATATGGCCCACACAGAATTGTTTTGTAAAGTTTGGTGAGGTTTGGTCCGGGGGGGCAAAGTTATAGGGGGGTCCCAAAATGTATAGACTGAATGGGGAAAAAACTTTGCGCACGCCTACACCTCAAACCGATGGACGGATTTTCACCAAATTTGTGGCAGGAGTAGCGGCTTGGTCCCGAAAGCGTACTTTTGTAAATTTGGTCAAAATCCGTCCAGTAGTTTTTTTTAAAAACAATCAAAAAGTAGGTCTTGGCAGACAGGAAACCGATTGGCTGATCGGCTCGCGTCATCTCCGCGGACATGTGACGTGTTCGCTGATTGGATGGTGAAGAGCGTGAAGTGCGTCAGATTGTTCCGATGTGCCTGTCATCTTGGATCCGCGGCAAGTGTGTTGGTATGTAAGAGTGTTCAGGGAGGGTGGGGGAGTAAGAGATGGGTCAAATGCTCTATTTATTGAGGTGGCTCACACCGCTGTTGTGTTTGTCTTGTCTACACCTACACTGTCCGGGATCTCCGTAATTAGTCAAAATGAGGAGTGTCCTAAGGACACTATTCCCATCCGTACTGTCCGCAGGCAAGTTGAAACTGTTCTGAGGACATGCGCGGTGTCTGCGGACATAGAAATGCCCATATGACATAGTTGAAATGTTTGATTCTATGGGTGTGATCTATGGGTATGATATGCTGCGGTGGTTGGGGCCAGGGCCTAGAGTCTTGGGTGCATGGCCAAAGGCCGTAGGCCATGCACCCAAGACTCTAGGCCCTGGCCACAACCACCGCAGCATATCACACACATAGATCACACCCATAGAATCGAATATC
The DNA here is from genome assembly GCF_040938575.1 of Ambystoma mexicanum. NCBI lineage: Eukaryota > Metazoa > Chordata > Amphibia > Caudata > Ambystomatidae > Ambystoma > Ambystoma mexicanum. The sequence goes on along the minus strand of NC_090932.1, from coordinate 368,728,131 downwards.
TATCAAATATTTGCAAATCTACATTTTGTGTACTGTTTGATTTGTATAGTTTGTATGTGAAGTTTTGGCTACGTCATGTCATTAAGATTGTAGAGTTTGGTAACAAGCACTGCAGTGTAACATATCTTCCATGGAAGCAAACATTTTGTATTGTGGTGTATGGTTAGATGTTTGCTTCAATGGTTCTGTTATGCAGCAGTATTTATGCGTTCTATTAGAATATACTTACTGTTTGATTTTTTGTGATTGGATATATTTTTTCATGAGTCGGGTAACTGGAGCAGATATTCTTTTTCAATTTCTGTGATAAAAGAAAAGATCAGGTTAGTGTAGGTATTTTATGAAGACTTATTACATTGCAAAATAGACATTTCAGCTTTTTTTCAACCCTCATATTTAGTAGTTTACAAACCAGTTTACTCTGCAATTTGCTCAGTTTCTGTGTTTGTTTTTTAAATCATTGGGTCTGTGGAAAAAAAAAATCCATGTTGGATTAAAAAAAACCTTTTTTTGTTATGCTACATATATTTGTTTGTTTGTGTTCAGTGTTCATTTGTTGTTTCTGGCTAATGTTCTATCTGTTGGCTTGTTGCAGTGGTGTATTCTAACTGTTTATTTCTTGTTATAATTTAGTGGTATTGATTTATCTGTTTGGTTGTTATAGAATCTTGGGGCAGTTAGATACCTTTTGGTGTATTCTAACTGTTTAAAGTTTTTAAATTGAAGTTTTATTGATGTTTATGCACAGATTACTTATTAGTGGTATTGATTTATTTGTTTGTTTGTTGAAAAATCTTGGAGCAGTTAGATACCTGTTGGCGTATTCTAACTGTTTATAATTTTCTAATTGAAGTTTTCTTAATATTTAAGTACAGATTAGTTATTAAATTTTGGTTTTAAGAAGATTAAATAAGCGTTTGTAAGATTTGCTGGTAATCTCTGCTTTAGGGTAATGGTACTATCATTACATTCGAACCATCCACATTTCTTTTTTATATTTGCAGTGTAGTGACCTGCATTGGTTGTGGCTCCTGTGTGGTAGGTTATACCTATTGTTGTGAAGGTTTTCTTACCAAGTGATACTTGACCGGGTGTGAATCCAGTCAGCTTGCAGTTGTTATTGGTACCATCTGCATTGTAAAGTAGAAGCATTAGTATTACATATTTACTATGTGTTTGTATTAGTAAGGTGGAGCGATTATCTGAATTGCAGGTAGTACATAATCTACAATGGTTTGCATTTTGTACAAGTTGCTGAAATGGAATGAATTCACAATTAGGTATGGATACATACACAAAGCGCTCATTAGGGATTTGTTCCTGTGTCACATTGTTGCAGAGAGTGCATGTATGTTTCCACATGTATGAAATCTGGAAAATATCATTTATAGGTATGTTTTTGTTTTCCAGTACTTGTAGTAAGTACATTAGAATTTCTTGTGGATCTTCTTGTGAGTTTATAGTGAATTTCACCATTCCAGCACAGTAGTCCAATTCTTGTCTTATTCCATGGCCACTATGTGTGTTGTCAGGATTGTTGGTTGCATTTCTATGAAGGACTGACATTTGCAAACACAATTGGTCTGTACTGTGTAAGTAAATGTTGTCAACAATTGGTGGCAATTGAAATAGAATATTGATTGCTACATTTGCGTAGCAATTTACACCAGTTATATTTGAAAATTTGAATGGACCAGATAGTTCTGTGTCCAAGTCATTTTTTTCGGAGTGTGTGTTGCTTCTTTGAAGAAGTACCTGAGTTACTTTGAGTAATAGATTCTTCTTTGGTTGTGGTAATTGATGAAGTATTAGCTTCTTTTACTCTCTTTGGAGGATTTGCAGTGAGATCCTGTTGCATTTCTGTTTGAATTAGTTTTCTTTTACAATGTTTTTGTTTTTGTGGAACAGGATATGTTTTTAGATGGGGAGTGTATAGTGAACGTAGTCTATCGTATTGTAAAATGCAAGGAATATCAGCGTTTACTTCACTTGCATCAAAGTTGATTAGATATAGACCGTCAAGTGTACGTAAACGTGATAGTGCTACGTAGCTCATGCCTTCTTTAAAGACTATGTTCCCAATATCTATCAATGCTTTATCTAGGGTAAGACCATGTGATTTGTGAATGGTGACTGCGTATGCTAGAGTTAGAGAAAATTGTTCTCTGTGTACATACATGTCTTTGAAAAGAAGGAATCGAGCTGTTGAGCGCCCTATCCTTTTTACTTCTGAAAGTTTGTCAAAGAGAATATTGACAAACTGAATGTTGTTGTCACGTGGGTATGTTTGAAATCCAACAACTGTACCCTGTGCTCCATTAACTAGTCCTTGCTCCACGTCAAGATAACTTTTTAAGCATTACTCTACAGTTTAAGGATAATTTTAATATTTTCTCCAAATCAGCTGTGTTGGAGATAGAATTTTCTAAGGTATTTAGTCTTGTTGTGGCTTGTTGACACATGGGTAGTGTCATACCATGTAGGTCCAGTTTGTCTGTGGAACAAATTTCAATTATTGGTTGCATTTCTTTTTTCAACATTGTTTCATTGAATTTGGAACAGCAAGCAAGAGATGGCATTAAGGACAACATACAATTGACATTTTTGTGTGCTAATTGTCCCATGACATCAGTAGCACATGAGTTATGGCCATAAAGTGCATGGATGTGCTGGGTTTTTAATATTGCTTGTGCTTCTTGAGATAGCACACCAACTCTAATACTTTTTAAAATGTTGGCGTAAGTGAGGTCTGCAGATTGGCGCATGTTTTCTGTCAATTCTTTGTATTGGAAATGTTGCCAAAGGTTGACATTTCCTATGCTGCCAACAGTTTTACGGCAGAGTTTGTGTCCTAAGGTTTTAAAAATAGGTTCACCTTTCACTGGTCTTAATTGAAGAAGCTCTCCGAAAACAATAATGTGTTTTCCTCCAAAGAGCTCTTCGTAGTTTGGTTTAAGTACTTGTTGTAATCTGAGGTGAATCAAAGCCAACATTCGGTTGGAGACCATGCTCACTTCATCTATTATTAGCATTTTCATTTGTTTTAACACTCTGCGTAGTTCCGTTGCAGCTTCTGTAGAAAGTTTGTAATATTCTAATTTGTTTTGGTGTTCTACTGGCAGGAGTAGTAATCGGTATAAAGTGACACAGCCAATGTTGTAGGCAGCTAAACCTGTGGGGGCAGTTACAACAGCTGACAGTTTGTTGTTTGTCAGTTGTTGAAGGAACTTGCTGATGATTTTGATTAAGAAGGTTTTGCCTAAACCAGCTTCACCACTGACGTATAGTAGTATAGGTTTGTAATTTTGGCAGGTAGATTCTTTATGTTCATGTTGTACACCATGTGCAATTTGTTTTGTTACTTCTTGAAAAATGGTACGCTGCTCTTTGTTCAATTTTGATTGTAGTACAGTTAAGTCTTCTGTATCTTCTTCATAGTGACACATGGTGTTCTCTACTTCTGTCATAGCTAATTCTGCCTCATTTGCTATTAGTGGCTGTCCCAGTGGTTCTTGGCTTCCTGTTACAGAAGGTTGACTACTGTCAGTAGTGTCCTTATCTAGTTGGGCCTCGAGTTCTTCTTTGTGTTGCTTTTCATTGTGCAACATTGTTTTGTACTGTGTAAAGCTTACATCAGTGATAGTGCTTTCATTTGCTTTGAATGCGTTTTCATAGGAGTCATAGTTTTCTAGTAGCTCTTCTTCTTTTCTCCATGGTTTAAAAAGTTGTAGCAGGGACATGTAATATAGTTATTTATGTTGAGGAGTTTTGAATGACAATTTGATATGATTAATTAAGCTTGGTTTGGTAAGTTTCACTAAGCTGCCTCCACAATTTGTCACTCTATATCTACCTTTTTTTTCAACGGGTTTTATATAATTTTTGTATGTGAAGTTTTGGGCTATGTGGTATAGTCACATGGTTTGCAAAGTGGTACTCCTGTTTGGGTAGTATGTGTCTAGTAAATTGTTTTTCAAAATGTCTTGGGTGTTGGGATAATTTTTGGCTATTGTTTCTATGTCGTCGTATGATTTGAGAACTTTTTCTAGATTAAGCAGGACCAAGACCTAGCCATACTATATTTTCAGATTTTCCATACAAAGCAGTACCGGTTAAACGATCTGCAGCTTCATAGGAGCCACATTCTCTATGAGAGAGCACTTTTATGCCTAAACTGTGTAATTTCTGAGATAGTGTTTTGTCTGATGATAGGTCATTGCAGAGGTCTTGAAGCTCTGTTTTTTCTGCTTGTGTTAAGTAGGCTGTAACATATCATGCAACTGCAGTGGATTTGTCTGCAATGTACTGCACATCTATGTTTGCATTCCATAAGAGGGCAATGATTGCATTGTAATCATTGATATATTTTGCTTCTTCTGTTCTTTTTATGTAATATGTGTTCTTAAGTGATTTACCTTTAACACTATGTCTAACTGAAGACATGAAGTTGTTCACTTCACCTGTTTCTGTAACTGGTCTAGGGAAACCAAAGCGTCATTTGGTGTAGTATTTCTCTGTTTTTGTATTTCCGATGACAATATTTGCCACATTTGTGTCTTTGAAATTGTACAATTTGTGCATGAAGATCACTATTTGTTGCTTCCGATGGAATTTCACAAATGACATAATTTTCGATAAACTGTAAAACAGTGGCATCACTGTCTTGACCAAATTTAGGAGCATCTTTAATCCATAAAAGCATGTGGCTATGTGGTGCTCCTCTGGCTTGGTATTCTTTTCTCCAAAAGAAGTGTTGCACTTCTCCAAGGGCAGGAACAGTTTTATTACAAATAAAGTGTACCATAGCAATGAAACGATGATGGAAATATCTTGAAACATTAACAGGATCTAGAGAGCAAAGTTCTCCAGGTGTAAGTATATCTATGTTTGTTTTGTTTTTGTTTGATATGCGTAGGACATCATGTAAGCCTTTCCATGCATATTCTGCACAACTTAATGTAACAAACCAAGTGGGTGGGCCAAGGTTTCTTATCATACAACGTACATCTCTGTGACGTTGGAACCAGTACTCTTTCATACCACGCATGTTTACTAACAGAATTGTAATGCTTGATTGTAAAACCTCATCTTTTTCTTGCATTTTTTGTATTAATTGCGTAGCTGACATATTTTGAAAGTGGGTTCCTGATTTCAATGTGTGTGTGCAACTCCGTAACATAGAGTTGCTAGTTCACTTTCAAAGAGTAGGTGAAATATGTATTCCACATTTTGTCGAAATCTGGGATCTTCAGAATACATTTGTAATGAGCGGTATTCTGATGCTGTTATCTGAATAGGTCTATCATTGTACCTTCCTCCTTTGCCAGTAGGAAAGAGTAGAGGAAAAGCACATGCTTCTATACTTTTTTCCCATAACGCTGATTGGTGATCCTTTGGTTTGTCGCATTTGGTACGTTTCTAGTGCATCATCTATGTTGTCATTAGAGTGTAATGGATGAATTGTATAATGGTGTAACATATTGGATACTGTAGCAGGATCTAGAAGTTCAAATTGACCAGTTTATGGTGACTCTTGAATTATTTCAGTTGTTTCCCTTAAGTTTTCTTCAATATTTATTTCTTTGTAGTATTCATTATTGTCTTTTAGATATTGCAAGGCTTGTTTAACTTTATGTAAGTCTATGAGTTGTTGCCAATTTCTTTTGTCTTTTGTAGGTACACCATTTACTAAGACAATTAAAGATTTCTCTGTTGGACGTTGCACTCCCAGAGTGTGCATATTTTCTTTTAGATCTAATGTTAAATAAACGACTTTGCCATGAATGCATTTGACCAATGCAGAGGGAGGTAATTTTGCTGTTTTTGGTTGAAGGCAAATTATTGCTTGAATTGGGTGCACTGTTTGAATTATGATGCTCTCATACAAATTGAGTTGTTGGAGGGGTTTTGGTAGTGGGAATAATTCCAAGTTATTTGTGATAGCACGTGAAGGAGTTTGGTTGTTGTCAAGTTTTGTAGTGCAGTAACTGCAAATTATTAAGGGGTCAGTTATTTCGTATTTCTTTTCTGCTATAAGGTAGAGAGCTAATTCAAACCATTTGGAATCTTCATTGTCCTCTATGTTGTATGTTACGTCTATAGTTTTTGTGTTACTTTTATAAAAGTTTCTGCGGCAACACACACACATGGTTTGGTACTTCAGCGGATGTACTTTAAAATGTTAGTATTTCTTTTTTGTATGTGTGTAGTAGAAGGTTGCGATGTGTAGAATTGTTGCTAGTCTGTTGTAAAGCTATTGTATTTTGTAAGTGGCTTTCACTTCCAAAATATTTTTTCTGGAAATGCTCGATTTCTTAGAGTAGGTCTTTGGCTGTACCATGTAGAAGTTTGTTATTTAAATTGGCTAGTGCTAAAACACGACTTTTAACATAGTACAGTTTATAGACTAGATTTATTTTAGTTGAATGATGTGTTGATATCATTTTGATATGATGGAAGGTGCTTTTACAAATAGGTCCTGAAATGCAGGCTAATGAATGTCCTTGTAGTCCTGTGTATTTGCGCACTGGACAGGTATCCATATTTTGCAGCACTTTCATTTTGTCTTTGCCTTTCACATACTGATTGAGGAACTGGCGTAAAGATTTGAAAGATTTTTTGGGAATGTTACACATTGACGTGCATGGCCATTTGTATACTGGACGTTCTGGTTCAGTCGAATGCAGAGGTAATTCTGAGTTTTCTGGGGATATTTTTGTAAGCAGTGTTTCTTCTGTCATTATGGTATTACGTTTTTCATAACCTGGTCCACTGCTATGCATAGCAATTGTGTTTGTTTGGTTTTGTTTGTATGCTTCCTCATTAAAGTATGGTTCTGTGCTCGTGGTGTGACTCCATTCACCTCCACAGATATTTAAGAAGTTATTTTTGTTGACATTCCGTTTATTGAGAAGTCTTTTTTGTAATTTAGTAGTTAGTTTTGTTAGTGGTTTAATTCTGTTTAACACTAAAATTAATAACTTTCTTTTGAGAAGGATTACACTGTCTATCAAAGCTTCTAAGATTAATTTTTTACGGTAGGTTTTAAGGGTTGTGCATGATTTGTCTCCTGTTTTTATAAGATTCTGAAGGACTCTGTGGCAAAAAAATTTTCAAAAATACTTGTTTTGGTATGGTTACTTGCTAATATATCAAGATTTCTAGGAGCAGTTTTAGTAGTAGTGGTAGCTGAATTCTTGTTAATCATTTTCTGTTTCGTTTTACATTTTGATAGAGGAGGCAAAAGTTTCTGTACTGGAAGCTTGTTTTGTTTCGCTAAATGACTGTATTAGCTGTTTTGTTTGAACTTTTTGTACAAACTCTGCTAGAGATGGATGCTTATTTTGGACAACTTTATTTTCATTTGCTCTATTTCTGCATTGCTTTCTACAGACTTGCTTTTTGGTCGGCATTCTTTGGGGTCTGTTGAAAAAAGGTATGGGTTGGGCCGTTCTGCAATGTATGGGTGCTGTGTGCATGAGTGTCTGAGTATGATGGTAAAGATGTATGTGGTGGTGTGTGATTGTGCATTGGGCAGCTACAATTAGTTGGGAAGGCTATTCTTCTATTTGTGTGTTACTATACTGTGGTTCAGATGACAGTAGAAAGTGAGCTAGTGGTGAGGAGAAGCACTGATAGTAAATATAATGGTATAAAATTAAAACTGTTATTTGTTTTGTAATACTAACATTCTAGGGGTTGAGTTATGTTATTTGTGTTCCAAAAAACGGGGATTTGTGTGCCATTCTGCCTGCTATCCCTGTTTAATAAATGGGGATTTGTGGGCAGAATGGTTCAGAAATCTCCGTTTTTTGATGCACACATTACATGAATGAACCACACAGTGTGTTTGAGTAACAGTAAGAATATTAAGGTAGTATTGTACTTACTCTTTTTTTGTGGAATGAGCAGGTTTCTTCGGATATGTTTATAGTTCAGATGCTGCTGATTTTCAGGAGAGTGGTCTTCACTGCAATTGTAAAAGAAAGAAGTTAGTAATTTTGTGTGTTTATAGCATAGCACTGATGTTAATTTAGACATTGATTTTTATGTTTTTGCAGTAGTATTCTTGTTTGATATCTGAACATAGTGTATGCATGCTTTTCATTTGACCATGTGCAGCCTTTATATTTTATTTACAATATGTTAGTTCAACATGGTTTGCAAATGAGTAGAATATTAAGTGTATGAAATTAACTTGGTTTTTTAAAAGCTGTGTTGTAGATAGCAGACAGGTTTGGAAGTGACAGTTGATTGTAGTAGATGGGAAACATTACAATAAGTTCATTTCATAGGTAATACAGGTTTAGTGGCATTACTTGCATTCATCAGAGTTGTACATGTACTGTGAATAAAATATGCATACCTGTAGTTTGTATTCATGCATTTGGATATGCATGCAGCTGTAAGTAGAAATCTTGGAGACTTGTAGAGTAGTTTTTGTAGTAGGTGTTTTCCAATTTTATGAGTCTTGTACTCAGAGTGATAATCAGTACATTTGAAGTGCAGAACTCTGATGATGCAGTTAGATGTAGAAGTCTTGGATGTAATTGGTGGATGGTTGTGTGACTGCTTAGCTGTATCCAATGAGGGAATGGCACAGAGAGTGATGTGGAAAGGGTGGAAGGGCTGACTAAGAGTTACGCGGCTGTCCACAGATTTCTTAGTGCCACACCCAGGGTTTTCCAGCAAATCCAGCATGAAAAGGGGACTGTAGGGATCAGCCAATCAGATGTTGAGGTTGTGGATTTGTGTTGAAAGAGGCTGTGTGTAGTGAAGATGGCAAAGGTGGAGAAAGTCAGGATGTTGGTGCTTGGAGATATGTTTGTGCATGCTTTACAGCAGCATGCTCAATGCAGGCATGTGGCAAACAATTTCGATGTTAAAGGAGTGGAGGTGGTGTGTAGCACTGTGCCTGATTGCAATGTACAGGGAATTGTACAAGTTTGTGAAGATATGGGAAGGATGAACAGTCCCCATCTGTTAGTTTTGCACTATGGTGCTTTCCATTTGGGCTATGTCAGTGACCCTACTTTGTTGGCAGATTTGGAACACTTGGTTCAAGCAGTAATGAAAATCCTTCCAAATGCCAAAGTAATTTTTTTCTGGATTACTACCTAGGGCAATGTGGGACAATAGTTCTGTTTTTTGTCCTCAGCAAAACATTGGTTGGTGTGCAATCAACCGAGGCATGTATGCTTTCATGCTTAGAGCTGGTATGTTTTCTGTAATAATGAGAATATTCATTCCAGTGATGCTGATTTTAAAGAAGATGGCATTTCCTTATCTTTTTTGGGAAATGCTATGCTGTTTTGAAATATAAGGGTTGCTTTGGAGAAGGTTATGTGAAGATTTTAGTAGTAAAGTAAGAAGAAAAAAAACCCAAAAAATACAAAATAACAGGTGTCAGTCAAGCATCTGCAAAAAAACAAAAAAAGTCTCTTTTCAGAGCCAACCTCAAAGGGGAAATGGGGCACACTATTTAATTTTACATTCACCACGCTCAGATTTTCAATATGTCCGCGGACATAACGGTAGTCAGCAGACAATGCGTATTACATACTGGGATTTTCGGATGGAGAGGCATGCAAATGAGAATGAACAGAGCAAGGGATTGGTCAGTAAAGTTTACTGGGTGTGCTGTGTAAGAAGAGAGTTTGTCAGAACGTCTTTTTCCTGAGAGAAGAACAGATAGCTAGGGCTGTGTCTTTCCAAGACTCATGGATACATTAGTTGGAGGTGCATGCAGAATGCTGTGGAATAGCTGCAGATCTTGGATTCCCTCATGTGGAAGTGCACTGGCATGGAGTGCATGGAATGAAGTGGCTGGGCTTGGTACCTCCCTGTGCTACTTTAGAGACAGAGCATCATCCAGACATAATTATAATTCATTGTGGATGGAACAGTTTAGGACATGTGTCTGAAATTTCTTTTCAATTTGCAATGAAAGAAGGACTTGGGAAGGTCATGGACATGTTTCCAAATTCCCAAGCAATTTTTTTCTCGTATTGCGCAAAGACAAATGTGGCTGCGTTCTTCTTCATTTGGTCCACAAACGGAGAAAGCAAGGCGCAATGTCAATAAGGCTGTTTGTGCCTTTCTAAGAGATGTTGGCATGTCCTCTTTTCAGAATGAAAATATTATGTTTCGTAGCACATACATTATTCGCAGAGATGGAGTCCATCTTACTTATGCTGGCAATCAGATTTTTTTGAGAAATGTACAAAATGCATTGCAACCTTTTTTGGAATTACAGTCATCTATTTCGCAGTAGATGTTAATGATTTCAAGTTTTTCAAACACACAAAAACACCACCAAAAGTCTCTTTTCCGAGCCACCAATTCCTCCTAGAGAAAAGTGCATTGGTTTTGCTAGAGCAGCACACTAAAACTTTATATGTCCTAGAACTGTCCGCAGACCTTTAAAAAATGCACAGGGCCCTGCACTGTTTATTTGCCACTTCTATTTTTAAACTGTGAAAGGCGGCCCTGAAAAGAGCCTTTTTTATTTTTGTTCTTTTATATATTTTTTGGTTTTTTACACACAACACACTAGGAGAGGAGGGGAAAGGAGGGTAATGAAGGGACACCAACCATGGGTATAAGAAAGGGCAGGTGGAGAGAGGAAGATGTGAGGTGGGCCTTAGTTAGGTAGGTAGCAGGTCTTCTGGTGCTCTGTGACCGCAGTCTCGAAAGCACTTCGAAGACTCTCCCCCCTGCAGAGTACTGCGTCGCAGAACATACACAATATTGTGACCCTCGAAAGGTAAGGCATCGTGAATGGCCTGTGAGGCAGCTGGAGGGATGCGCTTTCACACAGGAGTGTCTCTTGTGGTGAGAGGAGCGGAAACAAAGCATGTGGTAGAGGAACTCAACCTACTACGTTCATCACAAGGTACAACCTTTCGAACGGCCCCACCGTGGAACGACTTCAGGTGTCGCTTCATGGATGTCGTACCAAAGCTGTATGAATCACGTCTCCCACGACTCAGCACCATTTTGCACCGGTTGCTGGTGACCTTGTTTGCACGTGCTTTTGGTACGTTACCATGAATGGTAAAAAACCGCCACACCCAAGACTACCGGCGAGTGATGGTAGTAGGGACTTCCTCTACCTCATCCTCCTCATCCTCATCCTCTACATCCTCACACCTGTTCCCCTCTGCAGGCCCTTGGGGAGGTGGTGATGGTGGAGGGGTTTGGGGTGGTGCTGAGGCAGATGTAGCAACAGTAGCCATGGATGCCATCAGGGTTGGTGAGATAATCTCAGCAAGAGCAGCAAAGGCAGCAAAAGTCAATCTGCAATAGCCAGAAGCACAATGAAGATCAGCTCTGGGGTGTGGCCTTTTATAGGGGTGGAGGGGTGCGCTTCACAGACAGATCAAACACCCCAAAAAGGTTCAAAAAGTTCCAAAAAGTATGTGGAAAGCCAGGGTCATTGTCTGGGACATGTGCAATGGTGAACCTTTACTGTAAAATAATTTGGTTTGTCTGAAAAAGTTCTTTTAAAATTTTCGGGAACCGGACAGTGTCCGCAAATCAGGACACACACTGTCAGGTTTCCTTCTCTTATTCAAGTTTCCTTTTCATTATTTATCCTTTTCAGATTAGCTTTGTGTGGGTGGGAAGTTTTCCATTATAGTTGGTTAGGCCTTAACTTGATGATTCAGAATCCTGGTTCTGACCCAAGGCAAGATGGAGCCTCACAGTGACAGCTCTGATTGGCTAGAAGACAATGCTGAACAACAATGAACATTCTAAACTGTCACTCTGTGCCTTTCATCATCAAAACCCCATCTGAGAGGACGTGTTCAGTGGCTGCTCCTGCTTTAGTATTAGGCCTGGTGGATTTTATCCTTCAGATCTCAGCAGTCGAGCGGCTACTTTCTTGGGGGTTCAGGAGAAGTCTTCAGCTGGCAGGAATTCGTTTTAGAAGATAGGAAAAGCAGGAAATCTTTGTGAATTCGCTAAGGAGATAAGTGACTTTATTTCTACTGTAAATCTGTTCATCTTAAATACAGTCTCCTTGAAAATTCGTTAAAAGTAGTGTTTCAACTAAAACAATTGAACTATCGGTGTGCGCTTGTGTTTCCAGTGCGGTGTTCCTTAGCGCGAGATTTTGACTGTAACGTGCGTATTCAAGTGAGCGCGTGCTTTCTAGCGTTTGTATTCCGAGCGCGAGCAGAGGTTGGTCCCGTGCCATTTTAAAAGCGCGTGTGTTTTATTGCGCGAGAGATCCTTTTCGCCAAAAGCTATACGCAGCGTGAAAACTACAAAGCGCGTGTGAAATACAAAGCGCGTGTGAAATGTAAAGCGCGTGTGAAATACTATGCGCGTGTGATTTTTAGCGCGAGTATACAAAGCGCGTGTGAAGTATAAAGCGCGTGTGAAATACAATGCGCGTGTGATTTTTATCGCGTGTGTACAATGCGCGTGTGAAATACAATTCGCGTGTGAAATATAAAGCGCGTGTGATTTTTATCGCGTGTGTACAAAGCGCGTGTGAAATACAAAGCGCGTGTGATTTTAAGCGCGAGAATCTGTTCGTCGCGTGCCTTGTGAGTGCGCGTGTGTTTTTTCCATCGCGAGTAATTTTGCGCGTGACAATCTCTTCGTTGCTTTTGAACTCAATAGCGCGGGTGTTCTTATTTCGCGTGTCTCGCAGGAGAATATTATTGCGCGTGTGGACCATTGCGCGTGTGAATTGTTGCGCGTGTGGATTTTTTGCGCGTGTGGATTACTTGGATCGCGCGTCTTCATCCGTTTGCGCGTGTTCTTCAACCAGGAAGATTTCTATGTGAAGTTCAACGATTAATGGAAATAACCTGCGTGTGCAGTTAGCACGTTTTTTCCTCTTTCTTCAAGGATTCAAAGACTCAAGATAATTATAAATAGTTTGAAAAGTTTTGATATTACAAGAAAGAACATTTTAAAGACAATCTAATTGAACTACCAGTGCAAGTTGGAAATAAGACAAACTAAGAACTAAAACTTCCAGTTTTGCCTAATGTAAGAAGTTGCTGGGAATTTCTAGTATCGCAAGTAAGAGAGATTTTCAGCTTCTTATCCGCTTCTCTAAGAAATTCCAAGAGAAGAACCAGGTAGGATTCTCAATTATTAGTTAAGGATTAATTACTTCCCATTCATAAGGTTAAGTAAGTGAATTAAGAAAGTGTATATGTTATTCTTTATCCTCTGCAGGTTCAGCACTGATTAGCCTTGACGCAGTCTGCCTGGTGTTGTTTTGTTGTCCCATTCCCCCTTTCCCTTTGGGGTGTAGTTTACAGAGCTGTATTGAAAACTAGTTCTGGGAAATACATCTCAGGGGGATTGTCGGGGGTTCAGCAGCTTCCGCGGATACAGGACCTCTCAGCCTGACAGAATGAAAGGCCAATAATTTAGTCCGCCCGAGCTGTCATGAACCCCGACGAATCCATGGAGATGTTAGGATCTTTGATTAGGGAGTTACGGGAGGAGTTGAAAATTTCTCGGGATGAGAATGCTTTACTTAGTCAAAAGGTGGATGACTTAAGTGTTAAAGTTACACAAATTCAACAGAGGGGAGAAAGGAGAGAGGATGAGGTTTCAGGGGGCGCAGGTTCTCCACCAGAGTTAGAAAGAGAAGATCAGTTACCACACATACAACGGGCGCCTACAGTGGCAGAAGGGGTAAGGAGTATAATTATGCCAGTTCCTTTGGCGCCCCCAGAACGTTATCATGGGGATTCCAAGAGATTTAGGGTGTTCTTAACACAATGTGAATTACATTTTATGAGTAGACCAGAATTATTTCCATTGGATGCTTCTAAGATAACATTTATGTTGTCATATCTTTCTGGGGAAGCATCTGCTTGGGCTGGGTTTTTGGTGAGTCAAAAGAGTGCGGTTTTAGAAAATTATACCCACTTTTTAGAGATATTCCGAAAAATGTTTGATAGAAGACAGCTATCTCTGGAAGTGGATGGTGAACTTTTAGAATTAAAACAAGGTAATAGAGACTTGATTGCTTATATAACACAATTTAAGTCCCTTGTGTTAGAAAGCAAGTGGCCCGAGGCTAAACAAGCCTCGTTGTTTTATCGGGGCCTTAGAGATGAGTTAAAGGATGCCTTGTCTGGAGTAGTTGAACGCCCTCCTACTTGTGAAGGTCTGATTGATTTGGTTATTCAATTGGATTTCCGTTTGAGTGAAAGGAAGGCAGAGAGACGTCATGGTCAGAGTGATGTAAAGTCTATACTTAGAGTAGATAGACCCAAAATAGAGAGTAGACCCAAAGGGAATAATTCATCTCCAAGAATCAGAGGCCCGTTAACAGTGGAGGAAAAGACTAGGAGGAGAGAGAATAATTTGTGTTTATACTGTGGAAGAGGTGGGCATTTTTTAGGAAACTGTCCTTACACTCCCAAGAAGACTTCTTCCTCAGCAGTCAAGGTACAACAGATCGCCAATACGGTGCAGACAGCGGTTCCTCATATAACCATAAATGTATCCTTATTTTTTGATTTGGAGTGTAAGGGAAATGGTCCTGTAATGATTGACTCTGGTGCGACTGGGAATTTCATGGATTGGGGTCTGGCCAAATCGTTGGGAATTCCAATTATTCTGAAGGAGGTTGTAGAGCAGGCTAGGGCTGTTGATGGTACATGTTTATCTTCTGGTCCTATTACTCATAGAACTGGTTCTTTAACTTTGGAGTTATCAGGAGGTCACAGAGAGATAATTTCATTTGAGTTAATTGATGCCCCTTTGTTGAAGATTATCTTAGGCATGCCTTGGCTTACTCTTCATAATCCCCTAATTGATTGGAGTGCTAGGACAATTGACATGCAATCTGATTTTTGTAAAGAGAATTGCTTTTCAGGAAGTCTCTTAGAGGAAGAGGTAAAACAAAGTAATTCTGTATCTAGTTTTCTGGCTGAGACTGGAATTGGAGGTCATGATGTGGGAGCTGTAGTGGGTCAACTTCCCCAGTGTTACAAAGATTTCTGGGACGTATTTGATGAGAAAGTGGCAGGAGAATTACCACCCCATAGATCCTTTGATTGTAAAATTGAACTGGAGCCAGGAACAATTTTGCCTAGTAGTAGGGTATATGCTCTTACTGAGAAAGAGAATGATTATTTAAAAGAATATTTGTCGGAAAATTTGGCCAAAGGATTTATTCGTCATTCTAAGTCACCTGCGGCCTCTCCTTTATTTTTTGTACCAAAACCGGATGGCTCGCTTAGAACTTGCATAGATTATCGAGCAGTTAATAAAGTCACTATTAAGAACCGGTATCCTCTTCCTCTCATCTCAGAAATGCTTAATCAAATACAAGGAGCAAATATTTTCTCTAAATTAGATCTGAGAGGAGCTTACCATCTTGTACGTGTGCAGGAAGGGGACGAATGGAAGACAGCGTTTAAGACCAGATTTGGGCTGTTTGAATATCAAGTTATGCCATTCGGTCTATGTAATGCTCCAGCGGCTTTCCAATTTTTCATTGATGAGGTTTTTAGAGAATTCTTGGATATTTTTGTTGTCGTTTATATCGATGATATTTTGATTTTCTCTTCTGACCTAGATCAACATCAGAAACATGTGCGCTTGGTGTTACAAAAATTGCGAGAAAATCATTTGTTTGCCAAATTGGAAAAAAGTCAATTCCATACCGATTCTGTGGAGTTTTTAGGTTTTATAATTTCACCTAAGGGTTTAGAAATGAATCCTAAAAAGGTGCAAGCCGTTCTTGAATGGCCCCCTCCTACTAAGGTTAAGGAAATACAAAGTTTCTTAGGGTTTGCCAATTTTTATAGGAGATTTATAGAAGGTTTTTCTCGACTGGTTGCTCCTATAACGAGACTTTTGAAAAAAGGAGTGAAATTTGACTGGGACCTTGAAGCAGAAAAGGCTTTACAAGAGTTAAAACAAAGATTTACTTCTAGTCCAATTCTAATTCATCCAGATCTTTCTAAACCTTTTTTTGTGGAGGCGGATGCTTCAAATTTAGCGTTGGGGGCGGTGCTTTCTCAAAGGAATGAAACTACTGGTCAAATACATCCAGTTGCATTCTTTTCTAGAAAGTTTTCTGCTGCTGAAGTGAACTACACAATTGCTGATCGGGAACTGTTAGCAATAAAGTCCGCTTTTGAAGAATGGAGACATTTTCTTAAAGGAGCAAGACATACAGTAACGGTCCTTACTGATCACAGAAATTTATTGTTTTTAAAATCTGCAAGAACTTTGTCTCCACGACAACTTCGTTGGTCTTTGTTCTTTGCAGATTATGATTTCATTGTGACTTTTAAACCTGGAAGTCAGAACAAAAAAGCTGATGCGTTATCTCGCCAATTTCCTGGAAGTGAAGACAAAGAGATTATAGAACCAGAACCTATAATTGCTCCAGAACGTTTTTTGTTAGCTGGAGCCATTAAAGAAATGGATTTTTTGAATGAAGTTCGTCAAAATATGTCCTTGCAGAAGATGGAGGAGTGGGTGAGACTGGATCCAGCTAGAAAGTTGAAAGACAATCTTCCTTTTTTTGATAATAAGCTTTATGTACCTACTGATGAGTTGAGAGAAAAGGTTTTGAGGAATTGTCATGAATCCATTTTAGCAGGACATCCTGGGTTCAGAAAAACTCTGGAACTGGTTCGAAGAAATTTTTGGTGGGAAAAAATTCGCCAAGACACATTGAATTTTGTTAAAACTTGTGTAGTCTGTGCACAAGCGAAAAGTCAAGTTGGGAAGCCGCATGGTTTATTGGAGCCGTTACCTGTTCCTCCTCGTCCTTGGCACACAATTTCTATGGATTTCATAGTAGATCTTCCTCAAGATAAGGGTTGTACTACCATTCTTGTTGTGGTCGATCTTCTTACTAAAGAAGCACATTTTTTACCAATAGAGGGAGAGGTTACCGCGGAAAAACTGGCTCATAGTTTTTTGCAAGGTGTAGTTCGACTACATGGACTCCCAAGTCAAGTTATCTCTGACAGGGGATCTCAATTTATTTCAAAATTCTGGAGGGCCTTCTGTAAGAAACTTGGAGTGGAAGTTAGTTTGACTTCTGGGTATCATCCGGAAAGTAATGGACAAGTGGAGAGAGTAAATCAAGAATTGGAGAAGTTTTTAAGGTGTTATTTACAAGCTAGAGAGGAATGGGTGGATTTGGTGTGGTTGGCAGAATTCTCTTACAATAATTGTGGAAAAGATGCTACTTCTATGTCCCCTTTCTTGTTGGGTCGTGGGTTTCATCCTCGCTTTCTGAGTTTTGAGGTGTTGGAGGAGGATTCAGGGAATCCTAGAGTGGAAGATCGCTTGTTGATAATGAAAAATAACTTGGATAGAGCAAAAAAGGTTCTGGGAGAAAATAAGTTGAAATATAAGAGATATGCCGATTTGAGAAGAAAAACTGGTCCTGAATATAAGGTGGGAGACTTAGTTTGGCTTTCTACCCGATACCTGAAAATTAAGGGGAAGAATAAGTTCAGTCCAAGATTTGTAGGCCCTTTTGAGGTAGAGAAAATCATCAACCCTGTGGCAGTACGATTGAAATTACCCAAGCAGTTGAAGGTACATCCTACCTTTCATGTTAGTCTTTTAAAACCAGTTTGTTCAGGAGCTAGATTCAGAACACCACCTTCCCCTGTGATTTTGGAGGATTCATCTGAGGAATTTGTGGTTAAACAAATTTTGGATTCTAGGAAAGTGAGGGGAAGATTGCAGTATTTGATTGATTGGGAGGGATATGGACCGGAGGAACGCTCTTGGGAAGATTCAGTTGATGTACATGCCCCCCGTTTAGTTGCTAAGTTTCACGCTAAATACCCACACAAGATAGGCCCAGAGACTGGGCATTAGGAGGGGGGTACTGTCAGGTTTCCTTCTCTTATTCAAGTTTCCTTTTCATTATTTATCCTTTTCAGATTAGCTTTGTGTGGGTGGGAAGTTTTCCATTATAGTTGGTTAGGCCTTAACTTGATGATTCAGAATCCTGGTTCTGACCCAAGGCAAGATGGAGCCTCACAGTGACAGCTCTGATTGGCTAGAAGACAATGCTGAACAACAATGAACATTCTAAACTGTCACTCTGTGCCTTTCATCATCAAAACCCCATCTGAGAGGACGTGTTCAGTGGCTGCTCCTGCTTTAGTATTAGGCCTGGTGGATTTTATCCTTCAGATCTCAGCAGTCGAGCGGCTACTTTCTTGGGGGTTCAGGAGAAGTCTTCAGCTGGCAGGAATTCGTTTTGGAAGATAGGAAAAGCAGGAAATCTTTGTGAATTCGCTAAGGAGATAAGTGACTTTATTTCTACTGTAAATCTGTTCATCTTAAATACAGTCTCCTTGAAAATTCGTTAAAAGTAGTGTTTCAACTAAAACAATTGAACTATCGGTGTGCGCTTGTGTTTCCAGTGCGGTGTTCCTTAGCGCGAGATTTTGACTGTAACGTGCGTATTCAAGTGAGCGCGTGCTTTCTAGCGTTTGTATTCCGAGCGCGAGCAGAGGTTGGTCCCGTGCCATTTTAAAAGCGCGTGTGTTTTATTGCGCGAGAGATCCTTTTCGCCAAAAGCTATACGCAGCGTGAAAACTACAAAGCGCGTGTGAAATACAAAGCGCGTGTGAAATGTAAAGCGCGTGTGAAATACTATGCGCGTGTGATTTTTAGCGCGAGTATACAAAGCGCGTGTGAAGTATAAAGCGCGTGTGAAATACAATGCGCGTGTGATTTTTATCGCGTGTGTACAATGCGCGTGTGAAATACAATTCGCGTGTGAAATATGAAGCGCGTGTGATTTTTATCGCGTGTGTACAAAGCGCGTGTGAAATACAAAGCGCGTGTGATTTTAAGCGCGAGAATCTGTTCGTCGCGTGCCTTGTGAGTGCGCGTGTGTTTTTTCCATCGCGAGTAATTTTGCGCGTGACAATCTCTTCGTTGCTTTTGAACTCAATAGCGCGGGTGTTCTTATTTCGCGTGTCTCGCAGGAGAATATTATTGCGCGTGTGGACCATTGCGCGTGTGAATTGTTGCGCGTGTGGATTTTTTGCGCGTGTGGATTACTTGGATCGCGCGTCTTCATCCGTTTGCGCGTGTTCTTCAACCAGGAAGATTTCTATGTGAAGTTCAACGATTAATGGAAATAACCTGCGTGTGCAGTTAGCACGTTTTTTCCTCTTTCTTCAAGGATTCAAAGACTCAAGATAATTATAAATAGTTTGAAAAGTTTTGATATTACAAGAAAGAACATTTTAAAGACAATCTAATTGAACTACCAGTGCAAGTTGGAAATAAGACAAACTAAGAACTAAAACTTCCAGTTTTGCCTAATGTAAGAAGTTGCTGGGAATTTCTAGTATCGCAAGTAAGAGAGATTTTCAGCTTCTTATCCGCTTCTCTAAGAAATTCCAAGAGAAGAACCAGGTAGGATTCTCAATTATTAGTTAAGGATTAATTACTTCCCATTCATAAGGTTAAGTAAGTGAATTAAGAAAGTGTATATGTTATTCTTTATCCTCTGCAGGTTCAGCACTGATTAGCCTTGACGCAGTCTGCCTGGTGTTGTTTTGTTGTCCCATTCCCCCTTTCCCTTTGGGGTGTAGTTTACAGAGCTGTATTGAAAACTAGTTCTGGGAAATACATCTCAGGGGGATTGTCGGGGGTTCAGCAGCTTCCGCGGATACAGGACCTCTCAGCCTGACACACGCTCAGCGTGGGTGCGGTCACATGATGACGTCGGGAACGCATCCGCGAAGGGAACGGATGTCTGCAGGACACCAAATGCACTGGAACGATCAGGCGCACGCGAGCAGGGGTTCTCCAGACAGTGTTCGGGGCCTCAAACAAATTAAAAGTACGACACAAGTGAGACGGAAAGTTACGGATAGGCACGATGTTCGCAGGACTTATGGGTGTGGTGCGCATGTGCCTAGATGTTCTACAGACTGTACGGACCGGTATAGTGTCCTTAGGACACCTCCATTTTGTTTAATTACGGACAACCCAGGCACCGAATGTGTTCTAAGAACAGTTCCATCTTGCTTGCGAATGGTACGGACAGGTTTAGTGTCCTTAGGACACTCCCATTTTGGCTAATTCCGGACATTCCGGACAGGCACGCTGTCCGCAGACACCCCAACTGACTTTTAAAAAAAAAATAAGACACAAAGGATTGAATTAAAAGACACATCATTTTCTTTTATTATATACAGATACAAAATTCATGAAAGAGAGGGGCAAGCAGAAACTGACACAAATACAGGTGAATTAGGGGTTTGGAGAGGATGGAAGGGAGGAGATTAAGGGATAGAAGTCTCATCATAAGGTTTTTCTTGGTGGCGAGGGTTTGGGGATAGTTGACTGGGTCATGGAGAGGGGTAACAGGTACATGTGGGACAATGGTATTTTTTTTTGTCCATTTTTTGTTCCATGCGCTGCAGAATATTTTGAAATGTGTCTTTTGGTGTATTATTTTCAATGTTTGTATGGTCTGTTAAAAAAATATACATATATGTTAAGTGCACATAAAGTAATGATTATTAATTTGCTTATAAAGAGAAGTGCCTACCATTTTTATTACTGTCTTCAGCCATTTTCTCACGTGGGAAATTTTCCTCAAGCCATTCCAAAGTACTGGACATGTCTGTGTAAAAAACACAAATATATTACTTTTAGTGTACCTAATACATAAAGTTTAGAAATATATAAGAAAAATAAAGTTTACTTACTAGTTTCTGGTAAATTGTGTTCTTACTGTTGTGTAGGTCTGCTGTTGCTGCTAGCTGTGCAGTTTCTGTGAGGTAATTATGTTGGAGGCATATCTTTTTTGTTTTGGTATATTCCATTTTAGGACATATGGTATTTAAATGGATGGTTAATGTGTTAGATATATAGGTTCCACTTTTTATTATTATATAGAATGTGTTTGTGTGCTGCTTTTTGAACTTGTGCAGTGTTTATATGTGTTTATGTGCTGCTTTTTGAACTTGTGCAGTGTTTAAATGGCATGATAGAACAATTTAAGATACTCCCTGAGTGTTTGGGTAGTGTTGATGTTGTCCGTGTCCGTTCGCGGACATCAAAATCCTTGGCAGGAGGTTCAGTATGTTCATTGTTACATGTATATAAAATAAGGGAATCCTAGTAAACATCTATCAAATTCACACTATGAAAATGCATATTCAATAAAAAAAAACTTTGATAAAGGGAGGTTATGGTTAAGTTGCGCTACTAAAAACCTATGAAATTCATTAAAAAAACGTTGTTAAATGGGTGTTATGGTTCCAAGTCAAACCGAAAAACCCCTGAAATTTGCCAGTTATAGTAAGCTAAGCTACCATAACTCACGCCACCACCGTGCACTGCTCAGACTAACACCCAGGACATCAAAGATGACATCACAAATGTCATTGATGATGTCAATGACATTTGATGACCCAGACAATGTGGCCACTGCCCATGGCCACAGGCTACCCCTCAGTCACTAAAGGTATACCGCTATTTTTTGTAGCTACAATATGACACTTGTCAAAATAATAAAACACTGGCACATTTGCAAACCCATGCTTGTAGGTCCTTGCCAATGCTCAAGTTTGCTGGAAATCCACCCATGTTTTATTTTTTCAAAAGTGTCAAATTTATTCATATACAATCGTTATATAACCTAGCCCCCACTTGACAAAATCCATTCAGACTTTACGAAAACATCTATATCTAGATCTATAATCTTTATGCAAACCTTTGTGTAGATTTGTCAAATGACACCACATTTATAAGCCTTTACAATATTTTGGGACCCCCCTCTAATTTTGCCCCCTCTTCACAAAATCCCACCAAACTTTGCGAAAACATTCATATCTAAATATATCATCAGTTTCCCAAATTAATTGTAGATTCGTCAAATGGCACCTCATTTATAAGCCTTTACATTATTTTGGGACCCCCCTCTAGTTTTGCCCCCTCATTACAGAATCCCACCAAACTGTGCATACTCACTCAGAATCTGGTCGGAAATATACATGCAAAATGTCATGCAGTTCCATTAAGTGGCGGCAAAGTTGTAAGCCATTCAAGAACTGTATTTCACCAACCCTGTAATGCTGAGGTGTTCGCAAACTTTCACAGGACTGCTCGCGAACATCTAATCTGTTTGCGGACTTTCATGGCAAAAACACCAGTTTTTTTGCTTCTTGCAGCCATACCCCATCCCATCCTCATGACTCCTCACCTCCCCAGAGATTATTTGATAAGTTTGACAAGCGCAATGTTGTGTTTTTTAATGTTTTTACCGCAATGTCCGCGGACACCGGCCCCTGTCCGCGAATCCAAGATGGCAGGCGTTTCCAAAAATCTGACGCACTTCACGCTCTTCACTATCCAATCAGCGAACACGTTGCATGTCTGCTGATATGATGCGAGCCGATTAACCAATCGGTGTCCTGTCCGCGCAGCGAACAGGGAAGTGTGTCGGCGGAGCGGACATAGATATCGCTCATTTTTTGTGACCTACTTTTTGGTCATTTTTTTTAAAACTACTGGACGGATCTTCAACAAATTTACAAAAACACGCTTTCGGGACCAAGCCGCTGCTCCTGCCGCAAATTTGGTGAAAATCCATCCAGCAGTCTGGGCTGTAGGTGTGAGCAAAGATTTTTTTCCCCATTCAGTCTATGGGAAAAAATAAATTTTGGGACCCACCCCTATAACTTTGTCCCCCCCAGACCAAACCTCACCAAGAGTGAGGCCATATACTTTTTTGGTGTGGATTCGTCCAGGGGGAGCAAAGTTATAAGCCGCCCAAAAAGTGCTCTTCCTATGGGTTTAGCAACTTAACCATAACTACACGGCCACTACCATGGGCCGTGTAATATAATCCGCTAACAAATAAAAGAGGAAAAAAACAAAAAAATAAAACTGGTATAGGCTTTCAGAAAATTTCAGAACCCGCCTTACTTTAATATAATTTATTGGATTGTGGTGCTCTTAAATATGATATCTATTGTATCTTGGAAAACTGTGTGCCAGGGTGGGGATTATGCACAATTATTAGATCCATATCCCCATTATATGTTTACATGATTTACATGAAGCATGGCTAGTAGAAGATATAATGGTACAGAAAACATGATTGTTGTTTCAAATGCACAATAAAAGCACCTCACCTTTGTTTGACTGTACATTAAAATGTTAAGAAGGCAAGGTTTCAGTTAATGAACAGATCAAAGGAAATTCCAATTCCGTCCAGATTTCAAGAGTAACATGTTCATATGCCAATACCCCTTCTATTACTTTAATGCATATGGGATAAAGTACCCCTTGCCATACATCATAAGAATATTGCAGGTCACCAAGGAGTCTTGTAACCAAATAGAGTAAAGAGGCTCTAGACCGAATTGCTTTACAAGGTCATGGACCTCTGAGGTGCCTTGCAATAACTTTCTTATCTATGGTAGCACATATTGTATTCCTTATAATACCATGCCATGCACTGTCATCCCTTTTAATACCTAGCCTCTAATTAATTTATTTTAAGAGTTCTTTGAGTTTCTGATACATATGATATGTAGAATCTGTTTAAATAAAGTTTAAAAAAGGCAACTTCTAATGTGTTGCAGAAACGTACTTTATCCAATTTAGGACCCTAGGATGTGTGGCTCCCTATATAAAAATAAATACCATAAATAAATAATTAAAATGCATCCAAAAAGATTAAGGTTTTCATGCTGTGCTTTTAAATAAGCAACACTATGCAGTTTTTGCTGTTGTTTGTTAAACTCCAGTTCTTCACAAATACACTTATTACTATAAACAGTTCCTTTTGAGTTAATGGATGTAAAGTGTCACAGAAAGGAATTCTATAAGAAATTAATTTGTTAAGCTACCGGAATGTTGGGTGTTGAAGCAGCAGCCTAGTCCTGCAGCTCCTGGTCTTCTCCCTGAAGATATGTTTTTAAGATTATGAACTCAAAAAAGAAGATTGAAGAGGCTGAAAATCCAGTTTCTAAAAAAGCCAAGCAGATCTTGGAGATGGGTGACACGCCTGATATTCAAGATGTCTACTCTGTTCTGTTACAAGTTGTGCAGGATGTCAATGAAGTCAAATTATCTATGGCAGACCTTAACATGAAAGTGTCCCAGCTGGATGTCAGGGTCATTGATCTGGAGAAAACATCAGTCACCATGTGCACAGAAATAGCTGGCAGCTCTGGGGTATATAACAATCTGAAATCAGATCTGCAAAAGGAAAAGCACTTGGAGCTATATTTGAAACTAAGCAGTAAAAACTTGAGACTGGTTGGTGTTGAGGACCTGGCTGGTTCTGCGAACGAGGACCTAATCCTTTTAGTAATTCAAGTGCTTAAGGAGAGCTTCAACTTTGCTTCCATCTCCTCGAGTGATATTGATTATGCATTCAGAATTGGGAAACATCAAGATCCCAGGGCAAGACACATCCTGATTACTTTTGAGCCTCAAAACAAGGGAAGGTCTAATGAATGCTGCTAGACTCAAAGGAAATGCCAGCTATAAAGGTAACCCTGTGTTCTTGTATCCTGGTTACCCCAAAGAGGTTCTGCTATTGAGAAGGTCTTTTAAGGGTGCTACAAATATGGCTAAGCAGCTGAGCGTCAGAGTATTTTTGAACAGGAATAATGTCATGACTCTGGAATTGCCGGATGGTGAAAAGACTACTTATGACCCTGCTCAAGCTCTGCAATGGTTGGAAGTATGTAAAGGGGATGCTGCCACCGCTTTATAAGTTAAGCTGATGTTTCCTGTTTCCTGGCTGGTACTCTATTTATTTTATTATATTTTATCTTTTTTTTATCTTTGGGTTTGGTTCAAGTTTATTTTCATTGAAGAAAATGGCGCCCGTATTACAGTTCTGTTTAAGGTTTTTCTTTTTCCAAACGTAAACAAGTTGGATTCTCCATTGTCTCTTCATTTGCCTTGCTTTGGACTTTCCGAGTAAAGAACCTGGATTCATAAATGTTTCTATATGGATCAGCTGACCTGACGTTCCTGTTTTTGTGTGGCACGTTTCTTTATTGTGTTTGACGTTCTGCAGCACCCTTATCCATCAAACTTTGGCATGCCCCGCCATTGCCTGCTCTCGCCAAAAAGTTGGGTACTTTAATCTGAGGGCATGCAGAGAGTAACTTATGGCAGACCGTACCTCATTGCGATGAGAACCGGTGTGCCTTTACGTGAGTACGGATAGACTTACAGTGCCTTTTACGCAATTGGTTGCATCTGAAATTACACCTTTAGTCCTTCGATCCTCCCTCTGTGCACCTCAAAGTTCGGACAGTTTATGCAAACACTACAGCGAATTGTGAAGGCAAGTGAGTTAACAACCTCGTGCCAGAGAGTTCTTTAAAAGGATATTGGCCTTGCCACCGATAAACATACTATTTACAGGGCACACACAGCTTGAATCCGAGCAGAGCCAACTCAGGCATTCACCCACTCATGTGAATGCTTCTACTTGAATTTTTCTACTGCCCGCATCCAGAGGATTACGTCACTAGCCATGGGATCTGAATCTTTCCGCTCGCTCCCTTAATATCATACTGTCAATTGGAGTGTTTGACTCTGAATGTTTCTATGTGATTACAGATGGATTTACGGTGCCTCATACGCATTTGAGTACAACACAGACTTTGTTTCTACGGCTTGTACCTTGAGAATTATGACATTAGCCACGGGAATTAAATCTTTCCGTTTGCTCCCCTTATGTCATGCCGTCAATCAGAGTGTTTGAACCTGATATATGCCTTACTACATTAATGCTATACTATGATTTTGTAGGTTTTTAGATGTATATCCTTCATTGTTCCATCTGACCTCATAACCTATTATTTTGCGGATCTATGACTAGATGCCTTCTGTGCAAATGTCCTTGCATGTCATAGACCAGGGATACCCTTCCTTTCTGGTCTTTTTTTATGTGGTCCCGATATCTGGTGGGAGGGTATATTTTATGAGATTTCAGTTATGGGCTGTTGTTCTTACTTTGATGTTTCATTTTCACTTTGTCTGCTCTCTTTCTTGAACGGGCTCGTCCTTGATTATGTCTCTGGTATAGATTTTTGAGCCCACTGACTCTTCTCCCTTCCTTCACACTTCTTCTTTTTTCTCTCTTTTCTGTTTTTCCTCATTTTAGGGACTTTTGGAAATTTAAGTACGGTTTGGCTCATGTTATTTCACATGTCTAGCCTATGCTATATTCTTTTTGATGTGACTTTGTATGGATGACTACGTGTGTGAGGTGGTGACATCTTACTATACCCGTTGTTATAATGGCCTTACCCTTATTGGACATTTTTTTGACCATCTGACCATTAAAGGTTAATCACTCAGGCCCTTGTTTTTGTTGATGGTGCCACTTTCCTACGTAGTTTGGGTATTTAATGTGCACCATTTACGTATTTCATATTGGGTTTTGGACTGCTTTAAGTTGTGTACATTATTATTTTTTATTTCATTGCAACTGTGAGGATATTGTACTATTTACTGACAGGATGTCTCACAAGACCTGAATCTTTTTCTGCTCTGTTTTTGTTTTTTGTTTTTTATAGATAGTCGGGTGATTTGTGTATGATATCAATCACCAGTATTTCCCTTTTTTTCTGACTATTCTATACTCAATGTATGCTTAATTATCAGGTGTGAATGGAGGATGTTGTTTAAGGTTATAGGGGACCCCCTGATTGACCGCTCGGATGCACTTTCATATTGGTTCATCCTCAGAAACGCACTATTTGGCAAGTTTGGCTATGCAGTGAATGTAAGTTTGAATTGTGTGAGTGACATATGTTTGGTTCTATTAATTTTGATTTTGATGTTTATATATATATATATTTTCTTCCACTAGTATTTCTTTGATTGGTGGGACTTCTGTGGTGCTTTGAATATGGGTATGGGATACTTAATCATTTACCCTTTAGAGCCGTGGACTAGGTGGTTGGAGGGTGGGCTGATCTGGATTCTTTCTTGGATGCTCTTTGGGTATATTACCTTAGCTTTGAACTGGAAATGGGCCTATTTGTTTGCTAAATCTATTAGGATCTTCTACTTTTTCTTTAATGGATGCTAAACTGTCCTGTACGCAATGTTATTCTATGATGGTCTATGTGTGTGGTGGAAGTATATTTCATTCTTGTGAACGTTAATTTTACACGTTTTGTCCTGGGCTGGCATGTTGTTTCAGTTACGTATCAGCTGGGTGATGTCCGAAAAGCTTTAGGTTTGATTTTATCTTATCAGTGTTGTTTTTCTTTTGAGTTCTACGGGAATTGGGAGGGATTCCGGGAACACAGGTCCTGTTGGATGTTCATTCTTTCTTTTTCTGGGTTGCATGAGCTTCATGACTACAACTGTTTCTTAAGAGGGTGGATTTTTTGTATATTCTGTTTATTTCTGAGACTAGTACTTTGTAGAGACAGTGAGAGAATGGCAGGGAAGGTCATTGGGAAACCTGGTGGGAACTTATGTGTGGTATTTTGGAATGTCAACAGGATTAACAATCGAATTAAAAAAACATTTTTTTATTGTTTGGATGACATGAAAGCCAATATTTGCTTTTTACAAGAGACCCACATATTGGGAGATGAGATCAAAGGATTTGAAAAAGAATGGATTGGATATGCTATTCACTAGTGGGGCGTTGACTGAGAATGATCTTTCAAGTAATATTGGTAATATTTTTTTAGCTGATCATGCTCGCATCACTATGCATCTGAAACCAAAGTTTGATATGTGTAAGTCATTCACATAGAAAATTAACACTTCCATTTTGTATGACGAGGATATACTTGAACAGATTGTTTCTGAGGCGAACCACTTTGTGGATGAGAACCGCTCAGATGAGATAAGTTTGTAGAATGTTTGGGAGGCGTTTAAATGCACCATGCAAGGGATTCTACTGGGCTTCTCGAGCGGGAAGCGAAAAAAGGATGAGAAAAATAGATTAGAATTAGATCTGAGAATAAGAGGTATCTCTCGGGATTTGATGCTTGATCAGAGGGACATTGCAAAATTAAAAGAACTACGGAAACTGAAAAAAGAACTGGATAATATTCTGTCAGAGAGGGCGGAACGTAACCTATATTACTCATGGTGTACCTATTTTGAAAGGGGTGAGAAATATGATAATTGTCTAGCGCATAGATTAAGAAAAAGGAATTTGAATGCAGCAATTACGTCAATCTTGGATCCTTGACTGCAAAGTTATATTTGATCCAAAACGGATAATTGGTATATTTAGGCAATATTACATGAATTTGTATCGTAATGAGTCAGGCATTTCAGGTATAGGGAGAGATTTCTATCATAACCTTAAATTGCAGATAACTTACTCCTCGAAGAGGAACTGACGGTTGAAGAACTGAGGGTTGTGATTCAAAAATTGAATACTGGTAGGCTCCTAGGGCCTTATGGGCTTCCAGTCAAATTTTACAAAATACTACCAGACTCAGCCCTTGGATTATTGAAGGATATGTTTTTGGCGTCCCAAAGGTTTAGAGTACTAGTCATGCATCAATTTCGGTATTTCTTAAAAAAGGGAGGGAAGACAACTTGCCATCTGCCTACTGCCCTATAAGTCTTATTAATATGGAAAATAAAGTATTGTCCAAAGTCCTAGCTTTGAGAATTGGAAAGTTTCTTCCATCATTAATCCATGATAATCAATCGGGATTTCTAAAGAACAGATATATGTCAAGCAATATCTGCAGATTGTTACAAACAATGGGTCAGGCTTGGAACTCAGATAAGGATTTTGCAGTCCTTTCTCTCGATGCCAAAAAGGCGTTTGATCGAGTAAATTGTGAATACTTATACTGTGTTCTACGCAAGATGAATATAAGTAAGGATTATATTTCATAGATTGAGATATTGTATGCAAATCCTACAGCGGATGTGAAAACAAACAGTTTGAGATCAGAACCCTTTCAACTAGAAAGAGGTACCAGGAAAGGATGCCCACTTTCGCCACTTTTGTTCGTCATGGCAATTGAACCATTGGAGTGAATCAGTGTGCCCAGAGACTCTCCGTGTGTGTATCTGTGAGGAGCTGCAGCGAACTACGTGGAGTCTGCTTTCTATCTCCAGTGGTTTCATTTAAATGCACTTTTGCCGTGCGGAGCGCGGCGCGGAGTCCGGCAGAGTCCCAGTTTGCCCAGAGACTCTCCGTGTGTGTATCTGTGAGGAGCTGCAGCGACCTACGTGGAGTCCGCTTTCTATCTCCAGTGGTTTCATTTAAATACACTTTTGCCGAGCAGAGCGCGGCGCGGAGTCCAGCAGAGTCCCTGTTTTTCCCAGTTCGCCCGGGGGCGACCGGGGGCAGGCGCTGGTGATGGTCGCTACTCCGAAAGCTTGCCTTTCGGGTGGGCCGCAGACGCGCCACAAGACTCTGCAGCAGCGTTGGATGTTAAATCTATGGACTGCCCTGCCGGTAACTTCGGCTGCTGTTGCTGTTGCAAGTCAGAAGCCACAAGGTAAGCCTGCTGTCTGCGCGAAGCCTACGGGCCCTCTGGCGAGGGCCACGCCTCAAACCACCGCCCAAGTGCACCATGATGACTCTATTGTTCACCTTGAATCTACTGTTACGCCAGTTCAAGCAGACATTTTTGATCCCATTTCTATTACTGAGCCAGCAGGCACGACTCCCTCCCATTTTGCACCAAGACCGCTGGTTTTGCTTTCCCTTACTGACCTTGCACCGATCCTGATGCCGCCAGCTGATTGTGCAGTGGCGGATGTACCGTATGCAGTGAAACTTCCTCCTCCTGAATCCTATTTCTCCCCCTTTGATCTCACGGATGCA
Organism: Ambystoma mexicanum; assembly: GCF_040938575.1. Classification (NCBI taxonomy): domain Eukaryota; kingdom Metazoa; phylum Chordata; class Amphibia; order Caudata; family Ambystomatidae; genus Ambystoma; species Ambystoma mexicanum. The sequence goes on along the minus strand of NC_090932.1, from coordinate 368,698,328 downwards.
GAAATCATAAGCGCCACGGCGGCTACTCAGGATAAAACCGACGAAGTAGGAACTCCGTTGGTTTCTCCTATCCGCTTAATCGACCAGGGGGGTGTTGATGCTCGCTCAGTGACACACGCAAATGTGGAGTCGGATGGTCTTATTACCGCAGCTGACTCAAGTATCACACCGGCCGCGCAGCTTGTTTCCAGCAATGGTGCGACAGACCAGATCTCGCTCCTTTCAGGCAATAGAATGCTTGATTCCCAAAAAAACTTGCTGCCGATAACAGGGTCAGTGGAAAACAACGATCTGTTAGAGGCACCAAAGGACTTGAAATTGACAGCATTGAAGTTCAGTGAAGCAAGCACTACTATCAAAGCGCATAAGGTGCAGTGTGCTGCAGCCTCAACCTTGTCTCCTCAGAGCCTTGGTTGCATGCCTGAGAAGGCAGTATTGGCCTTTTCTGTGCCCAAAGCTGATAAGCACGTCCCATATCGGCCACAATCTGGGTCACTTGATGTGAATTCAGTACAACATGGCTTGCATAATGATCGACCGATTTCTAATCCTCCTACACCGAATATGGGCCAGAAACATTTAGCGCATCCAATTGCAACCTTGCTGGCCACATCCACATTGATTCCTCAAACAACGTCGTGCTCCGGTCTCCAAGAAAAAGGCAAACTCCTGATCTCGACGTGTACAGCGAAACAGCGAGAAGGTAGCAGCTGTTTGAAAGGCGCAAATTATCCGGCACTAATAGCCACTCCATCAAAAGCCTCCACATCCAGCTTTGAGCACTCAAATGCTCCAACTCCAGTTAAAGATGGTCAGAAAACACTGAACTCAAAAATCAATCTATCTGTGGGTGCTGCAATACATATGGACAATAATGTGCTTGCGGCGTCATCACAAGCCATGATCCCGTTTGTTAAGCTGTATGAGTCGTTAAATGAAACAATTAGAGATCAAGGGGCTATGTTACCTAAACTGGACCAAATTGATTCTTTTGCCAAGTTCATTCAGCAAGATGTGCAAGCAGGAAAAGATGCAAGCGCACACTGGCATTCTCGTCTAAATGACCTTGTCACCCTACAACAAGAGAGACATGACCTCCAGCTAAAATGTCTTTTGGAGGTCTTGACTGAGATCGCGCCCCTACTCAACTCAGGCCATAGTTCCACCCAGTTCAAAGCTGACAAGCACAGCCTTGTCTCACCGCTGAACGCTTTTTCTAGGCCGCAAACAGAGAAGCAAGGTGGTGCTTCTTCTGTCTCAGTGACATTTCAAAATGATTGCATAACTGTTCCGCTGGAGGAAAGTCAAGACACTTGCCATTCAGCTGCAGTTAGTGCTTCTCACAGCTTGGTTGGGGCTGTCCAGCATGTTTCGTTGAATGCTATGTCGGTAGTAGCGGATGCGGAACCACCATCTCAAGCTACATTGAGTTCTTCATCTGCCGCAACACAAGCTGATACTCAGACAAGTGCTCCTCCCATAGCTGGCATCTTTATAGGGCACGTAAAGAATGACATAGCTGGCTGCTCTACACAATCAAATGCAGCTAGCACAAAATCCAAGCTCATAGTTCAAGCTAAAAATGTGAAGCAAACTACTATGACTAAAAAAGTAAAACCGGCAGCTCATACATCCACGAAAAGGTTCATCAGAAACTTGACTACACCCCCGCGGTTGGGGCTTTTTAAGCGCAACTTTGAGGATGTGAATGGTCCTACAGTAACTCAACCCAGTGCATTAAAGCCCCCCCTGAAACAAGGTGCCAAGTGTCGTTGTTCAAACTCAGACGACAGTTCTTCAGTCATCTCAGTGAAATTGGAAACGCTGGATCTATGCGATTTGTCTACTTACTCAAACTCTAGCGATGATGAAATATTGCAGGGTGCCAGTGATGAAAATCTGTTAGAGATGCAGAGGTTTCCGGAAGCCGCTCATTTAAGACAAGGTCGATCACCACTGAAGTGGCAAGCAGTGCATAGTTGCCGTCCAATCACTTCTCACAAAGATGACTCAAACTACATGGATGTAACAACTAATTTAAATCCAAAATCCAAATCAACGCAACCAGCAAACTCGTCCCACATGGAGATCTCAAGCTCCACACTTACAGTGACAAAACAACTATAAGTGTAAATTGAGACTACAAAACATCCGTAGAAGAAAATGAGCTGAACTTAAATCGAGCAAACGTTCTACGCTTATTCAAACATATTCCACCTCTGCGGCTGATAAACTTGGATGACATTAAAATCGTCGAATATGTGAATGAACGTATTTGCTCTGATGCTGTGCTGTTACACATCGATGCTGCAGGAGTACGAAATACGCTACTCAAAGCAGCCGAAGATCTATTACTGTTTGGTTTTGATATTTCGGTTGAACCAGAAAAGCAGTCCTGGAGTTCTAATTCCAATCAGCCGGATTCAGGTTCGGCCGACTTCAACCCAGCAGAGGTGAGAACTCTACGTCACAGCATGGTCTCTGAGGGGAAAGCAGGTGACCCTAGTGCCCAAAAGGAAAAAAAGGCTAGTCACCAGAGAAATCAAAATCAGGACTAGCCATGACTATGTCACCAGGATGCCACCTCTTCCATCATCCCGTGGAATACTCGAGGGTTCTATCATCTGTTCCAGGAGTTTGAGGTCCCCTGAGATGAGGTTTTCGCTATTTGTCTGCAAGAGACCTGGTTGAGCGAGGCACCAATGAGAGACGGCTTTGCTACACTGATTAACCCTGCCATTGAAAACAAACAAGGGCGCCCGAGTGCAGGACTATTGACCATGATACGGTTGTCCCAAAACTGGTCTAGTCCAGGTTGTTCCAACCCAAACCCATATGTCCAAGGATCTATCATGCATTCACGGACTGAACACTCAAATGTCGTTTATTCTCTGCTATTGATAAATTGTTATTGGAACCCAGCCAAAATACAGGAATCTGGCTTCATCTCAGCGATTAGCGCCTTAATGGATGATGCAATGCTGAAATATCACAACCTGTCAATTATCTGTTGTGGAGACTTAAACGGGTCTTGGTTTAATCTGTTGCCAACTTGCCCATGATGAACTAGGGGTGAAAGAGCAACGTTGGTCAAACCTAATGGAGACGCATAACTGTGTGGTGTTGAATGGTAGGGTGCGAGGTGACATGCCGGCCCAACCGACATGGCATCGCAATTCAATGCACAGTATCATTGATTACTTCTGGGTGTCCAGGAATTTTGAAGAGAAGACCAGCGCTCTTCACTCAATAATTTCGACAAAGAGCGATCATAGGGTATTAAAACTAGATTGCCTACTTCCAGCGTCCAAATCTGCACTATGATATTCGGCGCCAGTAGAGGCACACCCAAGTGGCAATCGCTTAAGATTGAGCATTAAGAAGATATGCTCCTTAACGGAAAATCTGATAAATCTGCCAATTGGTGTCGACTATACGCCGCTCTTATCAATACATAAGACAATAAACAACATGGTACCCAGCCAGCTTACAAATCCTAATCATTGGTTCAGCAAAGTGATGAATGTAAAAAAAAAGAGTTAAGAAGTGACATCCGCTGTTTAAAAAACCAAAAAAACGTCACCTGGAAAATCGTGCGCGATGATGTCAAAACACGAAGAGCAATCTATAGAAATTGGTCTAGATCCCAGAGACTCATCGTCGAACAAGATCGTGCTGAACTCATGATGAAGCTGCTGATCTCCAAGAATAGACGAGATACTTGGAAAATCTTGAATATGGGTCCATCAATAAGTACAAACTTAACGCAGAATACGATTCCTGGTGATATCTGGTGTAAGCACTTCACGGCAGTTTTTAACAGTCAGTTTAAGGTCCATATGTTACTTCCTGAAGTAAACCAAGTGCCATGGGATGTAGAAATGTCGCATATTGAAATTGTGGACGCCATCAAGACGCTCAAAAACTCGCGTGCAGCTGGTCCAGATATGATTAGCAACATGATGCAAAAAAAAATCCACAAATCTGGGCCCCTTTCATTGAGCTCCTTTTTCAAAATATTGCCAGCGCACGCAGCTTGCCGGAGTCTTGGCTCACGGCAATTGTGATCCCGATTCACAAGAAGGGCAGTTGGGATGCTCCCGAAAACTATAGGCCCATTGCCCTCCTAGATTGCATTGGCAAACTTTTTGGATCCAATCTGAGAGTGAAACTGGCAGCTTGGGCAAAAAAAGCAGGAATTCTTGATGTCCACCAAACAGGGTTCTCAAAGGGCACTGTGGTGGACGTAAATCTCTCTATATTAACAGCTTTGAAACTTGATGCCCTAAAACAAAAAACCAAATTACATCTAGCCTTCATTGATATGAAGCAAGCGTTTGATGGCATTAATCGTGAACTGCTTTGGACAAAATTAATTAAATGGAATTGTCCTGCAAATATTCTCACCCCAATTATGGCCCTTCACACGAACACTTCATTTTGCGTACGCCTTAGTAAGAACGGAGACTTATCTGACAGCATCTCCACAACAAGAGGAGTGAAGCAAGGTTGTCCGCTTGCCGCCGACTTGTTTAAATTGTTTCTGGCAGATCTCCCGAATCATCTCGAACAGGCACACTGTTTTCCTCCGAGAGTAAATATGTCTCCAGTGCGCTACATTGCATATGCAGATGATCTGGTATTGATCGATAAAACACAGATCGGCCTACAACGGCTCTTAAACTGTCTTTCTGATTACGTAATTATTAATGAACTAGTAATCAATCCAGACAAAACGAAAATCCTTTCAATAGGGTCTAAAACCAGCAAAAAAGATTGTGCATTTATTTGGGCTGTTGGCAGCCAGCGACTAACTTCAATCAATTCGATCCGTTATCTGGGTGTCCAGTTCAACAATTCACTCTGTGAAGAGCAGTGGCTAAATGTCCTAAAACTGAAAGCAGCAAGATTGGCGCTCCAAGCGGCAAAGATTAATAACAACTTTGGAAAATGTTCGCTAACTCCAGTACTCACATTCTACCTTCAAAAGGTAGTTCCTATCTAAACATTCGGCGCAGAAGCCGGCTGGAACATTAGTGAGCAAAATTGGAACCAACTAGAGGGACTTTTCTGGACACGTGTTCTGAATCTTCCGGACTGTGTTCCAATCATTCTGATACGCCACAAATTATCGCTAAATTCTCTCTTCACCCATATGATTTGGAAGTCCATCCTGCTGTGGCGGAAAACAAACGACACGAGTGGGGCGCCAGCCTATAAAATATTTACTCTCAATAGTGATCTAAGCTCCAGTTGCATGTTAGACCAATGGCAAAAAAAAGTTCAAGACTGGATCGCGGCCGCAGAAATCAATAACTTCGATCTATTTTCTCGTCCCAAACTTGCAAAAAGAAAATTTGAAGCATGGTCATGGATCGTCAATGTTGAAAAACGGACAACAATGGCAACCTCTAAATGGCTAGGCAATGCACAAAAAAAACTTAAATGCCAAGCCCAATACCTGACTCAATCCTATACCCGCTTTTATTGTGAACAATTCCTACGTTTCCGTTTAAACAATTTGAACTCAAAGGAAATTCTACACCAAAGGAAACATCCCACTATAAACAATAATCTATGTCGCTTCTGTGCCGCTTCAGTGGAATCACTGAAGCATTTAATTCTGAATTGCCCAGCGTTATGCGACCTTCGCTCTGCCTACTTAGGCGAATTCACCCCCTTGGATGGGGACATGGCGACATGGTGGCTTTTGATTTCCTCTGGACAAAACAATAAACATGTATGTGCTATTGTAAACTATCTAACAGCACTTCTAAAGTTTCCATTCGACTACAAAAAAAACTCAGTCGTGGAGTTGCAGTAGCTCATAGAGATGCCAGCAATCGATGGTGCCTGCTGCATAGAAATGACGTGACAATGTCTTGAAACAAAAGTTTTTTCTGTATGTTAAAACTGTAGTTTTTCAATAAAAATTAAAAGAAAGAATCAGAGTTATGTGGAGTGAGTTGTTGGGGCGTTATGCAGAAGGTGTGGTTCTGTGCGGACAATCTTTTGCCTGTCTTGCAAGAGTTGAATAGTTTGCTGCCCATTTTGATGCGACTTTTAACCAGTTTTCATGATGCCTCTTGTTACAAAATTAATTGGATACAATCTGAGGTCATGCCCCTTACTTATTTGTGTGATAAGTCTTTGGTCACGTCCATAGGTTTCAGTTGGTGCGAAACGAGAATGTATTACTTGGGTATCTGGTTGACACCTTTGATTGCTGACATGGTTGATGAGAATTTGAAGGAGGTTTGTAAAGATTTCAAGATGGATCTGGAAAGATGGTCATTATTGAATCTGTCATTGTGGGGTAAGGTTAATGCCCTCAAGATGACCTTCGGCCCCAAAAGTGAATTACATTCTTAGCATGTTGCCTTTGAAAGTATGTCTGCACTATTGGAAGGATTTAGAGCGGATAATGCAGGGGTTTCTTTGGGATTGTAAGCCCCCAATGCTCAAAATTTGGAAACTGCAGCTGCCTGTGGATCATGGTAGGTTGAGGGTGCCAAATTTTCAAGCATATCACTTGACGTTTTCGGCTCACTCTTTTGTTCCATTTCTGGATGGTGAGTCGGATGATTGGTCTGTTGAGGAGGCAAATGTTTCTGACCCGCTGAACCCTAGAGCACTCTTGACTACTCAGTCGAACTTGGGAAGTGGGAGGCTACCTACCACAGATTGTTTACGGGAAGCATGTAGAAATGTAATTGACCTTTTGGCAGTTGATGCTCTAAAATCACCACAAGCTTCCGTTTGGTTAAATCCAATGATAAGAGATAATGGAAGAATGTTGTTTTGGCCCGAGTGGTTCTTAAGTGGAGTGAAATGGATTGGTGATTTTGAGGGAGATGGAAGGTGGCTATCTGCTGATGAAGTGAAAGAGAAATTGGATATTTTCGGTTTTTCAAAGGCTGATTATAGATGTTTGAAGAAATCAATTGGTGAAATTGACTGGTCTAGTACCATAGACTTGAATCTTTTTTTGACTAAGCCGAAACATGGGGAAGGGGGATTGGCTAGTAGATTATACAAGCTGTTAGTCGCAAACTTCAGGAGTAATGACGACCTCCGAAAGGAATGGAGCAGAAGAATTGACTTCAATTTAACCCCAGATGTTTGGCATAATATGTGTAGGAATGTGATGCTTTGCTCACTTAATTTATGAGAGAGATCCAGGCAAATTATGATCTTGAATAGAGTTTATTGGTGCCCGGAACGTCTGATGATGCATGGCCTTTTGGATTCAGGTGAATGTTGGGGTTGTGTCCATCAGATCGGTACCCTTGAGCATATGTTATGGAATTGTGCTAGAGTCTGTGGTTTATGGACGAAAGTGTGTGAGGCATGTGAGATTGTGTTAGGTGAGAATTATGACCTGGATTTCAAAACGATGATCTTGGGTGATGAGTTGTTGAATGACTTGAATGTTTCTAGAAAAAGTGGTGGTTCAGAGGCGCTATTGTTGGCAAACGGTTAATCCTACAGGGATAGAAATCCAAGGTTGCTCCGCTGTTTGATGAATGGATTGATGAGAAGAACAAACATGCAAGTGTTGAAAAGGTGATTTACAGGTAGAACAATAGATTGATCGCTTATGATAAGATCTGGGGGAAATGTACAGATTTGTACCAGTCTCATTTTGAATTTCTGTCTATTTTCTTTGGGTGGGGGCAGTGGGGATTTTTGTGATTGTATATAGGTTTCATGCGCTTGTTTTTAGTTATGGTGCTGTACTTTACTTATTTGTTTCATGATTATTGATTGTTCAATTGTAGTATTTCTGTATTGAAAATATGAATAAAGGTTGAAAAAAAAAATTTGTTAAGCTTGTCATGGGTTTAGGTGCTACAGTGGCAGCTGGAATTCTGTTTTTTGCTGGCTGAAGCAGCGGCAGGTATTGTGATGTCACAAGTTAAGTGTAGTAAATGATTACAAAGCATTAGTGTTGCCATCCTATTACAGGTCTGTAGTGATGTAACAGCTGGCATGGAATAAGAACATCATTTACAGGATTGTATATGATTATTACAGACTGCCATGTTATTAAGAAATTACAAAAATAGCAATTGCATCTGACATTGAGGCAAGATCAGTATAGAGATTTCGAAAAAAGAATTCCAAAGGGATGATATTATTAGCTGGGGTTTTTAATGTTTTGGTTAATAATCTCCTCCTGTAAAATGTTGATGTAAAGCAATATGTAGATTGTTGGACTTTCACAAGATCCAATCAACCAGATATAAGAGGTACTCTAGATGGGATCTAGTCCTAAACATATGTATACAACATGTTTAATTGCCTTGACTGTTTTCTTTTCCTGAAAAGGCATTTGTGCAAATTGTATGTGTGGAAAACATTGAACCACATCCATTCTAGGTTATGTTTTAATCTCTGGTGATACATTTGCACACATTAAATAATGTGAGGTCACCAGCATGTGAAATTGATCACCTTTTAATTGTATGTAGCATAGGTTTGGAATATGTGGGTAAACGTACACCTGCTACACATGGAGGAAACCTATCTATGTAAGTGCTGAAACGTTAGTGTGGTCTGATAAACATTTTGAGTTAATGTCTGCTGAGTCCTTTAATTATAACATTTCGATGTTACCAGGGTTCCGGTATCAGGAACATTCAGACGAGTATTTGTAAAGACACTTGATTAAAAAAAAAAAAAACTCTGTTTTTTTGTAGGAATAGCCCTCAAAATCTGGTTCAGCACTGTGGTAAACACATAAAGAAAAATATCTGAAATCCTAAAATAAGATATATTTACATAACCAGCAGTGAAAACTATTATGTAGACACTAAAATAGTAAGGTTTCACACGCAATTCAGCTTCCTTTCGCCACATGGTGTAGCAGTGCTACATTACACAATCGCACGCCACTTCATAAATGCCAATGCATACCTCGATATGCTCGAGGCACCATACTAACCAAACTTTGAAGATAACATTGTGTACCTTCTTTCTCGAAACATTCACTCTGACTTAGGAAAGAACCTCTGGAAAAAGAGTGTTTTGGGACGAATTGAGGATTAACTCATCAAGTCTGGTCACAACAGAACACCATAGATGTTTTGGCATACTTCAGATAGCATATTTGGGGCAGTTAATACAATTCAAACAACAGATGTCTCAAAACAAGAATATGAAACCCCAGGTAAATATGATCAGAGGATCCATTTAAAAAAAGATTCACAACGTGTTGACTAACATAGAATCTCAAGATAAAAGACATGCACCTGTACTCAACACGTTTCTGATAAGCATGCTAATAAGAAATACTAACATATGGACCAAATGATTGACACTGCTTTGTAATATAGATTATTTCACTATACTAATTCCTAATAGTTGGAGGCAAAGCATCACGATTCCTAGCCAGAGACCAGGTGATGGATTGAATCCAAATAGCCTTAAAATCCAGTAGTCAGAATATTCAGAACACATCTATTAGGTTTTTGATATGATTGGGTTGAAGATAATAAGCTTATTCCTGCAGCCAAACTAGTTTTACCAAAACTGAGTCAAATACAGACAACTTATTAGAGATAAATGATCTCTTGCTTAAATATATAGAAGCAAAGAAAATGCCATTTTGTTTTGGGACTTATCGATTTATCAAACTCTTTTGATGAAGTTAGTAGGTATACTAGTTGGCTAAAATTAGCTAACAGATTGTGGCGATTTCCCTAGTCTGACTGAAAGGTGTGTGTGTTGGGTCCCACAACCCTCCATGTGATGTGTGGGTGTCAGTTCCCTGTCAGTACCCTGCAGAGGTTGCTGGACCGTACAGATGTTCACTCCCCCAAAGCGTCTAGTGTGTAACTTCTTATTCTTAGCTACACTCTCCATACCTCCTAGTGAAAAGAGCAGTGGATAAAATAAACCAACAGCTCCTGTATCTCTCACTTTTACTTCTGGATTTGGATACTGGTCAAAAGGCTACAAGACCAAACACAGACAGATTACACGGAGGATCATTTTTTATGTATATATACTCCCACTTGTTCTGTGCCTCAACTGATTATTCTTGCACCTGGAAGCCTTAGCAAAATGCCTAAAGGATATCTTAAAAACGATATGGAGTTTCAAACGTACTGCATGAATCTGTTTATTGGGTTCACCTCAAAAACTTTAGTTTAAGTGCAGATGCCGCTCAAACTAGCTTCTGGTTTTGAATAAATAGAATATTAATATTCTTTTCAGTTTTCTTTGAGTTAACTGTCCTTGTGAAATATTTTAATATTCCTGACATTTTATTGTCTTAAAACTATTTACAGGTTAGGGCAGTCTTTCATCATGTGTTTTGCTTTTACTTTATATTCAAATTCCATGACTCAGAGAAATCTCTGTGTGCCTGAATTATTGCATTTGCTTCTTCTGGAGGTCCCAAACCGAAACTGATTATTGCGTCAACTAGGAAATACAGCAATGCTAATCTTGGGCAAAATACAAGGTTCTTTCCTCTAGTCATGATGCTTGTCTATGCATATTACACACTCTGCTTTGCACTCGATTCAGCTTCCTTTGGACACATGCTGTAGGAGTGCTAGGTTACATAATCGCACAGCTTTTCATATACGCCAATGAAAACCTGTGTGATCGAGGCACCGTACTAACCAAAATGTTAAAAAATTCTGTGAGTTATATCTCGAAACATTCCCTCTGACTTCAGTACCAAACTACTAGGGATGCACTTGTTGGACTTCTCTACCAGTTTTTCTTCTGCATTTCATCCCTCCAAGAAAGTTATTTTCCAATATAAAGGGGCCTTGCTCCATTAGAAATTTCTTACAACATCCTGGTTGACATCTCGATAAAACATCTGCCTTCTCCTTTTGCTGTCCTGATTTGAAGGTAGTCACATTCATTTTCTGAAAAGAACAAGGACCAACAAAGTTGTCTTGGTGTTAAAGTTCTGGCTGATCGTAGGAATGCCATATTTCTGTGATCAGTGATTACCGTTGCAGGAAATGTGGCACCCAATAAATAATGACACCACTCCTGGAAGGCCAACTTGATTGATAAAAGCTCTCTGTTTGAAATTAATTCACCTCTGCAGGAGTAAATGTCTTCGAAAAAGCGACTGGGTTTAATTGTCTAGATTTAGTTTGTCGTTGAGATAAAAACGCCCCCATGACTGAATCTGATGCGTCTGCCTCTACAAACTGCCCCTATTGCTCAATCTGATGCATCTGCTTCTACAATGAATGGTTGCTTCACATCAGAGTGTAATAATATAGGTGCTGATGTAAAATTATTTTTCAGTGATTGAAAAGCCTCTTCGGCCTCTTTGGTACACTGAAACTTATTTTATTTGTTTATTTATTTATAATGCACAAAAGCCCACAGGCATCAGGGCGCAATACATAGGCACAAAAGGCATAAAGAGACAGGACAAATAGAGAACCCAAGAATAGTCCATTTTAACAGTTTATTCAAACAGTCAGGTAGACAGTTGTTTTTTAAATTTAACAATCAAAGAGTTCCTGGTTAAGTGTTCAAACCAGATGCTGCACCCACAACATAGGAGCATCCAAGTCCCTTGGATTTTTCAAACCTGGGTTATGTCAATTGACCTAGGGAAGTGCAGCGAAGAGACCTTGATGGAGGGAAAAAGTTGTTTTTTAAACAGGCAGGCACACATCGAAAGGTGCATTGATGCACTATTGAAAAGGCCCCAAAATTCACTCTCGCTGCTACTGGGAGCCAATGCAAATTCCTTCTTGCTTGAGTCATGTGTTCTTTTTTAGAAATGCCACAGATAATCCTGACAGCCTCATTATGTAAAACTTGGAGTTTGGCTATGCATTGTTTGCTAACGCCTAACAATAGGGTGCAGCAGTAATCTGTTTGTGGGGCGATAATGGACCGTACCAAAATGTCCCAAATCTATTTGCGACAGGAGAGGCTTAGCTTGTCTCAGTACTCTGAGTTGGTACTGAGAGTTCCCAACTATAGCATCCACCTGTGATTTTGAATGTAAGGCTTCAAAACACTCACCTAGTGTGTTTACCTTGTCATAAATTACGATGTTAGAACCATCCAATTTCATGAAATGATAATCTGAGCTGAGTTTAGCTCTTAGTTGGGAATTGCCAAAGATCATGAGCTCTGTTTTAGATGGTTTCAAACAGAGCCAGTTGTTAGACATCCAACCTTTGATCAGGTTATACACTGATGATAATTTAGCCAGATCAGATGCATTGTTCCTACTCGGCTCCAGGACAAGCTGAGTGTGATCTGCGTAATTGACCAAATAGATCTCATGAACATCAAGCAATGCATAAAACCATTTCATGTAGGCGCTAAAAAGTGTAGGGAACAAACAAGTCCCCTGTGGAGCTCTGTACACAATGTCCATAGTCTCAGAAACCGCATTGCCCCAGCAAACACAGGATTTCCTGTTATTAAGAAAGGAGGAGAGCCATTGTATGGCTTCCTCAGAGCAGTTGCCAATGTTTTGTAACCCATATGCCAGATGATGAGGGTTGATCACATCAAATGCAGCAGAGAGTTCTAGGAGGATGAGAAGCTCCATCCTCCCTCTCTCCATTAGATCCAGCATGTGAGACTGCAGATCCAAAAGAGCTGTGCTATAATGAGATCGAAAACCTGACTGCATAGAATGACGTATCATTGAATGCTCGAGGAAAAGTTGAAACTCTGTTGTTGCCGCCTTGTCCAAAAACTTCAAGAGGAATAAGGAGTTGGTGATTGGATGAAAATGATTAGGATCTGAAGGATCAAATGTAGGCTTCTTCAGTAATGGATTAATAGCTACTGCTTTAATGAAGTCGGGGACAGTCCTGTGTTTAAAAGATGAATTGACAAAACAAACCAGGAATGGGGCAAACATATCTGGAATACACAGAATACCTTTAGAAGGAAGAACCTTGCCATGACAGTGTGTAGGATGCATGGAGAACGGCAAGCATCTCAGAGATTGTTATAGCTTTAAAGTGGAAATAATTGATTTGTGTATTCCCACTAAAATTTGATTCTGAAGTTACAAGGTTGTTTGTGGGAGTTATTTTAGCCTAAACTTGAAGGATCCTATCAGCAAAGGCATTCTGGATTTTAATACATCCTCGTCAGTTGGAAGGAAAGAGGGATTGCGTATCACTGATTTTTCCAATTTCCTATATATGTCAAATAATGTCCTTGTCTTATTTCCAGATTGTTGTATATCCTTGTTAAAAAAACATATGTTTGGCCATGAAGATGTGTGATCTGTAGGACCTCTGAATGTCTAACCAATACACTTAGTTATCCTCGTTAGGGCTTTTCTCCCAGCAGCGTACTGCTTGTCTTTTCTTCCTTTTTAGAACTGCTAGTTCTTCCAAGAACCATGATTGCTGACATTGTTTTTCTCTCACAACCTTGGTTTTCAATTATATATGATATGATAAGTCAATGGTGCAACTTTGGACAGAACACGTTTTATCCGGTCATTATATACATTAGAAAGGGTTTTGGGTGTCTCTACATCAGTCATATATTCCAAAATGCTTTGGATACAAAGCTTGAGTTCATCTGTCAGCATTTTTGATACATTTCTGTCAGGGGCTTTCTTTGGAGGGTTAACTTCCTTCTTTAACAATCTGGTAATAGGAGTTACCACTGATGAAAACGCTCTAATAAAACAGCGGTAAAGGTTTGAAAACCGCACAAAACTCAGTACATCTTTCTCTTCATTTGGTGTGGGCCAATCTCGCACCACTTGAACCTTCTTTTTTAACAATTTCTAACCCCTCAGGGGATATTACAAATCCACGAAAATCTATGACTTGAGTATTAAATTGGCTTTTCTTCCAATTTGGTGACTAAATGACTGTCTCTCCGTTTCCTCAGCACCTTCTCCTCATGTTCTACATGTTGCGCTGGGCTTCTGAAAAATATCAAAAGTATATTGATGGATACTTCTACGAATATATCCAGATATTCTCTTAATGCCCCATTGATAAAGAATTGAAAATCTGCCGGGTATTGTAAAGGCCAAAAGGCATTGCGTTGCATTTGTAGAAACTAAACTTTTTCCTGAACGCTCTCTTTCACTCGTCTCCTTCTAGCATCCCTACAAGATGATCAGCTCCTCTCAGATCAAATTTGGTGAAAACAGTTGCATCTGATCCAGCATCACTGGGCTCAAAGGAAGGGGGTAACAGCCCTTCACAGTGATCTTATTTAAAGCTCTACAATCAATGCAGGTGTGTGGTGTACCATTTTTGGACTAAAAACAGTGGTGAGGCTGCCAGGGACTGCTAATGATGGATAAACCCCTTTGTCAGACACTACTCCAAATAATTCTTAAGATGGTCATTCTTTTTTTTTTCTTTTTTTTAATTTTATTTTACATTTATAAAGCGCTCACACAGCCCACAGGCATCGAGGCTCTGTTACAGGAATTGTTAGTTTTTCTTAGTTGCGTAATTGTGTTTTTTTGTTGTCTTAGTTACGAATTTATAACGCGCTTAAACACCCAGAGGTTTCTAAGCGCGGACCCGGGGATCGAGCCTGTTGTTGCTTCGTGGCGTCTTGCTTCCAAGACGCGCACGCTGCCGCTGAACTATCCTCCCCGGACTTCTCTTTCTGTGTTAAGGCATAAATCCTACTGCAGGGTCTCAGAGTCCCCACTTCCAAATCTTGCAATGATAAGGGTGATGTGGAGCTGTACCCCACACAACCTGCTCATCGAACACATCAGCAAACTCTTTATTACATTTTGGTATTTCTCTCACTATTGAATATCCGTCCTGAAATCCACTAGCCAAACAGGTTCTTTCTTCCAACTCTTGCATTCCAACCTCCTTACTTCCATGTCCTAAACACGTCTTACTTCAAAACTCTGAATTGAAAGTTACTGTTCTTCAGGCCCAAACTATTTGTGGGTTGTGCAGGGTCAATCATTACATTGTGGAGAATTCTGCGGATCACCCACTAAAACCCTAGCTGGAGTCTCCTCCCAGGTTGCCAGGAGAGGACAGACATTTCTTGCTCCCAATCCTGGGGGTGCTATACCGCTGGAGTATCTCCTGGGTGGTGAGAGGGCTCAGGGCCGTGGGGAGAGGTTGCAGGGTGAGACACAGTATTTCTCCTTGGAAAGAGATAGTCCTGCTACAGGGTTAAAGGAGGAACTGGTGTAGCGCTATTTTGATATATCTGGACCTCCTACTAAGGATAGAGGGGTAAACTCCAAGGGTGTAATTCATCAATGCACTGGGTTCAAAGAACAGAGCCTTTATTCCCCTAAAATCACATATCATCCCTAATACCAGAGGTATACCAAAAGGAATAATGGAAATGTGTCCTTTCCTGGTCCATCTGTCTCTAAAAAATGTAAACTCTATAATCCCTCTTCTAACAACATCCGGGGAGGTCAAACCATTGTTAAAAATGCTGAAGGACTAAGAAAACCTATTATCCTTAAAATGGACCACATGTCCAGCATCTCTCAGGGGCTGTGATTAAGAAGAGGGATGAAGAGGCATGTAAAGGACAGGCAAGCAGGCCTTACAGCCTTTGGCAGGCTCAGGCAATTAACATCAAGGCAAACAAAGGGGGTTCTGGGAGTCTCTCTAACAGCATGAACACAGTCCATTGACCTGTTCTTGGGTGGATGGCCTCTGGGAGAGTCTCAACCAAGTCTTTAGCTCGCTGTCCCTTTCACAGACAAGAAATATCCCTGCATATCAGTCTTTGTCCTGCCAAGCGACAGTCCAGCACCGAAATGCTAGGCAATTCTCCTCTGAACAAGAGTACCAACAGCAACCCCATACACGTGTTTTGGCCTTGTTGGGCATCATCAGTGAGATGGATCTGTGCCTCTCTGAGAACAGTGAGCACGGGGTCCACGTCTGGATTCCCCTGGTAACTTAGGGTGAGACCCAAAGTTACTTCATTTGAAAAACAAAGGGGGCTCTGGGAGTCTCTCTACCAGCACGAACACAGCCCAATGACCTGTTCTTGGGTGGATGGCCCCTGGGAGAGTCTCAACCAAGTCTTTAGCTCACTGTGCCTTTCACAGAGAAGAAATATCACTGCATATGAGTCTTTGTCCTGCCCAGGGTTAGTCCAGCACAGAAATGCTAGGCAATTCTCCTCTGAACAAGAGTACCAACAGCAACCCCATACATGTGTTTTAGCCTTGTTGGGCATCATCAGTGAGGTGGAGCTGTGTCTCTCTGAGAACAGTGAGCAAGGGGTCTACACCTGGATTCCCCTGGTAACTTAGGGTGAGACCCAAAGTTACTTCATATGCAAAACAAAGGGAATCTGGGAGTCTCTCTACCAGCACAAACAAAGCCCATTGACCTGTTCTTGGGTGGATGGCCCCTGGGAGAGTCTCAACAAAGTCTTTAACTCACTGTCCCTTTGACAGAGAAGACATATCCCTGCATATCAGTCTTTGTCCTGCCCAGGGGCAGTCGAGCACCGAAATGCTAGGCAATTCTCCTCTGAACAAGAGTACCAACAGCAACCCCATACACGTGTTTCAGCCTTGTTGGGCGTCATCAGTGAGGTGGAGCTGTGCCTCTCTGAGAACAGTGAGCAAGGGGTCCACGTCTGGATTCCCCTGGTAACTTAGGGTGAGACCCAAAGTTACTTCATATGCAAAACAAAGGGGGTTCTGGGAGTCTCTCTACCAACACAAACACAGCCCATTTACCTGTTCTTGGGTGGATGGCCCCTGGGAGAGTCTCAACCAAGTCTTTAGCTCAGTGTCCCTTTCACAGAGAAGAAATATCCCTGCATATCACTCTTTGTTCTGCCCTGGGGCAGTCCAGCACCGAAATGCCAGGCAATTTTCCTCTGATCAAGAGTACCAACAGCAACCCCATACACGCGTTTAAGCCTTGTTGGGCATCATCAGTGAGTTGTTTTGCAAATTAACATCAAATACCTGCACCTGTAGTCAATTATCCACGCAACTAGTCTCCTCAACCCCCCCTTACCAGGCCTGACCAGCATGGGTACCACCCTGCCACTCACCATGCACCTCTCTACACCGTGCAACCTCCCTGCTAGAAACTCCAAACTACGCGCCAGACTCCCCAAAATATACGAGCCCAGAGCTAGGGATTCCACCCATACCAAACCACCTAATTGGCCCCAGCCTCACATCCTGACCATCCCGTCCAACAAAGGCACTTACTTACCTAAGCCTACCCAAACTAATACTACCACCAAACATAAGTCTCGATCATCAACCTCTACACCTACCACGAGTAAACATACCACTACTCCTTTAAGAGGGGCTTTAATCAATGCAAGATCTATAGTAGCCCACGCAACAGACATAGCAGACCTCATCCTAATGGAAGAACTAGACTTCTTAGCCATCTCGGAGACCTGACTTCATCCAGCAGCTGGCGCAGCCCTTGCGCTAGCCATCCCTGAGAATTTCTCTATCCTCCGAACAGACAGAATTGATTCTAGAGGCGGTGGCCTCGCTATAATCGCCAAAACCCACCTCAATCTTAAATCTATCAACACCGATCACTACTCATCCTGTGAATTGCTCACAGCCAAACACCCCACCACCAACTCCCAAACCATCACCATCCACCTATTATACAGACCCCCGGGACCTCTAGGCTCCTTTGAGGAAGACCTTAACTCCATACTCTCTAACAACTTAAAAAATACCTCTCAATGCCTCCTCCTAGGAGACTTTAACCTTGGCTACAATGACCCTAAAGACACCCAAGCGTCAGCCATTAATCACTCACTATCAGAACTAGGCTTCACCCAAAGAGTGTCCACCCCCACTCATAACAAAGGGAGAACTCTTGCCTGGATAGCAGACCACAACTGCGCGATCTCCATCACGGCCATCACCCCGCAATCTTGGTCTGACCACCACCTCCTCTCCTTCACACTCGAAGCGGCCAGCCCTATCGCTAACATCTCCCTAGCCACAGCCATCCCGACTAGAAGCAAGAAAAACATAACTGCGGAAAAACTCATCCCTCTCATTCTACCAACACTGAACCAACTCCCTGCTAACTCCAACCCCCACCATCTGGTTGAAAGTTACAACAACAGCATGCGCCTAGCCCTAGATGCCATTGCACCACTAAAGCTGAGAAAACCCAAGCCAATAAAACACCTGAATACTTGGTTCACGGCCCACCTAAAAGCCCTCAGACTAGAGAAACGAAGAAAGGAACAAATTTGGAGACAAAATCCCACTGACAGCAACAAGCTGATCCTCAACAAAATCGTCTCTACCTACAAAAAAGAAATCCTCCTCGCAAAACAAGAATCCTACAATCTTAGAATACTGCATGCCAAATCCAGCACTAAAGAATTGTTCATCATCCTTAAAGAGCTGGAGACTCCCATCCCGGTCCCAGACACCTGCAAGAAAGACAAACAATGGTGCACCAGCATCCAAAATGCCCTTTCCAATAAAGTCGCAGGCCTCCAAATCACAATTAACAACAAGAAAGAGACCCTATCCAATGCCAAATCTTACAACACCCCCACACTCACCAGCCCTGGATACCCCCCCCAACCCACCCACTCGCTTCAGCTTCTCCAAAGTCTCCACGCTAGAAGTGGAAAAAATCATACTCGGCCTCAAGCCTTCTAACTGCCAAGGCGACCTATGCCCACCTCAAATCATCAAAGACGTGGCCAGAGACCTATCTCTTTTTATCACCAAACTCATCAACGCCTCCTTCTCTTCTGGGACCATCCCCAACAACCTCAAAGAATCCTGGGTCCTCCCCCTACCAAAAAAACCCACACTCGACCCAGCCATACCCACTAACTACAGACCCATCACCACCGTCCCCTTCCTACTAAAAATCCTCGACAAGACAGTCTACCTTCAAATTCAAAAATTCCTTGAACAAAACCACCTCCTAGGAGTCCGGCAATCTGGTTTTAGACCCCAACACGGCACAGAAACCGCACTCATCGACCTCAAGGCCCAAATTGACACTCTGAGAGATAATGGGAAAACTGCCTTATTGCTCCTTTTAGACCTCTCGGCAGCCTTTGATCTTGTTGATCATTAAATCCTATGTAGCCACTTTGACTCGGCGGCCCACTTTTCCCAAGAAGCTATAGGCTGGATCACATCATTCCTTAGCAACAGATCCATGTGCGTTTTCTCCACCACGGCCTCCGCTGACCCCATTCCCATCACATGCGGGGTCCCCCAGGGGTATTGTGTCCCCCCACACTGTAAAACGTGTTCACTAATCCCCTGTTTGATGATCTCGACGGTTTGGGTATCACCTACACTGACTATGCTGATGATACCCAAATCCTCATCCCGTTGACGGGAGACTACAACACGGATTTGGCCTTGGTGAACAAGGTGTACCTCATCATCCAGGCATGGATGGCCTCCCATAGTCTATGCCTGAATGATGACAAGACCGAACTCATCATCCTGGGATCAGCCACAAACTTAAACAAACTGGACCTCAACTACTCCAGCTTCACCATTGACGGCAACCCTATAAAGGTAGCTAAGGAAGTGAAAACCCTTGGCATCTATCTCGACTCCACCCTCTCCTTCCATAAACAGGTCAGCTCCATGGCATCCACTACAGCCTACACATGCAAGCGTATACGCTCTGCCAAACCCTTCCTCTCCACTCAAAGTTGCATTACTCTAGCCAGAGCTCTCATACTATCTAAACTGGACTATTGCAACTCCCTCTATGTAGGCGCCAACAAACAGATTACCAATAAAATCCAGATCCTACAGAACAATGCCCTTAGAGCAGCGCTTAACATCCCTAAAAGAGAACACATCTCGAATACTAGGAGAACCCACAACTGGCTCACTACCACCTTCCGTCAGAGCACCTCAAACCTGCCACCAATTTAGGCGTAACTACCTCCAGTGGCTTAAGAACAAAGACCAATAATGACAGCCAATAATGACACCCGTAACTACTACACATGTAACTATGTCGTAATGTTACTCTGTATCCTTGTAACTGTTTCTACTCACTGTAACTGCATCTACCCACTATGCATAATAATGTAAATAATGTACAGTATTGTAACTAAGTTGAGAATATTCTTGTAATGCTTGCGCCCTCATACCTTCTGGTCCGGTGTGCCATATAAATAAATAAACAAACAAACAAACAAACAATTACCCCACCTGAGGGGCATAGAATGTTGCAGCAGAAAGAAGCTGGAGCAGGAGCTGGAAGGTTGGCATAAGTAGCAGAAGAAGAAGCAGAGCACAAGGCTGGTAGGTCACTAGGAAATGGGACAAAAGAAGGGACGCCGGAGTGAGAGAAAGGCAGATTTCACCAGCAGACTTTGAGTTGATCCTATGTTTACAAAGCCTATTTGGGTGTGGCTACATTGAAAGAGGCTGAGAGAAGCTAGCAGTTTTTCCAGGTGTGCATAATTGCTGTGAATGTGAGTCAGGAGCCGTGCTAGCACCTGAGGCCCACGTGCAGAAGAAAGCCAAGGAGAAAGCCAAGGGAAGCAGGAGAGAAGGAGTGCCTCTGAAGTTGAGGCAGATTGAGGGCACCCGTACTACAGAGGGGTTTGGTTCCCAAGAGTGCCTGTAGCAGTAGTAGCAGAAGAAAGAAAATCAGGGAATTGAAACATCACACAACTGCTGTGACTTTGTAGCCTGTGAATGAATCTCTGTACTCCAAATCACATAAAATGTCTTGATGGTAACTGTAACCAGTTGAATTAATGCTTGTGTGAGAGCAGAAGCGGGTAAAGTTGTGCGCAGTCGTGGAAAGTCCTTACAACTAAAGGGAATTGTATCACTCACTTATTCAGAATGGTATCGGGTAATAATATCCCTATATATATGGTTGCCGTACATAATGTCACCGGGAATATTGGTGGCAACATTATATAGGTGACCATATATATAGGGACAAGGGGAGCAGGGGTTGCAGATGTGTCCCCGTTTCCCTTGAAAAAAAATAAAGGTTTTGAGGGTTGCGGGCGTGACATTATCACATGGAACCTTCAGAACAAAGTTAAAGGATAGTTCCGGGACTTTTTTTTTATTGTCCCTACGGGTCGGCCATGTGTTTGTAAGCATAAATCGGTAGATCGTAGGAAACTTTCCTATGGACCTTACCCGACTTTTCGCCCATTATCGCACTCGAAATCAGCCTCCATTTTGTGATAATCCTATCATTCCGCCGCATCGACCTGGCTCACCTGCCTTTGCGGCACTAAATCAAATCCCCCGCCCCTGAAACAGACTTTATCAAAACATTCATATTCCCCGCCTCTATCCGTGACGTGACTGAGCTGCGTAGGCAAACGCGCCCAGGCGTCTTCTACGCGACTCCACACAGACCCCGGAAATCAACACAGATCAGCTCACAATACAGCGCACCACAATTCGGAATATGAAACTGTACTTTGAAATCAAACCGCAAGATTGTAAATGTGGTAAAGTACATTTATTTGACATCAAATGTTTAGAGAATATTCAGCGATTTGCATTTGTATTTGCTCATGTTCCAAAAAGTTCGTATTGAGGAACGCGATGGTCCTTTGCTGTACACAGGGTCTTAGAGCATCTCACAATACAGCACCACAATTCGGAATGTGAAACCGTGGTTTAAAAGCAAACGGCAAGATTGTACATTTGGCAAAGTACGTTTATTGGACATCAAATGTTTAGAGAATATTCAGCGATTTGCATTTTTCTTTGCTCTCGATCCAAATTAGTTCGTCTTGAGGGAAGCGATGTTCGTGTGCAGTACACAGGGTGTTGGTTTACGATAAAAATAAGCTCTTCGGTCGCACTGATAATCGCATGGCTGTTCCAACAACGAGGCACTAGGCCACCACAACGGTAGGTATGTTGCATCTAACCGTTAGTACCGCGTAAGGGCATACTTGTACTTGGCGATCGTCCCATAAAATGGTCAGGGTGGTAACGTTGTTCACGCGGAGAAGCAACTGGCGGCTGTAGAAGCCGTCCGCCGGTGTCTGGTACTCGTGACACAGACAGTAGTGAATGATGTACCTAAAAACATAAAAAATGAAATTAGTCTCACCATCAGATCCTTATTAAAATTATTCATTTCATAGCGAGGACAGCGCTACTGGGTGTACACAAGTGTTTAAAGGCGTGGCGAGGCATGGAGGGGGGGGAGTGGAGTACAAGGTAAGTAGCATAAAATAATAAATAAATAGGGCCAGCTGGTGGCAAGTGCAAGGTAAGTGCAGAACAAGTGCTGGGAAGGGGGGGCTGTAGGATACTGAGACAGTCCCCCAGTGCAGGGGTTGACAGGGAGGCAGTGCAGGTGGAGAGTGGAAGGGCCCAGGACCGAGGTCGCAGACAGTGGACCAGTTGTAGCAGGGGAGAGGGAGAGAGAAAGCAGAAGCAAAGAGGAAGGTTTTGAGGTGCTTCAGTAAAAGCAGATGTTTCTCCTCAAGATAGTGCGCGGTAGAAAACAATATGCCACATAGAACGAACAAGTACAACTGAACCCGTCTTTAAAGCCACTGTATAGTAATGAAATTGCGGTATAAACTCATCAAAAGTTACTTACATTATATTTGCATTTTCCATTGTGTCTCTGTGTAGGGCAGACCCGAAACACCACTCCTTCTTTGCCGACGTTACTTCTTCTAATGAACGTGGCTCATCGTTTCGTTTCTGAAATTTTATTCATTATCTTTTCTTAGTCTTTCAGGATGGTCCCGGCCTGTCAAGGTCAAATCACAATAGAACCTTATATTGGGTCGTGGGCCGTTCCGCCACCCGAGCAAAACATCAAAGCAGCTGACCTTCACTTTGAGCGAGCACACATTTCTAGTTAGCTGCAGTTAGTTTTAGGGACATCTTGTCTGCGTGCCTTTTTTTTTATTGTCCCTATGGGTCGGCCATGTGTTTGTAATACGGAAACATTCTATAATTTTTGTAAAAATGATTTATATTACTGTTTGGTTTAATTGCAATGGGCCTGCAACATGAGGAGACTCGAGAGAACAGACAATCAAATTACAATCATTTAAACCGTGATGTGTATTTCTCAATGAGCTCTGCTTTAGGTGGACATGGAACAGAGGCAATGTTGGGTGGCAATGCAGTTGTCCCCTGCATAGGTTCGTTCACCACTCCATGTATGTGCCTATCGAGGACATCTACGATAAGTCTCTCAATAAACTCATATTGCATATCCTCAAACACTGGTTTGATCACCCATTGTTTACTTCTTTTAGTGAAGGCCTTATTGTAGCGAAGCGTCCCTAAAGTTCCGGTCGTCCTACTTTGTTGACGGCCAACATTATGGTTATGTGCCAAGACCGCTAGAAGAGTCCGATTTATCATGCCTTCCATGCCAAAATGCAATCTTTTGGGCCTGTACTTTAGGCACATATTGTGGAACACCTCCAAATCTCCTGTGTGGCAGAATTCCGTGAGTCCCCTCAAATCTCTTGTTATAGTTTTATCAAATACAATCTTTTCAATGGCCTTGTGAGTGGGTGATGAAGGAATCAACCACTTCTTCTTCCGTGCCTCCTCTGTGGACAAATGGCCATGTTCACATTTGTGGAAATGTTCATTTGTCGACCATCGATGTACGTTGCTACAGTGCAACATTACTGACCGCCATTTTTCCAGTAGAATTTCCAACGACCCTTCACATGTTTTTGAGCTCCACCAAAGATGGTTGCTGATTGACTTGGACCACTGTGAAATACCTTGCAATTCTTTTTTTTTACCTGCAGCCGACAATTTTTTATTGATTGATTTTGCAAGATGCCAAACGTCAAATTGGTGATTTATATTTTTGTACTGTTCTCTCATTGTCTTGGCAATTGAAACGTGTCTGTCCGTGGCTATCAGGTCGATCACCATTCCCCGCGATTGTAGTTCTTGCAATGATGCTACAAAGCCAACTTTCTCCATGGCCACTGAGGATGTACTTTGTGACACCTGCACGACCACCGAACTCACAATTTTCTTACTTTCCATGTCCTGAAAGTGGTAGGTGCAGTACTTGGCTGAAAATCCTGGGCTGTCGCACTGTCCATCACCGGCTAGCCTGAAGCGTTTGCCCGCGAATGTACTTTCCATTGACATTTTTTCCATTCTCCAAGCTTCGCTGATGGCTGGAAATAGATAATCGGTTTGGTATTTGTAGAACTGACTTTTCGCAATGAAATGGATTCCCACAAACTGAAAGAAATACTGTAACTTTTTAAAACTTGAACCACTAAAAAGTGCGGCTGCTGCACAAAGTAGATTGCCTGCTGGCAGTTGCCCCAGCATGGGTTGTGCAGACCATGCGAACGGATGATATTGTGTACAGGTGGCATGTATTTTAAGGTTAGTGCCTCGAATTGCACGAGTCACATTAATCAATGGCTCCCCACATACTTCCCCACCAACCCAATGCCCACATTTCATCATCATAATAATATCCATCAAACAGCTATCGAATACAATGAATTTGGCCTCTTTCCTTATACTGTCACTCTGCATCCCAGCTGGTTCGGCCTGTAACGTTGAGGACATGTCACTCGCATGAAAGGTACAATCTCTGATATCGTCTTCCGCTATGCTGAGTGATATTGATGGTGTTTCATTGTCGTCCACTTCATTCTCTTCCATTGCAACATCTGTTCCTTGTCCGGAGATGGGAGAAAAAAACAATGTCTTCAACTTTCGCGCGCTCTTATTTTTTGCGGGTGTGGATTCTGTGAATTGATCTCCGACTGCATCCAAACTACCAGGAGGACATTCACTATCAATGGCTGGTGGTGGTATAGCTCCGTTGTCAATCACTTCATATTCTTCCCATTGGCACGATGCATCTCCAGTCTCAAGTCCCTGCCAAAAGGTTTGACAAGCAACATCTCTCGTTCGCTTCACTGTCTGTGTAGATCTAGTTCTTACACCCACTCGCAACTAGAGGACAGATTAGAAAAGGGATGTTCAGTTTAAACACAACTTACAGTATTGAACTATTGACAGTGAAAGACAACATAATATAGTGAACAGGACACTAACCTTCTTTTGCTTTCTTTTCTTTGAAACTTTCTTTCCTCGAACTTCAACATCTGGACGCTGTTGCTCCGACTCGTGTGTGCATGTCTCCACTTCCTCTCGCGCTGCAACGACTATATTTTCATGATAAGCACATCCATCACTCACTGAGGCTCCATCGACTCCCTGAAACATAGAACTTTCATTAGTATGTATAATAATATTGAAAACACAAAATGTACTTGGGGACCAATACCCATACGTACATCTCAATAGCAAAACACGAATGAACGCATTGTGTAGAACATTCAAACGACAATAGTTCACGCATTGTTGATCTAGTTAGATTGAACTGTCAAGATCCATACCTCGGGCTCCGCATAGACTTCCATTGATGATATTATTGAAGATGACGCTTCAGCAACTCCCTGAAACACAGTAATTGCATTAGTATGGTTTTCTATTTTGTTTAAAAGAACATAAACTTTCTGCAGGCGTCAACGGCTCATCTAAATAGACCTGCACAAATGATCAGTTGTCTAAAATAAATAATGGATATCTAAATATGATTCGATTTGCTCCATCGTTGGAAGTGTCACCACCCAGAGATCTGCATCAACTACTAGGGGTGATGTTCTTGTTGAAGAAGCTCCGTCAGCTCCCTGAAACATAGTACTTGCGTTAATAAAGAAGGAAGTATAGCGGATGTAATCACGTCATTTGATCTCGCATGATTGATCTGTCAGTATCCATACCTCGAAATGCATAAGAACATCAAGGGACGCTGTAACTGCGGTGCACACTTCTGCAAGCTGTTGCGCCGACCCGTAACTGCATGCTCCCCCTTCTTCTTGGACTAATGCTCCATCGACTCCCTGAAACATAGGACTTTCATTAGTAATGAACACAATATTGAAAAAAGAAGACACATAGGAGGGCGACGACAGAAGGACATACCAATGGCTAAAAACGAAAGAAACATTGTGTGTAACAATCACGCTACAAGAATGCAAGATCTGATGATCTCCATCGATGGAACTGTCCGGAAACGTACCTCGAGCATCTGAGTGACATCTACGGTTGTCGTCAATGCGTTGGACTCCTCAGCATCTCCCTGAAAGACAGTACTTGCATTATTTTGGATAACAATAATTATAACTGAAAACAAAGACTAGAGGACGAGTACTGTGGTGTACCATTAGGTAAAATAATTACACGATCAATTAAAACTATTGATTTACATGCCTAAAACAAGTCAGTGTCAGAATAGCTAAGTAAGATTACCCGATAGGCGCTTGAAGTGGCTGATGACTGCAATAACGACATGGATGGAGAATCTTCCGCCTTCATATTGAGTGGATACATAAATGGGGAAATTATTGTTAGCTAATGCTACACACTACCGCAAGGCCGAGAGCTAAATACGTAAACTTGACTCACCAGTGGAGGGATGTGGACGAATAGAGTGGGAAGAGCGTTTGAGAGCAATTTTCGCCTCGCTCGCGGTGTTTTCTTCTTTATTAGCAATGATGTGGAGTACATGTCTGGGCTAAAGTGCCTGCTGCAGATGCGGTATCGATCACCCCTCTTGTCCGCAAAGACTTCTAGGACTCTACTTTCTAGCTCAGAGGCTGGATATCCGCAATATCGGACCCATTCTCTTATCTGATCTATTGTCTTAGGGAAAACATGCATTATAGTACCTTCAGATTTGTTATGGGTCTTCGAAGGGCAACCGCCAATGGAACAGGCAGGCATTATGGAAAGTTCTGAAAAGTTAAGATCAACAATTCTCTATGAATACCAATGTGTTAAAACATTAAATGACACATAAAAGGTTCAATGCAAGGTCCGTTTTGGTTCTTGGAACTATACACGTTATTCACATGCGGATAAGTATTTCAATAACTTTCAAAAAATAGAAAAAGTAATTTGACTAAACTCAGAACATGTGACTAGTTCCTTGCATGTACTGTCGTGAACGAAAAGAAAACATGGATGCAATTTGATGACTACTAGCAAATAGATATAAATTAAAAAATTGGACGCAAAATGATTATGGTACATGGACTTACCTTGACGAACAAACAGTTAGATGCAGGGATCAGAGTAGTTTCTTGTCGTAGAACAGGGAGCAGTTCACAGGTTGCAAACTGACGAGTTTGCTCAAAGTGGTCACGGAAGTTCACAGAGACAAAGAGCAGATAACCAGCACCTTCACGGGTTGACTAGCAAAGCGCAAAGAAGTTCTCATTAGAAATATGAAGTGGGTTATAAAGAATTCGAAACAGGGGTGTGTTTGTGAATGAATGACGTGTATATGTCGTGGCATTATGCGGTCTGCAGGGGGCCGTCCAGCGTGAGGGGGGATGCTTGGCAGGAGACACGGGGTCTGGAGGTAGACATGGGAACAACAACCCATGCTCTATAGACCACTTTGAAGTGTACATGGTCTTTGGCACCTCTTGGCCTTTATCGCTCCCTGACAGCTCCACTTGCCAGCAGCGCAAGTACCCCGGTGCGAACTGCCTTTGATAAGGCGGGGGGTGGATCGGGGCGGTGGTCGTGCAGACAAGACACAGGAAGACTCGTGAATGGAGACACACTTATGTGGATTGCAGGGGGCCGTCCAGCGTGAGGGGGGATGCTTGGCAGGAGACACGGGGTCTGGAGGTAGACATGGGAACAACAACCCATGCTCTATAGACCACTTTGAAGTGTACATGGTCTTTGGCACCTCTTGGCCTTTATCGCTCCCTGACAGCTCCACTTGCCAGCAGCGCAAGTACCCCGGTGCGAACTGCCTTTGATAAGGCGGGGGGTGGATCGGGGCGGTGGTCGTGCAGACAAGACACAGGAAGACTCGTGAATGGAGACACACTTATGTGGATTGCAGGGGGCCGTCCAGCGTGAGGGGGGATGCTTGGCAGGAGACACGGGGTCTGGAGGTAGACATGGGAACAACAACCCATGCTCTATAGACCACTTTGAAGTGTACATGGTCTTTGGCACCTCTTGGCCTTTATCGCTCCCTGACAGCTCCACTTGCCAGCAGCGCAAGTACCCCGGTGCGAACTGTATTGATAAGGCGGGGGGTGGATCGGGGCGGTGGTCGTGCAGACAAGACCCGTTTGCCGCAGGGCCTCACCAAGGAGAGGCCATCTAACTGAATGTAAGAGGATGGCTGCAGGATCTACTACATGGAAGGCAGGGGGGTGAGTTTATAAATACCTCACCCTCCCAGGAGAATATACACTAGATTCATTTAAAAAATCAAAACAACCATTGTTAAAATATATGTTGGGCTTTATTTTAGATTTTAATTAAACATAAATAATAAACATTACACATTGTAAAGTTGAGGTTGCAGCACATCGAGGGAAAATCCGCGGTATTGTCCACTGTCACTGGGGAAATGTTGTCTAATGGCAAGTACCGCACAGGCAGGTATTACTCTCCGAACGCGGTGTCCGAGCCTCCCGTGAAGCCACCAAGTGAAGCAACGATAGGCCACCAGCCTGTACCACCTGTGAAAAAAAAAGATGCAAACTGTATTAAACTGACCAAACTTTCTTATCAATGTCGATTCAGGTAACACATGTCATTTTTCTTAGAAAAAAATTATATCTAGAAAATGCACTATATGGAACCAATTTACATGCGTTCGAATGATATGTAAATGTAATTTTATATGTGGGAGACGACCATGAAATAGTGGTGGCATCACTGACATCACAAACAGAGTATACTTACTCGTTACTCGGATTACGCGGACGAACAGTGCCACGAAGTTCGTGCATAAGCACCATCATCATCCTCAACACTGTCCGTGAGAGGCAGGCTTCCCTGAACTCTGGCAGCTCGGTGATGCATTGCGGACTTTGCTCGCCTTCCTGCTGACTTTGCTCGCTTTCCGAAATGTAGGCCAAGCACCCGGAATTTTCACGGCAGCAGCAGTTCTCCTCCTCAGTTGGCATTAGCTCGCACCGATTGCACGTGCACCAGGTGGAGACGCCGTCCATGCGACATGGTCCAGGCTCTTCATCCGTTGACTGGTCCTCCCAACTGCCGTCCGAATCCCCATCGTTTTCGCGTGCTTGCCTTTCCAGTAGTTCCTCCTCGGTGTACTCGGGCTCGTACATATACGGCATTATTGTGGCCATTGTGCGGTAAAGATAGTAAAATAATTTACAGAGATGGTACAGGTGTTCACACGGGCTACAAGCGGCGAAGGTAGCTGACCAGAGCACTGAAACGAGTCACAGAATACTCAAAGTAACACAGAGAGAGGAATGGAATCGAAAATCTGCTGCTGTATGTTGTGAAACGGTCTGTTTATACTTATTGGGGAAAGAGGCGTCCTGCCATTTCCATGGCAACACGTCAATAGCTGAGGCGCAGCGATTGTTGACACGAGACGTGCTTGAAATGGGCAGTACGCGTCTGCTGATGTCAGGCTCAGGGGCGGGGGATTTGATTTAGTGCCGCAAAGGCAGGTGAGCCAGGTCGATGCGGCGGAATGATAGGATTATCACAAAATGGAGGCTGATTTCGAGTGCGATAATGGGCGAAAAGTCGGGTAAGGTCCATAGGAAAGTTTCCTACGATCTACCGATTTATGCTTACAAACACATGGCCGACCCGTAGGGACAATAAAAAAAAAGTCCCGGAACTATCCTTTAAGTGTTCGCGTAGAAAGAAAACCTTTCTTTTTCCCTTTGTTGCATTTAAACTATTACGAAGGGTTGCATGTCTACTATTAAGCAGGGAACGTTGCCAGTATTTATCCAAGAAGTATCAGTTGACTCTTCCGAAGTATTACAAGACTGTTTTACATCAAAGAAGGGTTGCGGGTAAAAAAACTATGTTTCCTGATCCCTATTAAAGTAGAACGCTGCACAAACAAAAGGGAAGGGAAATTATTAAGTGGAACTATAACACCATAGAGAGGTTGCGTGTATCTAAATCCATTTCTATGGTGAAACCTGACTCTTGTAACATCCAGAACAAGTAATTAGTAGTTATTGAAGTTGCTGAAGTTACGAGAAGAACAAGCATTGCCCAAGCTAGTAGACAGATCCCTCCTAAGGTAAAACCAGCCCATTTAAGATCTGTACACCGATGTTTTGAAGTTGTAGAAGCTATTGTAAACCCAGAGTCCTCTGAAACAAGGGTGACAAGGTTATACAAGGCTGGAAGAGTGGCAATACAGCATTGGGGGTAACTGCTGGAAATAAGGTGTGCATACAACTGTGAAAGGCAGCTGGGTGCTTGTTAAATGACTTAAACACCAATCTGTGAAGCTGAGACTGTTGAAGCTGAATGAGAGAAGCAGTCTAGAAGCCAAGACAGATTTATGTGGTAGCTGCAAGACAACTAAGAGAGACAAAGTGACTACCCCTTCTTATGGCATAAAAAGAAGAGCCTTGCCAGCCTGTAGATGTCAAAGAACCTCATTAAAGATGCCCCATATATTTTCTAAATATCGAGTTGCAGCAGAAGCTGTAGAACTGTTGTTGTCTATAATTTTGTCAGAACATCTTTATTTGAATGTAGTAGAAGTAGCAGTAGACTGTAAAGCAACGCAGTCTGCTTTCACAGTATCGTTTGCAGAAGGGATTTGTCAAACTGAAAGCAAACCCCTTCGAAGTAGTATTCTGACTAGTTATATTAAGACGCTGCAGAAATGGCAAAAGAATAATTGTTGTTAAAGCAGAAGTGGTACTTTTGTTTTGAACTTGATTTATTCTATCCTGGAAGGAGGTTATCCAAGATTATCATTGGTGCTGTTTTCTTTGTGGCAATTGGAAAGGGGGAACTTTTCAACAAATGAAGAAGGAATTATTTGGATTTTGTTTGGGAGAACTTTTGTTTCTTTGGAACTTTTCAAGATTTGATTTAAGACTGTGTTGTCCCTTAGGAGAAATTCACTTTGGACATTCCTGGGGAACGAAATCTAGCCAGGACAAGTGGAAGTCATCCAAGAGACTGGTTATTTGGTAATCTTAAATTTAGGTTGTTTATGCTTTGTTTTAACTGTTTTGTTGTTTAGTATGAGGGACAGTTTTGCACATGCTAGGAGATGTTCCCTTAGATGGTAGACTAGGTAGGGAATTCCCTCGTAGAGTAAGCTTAGTTAGGTTTCTTTTGCAATTTTCAATTAAAATAAAATGCCAATTACTGAGAAAACTACACACAGTTGTCTCCCACTCATTCCTGACCCCTCACAGCATACCCAAAATAATATTTATCTGTGGGGCATCAATGCATTTGAATATGATCTCCTCTCCATGTGTACCTACCCCCTGTAGTTGCAACAGAAGAATTTCATGTGTTATAATTACAGAAGATAACTGAGTTCTGTCTATGGCCACCCAACTGCTTAGCCAACCCCACATCCATAAAATGCCTTATTTCTCCAGAATCTATCACACACATCCTGCAACATCTCAGCTTGCCATCGCAAAACAAGGATACGTTTAGGGTTATGTGAGGAATTAAAGTCTTCAGTATTATTGTCCTCTTCCAATGACTCTAGGAAATCTTTTAGGTGTGCACGGACTGTTCCCCCCAAAATGGCCATCTTCTCCACAATATAAACCTTCTCCTCACAAGACAGTGTGCCCCTTACTCTTTCATGTGGTTGCTGACATCTCTGTTTCTTACTACTTGCACCAACCCTAGGTCTTTCCATTCTG
Organism: Ambystoma mexicanum; assembly: GCF_040938575.1. NCBI lineage: Eukaryota > Metazoa > Chordata > Amphibia > Caudata > Ambystomatidae > Ambystoma > Ambystoma mexicanum. The sequence continues at coordinate 368,666,651 of NC_090932.1, read as the reverse complement.
ATTACGGACCTATTCTCTGGAATGACCCTCCTTCCTTCCAAATCCTCTCACTTAACCTAAATTCACTTCAATTACAAGGTAATCTTCACATACTGAAGTCTCACTACCATGATGGCTTGCACATCCTTTATCTCATCCCTTAGACATCTGTAAAATAAGGATGCCTTAAGTCACCTGGGGGCATCCAGACAGGGCATCCAGACATGGAGCCCTTGCTCACTGTGCCTTTACATTCAAGTTTACATTCTTGTTAATATTCCACTGCTGCTTTTGTAGGGAGGTGGAGACTTTGATTTATTTTATTTACCAATTACCAGTAATGATGATTTATTTTTTTGTCTTTGCCAAATGGGACAGTACATGTTGCCCTGGCAAACTTCTTAAAGAAATCATGGACAAGATGAGGCTTCTTTTTTGGGGCAATGGGAGGAGGGGATGTGAGCTTTGTAAATATTTTAACTGTTTTATGAATTGTATGGAAATTATGTAATGCTTTTGACATGGAGCAGTATAATTGGTATTATCTTGGAGATTTTATTATTTTGATTGTTGTGTTTATGGATTATGGATTAATAATCAGAAATAAACATGTGCTGATGATATCCCACTAGACATCCTTATTCTATCTCTCTCAGGATCAACAGTGCACAACATCCTGAAACATCTGGTAACATACTTCTCCGCATGGGTGTCTTTAAGGTGATTTTGACAGATCAGCTTCCACTCGATTCTGTTTGAACTAGGATAAGGCAGGGAACTATGTCACATCCCGTTTCTGCTGTTAGAACACTTGGAGCACCAGGAAGACACAGGACAGAATGTGGCCTGCTTTGTGCAAGCTAAGCAAGCACACAACCACTTGGCATGATCCTTGGTGAGGCAACCCTTGCATGAAATCCAGGAGAAACAAACACAACTTTATAACCTGGTAACATTACTATGAAGGTTACAAATGAGGGGCAAGGTTCTAATCCTTTACCAATATCTGAACAAAAACTACTAGCTAAGTGACATGGATTGTAAAAAATGGTAGTGCTGCTCAGAGACATCAATTATGGAGTCAGACAAGAAGTCTGCCTAACGTCCACACAGTGTTACTATGTAAACTGTCTGAAAGCATGGAGGAAACTCCTGGATGTACCAACAGAGTCACCCCAGAATGTACTCTTTACAATTGCCTTCCTTGACCGACACAGGAAGATAGTTCCAAAGGTTCGAAAGCCTACTCAAAAATTCTGGTCTTCCTACATCACTTCCAAGACATCCTCAGAAAAACCCAAATGTGGCTAATGGCTCTGTCCATCAAATTGAGACTCCCTAGGTAAAGCTGTGCAGTTAAAGCCATATCAACTTGCAGACGCCCAGAACCAAGCTGTTCAAGAGAAAGTCAATAGGATGTTGGACCTACCCCTTTCACAGCCTGCTGTCCTCTCCAGTTGTGCTGTGGGGAACCGCATAGCATGTGGAGATTTTTCAGAGACTTCCAGAAATGTAATGAGATCGCTAAGTGTGGCACAATATGAATCAACATTGGACCTCTCCAAATGATACTGGCAGATTGCCCAGGCACTGGAGGTTCTAGGGAGGAGAGACTTCTCTACAACCAGGGGAATATATCAGTTTACTGTACTCCTGCCTGGACTTTAGGGGGCATCATCCACTTTCCAAAGTGCATACAGCAATTACCCACATGTGATATCGATTTAGAGTGTGTCTAGGTTTATGTCAGTCCAGTCTGCAAGCAAATCCAAACATGTGCCAACTTACTCTGTCTGTAGTCCGGTATCTTGGTTTCAAAGTGGGGTAGGGTATTGTGAGACCCTAAGACGAAACAGTGGAAGTGGTACAAAACAGTCAAGCCCCCAAAAACCAAGAAAGGTCTTTGTGAGACTTCTTTGGACTAGTCAGGTATCATAGAAGATGTATTCTGAGCTTCTCAATGACGGTGTCATGATTGATTGATCAAGTGAACAAGAATAAGCCTCATCGACTCAAATAGGTGATGGATGCAGAAGAGTATAGTTGGAGGATGTTTAGAATACACCAGCAAACTTACGGTGGTTGTATAAAGCTGTGAATAAACACTTTCACCTGAAGTGTCAAAGTAAACTAAATAATTTCAGATAATTTCGTATTTGAGATAATTTGCATACCAACAATCCATTGCTTATATGGCTCTGAACTGGAGGTGAACTTCCACTGGTTGGTATTGGGGAGAGCTGCTGCATGTGCGACTTCACTGTGGCTTGTGTA